>NC_132847.1:6320000-7696875 GCF_048164855.1 Canis lupus baileyi | reverse complement strand
AATACAAGCATTCCCACACTAACACTTTTTGGCCTAGTACTTGGCATGTGCTTTCTTAATTACAGTCTTTGTATGAAGAGTCCAAACAATGCACGATTATGTAGAGCAAGGATCAAATTAAAATGCCTTCAGAGCCCAGGCAAGCAACATAATTGTGTGAAGCAAATCCACTGTGAGGGCCCTTCCACCCCTCAGAGAACACACATGGCCTCAAGGCTTGCAATTGCAATTCAGCAACCAAAATGTCCATCAATACATGAGTGGATAAAGAAGATGTGGCATGTATATACAATGGACTATTACTCAGCCACAAAAAGCATGAGATCCTACCATTTGCAACAACATGGATGACCTTAGAGGGTGTTATGCTAAGTGAAGCAAATCAGAGAAAGAGGAATACTATGTGCTTGCAATTATACATAGAATCTAAAAAGCCAAGCAAGGGACGCTTGGGTGGCTCAGTGGTTGAGCATCTGCCTTCAGCTCAGGTCATGATCCTGGAGTCCTGGGATCAAGTACCGCGTTGGGCTCCCTGAAGGGAGCCTGCTTCTCCCTCTCCTTATGTCTCTGCCTCTTTCTGTGTCTCTCATGAATAAATAAATAAAATATTTAAAAAATAATAAAATGAGATTAAAAGCCAAGCAAATAAAAGAACAGAAACAGACTCAAAAATACAGAGAATAATACACTAATGGTTACAAGATGCGCCAAATAGGTCAAGGGATTAAGATGTACAAAATTCCCGTTATAAAACAAGTAAACTGTGGGGAATGAAAAGCACAGCCTGGGGAAGAGAGTCGGTGATAATATAACAACACCTTATGGTGACAGATGGTAACTAAGTCTATCCTGGTGGGCATTCTGAAGGTACGGATTTGTTAAATCGCCGTGTTGTACATCTGAACTAATACGACACTGTATGCCGATGAAACTTCGATTAAAATTTGAAAATAAAGTACTGAAAAAAAAATAAAAATGAAAAAACCCACACATATAAAGGCACTGAAAATCAGCCAAATCTTAAAACAATGTGGGGAGGGGGGCAAGACAATAGGGACATCACTTTGGACCCAAAGTGTCTCCGAAGCCACAAGCTGCCTATTTCAGCCAAATAATGGAGGTTTCCCTCACATCCCTGCCCAGGAGTGTAGGTTAAACCATTTCAGAACATTATCTATTCACTGTGTGTATGTCCACGTGTTGTTTGTGTCTACACTACGTCTCTGTTTGCCCAGATGGTATCACATGATTCAAAAGGTATCAGGCATTAAGAAATAAACAGCAGGACAGCATACAAGACAGTGTACCCAGGTGGCTGATGCGTGTTGCTTCGGATGCCTTGACAAGGAGGGGACGAACTGAGTCAGGTTTGTGTAGCTTTGCAAATATCACAGTAGCTCAGGGCATGAAATCTGGAAGTACATTGGAACTACAGCTTGAAGCACAAGGATGGAAGACAAGGCATGTGCCCCTAAAGGCAGCAGCAAAGTGTTGGGGGAGGTGGCTCAGATGCCGACAGGAGTACCAGAGGGACAGAGAAATTTGGGCAGAGTCACATCAGTGAAAATGAACTGTGTTTATAAAAGAGAAATTCCTAACGGCACAAAGTCTGTAAGATGAGCAAATCACTGATTTTTTTTTTTCCCCAGAACAACAGTGCACCAAAATAAGAGAGGGAGAAAGCAAAGCAACTTCTGATGTTAAATGAAGAGGACAGAACTGAATTTATAAGCAAGAAAAGACTGAAACTGGGGAAGTGGATGCTTTCAGAAAAGAAGTCAATCCTACGGAACAGCCAACTACTCAACAGCTGAGGAGCTGGTGGCTTCAGACAATCTATGATAGTCTTTAAATCATATTCCTTATGAATATTCACATATATATACTCCAACCCCATATAAAAATGTTGAATTTTTTTCCGTTTCCACAATAAGCTCTTTAAAAAAAAAAAAAAAGATTTTATTTATTTATTCATGAGAGACACAGAGAGGCAGAGACATAGGCAGAGGGAGAAGCAGGCTTCCTGTGGCTTCCTGTGGGGAGCCCAATGTGAGACTCAATCCCAGGACCCTGGGATCTGACCTGAGCCAAAGGCAGACACTCAACCACTAAGTCACCCAGGGACCCCTCCACAGTAAATTCTTTCTCCCGCCCCCCCACCACTCTCTTCCCAAGAAACATATGCTGATACCAACTAGTAAAAAGATTTCACTGATCCCCAGGCATGTCCGCCATGATGTCGGGCTGAAGAGAGACCTTCCCACTTGTTCTACATCACAGGCAAACAAGGCACATGGGAAGATCTGCTCCTTGCCCTGAAAAAAATCCCTAACAGCTCTTGTAAATGCTCTTGGTAACCCTCTCACCCAAGAATTTCAGTCCTCCTTTAGATATGGGGGAGCAACCTCTTATGTTATTTCACTTTTGCCCTAACCCTCCCCAGGTTCAGCTGTCAGACCCTCCCTAGAAGCCAAGTGCTGATCAGGTTTTGTCTCCAATCCCTCCCCAGCGATGTTTCTTTCTAGGCCATCTGAAAGCTCAGGCTCATCCGTGATTTAGTCTAGAGCCACTCTAACTTTACAGGGTGGGCTGCCTTTAGGGAGATCCAAGAATCCACGTTAGACCCATAAACCTTAAACCCTGTCCATCTGCATTCTAATCTAAGGCAGCTTTAAACACAGCAGCTGGCAGCAGGCTATACTTCATGACGCCTGCCAACGAAGCCAGTCACTGTGTGTTCGCAGCCATGGAATTATTGCTGCTCGAACAACCGAATTCATGGTGGCTCTGAACTTCAAGCTGATTGGTTTACGTGGCGGCACTTGTGTTTATTTCTTCCCTGGCTTTTGTTATATTTATTTGACAGCCTCTTATTTGGCATTTTCTCCAAGGAACCAACTAGTCAACATACATAATTTCATGGGCTCATTTTGACTTTCTGTAGAGCATCAATACACAAGGAAAACTGCATCTGGGTAGTATTTAGAGCTGTGATATGTCACCTAAGGACAGGAAATGAAGTTAGGGTAATCACTCAGCTCTAACGTACTGTGTTGTACTTAGTATCGAAGCACAAAGCACAAGACTTTTTGGTCCCTGCAATGATCTCTGTTTACCTTTCCTTCTCATTATTTTAGAGTCAGTTAACCAGGGTTAACTAGATTCCATGTCATCCTAATAGGCAAGATATCTTAAAAGTCCGGTCTCTTTTCTCACCCTGTTGCCTCTTGTTACACAAATAGCTCTTTTCCTGCACTATTGCTTCTCCAATGTATCCCACACAACTCTGTCCATCTCATTTTCCTGTATTGTTTTGAAATCCTGCACTTGAAAATTTCCATGGGGTCCTGACTCGTCACAAAAGCAGGTCCTTCTATAATCTTCCAGATCTAACCAGGGAGGTCCAATCCCTCTCTAAAAACACTCTAGTGGGCAGTCTGGGTGGCTCAGTGGTGTAGCGCCACTTTCGGCCCAGGGCGTGATCCTGCAGATTCGGGATCGAGTCCCACATGAGGCTCCCTGCATGGAGCCTGCTTCTCCCTCTGCCTGTGTCTCTGCCTCTCTCTCTCTCTGTCTCTCTCTCTCTCTCTCTCTGTGTGTATGTGTCTATGAATAAATAAATAAAATCTTTAAAAAAATAAAAATAAAAATAAAATAAAATAAAAACACTGTAGCCACACTCTGACCTTTACTCTTGGCTCACCATACTGTCTTTAATTCTTTTTTTTTTTTTTTTTTTTTTTTACAAATGCAATCCAGCCTTACTTCAAAGATAAACTCATCTTATTCTGCAGAGTCACTCCAGATCCTCAGAGATAAGCATATGAGCCAAGTATCTCATTCCTGTTCATGCTCAGTAACATTAGCTAAGCACGTTGTTTCACATAACTATCATAAAGCACCTACAAGGAAAGCATTATCCATCATCTTTCCATATGGATGAGGAAACTGAATCATTTGCATGATGAAGTCATTTGCCCAATGAAGTCACTCACCCATCACTACATGGCTATTCAGTGGTGGAGGCAGTGTTTAAGCCATAATGGCATCAATGTACCACCTCCTCCATGGGACTTCTTAGAGATGTTCTCTAGTTCACTATCCTGGCTGGCTTGCATTTGTATACAATTTGCATAGAATTTCCATCATCTTGTAAAAGTCATAAGCCCTTTAAAGGCAGACACAGGGGTGCCTGGGTGGCTTAGTCGGTTAAGCATCTGCCTTCGGCTCAGGTCATGATCCTTGGGTCCTGGGATTGAGCCCTGCATGGGGCTCCCTGCTCACTAGGGAGTCTGCTTCTCTCTCCTCCTCCCTGCTCGTGCTCTCTCTTGTTGTCTCTGTCATTATCTGTCTCTCTCTTAATAAATAAAATCTTTAAAAAAATAAAAATTAAAAATAAAGGCAGATACCCCTTCTGACTGCCTTATACATAATAAGTAGGAAGGATGGTTATTTGTCCCACATTCTCTATCAAACCTGTATAGTTTTCTTGAGCATACAGGACAATTGTACCTCACAACTCCTTTGCATTTTGGCATAATCACATGCTAATTGAAGCCAATGATTTGTAAGCAGGAGTGATTATTTTCCCACATGGAAGTTTTAAGAAGCAGAGTGCAATTCACCACTGCCTCTCTTTTCCTTTGCTGTGGCTTTTGGAGAAGATTCACAGAAATGCCATTCTAGGAGTCTGGGTTCTAAAGTAAAGACCACACAGAACAGAGTACTCAGTAGATCTATGCCAGACCTGAAAGAAAACATGAAACTTCAGTGATTTTTAACATAGATTTTGGGGGATCTCTTCGTTACTGCAGCATGGCCAGCCTATGTAACTAAGAATGATGGATAACAGATTTCTATGGAGGGTCATAACTGTGACTTGTCTGCAAGCCATCATGAGAAGACCTCACTGATTACACCGCAAACAGCCAGAAAACCTCTGCGTGAAAGCTGGTAAAACAAACAGTTCACCCAGGAGAGTTTGATCCTTAAGAACTTTCAGCTGGGGTCGCCTGGGTATCTCAGGAGGCTAAGCATCCAGCTCTTGAAATCAGCTCAGATTATGATTCCAAGGTCATGAGATCGAGCCCCACATCCCACTCTGCACTCAGAGGGGAGTATGCTTGAGATTTTCTCTCTCCTTCTGCCTCTGCCCCTCCCCCTGCTCTCTCACTCCCTCTCAAATAAATAAGTAAATCTGAAAAAAGAAAAAAAAAAAAAAGAACTTTCAGTTCAAATGTGGTCCCAGACAGGTGCAATCAAAATCAAGACCAGTTTTGATTTCAAACTGTTTTTAAGAGTTTTGTCTGGATCACAGTACTCCTGATTCGAGTACCTCTTAGTTTTCTGTTTTCCCTTCAGCCTAACAACTGTTCTCTAGTCCACTCTTATATTTGTTTCCTCTTTCCTTTGATGTGTTTTATTCTTTGGGTTTTAAGAGCTTCTAAACGTGTACAATGAACTTTCTCATCACTGAGACCAGAACCGGAACAGTTCTCTCCACTTGCCACAGTTCAATTTCCAGTCTCTCCAGATGTAAAAAACAAAAACACTCAAGCAAGCCAACAAAAAATAAACAAGATAGAAAAAAGAACAGGGTACTCTGCCCCACCTTCACCAAAAAGAGTGGGATTCTCAAAAACATCACTGAATTTTCTCACAGGTAGAAATGATCTGCTCCTGTGTTCAACTCAAGATGAAAAGGTATTATTTCACTTCCCAATTTTAGCTTGTGGTTTGTAGTTAATGTAATGTAACCGTAAGTTTTCATGCAATCAGAAGTCTCCAGATTACTACTGTACATCACTGAATACCGTACTATAACTTACCTACCCAAACAGGGTAGGAAAGTATCTGAATATACCTATTTACTTCATGCCACTCCTCAAAGAATGAAGGTAAAATCAGATATAAACTATTTAATGTCTTTGATTCATAGGTTAGAGAATATATAGAACCTACAAGAAAAACAGGATTGCAGAAGAGTCTTGATTTTAAAAATTCTACTTAAATGAGACCCTTTTGTATTGATGTTGAGACAAGCATTCTCTAAACACTGACTCATCAGAATGTTTGTGAAACTCTTCCTAGTAATGACTTATGAGGCCCCTTCTACGGTAGACACAAATGCGGATTGGACACTTCACAACAATGGACATATCCATTCCATAATTTAAACTGCTGCAGATTTCTGGGGTGCCCAGGTGGCTCAGTTGGTTAAGCATTTGCCTTGGGCTCAGGTCATGATCCCGAGGTCCTGGGATCGAGTCCCACATTGGGCTCCCTGCTAAGTGAGGGGCTTGCTTCTCCCCCTCCCTCTGCCTGCTGCTCCCCATGCTTGCACTCTCTGTCAAATAAATAAGTAAAATATTTTTCTCAAAAATAAATCACTAAATAAAAATAAAATAAACTATTGTAGTTTCAATATATGGGTGAGTAACAGAAAAAAGAAGACAGAAGCCTGGATGAGGTTACTGAGGGAAAACAATTAAAAATACTGCAAGTGCCCTCTGGAGGCAAGAACCTGAGTGCCTTTGGTTTTTTTCTTGCTGAGAACCCACAGCTGATTTGAAACCTTCTGAGCTAAGGGTCACTACAAACCAGATGCAGTTGCACTTGCTACTAACCAATTTAATTTGGACTATCTCGGCCAGCCTTATTGAATTCTCTCCAAGCTCCCAGAGGCAGAAAGGTATTGCCGTCCTTAGCTATTCAATAAGCCTTTTAGACCTCACTGGGGTAGCATGGTTGTACATTCAGCATCATCTAGTTTAAACATATTGAGCAATCAATTCAAACTTGTTATTGTCATTGGAGTTTGAAAATTTAATAAGCAATTACCTGAACACATTCCTTTATGTTTTTAATTTCTACTGAGATGTTGTTCCATTTTCAGGCCTAAAGCAATCATGCCCTCCAGAATGTTTAATTGAATGAGTCCATAATGCAATTTTTTTTTCTTGACTGTCTTTTCCTAGTGTGATTTATGAATATGAATGAAGCCGTGTCTTCTGAAGGAGGGAGCCAAGAAGCAGCGCAAATTTCAAGAATCTGACATGGATGGATGACATAATTCATCGTTTTGATGTGGAAGGAACCAGCAGACCCTTCTTGATATAGGAATGCCTTTCCTACAGAGTATATATGAAATGTTTTATCCTTCTTTTCTGAGGTGATGCTGCAGAACTACGTGTGTGTATGTGTGTGTGAGTGTGTATAATACGTGCATAGATATATATTTATACACACACACGATTGTATATGTGTGCATGTATTTTATACAGACATAATTACATTTGTATGTAAGCATGTATATCTGTTTTTATTGATCCTACCACACGTGAAGTGGTGGTCTTTCATTTACAGAAGGTTTCATTTAAAGATGTTCTGTAGAAAATTATTCTAAAAATTTACATAGAAAATTCATTTTATCAAATATTTCTATTTCTTCTTGTCTCTGACTAGCACAGGGGGTCAGCCTACTTTTTCTGTAAAGGGCCAGATGGTAAATATTCTAGGATTTGCAGCCATAAGGTCCCTGTCTCAACTATTCAACTCTGCTATGTTAGACCAAGAGCAGCCATAGACAATACACAAATGAGCGAGTGTGGCTTTATTCCAGGACAACAGTATTTAAAAAAAAAAAAAAAAGATGGCAGGCCAGATAGAGCTCACTGGCCATAAATTGCAACAAACCTCTGGCCTAGAATATTTAACAGAAGAGATATTTTTCTATATGCAGTTTTGTTTCATTGATTGGTTGGTTGGTGTTGTAGAAACATGAAGTTCTTTCTAGGCATCCTTAGAAGGTGTTCCTCCATCCAGTCCCATAAATTCTGATATTTCAAAGGGGTCTTTCCTTTGACCTACTTTGGGGGGGGATCAGTTTTTTAAACCTTCTCTATGACTTCACTCATTGCATAAGAAATCTAGAAATCTGGAAATCAAGAAAGAAAGAAGAAAGAAAGAAAGAAAGAAAGAAAGAAAGAAAGAAAGAAAGAAAGAAAGAAAGAAAGAAAGAATTTCCAAATTTATCTTCAGTCTAGATATTTCCCCTCAATGCCAGAGCCCCATGCCAATACCGAAGTCTATTTAAAATCTTCTACCCAATAACCATCGATAGACATCTTCAAGGTCCATCAACCTAAATATGACCAAATTAGAACTTCTTTCTTTCCTACCAGTTTGCCATTCCTCCTAGTTAGCAACAAGAGTCCACCTACTCCCTGAGATTTCTTTCCTTTCCTTCCAATCCCTCATCAACTTGCAAACTCCATTTCATAAATGGCTCTCCACTCTTGGCCATCCTATCTCTACCATCTGCACCCACAATTTTAAAATCTCATTGTCTCCTTAGTGAAATTTTCTTGAAAATAGACCCACAGATGCCCTACTCACCAGTCCTTTTCCTTTTTTATAAGTACATTGCACTGCTTTCAGCTGTTTCTAAAATGCTACCTTTCAACTGAACACCAGCAATTATTTTTCCTACAAGAAGATCATCACAGAATATAAAGACTTCCCAGCATCAACCTACCCACCCTGCTTTACTTTCTTTTGCTTCTACTCACTCCAACCCCACCCTCCCTAGAATTCTGCACTGGGTCTTAGTGGCACCTCTCCTTCCCAGGTAGCCCAACATCTGCTGTGTTTCTATTCCAGACTACACCTTTTCTACGCTCCACATAGTCTGCCATATTCTGAGTATACAAACATGAAGAAGCCAAAGAGCTTACAAGATTACAGGATAACTGGGACAACCCAAACAAGTAAATACTTATACAGATGTGATGTGAGAAGTAGCAAGATATAGCGGTTTCAACACAGACTATGGAATGACCCCTGAATTTGAATCCCTGTGTGCCACTCAGCTGAGAGACTTTGGCAGGTTACTTAGCCTGTCTGTGTTGTGGTAACATCATCAATAAATAGTGATATAAAGCAACCTACCTTAGAGATTTGTTGCAAAGAGTAAGTGAATAGTTTATAAACCACTTAGAACAAAGTCTGGCACATATACAAATATATACATACACCCAATGTACACATAAATATGTGCATGTGTGTGTCTACATATGTGTGTATATATGTAGTATATGTGTACATATGTACATATGTATATCTATATATATGTATACACACACCTATGCCCCTAAAAATGTATTCATGTGTATATATTTATATATGTATCCATACATAATTATTATCAACTAAATCTATAATAGAAAAACTGAGGGGGCAGCCCAGGTGGCTCAGTGGTTTAACACCACCTTCGGCTCAGGATGTGATCCTGGAGACCCAGGATCGAGTCCTATGTTGAGCTCCCTGCATGGAGCCTGCTTTGCCCTCTGCTTCTGTCTCTGCTTCTCTCTCTCTCTCTCTCTTCCACTCTCTCTCTCTCTCTCTCTCTCTCTGTTTCTCATGAATGATAAATGAAATCTGAAAGAAAGAAAGAAAGAAAGAAAGAAAGAAAGAAAGAAAGAAAGAAAGAAAGAAAAACTGAGGAAAAATCAAATAATTATGTATGCAGAAGTGAAGGCAAATCAGAGAAAGAAAGGAGACAATTCCACAGAACTTGAGAGAGAAACTGACAATTAAGCAGAACCAGGCTTTAAACCGCAGTCTGTCTCTTATTACTATAAACTAATAATTTACTGTCTGTACCACTGAGCACTGAGGCAATCCTTATAATAAGCTTTTTACTTTTATCATATTACTGCTTTATTATTTAATAGTTTATGTGTGTATAATTTTTTACCCATGTGGCCTCAAAACACCTGGAGGATACGCACTATACGTGTGTGTGTATGTGGGGGGAGGCGCAGGGGAGGCATCCCACTGTTTCAAAGACTGCGTCCAACATATAGTAAGGTTAATAAATATTAATAACAAAAGGATAAAATGATAGAATAGATGCTGTCTGAAATGTAATCCTAACTCTTAAATGTAATCTTAAATAATGAAACACATGTATCAGGTCCAATTAATCTTGGATCCGCCATTAATTATTTTAAGATATACAACAAGCTGAATTACTTTCTTGTTTATAGAAACCATTAGTCACTATGTTAATTCTAGAATAGAAAACTCTGGATGAGTACCTACTGGATGCCAGGGCTAGACTTACCAGAGAGAACAAAGTGACAGACTATGGAATTCAAGAAGACAATGTCTCATGAGACCTTAACCTTAGCTCAAAGCCCGTCTTTTTTTGTTTTCACTTTTGTTTTAAATCTGCTCTCTATAGGCAAGAGTGAGGCTCTGGAAGCCCAAAGAAATGCCTAATACACAATAGGTATTTGGTTGATAAATGTATTTTAATATCATGTACAACATGTAGGAAAAAGGCAATCAGAAGTCTGAGGATAATATAAGAATTACTGGATACAGAGATCAAACTTGAATTGGGGAGGAAACTAAACTCAAGTAATAGATCCTTAAAGACTATGACTCAGAGAAACGATATTGACATTGAAAAGATTAAAAAAAAAATTCAGGTTCAGACCTCGGCAAGACTTTTCTAGCAAAAGTTTTCACCCAGTGCTTTCCGTGTATTTCCATGGCACTTGTCAAGTTGTACTTAAACACTATGATTATACATTCACATCTGAGCTAAGCACACACTTTCCCCCTTAACACCTCCTCATAAAACCGAGACTTATTCTTGCATTACTATTTTGATAAAGTAGGAGTTTTCATTTTCTTTCCCCTTGATGCACTTTAATTTTAATGAAAACAGAAATCATGAATCCTAACAACAAACATCTATGCTGGGTCTTTAGGAGAAAAAGAAAAAAAAAAAAAAAAGAAGGGAAATGAAGATGTATTTGGTGTGATTATGAACCCCAAAAGAGTATGCTCTATTTGGGCAAACTGTTCATAGCTGGGCTTTTAACTCATTCTATACATGGTCAAGTGGCTCACAAACTAGAAGATGACTAGGGTTGCAGGACCTCCAAACAGTGGTATTCTGTTGGCCTGAAAAGCACTAACAGTACTTAAATATACAATAAAGGGCTTTTAAAAGACCAGGATCCTTAAGGTATCAAAACAAAAACAAAAACAAAAACTATACACTTTTCATTTTTAAGATATTTACTAACGATATTCAACACCTAAAATGAAGTTAACTCTTCTGCTTTTTGAGGAAGCAGCAAACAGATCCTGAGGTAGCACTGTTCATTCTCTTTATTCATTTTTATAGATCTTTTTCCTTTAAATATTAGTTTCAGATGTAGAGTTCAGTTATTTATCTGTAGCACTAGTAGACTGAATGTTTCCCAGGCTGCAAAAGTTCAATTTTATTGCTTAATTTGGGGAAGATGAGGCAAAAAAAGAGATGGAAAGTCAGAGTTAGGAGTGAAAGCTGTGTAAGGCATCCTTTATGTAAACGGACATTATTTACTTCCCTCTAAAGTAACTACAATTAATTATGCAAATGCAGGGAGACTCTCCAAGGACAAAATTCCATGTAGATAAATGCCAAGTATGGTACTGTGCTTCTTTATTTTACACATTCTCTCCATTTCTTCCTCTCTGTCTCTCTCCTTCTCTCTGAATTAAATATAAATGTGCTGAGAAGTCTGAAAAGCAAGAAAATATGATATACCTCCTAGACTTCAAAAGTGAAAAAAAAAAAAGGCAACAAGTTGTCTTGGCAAAAAAAAAAAAAAAAAAAAAAGTTTAATATCTAAAAGTGCACATTGCTCTAAAAAGCAAATATTCGCTGACTGATTTAAAAAAATGCAAGAGCTCTGCTCGTCTTTCTCAGCTCTGCATTCCTTCCATTACTTTATTGCTTTAGATATTTGTACTGTGGAAGGGTGATCAATTAGATGAATAGGTCCCATTACTTTGTGGTTAATAAAAGATTTTATATTCTGAGATACACACAAAAATAAGTCAGAGTCAGCAGTGGATTTATGGGATGGGGAACAGAAGGAAAACTGTTTATCTAACAGATCACAGTCTTGAAAAAGCTTTTATTGTCTTGGCAGGCTTGATTCCATTGCCTTCTCCTCCTGAGCCACAGAGAACCTGTCCAGATTACAGATGTGAGGACCTTAAAGTACTTACAACCTAAGCCCACTTCCTCTCTGCGACACTATTTTCGACCAGGTGGCATTCTGGAAATGCCTCTTTCAATAACAAGAAAGATGTTATCCAGAGATTAGAACCTCCACTAAAGAAGCTATCTTTGTTTTTCTCATGCTCTGAGCCATGCTGGGCTAGCAAACCTAAGGCCACCCACTATTTTCTCTACATACAGCCCACCTCCACGCCTGATTACCCTTTTAAATAAATCATTTTCCTCCAACATAAAGCTCTAAAAAACCCTGAAAGTCAATCTTTTTACTGCTTCTTATGTGGTATTTATTTTTCTCTACTTGCCAATTGAAATGGCTGTAATATGCCCCAAAGGGCACTGTTCCTGTCAAGCTCTGAGGTACATCAGTTTGGATGCAGGCAGGTGAGCTCAAGAGCCCTGGAGTCTCAGAGAGACCTGTAATGTAAAAGAGAGAGAAGAGCACCCTTGGGAGGCAATTCTATTCAGTAGGAGCTGAAAACCTTGAATTAATAGCAAATAGATAAAGCAGGTAATCCAAAGGTAGAAATGGCAGTCCAGCCAGGTGGCTGCACAATGACATAAAGATTCCTCAGCACCCAACAAACTGCCCCCATTTGGAGCCAAGGAATGTGGTGGCAACACTCTCTGATTTACTCTTTCAACAGGGAGGATGTGAATTAATAGGACTTTTTGTTCAGTAGCACTGGAGAAAAGCTAACGAGGCAATTCCTGTCCTGCCTCTTAACTGTGGACTGTAACTGCTCTCCAGGTAACCCAAATTACACACTTGTGCTTTATGAAGTATGAACTGTGTGTCAGTTTCCTCTCCGGGCATGCTCTATGACTGGGCTCATTTTGCACATATATTAGCATCCATTTACAAAAACTAAAACTCCCTCTGATCCCCAATAGAAGTATCTTTTCTGAAAAGAAAGAGGAAAAAGCCCAAGCTCTCCCAGACTTGTGAGGACAAGCAGTAGTAGAGTCAGGTTGAACATCTTGGCGCATAAAGAACTTCTTGCAGTCAGAGCAAGAACCTCTCCTGTGGGAAATCTTAAAACTAAACAAAACCAAAAAAGGAAAAGGAAAGAAGAGAGGAAAAGAAAAGTTCGTAGGAGAAAATATAGAGACACAAAAAGTTTCCACAGGACCCTCAAGAGTGGTCCTTTTCAAGGACCTTTGAAGTTGTTCATTAGCTTTCAACTTCATGGGTCTGTCAAGAAACAGAATAGGGGTTGGCTTTTTTTTTTTTTTAAGACTTTTATTTATTTATCGGTGAGACACACAGAAAGAGGCAGAGACATAGGCAGAGGGAGAAGCAGGCTCCCTGCAGGGAGCCTGATGCGAGATTCAATCCAAGGACACCGGGATCACGCCCTGAGCCGAGGCAGAAGCCCAGTCACTGAGCCACCCAGGTGCCCGCAGGGTTGGCCTTTTATGTGCCCAAAGTGTCATAGGCGTCCACATCTGTGTCATTCCATGAGTAAAATAAGCAGATAAATGCAACTGTCGCTGCAGTAACAACACTGTGTACTTGTCCACACAGGTCTTGCCAGCTCAAGACACAATTGTCAGGTTCAAGTCCGTGACATGATAATTGTCTTCATGTCACAAGTGTGCCATAAAACTCATGTCATACTTTCTACTTATATCTGATGCTTTCAGATCCCAGCGCGCCTGTGGTAGTTTGTGTGACTCCTATGAACATTCTTTCCAATCTGTCAGAGCAAGCAGAAGTTATAAAGGGACAGAATTCCACTAATCTGTACTTCCTCCCAGTAATCTAAAAGACAGGTACTTTATCACTGCACGAATCCTTGCCTGAAAGTTAAGTATTTCCTAACTGCGAACTCTCTTAAATAAATAACCATGAAGCCGTCCTTCATTCTGAAATACAACCAAAATAAATACCTTGGTTAATGTTCACATATTAACATTCCAGACGATCAGTCTCAACAATCTCTCATAGCTGAACGCTAAGCATTTCCATTAAAATACATTTAGCTCCCGGATTTTGTTATGCAAGATCCTGAGCTGAGCCGTGAAAAACTTTCTAGGAACATCAATATTCTCTTCTTCCTGTGCAGCTACCAGCACTCTGGGGAAGTGATTGTAAATAATCAAAGAGGAAGCTTGCAGCCCATGCCACCTTTCCTCTGGGGCCTGGGATCCATATCTGCAAAAATGATTAGGATGAGTATGGGGAGTCAAGTCAAAAGTTAGTGACCAAGGTAAATCGGTGAGAGCATAGAATAAGACTGCAACAATGAGCAAAACATTGGCAGGAGCTTAAAAGGAATGAACTAGACACCGAAATTTTTCATTTTTCATATAATTTAACAAGGACATTCTTAAGTAGCAGAAGGCCTGAGAAGCAGCATCTGATCCTCTACTACCCCAGCCCAGAACTCGAAACAAAGATGACAGAGGTAAGGGGGCTCACTCTGGCTTACCAGAGAAAGATGTTTCTCCACAACTGCAGCCAGCCATCCAAGAGCAAAATCAGCAACTTGAGAGAACTCACCATTAGAAAGATTGATCCAGAGGCAAATGTCTGTCATTCACAATACCCTTCTCTGGAGGGATTCCTGGCACCACTAAGGCAGGACTGCTATAACATCATGCACCATCTAACCAGAGCAGCAGGAGCGTCCCCACCTTCCCCATTCGCTTCCAAAATTATCTTCTTTCCACCAGTCAGGACCCATTACCACAACCCCTGAAGTAAGAGGATTATCTCAACTTTCTCTGGTTTCTTCAGAACCCATGTATGAGTCAAGAAAGCAACAACAATGGAACCAATTTCATAGAACATCACTAATGTCACTCGTAGAAATGGGGAAATATTGGCCAACTCACGGTACATTCTTGGATGTGGTGCTTTCCACAGAGTAATACAAAAATATTTTTCTCAAGATAAACTTGAAAAAATAGAGCTGCTCTCCAGTGATAATGATGTGATACTCTTGGAGCACCAGATGTCTCAGTGTGGTCTGGTTAATTGAAAGCCATAGACCTCACATCTACAATCAGCCTCACACATGGTCTGTTAATTTGATTGTCATACTAGCTCACTCATTCATGTTCCTGGAGCTTTGTATATTTCCTTTGTCTTTACCCCCCAGGAATTAAATCACATCTTCTTTCCTGTCTCCAGTGGCATGCAAAATGTGGGATCTATAGTAAACCGGGTCTTTTAATAAAGGCTGACCTGAAATGTTCCAGAATTCTCCATGTTTAAGTTCTTTTAATTTGTAAAAGATGGAGCAGACTTGGTGAATAATTGTCAATATCATTTTGTTTAGAAGAGATTCTTTTTACTCACAAATGTCTTTTTCTTATTTTTTTTTTATTTTTTTTTCACAAATGTCTTATTTCTAGCCACTTCAATGCAATCACGTATTAAAAAGTATCTAGAAGAAATAACGCTACACATACACACCTCCACGGGTGTACACACAGGCACAGCTCTCAGTGCCTGAGGTTTCTGTCATGAGGACTCATAAATAAGCCATGAATGTGATGCCATGGAAGAAGACTTAGTCTCTCACCTAAACTGCTGAAAGTCTTAAATGTACAATTCCAACATACTTGTGTATCTGGTTCCCAGCCCTAAGCAAATTAGAAGAAGCATACTAAGGGGGAATGAGGTGACTTCAGAAGGATATCAGAGGCAAAGAGGAAAAGAAAGAGAAGGGAGGGAAGTCAAGTGGCATTGCCTAACTAAGTAGAAGAAAATCTCAACAGCATGAGCAGAATTATAAAAATGTTACAGCACAGAAGCACAGTCACATAAATATTCAATAATGTCATAATAATTTGTTTGACAAGGATGACATTATTGAGCAAGCAAACCAACATTTTCATCACAGAGGACCCCTTGGCAACACTACCTTTGGAATCAATGCCATCGATTGCTTCAAGGGACAGCCATACTCAGCCAAGTTCAGGAGGGTCGGTGCTTGGCTTGAAGTTTCAAAAGAGAATTTCTAGGCCAATATGTGGTATCAGGTTGAAAAAAGTATTTTAAAAAAATGCTGGAGCTTGGCTTTATTGAAAGAAAATCATTTTCTTAAAAATACAGAGATAGGTTTTTTGACTATGTGGTGTCATGCCACAGGGTATTTGAGATCATAGAATTTATTCCATAAGGCACAGAGTAAGAAAGAAGAAAGCTATGCCACAAAGACAGTTCCCTGAAAAGAAATGGAAAAGCCCTTCCAGCGCTGGGGTAAACTGAAAGAGAGTTAAGAAAAGCACAAAGGGTTGGATGTGAATGACATTGTCTGACTGTTGTCTCTTTCCGAACCTCAGGGCTGAGCATCAAGGGTAATGAAATCCTGGAAACATCAGCCAACAGATCAGTTTAGGGGGATCTAAAAACACCATATGCTGGAACCTTGTTTTCCTGGGGTACTGCAAGCTGCTCAGAGGATCTGCAGGGGGTATTTTTGGTGCCCCACTGAGATTTTCCCTGACTTCTCTTGCCACTGTACCTGTCCCCCAAATAGTGTGTGCTTTGCTGTTTCAGAGCCTCTTTTCCTTCAGAGGGCTGTCCCAGGGGGAGGAGTCACAAATGCCTGGGAGTTTCCAACCCCTTAAGGACAGCTAGGAGCCAAGGATAAAAGCCAGTAGAGAAGTATATGAGTAGAGTTCTCTTCTCCAAAAGATGAAGCAAATTTCAAGGTCAAGTGTATACGCTTTATAGGATGAGGCTGAGCCTAGAACTTCACTGAAACTTCCTATCTGTCTTACCTGCTTCTTTTTCCATATTCGAATGTTCTACTTCACGATCAAAATCAAAGATCCAGCTAGTTATTTTGTGATCATCAATAAACTAATTATAAAGTTAATATGAGAGGTCAAAGACACAGAACAGCCAACACAACACAGAGGAACAAAGTTTGGAAACTGACATTATCTGACTTCAAGTCTTACTGTAAAGCTACAGTAATCAAGACAGTATAATATTGGCAAAAGAAAAGAAAAATAGACCAATCCAACAAAATAGAGAATCCAGAAATTAAGCCATATAAATATGATCAAGTGATCTTTGACAAAGAAGTAAAGGAAATACAATGGAGAAAAAAGGGTCTTTTCAACAAATGGTATGACAACAACTGGACATTCACATGTAAAACAAAAATTGCATCTAGAAATACACCTTACACCTGTCACAAAAAGTAACTCAGAATGGAACATAGACCTAAATATAAAATGCAAAACTACAGAATTCCTAGAACATAATAGGAGAAAACCTAAACGACATTGGTTATAGTGATGACTTTTTAGATTCAATACTGAAAGGCATAATCTGTGAAAGAAACAATTGATAAGCAGGACTAAGTTAAAATTTAAAACTTCTGCTTTGTGAAATATGATGTCAAGAGAATTAAAAGACAATCTAAAGACTAAGAGAAAAAGTTTGCAAAAGATACGACTGATAAAGACTGCTATCCAAAATAAACAAAGAATTCCTAAAACTCAACAATAAGAAAGCAAACAACCTGATTTAAAAATGGGCCAAAGACCATAACAGACACCTCACCAGACAAGATATACAAATGACAGTTAAGGGTATGAAAAGATGATTGTCACACATCATCAAAGAAATGCAGATTACAATGAGATACCATTATACAGCTATTAGAGTGGTTGGAATTGGGATCACTGGAACACTAAATGTTAGCAAGCATGTGGAGCAACAGTAACTCTCATTCATTGCTAATGATAACACAAAACAGTACAGCTACTTTCAAAGACAGGTAGTTTTTTGCAAAACTAAACATATACTTAATATATAATCTAGCAATCGCATTGCTTGGAATTTTAATTTTAAAATTAAAAGCTTCACACCAAAAACACCAAACACTTCACCCGGACATATATAGCAGCTTTATTCATAAATGCCAAAACTTGAAGACAACCAAGATGTCCTTCAGTAGGTGAATGGATAAATAAGCTTTGGTAAATCCAGACAAATATTAGTTATCACTGAATTAAAAAAATGAGGTATCAAGCTATTAAAAGTCATGGAGAAACCTTAAATACATACTACCATGTTAAAGAAGTCAATCTAAAGGGCTACATACTATATCATTCCAACTATATGACATTCTGAAAAAAATTATGGAAACAGTTCAAAGATCAGTGGTTTTCAGGGATGGGAGAAGGGATGATTAAGCACAGCACACAGGAATTTTAGGGCAGCAAAAATATTCTACATGATATCATAATGGTAGATGTATGTCACTGTGTGTTCGTTCAAACCTGTAAGACATACAACAAAAAACAGTGCACTGTAATGTCATAAACCTTGGACTTTGGATGATTGTGACACGTCAACGTAGCTTTATCAATTGTAGCATACCACTCTGGTGAGGAATGTTGGTGATGGGAAAGCCATACATATGTGAGGGCAAAGGGTATATGGGAAATCTCTGTACCTTCTTAATTTTGTTGTGAACCTTAAATTGCTCTAAAAACAACTGTCCTACTTTTAAAAAAATCATCATGAAATAAAGTGAAAATGCTAGAGATGACCTGACACAGTATGAAAGAGAACACAAGGCTCAGAGAAGAGGGCATGTTAGTATATATGAACACAAAAAAAATGAAACAAACACAAAAGCACTAGCGGACTATGTCCAGGAAGGGCTAGGGGAAACTCCAATTAGTAAAACAATAAAAAATGAATTGGTAGGAGTCACGAATATGGTTGAAGTTTATGACTATCTTCTGAAGGTTTGGACTGGTAGTATAAGATGCTTTAGGAAACTGGGATTCCTAGTACCCACCAGTTGAAAGATTCCAGGGGCCAACTTTAACCATCAGAGACAAAGTAAATCTAATTACCATAATGGGTAGTAAGGTGAAATAATGAGAGGCCAAGTTCTGGGGGATTTATGTCAATGGCTAAAAGACATGGTGAGAGCCTAGGATCTACAGTTTCCTGGTAACTAAGAAAAAAAAGAAAGAGAGAATTTGTGTGTGGATGTGGATACAGATCAAGAAGGTTGCTATCAATTACCTTAGTTAAAAGTTATGATCACTTGCTCAGTTTCCACAATTGAGTCAATTTTCACATGTAGAATTCAAAGATGAAAACACCTGGAAAAGGAGGATGTGATGCCACAACATGTCTTAACAATAGTGATTCTCTTTGTCCTTTCCCAATGGGACCTGCAGCCACTCACCTCAGTAGTTGCATATTCAAAAAGAAAAATGTGTAAGTATTCTGGGGGACATTAAGTCTGGACTGATTCTGACACCAGCAATCCTGGTATCCTGACCCTACTATTATAGTATGGGTATGTGGATATTTACTGATAAATAGAGCCACGGCCTATATTCAACATGTAGAGTGTCCCATGGACCCACACACTCATCCAATATTCATTAATCTGGTGGAACGTACACACTAAGAATCTGATAAAACCCTAACACTGCTTTGATCTGTGGAGTAAGAGCAATCATAGTAAAAAAGGATATCTACATCACACTTAATGCCCATCATAAAACATCCATTCCAGAAGGGTACTAAATAGTTAGGTGACCACGATGACTCAACAAATTACTATCAGTTGACATCTGTCCTTGATTACCCAGGATTTACACAATGGATTCACCAACAGAATAGCCAAAGTGTCAGAGACGGAAGCTATTCACAGGCCTCCCTCTAATCAAGGATAATGTAGTTTTTGACACAAGATCATTTTGTCCAATATGTCAACAAAAGAGACCAAGGCAGAGTATGTGATAAACTACCACTTCTTGAAGAGACAAATATGCTACTTCAGGTCAGGTTGATTAAACTGGACCCTATTCATTCTGAAAAGCAAAGCAACTTTTATCAAGATTAGAAAAGGGAAGAGATTCCCTCCCTTGACAGCAGTCCCTTGGCATGTGCTGTATCTGAGGGCTCACAGAACATCTTATTTACTAACATATGATCCTGAAAAAATTGCCTTGGACCCCCTTTATTTTGAAGGATGTACAACAGTAGGCACAGGCCCAGAACATCCCTTGGTTTTACCACCTACTACACATTTTAGAAACTGCTGGTCTAGCAGAGTGTTGGAATAACCTCTGAGAGGTCATCTAAGAGATGACCTTCTAGAAATATTGGGAATTATTCTTCAAGACACCATACAAACTTTAAAGTTACAACCATTATATTGTGTTGAGTCCCCCACTAGTATATCTGATGGCTCCCAGACCAAAAGGTAGGAAGAGAATCCCTTGGCTTACGACTACAAGCATTGACATATGTGGACAATCTATGCTTCCCATCTCTGCATCTTCAACCTCTATGTGTCTAAAGCTCCTAGTTTCCAGATAGAAATGAATCCAGCAAGGCAAACAGTAGAGCCCTACTAAATGTCAAATTTTGATTGCCACTGGGTCTGTTGGATTCCTCACACCAATAGACCAGTTAGGCAAAGGAGGGGATTATCATCTTGACAGGGAAAATTGATGCTGATAATTATAAAGATTTAGTGTTATTATGACATCTTAGAGCTAGGGTTTGGTTCTCAGCATCATTTAGTGTTCCAACAATCACCTTTACTTCAGAAGTGGTACATTTTATTTTTAGTGTTTCCATTTGGCTCTTTCTTATAGTTTCTAACTTTCTGCTGAATTTTCTGATTTTTTAATTCATTGTGAACATATTTTCCTATCATTATTATAAGAGCTACTGTAAAACTTTTGCCTGCTAATTGCAAAATTTGTTTCATCTCAGGGAGAGTCTCCATTAAATAGTCTTTGTCTTGATAATGGGTCACCTTTTCTTGTTTCTCCATATGCCAAGTTATTTTGGATTGTGTAATGGACATTTTAAATGCTGTGCTGTGGTTACTCTAGATTTTGTTACATAGTTCCCCAAAATGTTGATCTTTGTTGTTTGTTTTATCAGGTAATTAACTTGACTAAACTACAACTGGATACTGTGGCAGCTGGGTAACAGCTCAGATACAAGCTCAGTTTTTTGTCTTAAATATGGTAGCTTACATGGTTCTTCCCCAAACATAACTGGCTCGGAAGTTATCCAAAGAGTTTTAGAGTTTATGCACAAAATATGCAGAAAATGTGAGATTTGTCTCTTTCCGGCTCCCTTCTTTCTGTGTTCTCCCCTTCGTGATCTGCTGTTACACTTGCCTCACACTTGGTCCTCTGGTTCTTTGGGCCACCAGAAACGCACATATTTCTAGGACAATTCTTTTTTTTTTTTTTTTTTTTTTTATTTATGATAGTCACACAGAGAGAGAGAGAGAGAGAGGCAGAGACATAGGCAGAGGGAGAAGCAAGCTCCATGCACCGGGAGCCTGATATGGGATTCGATCCCAGGTCTCCAGGATCGCGCCCTGGGCCAAAGGCAGGCGCCAAACCGCTGCACCACCCAGGGATCCCTCTAGAACACTTCTATAGGCTCTGTATATTACATAAAGAGGGATGCCCTTAGGCTAGAAGCTACAAAACAAAACAAAACAAACAGAAAATCCTTCCATACACACTACCATTCCCTTTATCCAACTGCTGATTGCTCTAATGCCTCCAGTAGCTATTTTTGTCTATTGTTTGTGTTTTTCTATTTTTTCCAGAGTATGTACTTGTCATTTGTGGGAGTGCTGCCTAATATCAGCTTACTTGGTCACTCATGACAACAACCCCCAAGATAAATTTTACCTGTGCATGAACCATGACAGCAACCTTAAGTGCAGGTGACCAGAGCTCAGGCTCCTCAAATGATGGTCTAGTTCATCCTTCCAAGTTATCTACTAGAACAGCAGATGTGCTAGCTAAGGGTGTGTTTGAAACGGGTGTAGCAGGAAGATGATGAGAGTCAGAAAGGGTGTTGGGACCAATTCTAGCAGTGCAGATTAAGGCTTGTCACACCAATTATGTATACAATGGAACATTACTCAGCCATTAGAAACGACAAATACCCACCATTTGCTTCGATGTGGATGGAACTGGAGGTTATTATGCTGAGTGAAATAAGTCAATCAGAGAAGGACAAACATTATATGGTCTCATTCATTTGGGGAATATAAAAAATAGTGAAAGGGAATAGAGGGGAAGGGAGAAGAAATGTGTGGGAAATATCAGAAAGGGAGACAGAACATGAAGACTCCTAACTCTGGGAAACGAACTACGGGTGGTGGAAAGGGGAGGAGGGCGGGGGGTGGGGGTGGCTGGGTGGCGGGCACTGAGGGGGGCACTTCACGGGATGAGCACTGGGTGTTATTCTGTATGTTGGCAAATTGAACACCAATAAAAAATAAATTTATTATTAAAAATTTTTTTTTAAAAATCCACACGAAACAGCAAAAAAAAAAAAAAAAAAAAAAAAGGCTTGTCACACCAAGCTCTCTTAGAAATTTGTCTGCAGAAATTCCGACCCGTCAGATTTTTTTAAAAAGGCATCAACTTAATGGAAAAGTAGTACAAGTTGGACTCTAATATACACTTCTTTTTTCCTGCTCAAACATCCTCAGGTTCCATGATCTCTGTGCACCCATCCTCAGCCTCTGCTGAAGACGCATCTATAATCTTTTACAGAGGAATGCCTTTGGGTGGCAGGAGCAACCACGCTGGAAGCACTTGGGAGCTTATAACCAACCATCTCCTCCCCACGCCAGCTTTACAGCCAATGAGTAACTGGTGCAGAAATGAGAAAGGTCAGCTCCTATAGTGCAACATGAAATAAAATATGAGGCATAATTTGTGTTGCAGAATCATACGCTTAAACTTTACCTGACCCTGAATCTTTGCTTACCTTTCCCCTTCTATATCTGCTTCCTCTACTTCTTTGTCAATTTCTTCTGGAAGTACTTCCTTAAGAATTCACATACACTCAAATTCCTGGCTGGAAGTCTGTTCTGGGAGAAGCCATCCTGAAATGCTCCATATTCAGTGCACTGCTGTCCCTAACATGGCATGAGAACAGTAGGGTATTGAAGACTTGGAGGGGTGAGCGTGTGATGACAGGCTCATAGAGCTTTGCGCCTGCATGACAACAGGTGCCACAGGCTGGCATAATGCCGCAGATGTCAAAGTGGGACCAGTTGCACCTCAACAGATATAAAAATCTGTCCACACCAGCAGATCCAGGAATCTGCCAAACTGTGTCAGAGACATCAATGGTATGAAGGATAACTCAGAGAAGAGAAGCCCCTGACCAACTGCCCACACTGCTCCAGAAGCTTCTTTCATTCCATATATCCCTGGGGGAAAAAAATGGATAAAAGGATGGTTGAGCATTTTCCTGAAAGTGACCATGTTTTAAACCACACACAACCTGAGATATGAGTATATAAATGTGAATAGAAAACAGAGTAGACTATATGCGAGAAAGAAGTTATTTTTTTCTCAGAAGATTTACATCTTCAAAGCAAAGGCAAGTTCAGTTATATATAATTCATTAATGTTTTAGATTTTTGCATGTCTACATCTTAGGGTTTAAATTTTTGATCCATAAAAACTTCTCCTAGAGTACGATTTTCAAAGTGATCCCTCCTACCTAATGAGAAAGCAGGAATTTCTATCTCATTCATAGAAAAGGAAATAAAATATCACTTAGATGGTTAAATGATTTGCCTAATGCCACAAACAAACCAGCTACCATGAAACAAATATTCAAAATAATTTTCTGACCTTGAAGTCCAATTCAGTTTTTTCTCAAACCTCGGAAGCAGTGTAGGACACAGTAATTGAAGCCTAGCTGAGACAGTTCATCACTTTGAGTCCCACATTTCTTTTGCATTTGGAGCAGGGTCCCCACAGTGTACTAACCCACAATACTCTTAGCAACTCTTGGAGACATTTTATCATCTGGATGGTTGTGGAAATATTCATGCAAAGAAATGTTTGCTTCTTCAGAGAACAACTTTAAAACTCAACTGACATGCCTGAGAGTTCTGCATATTCCAAACCTAGAATCAGAATTACCTGATTTTCTATACATCAGAATTACCTAGAGGTTTTTATTTTTTTTAAAGATTTTATTTATTTATTCATAGAGACACACAGAAAGAGAGAGAGAGAGAGAGAGAGAGAGAGAGGCAGAGACACAGGCAGAGGGAGAAGCAGGCTCCATGTAGAGAGCTTGATGTGGGACTCGATCCAGGGACTCCAGGATCACGCCCTTGACTGCAGGCGGCGCTAAACCGCTGCGCCACCAGGGCTGCCCCCTAGAGGTTTTTAAAAACACTAACAACTAGAACCCATATCATCTCAGAGGTTCAGATTTAGTGGGTCAGAGGTAGAGTCTTGGCTTACGTATTTTTAAGATTTGCTGTAGAGAACGCCCATGCAAAACAGAAGTCTGAAAACTCTTGTTCCTACCTGACTTTGACTACCTAGCCTTCAACTCCGGTGTCCCATTGTTTGGGTCTTTTATTTGGCCTGGGGCACCTTGTTTGGCCTCTGCTCCCCTAGACTCTCATGACACTGTCTCAGTTCACCAATGGATTTGAATCAGTAACTCCTCAGTGAGTCTTCCTCTTCAATACCATGGCACTTGGTCAGCTCCTATAACTCCTCCGTTGGTTTGCATTAATTCACATGCTTGGATCTCTTCAGCATCTCACCATAAAAGCATCCTGCTCTATTCCTCACTCTCAGTGGCAAAAATTACTTATTTCAACTAAAATTAAGTAGCCTGTGTCATGATGATTTAACCTCTGGTTGGCTATCACTCTCAAATTCAGTGTATTTCTGACATAACCTTTCTATATTGTTAAATAATTTGATGTCAATCTACATCCCAACACACTCTTTTCCTTAATATATGGAGGTATAGAGATAGCACAGTATTGCCATGAGTAACAGTCCTCCTCTTTGAATCTTATAGATAAGCTCCTGTAAATCCATGAAAATGGCCTCTTGAAAATGGCATCAATCTTGAATTTGTGATTATAATTCGTCTCCTCCATTTTGATAGTTCTGGAGATTTTGCTTATCAAAGAAATAAATAAGAATATTGTATTAACCACCCTCTGTTCCGAACATACAAAAGAAAGATCAGGTTAAAAAAAAACCTCCATAATAAATAGACAACTATTTCATGGTAACTTCATGACAGCTATGTATCCTACAGGCTATGTCAGATAGGAGGCAAGCATTCCTGGGCACACGGCAAAGACAGGTCCAGTCTTCCGAACACTCATCAATTCTGACAGCTTCATCTATGAACCTTTCACACAATATACGTTTCTCTTACTCCTATCTGCAACCAACATAGTCCTTCGATATGTGTGTAATGAAGGGAATGCTAAGCTATGCATACAAATGAATCCCAGGGTAAATCAGAAGCCTTTGTGTATCCCTGCCAAGAAGATGGCACATAAAGAGCATGAACTCTGTGGACACCAGAAAAAGCACCCTACAGCAGTAATTTCGTAACTGGTGTCAAGTTTAACCTCGTGATATGTATAAGAAATTACCTCCAAAGTACATTCAAATAGTTCTTCATAAAAGCTTCCCTAATGATAGGAGACAAAATATAGACTCGGGATATTTATCAAACACCTAGATTCTACATATAGTAATCAATATCTCAGATCTAGAAAAACTAATAGTTCTACCTAACTAAACACAATGTACTGAAGAGATCCACAGGCACCCTTAATTTAGTTTAGACTCAAAGATGGAAAATAAAAGGAACTTCATAGATGCAGAAATCACTACCATGATCTTAACATAAGAAGCAGAGAAGTTAATTTAATAGATCTATTTCCTCTGAGAACCCAGAATTATACTACCAAACTGAAGTGCAGTGTCAGAAAAATTTTCAGATCTTATAAATTTCTTTAAAGGTGACTCTTCCAAAGAAGCAAATTTAATGATTACAGTTCCTGAACCACTCAGTTTTAAAGGTGCTGCTGGACAGGTGGTCTAAGTAAACAACAGTGGATATGGTTGGAGGTACAGGTACAGGCAATCAAGAAGAGTCACTGGCTTTAGGAAGGAAGATGTCAGGTATCACAAAATTCTTGTCAGCATACAACTGTTCTGCTAGACCACCATTTCCCAATGGAATGGGTTATGCTTCGAGGCAGCTGTGTGACCCAGAGCCTTAGGCTAATGATTTCTCAACATACAATTTCCTACCTCCTCTTCACTAGAAATGGAAAAAATCTGAAATCTCAAAATGTTAAAAGCCTAGCGTCACATGAAATCTGAAATTGTTCCCAATACAATTCAGTAATGCTCCCATATAATCATACTCTTCCCAAGACAATTCAAGGTTATGCCAGATTCTTTATCATTTTATCCAAGACAATCCAGTCTTCACCCTGTACCTCGCGGTGTGCTGAGAAGAAGTCACAGAAATACATCTCTAGCTTGTCTGCTTATAAATAGAGCTCACTAGTCTAACAGGACGGTCGTCAATAACCAGGCCACTTGACTCAAAGGTGTTTACGACTTCCTTTTTGGTACTTAACATTTTGAACTTGAAGTAACACAGAAGACAGAAGATAGTCTTCTGGGTCTAATTTGTTCATTCATGTTGCCTTGTGTCAAAACTCATGGTATTGTCTTTGAAAAGAGGTAAATTTTACCCAGTGGAGTCTCTGTGCGTAGTAGAGCGAAGTGGCAAAAGGATGACCTCTTATTCTGGTGTCAAGATCTGTCTGTGGTTCTTGTTTCACTATTGCATTTCTTGTCTGAATCACTTGATAATCTTAGCAACAAGGAATTCTGAGCAAAACAGTAGAAGGTGAAACAATGCCTGCCCAGTAAAATAAAATTGACAATTTACTCACTTTGGAGCTCCTGATTCTTACCTACTATGGCATAGATGAGTGGCTGGATGTACAGCTGAGAGGCAGAACTACAGAGTAATAAAATTTTATAAAGACAAATATCCTTGTATGAGGATATTAAATGAACCACTTACATCTCTGAAAATTAAAAGAAAGAAACAAAAGAGATCCGAGGGTTCCAATGCTACTGCTAGCACTACAAAAGTGGAAGAACGAAATGGGACCGGGAATGGGGAGCGTGAGGGTAGTAGCAGCATGAAGTTCAGAGGAGGTCACTTTCCCAAGTTGATTTCAACATACAAGTAAAATCATATGATCTAGAACCTCAGTCCACAAAATTAAGGGTTTAAGAAATACAACTTTTGAAACTGCTCTACTTATGCTCCTATTGCACCAAATAGCAGACATAAGTCTACTATGAGTCTCCTCCCCCAATTTTCTCTGGGTTTTGGTCAAATTGGAGGTACCAAAGGATGATACAGAAGGGAGGGGACACTGGGCCTTCTTTTATTTGTTTGTTTGGGGGATGTCTATTTAAGCACTACTACTCACAATACTTCTTGTCTTTATCCACCAAAGCACCTTCATGCCCTGTGGCTCTTTCTGCTATTCATCAAAGCAGGGGAGGCATTCTTTCCTCCCCTACATTCCCCAAAACCAGGAACTTCCATCATGCTCTCTCTGTAGCATCCAGTCAGCTGATTCAAAAATCTATGGTTGGGTACGCCTAAGTGGCTCAGTGGTTGAGTGTCTGCCTTCAGCTCAGGGCATGATCCCTGGGTCCTGGGATTAACTCCTGCATCAGGCTCCTGGAAGGAGCTTGCTTCTCTCTCTGCCTATGTCTCTCTCTCTCCCTCTCTCTTTCTCTCTCTCTCTCTTTCATGAATAAATAAATAATTTAAAAAGAAATCTATGGTTGGTACCTTCTTAAAGTTTTGCTGTTGCCCTGAGAACATCATGGAATGGAGGCTCAGTGCAGAGTTCAAGAATGAATACAACAGAAAAGGTCTGCAGCAGGTCTTGAAAGGCAATGAGAACTGGCCAAAGGAGAAGGAGACATGAAGAGCAGAAGGTATCCTAAGCAGAAAGTGGCGCACACATAGAGGCAGATGGGAGTAACAAAGGTTGGTGTGTATGAGGGAACTCTAAGAAGTGGCAGGAGATGGAGCTGAAGGATGAAGCCAAGTCAACTCACATGGAACCTTAAAAGACAGTTAAGGAGCTTATACTCGGTCTGCATCAGGCTTTTTCAAGAATGGGGCACACCAGTGGAGATGCAGGCTGACCATAAATGGGGATGAGGCATGGCAAATCTGGGGGAATGGATTCCACTGCCCTGTCAACACCACCATGGCTATAGAATAGAGTATTATTTACACAATCTTCACCTCTATATTGGCAACACTACCCATGAGGACAGAAAAGGAAGATCTACATAAAGTTTCTTCTTACCTCTACAGGTGAACAATCATACTCATCATCAGTATTTTATTTACATATATACCTTTTTTTTTTTTTTTAGAGAGAGAGAAAGAAAGAGGGAGAGACATGGGGGAGGGGCCAAGGGAGAGAAAGCTAGAATCCCAAGCAGGCTCTCCATCCAGTATGGAGCCAGACATGGGGCTTGATCTCACAACCCTGAGATCATGACCTCAGCCAAAATCAAGAGTGAGACACTTAACCGACTGAGCCACTCACTCACCCGTCCCTACAATCACATCTTAATCATGGTCTATAATAGCCTTGATAGTTTCTAAAAAGATTCCATTATATATTTCTTTACTGAATAAAAGCCACTGTGAATATATGAATATATAGACTTTTTTTTTACTGTTCTTTAAGTTCAAAAATTCCATTTATAGTACCCTTACAATATATGATGAAGTAAAAAAATTAGTTGAATTTATAGAAATAGAAAACTTATGTGATGAGTTTAGCATCTAACTGATATGAGAAAATGCAATGTTAAGGAGAATTATGAAGTATGAAATCTTGAAATATTTTTGTTATGAAACATTTCAAAAGTATGGGTGAGTGGAGCAAATAGAAGATGTATTTATTCACCATGCAGATTTAACAAATGTTACTTCTATAACATATGTAACTTTTATTAAATCACTTTATCTTTGCTAGAAGTTTTAAAGAACTACAACTTCCAGATATACTTGAACCCCTTTTGTAGTCCTCCCCCATTCTTAGAAGCGCTTCCTCAAGTTCATGTGTATCTTTGTATTTCATATTTTTCTGAAAACAGATGTATCTAATAAGCATATATAGTGTCCATTTATTTACATATATACCATCATAACATAGTTTACCTTTTTCCTAAAAAATGTTTAAAAATTAATCCATGGTGAAACATGTCATCTGTTTTTTCATTATCTAAATAATTCATTGTTTATTTATCCAGTCCTCTATTGATAGACTATTTCTAACTTTTGCCACTGCACCTACATGCATTTTTTTTTTCAGTCTGTATTCAAGAGACACTTGTAGGTCTATATTCAAAATAGGAATTGGGAAGTAACTGCTAGTGCTTTGCCAATTCTACGAACAATTACCAAATGGCTCTGTAAAATTGTTACAAAATTCATACTTTCTTGGGTGTAATATGAAACTTAGTGTTTCCTCATGTTCTCATCAATGTTGATAATGTCAGCCTTATTTTTTGCCAATGTGATGGGTCACAATATATCTATGATTTCAAAATGCATTTCCCTCAGTGCTAGCGATATTAAGCAACTCTACCTGTGTGAATTGGTCATCCTTTCCTCTGTGAACTGCCTGTTCATGCTTTTTGCCTAGACTTCAATGATTTGTTTTTCTGTATTTGTTCGTGTATTCTTTATCAATTTTGGTTTCTATCTCTTTGTTAAGTTATATGTTTTACAAGTATTGTCTCCAGTCTGTGGCTTGAATTTCTCATGAGCAATTTTTGATGTGGGCACATTACCAGTATTTTCCTTTATCATTTGTGTTTTTTTGAGACTCACAAATCATTTACTAAGCCAGTATCATAAAAAGTCTCATTTTTTCCAGAAAAAAATTATAGTTAAGTTTTTCAAATTCGTATTTTTACTTCTTTTGGATTTTATTTTTGTGCATAGTGTCAGGTAGAGGTCAAATTTTATTTTTTTCAAATGAACTAATTGTCCCAGTGTTTTTTAGTCTGTCCTTTTAGACTTTGTAGAATAGTCTTTTTGTGATTGCTTTGTGAAGACATACCTTCTATATGTCATGCTCTCACATGCTCCTAGCTAGGCTCTGTTGTTTTATTGATATATTGTTTTCTTTGGGCTAATGACCACTGATGATCATTTTTCTAAATTATAAGTTGAAGGTTTTACAAATTAATGTAGCCCAAACTCCTCACATCAAAATTCAGTTGTGACTAGAGTAACTATTAACTGAATTTTCTTTAGCATTAGCATATTGTAGAAAGGACATGCATGGGCTTCAGACTCTGATGGCTGGATAATCCCAGCTGGCCAGGGGCCATCAACATGTGGTTAAATATTCTCTGCCCCCCATGTCCTTACCTACAAAACAGAGAAGAAAAACAATCCCTCACCTGCTTATGATCTATTATTCTTCTTATCTCTTCTCTTTCACAGCCCTTGTCATAAGCCATAATAATCTCCCTCATTTGTTTTCTTACTTATCTCTCCATATAAACAAGAATATAGAACAGGTCTATCCATTTACCATCAGATTCAGGATCCTACAATAGTGCCCAATAAATGACATATAATTTATAAGTTTATGTCAAATGGTGAATGAATAAATAAAGTACTAGATTTAAAGGAACAAGATTTAAGTAAAAAAAAATCTTTGTACTTTTCCTACATACATGCTATAATTCATTATATTATTGCAGAGCATTTTAATACTATAAACCTCATGATTATTTCTTGCTGACGTAACTGATAAAAAATTTTACCTTCTAAGCTTACTGAGAGGTGAGAAGTTGAAATATGTGTTGGAATAGTCATGAAAGGCCATGTAGGTACTCTTAGCAAAAACCTCTGAAAAATAAGTAGGATGTAGCCACATAAAAAAGGAGCAGCAGAGATATTATCAATAAACGGGATAGCAAGACAAGAAGCTCTCATCTGGGAATGAATATGAAATGGTTGAAATGGGAACCTAACTAAAAGATCAGAAGATATGGAAAGTTATGGAGTGAATTTTATCATTTTACCGTCTAAAACACATCCCCTTCATGCTGAAAGAGAGAAAGAAAGAAAGAAAGAAAGAAAGAAAGAAAGAAAGAAAGAAAGAGAGAGAAAAGGCAAGCAGGCATTAATAATGTCCTTAAAATATTTCTTCTCAGTAAGCAAATTAGGTTAGAGGTTGAAATTTTGTATTCTTCCAGGATCAGGATACATACACAACATTAAAACCTCTTTCACTTACAATCTTAGAGAAACCAACTCTTCTGTTGGATCTCTGGTACTTTCTGCTTTCCTGAGAGGATGTGTTCTGAGTATCCTAACAGTGCTATCAAAGTAAAAGGATAATTGAATTTTTCTTATTATGTTAACACTTTAAATATCAAAGTAAAATAGCACTGATTTCAATTACCAAATTAAATTAGCCTAATAGGGCAGAAATTTATGAAACCGAAAATTTATTTCCAAGCTTAGGGCTTCCTAAAGTGAGTCTGATTTCACAAAATCCCTATTTGAATTTAAAACTTGGCTCTTCAACCAATCTAACATCAAACTAAATTTTATTTGAGTTTAATATTAAGAACACTGTGGTATTTCATCAAAGTAAGAGGATAAAGATGATATAACCAAATGTCAATTAGTAAGTGCTTTGTCAATATCATTAGCATTTGTGTTTTTTAAGACCTTATGATGTTAATAGAAGGTTAATTTTTGAAAAGCCCATCTATCCCATCTAGAACACATTCAGCCAGTCACATACCACTAGAGGGCAATGAAAAAGATGTTAGCAGAAAATGTAATCAGACTAAAATTCTCATCTCTATACACTGACAATATTTTCATCATTAGGCATATTTAAATAAAGTTTTTATGAAATATATCAATTTCCTTGTTTTAGGAAATGAGATTGAATGAAAATAAAAGACTAATTCTAAATGTTATGCAAAAATAGTAAAGTTAGAGTACATACCTAATGAACAACTCAAGAAAGAATTTTCTGGAAGCCATTTTATTATTCTCAAATTTGATCAATACAATCAGTATGTTACCTGACTGTCAAGCCAAGTCATTTCATATCAGCTTCTACCTCTTCACTGTAAAGATTTCTCACAATTTTTTTTCTGATTTCCTCACATATTTGTCAAACTTGATATTAATTCTGTCTCTAGGAGCAGAGTACTTTCAACACTCAGCCTATACAAGTGTGTCTAGAATCCTCAAAAGTGTTAATGCCAAGGGACTGGCTTAGAAGGGGGTTGGGAAGATATAGGGAGGAAAATATTTCATATCATATTGCTAGAGACAGAACTCTGTCTGAAGTGGAGATAAAGGGCACCTGGGTGGCTTAGTGGTTAAGCGTCCACCTTTGGCTCAAGTCATGATTCTGGGTTCTTGGGATCAAGTCCCGCATCGGGCTCTCTGCAGGGAGACTGCTTCTCCCTCTGCCTGTGTCTCTGCCTCTCTGCGTCTCTCATGGATAAATAAATAAAATCTTTAAAAAAAAAAGTGGAGGTAAAACTCTCCTCATAGCTACTTTTCCTCCCCACCCTCTTATGAAGGCTCTGGGAAAGCCTATTACCTCACTCTCCTCATCAATTTTCATATTCATTCCACTATACCAAAAAGCATTTATTATCTCTGACTGAATCTGTTCCTTGGTGTTCTATTAATGTATCTAGAGTGGTCACAAAGTCAGAAAGTATTTGGGAATACGGTTTAGAGATATTTAGATGATAGAAGTATGACTTTACCTCTCCAGAATCAACAAGAGTAGAAAATCTAAATTTCAAGAATTGCACTGTACAAAACCCAATTTTTTCACTTCACTACTTAAAAACTTATATAAAATAACTACTCCATGAAAATACTTAAAGTATTTCCAAAATTAACCAAAGATAAATGGCTGACATTTGCAGACTCTAAAGTTCATTCTTTTGGGGGCACCTGGGTATCTCAGTGGTTGAGTGTCTGCCTTTGGCTCAGGTCATGTTCTCGGGGTCCTGGGACAGAGTCCCACTACAGGCTTCCTGCGAGGACCCTGTTTCTTCCTCTGCCTATGTCTCTCCCTCTCTCTCTGTGAATAAATCAATAAAAATCTTTAAAAAAAAAAACTAAAATTTGTTCTCTTTAGAAATTTACAGGTTTTTTTTTTATTTTAAGCTTTACTCTTCAAAGAGGTATTCAGAGATAAAGTTACATGTAGTGCCTTAATTTGGCTAAGATTAGTAGTTAATTAAGCGATTTCTTATTTATTAAATCATTTTAATTTTCCCACAACTTCTAAGAACTGGTATGGATTACACACAGCAACCTCAATACAGTCTCTGTGAACACAGCAAGGACAACAGGAACAAGAAGACTATCCTAATTCGTAGTGAGTGTCGCTTTCCACAGTGTATAAACTCCCACAGTGGCCATTGCCAGTTACCATAACCATGAGGTCAGCACCTGTAGAGTGGGAGTTAATGCTGTGTCTGGAGAGCAAGCCCCAGTCCACCGTAGCCTTCGAGATCGGAAGCTCTGAGAGCCTAAGTGACTTGTGCAAAGTCACACAACTAGTAACAACTCACAGCTCAGAGCCCTGAATTTTTTAATTGTCTCTTCCAATTCAAGTTCAGGAGTTGTTCTGCTATAGCAAATTGATCTCAGGTGTCTTAATCCTCTCAATGCTGTACAGTGCATAAATTAAGATTTTCAAGTGAAGGTATGTTTACTTCCTAAACTGTCGGATAGCATCCACTTTCTGCTGTTTTCCTAAAGCAATATTAAAAAAAAAAATTAAACTTTAGTATGGGTTTAAAGGTCATCTTAGAACAACTTAGAAAATGAAAAACTAAGATACACTTTTTGACATATGCCTCCCTTATTACTAATAATTTCTTATTAGTCAGTCCTGAAGCCTGCCAGCTCCTTCTCAACATTCAGGATTGTGACTGTCCAATTGTCCAATGCTGCTTATTTCTTATTGATGAACTGCTCCCTCTCGTCTCATGGGTTTTTCTGTTTCTGTTAGTAAAAATTATCTGAACTAATCTCAGATTACTCTTAGTTAGCCTTTGAGAAACCTTAGCAGTGTCCAAAATCTTGCTTTCTATTAACTTGAACAAAGGCAAGGAAATGAAAAGACAGGAAAAGAAAAGAAGAGTAAGCCTCAGACAAGTTCTGTCCTATGGAAACACAAAAATTCTTGTGATTTACTGTTCCCTCACAAGTTAATAAAGTAAAATGTCTACTGTGCGAGATGTGTGCAAAATATTTGGGAAATCTCTTATAATTTGAAAAAGAACACTAAGGAGGAAAGACATGCCTTAACAAATAATAAAATAAATTATAAAGGTCCATGAACTGGAGGATTATGGCACAGGCCAATACAGAGACAGATTGATAAAAAAGCATGGATCAAGTTTGCCCAATTACGGTGAAATGAAATCCTTCCCAAAACCATTTCCATGACAAACACTCCTCAAAAATATGACCTCCTTTATCCACCTCTTAGAGATTTACAATCTATTTTAGCACATTAAACCATCTGAGGATGCGGAGAAAAGGGAACCCTCTTACACTGTTGGTGGGAATGTGAACTGGTGCAGCCACTCTGGAAAACTGTGTGGAGGTTCCTCAAACAGTTAAAAATATACCTGCCCTACGACCCAGCAATTGCACTGTTGGGGATTTACCCCAAAGATACAAATGCAATGAAACGCCGGGACACCTGCACCCCGATGTTTCTAGCAGCAATGGCCACGATAGCCAAACTGTGGAAGGAGCCTCGGTGTCCAACGAAAGATGAATGGATAAAGAAGATGTGGTTTATGTATACAATGGAATATTACTCAGCTATTAGAAATGACAAATACCCACCATTTGCTTCAACGTGGATGGAACTGGAGGGTATTATGCTGAGTGAAGTAAGTCAGTCGGAGAAGGACAAACATTATATGTTCTCATTCATTTGGGGAATATAAATAATAGTGAAAGGGAATATAAGGGAAGGGAGAAGAAATGTGTGGGAAATATCAGAAAGGGAGACAGAACGTAAAGACTGCTAACTCTGGGAAACGAACTAGGGGTGGTAGAAGGGGAGGAGGGCGGGGGGTGGGAGTGAATGGGTGACGGGCACTGGGTATTATTCTGTATGTTAGTAAATTGAACACCAATAAAAAAAAAAAAAACCATCTGAGAAGTACTATTTTATGGAAACCTGTCTCAATTTACATAACACTACATTTTTCCCCAACTTGTGTGACCCCTGACATTCTTTTCCAGAGAATTCCTAAAATTATCTTCCCAAGAACACTGTTTGTAGTATGTTGAAATAAAGAATCCATTAATGGATCCAAATATGGATGTTAATACATAATGTGAAAAAAAATGTGAGAGAAGCACTCGTCAGTAAAAGACAGTAGGAAGAAAATGAATACTAGAAAACCTATGATTTTTAGGACCTCCCGACTGGTTCAATTGGAAGAACATGCAACTCTTGATCTGAGGGTTTTGAGTTTGAGCCCCACATTTGGTGGAGAGATCACTTAAAAATAAAGAATAACTGATACGTTAATGTTTAGAAATTTAAAATAAAAAAGGCAATTCTCTACCTTACTTCCTATGGGCAAATAAAAATTTAAACATGAAAACTAAAGCTATAAAAGAAATACAACAACACATTAGTTAATGTGCTTGAAATATCAAGAAGGGAAAAACTTTCTAGAGCTAACACTGGAGAAAGACATCTACAATTATCACTAAATAAAAATTTCAACTTCTGTAAAGGGCACCAACATTAATAGTGATCAAATAAAAATGGAAAGTGACTAAAATTATTTGAATTTGCAATACCTATAATGGGTCTCATATTAATAAAAGGAAACACACAATAACTGGCACCATAATTTAACAGAGAAATCACAAAGGTAAAAATGTTAGTGGCATTTAAATTCCAAAATGATGTTCAATCTAACGACTAATGAAGTAAGTACAAATTCAAACAATAACGAAATTGCATTTTTCATCATTCAGATCAGAAAATAATTGAAAAAAAATTAACAATACCCAGTGTTGATAAGAGAATAGAGTAATAGAAATTCTTATTTCTTCTTGGTAAGCAATGATACAAGTTTTCCAGGACAATTCTGCAACAACCATGAAAAGTTAAGTATGGTTACCTTTTGACTCAATTCCACATGTGGAAGTGTATTTAAAAGAAAACGTGCAAAGATGTGTGCAGTTGACAATAGGGCACGTTGATTAAATGGTGGATTTTAAATGCAATGACATGAAATTTTTCAGTTGGGAAGTGTTTGATTATGATTAACATTCATGAGGTATCTGTGAGTACAGATATAACCAAGACAAGTAAGGCACTTGACTCATGAAACACCTATTGTGGTGGGAAAAATAATAACCAAATGTGCAAGAAAAATTATTAGTACTTGTAGTGATCTGTAAGTAACAAGGTGACTACTTTTACAGTGAATGGTCAGGAACAGTGTCCCTGAATGTCACTTAAGCTAAGACCTGAATGTTAACAAATGTCACTCAGACAAGATGGTAATGTAAAAGGAGTTTTTATTTTATTCTAAGTGTAATGGGAATCCACTGCAGAGATATTTTAAGATGGAATTTTCACTCTAGAGGCATCAAAACTGTTGGGTTGACAGGACACCAGATAGAGGCAGTATTGGAATCAGGTAGACCTATGTGAAGCCTCCTGCTCTAGAGCGGATGAAATGCAATGAGATCTTGGACTGGGGTGGCAATATTAAATATGGAAAAAAGTGAGAGGATTTGGAATATATTGTAGGGGTAAAACAGATGGCACTTGCTGATTGATTAAATACAGCGATGTGAAAAAGACAGGGATTTTAAAAAATCATTAATTTTGATTTGAGCAACTAGGAGGAAGATTGTGATATTGACTCAGATAGAAAGAGAGAAAAGGTCATTGTAGGACCTGGGACATTAGTAATTCAGATGCCTACTTTAACTATTTATGTTTGAGATGCCTACTTCTATATTCAAGTAAAGATTATCAACCAGCCAAGTAGATATAGGATGTCAGAATTCCAAGAGAGGGTAGATCTGGAAAATAGATCTTGGAATCACATAATTAGTGTTTACAGAAAGAACCCAGGATGTGAAGGAACCAGGGCAAGGGGGCGGGGCAGACCTCGCTCCTGGCCGTGCCATCATTAGAAATAGAACAAGAGTCTGAATCCTGGTTCCGCAATCTTCCAGCTCTACAATTACACACACATTAGCACCTCTACTCCGCAGTTTTATCATCTGTAAAATGGAGATAATCTTAATGAAAAATTCCCAAAGTCTGCTGGAGGATTCATGGAAGTAACCATGAATGCACAGCATCATCTCCAACACACAATAAGTGTTCAACGATTGTTTGTTATTGCACTGGAAAGATGTCCACAGTTTTCCTAAAGTATTTATAAGTAATGAAAGTATTTTTTAAAAGATTTATTTATTTGACAGAGGGAGCATAAGCAGGTGGAGCCGCAAAGGAAAAAGGACATGCAGACTCCTCACTGAGCAGGGAGCCCAACTCGAAGCTCGATCCCAGGACCCTGGGATTATGACCTGAGCTGACTAACTGACTGAGGCATCCAGGTGCCTCAGTAATGAAAGTATTTTTAGCAATCAATGAAAACACAACTATATGCAAGCCGAGGAAAAGAAAAACATAGAAATACAGATGGTGCCCAACGTACGATGGTTTGACATACAACGTTTTGACCTTACAATAGCACAAAGGTGATGCACATTCAGTAGAAACCATACTTCAAATTTTGACTTTTCATCTTTTCCCAGACTATTGTTTTTGTGTTCTTTGCTGGACAGCAGCAGCAAGCTACAGTTCCTGGGCAGCCACACAATCATGAGGGGAGTAACTGATAGACTTCTAACCATTCTGTTTTTCACTTTCAGTACAGTCATCAATTACATGGGATGTTCAACACATTATAATAACATAAGCTTTACGTTGGATTATTTTGCCTATCTGTAAGCTAACGTAAGTGCTCTGAGTATATTTATGGTAGGCGAGGCGAAGCTATGATGTTCAGCAGGTTGGGATATTAAATGCATTTCTGACTTAAGTTATTTTCAACTTACTCTAGGTGTATCGACATGTCACCCCATCATAAATCCATGTAAGTTGGTATGAAGTCAGTAGTATGTAAAAGTCTACTAGAAAAAGTAGAAACTAAGATTTGGTTCAAACTAGAGAATTGAAGAAAATTATAAAGAAGTAAAATCAAAAATAGTTCAGGGGAAAAGGACCTCAGAATATAACTAGGTAGGTAGGATCTTAAAAATGTCTCATCTGTGGATGAGATACTAGGATCTCTGCCACACACCAGCCCTGTATATGAATTACTATACGTCCATGTCACACAGGCCACCATGGATGCCAGACATGCAGCTCTCAAATGCATATATGAGGCTTATTTTACAATGTCCACTGAATTCTTTTTTATTTAAAGCATCCCTTCAGTACCTCTTAATGTTTACGACTCCACAGACTGGAGGAAAGAAAGTACTATTTCAAATAAAGGGAAATATTTTCCTCAATTTTCATTTCTTCATTGGGTCACTGGAGGGGGAAAAATAAGCACTCACAACTGATTATTTTCTTCAAAATGTATGTGGTTTATGGCCATTCAAAAATGCAGAGTTGGAGCATTCTACATGGTGTTAATGAGACAGGTAGAATGAATCATTCTTTGAATCAGTATTTCAACAAAAGGATGGGAGAAAGGAGCTGAATTCTCTCACTTCTCTGACTTGTCTAAACCTTTAAGAAAAATATTGTTTTTTCCTCCCTCCATTCAAGGGTAAAATAATATCCTCCCCCTACCCAGAGTCACATAAGAATTGAAGAAAAGACAATAAAATTCCGTATCTGTGTAGTCACTTATGTGCAGCTGCTATACTCTACAAACAACAGCTGGGCAATTATGAATATCACCCTTGTATTCTCAAACAGTCGGAAAATCATTTGTATTTAAGTTAAAGCTTTAATGCTTCTGCTATGTGTTAATTCTCTCTTCTGCTCATCATCCCTTCCCCCCTTGGCTTCCCTGCTTCCCTATCTCTCAATATAAAACTCTATCAAATGCACTCAGCATAATTTTCCCTGAGGGAAAAGCAATGCTAAAGTTTATTGCCTGTACAGTTATTTGGGCAACTTGGAAAAACTTTCAACTTGGGTTTTTCTATCAAAATGGATTCTGAAGGCAGTTAATACAAGTCCTAATATGTTTCTAGGAATACTGGGGATTCAGTTCTCACTCTTTACTTTCTAACTCCTGCCATATCTATTTCTTATAAATATTAAAGGGAATGAACATAACCAGGGAAATTGCAAACTTCTTTAAGAATTATTTGAAAACGATATATAACTCTCTATGACTTTATTCATATGGATTTGAAATTCCTCTCACTGGAAATGATTTTTTAGTCTATGCTATCCTGTCCTTTAATCTTAAAACTATATCCTTTACAGGTTAAATTGGACCAATCTCCTTTTCACGTACCTCTCCAACCATTAAACTCCCTCCAAACCAACTCACAAAGCTCCAGCTGCCAGTTAAGGAATGCAACATTTTGTGTTTGGGGCCCATTGAGCATAAGTAATTGACTATTACAGCACAATGGTACCCTTGCTTACCTCCTGACATCTTCCACCCATGTATCCATATACCTCAATAACTTTCTGTTTCTACTCCTCAACATTGAAAGGAAGGAAGAAAGAGAGGGAGAGGAACTCAAGGTAAGGAGAAGGAAACCAGAAAGGAAGAACATATGTTGCATGTCTTCTTGTAGAATCAACAAGGAAATGGAATAGGTGAGTTATACATTTATTTTAATACCACCCATCAATGAATCCTTATGTCAATCCTTTGGCCTTTCTTATTCACATGATACAGGTAATAAGTTCTGAAAACTGATTGCCAGAGGGTTTGTGCAATATACTTCAGGTCACATACCTACAGAGTAGGAAGCAAAAGGACCAGGACTGAAGGTCACATCTAGTAGATTTCAAGCCCCAATTATTTTTATTCTTTTTTCCATAAGATGTTTCTGTTGCAAGAGAGGTTAAGAATTCTCTCTCATGGGATATCTGGGTGGCTCAGTGGTTGAGCATCTACCTTTGGCTCCGGTCGTGATCCTGGGGTCCTGGGATCAAGTCCCACATCGGGCTCCCTGCAGGGAGCCTGCTTCTCCTTCTGCCTGTGTCTCTGCTGCTCTCTGTGTCTCTCATGAATAAATAAATAAAATCTTTAAAAAATAACTTAAAAAGAATTCTCTCTCTCATATGCACAATCATATGGGCCATGACTTTACAAGTCTGTGTGACATTGCTACCCACCAGAGGAGCAGACAGGACTATTATTTGGGGGGGTTAATACTGATCAAGGAATATCACAGAACTGCCTGGCTAGAATCTCATCCACATCCGCATCCCCTCCAAATCTACTAAGAGTTTCATGTACCAGGCGAGGGAATCTCAGGAACCTGGCTCCACTGAGTTTAAGCAGAGCTTAAATGGTTCAAGTTGATGCTGTAATTAACTTGACTTCACAAATCCCTAGAACCTTGGTATAATACAGGTTGTGAAAAAAAGATTACAATCTGGACATGAATGGGTCACTATTTTAGAAATGATGATGGGCTAATATAGATACAGATAGATCAATTCCAGTTTTTCATTAGCTATGCCTGGTGACCAGACATCTACAAATGGATAGATGTAGTTCAGTTCATGTACTAGGCAAGGGAATCTCAGGAACAAGAAACTCTTAAAAGTCAGCCATTGGTGGAGGCTCAAAGGCAGTGGGAGAAGTGAGAATGGAGTCAGAGAAACCAGGGTGGGAAAATCCTGTAGACACAGTGGGAACCATGCAGGAGGACCCACTGAGAAAGCATATGTTTGAATGACTATCACAATGAGGGCACTGATGGCAGTCAACTGGTTTTACCCAGGGCGAGAGCATGAGAAGAAGTCCTAAAGCCAAGATAAGTACCAGTTGTGTTTTTCACCCCAATCTTTTCTCCTTGTTCCCAGATTGAACTAATAAAATGCAGTCTATCCCATGTTTTTTTTTTGCAAGACCTGAAGTCTTAACCAAAGTTTTAAACTGAACTATACCAGCATTTTCAGTGGAAAATAACCACAGAGTAGTCAAAACTATCTCAAGCATTAGGGAGATGGAAAGATTTGGCTTATATGGATGGGAATACAAAATGGAGAAAAATTAAACCTTGAATTTGGACTCAGGAACCTTCCACTTCTACAGGACACAATGTAGGACTATTGAATCCTCAGTATAAAAACCAGTGAAGTGGGTACAGTTGGAGAGTGACATTCAGAGACATAGAAGATTTTGACAGATTCACAATTAGTACATACCATAATGTCAACCTTAAAACACACACACAAACACAAAATGAATTGAAGGATTTATACCTTAGGTCACAATGTTTAACAATGGGAGGGTAGAGTAGGAAGAAGGAGTTAGAGTCGACTTTTTTCTGCTTCTTTCAATTCATTGTTTTACAAGTAGCTTAATGTGATCTTGAATGACTTCATAATTATGAAAACTAGGAGACTTGGGGGGAAAATCATTCTGTTAGTCTGCCACACATTTCGTACATATTGTGTAGGAGCTTGACTTATTTATTCAGCTTCTCTTGACATTACTCAAAGAAGCCCAAAGTTTTCAAACTTAGATGTTTGTAGAACACATAACTTAATCCAGTAAGAAGATTTTAAAAGGCAGCTGAGTGATTTTCAGTTGTCTGAGCTTCTAACTTTTTTCCACCTCTTAAAATACAGTGCCATTTCAGAACATTTCCCTGATGCCAAGTTCTCATTACATGTGTTTATTTCAGTTAGTAATGAAGAATGTTCAGAAATAATCTTACTGTATGTATAGAGTTCTAGGGGAATCCAACAAAGTGTCAACCCTATCAGCAGCTTTTTCTAAAGTTACAAAGCATGAAGGCCAAACTTAGAAAATTGCTAATGTTCCACAATAGAAGTGCAAGCCTGAAGCTCAGACACAGAATTAATACAGAATCTACTCACACACGTCACAACCACCCAGCAAAGCCACTGGGGCCTCTGGCAGCTGTCTGGAAGCCAATGAAAGATGATTAGAAGTCACAAAGCAATGGGAGGCACCGAGAGTCCTCTTGTTCTCATGCCACATTCCTTCCCAGTGGCTTTCAGATTCATCTCCCCCACATTGTATTTTTGGTAATGGTCTCTCTGTGTATAATACCCCTTTGAGGTCACAAAAGCAATAGAGTAATAACCATTTGGGCAATTGTCTTATTACAAATTCCCCCATGTAATTCTGCCAACAGACAGTCTGGAACATCTGGCAAAATCATCTTAATTAGGACTCTAACCTGCAGAATATACCTCAGAAAGGAACAGGGTCTTGAGGTCCCTGAGCATTCAGATAGTGCCAGGGAAAGGAGAGCTCATCTCATGGGCTTCTATTTTCAGGGCATTTCATTCAACTGTGCCTTGGTTTCCCCATTTGTAAAATGAGAAAACAAAGAGAAGCATCCACCTGAGAGAAATGCAGAAGGATCAGTGCAGTATTTTCCTGAGTGTTGTTCAGAGATGTGACGTCATCACGGGATTAATAGATAGAGAAGTTGCTGAAAATTTTAAGTTCTATATAATGGATATAATAGTATTATTACTATTATTATATACTGGGGCCTCCCCAATAGTGGATCTTGTATGAAACAGTAACTGGAGATGAAGTTTAAGTATGGGCCCAGAAGTGGTTTTTATCCAAACAGCAGTTGTCTGAAATATGACTCTTTGGGGGATTTTCTCTCCATGACCCATGCTCCATTTCCCTTGACCTCTGTATAGTCTTTGCTCCTTGCAGTTTTATGGTTGCATTGATGACGGCATTCCAAGGGGCTTTTTTTCCTTCTCCCCTTCCTGTAAAGAATTTTCTAATTTAATTATTCTACTTTTCACCTAACCTCTGTGTTTACTGATGAGAATAAATACAAATGCTAGCTATAGATATGTATGGTGCTATGTTTTAAATTATCCAATATAATTTAGATCTGGGTACTAATTTTACTAATGGATAACACATCATGTATCTTCCCTTCCCTTTCTTTTAGGACTTAGCTCTTGGTAAATTTCAAATTGGAAATGTATTTGGTCAGAGTATAGCACTTACATAGAGGAAGACAGAGGGAAACCTTTGGGGAAAGAGACAAGAGAGGTAGCCTAGAGTCTGTAAGTAGAGAAAATAAGAACATTGAGGAATCTTTGTTCTATAAGACATCACGGTAAATGCTGTTTCATCCTACACATAATTAAGGGTGAGAGGGAAATGGGCTGCACTTTTGTATAGTGGAAGGTACAGGAAAATGTGAAGCAGCTTTCAAGATGGGAAGTCAGTAGTAAAATTGTTGCAAAAGGATGTGTTAAATGTGAAGTCTGTATTTTTTATTTTTTTAAGCATTAGGTATTTTTATTAGTATTACTTACTAAGTCAGCCCTCTAGTCAGAAGTTATCAGAACAAATGTGTAATTCAATTTAATAAATATGCGAGGATCCACTTACTTGGTGTAAGGCATCTCATCATTTGCTATAGAGGCAAGGGTTCTTGAACTTCTGAATGTACCAGAATTGCTTGGGAGATTTGTTTAAAATGCTGATTCTGCAATTTTTAAATAAGCCTCTCAGATGTTTCTTTTTTAAAATATTTTTTATTTAAATTTCATTTGTCAACATATAGTATAACACCTAGTGCTCATCCCATCAAGTGCCCTCCTCAGTGCCTGTCACCCAGTGACCCCATCCCCCCATCCTCCTCCTCTTCTGAAACCGAATGGGGAAAAATTTGCGTAGTCTGTATTTTTTAGGCGCTAAGCTCTAGTACTGTTTCCCAAATAATAAAAACAAATACTCATATATCTTACACCCTTTCAACAGTTCAGTAGTCTGTCATAAGAAGGACAAAAGAAAAGCTGGTTGACCTGGCATGATGATAACTTTTTCTACATGATTAAAGAAACAAATACCCACTAAACATAAAACATTTCTCAGAACAGCTGGGTAACTTTATAGCCCTCTGTAACTCACATCTTTTAACATGAAGACTTAGTGTCTGAAGGCTTATAAAAAACGATAAATGGGCAAAATACATGGTCTCGATAAATAGTCAACATGGTCTCATCTTGTAGCAAATCAGACTGTCCATCCATAAAGACTTTATGATCCATGGGAACAATTTGGGTTCATCCAGGCTCTCATATTTTAGCTAAGAGCAACTAACTGAAACCTCTAAGACTCTCTAATATTCTGGCTCTGAAACTTTTAAGCTTCAGTTCAAGCCCATGTAGTATTTTAAACTTAAATTGAAAGCTTCAGTTACTCTCTGTTGACTATTTTCACCCTGTCAATACCGTCTGATTTCTTGATTTTTTTTTCTAACAGTCTTTTCACCAGCAAAATATACCCCATTAAAGATTTTCCTTTTTATTCTTCTCCTGTGAACATAATCCCAACTGGGGTCATATCAGATTTCCCTATGATGATTTCTCAAGTTTGTAACTCATTCCTACTCTGCTTTACAATTATATGCTTCCCTCACAAATGCTTTCTTTCCTCTGTAGGACAGGCTGGTCAGCAGAGAGTCTACTTATAAAGGGGGACACTTCAAGCCCATAATGAAGAAATTAAGTCCACTAACAGCCCAAAGTTTCTCTACTTTTTTTTTTTTTTCAACACTGAAAAGCCCAGGAGAAGGGGGACAAAAAAGACTCGCCATCTGACACAAAACTCCATCACCAAGCAAGATAGAAGTATCTAAGGCAAAAGATGGCTTAGAGTTTAGTTTGAAAAGGATTATCCGGGCAGCCGGGGGTGTTCAGTGGTTTAGTGTCACCTTCAGCCCAGGGCGTGATCTTGGAGACCTGGGATGGAGTCCCACATCGGGCTCCCTGCATGGAGCCTGCTTCTCCCTCTGCCTGTGTCTCTGCCTCTCATTCTCTCTCTCTCTCTCTCTCTCTCAATAAATAAATAAACTCTAAAAGAAAAGGATTATCTGGTTCTTCTATAAAGGGCTAGTTTTTAACGTGTATCTGAAAAATAAGATGCTGAGGAAAGAGGGAAGTGAGTGATGACAGAGTTACTGCCTGGACATCGGAAAGTATGGGGATGGGAATTCAAGGGCCAAAATACGTCAGGACCACCCACCACTCACTGTCATCCACCAAGAATAAAGCAGCCTCTGAGGACACAAAATCCAAGATGACTAGGAGCCAAGAAGAGAAGTCTGTTGGGATAACCCAGACATGAACTTGAAGGAGATAAAAGGAGAGCTGGGACAGCTCCATTCAATCAGTTCAATAAAAAAGTTAAAAACAGAACTACCCTACAATCCAGCAATTACACTACTAGGTATTTACCCCAAAAATATAAAAACACTAATTCAAGGGGATACATGCTCCCCAATGTTTATAGTATCATTATCTATGATAGCCAAATTCTGGAAACAGCCCAAGTGTCCTTCATGGACTAATGAATAGATAAAGATGTGGGATGTGTACATACACACACACTGGAATATTACTCAGCCATAAAAAAGAATGAATTCTTGCCATTTGCAAAGACATGGATGAAACTAGAGAGTATGATGTTAAGCAAGATACATCAGTTAGAGACAGACAAAAACTATATGATTTCACTACTGTGTGGAATTTAAGAAACAAACAAACAACAAAAAAAAAAACCACTCATATTGGGGAGTGGGGCAGAGAAGAAAACCAAGAAACAGATTCTTAATTCTAGAGAACAAACTGTAAGCCACCAGGCAGAGGATGGGAGAAAGAGGTGATGGGGATAAGGAGGATACTTGTCATGGTGAGCACTAGGTGTTGTATAAAGTGATGAATCACTAAATTCTACTCCTGAAACTACTATTATACTGTATGTTAACTGACTGGAATACAATCTTTTAAAAAATCCACTCAATAACTACCACCCTAAAGAATGATGGCAACAGAAAGCATCTTCAAGGTCAGGTTTCCTAATGAGTTTTTTTAATAACCACTTTCCTACAAACATAGACAGATCTTCTGGATAAAATGTGGCCTCTGACTGGTTAGCTGGTTAGTGCCACCTAATTGTGTCAACTGAAAGAGAAAACCAAAGTAGATCAGGGAAAAGATGTCAAGAATAACCTAAATGAGAAAATCAAGTAAGAAGAAAGACTGGAAGTAAAGGAAATAGCAAAGAAAAAAAGAGACAAAAGAGAAATAAGAATGAAGGATGTACTGTATAGAACAAAATTCAAATGGAACAAAAATGGGGGAAAAAGTGAAAAAACAAAGTCTATTCCTAAAATTAAGAATAAATGTCATCTTTGGTCAATTGCAGTGATAATCCAATTTAACCTAGTCTCAAATATTTAATGAAAAAGAGTATCTACAACAATTTCTCCTATTTTCCCTACTCCCATTATTAGTTCATAGTCTGCAGTGCTAGCGGTTGAGTAGTTTCACAATTTTTATCTCTGTGGCTTTAGTTTCCTAAGGAGAAGCACAGTGGAAATCCAAGTTTCTTTTACACATAGTTATATGTGTAAAGAAAAAGCATGCATTTCTCTCAAGAAGAACTCCAGATGTTTTTGAAAGGGAGGTTGGTGGGTTTTCTTTCTCAAAAATAATGAAGCGCTAACATGTTGGTGTCACTTTCCTTAAGCTTTGCAGTTGTATGTGGCTCCTTTGGCACATGGTTGTATGGTGGTGGTCATCATCACCAATGGTGGTCATTGTCACCAAAATTAGCATGAGCATGTCTAAGCTTAAGGCATCGGAGATGTATCTTGTGATCTAAAATGTAAGTGACTGACTTCTATCAACTATCCACTTCCCAGACTTTAACATCTATCAGTTGAATACATGACTCAAACTTATCCAATTCTAATAATCCCTGAGCTGCCTTGTGAAAGCTCAGACTCTTGGTTTCATTCAAGGATTAATAATTCTGAATCTAGAATGAAGAAAAATTCAGTTTCTCAACAAAAGGTTCCAGGTGATTCTAAATTGAGGCACTTTTAAGAACCATTGCAATAAGGAGCAGTCCTTAGAGTATAAATCAGGTCTGATTTTGTTTTTCCATTTTGAGTGAACTATGACAAAAAATAAATATCATACCATGGGAACCATTTCAAAAGACTTATAAAACTTTCACTAAAGACTCTTTTAAAAATTATGTATCAAAGTGTCATTTGATCGCCTTCAAAAAATCTCAATAGGAGCCAAATAGCATCCCATGGGAATAAGTAGTCTCAATAAAAAAAAAAAAAATGTGCAATGCTGATTGCTTATTAATCCAACCAAGAGCCAAATGTTCATTCCAGCCACCTGTGAACAATCCGTGTTTGACATGTGACATGGAAAGTGGTCATTTGTTTTAGACTCCATGGCTAGCACCTATATAGATTTATGGTGATAGAGATAGAAATTCATTTCCTTAGTTTTTAGTCCAATAGAAGTTAAATTCTCAATTTATTACTTTATGACCTTTGCCAAAGGAACTAGTTGAATGCAATAAACAGAAAATTCTTTCTTTGGGGGATTCAATATGCAGCCACAGAAGATGAAGGACTTTAAGAAACAAGAAGTGTTTTCAATGTGATGTCTCACATGGCCTGAGAAAATAAAAAAATAAAATCTTAGATAATCTACGAATTGATTACAGTGTTTTCTAAACTCTTCTCAAGCTAACAGCTACTCTCTAAAGCTTTTTAGATTGGCACAGTAAGAACTAATTGGCTTAATTCCTTTTAAAGTTCATCACCTATAATTAATGGACTAACAGACTGGGAGCGTGAAGATTTTCAGGTCTCCAAGTGTGTAATCCTTGGATTTTAAATGTACTTGACCTCTGATCTGACCTCTATCCTCTCCTTCCCTTTAAACATCATATTCATGAAGAAATAGAGGATAATTTATTACTTGTTGTATTGATTTGCTCTGAATCACAGTAAATAGTTGAAATGTTATATCCTTAGTTATGTTTAGCCTCTTCCTTTATCTTAGGTTTTACTAATTCTTACATAGCACTAATTTCATGCTCTTCAACAAAACATCCTCATCATCATTTTGCTATGATCCTTTAGGTCAGCTAAGATTGACTTGGGCCTTCCCTATTAACATCCTCCCCAAAATTACCTGCTACATGAGACTCCAACCTAGACACTAGAAGAAAGTCCTAGAGAAAAAGATTTCTGTTTAGTTTTACAATATAAATAATCTTATTTTACTAGGGTATAAAATCTAGAGCTAAGTAGCAATTTTTAGAATATCACAATAGTCTGAACTATTATATAATATGTTAATATTCCATTAATATTAGTATCTACCTATAGTGATATTCATGTAAACTAGTTTTGGATTTCTATTATAAAAACAAAATATGCAATTTAAATAAGGAATTAATATAAAAATGATCATTTATTAAACACATGCTATGTGTCAAAACAACACTCTACAACTTCAAGTGAGTGATCTCACTTTGTGCTCTTTTTATAGATGGAATACTCACTTCGAGTAGTTAAGTCATTTGCCTATCATGCTAGGTAGTAAAATATAAACTCAGGTCTAACAACAAAGCTCACCTTCTCAAATAGTACACAAGCTCCTGTTTTCCTTAACTGTGAATGGTCCTGTGAAACATGTGAATCCATTACTGGACTAGAATGATCTTTCTCAAGAATGACTGCTGTATTCTCCATTTGTGGAAAAAGGGAAAAAAGATTGTCTTGTAGTCAGAAGGTCTACCTTATTTGGACACTGCTATTTACACTTTTTTATGATCTAAAAAGTCATTTGAGGCCTCTCAGGTTTAGTTTCATTCTTTTATAAGGTCATGAGGATGGGCAGGCTGGTATTTTCTCACCTGAACTGGCTGATCCATCCAGAGGACTGTCCACCCAAAAGTACCCAAAGGCAAACTCAACTATTACAACCACCATTACCCAACATCAAATACACTTCAGAACAAACTTACCTTCTGATTTCATATTTTACAGAAAAGGAGACAGATCTGAGTATATTATCCCCTGGAATGTGAGCTGTTGTCATGGCAAAGGATGATGTCTGATGACCAGGAAAACTATTGCACAAGGAATTTTCACAAGACGAAACCATCTTAAACATTTGCTAAGATTTAAGAATATTGGTTTTGTGTAGTCTTAGAATGCAAAACAAAAATAGATACAATTTTCATAGATTGTTGGGAATAAGAATGAAATAATTTTCATGGTATTTGGCTCAGATCTATTGACATTTGTCTGTTGATACCATCCAACTAAGTTGGTGTTTATTATAAAATTGTGGGGTGATTATAGCTATACAAAATTTAGTTGGCCTAACCCTTCGACCTTAAAACATATCCTCAATTTACAACAAATATGTACATTCTGATCTGACATTCAATGTACCTTGAAAATCTGGCTAGCTGGCTGAATTTGCCAGCAGAATTGTCTCCAAAAGAAGATTGTCATTATTTGTCAAAACCATTAAGTTAGATCATCTATTATGTCCCCAAAACACCAATTTTTCAGATTTTTACATAAAAGAAAATGTCTGCTTTGGCTTCTCTATGAGAAGACACCAGTCAATATGATTAGATGCTCAGAAAATACAAATAAGGCAAAACAATCTTCAATTTCAAAATTCTAAAAGTTTCCAGATCACTCTTACATGTTACCAGGAGGAATGTAAGTCTGTAAACTCTTTTTTAAAAAACAATTCAGTCTGTGCTAGGAGCCTTGAAAAAATGTTAATTCCCTTTGATCCCATAATGCCACTACTCAGAAGACAGCCTAAGAAAATAATCTCTAAGATACAAAAGAAAGGGGGTATGGAAAGAAGCTGAGAGGTCAAGAGACATGGGGAGGAAATGCTTTCATTTCCTTCATACTGTAAGGTGCAAAGGATGGTGTGGGGTTTTTGCATTATTAAAAAAGTAATTTATGACATAAAAAAATCCACTGATAAAAGCTCAAAATTCATAGGGGTATAATAGCTATATGACCCATGGCACAGGCACTGGAAAGATTTAACAGGCAGTCAGTAAAAATGTCTCTATAAAAAGTATATAACCAAGTAGAAAAGTATTCGTAACAAAGTTGAATTTTAAAAACCAGTAATCAAATAAAATGTAAAGAATATATGCAAAAAAATCAACTGGAAAAGTGTTTGCTAGCACTCATTATCCTTGTTGAGTAGCTGGTATGATTTTTTCCCTCTTTCTCCCAAATTTCCAAATATCCCAAAACAATGATGTATTCCTCTAAAAAAAAAAAAATCCTTTAACATTTGGTTTTTTTATATGCTAGCAATTTTCTGAATTCTGAATGTATGCTATCCAGTTACATCATCTTTTCAGGGTTAAGGGAAAAAAACAGATTATTTTTTCTCCCTAATTCTGAAATTTAGATGACCTTTAAAATAATGAAGTTTATATCTTCATCTAAGGATAATATGTCTTCAGTAAAGAACAGATGGAAGTACAGAAAAGTAGCAGAAAGACAAAGCAAAAGAAAATTGATAGTACCATCAGTGAAAGACAACTCTCACTAATAATGTATCTGTTTTTTCTGTGCATTTTTCCTCTTTTATTATATAATTATAATCATACCATAGGTATAATTTCACTTTTATGTGTTTTTCTCTATGAAATCCTTTTTTTTTTTCCTTTATAGGGAGCATCACATATTTTTTTAATGGAAGTGTATTTGACATACACTACCTGATGGGTTTCATAGTTAAAAACCACCACTTTTAAAGAGATCTAAATTCAGGCAAACAATAGATACATAATCCAAATTTACCACAGTTCCTGAAACTGAAATATACTAATAAAAAGAGAACTTGAATCATACCGAATCCAGTTCAAGTTGCTCTCTGAAAATATGACATTTCTAATTAAGAGGTTAGTATTTGTGTAGAACATGTTTTGACACAGGATGGAGTATTACACATCTTTAAGTATCAACTAATTCATAAGAAACCAAACAATTATACCGCATGAGTGCTAGAATGTTTCTGCTTTCTATGAAGCCTGGTTGGACAGCGTCGGGCCTGGGCATTTTTCTTGTTTTCACTTTAACTCATGTTTGTGAATATGGACATGAAACCACGTTGTATAAGTAAACAGAGGGAGAGAGAAAAGGAGGAGGAGAACAAATTAGCTATCTAAACAGTGCCACAGAACAAATTTCAGTTGTCTGAATGAGAATTGAATGAATGGTCTCAAGGTTTGTTGGGTATAGTGATCACCCAGGAGAGTGGTTAGAATGAAGACTTCTGGGCCTTGTCACCAAAAATTAATGCTCAGTCTTGGGGGGGTGCTTTTTTTGAGTACTAAGGTTAATATTCAAGACAGTAGTTGGTACTTAGACAAGTTTGTGAGAAACACCCACTTGGGTGATCATTTCCTATTTTGAAAAATGTACTTTCGATGGCTCTCAAGCATGTTTAAGAGGGGTCTGACCAGTCTCATCAGAACATGTGGAATGAAAATTAAGGAAGAAGAAAATATCTAAACAAAACTGTAAACCATAATCATATAAGGGTGGACAAGTCTAGAAATACTCATGAGAATGCAAGATGGAGACCCAGAAACACTTGTTATAGCATCACATACTTGCCTTCATGCTTATCAGAGAGGGTAGTAAGCCCAGGAAATACAGTTTTGTTATTAATAATAATACCCCATATGTACCATTCAGATATGTTTTGAGTGGTCTGGGGCTTATCATTAGAATATCGTTTCAGAAATGTGTACTTTATACATACAATAAATACCTAATGGAAAAGATAAAGCACTGATATTGTTTATCATATAAATATCTCTATCTATGAGTCTTTATCATAGAAAGCTGGGTGGGTGGGTACAGAGAAAAAGAGGGGGAGAAAGACAGAAAGAGATGGAGCCACAGATAAAAAGAGAGAGCTTGTATGCAAAAATCAATGAAAAAAGAAGTAATGTGTTCAGGAAAATATATCTGACCAAATTAGACTTGAGGTATGCTAAAAGCTTGAATAAAGCAACCAACATATACAAAACTGAAAATTTCATTCAAAACTCTACCTCTTACAGTTTTAATCATAGTTACCTACATTGGCATTGACTGCACTAAGAGTAAGGAGTAATTATGAAGAAGATATTTTCATAGTTTATTAAATATAATTTTGGTTACATTATTTAAATGTTAATGGATTAGCTTCATTGCTTCTATAATAAAAAAAAAAAAAGCAAAAACAACCCTAGCAATCCTGTCTTATGGTAATACAGATAAGAGCACATCCATCACTTCTGATCCCTCATTCCTAAATAAAAATACCCAATAAACATTGTTATTTTCCCCTGTTTCAATTATATCACTTTATATAATTTTCATTCATTACATGTTATTACATTATTTAAACATTTTCATAAATATTTTAATGTTTGCATAACATTCTATCATGCATGTATGTTCAATACGTAACCTATCTTCCCTCTTTTTGAGATTTCATCAATTATTAAATTTCTTTTCTAACAATGTGCTATTTTACAAAGTGGTGAAATCACCAGGGCAACTTGTACTGTTGTTCTAGCTAAACTGAAAAAAGATATAACGCAGAAAAAATTTTAAAAGTGACTCCAATAGCTTAGAAATCAAAACTATGCTGAGAAACTCTAGGTACAACCTGAATTTTGTTAAAATTGTATGAAAGTTAACGTTAAAAGAAATAAATGATTAATGGAATCCCATTTCTAAAAATCCAGCAAGGCATCATTACTTAGTAGGGACAGAAAGTTGAATAAAATAAAAATAAAATAACATTAATATAATCACAATTATCTATCAAAAGGTGGGTTTGACAACACAGCAAACCTTCTATAAAACTCTGGTGTTCCTGTTTTGTTTGGTTTGGCTTAGTATGACAGATGATAATCATGATAGGACCCCACGAAAGATAAATACCAGAGAAGCACAAATACTGTCATGAAACTCAAAGGCAAATAAAAAGACAAAAATGCTTTTTTTCTTAAACTAAAGTTAGAGATAACTATCAGAGAGATTTTCTCCTATGTTAAGAGCCTCAATCTAAGAAGAGGGAAGGATTTGGCCCACTGCTTAGGGTAAATGGTTAAATACTAACAGGAAACAGAATTTCTTTTTTACAAGTGGTCCATCAAAGAGAATAATTTGTACTTCAAAGTGTAGAACACACATGGTTAAAAGGAAATTGGAACCAAAGATAAGGTAAATGATAGTAGATAAACACTCAACTGTTTAATGAAACTGACTCTCTAGGCCCATACAGATTACTTCCTAGCATATAGAAAAACTTGGAAGATGTGTTTGGCTGTTCTACTCTTGATTATCTTTGAGGAATCCTGGGAGAGAGCTTCCATGAGCAAATGTTCCCTGATTCAAAGGGTATTTTTTAGACCCACTAATTTGCTTAATAAGGAATCCTTACCAAGTTCCAGAATTATTTCTGAGCAGTTAGAAAAGAAAATAGTCAGCATAGAGGATTGAACAAGCCATACTATGACTAAGGAATGAAATTTTAAAACTACAATTACTGCTCTAGCAAGGCAAAGCGGTATACACTGGGCAATGTACTTCCAAACAAGAATCTGACAATATTTCCAACAATACTCTTCTTTACAGGATGAGGAAACATTGCTGACATGAAATTAGAGTTACTCATAGCTTAACCTTACTCAAGAAGTCAATATAGAGCAAAAATTCTACTGATGTGCCATGTCATTCTACTGACCATATCTTGATCCGCATTCCTATTCAATAGCATCAAAAAACACTTGGAAACTAAGCTTATTGAATTGATGGATGACAAAACTGTTGGTGGGATGCCTGATTCAAGCACAGAAGACTAATCCATGGGATAATCAAGCTGGAATCATGAAACTATGTTTTTTAAAGGAAACTAGATGTAACTAGAATCTTGTACCAGGTTTATAAAATTATTTGCCCAATTAACAGAAAAAAGACAGGAAATGTAGTTTAAAGTCCATTAGAGTAAAAAAAAATACATAAGAAAATTCATGAACTATTACTTTGCAATCTTGACAAATGAACAAAATAAAAGGAAACTCATTTTACCATCTGCACCATCCGAGAGCTCTCCAGGACAGCTTCACCAGCCTAAAATTTTATCTTTTTAAAGATTTATTTATCTGAGAGACAGAGTGTGCACATGCAAGCACAAACTAAGGGAGGGGCAGAGCAAGTGAGAGAGAGAGAGAGAGAGAGACAAAGAGACAGAGAGACAGAGAGAATGAGAGAGAATCCTCAAGCAGACTCTTTGGTGAGTGCGGAGCCCAAAGCAAGAATGGATCTCACAACCCTAAGATCATGACCTGAGCCAAAATCAAGAATCAGACACTTAACCAAATGAGCCACCCAGGCATACCAAAAAAGCTGTTATTTTTATTCTTAGTTTATACCTGTATTAGTTTCTCAGCAGGATCAGAAGTTATAAGGGAGAGAGGTATGATCAAACTCAAAGAAATGGTTGATATACCTGATTATGTTTTTTTTCCCCTCTTTTTATTCTCATTTTATAAATGAGAGAACAGAGGCTTATGAGACTTGACTGACTTACCAAAGCCAGCCCATAAGTCAAGGTAAAATTTGAGCCTGGAACTGATTGGCTTCAAATCCCTTGCCATTAACCACACTTCTCCACCTTCTGGAGGCAGGAGGTTAGGGTACTTCCCACAATGGACGGAATTCTTTTTAAGAGGAGTATGGACCAACTAATGTGTGCTTGAGGAAGTGAATGGGGAGGGGTGAGGCCAGGGTGATGGGATTTTTAGACTATGCAATATGAGGAATGGCAAAATGAAATTTGAAAGGATTACAATGAATAGAGAAGACAGAGAAAGGACAAGTAAGTACACTATTGTCCATCATTTCAAAGGATGCAAAGTGGAAGAGAGATTGGATGTATTCAATTTGTAAGCAGAAAGCTGATCTCTGCTGGGGGAATGAATTTTAAAAAAATGTGGAAAACTAGTTTTCATTAATCTGTAAACAAAAATTTTTATTAAAACTATTCAAAATTGCTCCTGGCTTTTCTGAATTCCATCTCAAACAGTGGCTGGACTGTCAATTTTCAGGAATCTATAGAAGAAATAGCTGACCAGGATTTATTCACTTGTTTAGTATAGATGAATTGAGCATCTACTATGAGACAGGCGTTCTTCAACGTGCTGAGAATGCCACCCTGGGAGAGAGGCAAGGAATCTATTTATAAAATAAATTTTAACCCTAAAAAACACAGTGTTGAATAAGAGGCAGGACCCTTCTCTCAAAGTTCCATTCCTCTACCCCTCTCCTTCACTTTCATGCAAATGCTCTCTCTTGCTCTCTAAAAATAATAATAATAATAATAATAATAATAATAATAATAATAATAAAACTTAACCAGACTTTGAAATGCAACAAGTTTCTGAAAGCTGGGTGGTGGAGATTTGGGACTGACTTCATAGAGCTCTTGTGTATAGATTATTTACCTCTTCACACATCTCATGTCCCCTTCAACCTATATCCCAAAGCCTGGGTGGCAAATTTATCAGAAAAGACCTCCCTACACCAAATTTTCTATGCCTCACTCACTCTCATTGCTCCCATCTCTATAAAACTACCTAAAATTCTATCACCTAGGAGTTTTTAGGGATCAAACTTTGCCTATTATTAAGAATATACTATGACAGGATGTATATACCATGTTCTGCAAAGTCAAACTCAAAAGTCTTCACTAGCTCAGTGCTTTATGAAATACATGAAAATGAGATATAGGGCAGGTTGTTGGCTTTTTGGAGGAGACGTGGGGGAGGCTTGTAGAAGACAAGAATTGGCTTGGCAGAGTCAATTCTCCAAGAAAATTGACTCTGAGTAAAACTGCATTAGACTTCTATATGAGTTTTGTGAGGAGCTTGGGTGACATGGAGCCACAAAAAGGAAGGATGTTTAGAAAAGGTATACGTATATCAAAGTGTAACTTGTTCAACATCCTAATTATTCTTTGACATTTGGCCAGGTTACCATACCCTTGTCCCACAGAGAAAATAATCACTACAAAATTCTTATCATACAGCACTGATAATAGATATGAAATATTCAAATTTGAATTTGAATGGGTATGTAAAAATTAAGACAAATGTATAATAAATCATGTATCTTTAAAAGGTCAGAAAAAAATTATCCTGTAAGCTACCTCATTAATTTACAAATCATGATTTGTGGGTAAGAAGAGGGAGAGAATATGAGTGAGGTTCTTGCTTCCTTTAGTTTTGAATCAATGTGTTCTTTGAATCATTACTTTTAAAATAAATGAGAGAGAAGAACAGATGAATCAACAGAAGAGTTTCGTTTTTGTTTTTGGGAGGGGGGAAGAGAGGGAAACCCTTGGAAGGGGGGATACTGAATATAAAGTGAAAAGCAGTAGAGCCTCCATGGTGGCGGTGGGGGGAGGGGACATGTACCCAGAAACTAGTCTAGAGCTGTTTAACAAATTGTATGTGAGAATCAGGGGTGGCTTCATGATTCTGGCAACTTTCTCTGTAGCATTCCAAACTCCTCCCTGAGTATCTGTGTTTTCTTCCCATCCTGCACTTCCATTAATCTGCTTTGAGACCTCCTTTCCTGAGCAAAAGAATATGGACTCCTTTGAGCTCAGGCAAGAGAAATCATCAACACAGATGAAAGTTTTTAAGTTAGATTACAAAATAATTAACTTTGACAAATGTCAGTGAGGTGAGGGTGAGTTTTGGGAGTAGAGCCCAGGATTCCCAGCGGGGCTGTTGACATTTATAACATAGGAAGCCTGTGAATATTATTACCTTTGTAAAAGATATTCGGAAATGAGTGCAAAGATCTGATTCCCAATTCTATAATTCTATGCTAGTTTGATAAGCATATTTGTAAGTGATTTTCCAGCTTCCTCAGACTCATTTCTTAAAACTAATTGCCATGTTCTCAACTTAAATATACAAGTTCATTTTCTTCCAAACTGAGGAAGAAATATGTATAAAGCTATCATTCCATCCCCAGGCATTAAAAGTTTTGAAATAACATTCTAGGCCTGAGACAGGGGTGCTCCTGCCGATGGGGTAACACATGGCAACTTTGAGATCTTTCATGTCCCTAAAAAAGCTCTGCTTGACCAGAAACTTGGTATAAGTAGTCAGCCAATCTCCCAACACCAGCCAACTATGGGCCTTCTCACCCCCCAATAAGCTGACTACATGGCCCCCACCAATCAGATAATTTCTATTCATCCTTTCGTTATGTTTTCCTCTATCTTCTAAGACTCTTGCCTTCTGGCCCATCTCACAGGTCTCCAAAAGGAGATTGCCCACTTCATTCATTGTCAAATCCAGTTTGTTTGTGTCACCTAAATTGTCTTCCTTGGTCCTTTTATTAACAAAAACTTTGGGAGACAAGTTGCTGAATTTTGTCTATAATCCTTACCACATTGCTGTATTTTACATACTGAAAGTAATATTATATGGTGTTTCTGTTTCTTTTGTACAGTATTAGTGTGGCAATTTTTGGTGCTAGTCTCATTTTCCCAGTCAACTGTAACAAGCAACAGTGAAAAAAATCATGGTATTTTTCTACTTTGATTTGTTAAAAAAAAAAAATTTCTCTTGACTCAGTTCAAATAGGGAAACAAACTTTTAATGGCATCCATTTACACTGTTGTTAAAGACAACTGCCAAACTTTTAACAGCATATACAGGACTACTATCTATTTAAACAAATTTAATATGCTCCAGAGAATTCCTAAAGCATTTCTGTTTGGAGACATCCAGGACTTCCACACCACATACTTATGATTTCTTGTTTTATTTTTTCCCCCTCTCAAGTTGTTTTCCCACAGCACTTTTCTATGAGGGCATCTCTGCTAACTATAAGCTTTTAGAATCTTATTTTTAACCCTTGCATCTGGACCCTCCTGCATCTATAGAACACAAATCTGTCTTATAAAACAACCCACTCTTTTCAGTTCCAAACTGGCATTTCAGACTGACCAGTTGGACAGACACTTAATTTAGTCACTGACAGTTCATTCTAGTTTCATGAGTGCAGCTGGAGGATTAGAACTTTTACAGTCATTGAGTACATTTCACTAGAGAAAGATCCACAGTCTTCAAAATGGGTTAATTTATTCCATACATCTGTAAAGTGCCATAAGCAATCTAAGAATTACCCAATCAGTACTTTGTTCTTGCTAGCTGCATAGGAAAAAAATTAGCAAGAACAAAAGGAAATAAAAAAAAAACCCTTGGGAAAATATCCACAGTGATTTATGTATGCCATATTTTTTAAAGATACTTGCACAATTTTTACTCTGGGATAATTGCTTTAAGACAAGTCAAATATGTTCTATCTGGCCAGAATTCACATAACTTCAACAGTTATTTATACTGGAACTAATCAATGGGAATACACATAGAAAAAGATAATGTTCTCATTCTCAATATCCTTGTTAGCAATCTGTAGACAACAGATAATTCTTAATGCAGTTTCTACAGAGTGCTCAGGAAGAGGAGGGTGAGGAAGGACTTAATACAATTTGGGATATGTGGGGCAGGAAGGCAGGTCAAGAAAATATCCCCTGAAATAACTCATGAACAGAGTCCTAAGAATTAATAGATTTTTTAGAAAGGTAAATTAAAGAGGTAAAGAGTATTCCAGGAAAACAAAACAAAACAGAACAACAGCTCACACAAAACACTGGGTTTTGAAACAGCATAATGACTACGGTCAACGATAAGTGACTGTATTTTTGCAATTTGGAGTTATGGACTATAGATTTCAGGCAAGCAATGGAACTCAGGACATGAGCAAGGCCTGGTAGTGAAGGGCCAAGGACATCATGGTAAGGAATCAGAACATTTATCTGCAGATTACAAGAAATTGAAGTATAACGCAACATACATTTTTGATAGACCAAATCAGTGAGAAAGACAAAGTTTAGGGGAGCAAGGCTGAAGGCAAAGATATGTAGGGAGGAAAAAAATCTTTTTCCTTTACCCATCTTAGATTTATTGGCTGGGTCCTTGCAAATCAGACAAAAGTCAAATGAACAAGAGTGACAAATTTACTAACGTATATTGCTCATACATGCACAAGTACTCAGTTATGAGTAACTCAAAAGGATCATTAGCATGTATACAACATCTTAGCTAAAAACAGAAATTTTGCAGAATACTGACAAAGCCAAATGGAAGGACTTTGAACTTTTAGGGGTATAAATTGTAGAAAGACAAATAGATGCAGAAATGATGATAGGTAAGAGCTAGTTAGAAAGTTTGTATAGGCTCTGCTAGGTGCTATCTCTTGGTTGAGAAAGGTCTAAAGTTGTCTCTTGTGATTAAATTCTGTCCTCTCCAGGTAGAGAAAGGAGAAGAGAAATCTTTACAAATTTATGTCTTGTTTTTCTTTTTTAAGATTTTATTTATTCATTCATGAAGGGGCGGGGGAGAAGGAGAAGCAGGCTCCATGCAGGGAGCCCAATGTGGGACTTGATCCCGGGTCTCCAGGATCACGCCCTGGGCCGAAGGCAGGCACCAAACCGCTGAGCCACCCAGAGATCCCCACGTCTTGCTTTTAAGCAAATAGGATGAGAGCAGAGAGCTTTTCTTATACCTGGTTCTTCTCAATTGCCTTCCGATCAGAATAACCCCTAAGCAAAAGGGATATATTTTGGAGAAGCATATTCTGTGACATCCTTCAGAGGCTAATGCAGAGGGTTCTGTAAGTAACAAGTGAAATATAATGGGATTCACATAAGGAAGAGATACTAGGGGTGAACAGAGACTGAGTCAATGCAAATTTACCAAACAAACAAACAAAAAAGATCAACATAACTGTGCTGCCTGATTCTACAGCAAACAGAAGGAGGTTTTTGGTGTGGCAGTCCCATCAACTGAGGAGAATATGAAAAACAAAAAGAAGATGCAGCCTTGAAGATCACTCTACTTTCAGACGAGAGATGCCCAAGAGCAAACTGGACTTCTCTGTATAGATCTCATGAAATGAAAGCAAGTCTACATCAGGAGTCAATTATGTAACGTGGTTAAAAGACAAGCATGATTGAAATCAAAGAAGGGGCATTGAGTAGAAATGAAACCAGAAAGGGTCACAGATGAGAGTCTTCGACACCAGCCAGGTTAGAGGACACCAAGGGAGTCTGTCTCAGAGGTGATGAGAGACACCAGGAGGGACAGAGCTATGCACAGAGCTCTCCCAAAGGAAAGTGGGAGTTTCAAGGATGGAGTAGGCAAAATTGTTTCAGGGGTGGCTGCCTTCTGTCAAATCAAAGCTGGAGCCATTTTCTTTACTAATTTTGAGGTCCCTGGGGAAATGGAGGGCAGAGTGAGGGTGGGGCACTTTTAGCACCATGAAATGGATCAAGAGAAGTAGAGAAAAACAAATCCCAGGACTCATTTTAAATGTATATATGACACACAAAATGTCTATTGTCCAGTCAGAATACATTATTTAGGAATTCCACTCCGATCCCTACCCTCCTCATGAAGAGGCACACACTTTGTTCGTGTTGTATTTGAATGGGAAGAATGGAGTATGTTGACAAGGTGACAGTGAAGAGACCATAGAGAAAAACAGTGATGATGATACAGATGGCCAAGGATTACTGAGCATCAGGGGAAGGGAGACCATCAGTTCAAGAGCAAATGTTGAAGAGTTTTGCCTGACACAGGAGAAGGGCCCCCACAGACTTTCTAAAACTGCAGGGAGAGCAGGGGGAGGAGACCTAAGGTGTGCTTAAATAGATGCATTTATTGGATTAATTTATTCAGATTTACTCTGCAAGTGTTACAATGTACCTTCAAATGAATCAAAACTATAGATCTTTATTGCACCATTTTCCGGGGCTGCTTCCAGGAGCTTAAGCACAGACATGAAATGCCAAGGTCAAACTGTGCTAACACAATAGAAATGTACAAGCAAACTAAAACTACAGCCCACAACACAGCATTAAGATAAAGCGGTCTAGTAATAAATACTATGTACCTACTCTGTTCAAGGCACTATGATAAACATTTTGCAGACATAAAATAATTATCCTCATTTATTAATCACAATAGTGAAATTAATTTAGTCCTTTTCTTATTCCCTTCTCATAGATGAGACACCTGGGTCTTTTAAGCCAAGCTACAAAGAAAGAGCTTTACACAAAAATGACCTGATAGGAAAAAATAAAAAGGCAGGAATGGGGACAGTGCATAAGCAAACGTTGTTCTGTTTCAGAATCTGTGAACCTGGATTTTAAAAGAAAAATCTTCACCAGCAGTCCGTTTCCTTTTTATTCACTATTGTTGCCCTTTTTTAAAAAAAAGAAAGAAAAGAAAAAACTTCTCTCCAGCTAGCTGGTTAGCTTGACACTGCTGAATTTCTACAAACTCTAATTTGAGAGGCCTCTTACAAAACCTCTCTCCTCCCATAACCAGAGTAAGCAAAAGAGAGTTTTAGATCTTCAACAAGACAAGGTGTGAGATACTTCAGTTGGTTCTGAAGGAGCCCTGAGACATCTTCTAGCTTTAATTTGAAAGGATAGATTCTTTTCCTGGTTTAACTTGAGTCTTCCCTGATGAGAGAGGAAAAAAATGAGCTCTCAAGACCTTTTGATTTTTATAAAGGTAAGTAGTCACTCAAGTTGAAGAATGTGTTATTCTCCACATCCTGAAAACAATTTCCCAGGGAGCATCAAGGCTCTGCAACTTTCAGCTGGTAAATTCGCTAGGTGTTTACCTACAGTCTTGTTACTAACTCTCTCAATTTAAAAAAAAAGGGGGGGAACACAACGATGGCTTCTTGCTACGTCTTCCACTTTTGCCACTATTTTTCAAATCAGAACTCTACAGAACCATTTGTGGGAAGAAGCTTGAGCGGTTTAGCAGGTATTTTCTGGAAGTCACACTTAATCCAAATGCCTAATTCTTTTGTTTGTCATGGGTGGGGGGAGGAGTATGGTTCTGACAAACTGAATTATTGCCATTTCTTTCAAATAAACTCCATTAGAAACTTGTCCAGTGATGGAATTTTGTAAGTTAAACTATGTGGTTCCAATAAAAATCTTGACCACAAATTACACGAGATGGCAAACATTCATTAAATTATAATTCCCCATATCAACTACATACACTTATCTGAGATAATCTCATTTATAGATCAGGAAAGGGTCATTGTACTTACGCTCTATCCATGGGTAATAATCCTCCCTGGAATTAGATGCTAAATGAGCCCTATTTTATTGGTTTCTAGACACAATTACATTTAGTTTAGAGTCATGTGTACACTTTTGCAGTGCATAGACATTAAAAAATAATGAGAGTAAATTGATTGGTTTCTATTAAATTTATGTGAGGCAATACTGCAGTTTATGAAGGGCTTTCTAGGAGAGCGGCACATTTGGCTATATTTATTTTCCTGATAATTGTCCTACACAGACTGATGTTTGCTATCTATTCACTTTTTTTTTCCTTTCATGCCTTCGATAAAACAACTTTCAAAAACTTGTCTCAATCCTCAAAGATACCACCACAGGAAAAGGAACAAAAGAAATTACAAAAGGCAGAAAAGAAATTATTAAAAGGCAGAAATTAACTGATTTAAGAGATCAGATGAAAAGAATTAAATTTCTACCACCTGACTACATAATAAGTAAGCTACCGGCTTTGCATTCAAAGTGAAATAAAGGATTGAGGCAAATTTATTTGCATAATAAAAAACAAAAATGTCACTTTTACCTAAATATTCAGATTAATGGCAAGATGTTTTTATATTGCATTATACAAATAATTGCGCACAGTCTGTCATTTACAATCAATCTCTAAATTGTCTTCCAGCTCCACACCTCCATGACATGTTTTGAAAACAGACATGGAGTCTGTTTTTGAAAAGGGAAACAGTAGCCTCTGATTGTCTAACTATAAACATAAAAATGCAGTTTTAGGATAAAATGCTGCAAAATTAGAAATACAATTATTAGCTGAAGAAAAATGTATGTAGTTCATTGAGCTGGTTGCTAAGGGACTAGTAAAGAAACAAGGAAGATAATCCACTCATCTTTACTAGGAATGAAATAGGAACTGTCTTAATTGGTAGACTTATAAGATAAGCTATTTACATAGACTGAGGCAAACGGACTGGGGAATTTTCTCCTGTTAGGACAGGACCCCAGGATCACGCCCTGGGCTGAAGGCAGCGCTGAACCACTGAACCACCCAGGTGTCCCGATAGTGTTCTTTAAACTGGTTCCTTGATTCTCTGTACCTAATTCTTCAATCCTGCTGGTCTCCTGCTTCAAAAATTGTTACAGTACCTTGGATTATTAAGATTATTCATTCCTGGGGCACCTGGGTGGCTCAGTCCATTAAGCATCCCCCTTCAGCTTAGGTCATGATCCTGGCATCCTGGGATTGAGTACCTCATCAGGCTCCCTGCTCAGTGGTGTGCCTGCTTCTCCATCTTCCTCTGCTCCCTGTTCATGTTCTCTTTCTCTCCTTCGAATAAATAAATAAAATCTTTAAAAAAAAAAAAAGATTATTCATTCCTCACAGGCAAGAGCCCTGTCTTGAACTTCTTGGTCTCCTCTATATTGATTATCTAGCTTGGTACATACAGACATTCATCTATTATTTGCCAGAAGTATAGTACCTCTGAAGGACAAAGCACTCTAGATACTGACCATCAGCTAGATATACTCTTCTTACTATTGAAAACAGGGTTTGAAGAAGCTGCATTTGGTACATTTTCCTCTTTCAGTCATCACTGGAGGGGAAAAAGACTATTGTTTTAAATATTTATGCCTGATTTCAATCAGTTATCCCTAAAAGTTTCTCATACTGATTGGAAAACATGGTCGCCTATGCTCAAAACCATTCATAGATATTTATCAGAATTCATGAACTAGCATTTGCGTGACTTTGAGGTGTTTGATGCTCTGGCCAGAGAATGCTTATTTAATGATGCTTAACAACTAAGATTGTAACTAATGGGAGTTTAAATAGGCAGCGGAGCAATTGTATACCTCATTGCACTGGTAATACTTATAGATCTCACTGGGTAAAAGGGGGGAAAAATGGTTGGGTTTGAATCCTTGAGCTTCTAGAAAGGTCAGGAGAAAAAAAAAAAACAATTCAAGATTCCAAAAAGTCACCCAAGTGGACTGGAATGAACAAAATATGAGGGGGAAAAAAGATTATCTCTCCCTTTCAAAGATTATGAAAACAAGACAAAGTAAAACAGAAGCAGACTAAGCTAACGGAAAGGTTTGTAGATGTGTACATGTTGCATCAGCTCTTCTTCTTCAGATCGTGTGCTAAACAAGCTTTCCTGATTCCTGCCGATCGTAGGTCTGTGATGCTGGTACAGGCATCAAGAGACATTTCCTTAACTAGACCCCATGCTGAGAGCTCACAGACCATCTAAATTGTTTCTCTAAAAAAAAAAAAAATTGCCATTTTGAAGGAACATTGCTTTCCTAATGAAGGAATGCTGATGAAAGCTCCAAATGTTTTCCTTAAAGAGTTTTAAGACTATGAGAACCTAAGAAAATCACGGGGCAAGCATGTTAATACTGTCAGCCTTTTTGATCTTCAAGTATCTTCAGTGGCTTTGATAATAATGTCCTTTTTCAAAGCTTGCTTTTACTTCTTAATGTGTTTTTTCTAAGTCATGAGGAAACCCCATTATGACGTGCATAATTGACGATATAATTCAGTATACTGTATAATGTACATTAAAAGTTCAGATATCACAGAGATGTTTGATTACACATTAGTTTGCATATGTATAGGTACTTGTATACTTACACATACAATACATATGGAGGAATGTTTGTACATATAACTCTACACAAACACATGCACATACATATACACATACAGTTGGCCCTTGAACACACGGATTTGAACTGGACAGATGCACTTACAAGTGGATTTTTTCCTATAAATACAGTAAAGTACTGCAAATGTTTTTTCTCTTCCTTATGATTTTTTAAATAGCATTTTCTTTCCTCTAGCTTACCTTATTATAAGTATATAATAGGTGATACATAAAATATACAAAATGTGTACTCATTAACTATATTATCAATAAGGCTTCTGCTCAACTGTAGGCTGCTAGGATGTTTTGTGGGAGTCAAAAATTCCATGTACATTTTCAATTATGCAGGGGTTGATGCCCCCAACCCCTGCATTGTCCAAGGGTCAGCTGTATATATCAACTTTTAATTAATTCTCTCTTGTGTTTCACTACCTCATCATCTTCAGTAGAAATATCAATATCTCCATCTGCAGCATCATTCATAATGAGAGTCCTATAGCCCTTCTACAAAAGGAGCAGTAGAAGAACTTGTTCTTCTGAACAAGTCAGCTGGTGACAGAGATGCCACTCCTTCTGGACATCTGCCACTGCAGAGAGTACTCTCTCATGTTGATCCCTCATGGACACTATAGAAAGGTACAGGGAGGAGTCAACTCTGGGAGTCCTTCCTACCACATCTGTGGGGACCAGCCTCCTGCCTCCCTGGCAGCCAACACTAAAAAGCATTCCCACATAGCACAGAATGAGGGTGAGGTGAACCATTCTGAGGACCACATCCTAAAATGGAAGGGAGATGTAGCCACATTTCTCAAGTGACAGCACTCCCTGGCCAACATTTTCTAATCCCACCAGAATCTGTGTAGGCAATTTTCCATATGTATTTCTAAGTTATATGAATGAATGATCTATTCCCAACCACTTGTTCTTTTACCATTTATCTGTCTCCTTGTGGAGAAGGAGTTGCTTGGGCCTCAAGGTTGACTGGATTGACCACACCGTGGTGCAGATACCGCTTGCATGGTACATGGAGGACCTGGTGTCAGAGCTCTCCCTATTCTCAAAGGATCCCGACTACAGTCTGTTGCAAGTGACCAAATCCACCTCTAACAGCCCAGTGTAGACACTAAATCCACTCACTTACTTGGTGCAGCCTCTCATCAATGTCAGCCTCTTACTGGTTTCTGATTCTCTACCAGAATTTAGAGCCCTACGTTTGCAAGGCCATTAAGTCAGAAAAGAAAACATGTGACTGTCGTGTCCGAATCAGGATAGCATTCTTGCTCTCACGGAGAAGGAAAGTCAAAGAGGCATGCTGCAGTGAAGTGTTTTGCTTATGTGCTCCATCAGCGCAGAGCCAGGAAGAGGACGTAACTTTTGAGCTTCCACCCCTGACAATGCCAAGCACTCAGACAAAAGAGAAGTTTTATTGCTTATGACAGCAGCCAAGTAAAATAAAACAGAGCAAGAATCAGCGGTATATGTTTTCACCATTACCAACACCCTTCCCACCATTGTTTTAAGCAGGATCATTAGGTGTTAACTCCTTGAAAGCCACCCATCTTTTTCTATGGAGGCGATTGTCTATTATTCTCCATGAACAATCCCTTGCACCCGGCTGCGAGGCTGGAATTAAGGAGGAGCCCTAGATGGCCTAGCCAAAATCCCCGACTGTGAACATTGTCATTGAGAAGAGCCAGCAGTGAACTCACAGCCCTGCCAGCTCCTTCGAAAGAGAATCTTTGTGTTGGCTGATGCTCTCAGAAGGAAATGAGGCTAAGGATGGAGAAGAGGCCAGTTGGAATACAACATCCATGGGAGGGTTGGAATCCACCCGAAAAGAAGTTTACTCCCTGACAGCTGGGATGTATCCATCTCAATACCTAGGGCGGGGCACTTAGTGTGGTTGGGGTTTTTTGTTTTATTTTTCTCACTTCCCAAACTTAGAGGATCATGCTGCAAAGACAGAAAATCAGACCTTGAAGGGAACTGTTCTCTGGCTCTGCTAAACCAATCTTTTTGTGAAATGGAGTCAGGTAGAAAGTAACCGTCCTAGCTGGAGTCAACGGCACCATGATTCATCATCTTTGTAAGGATAAAGCCAGTATGGCTGGGCAAAGGTAAACTGTACAAGAGAGAGACAGGATAAGGAATGCCACCCTAAGTCTACCAGAACTGCAGGGAACTTACTTTCATGCCCCCACCCACCACCACATGGACACAAATAGACTGTCTACCAATTTTCCATGTGACACTTAACTAGGGCATAAATTAGGATTATTACAACAATGCATCTGTTGATCTAGTGATCTTCATTCAAACGGAACTCTATCCCAAGGACAGTTAAGAGCAGAGACTCTATGGCAGGGCTGCCTCCCTGCAGATCCCCAGTTACCACTTCAAGCCCTCTAACCTTGGCAAATTACTCCATCCTTCAGGATCAGCCACCACAAAGGACTCATCCTTCAGGGTCACCCCATAGCCAGGTACATGCGTGCATGAGCTCGTGCACGTACAAGGGTGCTAAGTCTGAGGTCGTGCTCACCTCCACCCTGCCCCTATTACCAGCAGTCAAATGTTCTGTTCAAAAGATGCTTTCAACACATTTCTTCTATAACTGTAGTCACACTAATTAAAAATTCCCTGTCACAAATCCTAGAAATTAGGAGATCAGTGTGGCTTTGGAGACTGGCAGCCTGGGTTCAAATTCTGACTTGGCTAGCCACTATGTATAATTTTTCAGTTTCAGAGTTTTTACATGTAAAAAAGGAGACTATAGCGCCTAATTCTTTACTGTTTTGTGCTAAATGAAGAATCAGCTAGTGCATATCCTTCTATTCCCCAGGAACGAATAAGACTAGCTCCATAGCCCATCCTCGTACCTTTAGAGTTCACCGCTATTGCCAAGATGACAGAGAAGTGCAAGGAAGAAAGCTTCGCTTTTTGTGGTTTCCTTAATCTCTTAATTATTCCTAAATATGCATTGTTGTTGTTGGCATTAAACCAATGAGCAAAATTGACACTATATGCTACATGGCGCATCCCAGAGCAAGAAAATTCAAAAGCCACATCATACATCCTCTTCTCTGAAGCTATTATTTGTATGGGTTTGGGTTTGTTTATCTGTGTTCACCTCTATTGGTCCCCTCCCGACCCTGATTCTAGTCTCACATCCCATAGCTGAGGGCTCTCCTGTCTCCCACATTGTTCTTCAAATACCAAATTCAAAACAATTTAGCTCTCCCCACTGGGACTCCTAAACTTGCAGAGCCTAATCCATCAGGTACTGAACATACAAATGCCTTTCCATTCAACAACTTGTTCTTCCCCCTCAGAAAACCATTACCATTGTAAGTAGAACTTTTGGTTAATTTTGAATATGTTTGTCACCTATTCAAGACTCACCTTATGGTAGCTGCACAGAAAAAGATAAGCTTAGACAGAGAATGTTGAATAAATCAAGTCTCCTGCTCACAAACAGGTCCCATCCAGTAAGTCACAGTATGTGAGCTCCATATTTCAGTGTTTATAAAAATATGCATCCATGTGGATAAACGGCTGGCCATGTGTGACAAGTAATCCTCTTTAATTCTATTGATGCCATATGCTATTACTTCTTTGCACAGGGCAAAGACTTACGCAAAATGCTCTACATTTTTACAGGACACATATTTTGTCTTCAACTGAAGTGGATTCCATCTTCCAAAAATGCAATAAAAAGAACACTCAGGGTTTAACGTGACTTTTCATGTGTTTGCTCTATTGATTGATTCTATTCATTTCTTAAGAGCTTCATGGAAGGGACGCAATAGGCTCGCAAACAATCCTCAGGCCTTAAGTTATTGTTGGTATGTAGGTATGAAGTTGGCAAAAACTGTTCACAAATGCATTTACTAAAAAAACTTAGATGAGAATTGGTTCTCTTTGGTTTAATCCTTCAGCAAACGTTTATCCAGATGCACTCACTCCACCCTGTCACAGGAAGGAAATAGTAATTGTTTCTGTGTACTGATATGCTCTTATAATTAAGGCTTTGGGGATGTGGGTAAAAAGCTGCTTGGTATATTTAATTGAAGTTAGTAGGAAATTTAAAACCAAGCAAGCATTGTCAGGAGCACTTAGTGTTTAACACAAAGAAACCCAGGTGCTGAGAAATTTATGCCAGGAGAACAGAGAGAGTTGTTATATTCAGAAGGAAACATCATACACCCAGTCCTTCAATTATTCATTAAGAACTAACGAATCTGAGATTTTTGAGTAAACAGAACCATGATTTCACAAATCAACAGACTCATCAACCAGACTAGAGTAATCTGAGTACCTACTATGTACTTAATCCTGAGATTCAATTCTTACTCTTGAAAATGAAGAGAAAATTCAAGAGATGTAAGAAACCATGTCTAGTCTGGGAGATGAGACAAGAGGATAAAAAAAAAATAAGTGAAAGGAAAAGTACACAAATCTAAGTGCTAGCATGTGGTACTAACTTTGAAGTATGGTAAAAATTCATAAAGGAACAGCAAAATTAGAAGCAGCATCATCAAGGAAAGCTTCACTAATCAGCACATGGCCAGACTTCAAGAATGGGAGCCAACTTAGAGTTTCCAGTGACCAAATCCGGGACTATTTCAAAAATATATATATAGGATAGTAATGGATTATAATCCATGAACCTATTAGGAATCAGTGAGACCATACAAATCCAAGTAAGTAATTTTAGAAATGCATGCATGGGAGGGGTGCTTGGGTGGCTCAGTCGGTTAAGCATTCAACTTTTGGTTTCAGCACAGGTCATGATCTCAGGGTCATGAGATGGAGCCCCACATAGGGCTCTGCTCTCAATATGGAGTCTGCATGAGATTCTCTCCCTTTCCTTCTGCCCCTCCCCCTACTTGTGTGCACACACACTCTCTCCCTCACTCAAATAAATAAAATCTTTTTTAAAAAATTCATGCATGGGAGAAAAGAGACATATTTATTTATTGTAGAACTCTAACTAATAAAACTAAATCAGAGAAAATGAAATTCATTGTTCTGTAAACACCACAGTAGTCAATGTTACAGGCAAGAATCACTTCAGAATTCTAAAATTGGTGGGCAAAAGTCTAAGGAGAAACTGAATATTTGCATAATCTCAAATTAACTCCCCACAAAGTACTTAAGGTACAGAAAGAGAAATAGTAACACTATTGGACAGTCTGCCCCAGCACTTGTATTCTTCCTGGACCCTGAATCCAATTTAATTGGCTTCCTTATAAGAAGACAAAGACACAGAGCCAGAAACAAAGAGAATGCCATGTGTCCATGGAGACAAAGGTTGGAATGACGCCGCCAGAAGTCGAGAAATGCCGAGGGCTGCCAGAATCTGGAAGAGGCAAGGAAGGATTCTCTACTAGATTCTTCTGTGGAAACATGGCCCTCAGATTTCTAGCCTCCAAAACTGTGAGGGATTAAGTATCCACTGGGTTGAGCCACTTGCCTGTGGTACTTTGTCATGCATCCCTAGCAAACCAATGCAGTAACTTCATAGTAGCAAAACACAGAAGACCCCACCCCACTTTTAGTAAGTGACTGAAGAGAGTATCAATAGTGAAAAGACATATCAACATCAAGTTCTTCCCGATAGGATGCTGTGAGAAGGGCACATTGACAAAGTGCTCTTGACAAAAATATGGAACACCCACCTAAGAAGAAATCAGAAAAATTCAAACTGAGGAATTTTCTATGATGTCATTATTGGTCAGTACCCTTTAACAGAGTCAAGGACATGAAAGACAAAGAAAGAGAGATGAGAAACTATCCCAAGATTGGAGGAAACTAAGAAGACATAAGAAAATGATAAGTGGGATCCTAGATTATAAACCAGGAAGGACAAAGAGGGAGAGGAAGAGGAAGAGGGAAAGCGAAAGGGAGAGCAAGAGGGAGAGGGAGGAGAGGGAGGGAGGGAAAGAGAGAGAAAGAAAGAGAGAGAGAGAGAGAGATTAGGAGGGACAATGGGAAACCTTTAAATAATGTATTTTGATTAGTTTATTTCCCAGTTTGGATCATTGTAGGATGGTTACATAAGACATTATCATTTGGAAAAGCTAGAGGAAGGGTATTCAGGAACTCCGTGTACTATTTATGCAACATGTATCAAGTCTCAAAGTACATCAAACTAACATCATTTTAAATAGAAATGTGAGGCACATCCAGGGTCACAGTGAAATGGTAGGGTTGGGCCACATAAAGAAGATAAAGGATCCCCGGCCACATGAGGTTGAACAAAGGCAAGATTTGGAAGGAAGAGAGCAGAGCCCAGATGGCAAGTTCTGCGTCCTGAGTGGCAGGAGGGCACGCTGAGCCAGCGAAGTCCCCAGAGTCTGACGGGAATCTCACAGTGACATAGAATAGAGTCTCAGTAGGGTTTTGAACCAACAGGTGAAGTGATAAAAAGCTTTATCAAATGACAGTTTGTCTGGTAGGAAAATGCAGGGCTGATTCTGTTTATAGAGACTCCTCATCAGATGAATGTAATCCTCTTTTGGACTGTAACCCATTGAGGAGCTTGTCATGATTTCTGACTCTATTCTGAGATGCTTTCTCTCTGGTGTTCATCTTTCTCCTTCCTGTGAGGCAGAGAGGTAAGGTACCAGATGAGACGTGATACAGACACTAGAAATACTGTCCAAAAAGCAGAAAGAGAAAAATCCAGGTGCTAGGATTTATGAAACAAAAAAGAATCCAACTGCAAAATTAACAGAAATTGTATAGGTTAAACCAAAGGAAAAATTTAAGGCCTGAGTAATCACACTGTGAGCAGCAATAAAGATCAAAATATCTGGACACGTAGTAGAAGAAACTTTTCTCTGCTTTTGAGTTGGTAGGAGTCTTTCTACAGTGCATTTCAAGGTCTAGAGTGCAGAATGAATAGAGATACAAAGAAGCAAGGAAGAGGCAAATAACCAAGCATGTAGAGGGTTCAGAAATAGCTATAACAAAAAAGACCCAAAGACCCAAGATTAAAAAGGTTAGGGGAAAAAAATTTTAAAAGACTGTGCCATCATAGAAGCTCATGAATTCCAGCTCAACTAATGGAAGTGATGATCCTTTCTCAGAGATGAGGCTGAAATTTCCCTTTATGTTAATTTAAAGAAGTACTTTGATAAATAAATTAATGATATAAACTAGAGCCCAATGAGTTTCTATAGATGATTATCTATAGGAAACAGAGTGAGGATCGCTGGAGGAGAGGTGGGTGGGGGGATGGAGTAACTGGGTGACAGACATTAAGGAGGGTACATGATGTAATGAGCACTGGGTGTTATACGAGACTGATGAGTCACTGAACTCTACATCTGAAACTAATGATACTGTATGTTAATTAACTGAATTTAAATAAAATAATAAAAAAATAAATTAAAAAAAAATGCTTTTCATGGGCCAGGCATGCCCCAAAAGGAAAAGTAGCAATATTAGAGCAAGTGAGACTCGAATGTTGCTGGTGAGTCATTAAAAGCTAAGTTTTCTTTTCTTTTGGAAGGTGTTTATGCTGAGGTAATGTATGTTAAATCTCACCATTTAAAATCTCAACCTGTGACTATCCTTATGTCCCTAGAGAACTCAAAATTATGATGCAATAAAACCTTCGTGAAGCAATTTAAGCTTTTTTTTTTTAACCTCTAGGTCATCTGTCTCTAAGGAGTCTACTTCACACAAATTAAGCAGAAATATCTCAAGTAAATATCCACGGAGATCTATTGGAGGGTGTGGGGGGGCAAGTGTTCAGGGACCCATGTAAGAAGCAGGTGGCCCATCCTTTATAAATAAACAGAAGAAAATATTTCTAACATACAAGCAATAACTGAGGTACCAGGGATATTTTCCAGAAATATAAAAGGGAAAGAAGAAAAAAAAAGGGAAGAAAACAATAAAGACAAATGGCCTCCATCCAAGATCTCACACCAAACTATGGAAGGATTATCCCCCTGGACAAAAAAATACAGAGGAGTTATTTTGTCCTTTTCTTTCTCTCATTTCCTCATTGAGCAAAATCCTTCCTTCTTCTCCCCAAAATGAGCTGCTGCCCACAGCCAGCTCTTTTAGCCCCAGGGCCTTTCTACTGTGTGTACTTGTCAGTGGTAGAGAGCAAGTCACTGTACCTGGGCTCAATCTTACTGTCCTATGTCCTGGTTCCCCGGCAGTCCCCAAAAGGGCTTGTAACTGTGTGGTCTACACTGAGGTGTCAGAGTCCCTGCAAAGTCAAACAGCCCACCTTCCATGCTTTGCTCCCGAAACTTCAGAAGCACGAGCAAGCACAATGTCCAGTATCAAGACGCCTTAAAATAATTCTACTGTAGACTCTAAGCCTGCAGTTTGTCTCATTTTCCCAGTGATCCCTACAGGAGCAAACCCAAGCTTGTTCAAAAATATACCTGCTGCTCTACAGGAATCCTGACTCAGATCTTTTCTCTCTTCCCTAAGAATTTGTGTTTGGAGTTCTTGGTAGTAATGAAAGCTCAAGAGAAGGTTTTAGGTTTTTCTTGGCTTTTGCTGCTAAAGGACAACAGACCTGCTAACAAGGGGTCTTTGTAATTGGGTGTCCCTAGGAATGACCTAAGTACCTAGTTTTATGAAGAGCATGCTTTTCCTGTGTGGGTATGAATGAGGTCAGGTTCTGCCTGGGAGAAAAAGACCCTAGGAAAACAATCACTGGTCTCTTAATAGTGGCAAGGCTGCAATCACATCCTATTCTTCACCAATTCCTAATCCAACAACCTCTAAAGCTCTCAGGAAAATTAGGACCTGGTGCAGTGTAAGAGTTCAAAGAATGCTAGATCGCCTTGTAACCACTGAGATGTGACTGCATAATCCCTAATTTGGATGGGACAGATAAGTGATCCATTTTTGGAAAATTGGTATCTATGCATTTACTTACCAGGAACTTTTTAGTTTCAAGTGACAGAGGTTCAACCCAAACTGGCAAGAGATTGAAGGGCTCTGTGCACAGAAGCAGGTTGGCAATGGGGAGAGATGGATTTCCTCGCATAAATAAGCCTATCTTTTGCTGCCATTAGACATTGTTGGATCCTATCAAACGGTGTTCTGTAGAATCATCTCTATCCCTTACCCTTCTTATTTCTTGACTTTATTTTCACATAGGGCTCCTCAATCAGTGGCCAAACTGATGTCTGAAATTTAAGGATTTACACCCTCTTACCTTATCGATCATGAAACCAAAAGAGGATCTCTTTTCACATAGTTCCAGGAAAAACTTCCCAGTTTAAATCTCAATGGAAAGCACACATATGCATGCATGCACATACAAGGCACATGCATACACAAGCAAACCACACTACTACCGCTGCCATCAACAAGAGCAACATTCCTTATCCACGTTTACACCTGAGCCTATCACTGTGCCAAGAGTGGCATGCTGTCATTCCGTGGCTGATTTATGTGCCAACAGCTAGAACATGGAGTGAAAGAGAAAAAAGCCCATTTTACAGCCCATGAACAGAGAATAAGGGTGGAGCCTCTTCCCAAAGGAAAACCAAGATTTAATTATCTCAAGGGAAGAGAATTCATGTTGGGAATGGCAAGATCTCTTCCAACCCACAGACTCCAAGCTTCTAACCACCATAGCATATCTCAGGGTATTTTTTCCCCATAATACCATGATAAAATCCTACCTGTAATGAAATGTTTAAGTCCATTTTTAAAATATTCTTCTGGTGACGGGCACTGAGGGGGGCACTTGACGGGATGAGCACTGGTTGTTATTCTGTATGTTCGCAAATTGAACACCAATAAAAAATAAATTTATTATAAAATAAATAAATAAATAAATAAAATAAAAATAAATGTAAAAAATAAATAAATAAATAAATAAAAATATAATATTCTTCTGTTAGATGCTCCTATCAACCACTAGGATATACCATCATCCATTTTTAGAACAAGAAGTTGAAATAACCCATTTATACATAAATCAATGTATACCGACTGGCAGCTAGCTGCCATTACATGGGGTCTATTTCATTTTGAATTGAGTATACATGACTCTGAGTTTTATAAAATTACTGATTCCAGTTCCCCAAGTATGCCAGAGAACATAAATGGGAAACTCTTATAAAAACAGTTGAAAATGTTACACTAAAAAGATGTAAGTGTTGAATCACTGAATTGTACACCTGCAACTAATATGACACTGCATGTTAACTAACTGTTATTTAAATAGAAACTCAAAAAAACCCAAATGCTCCTGGAATGGCAATGTGAGGAGATCTGTAACCTGCTTTTTTTTTCTTTTTTAAGATTTTATTTATTTATTCACGAGAGACAGAGAGAGAAAGAGAGAGAGGCAGAGACACAGGCAGGAGAAGCAGGCTTCACGCAGGGAGCCCAATGTGGGACTCGATCTGGAGTCTCCAGGATCACGCCCTGGGCTGAAGGCAGCGCTAAACCGCTGAGCCACCCGGGTTGCCCTGCAACCTGTTTTTGATAAATCATTGTGACTAGTAAAAATCATTTAAAACATAAAGACATTTCAAGTCTCTAGAAATTGTCCTAAGGGCATACGGCATGTGGTAGACTGGACAATGGCCACCCAGCAACAGCATGTCCTCATCTTCAGAACTTGCAACTGTTATCTTATAAGAAGAAAGTTTATTTGAAGATGTGATTGTGTTAAAATGGAAAGATTATCCTGGATTATCTTAGTGGGTCTTAAATTCAGATGAAAGTATCTTTATCAGAGTGAGCCAGAAGAAGATTTAAGACAAAGACAGAGAGATCACAATGATGTGGCTATAAACCAAGGACAGCTAGTAGCCACCAGAAGCTGCAAGAGGCAAGGAATGGGTATTCCCTCAAAGCCTCCAAAACAAAACAACTCTGCTGACACCCTGATTTTAGTCCAGTGTTGCTGATTTAGGACTTCTGGCCTCCAGAACTACAATATAGTAGGTTTCTTTGTTTTAAGCCATCAGGTTGGTGGTAATTTGCTACATCTATAATATGGAATACATACATACCAACTAAAAGAACACTTACTTAAGAAAATTTACTGAATGTACTTAAGACAGGCAGAGTCTCTAGTACTTGAGCCATGATCCAGGGTTACTCTGATATCTAAAATAAAGACATTTCAAGGAAAACAACTATAGAACAATTACTCTTATCAATACATATGTACAAATCCTGACCAGAATTTGAGCTAACAAAATCTAGCCAAATGTAAAAGTGATGCTATACCATGACTTAGTGGGAATTTTCCCACAAGTGAAAAGTTGGTTTTAACATTCAGGTCAGAAACAAGATAAGGATGCCTGATCTCATCAATTCTATTAGCATTCCACTGGAGGATTTATCTAGGACAATGAGGCAAGATGGAAAAATAGAAGACAACCAGATTGGGAATATGTAAGTCTACCTCTATTTGTAGGTGACATTATTTTATATAGAGAAAATCCTAAGAAATTCACTACACTTAGAACTAAAAAACTGGTTCACCAAAGTTACAGGATACTAATATTTTTAAATATCTTTTTAATTAAATTAATAATTAAACTATATAAAAATAAATTTTATTCCTGGACTCCTATCATGGACAGTAATAAATATCAAGAAAACTATCCTATTTAAAATAGTATTAAAAATTGTGATTTAACAAAACAAGTACACAACGTTTACTGTGAAAACTACAAAACAATGTTGAAAGAAAGTAAAGATCTAAATAAATGCCAAGACATTCCATGTTCATTAATTAAAAGATTTATTGGTATTAAGATGGCAAAATTCTCCAAATTAATCTACAGATTTAGTACAGTCCATACAAAATCTCACCTGCCCAATTAATCTATGACAAAGGAGGCAAGAATGTACTATTGGTAAAAGTCTTGTCAACAAATGGTATTGGGAAAACTGGGCAACTACATGCAATAGAATGAAACTGGACCTCTTTATTTCATCATACAGAAAAAATAAACTCAACGTGGATTGAAGGCCTAAATGTGAAGCCTGAAACCATAAGACCCCTAAAATAAAATATAGGCAAAAATTCTGGGATATCATCCATAGAACTATTTTTTTCTAGAGATATCTCCTCTGGTAAGGAAAACAAAAGCAAAGTTAAATTGTTGAGCCTACACCAAAATAAAAGGTTTTTTGCACAGCCAAGAAACAATCAACAAAACAAAAATGCAGCCTACTAAATGGATCAAGATATTTGCAAGGGCTACATCTGGTAAGGGGTTAGTAACTACAATATATAAAGAACTTACACAACTCAATACCAACAATAGCAACAAAAACCCCACAAGTAATCTAATTCAAAAATGGGTGTAGGATCTGACTAGGCAATTTTCCAAGGAAGATATGCAGAGGGCCAAAAGACAAATGAGCAGATTCCCAGCATATCTCATCATCAGGGAAATGCAACTCAAAACGACAATGAGATACCATCTTACATGCAACAGAATTACTAGAATCAAAACCACAAGAAATAAGTGTTGAGACGGATGTAGAGAATAAGGAACCCTCATGCACAATTGTTGGGAATGGAAACCACTGAAAAACAGTATGGATATTCCTCAATTAAAAATAGAATTATCATATGGTCCAGTGATTCCACTACTTGGTCTCTACCCAAGGAAATTGAAAATACTAATTCAAAAAGTTTATGTACCTCTATGTTTATAGTAGCATTATTCACAATAGCTAAGACATGGAAGCAACCCAAGTGTGTGTTCACACCAGAAGATGGATAAAAAAGATGTGGCATATATATAAATGTAACATTACTCAGTCATAAAAAAGAATGAGGTTTTGCCATTTACAACAACATGGATGGCCTTAAAAGCTGTAATGCTAAGTAAACTAAGTTAAAGTAGGACACACCATATGATTCACTTATGTGTGGAATTTAAGAAACAAAACAAATGAACAAAGAAAGACCAAAAGAAAAAAAAAAAACTCAAATACAAAGAAATGGTGAGTGCCAGAGAGATAGTAGGTGGCAATATGTGTGAAATAGATCAAGCAGATTAAGAGCACACTGATCTTGATAAGCACGGAGTAATGTATAGAATTGCTGAATCATTATATTGTACACCTAAAACTACTAACACTGTATGTTCTTATACTTCTATAAAAATAAGGAAATAAATCCCCCCAAAACCTTGCCTGTTTTTTTGTAGCAATTGATAAGCTGATCCTAAATATCATACAGAAATACAAGGAATCCAAACCAAAACAACCTTGAAAAGTAACCAAGTTGGAAGACTTACACTCATACTCTGTTTCAAAATTTACTACAAAGCCCGAGTACACATTACAGTGTGACAATGGCTTAAGTACAGAGGTGTTGATACAGAACAAAATTGAGAGTCCAACTCTACACCTTCACATTTATGGTCAAATGATTGTTATCAAGGTTACCAAGATCATTCTAAGAGGAAAGAATGGTCTTTCCAACAAGTGGTGGAAAGACTGGATGCTCCAATGAATTAATTTGGATTCCTACCTCACATCATATGCAAAAATTAGTTCAAACTGTGTTCAATACTTAAATGTAGAGGCTAAACCTACAGAACTCTTAGAAGAAAACATGCAACATTGGACCAGGCAATGGTTTCTTAGAAATGACAGAAGAAAAAGTAAGGTGAATTTACATCAAAATTACAAAATTTTGGGATAGCAAGTGAAGAGTCAACCCAAAGAATGAGGGATAATTTGTCAAATGAAATATTTCATAAGGAACTTGTACCTAGAATATATAGCAACTCTTAGAACTTCATTATTAGAAAAACAAATATCCTATTAAATATTCCCATATGGGCCAAGGATAATGAATAAGTATCTGTCCAAAAATGATACGCAAGTGGCCAATAAGTACATGAAAAAAATGCTCAACATGATTAGCCATTAGGAAAAGGCAAATCAAAACTACAGTGAGACATTACTTCACATTCACTAGGATAGCTACAATCAGATAAAAATAACAGCAAGTGTTGGAGAAGATGTGAATAAGGGGCAACCCTCATCCACTATTGGTGGGAATGTAAAATGATGTGACCATCTGGCAGTTTTCCCAGAGTTAAACACAGAGTTACTCTAAGATCCAGCAATTCTATTCCTATGTATATAATCATGAGAAAAAAAACATATCCACACAAAAATGCATACATGAGTGTTCATAAGAGTATTACTCATAACAACCAAAATGGATAACTACCTAACCACTCATTAACTGATAAATGAAAACCTAACATGTGGTGTACCTTTAAAATGGATTATTACTTGGCAACATAAAGAATGGACTGGAACATACTACAAATGGATGAATCTCGACATTATGCTAAGAGAAAGCCAATCACAAGTGTCTACATAATGTATGATTCAATCTACATGTAACGTTCAGAATAGGTAAATTCATAGAGACAGAGGTAGATTAGTGGCTGCTTCGAGCTGTGAATATCGGGGGAAATTGGGAGGGTCTGCTAAAGGATTTGGGGTTTATTTTTGAGAGAATGATGATATTCTAAAATTACTTGTGGTGAAAGTTAAAAATTCAGCATACTAAAACTTATTGAAATGTTTGCTCTAAACTGGCAAATTTATGGTAGGTGAAGTTTATCTAAATAGCTGTAAAAAAATAGAAATAGAACAGTAAATGAGGAGTAAGAGTAGTAATTGTGTGAGGATGCCATTTTCCTCAACAGGATTTTTGGTCTCATCTCAGTGTGGGTGTTTAAGCACCAAGAAGAAAAGACGAAGGACCTAGGAAAAGTGGAATGAAAGTGAGGCATCTCTGCATTAAATTAGACCCTGTCTCAGGTTCACAGTGAAGTTGTTCACAGTCAACTATAACAAACCATCTGCCAACACATGGTCATCAGCCAATCTTATTCAAGACTGAGGCAGAATGCTTAAGAGTGACCTATACCTCTTGTCAGTTTGGAATTCCAATTTATACTATTCACATGGTTTGGTAATCTCCAAATTGAGGAATTACATAAAAAATTGCCCCAGGCTAACAAGAAGGCTGGGCACCTGGCAGAAGCAAACACCTTACAGGCCTCACAGAATTTCCCACATCAAAATCACCACAGAGGATAAGCTCACATCCTGAAATTACAAAATGCAACACCACAGAATTTCCAGGAAAAAGAATCAGCAGTGAAACAAATATTAGCCTAGACACCATTAGAAAATGGAGGGATGTGATGGCAACTATTTTTTTTTTTTTAAAGTAAGGGTGCCTGGGTGGCTTAGTTGGTTAAGCATCTGACTCTTGATCTCAGCTGAGGTCTTGATCTCAGGGTCTTGAGTTCAAGCCCCACATTAGGTTCCACACTGGGCATGAAGCCTACTAAAAAAAAAAAGAAAAAGAAAAAAGAAAGAAAAAAATCTAAAAAAGCATGTTCAAAATGTTCAGAGTTGTTAGATTTTAAAAGAAACAAAAAGAAATTCTGAATAAGAAAAGCAGAAATGAGCGTTTTTCAATGTAGTGGATGGATTCAACAGCGAATTAAAGTGAAAACCAGTGAGCTGGAGGTAGGGATGAGTACATCTTCTAAAATGAAGTGTAGAAAAAATAAATAAATAAATAAATAAATAAATAAATAAATAAATAAATAAATAAATAAAATGAAGTGTAGAGAAATCAAGCCAAAATATGGAGAAGCTGCTAAGAGACACAAATAAAACCATGAGAAATTCCAAACTCTTTCTGAGTCAGTCAAGAGAATGTCAAGACTCAATATCAAAGTGAGAAATACCTGAATTCTTTTAGAGTACTGATTCTAGAAGCCAGAACAAATCCTCACCAAGATCCTTTTTAAAGCCATGCCTAGACACACCAGAGACAGCAGAACAATAGGGACAATGAAAATATCTCAATCATCCAGAGTTAAGAATTGTACCTTTACTCATGAAGACCAATTCTGTCACTTACACTGACAAGATTCTCACCAGGAAAAGTTGAGGCCAGAAAACTGTATGGTATTTTCCAAGAACTGAGAGAATATAACTGGCAGCCCTGAATTTGACAGCCTATCATCCCAAATTACAAATACCTCAATAAATTAAATTTTCTTGAATGATTACACTTAATAAATAAAAGCTAATCACATTACGCTTCCTCCCTCCACTTATAAGGAGCGCTCCTCATAAGCCAAACCCACGAGGAAACCACAGCAAAAAAGAACCTCTGGCTGCAGGACATAGAGGTTGGACTCCCAAGGCAGAGAGTAGTAGGTGGAGAGGAATGAGAAGACAGAACAATTTATTCCTCTAAGCTGCATGGTATCTTGTAGCGTTTTGATTATTAAGCTTTGGAACCACAGTGGTATCTACTCTACTTCATAATGCCTGGTCACTTTAAGATTCAAAACAAGATAATAGCATTAATGGATTATAACCTATTCAATAAAAGAAATTAGTATGTATTGATATAAATAAGGAAAAATTAAAAAGCCACTGGAAGGCCCACTAATAAAACGTAAAATGACAAAATTTTAAAAGTCACTCCATTTCAAAACCACCCTTGTCATCATTGACCAAAGCAAGAATCACCGATAGACACTACAGTTAGCGAGTCAGTGTTTGATTAGGTACAGCATATTTACATGGTCCACAAACATCTCTTCTCAAAACACCTTTAAGTTATAAAAGGAGAACATTCATTTTCGAGTTGAGAAACCTAGTGCGAACTACCTTAGCCAAGTGATCTAAGTTAACAGAAAAAGGTGACCACATGGGCCTTTCAGTAAAAGTGTGATGTGAAGCTAAGTAAAAGGAAAATTGAGACAAATCCAAATTGAGGGATGGCGTGTGAAATAATTTACCTGTACTCCTCAATAATATCAATTTCATTCAGAACAAAGTGAGGCTGGGAAAGTTCTTTAGAGTAGAGGCCAAAGGAGCATGACAACAAAATGCAATGCATTATCTTGATTTACATCCTGGAGTAGAGAAAAACAACTCTCTAAAGGAGCCTATTTGTAGAATCGGCAAAATGTAAATAGATTCCATCAACTGATTAAGAGTACTGTCTTATAATATATGTGGGGAAAGAGAAGTATCATCTGCAACTCACTTTCAAGTGGATTAGAAAAAGAGGTAATATTGATATGTGGAGTGAGAATATGAGAAATCAGATGGGGCCAAATGCTCATAACTAATGAATCTGGATGAAGAATTCATTAGGGTTTTCGTATTCTTCTTACACATTTAAATTAGAAGTTATTTCAAAATAAAATTAATAACCCACAGCAAACAAATCAACTCACAGGTATGAATTGTGTAAACTTAACAATGCTGATCTTAGCAATTTTTACTGTGATCCAAAATAAATGCACTGACATTAGGGAATTTTTTCCATTTGTTATGTTATATGTGGTATGAACTTCGAATGATCAAAAACTCAGTTGGAAAAACCATACTCAGCACAGCCAAGTTTAGCCAGCAGGCCATTTCCTTTTATGGAATAAGTACCTTTGTTTCTGCAAAGACATAATGCAGCTTTGAATTAAGTTGTCTTAAGTTTAGTGGCTGTTTAAGTCTTTTCAGTGAATCTGTAAAGGTTTTCAAATGTCACCTGAGTGTTAATCTCTTCCATTAAAATAGTTTCAACAACCAACCTGAAATTATTTTTCCTTTTTCTCCCACAATAATATGCTTTCATTTATTCAACTATATAGAAACTTAAATTTATTTGATATCCTTTGTATCTTCACTTAAGGGCCCCCCCCCCCGCAAAAAAAAGATTAAAAAAAAAAAAAAAGAAAAAGAAAAGAAATTGTAGTAGCATCTCAGTTTCTGAATGAAATAGCCCAGCTTTTCCTATTGGGAGACTAACAGCATCATAGCAGAGAAGGAACAGATGAGCCAGGGAGAGCCCATGACCTTAGCAGAGAACATCAGCTTCCTGGGTCATTAGCTGGAGTGTGATGATGCCCACTCATATTTATTACTGTGTTCTATTCATTGCTCTTGTTCTTTGTTCGTATCTCTACAACCAAATTTAAATTTCATGGAAAGTGCCTCCTCTGTACCCCATGGAGAGCAGAGACCATATATGTGCTTTGGGTTAACCTTGGAAATTACCCTGAAGGAGAGGTACTTCTTCCTAACCCATACCACACCACACCAGCTATATTTGAATAACATGGTTGGCATGAAAAATAAACCGGAACTTAAATTCCTGCTTGTCTACTATTAAACTCCTCCTCAGGCCCTAAGAGAGGTTGAAATCTTACAGATGACTTAAATTGGGTTGCCTTGCTCAGGGTTCACACCCAGCACACATTAGAAAGGGATTGGATGGGACAGGACGGGACAGGGTGGCATGGGATGAGACAGGGTGGGATGGGAGCCAATTTAGCTGAAAGAGAATGACTCAAGTAGAATGGAATTCATGTCTAAGGAAGGACAAAAGGGGGCTGTACTCAGTCAATTAAGCACGATGGCACTTCTGACCTCAAGCTCTATGGTATTTAAGAAATAAACCTCATCATTGTCAAGAAATACCCCTGCACCATGTTATATCATATAACCACCATCCAACTTTCCTGAAGCTTACATTTGGCAAATACAAAGGTTTGTTTTAGAAAGGTTAATTCTGGGGTTGACTGACAGGAAAATTGAGTTTGGTGGGAAGATGTGAGTCACAGGAGGCAGTCATAATTTAAATAAATAAATACATACATACATACATACATACATACTGAAAAGTGGATCAAAAAGAACAATGATTTTATCCAACCAAAGGTAAATGTGCCCAGAGGAGGAGAAAGGGAGGGAGGGAGGAACAGAGCGAGGGAGGGAGGAATGGAGGGAGGGAGGGAGGGAGAGAGAGGGAGAGAGAGGAAGAGAGAGGGTGAGGGAGAGAGAGAGGGAGAGGGAGAGAGAGAGAGAGAGAGAGAGAGAATGTGGAGCGAGCACACAAGTACCACAACCTGGGGGAGGGAGTTTCCCTAACATAAGGCTAGGAACAGTTCACTAAATGGTAAGCATTTGTTCAGGGTAAGGTGTCTGCACAAGAGTGAAATTTTCATCTGATATCAATAAGGTTGCACCTGCAACAGAGCAAAAAGGGCAAGATTTCAGAGATGGAGGGTAACACAGATGATGAAAATACAGAACCAGGCTGCTAAGATTTACCAAACCAGAGTCAGAGGATACTATCTGAACTTACACATTATCTACCCAAAAATATGTGAACACCCAGTTTTCTCCAATTTAAACTCGGTGCTTTTGCTCTCCAAATGGGTAACTAGGAAGAGAATGTATTCGAGATCCATGGCCAAGAAGCAACACAGTCTTAGAGAGACTTCAATGTTATATCTCAATCCCGATTTGACAATTTTAAGGGGAAGAAAAGGCTGGTATATCACTGCTGTGGATTGCGAAACTCATATTCACACATGACTTACAGTACAGAAGTTCCATCAATAGGAATGAATCTCACAAAATCTCTTGAGTCAAAAGGGCAAAAATCCACAGGTTTTGATGCTGCTTATTTTTGACAAAGGAAGAAAGCATAGGACTTGACTTCCGATTGGGTTATTGAGGACTAGAAAGTCGATTTTCTGATACTAAATCAAAAGAGAACTCCCTAATCACTGAAATGCACTTGAGATAAATCCCCACACCCTTTTGTTTATTGGTATTATCTTATTAATTGTAATAATTCCTCTATGGAAGGCTCAAATTTAAAATATAAATTCAAGCCGGTTTGGCTTCAAAGCCAGTAGCCCTAACTACTCTGTGACACTGTGGTTTGCCAGTTTACTCCATTTTACTCTCCATCCAATGTGGCTTGAACCCTGTACTGCCATTCATAACAATATAGGTAGTTGTACTTGACAGTGAAGAGGCTTTACAGCTGCACTAGAACTCTTAAAACTGCCTTTTTTTTTTTTTTGATCAACCACCAAAGTTGACATTTACTAGTTGCAATCAAGTGAGACAAAACAAAACAAAACAAAAAAGCCAGTCATAAAGCCAAAGGCATAACAGAGTCAATCCAAAGAAAGCACTGTCCTGCTCCTGTCACCTGCATTTACCATTTTTACTGTAGCCACCTGGGGCTCCCTGCAACCACTAGACTATCCTCAATCCTGTCAATAAGGAATAGAAAGAATTTCCAGGAATGATCATCCCTCTAACAAGCAGTTCTCAAAAGATGAGACAGCAGTTCATGTGTAAACACCCAGTTTCCTCATCCCTTATGTTAGACAACTCTGAGACATTTGCTGAGCCTTCCCACCAGGTCTCCCCAGTAGGAATGAGCTCCAGCTGCCCACACAGAACATATTCATGAGCTGAGGCATCCCAGAATTAACGGCCCCATCTTCTCCAGTTCCTTACTGATGCTTCCTGGGATCATCTTCCTGATGGAAAACCACAGAAGAAAAAAAAAAGTTTAAGTTTAGTTGCCCCACAAGGTAAAATCACTTATTTAGAAGTCAAATACGGCTTTACACATATGGAGAAAATAGCAACTGCTTTTTCATATTTCACAAAAATACATTATTTGCTCTTTCTCCCTCTTACACTAAATGTGTCCCCAAAAGATAATGAAGTAAACCAGATTAAGGTAATTTATTATTCCAAATTAATATTACAGATTCAAAGTGTTGCTCCCTTCCCCCCACAAAACAAAACAAAACAAAACAAAACAAATTCATATGCTGAAATCCTAAGCCACAGCATCTCAGAATGTGACTGTATGTGGAGACAGGATCTGTAAAGAGGTGAATAAGATAAAATGCAGTCATTAAGGTGGCCTCTAAAACAGTATGACTGGTGTCCCTTTAAAATGAAATGTGGGGAAAAAAAACGAAATGTGGGGGGCACTTGGGTGGTTCAGTTAGTTAAGTACCTGCCATTGGCTAGGATTCTTGGGATCAAGCCCCAAGTCAGGTTCCCTTCTCAGTGGGGAGTCTGCATCTCCCTTTCCCTCTGCCTTCCCCCATCACTTCATTCCCCCCCACCCCACCCCCTGTGCTCGCTTTCTCTCTCTTTCTAAAATAAATAATATCTTTTAAAAAAAGGATTTTTTGACTCAAACTTCCATAGAGTCAGGGCCACGTGAAGACACAGGAAGAAAATGGCCATCTACAAGCCAAGGATAAGACATAAGCAAGGGCTTCAGAAGGAAGCAACACTGCCATGCCTCGAGAACCATGACAAAGTACTTCTCTGTCATTTTAGCCTCTCACTCTTTGACACATTTTTGAGGCAGCACCAGCAAACAAACACAGACAGAAACTGCTATTAGCATTGTATTGGAAGGACCAGTTAAATATGCACAAGTAATGTCAGCAAATGCAAAGAAACTATTATCTATAAAACACCAGGCTAGACAATTTACATGCATTACTTATACTCATGGTAACAAATTTCCATTTTAGAGAGTTGCTACTGTCCCAAGTTTACTTCTGAGAAAACTAGAAGTTAAGGAAGGTGGGTACCTTCCCCGGTCTCACTGCTTCTGTAGATAAGACCAGAGCAGTGACATTCTACACCTGAGATTTGCTAGAGGAGCCTCTTAAAATAAATCAGACTATCCTCATCTGATCTTACACTATTAGTGATGCACAATCAAGGATTAATAATTTCATTTCTCTATGATGCAGTTTCTCTATTTGTTAAAAGCAAGGTATCTTAAGTCTGGGTACAAGAAGAAATTATAGCAATTGAAGATGATAAATTCAGAATGGATTTAAAAGACATCTGGGCCTGAAAAAAAATTGATAAGCCTAATTCTTCCAACCACTGTTGTAATCACACGGCAAAGACAAAGCAGGGTTCTCATGTGAAATTTCACTGGGTCTCAGCACTATATTTTCGTCTTTCAAGACAAGCAGTAAGCCATCCGTGGACACTTTCTCCATGTAAAGTCAACCTAATCATGCAGCAGCAGGGAGTTCACCAGTGTACAGGGGCCCATTATTCATCACTTCTGAGGAGCAGCTACTGTGGTCCTAGTTAGTGATTAAATATTTAGTGTCAGTAATATAGGCAACAGAGAAAAGAAAATACTGCACTTCTTAAATGCCTTGGAAAGCATATTGAAGGCAGCCAGTCAATCACATGAGTGACAGGCTCTGAGTACCTCATTAAAGGTGCTAAAATATAAAATGTGCTCCAGATCCTTCCTGCTTGCTTGCTCTCCCTATTAGGCACTATTTGGGACACTCTTGTTCACATTTTAGAACTAGCTTGAAGCAAAACTCACTATGAAGGACAAAGAAGTAGAGATTTTATAAATTATTTGCTTTACCACCAACTCTAGATGAACTTGATATATTGCCTGAGGCATTACAATGCTAGGGAGCCTGGGAGCTGTCCCCCTTTCAGAGCACAGAACAGCAGACTTGAGGCATGACAAAATAGAATAATCTGCATCCCTTCCATTGGACGTTCCTCCACCGCAAAAACACTGATGTATTCATGCACAGGCCTCCAGATGTTTCTCAACTAGACACATGTGTAAGTACAACGACATATAGAGTACAGTTTGCATCTCTGTCCCCTGAAGCCAGTGCCAGCTATTTCAAACTGGGGTTATGACTTGATAGGTTCACATACCCTAGTGAGACCTCTTCAGACTCTATCAAGGGCAGACCTGACACCCAGAATCTCAGAATATGATGGATTTACAGAGTTAATTAAATCAGGTGTAGAGGGATGCCTGGGTGGCTCAGTGGTTGAGCATCTGCGTTTGGCTCAGGGCATGATCCCAGGATCCGGGATCAGGTCCCACATCAGGCTCCTTGCAGGGAGCCTGGTTCTACCTCTGCCTATGTCTCTGCCTCTGTGTGTGTGTATGTGTCTCATGAATAAATAAAATCTTTTAAAAAATTAATAATAAAAAATAAATCAAGTGTAGATGTTCAAGCTGCCTTACTAGACACTGGTCAGATCCTTAACCTGAGGCATAGGCCACATAAGGTAGACTCACTTTATAGTTCTGAGGGTACATTCATTGCGCCATAGGCCAGAACTCTATGATACCGAGGCTGTGCTAGCATTTCGGCTTTAACTGCTGTGTTCATCTGTGACTCTTTCTTAGACCTTTTCTTTGAATTAGCTACCTCTTTTTACAGTGACATGTGAGTTCAAGCAGGAGGAGCCACGGGGAACTCCATTCTATATGCAGTGAAAGTGTACTGCACTCCATGAGGTCTGGGCTGTTTTGTTCTGCTTCCAGGGAGAAGCATTAGTCTCTGATCCTCTCTTGGCTTTCCAAGTTGGTCCTTGAACAGTTTGTCCCTACACATGTTAGGCATCCTGGTCCAACAAGGAGATACAGAAGTAGCTCATGGTCCCCTGGACACATTCCCCTTCAACAGCCACCCCTAGTTAGGCTCCATTATCGTCGATAACTTAACCTCAACCAGTCCACTCTCCTTACCTTTCTGATGGCTTAAGGATTGCTACAGATTTCATTTAGTAACTAATCCTGACGAAGGGATTATTTCTTTGCCCCTGGCTTCAATGACCATGCCACCCATTGCTTAGACACAAAGGAACTGCTTTAAGTCTGCTAAAAAGACAGCACCCTTAAAAATCAAGTTTTAATTTTTAATTTTTTCTTGAGACTTTCAACCATAGTTCCATCCCTAAAGGTCATATTTAGTAATGATTCTGTGTTCATACACCTGTCATGCAGGCCTGCAAGTCTTTACTACTAAAGTGCCAATGGAGGGATCAGTGATTTTTAAACACAGTTTTGCTATTAGCCATATTTTTCATTAGACGCACAGTTCATTCTGAAATAAAAGCTGTAGCCTTGCCCATTGACCAAGACAAATAATAACCATCGAACTTTTATAATTTTTGTGTATATGACAAGAACAGTTTAATGAATCCGTTTATGGCAGCACCATTAAATGTACATTCAATTATTGCCTAGAAATCCACCTTTAAAAAAAAAAAGAAGACTGCAGGGAAAGAACCTTTTTCACTGAAGGATCATTAATACATTTACATTTTAAAATTACATCCCTAAGGGAGCCTGGGGAAACTAGTTATTTTTTATTTTAAGTGTCATTTGGTATTCCCTTTATTGCTTTATCTTTGTAGGTCAGGACAACGAAAAGAACTTGAGATGAAAACCACCTGATGGCCAAGAAATAAAAGTCAAAAAGTCATAGTAAGGATGCAGATACTTTGCTCATGCATTGACTTAAAAGAAAAATAAAATGGTCACAGACCCTTTGCTTTGAGAATTAAAGTACCTACAAACTAGCCTCAGCTTTTCTTCTCTACGCTGTGAAATGGAGGTGTTTATTCTTAAATATACCACCGTCAAAATGAAAAATCCTCCACCCCTCAAAAGAAGAAATTTCTCTAATCATTTTTTTAAATTGCACTCAGTTGCTTTTGCAAATGGAGCTTGCCTTGTCCTCCTGAAACACAAGCCCTGTTTCAGAAACAGAGAGTTAAAAAAAAAAAAAAAGTATTTAATAGGAACCATTGCTTGGGTTGACTTGCTTTTGCCTCAGGGTCTAACTTCGGACTTGAATAGAGTCTGTGTGGCTGCTTTCCAATGGTCTGCTGCATCATCATATAGCAAAACTGAATTGTTTTGACGAGAGCTGGTGAATAGGCTATGTTTGGACAGACTGGGTCTGTTTTTAGCCATTAAAAAGGGCTATTAAAACTGCTGAGCTGTCATTAGAGCACATTGTGAGGTGCCCAAGACAAAGCAGCAAGAAGTAAATTGGCTTTCTGCATCCAGAGGCCCTGAGTCTGGAAGGACATTATACTGTCAGGCAACCTCCACTTAACGGTGCGGAGTGGAGACCAACAGTTGTACCAGGTGTGAGTGAAAGGAGCTCAGCTTGAATTAGACTCTGGAAAAGTGCTTTGCGTTAAAAGGAACAAAGAGAAAGAGAGACAGAGATTCAAGTTTCTAGTACTGGTCAGCAAATTGGGCCATGTTCTCCAGTTTCCCTTCTTTGCAATGCAGCAAAACCTCATTAATTTGGAATAATTGGAAGACGGAAGGTGTTGGGCTTTCCAAGTTAAAAATAAGGAATTACACAATATTTTTGGAATACAGCCATCATATTACTTTATAGCCCCAGGCTAACAATTGCTATTAACCAAAGAGCCTATTTAATATCTATAGTCCAAAAGAGCAATTTGTGATTAGCACACTACTGCTGATATGCAAATAGAATGCTTTAAGTTTTCGCTATTTTTTTTAAAGATTTCTTCAGTGGGATACACATTCCTCTCGCATTCTCTTTACACTATTGATTTCATTGGTAAAGCCAATTATAATATAATAATAAAACTTGCCACAAAGCTATAAACTTGAGCTCTGCTTCCATTAGAATAATCTCAAATTCTGAAAGAGTCTGAATTATAAATGAGTGAGTTCCAAAAAAATCTTACTGTATATTGAAATAGATACATTTTAGGACTCCGTAAGATTGGAGAAAAAAAAATCAACGTATCTCTCCCTCTTGGGCCCCCTTTCTTTCCTCCTTCTTAGGCACCTGAGCATTTAGCATGGCTATACCCATTACCTTTTCTTCACCCCTCCCCTATTGGTTCCTTCACACTCATAGTTGAATATAACTTACTCTTTCTTACCTCACTGTTGAAATCTTCCTAAATTGCGTGACCATCTCAAGGGATGACCCTATCTCTTTCTTCTTCCTCAAGGCCATATTTCTTACACAAGTAGTCCACACTCTCGCCTTGCCACTCTTTCACACCCACTCACTCCTCCGCCCATCGAAATTTCACTTTCTGCTCCAACACTGCACTGCAGCCACTGTGTCTCAGAGGGACCCCTGACATTTAGCCTTTACATTATTTGACCTTTCCTTTTGTGGCAGAGAGGACCTCCAAGACAACATTGCATAGAAGTTGGAAGAGAAGGCTCTATTAATAACAGAATGCTTCTACTTTTTCACCAAATGATGCTAGCTAGACATTGTTGGTAGATACCTTCTATCAGATTAAAGAAATTCTACCCTGTTTTTTCTTTGTCAAGGATTTCAACTTTTTTTAAAAGTAATGAATGAGGACTGAACTTTGCCAAACAACTTTCCTGGTGTCTGAGATGGAAGATTTAAGGAATACACAAATTGACAATATGGGGTTTCAACTCTCCAGATTATCATTAACAAAGCAGTACCTTAGGTAAGACAAATAAGCCATTTTATTAGTCTGATTGTTCATTAGAGATAGAGTACAGATAAGACCAGTATATCCCTTAGTTATTCTCTGATTTCCTTTTCTATAAGATGAGTTTATTGATCCAAGACAATTTGTGTGGATACCTTTTGAAACATCAGGTATTCTATAAACAACATGGGTGAGAAAATCCAACCCATATCCAGAATAGATACAGATTCCAGTAAAAACAATCATTGCATCCCTTCCCCCTACCAAATAGAAGGGATCTGGTGTAAATGATTGACTCTCCATTAGGGTTGCCAAATAAAATGTAACCCCAACCTAAATTTTAATTTCAGATCAATGATGAGTGAATTTTGTCATAAATCTATGTCCCAAATATTGCATGGGATATACTTACATTAAAGAGTAAGTCAATGTTAATCTGAAATTCAAATTTAATGAGGCATCCTTTATTTTTATTTGCTCTATCTGGCAACTCTAGTTCAGGTAGCTGTCTAGCCTATCCAAAGAATGGTGCAAGATCAAAGATTAAAACCTCAATGTCTCTCTCTGCTGATGGCCAGTGGGGCAATTAGCAATGTCAGGAACCACATCAGCCTTGGCAAGAGGAGGCCCTTATTATTGGGTACAAGAATAGCCTTCATTTCCACCATCATGGCCACCATCTATGTGCCCACTGTGGTATAAAAGTGACTTGAGAGAGAAGCTGTACTGAATGAGTCATCCTGCACACTTGGTCTCTTAGAGCATCCTCTACAATGAAATACAAAGATTCATACACTCTCTGCCAATCCAATTAGCCTATCTTTATGCTTTTCCACAATTTCTTGACCAGCTGGACAAAAAAAAAAAACAAACAAACAAAAAAAAAAACAGGCTTTCAGTATATGTTCGCCTCTCCAGACAATTCTTTCCAAAGTGAATGACTAAGTGTATCGTTCATATGTCTGCCAAATAAAAGAATTTATCTTTACAATGGCCTACAGGGCTAGCCTTGAGTGGAACTACAATGTAACAGTACTCCAGAGTAGCACCCATCTGCCACAGTGACCCATCTGTGGACTACTCTTGAGTTTTTCAGCTTCAAGAGTTGGTTATAGAGAAATCCTTATAATGCCATTCTAGTAGCTGATGAACAGGCTGCTGTCATAGAAGACATACACGTCTGGCTCACCTATTTATGTAATTTGTTAGTATCTTCTGTTTCTACCCGAGCCTGATCCCAAGTATGCCATTTTCATCCTAAACAGATTTCTATTGCCTGGCCAGATCTCATGACTTGGTGCATCTGATAATACACATTTCCTGATGGGTAGCTCTAGTTGCATACACAAAAGGCCTAGTCAGGCCTTCAGTCTTTATTATGGTAAAGTATCCCAGGAAATACATTTTACATAAAGTACTCATTTCTTACAGAAGGCATGATCTTGCTAAAATTATCCTATGGGTCAGAGATGTCTCATGGCATCTTTATCAATAATAGATACCTTTAACTTCATCAGATCTTCTGGGCGATACAGACTTAGGAACCACTTGCACCTGTTGTAGAAACCTCTTAATTTAGACCCTCTTCTAATCCGGTGGCCTTGAGAGGCCCTCAAGAATGGATGAGAACACTCATCTAAAGTAGAAGTTAGCCTGACTTCAACACCACAAAGGTCCAAGAGGTGAAGAATGTAACAACTGTCTTTGACCTCTGAGGGGATAATCCAGTGTGCCCATACCACTGGCATAAACACTATCATGGTGAATGCCTCTGTTGCCTTTCTGCATAACATACTGCAACAAGCTTATTAGCTTAAAACAACCTATTTTTATTATCTCACAGTTACCATGATTCAGAAGTCCAGGCATGGTTCTATAGGGTTATCTGCTTTGGGGTCTTACCAGGCTGCAATCCTGGTGGGACTGGACTGAGTTATATCAAAGGCTTAAGGAAAAATCCATTCCCAATCTCCGTCAGTTGGCTAGTAGAATTCTTCTCCATGCATGTGTATGGCTAACTTCTTTTCTTGCTAGCTATCAACTAGAATTCCCCCTTAGGTCCCAAGGCTGCTCATAGTTCCCCGAAAAATAGGTGTTTTTTACAACATTTGCTTTTGCAAAGCCAGCAGGAAAACATCTCCCTCTTTAAGAAAGACTCAGTTCATTTTATGGGCTTTCAAACAATTAAGTCTGGTCCAATAAAGATAAACTCCTTTTTAAACTCAAAAGAAACTCATTTGTTACCTGAATAATATCTCCAAAAGCCCTTCATGAGTGCCACACAAGATGATCTAATTACAGGAGTGATGTCCCATCCCATTACAATGTTTTATAATCACTAATAAGGAATAGGAATATATGTTGCCTCTAAAATAAAACATTGAAGAAAACATAACTGACTTAACTTGCCAATTTTTTAAAGGTTTGGAAAATCTGACTGAAATCCATATGTCTAAATTTTTTTTCAAATATCTACCTTTTCATCCTTAGCAGAATTTAAATATTTGGAAGTACCTGTGCTTGAGAGATTCAAAAGCTTAATATTTTGAAGAATCTATAACCCAAGTAATATAATTTTTAAATTACCCACCAAATTTTCCAGTTTCAGTTTCTCTTGCTTATTTCCAAAAGTTCTCTTTAGATCTCCACAAATATATTTTGCTTCTAATAGATCTTAGTTCCTCGACTATAGTTTCTATTCCTAGTTTAATCACTTTAAAGTTATGTATTTTATAGAATCAGACAACTAACTCAAGTCCTTAAGATATTAGGTCTTGCTTTCTCTTAGGTGTATACATTTTCTTGTATGGTTTGTGAGTGTGAACCTTTAATTCCCATTATGAGCTCCTCTTCACTGATATGTGCTCCTCAACCGATACTTATGGAAATTCCTATGTGCCCTATATTGTTGAAGGGTCCTTTCTGAAGAGTTCTGTTTGCTTTTCATCACAGTGGGACCAGATTTTACACTAATGTTTCAGTTTCAGTTCAAAATATTCTTAAGTAAAACACGTTTGAATTCTATGCTTAATCAAGTTCAATTTTGATTTCTTAGGGGATTTCTTCTTTTTACCTGCAGCTTTCCTGTCCCTTCCCTTGGATATTTGGAGATATTTTTCTTGCATTGAAAGGGCAAGCCTTCTAGGATCTCATCTTTAGAAAAGGGTCTCAGTCAAGCTTCCTGACTCCTACAGATCTAGGACTATGTTTACTATCCCTCTAAGAATGATATAACCGTAGTCCTTTGTTCTTGGAACTCCTAATATACTCTGAGTTTCCCCAGCATCAAATCACATGCTCATGGCTCTGGCCATCGAGTCCTTTCTTTCAAACTTGACTATTTTTGAATACAGAATTTTATGCTTTTAAGTTAGATAGTGTTAAACCTCAATCTCCAAAACAGCAAACCCATGGAAGTAATCTATTTAGAATATGTGTTTAAAAGTAATAATGCATGTAGACATAAAAAATTCATGAAGGTTATATTAAAATGATTCAAATGTGGGAGACATTCCTTTATGTTATGGGTTTCTCTGTTGCCATGGCATAGACCTATGGCCACTGAGAAATGGGAAAGTCACCATTATCCATGGATTGAGAATCTCTGCACACATGAGCAAGGATACTTATCTATGAATGAGTTCAACTACAGAAAGAGGAGCATAACCACCATTTACCAAAAGGGAAGGGATCCAGTGCTGCAGCAGAGTATCTTTAGTGACTTCCCATTGGTAGGTAAGTGGCTTGACACTTTAAATTATAGAGATGTAGCTAAAAGTCACATGTGTCAAATGATAGTTTTATGTCAGCTTGGTGTGCCTACAGTATCCATCATTCCAACACTAATCTAGGTGTTGCTGTTAAACTACTTTGTAAATGTGATTTCAGTTTATCATCAGTTGACTTTATAGGTGGAAGACTAATCTAGATCATCTGGGTGGGCCTGATTCAATTGTTCAAAGGATATGAGAAGAACTCAGGCCTCCTTCTAGAAGAAGCAATTTTATCTATGGAATGCAGCTTCAGCTCATTCCTGAGTTTCTAGCTTGCCTTTCTAGACAGTCTGCCTGTGGTTTCCAGACTCTCCTAGCCTACCACCACAATCATAAAAGCCAATTCCTTGCAATGTAGTTCCTTATATTTATCTTTTATTGCTTCTATTTCTCTGGTAGACCCCTGACTAATATATATGACATTCTGTACTGGATTTTATTTTACATATGCACAAGTATCTGAAAACATTAAAAATTGTGTTTACTTCCTTATTCAAAATAGCCTGAGAAAGATTTTTAAGACCCCAAGGAATCTTAGCAGAGAAGTAGTCCATAAAATACATATCTTTGTGTACAAGGAGTCTACTATGCACTTTATGGGAATATGAACAATCAATGTGAGGAGTACTGAGGGGGTTGGGCTGTAGAAAAAGAGGCCAGAGCTCTACCCACTCAATTATGGCCCCATTTCCTGCTGTGCCTCAGATCCCTGGGAAAGAGCCCTTCTAAGGACTCAATCAGCACAGTCTCTCAATTATAGAGAAACTTCACTTTTCCCACCCCCAATTTAGGGAGGAAACAGGGAACCAGTATAAAAATACAAAAAGGACTGAACACATGTAACGAGGACTAGGAATATAAAGCAAGAGAGTATAAAGTCTGAGACTATGTCTTTATGGCCTAGAAAACAGGAGACTCAGCAGGGAATGTGATTACAGTCCATAAATGTCTCTGAGTAACCATATACATGAAACAGGGACTTACTTACCATGGGAGAAAATGCTTAGGCAAGGCAAAATTGCATCAAGTTTTGGAATCAACATTTTAGACAGGAAGAAGAACATTTTGAAGGTAAAAAATCAGAGAATATGAGTCATTGGCTACATAAGACAGTCACAGAAAAGGTGAGGTGAGCTGACAGTTGATCTGGCATGTAACAAGTCCAGTGTAAACGATAGCAACACGTTTTGAATGAAGTCACGTATTATTACAACAAAAGATGCAAAAAACTAAACAAAATCTCTACAGACAACTTCATTTTTAATCATTTACTCAAAATGGATGCTAAGTTTCCATAGGTAACAGGGGAGGGGCTAACGCAAATGTTAGTGGTCAGTGCAGCCCAGAAAATGTGGCCCTTCAAGAAGCAGGAGAAGCGGTGGCCATACCCAGAGCCTCATTAGAAATGTAGAGTCTCAGGCCCGATCCAAAACCTATTTGTCAGATTGTTTCTCAACAGATCCCTCACTAAAACACATGCACAACAAGGTTTGAAAACCAATAAAAGAAAATAGGAATGCTTACATACCCTCATAGCCCTGAAGAAATTTAAAAGCAAAAATGATAAACTTCTTTAGATCTTATCATTTAATTACTTTTTTGCCAAAATGATATATTGATTTGTTGACTATAAAGGAGCCTCCAATCAATGATATTAACATCAATGTTTATTTTCTTGTAATTTCAATATCATATAGTCTGTGAAATATTCATAAAGTCAGTCTGTCATTGACTGACTTTGCTGTTTATTAATAATACCATTTTTACTTTTGTACTCTGCCAGTGGACACATATGGTGACAGTTGTCAAAAACAGTCATTTGGCTAAGAAAATATTGACCTTTAATAAGTGTCTCTGAAATTATGACCCTGAATGGTTTCTCTCTGCATGGCCTAGAGGGAGATTAGCCACAGAGAACTGGGCCATGTGTGTCCAGGAAGACAGAAAGACATTGACTGATATGACCCAAAGTCCCTTGACTTTCCATGTTATTACTTACCCGCCATGTAAACTTGCTTTATTAGTTCACTTTTGTGAGTCTCAGTTTATTTATCTGTAATAGAGACATAATGATGCTTCCCCTTCTAGAGGAGAAATGAATGAACAAACCAATGCCTATGGCAGAATTTTATCAATTACTAAGGCCACAGAAATGTAGGGATTCAGACACCTCAGAGGGAGACTGGAGATCTATGATTACTCGTCACCTGTAGAACTCCAGTCTGGAAGCTGTTGGCTTCACTGCAGAATCCTTTGGTCCCCAATTCCTCAGAAATTAAAAAGACTTCTTGTTTTCTAAGATTCTATTTAGGAAATTAACATACATTTAGTTGTTAAGCTACCTGGCTCCTTGCCAGAAGTCCAAGGCAGGAGGAATAGCAAGTGAATTTTCCACAGTATGCCTTTGCTAAAGGCAAGAGAAGTCTTCAACCCTTAGGTAATTCTTGAATACCAAGTATTTGGTTCCATTAAGCATACATTTCCAGAAGATGGCTACTAACATTATGAACATATCTGAATTCTTAAACCAAGTTTGCAAACTAGCATTTCATATATTTTTTTATTCGTGCCACAACACTCTCTTTCAAAAAATCATGGCCAACATTTAATAATGGAGAGTCACATAAAAATATGTGAACAGGCAGCCTGGGTGGCTCAGCGGTTTAGTGCCGCCTTCAGCTCAGGGCCTGGTCCTGGAGACCCGGGATGGAGTACCGCGTCAGGTATTTTGCACGGAGCCTTCTTCTCCCTCTGCCTGTGTCTCTGCCTCTGTCTCTCTCTCTGTGTCTCTCATGAATAAATAAATAACACCTTTAAAGAAAAAAAATATATATATATATGTGAACAACTTTTGATTTGGTTATTCACATGTTTTTGCTTCTTCAGTTCTACTCCCATGAAATATAATCAGACAACCACCTTTTTGTTGGCAAATAGTAATTTTCACAACAAAACTAAGAAATCTATCACAAAGAACAGTCTAGTATGAAGTTAATCACATGGATCCAGTGAATAAAATGCCTAAAATGGGGTAATTTACACAATTCCCCCCAAATTTAATAAATACCATTGGAGTCAAGATAATTGTATGGGGATTTATTCTTGATTTAATTAATTAATGTCTATGAGCTATTATCAGAGTTGACAATAACAACTCAAATTTGTTCCAGCTGCCAAAATGCTGATGGGAGCTCATGGCTTTATTTGACTCTTTGGGCCCACACAGAAAGCCTTATGAGGAATGAATACTGGATTAGCCACTGGCTCTGTGGATGTGTGCAGTAGTTGATGGAATGTGACGGGGGAAGTGTGATCTATGCCAACTATTATAACATTGATTGTCTTATTACTGCTAGCAAGAATCTAGATAAATAGACTTTGCACGCTCTAAATGAAAGGAAAACTACCCTAGGTGTATCCAAGTCAAGGTACCATTTAGTAATACATAGCCCTCGGTTAGGCACTGAGGAAACATGAACCCTGTTTTCTAAGACCTAGCAATACAGTTATAAGAGACAGAGATTCATTCTTCTCTTGGCCCTACAGCCCAAGCTATTAGCACCTATAATCCATCAAAGGAAGAATTGTTGCATCCACAAGTCAAGCACAGTGCCTGACACATGCAAATGCTTCATAAATACGTGTTGGTTGAATGAATGAGTGGATGGATGGATGGATTGATGGATGAATTAAGGCCTATGGACCTAAATGCTAACAAAGTAAGGGGAGACAGCTTTTTATTTATTAATGAAGGTTGAAACCCAAAGGAATTTATCAATTAAATGGCAGTTCCAGTACCCTTTATTCCAAGACTCGATTATCTTGATCACACCCCCACTTAGGGTCATGTGTAAAATTATCTGTCCTTTTATTTTATTCAATAACTTGGAGTATCAGTCATGATCCTTTCTCTAATGGTCTTACGAATTCAGAAAAAGAAAAATGAAGTTCTGTTCCAAAAAGGATAAGGCTCTTAGAGTAGAATCACAGTGAGTCTACTTTTCAACATTTCTGAAGATCTACAAAGGTGGCAATATTAATTACTTTATGTCCCAGTAGTTGTCTGTACTCTAAGTTTCATATTGGGACACCTAAGTGGCTCAGTGGTTAAGCATCTGCCTTTGGCTCAGGGTGTGATCCTGGGTCCTAGGATCGAGTCCCACATCAGGCTTCCTGTCTGGAGCCTGCTTCTACCTCTGCCTGTGTCTCTGCCTCTCTCTCTCTCTCATGAATAAATAAATAAAGTCTTTTAAAACTTTTCATATCCACCTAGATACAGTGAAGAGGAAATCTCAAAAATGAATTTTGATATATGTAAACTGGTTCTTTTTGTCTTGATCTTCCCACTTCCTTCTGAATTAAGTATCCTACCTTCCTTAATTTGTATGTGGAGAATAGTTAAACACTAAGTAGACAATTGCACCAGACACTTTCCCAAACATTGTCTGCACAAAAGCAATCCTAGGACAGCAATCCAGGTGGATAGTAAAGTCACTAAAGGGCACTGAGATCCTCACTCTGGCCATCAGAGCCAAGCTGCTACCCAGATGAGCAAGTGCCATCCCCTCCCCCCATGATTGGTCTAACAGTTCCAGTAAGGCACCAGGATACAGGAAACAAACTGATGGTTGACAAAGAAGGAGATTTGAGGGGATGTGGACAAAATGGGTGAAGGTGAGTGGGAGACAGAGTTTCCAGTTATGGGATGAGGAAGGCACAGCAATAAAAACCATAGTACAGGGAATATAGTCAATGGTATTATAATAGCCTTGTATGGGGACACATAATAGCTGCATAGCCTAACCTATAAATCTGTGGAATCATTGTGCTGTACACTTGAAACTAACATAACATTGTGTGTCAACTAAACTGAACATAAAACAAAGTAAAGGGGAAATGTGAAAGAAAAAAAAAAGCACAAGGAGCCACAGAAAATTAGACATCTACATTCTTGAAGCTCCATGGTTAACCTCAAATCCCTTCACTGCCTTTTTCTAACCTGGTTTAAGAATCTGCAGTTTGGAATATAAAACTATATTATTAAACTATCTCCCTCATCCTATTTTCTTCTTAATGCTGTATACTAAATTCATAAAAAAAAAAACCTTTCAACTTTCAAATATAACATTGGCAGAGAAATAGGGTTTGTACCTCTTCTTTAAAGTAAACATCTGTTAATTACTCTGGTGCTGGAAAAATCCAGGTTGTCTAAGGATTTTACCAGTTTAATAAAACAGGACTGAAAAACAGCCAACATGGTAACGCCATTAGACTGATTGTCTTCTGTAGATATACAGAATATATGAATAATAATTTTCTCTTCATAATTCTTGCTGACTTGAAGGCATGATCGAATAGTACATTTCTGATTAATCCAGGACCGAGTCCACATAGGCACATGTGCAGAGTTCTGATAAGGTGAAGAAAGATGTGTTTCCATGTCAACAATTTAAAGGTTGGAACTATTTGGAGTTGTTAATATAAACTTTGATTTTAGCTCATTGACTTTGATGGTTTTGCAACGAATAAATTCTAACACAATTATAATGACTGCCGAAATGTATTAAATCTCTAGAGAAGCTGGAAAAATGTGTACGCATGACAGGTTTGTCAATCACCTCTTGTTCTGATTACGTGACATTACCATGTGATTTTTCTTAACTAGAAAAATGACATTATAGTATTTCCTAGCAGCCCAAAAGGGAAATATTGTCACTCTTTACAGGTTCCTCCAGTGTCTTTATATAATGCCCCCAAATAAACAAATAAATAAAGCCAGAGACTCTATCCTGAGGCATCACATGATTTCATCAGCTTATTAATACTCAGAAAACTGCAACATCATTATCTTAACTACAGGTGGTAATATCATTGGCAATAATTGGAGAGTTGTGAAGATTCTGGTCCCTGGGTATTATTCCCATCAGCTTTTCTATTTTCTTTCCCTGGGATTCCCTTATTCAGAGGCAAAATAATGATAATTTTATGTTGGAACCCTTGTAGCCTCAACTGGAAAAACCCAAAACAAAAAGAGATGGTCTATCAATGATTATCAAAAACCCAAGTCATTCTCCCAGGATCCGTAAAGCTCAGGGAATGCACATGGGAAGAGAGGCCAAAAGAGAAGAGATCCAGATCATGACCAAGAACAGAAGCAAGTCATGGTGTAAGGAGAATGTGGGGGAGATATGGACAAGGTGGCATAAATCGTGCTGGAAAAATTTAAATTATACATTCTCCAAATCCTCATCATTCTCATACTCTAATTTCAATCTTTCTAAAAATAATGAGGAACACATTACATGGACTAATGTCTGGTATTCACACATGGTAGCCACAAGAATGTGCTCCCCTGCTTCCCCCAAATTCTTGCCAGAGAAGCTCTGGGAGCCGCCCTCTGAGAATCCCACCAGTTTCTTTGCTAAGGCTGTGCTTCCTGGTGCTGCTTCCAGTGAACGATCAAGAGTAACAGACCAAGACCACTTGGTTCCTGGGTGACATGACACACCACTGTCCTAACAGCTTTGGCACACTTCCCTCAGAACTGTATGGTGGTCTAAGACACCTGCACCCAACTTTCCCATCTTCTCACTCTCCCTTAAGTCAAGGTCAGACCTCCATCATGAGCTAACAGTTCCCCTAGGCTGTCCTGATGCAATCCCCATTTTCTATAAAAAGCAATTCTCCCGAAAAATTTCTTACACCTTTAATCCATTTTGGCATTTGTTTCCCCGAGGACCCACACTCATTCATCTCAAGGATACTTCACATTCCCAATGGAGACATTAGAGTAAGGGATTAACATTTGTTGAACACTTACTCTATGCGAGGTATTTAACAAATAGGTCTGATTTAATTCCCCCATCAACTCTGTTTGCTAGTATTACTCTACATTTAATTGTTAAGCCAGCTACCCTCTAACAGTTGAAGATTTAGACTGAACCATATGAAATCACCATTTTTAAGTCAAAAAAGGGTCAGATGTTGGCAGTTTCTTGTGACTAAAACCTGTATCATTTGCCAAGATCACACAACTACAGCATGTACATAACTCACATTTGAACCATTTCTAATTCCAAAACTCACATTCTTTCCACTGTACCCCGGTGTTGCAGAGTATTTGGTGAAGAGAAATATGCAGAAATCTCACCCCAGGGCTTATTGAAAGTCTTAGTTGACATAATATACATCAAAGGTATCCTAGAATATCAAATATCCTAGGGGCACTTGATTATTTCCATGATTTTTCTAGTTCTAGAACTTTCCTCTGTGCTCATAATAATGTGAGGGTTATAATACAACATGAATAACATATATGTGTATAATGTAAAGAAAAAGCCTAAAAACCACTGAAGGCAGGAAGTGGGTAGTTTTTGTTCATGTTTTTGTACATCTACAGTTTCTTTTCCACAATGACATGTGTTACGTGCATAATAAAAAAAAATTAGAATAAAAATCAGGGGCGCCTGGGTGGCTCAGTCATTTAGGCATCTGCCTTTGCCTGGGGTCATGATCCCAGGGGCCTGAAATAGAAAGCCCCACATCAGGCTGCTTGGAGCCTGCTTCTCTCTCTCCATCCAAGCATGCTCTCTCTCTCTCACTCACTCTTGCTCTGTTTCAAATAGAAAGGAAGGAAGGAAGGAAGGAAGGAAGGAAGGAAGGAAGGAAGGAAGGAAGGAAGGTAGGAAGGAAGGAAGGAGCATCAAACTATATTGCTAGTGAATCATTCTCCAAATGCACCCATGATCCCAGTGCCATTAGTCATACACTCTAGGCAAGAAGTAAGCTGGTAAACAGTGAAGAAAATGCATTCTTAAAAAATCTTTTCTGCTCTGTCCCCAACTTGTTCTAGCCATGGGCCATTTTGGCTGCATGTCTAGGTTTGTTCTGAAGATCTTGTCCTCAGCCTGGTAGTGAGAGTGTGCCTCAATGACAAAAGGTCAGGAGAAGGGAGGCTACCCGGTCATTGGAAGCTCTGTAGGAATTCCAATAGCTCCGTCTCAAGGAGAGTGAACCTGAATTCACAAAGATTCCTAAATGAATTCTGAACTTGATGCGCAACTAATGGAATCTACTTATTACCCAGGGACAAATTCCAAAGATAAAATCTGAGCTTCTTTAACAACTATATGTTAATGGGAGGTTAAAAACAGATGTTTCTATAATGACAGCCAAGCAACTGAGCCACAGAGGGCAAATATTGACCAAAGTAAAACCCAAACCAATATTTTAGCTTAGGTAATAAACTGTGATATTCAGGAAACCCAGATTTTGTTTTCAGCTTTAAGCATTATTAATCATTTTAGAAAGATATTATAATCTCCCTGCCCTGACCTTGAAATTTAGTGGAAGGAAAAAAAATCAGATTTAGGAAATCTTGTTCTGAAGGGGAAGGAAAAGTTATTTCAGCAGTAATAAAATCATGTGTCACTTTCTGCTATGTCCATGGCGCCCTATATATTCCTAGAGTATAGCACGTTTGATTAGAAAACTTGTGTACTTGTCTGTCATCTGTCACTAGACTTAGTGTTGCCTGCTGGTAGAATCCCTAAATACCCTATTCAGACACCACTCCAGTCCTTAACCAAATATAGGGTATTTAATCAACGCTTGGTAACTCTATATTAAATGGGAAAACAAATGGGCAAATTTGTAATACAACATTACAGCTTATGAAGAGCCTTTCCCGTAGCTGATCTCCTTTAGTCATCGTGGGAAATCACGGAGATAAGCGGAAGTAGCAAACCATCCTTTGGATGCATTTACACCTTACAACACACTGCGGGTGAGCAATTTACCATTTACCTCCGTTATAGCTTGAGGACATCCCCTTGATTTCTCTAATGTTCAAAGAACAAGCACATTATCAACACGTGCATCAGCTTCTGGAAGCCTCATATACCATTCTGGGATTTTTATATTGGATGACTTAACAAAAGCCTTTAATCACCCCCCAAGAGAGCATCTATTCAGTATGCTTCTATGTGGTGTCATTTATAGATACTTTTTTTCATGTCACGCTCCTAATAGCTCTGTCAAATATGGACCATCACGATCTCATTTTGTAGATAAGGAAAAACTGAGGTCACAGAACTGAGGTATGATATCCCCATATCATAGAGCTAGTAAGTGCTATCTTCAGAATTTACCCCTGACAATCTGGCTCTTGAGCCCTTAAGTATATGTGATTACCAGTTTGACTACACTAAAACTTGCCTTTGGTTTGGCCTAGCTTCTCATACTATCTAGGGTAAATACACAAACAGATGGTAAAAACAATTCATGCTAAAAACACCCAAATAAATGGCATAATGCTTGTAAAAATTGCCCCTAAACTTTCATTCTTTAAGAAGAAGAAAAATCATATAGCGAGGTTTAATTATTGACCTAATTATTCAAGCTCTGAAGGGAAAAATATGGTTTATCTACACACCATCCATTCTTTTCCTTCATTTATTTCTTAAAGACTTTATCTCTCCTTCAAGTACTTATCTCCAAAAATTGTGCTTAAAAGTGAGGTATGGCTTACATGGCTAGTGGCATGTTTTCTATTTGGGTACAAGGAAGGAAAACACAATCACTTGTAGAGGGAAGTTATTAAAAGCAAAATCTGGGACCCAATTCCACACCATTAAGGTAAAGCTAACTGCTACAACAAAGAAACCCTGGCTTGCCACTAAAGAAATATATGTCTTGCTCAGAAAGATCAATTATTAGAAAAGCAAGGAGGGGTATAAAGAGTGAAAGCCTTGCTTCATACAGCCATCTAGCAACCCCAAAGATGGTGGTGTCATCTTCAATATATGGCTTCCAAAGATGTCCATGGCATGGAAATCCAGAAAACAGATGAGGGAGGGAATACAGGCAAACCAGCTTCCCACCACTTTCTCTCTCAGCTGATTGATATCATTTCCACTCCCACTCTACCGGCAAGATTTGGCTGAAGGGCCCCACCTTGCTAAGAGGGCAGGGCAATACCTCTTGCTGCACTGTCACTGTCTGGTCATTGCTCTATCTTGTGGAAAGGGAGCAAATATCTTTGATTTACACCTAGCCTTCTCTACCAACACCAATACAACCCAGGCCTGTAGACTTCTTTGGCCTTTCTTTCTCTGTCAATTATGGATATTGAACTAGATGATATGTTGTCTCCCCCAGGTCATGAAAAGTTCTAGGACTCAGTTTCCAGGTCATAAACACTTTTATTTTTACTATTTCATTTGACTTTCTCTAAGTCTATTTTAAGAATTAAATGTATACTATTATTTTGCCCTGCCTTCTTTGGATAATTACCCATCTCTCCATCATCACTGAAATCCTGAGATCGACTGAGCATTGATCATTCATGGCATTCAGTGCCCAGCTGGGAGTTCCATGCTGAGGGCTCCATCCTAAGACCAATAGGTCTATCAGCTGCATGCCACACTGAAAGTGGAAGAAAAATGAGTGGCTGCTAGCTGAAACATCAGTAATGAGCCTGGGTATCACTCTATAAAAACAAGATCAATCTCGTGCTTCATATTTCACTTACTGCATCCTCATAACAACCTGGAGAAGACTCTGTGGCACAAAGTAGTCTGCAAGGATCAGAGCTGGCACTTAAACACAGGACTCCTGCCTCTCCATTGCTGTTTCCTAGTAAACCAAGATTCTTCTAACTGCACTGGCCCTCCCGTAACCTCTTTTCCCATTTTATCTCCTCTGTGTGGGTGAGTCTTCCCCTCATTCCTGTTTACTGGATGCTTTGCAGCTGCCTTTCCACTACATGGTTAATTTCCCATCATTTTCTGTGAGCAGATGCTCCCGAGGAGCAGAGCTGCTTTGCCATCCCTGGCACTATCTCCTGCAGATTACTGGATTGAACACAGTAGCCGCTGGCCATCCTTTTGATCTGAAAAGAAAAGATTTCCCCACTGGGATATTCCTCCTGATGATGTAATTAGTCTCCTAGACATACCTAACAAATTTATTTCTAATCACAAGGGATGAGGGGAAAGTAGAAAGAACCATTCATCTTGGATTGTGTGCAATTGCTCCAGTTAATATGCACCACTTCCAACCTCCACCCTCATGCGATGTCTTCTTTGGTGATTGTTCAAAGATTCGGGGGCAATAGGCTGCTCTTCAAAAGCAGTGGGGAACTTCACATTCATAAAGAGGTCTCAGGCACTATTAAATTGCTTTTTCAAACCTGGCAAAGACATTACAGCTGAAAATCCACTCAGCTCCCAACTGTCCCTGGCATTAAGAACAGGTGAACCTCTTAATAACTTTTTTGAGACTGTGTTTGATTCAAAGACACAACATAGAACATTCTGTACAAACAAATCCAGCTGTTCAAAATTTTCAGTTCTCTGGGTAGAGCAGTAGGGTATTATTTTTGCCCAGGTTTGTGTCTCAAGGTACTGTTAGGGATATTGTCTTGTTAAATTCATGTACCACATGTGGGAAAATAATCTGCAATATATCATCTTCATCATAAATCACAGGTATAATCTGAGGTCTACCATTTACTATTAACGCAAAGGCCATTAAATGGTTTAAGCAAACAAAGAATGAAGACCAAGGATAAGGCTGGGATGTTTTGCCCAGAGAAGGGAACTGGGAAGTCAAAGAGGAGAAAAGTTGGTTTAAGAGAGTTTATCTGTTAAACAGTCAGCCCTTCATTTGAGACCTAGAAAGCATGCACCATCACCTACTTTTGGAGGTACACTCAAAGCAACCATTTTGCAAGAACAGAAGCAAAACTCTATAGATCATTTTTTGTTATAGACGAAGGCAATGAGAAAGAACATGGCCAGTGGCCATTTTCCACAACTCTTTGCATGTAACATTTGGCCTATTCACAGGAATAACTCACTGGCTGCAAAGGAATGAAGAGGTTGGAGGAGAGTTGGTTTGTTTGTTTGTTTGTTTTAAATCAAATGAGGAAGTAACACTGGAAGACATTTAGTTGTAGTCTGGGTTTTGTTCTTGACATTTTGACTTGGTTTTCTTGAGGTCAATTTTTTTTTTTTTTTAAATAAACGACAAATACCCACCATTTGCTTCGATGTGGATGGACCTGGAGGGTATTATGCTGAGTGAAATAAGTCAATCGGAAAAGGACAAACATTATATGGTCTCATTCATTTGGGGAATATAAAAATTAGTGAAAAGGAATAAAGGGAAAAGAGAGAAAATGAGTGAAAATATCAGTGAGGATGACAAAACATGAGAGACACCTAACTCTGGGAAATGAACAAGGGGTAGTGGAAGGGGAGGTGGGCGGGGGGGTTGGGGTGAGTGGATGATGGGCACTGAGGGGGGCACTTGGTGGGAAGAGCACTGGGTGTTATGCTATATGTTGGCAAATTGAACTCCAATAAAATTTTTTTTTAATTTCCCAAGAATAAATGGCATAACCTGTTCTGTGGACAGGGGGGCACTGGGACAACAGGATCAGGAAAAAACAACTCCTAAAACTAAACGCTAAATTTTCCAGACTACTCCAAGTCTGTCAATGTACCTCCCCCATTCTAGCAACACTTAATCTGGTAAGCAGTAACTAATTCACGTGCCTGGTTTTTTCTTCCTAAATGACCACCATGAGTTCTAAGACTTGAAATAAGCATTCTGCTATTATCTTTTTTTTAAATCCCATTTAGGGACACCTGGGTTGCTCAATGGTTGAGCATCTGCCTTCAGCTCAGGTTGTGTCCTGGGGTCCTTGGATCGAGTCCACATCAGGCTCCCCATAGACAGCCTGCTTCCCCTTCTCTGCCTCTCTCTGTGTCTTTCATGAATAAATAGAATCTTTTTTAAAAAAATTAAATTAAATTAAAAATCCCACTTATCACATTGCATTTCTTCTCATAATTTTTTCAAATCTCTAAATATTAGTTATTCTTGGTACCCCATTTCATAATGGAGCTATAGATAAAATTGAGCAAGATAGCATATATAAAATGACTCAGTGGTTTGCAAGACATAGAACACAAGCTCAATATATAAAATATATGGATATAATAGAAACTGTGCCATTCTTTTTCTTTTTTTCACTTTGTGCATTTCTGTAAACCCATAAGTAGGCCAATCCAGTTGTCAGTCTAATGTGTCCATGTCTCAATAAAAATCAAAACTGTAGGTTGTTTCCAAGGCGGTGAAAATGTTGAAGAGGGGACACTGGTCACTCCCTCTTTGGCTGATGACCACCAACTTGTTGTTCCCCTCCCTCCGATTGCTTTTCTTCTCTAACTTAATGAATTTCTCACCTCACATGTGTTTTTGATCCTCCCAGGATGCCCTGACTCCTATGGAGTATTTAATCACAGCACATAACACTACAGTATTATAGTATTTTTAACACCCATTTTTAGCATGATTTTTAATAATTACTTCTAAACAAAAAATATCTGCCACTGGAGTGATGGACCGTATGTTGATTTGATTAGTTGTTCAAAATGTGAGAAGACCCTGAGAATCAGTTGTCTGATGAAAAGACACCATTCTCCTGCCATCGGGGGACCCACAAGATACTCTGGAGCCATTCATGAGAAGAAGATCATTGTGTCAGAAATCTAGGGCAGGGATTCAGAGGTCAATGTGTTCAGCTCTGTTTAAATCATAATCTTGCTTCCAAAATAACAAGTTTAGCCACTGATATATCAGTTTCCTTCCTAACATTCAACGAATAAATTGAATGAAAATGTATGAGATTGCCGCTATAGAGTTTTCTCCAGAGAATAGACATTTTTGGGTTGGATTGTCATAAAACTGTCTAAAAACCTGGCACATGTTCAACTTTGTGGACCTTTGTGGATAAAGGAAAGATAGAAATGGTAACAAAGGAATGGAAAAAAATTAAAGTTGAGTTAACAGCTACCTTCTGCACATTTCTCTAGATGGCATTTATAATCAAATGCAAGGGTTTTTTTCCTCTTCCAGGGGAATTGGTGATTTAAAAATAAGTTATTTGTGCAAATATATCAGGTTTTAACTGCACAAAGTCAAATGAATTATCAAGCAATATCTGAATAATTTCATCAATAGTGGACCTCCAACAACCTCCTATTTCCCTTCAAAGTTTAAAGTGGGGATCTGAAATATATGGTTTTATGCTGCAGCATAATGCTTATAAACATGGGCAAAACCTTCTGTGTGAAGCTAATAAATGGGTCATGGGGCGCCAAAACACTACCATATGAAGCAAAAGTTCAGTCAATCATGAAAGCATGTTAGCTTTGTGTAGACAAGCAGAGGTTAGTCTTTCAAATAGTAATTATTTTTTACACAAAGGTAAGTCCCATCTCATCTTGTCACTATCTGCATTTGTATGATATGCCTTTTGTGAGAGTAGGGAGGAAAGTCCCCTGAGTACTTGGTGACTGAGAAGAAATTCCTGATATCCCTACGTCAAATTCTACAGCACACTTTCTACAATACATTATCTCTGCAATGAATTCCTTATTAAGTAAATCCCATTTGAACTGATATCTGGTAGCTGAGACACAGACTATCAATCTAACATTCATTACAGAAGATAAATAGTTTTCATTCTAAATACTGTGCAGAGGTGCCTGCTGTGACAACGTACCTGTAACTTTCCACTGTGAAGACAAGTGAAAATCAGATCATCTTAAAGAAAAATGAAAAAAAAATTGCAAAGTGTTTTCCAAAGTCTGTGTATTTTTGGCATGATCGCAGTGAGCATCTGAGTGGTAACAGCATGACATAACACTGTCATAAAGAGACACTGAAGACAATTTGGACCCAAGTGTCCATTTCTATGTGTTACCTACACTTCTCAAAAAGTTACCATGAACTTAATAAACGATTTTATTATGTTCAGTTTGCACTCTTAATGAAATACCAAGTGGTCCCAAGCATAATTGAGAAATACCATCTCTTTAGTAATGTTTGTCACAACCCAACTGCTGAAGAATAAACCCTGTGCCATGTTAGAATAAATCCTCCTTACTACTTCACTCACCATCAGACCTGGCTGTGGAAATTCTCCTAGCTTCTAGCCTTTTTCTTTAGTCTAACCCATTTTAGACTACTACCTGAGGATCTCACCTCTTTTATTTGACTGTGATTTATTTTGAGGGCTGGTAGAAAGGAAATAAGGTCCAGAAACTATGATAGCTGGTAGACAGTCACACAAAGCAAATGTCCAATGAATGAAGTGGGACACTCAAAGATACAGGGATGGTGTAATTAAGGAGAGGCAAAGCTGGGAGATAAACACAAAGTTGGCATTCAAAGAGGCTCCTAAAGGGACTCTAACCTGTAAGAACAAACTGATGGTTATCATCAGGGAGGTGTGTAGGGGATAGTGGTGATTGGGATTAAGGAGTCCACTTGTTGTGTATATCACAAGCACCATGATGTACAAAAGTGTTGAACTTATATTACACTGTATGTTAACTATAAATTTAAATATTTTAAAAATGATGTTGTAAAAAGAATGAAATCTTGCCACTGCAGTGACATGGATGGAGCGAGACAGTATTATGCTAAGTGATGTAAGTTGGTCAGAGAAAGACAAATACCTATGATTTCCCTCATATGTGGAATATAAGAAACAGAACAAATCAGCAAAGGGAGAAAGAGAGAGAGAGACAGAGCCAAACCAAGACACAGCCTCCTAACTATAGAGAACACACTGATGATCACCAGAGGGCAAGTGAGTAGGGGGGATCCAGGAAACAGGTGATGGGGATTAAGGAGGGCTTTGTTGTGATGAGCACAGGATGATATAAGGAAGTGATGAATTACTATATTGTATGTCTGAAACTAATGTTACACTGTGTGTTAACTAACTGGAATTTGAATAAAAACTTCAAAAAAAACCGACAATGAGTTTCCTAAATATAGAAAGCCAGAGGCAGAAATCCAAAGCAAGAAGGTTGAGGATCAAGAAGGATGTTCTTAGAGCAATTACAGAACAGTAGGTAAAAAGGAATGGATAATAAATCCAGCTACTAATCATTATACATGCCTGGCTTTCAGGTATTGAACATGATTTGAATTTTGTTAAGTCAATGCCATGTAATGGACTAGCTGTAAAAGCAAGTTTGCTTCCTTAAATATACTGGTCAATACATGACACCTCAGCTTAAACATACTTAGTATTTTCTCATTTACTGAATAAACCTGCCTCCCTGGCCTAGCATCTAAGAAAGAAACAAATAGTTTTCCAGATTAAAAGAACCCAGCAAAATGAATACAAAAGGCTCACACCAAAACATACATTGCTAGAATTTCCAAACATTCAGAAAAAATTAAAAACTACTAGGATCCACCCACTCACCCATACTCCTAGAAGATGGTTTTTTAACTTCAAATCCTCTTCTCTGACATACATTCAGAGATGATCCTATGGTTCCACTTCACCAAGAAAATGGAAGCAGTCCTAAGACAATTTTCCCATTCTCCACCAACCACATCTATTTACGATCAGCACCTACACCCAGAACTTCTGCTTTCCTTTTACCAAAACAATCTCTCCATGCTCTTAACTTTAACCAATCGCTGTGTTCTTGAGAACAATCAAGGACACTGTTCAAGAAACTGTGACTTTTTCTTTCATGATTAAAATTTCCTTTTCTATTTGATCAGTCCAATCAGCAGAGAAGCACACTCTTGTCCCTTTCATCTTAAAAAATTAAATGAAATAAATCTTCTTTTGATCCAGCTTTACTCATGAGCTATGACCATCTCATCATTTCTTTACTCCCTTCTTCAGCACACCTACTTGGAAGGGCAATCATTACACGTTGCCTTCAATTCCCCTTGTTCTATTATTTTCTTCTTTTCCATCCATTCTTTATCATACACCACTCTGATTTCCCTCTCTCTTGCCATCACAACATCTGCACCAAAATAACTCTCATCAAGGACATCAGTTTTGCCAAATGGCTAAATCCAAAGGTCTGGTCTCAAGTGTCATTTGATTTGACCTATTAGTAGCATTAGACCCAGAACATTCGTATCTCTGCTTTCATAGATCCTGCTCATTTGGATATAGGACAATACACATCCTTGCTTTTCTTTCTGTTTAAATAGTTATTCCTTCCAAACTCCTTACTCTCCTCCTTTTCTTCTAGACCTTTGATTATTGGAGTATTCTGGGGCTCAGTTTTTTTCCCTTCTCTTTTCTATATACATGTGTTCCCATGGAAGGGAATTCATCCATCTCATCATTTTATATACCATCTCTATAGGGTAATTTCCAAAAATCTATCTTCTGTCCAAAACTCTTCAATGAATTATATTGATTGATACATACAAATGTATATATGACATCTCCATAAGTAAATTCATTTTCTGCCCCCTCAAACAATTTCACCTGATTTTTTTTTCCCTTCTCATTGAATGCCAACGCCTAACTTTCAATTTCAGAAGTGAAAAATCTTGGAGTCATTCCTGACTTATCTGTTTCATGTTCCACATACAACCCATCTAAAAATCTTATCAGCATTACTACCAGAATCTAATAGGAATCCAACCAATTTGTCACCACCTCCTGGTCTGAGCTACCAACATCCATTATCTGGATTTTTGCACCTGCCTGCTATGTGGCCTCCCTGCTTCTATCCTTGACCTATTACAGTTCATTCTTGACATAGGAGCTTTTCAAAATGTAAATCAGATTTTGCTATTCTTCTACTGACAATTCTGCAAATCTCCTTTCTCTCAGCTTTTAAATGCTGAAATCCTTACAATGGCCTACAAGCCCCACTGGGTGTCTGGCTCCCCCAGTACCTATCCAACCTCATCCCCTCAATATTCTCCTCTGGCTTACTTCTTTTTAGTCTTATGATATTTTTATATTAAAAACATGCACATACACATAAAAGTATAATTAAATTATGCACAGCCAACAATTGACAAAAGTTACTTGTAGGAAAAGAAATGGAAGGTAAAATAAGAAAATTAAGGCCTGATATCTAGTCATTAGTGGAGTTTCCAATATACACAAATGTAATATATAGGACAACATAAAGGGTGGTGGTAAAGATGCCTGTATTTTTGCCAACTTTTATATTTTACATGAACTGATACAAGATTAAGATTAACCATAAGTAATTTGTGCTAAGTTAGTTATATAAGTAGGCTGTGGTAAGTTACTTATATATGCTATAACTAGTATAACAACTCTAAATATATAGATACACACATACACACACAGTCAAAAGCCAATAGATACTTTTAAGTGGAATACAGTAATATTGGAAAAATCTAAATGAAGGCTGAGGGATAGATAGAACATAAAACAGTGAAGATAAATAAAAAGTAGATAGTGAAGGAAGAGACCAAAATCCTATCATAATAATAATCACAGTAAATGTTACTGGTCTAAACACCACCACTGCAAAAGGCAGAGATTATTGGCATGGATTAAAAAGTAGGACCTGAATTTTAAAATATGTAGAAACTAAGCCACATACTTTTGAACAACCAAAGGGTCGAAAAGAAAGAAAAATTTTAAAATATTTCAAAGAAATAAAAATGGAAACACAACATATCAAAATCCAAAGGATGCTATAAAAGCAGTTCTGAGAAAAACGTTTACAGTGATAAAGGAATATACTGAGAAATTACAAAGATCTTAGGTAAACAACCTGACTGTATACCACAAAAAAAAAAAAAAAAAAAACAGAATAAGAACAAAGCCCAAAGTTAGCAGAAAGAAGGAAATAATGAAGATCAAAGTGGAAATGAATGAAAGAAAAACAAGAAAAAAAACATCAATTAAACTAAGAGCTGGTCTTTCCAAAGATGAACAAAATTGACAAACCTTTAGCTCAACTACAAAAAAAAAAAGAGTTTAGACTCAAATAATTAAGATCAGAAATGAAGAAGAGACACTATAACTGGTAAAGTTGCATGACACAAGAAGCATAAGAAGTGTAGAGTGGTTACTATAATGCAGACCTTAGGAGAAATATTACTAGTAAAAAGGGAGATTCCATAACGATAAAAAGATCATTCATCAAGAAGAAATAAGAATTATAAATGTATATGCACCTAATAAGAGAACTTTAAAATACATGAAGCAGAAATGGACAGAATTAAAAGGAGAAATAAGCAATTATACAATCATTTAAATTTAGCAATCAGTAAAGCTTGTAGACAAAAATCATCAGTAAAGGCTTGAATGGCCAGAAACACACTGATCTAATTGGCATTTGAAGGACATTACATCCAACGATCACAAAATAAATATTTTCAATGCACATTCATATGGTCAATGTAATCTACTTTGTGCACTAGAAAAGAATACGTATTCCCATCAAACAAGCCTCAAGATATTTAAGGGAACTGAAATGATAGGGGGCATTTTCTCTGGCCAGAGAAAATAAAATTAAAAATCATCAAGCAGATAACCAGGAAAATTCCAAATATCTGTAGTTTAAATAATTATCAGTAATGATTGGATGAGGGCACCTGGGTGGCTCAGTGGTTGAGCATCTGCCTTTGGCTCAGGTCACGATCCTGGGGCTGGGATTGAGTCCCACATGCAGTTCCCATGGGGAGCCTGCTTCTCCCTCTGCTTAGGTCTCTGCTTGTCTGTGTGTCTCTCATTAATAAATAAATAAAATCTTTTAAAAAATAGTCATTGGATGAAGACAAAATTCACAAGAAAAAAATTTTAAATATTTTAAACTGATTGGCAATGAAAATACAATCAATGCTGGTTTAGGTTTTTGTTTTTGTTTTTTTTTTTCAAGTGAGCAAACAGAGGTTCAGAGAAATGAAGTTAAAAGTCACACAGCTAACATCTGAAGTGGATCCCTTAGGACTTTTCAAGGTAATTCCATATGTTCACAGTTATCAATCACAAGGTGCTTTTGATTTTATTTTATTTTGGTATAGATTCACATCACAATATTTAAGCAGTTCTCCCAAACACTTTTATTACCAGTTTTCTTTAAAAAAAAAAAAAGTTCTAAATCCTTTTGTGCTCTTTAGTTGGCATTAGTTGACTCATGGGAAAATTCAATTGGGCACAGAAGAATGTACTAGAGAATTAGTAAACATAAACATAAGATTTATTTAGAGATTAAAAATCAATATTCTGACTCTGGAATTCACTTAAATCCTAGGAACCACCTGGAAAATTGGAAATGCAGGACCCTAGAGCCTGTGCAGCTGTGCAAGTGCAAGACATGTGGTCAGGTATGGGGAGCCAGCTCTTGTTCTCCTAAGAACTCTTCTTTCCCTGGTTGCCAGGACCTCCCATGATTCCAGCTATCACCTCAGAAATGAGGTTAATAACCATGAATTGCCTGAGGAGCAGAGGCAGCTACAGTCTTCAGAGTATGACTCCTCACCTCTCATGCAAATGTATCCTGGCCAACACGATGCTTACCAGCTTGCCTTTGCCTGGAATCTGTCTGATATTTTTCCAGGCAAACCTCCACTCTTTTCCTGCAGAGTGTTCCAGGAAAGGTAGCATTTGAACTGATAGTTATTTGTATTTGATTATAAATTTATACCTGTGATTTTGAGAGCTGAATTTAATGGAAAGATCACAGAGACATCACCAGGCTATGAGTGACCCAGCAAGGTGTCACTCCAGAAGAAAAAATATAGAGAGAGAGAGAGAGAAAGAGAGAAAAAAAAACATATTAGGGATCCCTGGGTGGCGCAGCGGTTTGGCGCCTGCCTTTGGCCCAGGGCGTGATCCTGGAGACCCGGGATCGAATCCCACATCGGGCTCCCGGTGCATGGAGCCTGCTTCTCCCTCTGCCTGTGTCTCTGCCTCTCTCTCTTTCTCTCTGTGTGACTATCATAAATAAATAAAAATTAAAAAAAAAATTTAAAAAAAAAAAAAAAAAAAAAAAAAAACATATTAAATATATCTGTTTAAAAATATATATTAAAATACATATGTTAAAATACATTAACATATATATTAAATTTTTATATATTAAAATATATTTTAAAGCCAGAGGACATAACAGGTATAGAGTAAAACTGAATCAAATTTAAAACAGCAGATGTAGCATACATAGACATGAATTGTTCTATGAAACTAATCCCTCAGCTGTACACTTTAAAATCTTGGTGATTCATTTTACATCTATTTACATAACATTTAGTACTTACTGTGAGAAGCAGTTTAAATTTTGTTTTTTCTTTTTTATTAAATGTTTTATTTAAATTCAATTTAATTAACAGATACTATATTACTAGTTTCAGAGGTAGAATTTAGTGATTCATCAGTTGCATACTACACCCTATTCTTTTTTTTCTTTAGAAGAGATGAGCAGTTACCTAGTGATATTCTAGATTAAATTATCAAAATTGGGGGCCACCTGAGTGGCTCAGTGGCTAGGCATCTGCTTTTGGCTCAGGTTGTGATCCCGGGGTCCTGGGATGGAGTCCCACATCAGGCTCCCTACAGGGAGCCTGTTTCTCCCTCTGCCAGCATCTCTGCCTCTCTCTGTGTGTCTCTCATGAATAAATAAAATATTTAAGAAAAAAATAATTATCAAAATTTCCTGCCAACTATAACCATGTATACAAAACTATTACAAGTTCTAATATGTGTTTTATAAAAGTGACATTTTCTAACAAAAGATTAACTTAACCCAATCACACTTGCACTAGGGGAATTATTAGAGGTAAGTTTGGATTGATGGGATTCAGGCATTTGGTATAATTGATTTTCCTAAAGATAGATGCATCAGTATTCTGCACTAGATTTTATAATTTCTACATAGTCCAACATCAAAAAGTTCTCCTGTTTGAGAGTTATCATTTCAATTTCTATTAATAGTGAGTTGAAATGGCACACCATTTAATTCAGTTGACTGTATTAGCTCTCCATTTAACTCTATGGAAAAGCCAAAGTCCTTCCTGTAGCCTACAAAACCAGCATGAAATGGTCTCCTGTTACTTTTCTGATTCCTGCTCTCTCACTACTCCCTTGACTCACTTCACTCTCCTTAGCACACTGGCCTCCTCATTGTCCCTTCAACACAAGTATACTTCCAGACTACAATATTTATTCTAATTGTCACTTATCCAAGCACTCTGTTCCAGCAAACATCCCCCTAAGTTAAAACCAGACAAGGAGAGTACAAGAAAAATTACAGACTAATATCTCTAATAAACGTAAACACAAAAATCCTGATCAAAACATTAGCAAACTTAATTCAATGATACATTAAAAATACATAAAATATATCCATAATCGATTAGGATGTGTTCCAGAGATGCAAAGATGGCTCTAGATTTGAAACTTCGTGTAATACACCATATTAACAAAAAAAAAAATTTAAGTTATATGATCACCTTATAGAAGCAGAAAAAGCATTTGATAAAATTCAACACCCTTTCATCATCAGAAGTCTCAACAGAGAGTATAGGGGAAACATACTTCAACATAATAAATAAAGGTCATGTAAGAGAAGCCCACAGTTAACATCAGACTCAACAATGAAAAAGTGAAAGTTTTTACTCTCAGATCAGAAATACCACAGGGATACTTACTTTTACTATTTTTGCTCAACATAGTACCAGATGTCCTTGCCAGAGCAATTAGGCAAGAAAAGTAAAAGGCAGACAAATCATAAAGGAGGAATTAAGTCTGTTTATTGATGGATCACACATTACCTAAAGAAAATACATACAAAAATCTGCTTGAACAAATGAATTCAGGAAGTTTTTGGGATACAAAATCAATATACAAAAATTACTAGCATTTCTATCAACTAATAATGAAGTAAGAGAGAAATTTTTTTTTATTATAAGAGAGAAATTTTTTTAATCTCCTTTACAATTAATCGAAAAGACCAAATATGAAGGAATAAATTTCACCAAGGAGATAAAAGATCTGTACGCTGAAAATTATGACACTGATGAATGAAATTGAAGACTCAAATAAATGTAAATACATATTACAACTGGAAAATCAATACTGTTAAAACATCCATACTATCCAAAACATTCTAGAGATTCAATGCAATTCCTACTGGCATTCAAATGGCATTTTTCACATATAAATAAACACAACTCTAAAACTTGTATGAAACTAAAGACCCCAAATAGCCAAAGCAATCTTGAGACAGAAGAACAAAGCTAAAGGCATCATACTTGCTGATTTCAAGCTATATTACAGAAGTTATAGTAATCTAAATAGTATGATATTGGCATAAAAACTGTGACATGTATCAGTGCAAAAGAACAGAGAGCCAGAAATATGCCCATGCATACATGGTCAATTACCTTATGACAAAGGAGCCAAGAAGATACCCAAGTACCCACTGATGGATGAACGGATAAAGAAAACGTGACATATATATACAACAGAATATTATTCAGCCATAAAAAGAAGGAAATCCTGCCAACTGTGACAACATGGATGAACCCTGTTGCCATTAAGCTAAGTTAGATAAAGACAAATGGATGAGGAATGGCAGTCTCCCTAATAAATGGTGTTGGGAAAACTGTACAGCCATATGTAAAAGGATGAAACTGGATCACTATTTTACACAATATACATAGATAAACTCAAAACAGATTGAAAACTTAAATGTGAGATGTGAATCCATGCAACTCATAGAAGAAAAGAGGAGGTGAGCTCTTTGACAGCAGTCTTGTCAATGATGTTTTGGATGTGACACCAAAAGGAAAAGTAACTAAAGTAAAATTAAGCCTGTGGACTGTATCAAGCTTAAAAGCTCTGTGCAGCCAAAAAAAAAAAAAAAAAAAATTAATCGACAAAATTAAAAGGCCACTTACAGAACCAAAGAAAATACTCGTATCTACTATCTAGCTAGTAAGTTGTTAATATCTGATATGTAAACATCACATACAACACAAAAGGAAAAATCCTGATTAAAAAATAGATTGAGCAACTGATAGAGCTTTCTAAAAAATAGATAGAGCTATTTTTCCAAAGATATACAGGTAGCCAACAGGTACATGAAAAGGTGCTCAACATCAGGGAAAATCCAAACTAAAATCCCAATGACATATCACCTCATGTCCATGACTATTATCAAAAAAACTAAAAATACTAAGTGTTAGCAATGATGTTCAGACAAAAGAATACCTGTGCCCTATTAAAAGGAATGTAAATTGGTGCATCCACTATGGAAAATGGTGTGCAAGTTCCTCAAAAAATTAGAACTAGAACCACTGTGTTATCCAGTAATTTCACCTATATTTATTCAAAGGAAATGAAATTGCTGTCTCAAAACAATATCTGCACCCCCACACTCACAATAATCAAGACACACGAACAACTCAAGTATCCATCGATGGATGAGTGGATAAAGAAAAGATGGCATATCTATACAACAGATCATTAATCATCCATAAAAAGAAGGAAGTCCTGCCAACTATGACAATATGGATGGACCTTAATGACACTATGCTAAGTCCATCAGAGAAAGACAAATACACATGACCTCGCTTGTATGTGGAATCTGTAACAAAACCAAAAAAACCCTCATAGATACTAACAACAGATTGGTGGTAACCAAAGGCAGGGGGTAGAGGGCAGGTACCAAAGGTCAAGGTGCTCAGAAGGTAGCATTTATCAAATCACTATGTCATACACTTAAAATTAACACAATGTTGTATGTCTGTTCTATCTAAATTGAAAACAAAAACAAAAACAAAACTAACAACTTTGGCCAGGTCTTTCAATCCCTTAAATTTCTGCTCAAATCCTATTTAGTGCAGCTCACTCTGGCTACTTTATACCACTCACATGCTCTACACACCCCTCACCCTGCTGTGGTGTTTTCATTTTTCCATAGCACTTGTTATTTTTTAACTTATGTACCAATTCTTTATTCTGCTCATTGTTTATATGGCTGGAATGTAAATTTCATGAGGCATGGTCTTTGTTTTGTACTGATATTCCCATTCAGCTGTAACAATAACCAATAACTGGCACATAGTAGTTGCCAGAAAATACCTCCTGAATGAATGCAAGTGACATCTATTTTGCAAAAAAAACAAAACAAAACAAAACAAAACAAAACAAAACAAACTCTTTCCATATTTACTCGTAACTCTTTTACTGCAACTATTTTATGGTTATTCACAAGAATAACCATAAAAGTTATGGTTGTGTTGTGTCCAAGAGGCACTGGCTATTATGGGAACATCAAAGTAGACAAGGCAGCTAAAGCATTGTATTGTAGGAAAGGGTATAGTCAACCAAACAAATACAAGAAAGTGTATGAAGAAAACTTCATCAAGGGAAAATCAGTAATTAATGGGCATCAAAGGAGGTACTGGAGGAAAGACCTGGAGGACAGAAAGAGACTAGCCACACAGATATTTTAAGGAGAGGAGAGTCATTCACAGAAGTATAAAGCCTTTAGGCAGAAATATTTTGATAGTCCAAAATGAAGATCTGGGGTGCCTGGCTGGCTTGGTGAATTAAGGTCCTACTCTTGTTTTTGGCTCAGGTCATGATCTTGGAGAGATCGAGCCCCACACTGGCCTCTGTGCTGAGTATGGAGTCCTCTTAAGGCTTTCCCCCTCTCGCTTCACTTCTCTCTCTTTCTTTCTCTCTCTCTGCCTCTCTCTCTTAAAAAAAAAAAAAAAAAGTGAAGATGATCACTGTGGCTAAAGTGTTGTGAGTTAATTGGAGAGCAGAAAATAACAAGGTCAGAGGGTAGTTGGGGTGCATAATATGCAGTGTCTTGAAGGCCCCAGTAAGGCTGAATTTTCTTTGATGATACAAAAGCATTTGAGGATCATGCACCAAGGAACAACAAGATCACTTTTATAATTTATTTATGTATTGCTTGACGTTTTCTAACAAATGGACATTATTTTTCCTTTTCTCCAAAGCTAACAAATATAAAGTAAAAGTGAAGAGGTATAGACAAGGGAAATACGTGGTCGGGAAAGAGTCAATAGTGAATCACCCAAATCTTTATGCCATTGATAACATTTAACAATTTAGTTTGGTTCTATAGCACTCTACTGTGTTACTTTTATTAGTATCTACTGTACATTTGGAGGATTTCCAATTTTTCACTAAATATTTTGAACAAAATCTCTTCTTTTAAGGAAGTGTCAAGCCAGTGAGTGGAAATAAAAAGTAAACAAGCAATAAGTAAATAATGTATCCAGAAATTAGGCATGTTATCAAGAAAAATAGAATAGTTTAAGGATTTAGAGGGATATGGAGTGATGAAAAGGCACAATTTCATTCAAGATGGTCAGAATACAGATCAACAGTAATTTTTTTTTAAGTAACATCAAAGCAAAACCTGAAGGGAATGATGGAACAAGATATACAGGTATTTGTGGGAAGAACATTCCAGGCAGGTAGAATATAAAATATCAATGCATTAGGATTGCATTGGGTGCCTGTTTCTTCCCATCTTTGTCAACATGAATTTGGTTTGGTCCCTCCCACACACACCCAGTTTGGACCAGTTTATTAGCTATATCAAAATTTTAATAAGGGTTTATTTTGCCACCCTTTTTATTTGCAAGTAAAGCACTAAGCCGAAATTTGGAAAATAGTTTAGGAGATTTTTTTTTCTTTGTTGGAAAAGTAATAAATTCACTAAACAAAGGCATGTGCACATAACAAAATGGAAAAGGATATGAACAAAGAAAAGAAAATATCAAGGGTTCTCATATACTTCCCCACTCTCCCACACACACAGTTTCTCCTATTATTAACTTTTTTTGTGTGTGTGGCCCTTTGTTGTAACTGTTCAACTGATGTTGAGACACTGTTATTAATCAAAGTCCATAGTTTACATTAGGAGTCACCCTTTGTGCTGTACAATTCTATGGTTTTGACAAATACATAAGGTTCTGTATCTGCTAATACCATACAAAATAATTTTGCCACCTTAAATAAAGGAGGGAAAGAGGAATATGAATAGCCTCTCCAAGTATGTTCTGTTGAACTCATAGAAACCATATGCATTTGAAGTTCTAGGAAAAATTTTTGTGGCACATTTCGTCCTGATAAAAGGATGAAAATAGCTAGTACTTATTGATCACTTTTAAATGTCAAGGATTCATCTAAACTCATGCAATTCAATATGGTAGCTACTAGCCACATGTGACAGCTTAAGTACAATTTTCACCAATTTAAATTAAATTACATACCTAGGTCCTAAATGAGATTAACCACATTTTAAGTGTCTGACACATTCATGTAGCTAGTGGCTACATTATGGGACAATTCTACCATCACAGTTCTTTAATATCCGTTCTATCCTCTCAAAAGCAGTTAAGCATAATTATTAGTATTTTCCTTTATTTTTTTTTAACTTATTTTAGAGAGAGTATGTGCACACAAGTTGAAGGAATAGAGGGAGAGGGAATTAGAAGCAGAATCCATACTGAGTGCAGAGCCCGATGAGGGGCTTGATCTCAAGACCCTGAGATCACAACCTGAGCCAAAACCAAGAGTCAGATGCTAAACCAACTACACCACTCCAACACCCTAGTAAGTATTATCCTTACTTTACAGATGAGAAAAATGAGACAAAGATTAATTTACCCAATATACTTTACTTGTATACTCAGAAGAGTTAAATCAATCTACCTATCACTTTCCAGATATCAAATAAATCAATACACAAATACTGTTATTTACTAAATTTTACCTGAATATGGGAATCTTACCACTATGAGCCACAGTAGTTAGAGCATCCCAGACCTGATTCAAGATCACCTAATACTGCCTTATATTATTTCACTTCCAGAATGCCTTCCTGCGTGCCTTAAAGAATGCCAGTTTACAGTGGAACGTTTTCCTAATAAAGGTAAGAGATGAATATGCTTTATTGGTTTTACTGTGGCATTCAATGTAGGTGATATTCTGAGTATTTTATAGGATGTGTTTTCTTTTAACTATATACTTATGAATTCTTGAGCTATAAACTGAAAATGTCTTCTCTGGATTTTCGGATGTCATGACAGATTTATAGCCAGAAACAGATGTTCCATGCTCATAATGGCTGTGAAGGAGTTAAGGGTGGTACAGCGGTAGAGCTCAATTCTCTGTTCATCAGAGATATCCGATCCTTTGTTATTATATAAATGGATGAGCCCATGGTCTTTGTGGTCTAAATTAATGACTTTCCTTGCTGAAAATCCATGCCAATTTTAAGAGTTGACTATCCAAACTACATCTACTCCAGAATTCTCCCATGATAACATTTAGCCTCTAACCACTTTCTCACAATCATATTCGCCCTGTCAACATTGAGTTAATGTACTTTTGTCCCGTAAATACTAATTACTCTCATACTATGAAGAAAAATAGTTTAGTTAATAACATGTAATTCCAGAAAAAAAAAAAAAAAAACCTGGTAATTCCAGGCATTTTCAACCTATCACCAGAGTGACATTTTTATCTGGATTATATTCAATGAGAAATTATTATTCCTTTTTTTCAGTTGTAGAAAATCTATTCCTTCTAGAGTATACTGCTAGGAAGTTAGACCCACTTGCATGCTATAATCATCAAATGAAAAAAGCTGAGAATAACAAAACTATCCCACTGCCAAGAAACTGCCCAAATCGAAAACTCTAGGCTTCATCTAATTCTTATTTAATTCACCTTCTCAGGAATAAATGTTAATCACTAAGTATAAAGCCTAGTATTTGATGCTTGGCAAATAATGGGTGCACAAACGAATACATTACAGGATCTGCCTTGAAGAAGCCAACAATCTGACACAAGAGATGAATAATATACTAAAAACTGTGTTGTTAGATAAGGGAGAAATCACTTTCATTCGGTAATGAAGGACAGATTCATTAAAAAGTTTACACTGAGGTTAGGGCTAGAAGGATGGCTATGATTTTAACAGGTAGCAAGGAAGAAAGAGTATTTTATAGGGTAAAAATCCAGCAAAGAAAATAGACTCTAGCAAGCAAGTTGGCTGTGGCTATGATGGGAGTGAAAGGGAATAGTGGGAAAGTAAGCTGAAAATTGATTCAAGCTGGAGTGTGGTGGATCTTAAGTGCATGGGGAAGATACTATTGGTTGTCTACCCTCTCCTGCATGACTCGGTGATATTAATGCTATCCTCAGATCCAAGGCTAATTCTCAGTATCCTATGATAGTCATGGTAGCCGTATCCACCAATAATTAGGAGTTAGTTTGTGAGAACCTCGTGGTCATTTAGATGTGAGAAGGGTGTCTGATGTGGACCTTTTAGTGAATGCCATTTCCTCCTAAACATTAGAAAGAAATGGTCCCACTTGCTCCAGTGTTGGGTCTGCAAACTTCTCTAGGTATCTTGTCATCAACCTCAAGACAGAGCCAACAAGAGGGAGAATATGGGCCCCAAAGAACAGCCAAGCAGCAAAAGCTGGAGCCCAGCTATGCATTTCTTCAGTAATTCCCTATATTGCTCACTCCATTTAGAATTGGTTTTTGTATTTTTTTGCATCTGGAAGCATCTTAACTGAGACACTCAGGCTATGCAATCTGGACTTACTCATAACAGAGGACACTGAGAAACCAAAAATAACTGTCAGTACAAGATATGTAGAAGATTAATATAAGCATATTATTATATGGGATGAATTTAGTCAGGAGAAAAGTGAGTATGAGTCAGGAAGTAGATACAATGATCCAAGGAAAAGGTAATGCGGTTCTGAACAATGTAGGGGCCAAGAAAATGCATTGAATAGATAGGAGATGGTGTTGAGATAAAAGTGGGCCAGTACAGAAGGTCTATAGGCAGAAAAGGAAAACAGTCAATTCAGAAGAAACAGTAGAGTTAAACTGGACAGTCAACCTGTTCCTGCCTATTTGTCACCAAAAACACCTGTCAGCAGCCACTATACAGTTTCTTGGAAGAGAATCCTCCACAGAGGAGTACTTAGTAGCACTTAGCTGATTCCTCCAGTTGACAATGGACCCTCACCTCTACCTCCTGGCTCACCTCCTTTGTCCTTCACTTTGCTTCCTAGGATGGAACCCTCTGGTCAAATAGGAGTATAAGCCTTTGCCTCAGGCTCTGCTCTCAGGGGAACCCAAAGCCAAGACCTATCCTGAACAGAGGTCTTGACCAAATAACACCAAATTAGCTTCCCCATTTAAAATTCTGTGGTTCTAAGCACAAAATAATGTGCTTTCCATAAGCAACTGCCCCACAGAGAAGATAAAGTGACAATTACTAGAAGAATTATATTTTTATCAAGAATATCTTTTCAAGAATTTATCAATAATATGATTAGAAACGAAATCCTGTTATTATAGCCCAACACAGGGCCTTCCAACTTCCTCTGTTTCCCTGATATTTTGTTGGGGTTAGTGCTTTTTGATTACCCTATGTTACTGCTCTTTTGCATAAAAAAGCTTTTCCACCCTAGGATAGTTGTTCTGATAGCTTCATTGTGTTCAAACATACCCTGTACGAATTCAGACGCATTATGAAAACATTCCTCAAGAAGCATCCAATGCCTTGGCTGGTAAAAATAACTACACACCCGGGTGGCTCAGTCAGTTAAGCATCTAACTTGGGCTCAGGTCATGATCTCGGGTCCTGGGATCAAGACTCACATTGGACCCTGCCCTAAGCAGGGAGTCTGCTTGCCCCTCTCCCTCTGACACTTCCCCAACCTTGAGCTCTCTCAAATAAATAAAAATCTTAAAAAAGAAGAAGAATGTAAATGAAGCCAAAGGGGAACAGGAAACAATATTCAGAGTTTAACTTACCAGGAATGGATGCAGGTAAGGTTAGCAGAACTGATAAGCAGTTCACAGCCTGATGTACATGCTTTATCAGTGCCATCATTTCTATCCACTTTCATCCTGCTGCCTCCAGTAAGCGAGGTGGCAAATTATTAGTCACAAAAATAAGTGAAGTGAACCCAAAACTCTAGTGCTTGGGAAAAACAAGAGAACCTCAGCCACATCAAGCAACTATGATTGATGCACATGCTACTGCACATGCTAAATCCTTGTAGAGGACAGAAGTTATCCAAAAAAATAACTCCAGGATGATCAATACTCAAAATAACCTGAGCCCTGAAAAAAAAATGAATCTCTGAGAGAAATAATACAAAGTATGGATTTCATTCTTCAAAGGTAGCAAGTATTTTGGATTTTTTGACCTTGCGCCTCAGAGACAGCCCATCAAATCTGATCATGAAACCACCTGACTTCAATTGATTTAGAACAATTTCACCAGTTTCAGGAGAGTGGGAATTCTCCAGAACACCTACAAAAGGTAAGGCATGCACTAGACTCACTCATGCAGAATTAAATCATTAATATTATCATATGTAGCACTTGGCAAATGGCTTTCCAGAGAATGGGAGTCAAACTCTAGCTCATTACAAGGACTTACATCCTCAACAGTCACATATCCAATCACTTTGCCGTTAGGGGACACTGGCTGAGCTGGCAAGGAACATTAAGTAGAGCATACATATATTTTTGGGTACATAGCAATGACTGTTAAGCAAGCTTCCCTTTTCTCTAAGAATCTGTTCCTCCTATAGAAGACCTTCCCCTTTCTTATTGCTCTTTGGTTAAGGATCTGGTCAATTCATTCATCATCATCTTACTCTATTACTAAAGCATGGCACCATGGGTCATGATTTTACTTCTTCCTGAGATGTTTGCATATTTTTTCTATTCAATGAGGAAAAAAAAATCCAACTATAGAATTGTGAGCTTGATAAGTAGCAGAAAGAAGTAACTTGGTGAGCCCAAATTGCCTTCTTTGAACACAATGACTTAACTGACCATTTCTGCCAAAGAACTGCCACAAAAGATTCATAAAAGGAGGATGGACATTGTCACACTGCCCAAAGGGGGTCTTCACAGGAGGAAAGAGGAGAGAAATGAAGTGATTAATCCACTGGTGTGCAATTTCCCCTTTTGCTAAATAGAAACTTCCGCTATGAGTGCCTTCCTTCCTCGCTCTACTTCTCTTCTGGGCTACGAGGGATCAGGAAGCCAAGTGACAGGAAGCCAAGCAAATGCAAGGTCAGAATCTGGGCAAGGGGCCTAAGATGAGCAGGGGGTGCTAACAGACCGTGAAGGAGGAGTTGGGGGTGATAAGGAGCAAGCAATCTGTTGAGCCAGAGGCTCCTTATAGATTCATTGAGTCATGGCACATTCAACACTTATTAAGCCCTTAGACACTGGGAAATGGGAACACAAAAAAGGAAAAGATATCCTTTCCAGCTTCTCAAAGTTTACAGAAGTAGTTCATCGTCAACCCAAGTTCACAACTAGAGGGGAGAATGGTTGGGTGCCCCGAAGGGATGGAGAGGAACACTACTGGTATCAGCAGGGCAGGGCAGTGGGAGGCCAGGACGGCAGGGTGGGGGTGGGAGGAGAAGATAGCCCCTGAAAATTCTTGCTTTTTCTTGTACCTTTAATTTTAATAAAATTTAATTTTATTTTTGATAACCCTTTCCATTCTGTTACCCTATTTTACTTAACCATATCCAAGGTGTATTAAGGAAATAGGGGTGCCAGGTGGCAGGGGTGCCGGTGGGTATTTGAAGTTAGACATGATACCCCTTTTAGTATTCCTTGGGATTTCAATCCCTCCTATTGCTTTATTTCTTTTTTAAGTCAAACGTGTTGCACCTTTTAAAGGAAAACATATTTCTTTCTTTCATCCTGCTGCCTCCAATTCATTTCACAAAATGTGAATGTTCCTTCATTATGCTGCACACCAGCTCCAGGAAATGTCATCAGAATTGCAAAGTTCTCCAGTGTCTTGTGACTGCTCTGCAGTATTTACCCAAGTATCCTTGCAGATCTCTTCATGAATAAATTTTGCATGCTCTATAAAGCTAACTGCATTCTCAGATATTGCCATTCATAGTTTTATGAGATACTAATTGTAAGGAGTTGGTGTTTTCCCTGTCACATATACGTCCTTGTTGATTCTAGAGTATTTTACGTCAGAAAACAGCTAAAGGGAATAAAAACAGCACGTAAACCAGTAGTTGCCAGCAGGGAATGACATGCTTAATTACTGCTGGCTGTGGTCCTTTAAACTGAAGAAATAACCTTTGAGTAATTGCTGACACACACATGCACATTAATTCTTTCCAACACACATCATTTCTAAAATGCAATGAAGTTAACAATCTTCCCCAGTTCTATCAACTCTATGAGCCTTTGATTTCCGGTCTAACTCTAGTAGACAGTTCAGGTTTTATGTGTAAGCTCAGTGCTAATGCCTTCTGATCCGTAGTCTTGACTCATAGAAATGACCAGGAGCAGTTGCCATGTAAGTACAGGGCCCATCAGTGTGCCTAACTGGCTTGCTTCCCAGATGCCTCCTGCCATCTGTTAGAACCATAGCCCAGTGGAAGCAGAAGGTAGACTTTAAAAATGCACTTTGTCTCATGTCTTTAAAAAAAAAAAAGTGTGTTTGTCATGTTTTAATAATTAGCCAGGTAAACAGACTTTAAATCATGGCCTCAGATACTAAAATCAACATTCCTTGCTCTGTTTCGTCTTGGGTTGTTTTTTGCTTTTTGTTTTTCCAGCTGTAGGAAAGCTTTCTACCTTGCTATATGTAAAGAAAGCTGCAATATCCTTGTCTCCCAGCTCCCTAAAATATGATATGGTCCAATAAAAGAGTAAATCAGAGAGAGCAAAATGCAAAACAAGAGAACCTTTTCTGCAGAAGCAAGAGGTTAATGAAGAGAGAGGGAGTAAGAGGACAAGCAGGTTGTAAGCAGGACCAGAACTACTTTGTTTCTATTACCACATGGTTTGAAGCTCTTGGTAAAGTCACTGTGGATGTGTCTCAGAGGATGCTAGTCTATTCACTATCATACATATGCACTTAATAAGTTAATAGGCTTTTTCTTAGCCCTCATTATATTCACTGCAGGAGACATAAATCGTATTAGACTTCATTCTCTGCCAATATGTATTTTTTTAAAATAGAAATCATCATAACCCTAGACCAGCTACTCTCCAGGTAGTGTGATCATAAACAGCAGCAAGTATTGGTACCATCCCTGAGTTTCTGATTCAGGAGTGGGGAGGGGACAAGAGTTTAGATTTCTGAGAAGTTCCCAGATCAAGCCGATGTTTCTGTTCTAGACTTTAAATCATTAGCAATAAGAAAGTAGGCCTTAGCAACATTTTTCTAAATATCTCTCCTCTGACAAGGGACACAAAAGCAAAACTAAACTAGACTGGGACTGCATCAAAATAAAAAGCTTTTGTACAGGGAAGGAAACTATCGACCAAACATTCTCCCTACTGAATGGAAGATTTTCATAAATGATGTGTCCAGGAAAGGGTTAATATTCATCATGTTCCAAGAATTTATACAACTGGACACCAAAAAAATAAATACTCTGATCAAAAGGTGGGCACAGGACCTGAATAGACATTTTTACAAGACATCCAGATGGCCAACAGACACACAAAAAGATGCTCAACATCATTCATCATTAGAGAAATGCAAATCAAAACCACAATGAGGTATTTGTGGCCTTGTACCTGCGAGAATGCCTAGAATCCAAAAGACAAGAAAAATCAGTGTTAGTGAGGATATGGAGAAAAAACAATCCCTCATGCACTGGGAATGTTAACTGGTGCAGCCACTACAGAAAAGAGAATAGAGATCCTTCAAAAAATTAAAATTGAAACTACCATGTGATCCAGGAATTCTACTACTGGCTGTTTACTCAAAGAAAATGAAAACACTCATTCAACAATATATATGCACCCCTATGTTCATTGAAGCATTATTTATAACAGCCAAGATACGGAAGCAACCTAAGAGCCCATCGATAGATGAAAGATGAATAAAATACATGCACAGGGGAGGCATGTATGTATATACAAATATATACACCACATCCTATATTTACAATTATTTATATATATAATGAAATATTACTCAGCCACAAAAAAAAGAATGAGATCTTGCCATATGTGACAAGCTAGATGGACCTAGAGAATATTATGCTAAGTAAAATAAATCAAAGAAAGACCAATGCTATCTAACTTCATTTAAGTGTGGAATCTAAAAAGGCAAAACAAATGAACACACAAGCAAAAAGCGGAAGGAGATCTTTAGTAGAACAAATCGATGGTTGCCAGAGTGGAAGGAGTAGGGGACAGACCAAATGGGTGAAATAGAGTGGGAGGTCCAGGCTTCCAGTTACAGAATGAATAAGTCATGGGGATAAAGGTACAGCATTGGGAAGAGTCAATGGTTGGTAGTGTTGTAGCACTACATGGTGACAGATGGTGGCTACACTCATGGTGAGCACAGCCTCACATATAGACCTGTCAACTCACTATGTTGCGCCCTTGAAACTAATATAACTGTGTGTCAATGATAATTTTCTTAAAATAAGTAAAAATTCAGAGAAGAGAAGATCAGAAGTTTCTAGATCTGAGCAGGACATTAGTGGTAGTAGTCTTTAAAACGAATTCCCTTCAGTTAACAAGTTCTAAGGGTAAAGCCCTCAGGATCACCTCACTAGCCCAAGTCATTTACTGGGCTAGTCAAAAAGATGTTATGGTGATAAGCTTGGCTGCTTTGACCATGACTCTTAGAACCAAAAACATGTTTGCCATATGTGTATGCTAGTTTTACTACCTGTGGCTGCTCCTCCCTTTAGAGAAATTTAGGACAATGCACAAAGGGAGGACAAAAAAAAAAAAAAAAAAAAAAAAAAAAAAAGCCTATCCCTTGACCTCTGCAGAGTCAGAACTCTTTAGACAGGAGAGAATCAATATCCCATGTTCCCCCTTCACCTGGGGAGAGGAGCACTTCAGACAGGATTTGAGGGAGGGAGATGCTCGTGGACTGGCTTCAGCCACCAGTTTTTTCCATGCCTTTCTTAGTGTAGAATGCCTTTCACAGGCAAGCTGTTCAAGGGCAAAGCCCCACCCCATCGTCGTTGGCAGAGGGTCTGATGCTCTGACTGCAGACAGAACCATTCCAACAGCAATCCATTTCAGTTCGAGTGGTGGACGTGGATGCTGAGTGAGGTGGTCAAGGAGCACCATGTCTTTTTGTAAAAGGGCTTGCAGTATCTTTACAAAAGCCATTCCCTAAATCACACTACAGGAAGAGGCTACTGTTTTTAATAGTAAAATGCTGGCTTCCTATAAACCCCAAAGGTGTGTCACATGGATTAGCAAAACCTTGTCAAATGCCTCTAGCCTAGCAAAATAAGAAATCTCCTCTTGCTACAAACACAAGGATTCATTTACAGGGGAAGAATTCCTTAGCAGTCAAGGCTCATTTTTCCACTAATCAACCATTACTTAAATTTTGGTTCTGCATGAACCACACGCCTCTCATGCAACTTTGAACAGCAAAGGTTGAATACATGCAGTCATAAAATTCCATCTTGCTGCGTACCTCCCAGGCAGCCTGAACAAACCTAATGATGAGCAACGGGCCAAGACTGTAGCAGAGGCTACCCTAGTTCAACCATCTTCTAAGCTGTTTCCATTTGAAACCATTTAAATGTCTGAGACGTAATCTGCCCCCATGGCTGGTTGCTATTTCTGTGAGGTTCTGAGAGGCCCAGGCTCTCGGAGGGCACATTCTGGCCACACTAATGGCTCTCCCAGGCAGGGTATTGTGCTACCTGCCAGGGCCTGTGGAGACAGGGGCAGGGCACCTCTTGCCCACCCCCAGAGGCTCCCCGCTCATCACCCAGCCTTCTGTGGTCCTGGCCACTTGCCCGCGCAGAGAAGGGCACCGGAGCAGAGGCAAAGCACCGGAGGTCAGCCCAAGGCATGGATTTAATGAAAGGGCTGCTGGAAGCCACATCAAATAGCAGCCTGAGTTCATGAGTCCGCCCAGCAAGGAGGGCATCTGTCACAATCCTTTCCCTTGATGGTGAGCGCTTGATAGGCCCAGAGAGAACACTTTGCAGCATTAAAAAAATATATATTTATAGGGTACCCCTCATATCACCCATGAATAACTCTGAACCCTTTGTGCAGGATTTGTCTCCCTCCTCTCTTGGGGGTCCACGTGATCAGTGTCTAGGCCCACCCGACGCACTGAGGAATGGTCCAGAATGCCTTAGGAAGCCATGGTTGGGCAGACAAAAGAATCCTCTGTCCTATCTGTCCCGGAAGTGAAGCTCCTGAGGCAGCTGGCAGGCTTTCTTGCAGCTGCTTTTCAGAATCCCTCTAGAGCTGGCAGCGGCCAGGAAACGGAAAATTTAAACACGCAACTTACATATATGTTGCCATTTCAAAAAAGTCAGAATGTCACAGTTCGGGGATCAATAAGCTACTAGATCCTTTTAAAAAGACATGAAATTAAGGTTCCCCCATCTGCCCCACTCCCTAATTGTGTAAGCCTCCTTTCAAGGGAAATGTATCTCTAAACGATTTTTTAGGCCACTGAGTATATTTTATGCTTCAGCAAATCTCTACTTCCCCACCCAGGGAAGGAAACAAAACTGACTCAAAAGCAATTTATAGCCAACCGCCACATCTCAAATGTATTAACTCCTGCTGCGGGTACTTTGAATAAGATAGACGTTAAGCCAATATCAAGATGAACTAGACAACACAGGCAATCGGATTTGGAGGTGCAAACAGCTCTTCTACTCAGTATTGTTCCCAAGGTCAAGAGAATGCTCAACTTGTGCCCTGGACCCTCTACCTTCTACCAGAGGTATACTAGGCCCCTAAAGAAGATTCACTCAGTGTACCCAGAAACAACTTCTTGTATATAACTCAGAATTTGCAGGTTGATTTACATTCTTATTTATAGATCCTCACTGTGCATCTACAGGATTCATTTATTCAAGTGAATGGTCGTTCACTGGGTGATAGACAGTGAGAGATACAAAGAATCATCACTTTATTATTAGTCTCATGAGTAGGAATGTGGAATGAGTAGGAATCCTCATCCACACAGATGAGGATCTATGTGCCCACCACTTCCTGGCCAGTTCTTGCTCGCTGGGGTCACTGGATGCCCACATCTGTCCCATTCCCAAGGTCCTGGGATGTCCATGTGGTGCTCAATGTCCCTGTTTGGAGAAGTTACTAAGTAAAAAATAATAATAATAACAATAATAAAAGAGATGGGGAAGCCCGGGTGGCTCAGCGGTTTAACGCTGCCTTCGGCCCAGGGTGTGACCTGGAGTTCCGGGATAGAGTCCCACGTCGGGGTCCCTGCATGGAGCCTGCTTCTCCCTCTGCCTGTTTCCCTGCTTCTCTCTCTGTGTTTCTCTCATGAATAAATAAATAAAATCTTTAAAAAATAAATAAATAAAAGATATACTAAGGCCTGGCATTTGGTGTCACCTAAATAAATATTTAGTGGACAAACAAATACATGAATCAGAGCAACAGGGACCCTGTTTTGAGTGATTTTATGGGACAAGAGACATAACAGGAATGTACAGATTCAGTAAGACCAGAGCAAAGTGATGCATCCTGAAGAATTATTAAGTCTCAGGGAATTAGAGACACACATGTAGGATCAAATAAAATCTGAGAACACAGTCTGTGGTAACTGCAGGCAGCTTGTGACACATGCTACCATCATTGGACGTGCTCTACACAACGACACCAAGTGTGGAAAGACCCAGTGAGGATAAGCAGGGTGGTCCATGCAAAGCAGATCAATAAATTCTCCCTAAGTATCAGCCATTATTATTGCTGCAAAATACTCTGCATGGGGGCTCTCTTGCTCATCAAGGGGAACCAACGGACTCTTCTGATACCCGTGCACAAGGTGTACATTAATCTTCCTGAGTCCCTGCAGTTATGCTTTGCTCTGCAAGTCCTTCCTGAGCTGAGGCCATGTGGGGAACACGCACTTAATTTCACACAGCTGCATCATACACCTGATGCAGGTATGGTTAACCAGCCAGCAACACCCAGAAGCTGTGGGACATGTTCTTGGAACAGGGAGAAAGAACTGGGGAACCACATTACACAGTGGCATATACAAGAAAACCCCCAGAGATCCTGTGTGGACATTGGACAATTAGCGTTAGCATTTCCTCAAATTGCTTCCTACTTTCCAATCACCCGAATAAGAAGTCATCGCCAAGTTTCAAGTATCCCAGTTAAATGTAAAATGTCTGTATTAACTCCTCAGCTAAGGTCTCATACTCTAACGTGAACTTCACCTCTCTTTTTGGAAGAGACCATGAATAAAGGTTTGTTGAGTACTTTGCTAATATAAATTACACTCTCCGCCAAAAGAATATTGATTCCAAGTGATGATGGTGCTAGATCTCTGTAGAGGGCTGTCATTTTCAACTCAGTGAGTCTCACTGAGGCTAAAAGCTTTATATTAAACTAAGGCAAAGGCAAATTCCAGAAAATGATGCTTTAAATACATCTCAAAATGGATAAAATAATAGATCAAGTAATAATTTCATACATCTGAATGGAAAGAAAACTAGCTAGTTTATCCATCCTCAAATGGGAAAAGACTGGCAACTCTCCAGCATTTATGCACATATAGCATTTTTTTTGCCTCCAAAAATTAAAAATGGATGAAACCACTTTTCTGACAGTGGAAGAAAAAAATTTTCAGGCTGAGACCAGGAGCTTCACGCCTCAATCCAGAAGAATTTTAAGATTGAAACAATTGAAAATGATTTAAAAATATTTTAATGATTTCTTCTTCAAAATAGGAACCTGTTCTAATGGTGAAAGGAAGTTAAGTATCTAATATGATCTTGTTCCTCTTTCCAAAGTGGTGATTTTTCAAGCACTGGAGAACAGTTAAATGAGGGCTGTTACAGAATTTCACACAGGATGATCAACAATATAAATGCAGAAAAGAATCTCGTAATTACCGAAAGAAACTTCCAGCTGTGGGCAATTAAAGATTTAACATATTACCAATGAGAATCTTCCAAATGTGGGGGCTGTGGGGGGAAGAGGCAATTCACAGAACTTACAGTCTCAATGAAAACAATACATCATCAAACTTCTGACCCAGAGACAATGAAATAGTGGTGTTGAATTATCAGATGCCCTTGACTGAATCAAATGCCACAAAAACTCAAAACACTATGCTAAAGCCCCCAAATGGTTGGTTCTTTTCCAATTCTCATTACCCTGGAGTATTTAGAAATGCTCACCGCTTATATTACGGCCAAAAGTAATGGTGAGAGAACTTCCCGCTCACCAACTCACATGTAGGTGAGAAAATGGATTTCACTGGGTGAATGACCTCCAACCACTGTTGCCTCAAGGGCCTCAGGCTAGATTTTCATTTCCCTTTCTTTCCTTATGGTAATATTCCCATTGAAGGGCCTATTAAAGCCAGCCTTTTTTCTGAGCTTCCAGGTATATAGATTTTATAGCTAGTTATTAATTAATACTGGTAAAATAAAAGCCAAAAAAATTGTAAATATTTCCAGGCTTGAGTTATTGGTCCAAATAAAAGTCTAAGATGTATGATTTGGGAACAATTATTTTGAATGAATACCTATGTATTTTATAAATGACTTTTGATGGACAATTTCTCTGAATATGTAAGTGTGTAGTGAGGTCCAAAATTCATTCACACCACAATTTATCAAGGTCTCCCAATGCGTCAATAAATCATTTAGCTTGTTTTTTTTTTTTTTGTTTTTTGTGCCCCTACTAGGTAGTTAGAGAGACACTTCAGTTCAATTTTAAATACAGTTTGGTCCATTAAAAAAAAAAATCCTTCAAGGTAGTATTGTTCCACCTACTTTTAAAATCTTAAGGATTTGGGGCGCCTGGGTGGCTCAGTCGATTAAGTGGCTGCCTTCAGCTCAGGTCATGGTCCCGGGATGGAGCCACATATTGGGCTCTCTGCTCCATGGCAGTCTCCTCTCCCTCCGCCCCTCCCCCAGCTTGTGTGTGCGTACTCTCAAATAAACAAAATCTTTAAAAAGGTAAAATAAAATAAAATCTTAAGGATTTGGCCCTGTTTTCAGTGGTGCCAGACACATCTAAGGTATGAGGAATGGCTGAGGTCTGTGATTTCTAGAACCTTCCTATGACAAAAGTAGGCTTCCTCAAGCAGGGTCCTCTGCTCCTCTCATTTCCAGCGCAATGGTAGTTGGTGGAATGGCTTCCTCCTCTTAGCTTAGTTAGGGCCTGGTAGCTGGCTTTGGGAAAGGGGATCTTAACCTTGGCTCTCAGGCACACGGACTCACCAATTCTTTGACCCACTTCCCTTTAGTCTCCCAGCTGACTGTTCTACTATCTATGTCAGCTAGAGGATTACACTGCTTCAAACCAAGACAGTCTCCATGACAGCCCTTTTGCTTCCAACTCAACTGTATTCCTGCACTTGTTCTATTTGATATCCTACTTCTCCTGGACTCTAGCTGATGGCTAAGCCTTAAGATCCTCAGTGTATTCTCTCTTTATCTTGGGAGATGTCTACAGTCTGAGCCCCTCTCATTAACCCTTAAAATGATACAGGAGAGCCAAAAATAACGTATCAAATTATTTCTTTAAACCTTGTGTCCCTCCTCATACCCTATTTCACACCCACCTGGACATGAAGTGCATTGCCTTCCTCAAAAGTGTTAAGTAATCACTGCCAGATGCTAAGCCTCTGGGCCATACGAATAATTCTTTCAACTTTTCCCCCACTGGCATATAGCTGACCTATTGGCTAAGGACAGTTTAAGAGATAAGCTCACAGGATATCGCAGGAGACTATGAATCAGAAGATTCAGATTCCTGATTTGGGGGTTCGAATTCAGGGCCTAAGATTGTTTTCTACTTTTAACTTCTTTCTAATGGCATGACCCCAGAGAGGTTACCTAACATTGGCAAAGCCTTTGTTTCTCTCTGAAAAAGGAGAGAATTTGTGTTCTTTTTACATCTTAGTGTCCTTCTGGGAATAGAAGGATTTCCTGGGGTACAAGGCAATTTGGAGATTATCAATAGAGGAAATGTAAGCTTCTTCCTCAGCCAAATGTAAAATGGCAGCATTTCACACTGGACACAAGGAAAGCCAGTTGTGTAACACATATATTTAGTACTTCATTCTATTTGCAATTTTCTCACTAGAATCTGTGTCTTTGCTTAAAAAAACACTTAATACAGTCACATCATCATTGATTATCTTACACTAGGGAATACTAAGAATCACTTTACTAGGCTTGGCTTTCTGGAGCTTATTGAAGTAATTCTCCTGTGCTTTCAAGTCATCAGAGAAGGAGAACTGGACATTTAATTATCCTTATGTTTAGTTGATGCACTTCTAAGAAAATGTCTTCAAATCAGGTCTTTGTCTCTGATGACTCTGTCGGGAGAATAATGGTCATGTAAGGCTTATACAAAATAAGAGTAAGTAATGCAAGAAGGAATGGTGTTTGAAGAGACCAAGACTTCCTCCTATGGAGGAAGAAGTCACAGTTTTAATCTGCAAAATTCTTCATCCACAAAGATAACCAAGGTTTTGAGATTCACCATTCTGATAGGTTCTAAACTATTATGAAGATAAAGAATACAAATTATCCAATTCTGTATTATTCCCTCCAATTGAGCAGTTAATCTTAGTATCACTGAATAGTAATAAATAAAGAGAGGGGAGGAGCAGGAGAAAATACTAAGCAGGATCCACAACCAGTGTGGAACCCAACATGGGGTTCTCACAACCCTCAGATCATGACCTGAGCCAAAATCACGAGGCAGACACTTAACCAACTGAGTCACCTAGGTGCCCACATTTTTCCTATTTATTTATTTATTCATTATTTATTTAATTATTTATTCATTTATTTATTATTTTTTATTTTTATTTTTATTTATTTGTTCATGAGAGACACACACACAGAGAGAGAGAGAGAGAGGCAGAGACACAGGCAGAGAGAGAAGCAGGCTCCATGCAGAGAGCCTGACATGGGACTCGATCCGGGATCTCTTTTTAGAGAGAGAGAGAGAGGCAGAGACACAGGCAGAGGGAGAAGCAGGCTCCATGCAGGAGGCCCGACGTGGGACTCGATCCTGGGACTCCAGGATCACGCCCTGGGCCGAAGGCAGGTGCAAAACCACTGAGCCACCAAGAGATCCCCCATTTTTCCAATTTTTAATGCAAAAAAGAGTCTCCAGTTGTTTAGAAGTTCTCCCATGTAAAAATAATCATATGAAAACTGTGATATATAGTTTACTAGGCAAATTATTACCTATTAGTGTTGCAAAGACTTATGAAGATCAATCTATTTAACATATATTTGCTTGTCAGAAACATAAAAGAGAAAATCAAAGCATTGCTTATTTAATCATCTAAGCCAGTATCATATTTTCTAACAACAACCAAAGAATGAATTTTAGAGAAGGCTACTTATTTGTCTTAAGGTAATACAGTCATCTTGTTCTACTGAAAACAATACTTTCCTCATACATAGCTACATTCTAAAATTTATTCAATGATTACCTAAAAGCCATGATCACATTACTTTAAAAAGGCCCACAAAAAGGTATTACTAATTCCATCCATGGCAGTTATTCCTGTACTTCATCTCAGTTTATAGAATGGAAAATACTTTAACTTAACTTTTAAACACACAGACCCAAGAATGAGAAAATAAGGGTAGTCATTCTTTTTCTTCCTCAGTCATATCTATGTCTCTCTGTGTAGCTTCCTGTATAGCTTTTTTTAAGGATTTACTTGAGAGAGAGAGACAGAGACAGAGACAGAGAGAGACAGAGAGAGAGAGAACACATGCACATGCATATACACTCACACAATTTGGGATAGAGTTAGCAGAGGGAAAGGGAGTGAAGCCGACTTCCCTCACTGGGCATATACTGCGTCTCAGGGCTCAATCTCATGACCGACCCATGAGACCCAAACCTAAGCCAAAACCAAGAGTCGGATGCTTAACTGATTGAGCCACCTAGGCACCCCAAAGATTTCCTATAGAGATTTAATGACTGTCTTAACATTTTTCCAGTTTAAAAACAATTTAGCACAAACAGAATATTTTGTTAATTTTTTCTGAATGAGAAAAAATAATTTTCACAAATGAGTTTTGCCAGGTGGTTCTAATAATTAGGCAAATTTAAGAACCCTTCCTCTTACCTGGTATTCATGGTTGTGTCCAAATCTCTTCCCACAGCCTCCACCCCACACCTTTCCCACAGCCTCCATCTCCTTGGGAATTTAATCAAGTATTAAATAATCTACCTCATGCTTTTCATTGTTAGTTTCTGCCTTTCATCTTAACTCTCCCAGAATATTCATTTTAATAGAAGACTCAAGAATAAAAAGGTTCTTACAACCAAAGTACTGAACCCCTGGTTTAAGTTTAGATGCCTTGATCAGTTAATTCTGGTCATTCCCTAATGGCTATATAACATTCTACTTATGAGACTGTATTTTTATTCCAAATGTTTGGTAAAAATATAAAACAACAGCACCAATAACACTAAGAACCTGAAGATTGACATTTCAGAAATTAATATTCTTTCCCAGCAAACAATTCCCAGTTAGAAGACCAACATCTGGAATAACACAATTTTTAGTTTAATTTACAATGGAATTCAAAATATTTTTAGTCCATTTTTATGGAGAGGACCAGATGCAATGCATTACAAATTGTTTACCTAATTCAAACCATAAAGAAAATTATCTCCCTTCCACATGATACCAAATTTAGAAAGGGAAGATTGGCGTGGAACACTAATGCCAATTCCTGCTTTTAAAGGACTGTGGGCAGTACTCAGCAAATCCTTTATTAGTACTTGAACATTCTCAACTATTTTTCTTGAAAGTAATCTTTTGCTTCTTTTGATTCTGTAAAATACGTTATTATACATAGCTTAGATTTTACTTACAAGACTCCAATATCCCTGTAACATAAGATATGTCCTCTAAAAATGAGAAGCTACCTCCCTAAGTTTAATTAGAAGTACTTTTTGAGAAAGGAGAAAACTTTTGTGATGCCGAATGGAGGTTTCATATAGACCTAAAGTAGATCTTTCTCAGCTAAGTTGTATTACATATTCCAAAAAGATGCTTTTTAAGGAATATGTAATACAACTTAGCTGAGAAAGATCTACTTTCCAAAAAGGAAATTGGAGGATCTAAATTCCAAAAAGATGCTTTTTAAGGAATTCTTTACATATTGGGTTTAAATTATTTAAATTCATAAAATACAATGGAGAAGGCTCTAACATGAAGGTGTAGTTCATAGGGGTAGTTAATAGGCACATTCTCTCTATTATGTTCTTCACTGACTTTGTCAATCTTCCTCTGATTGACTTGACTATGTATGAAAAAGCTAACCCTACATCAATCTTCACATTTCAGTGGAACAAGATAGCATTTGACCAACTCACAGAATGGATCTATAGGGTTTTTTTTTCAAGTGCAACTAAGTTTAAGAACCAGACACTGAATTCTCTTTACCACATCTATTGCTTAGTCTCTTATTGCTAGATGAGCAAAGGAAGCCACTGTTTGATAAAAACACTATTACTTAAATTAATATTTTTTCTATCTTCTTACATCTTGCTGTATTCTGTGAATTGTTGCAAGAGTGTATGTATGAGTATAAAACCCAAGCTCCATTACTCTCTTGATGGAGATAAGGGAAAACAAAAACTAGAAATAAAAATAGAGCGTAAAGATGATATAATACTCAACTTGTTATATGCCACAAAGATTGAGAGAAAGTGATGAGTATGGACCAGAAACGGCACATTATTTTATGAAAAAATCTGGGACATGACTACAACTGTTAAATTGCTAATAAATAGAACAATTTGGGGGGCCTAGTTTGGCATAGCCCAATTATTCTACAACTATGTTCTTTTTAGGTTGTGTTTTTACTGGAAGGTGAACAAGAGTTGATCTGATGATTGTTGGTCCAAGTATTCAAGATGATTTGGCACTCCAAAAAAATACCCTTAGTAAAGTCATTATGGTTAAAGAGTATGAACAGTTGGATGATCCTAGGAAAAATGAATTCTTGTTAAGCTTAGCCAAAGGTTACGATTTTACATGATAAGATCCAAGTAAAAAATGGCTTTATATAGCAAAGCCAAGTTATTTTAACTCTCTGAGGTATGTTCACACAGATAAAACTGGCTCGAGAAACTAAGGCTCTAGTACCAGCATGGCCCTGACTGTGCATACAATGGGAAGCCTTGCCCCAGGCTCCTGCCTGGGTGCCCTTCCAAACCGTCTTCAGCTTAAGGCTCATACTGTTTCATACAAGAGCTGGGAAGCTGCTCCCAGCTTGATGGCCTTCACAACACCTTCACAGCAATCTTACCAATGCGACAGGTGCAGCATGAGAGGAGGCCAAAGAGTGAGGATGAGAACTGCAGTGTCCCTTTCTGAGACCTTGCCTAATACAAATGTGCAGCCTCTATTACCCCATTTTAGACACTTGTAAAAGGTGATGCCATCCCTCCCTCTATGTGACACCTAAGGTAGCACTGCCAGTTGAGCACAGAATTCTTTCCAACTCAACCCAGATACAGCCTGGCTCAGAACCCTCAACCCAGGTCTCTAGGCAGCCACCCCATTTATTCAGAATTGACATATGACATGAAACCTATTTGGCTTTTCTGGCCTGAATACCCCTCAGGGATGAAGGAGGCTGGAGAGAGGCTTAGGAGAGACAGACTTAAGGACAGTCAGATGGAAACTTAGGATTTCTGAGAGGCAACATTTACCAAATATGAATCAAACTGCCTATGTTGCTAGAGCTAACATTCACTGTGGAGATAAAGTATAGATTTCTAAGCAGTAATGATAGGAGATGAGAAAGCTGTGCTTGGGGCGGTGATTTGGGAACTGCAGAATACAGTAAGAAACAGTTATTTAAAAAAAAAAGTTGTAAGGCACCCACAGATGGATTTCACTATCAAAATTCTACAAGCAGGCTTGGCTGTCATGGGGATTAAGGACTTATCAAAGTCACCTAGACAATCCAGAGTCTGGGCAATCCAGAACCATGACTAGAGCTTGATGCATGAGTGTCCCACCCCATTCCCCACCACACACATGCACGCACACACACACACACACAGAATCAGCTTCTGTCTCCATGTCAACCTCCTCTTCCTTTAGAGAATCAATCCTTTAAAGACCTCTTTTCACAACATGAGGGTTAACAGGAAACCTACCTGATAAGAAATGCTCTTTAAGGAGAGTAAAGTTAAGTTGGCTGTGAAAATTCAACCATTCTGCCTTTAATTCATTTAATCACTGATAGCTAAATCTCCAGACACAGCCAACCATTGCTAAATGTGGCTTCTGTTCCCATTGATCCAAAGCAGCCTTGTCATTGTCAATGCTTTGAACAGCATGCACTCTGAGGAAAAGGTGCCCAGGGCCCACTGCTGCAGGTATAAATAAAATCAATCTGCTCATTTGGAAAAATGTCTTATTGATTACAGCTGTTCAATAGATGTTTCCACCTCCACCTTCATCCAGAACATGGATACCTTTATGCGTGGAACACTCACTCAGTATCAGGCAGTCTTACTACATTCCTCTCAGAATGGCTACAAGGACCAGTAATAATATGACAGCAAATAAACTTAGATGTGTTCAAGTGAGAAATCAATTGGCTTTGTGGGGATAAAAATAAGGATGGCATGAGCATTATTAGTCAAAGGCGATAAACACAGATGTTGTAAATCGCATTGCTGTTCCCACACACAGCTTCCTCCTGTCTGGTCAGCCTCTACTGAAGCAGAATCAGAGAGTCAAATTTGGGGAATTCCCCCATGGTTCTGAACCTCACCTTCTACAGCTTTAAATCCAAGCAGGACGGTCCTTACCCCTGAGGATGGCATGGGGATTGAATGAGATCACCTATGGAAGTTTCCCAAGGCACCAGAAACTTCATCAATGTTTGGTTCCCTTCTCCTCTGAAGTGACTTCACCTGCAATACAGAGAGGGCATTGCCTCAAGTGGAAATGATGCTATGATCTCAGATCTTCTATCAGAATTTCTTCCCCTTTCAAGGGAAGTAACACCCAGTGCAAAACTGGGTTAGATAATAAATAAATGTATGGCTTCTGTAGCCACAAATTCCAGGAGAAATGCTGGTTTTAGGCAAGCTGTGGACAAATGATACCATCAGGAAGCTGCTCTTTCTTTGCCTCTCTACTCTGCCCCCCAAGTCACAGCATTATCTGAAGTCCCCTCATGGGAGCTCCCAGGAGCTTCAGGCCCCTTGTCTTATGTAGCAGCAAAAGGGATTCATCTTCCAGGCACACAACATGTCACCTCACACTGTCTGGAGGAATAAAGGGCACTCCTTCTGCCAGGTCACACACTTTACAGCCTACACGGCCATGCCTGAACTAATCCTTGCAGTCAAGGGGATGGGCAATGTCACACCCAAACAAACTGCAGGTCTGAAAAGTAGAGATGCCAAAAAAAACTCAGATATCAAATTACTACTGGCAAATATGGAAGAAGAACACCATGTGCCCGTCAATTACCTACTAGAACTGATAGGTTCTCAAAGCTGACCTGTCCCCCTGTATGCCAAGGAATAAGTCTCTGTTGTAAGACACAGAGTTTGAGGAAGGGTGTGTTGTGAAGCTTTGTTGTAAACACTGACCACTACAGTCAACAACAGATGACTAGTAAAAGGGAAACAGGACCAGGATGAGATGTGGATGACAGCAATGGAGGAGAGAAGAAACTCTCAGATTTAGGATAAATCTTACAGTTAGACCCCTTACCATTTGCTAATTGACTGTTTCTTCTTTTTTTCTGACCAATATATTCAGGGACCACTCTTATTTGGGGGCTCAAAAGCTAATGGAACAGGGGTGCCATTTATTAAGATCAAAACTCTGGAGAAAGGACAGGTTACTGGGGAAAGGGATAGTTACCACGAATCCAATTTTAGCCATGTTAATTTTCATTTGTAAATGTCTTCAGATTTCCAAATGGAAAAAAGCAGTGGTGTTGGATATATGTGCTATCTATAAAATGGCAAGTTAGCCATTCCCTAAGCTCCTTTTCTAGGTTTATCATTTAGAACATCCTTACCACATCCACAATCTTCAGCTTTTACAAGTCTTAGTAGTGAGGATTTCCACTTATGATGCTTCATGCTGAGGATATTGCTTTTAATTGAACTAGACAGAAAGCCAGGAATAAGAATCTTCAGAGAACCAGTCTTCTAAACAACAGATTACTGAGCCTACTGTAGGTTAGAGATTAACTCCCTCCAACCTGGCATCCATGATAAGATTCATTCCTGCCCAGTGGGCTGCCCATGCCTCCAAAAGAGGGTAGCATGCTCATCTCTCAACCTATCAATTGGCTCAGAAAATAGAGGCATAATTCTGAGGCTTGACTCCTCAGAAAGGTCTATCCCTTCTTGGTTCAAAACCCAAACATATATTATGTATAGGGTATATGCTGTCATTCAAGTTTGGCCAGTATCCCAGCTGAGTCTTAGATGCTGATGAGATCTCCATGGACTTTAAATCCAACGATCTTGGAAACTCTTGACAGGCAACAGCTGGAAGGCCTTCTGTCCCATAACTAAGTGCTACCAGCCCATGCAACCCTAACTCCATCTAACCATCATGGCATGCATGACAAATAGATCTCGATTGTCTTCTTTTTTTTTAAGATTTTATTTATTTATTCATGATAGACACAGATAGAGAGAGAGAGAGAGAGAGAGGCAGAGACACAGGCCGAGGGAGAAGCAGGCTCCATGCAGGGAGTCCAACGTGGGACTCGATCCTGGGACTCCAGGATCATGCCCTGGGTGGAAGGCAGGCACTTAAACCACTGAGCCACCCAGGCTGCCCATCCATTGGATATGAAGCAGTACCTTTCCCACATTCCCAACTCAAAGGGAACAGAGAACTAAGGGACAAAGAAACCAAGTCTGAGACAGTAACAGAAAGTTCCAAGTGCAAGGAGCTTCACAAATACAGTAAAGAAGATTCCACATGTCATACAATATCATCAGACCTTGCAGAACTAAGAGAAACCTGACTTTCCTAGAGAAGTCTCAATGTTGGAGTGCTGTATGTCTCCACCCTCCCCCATGGGTGATCTCGTCCCATTTTGCTCCTTTAAATATCACCTGTAGGTCAATGACTCCCAAATTTATATTGCCCTGACCTTTCCCCTGATTTATAGGTCAAATTGGCCACTTGATATCTCTGCTTAGATGTCTAAAAGGCAACTCAAATTTCATAGATTTTTTTAAATATTTTATTTATTTATTCATGTGAGACAAAAAGAGAGAGAGGCAGAGACATAGGCAGAGGGAGAAGCAGGTTCCATGCAGGGAGCCTGATGTGGGACTCGATCCCGGGACTCCAGGATCACACCTTAGGCTGAAGGCAGGCGCTAAACTGCTAAGCCACCCAGGAATCCCCCAAATTTCATAGATCTTAAGCAAAACTCTTGATTTCCACCACTCCAGCCCCTTTCTACTCCACCACCAGTCATTTCAGGAAAATCACCCCATTTAATCAGTGTCTCAAATACAAAACTACATTTTTCTCCTCAACCCCTTGCTATCGTTCAACCCACCTATTTATTCCATCAGCAAGTCTTGTTGAATTCATCCACAAAAAAAGCCCTCCCCCCACCCTACTCATTTGCATCTACATTGTCATCACCATGATCTCACTGGACCCTAGGAAAACCATCTTAACCGGCCTCCCTGTTTCCATCCTCCATCAACAGCTAGAGGAGCTGAGCTAATGCATATGGGATTTCATCATTCCTGGCTTGAAATAAATTAAGCACTTTCCCATTTGTTTCAATGACCGAGTCCAAACTTGAACATGGCATCAAGCCTACCACTGGCAGGGTCCCTACATATCCTCCATAATCTCACCATCTTCCTCACTGACTAGCTACATTGGCTTTCTTTCTGTTTTCAGACAGAAAGTGTCTAAGTATGCTCCTCCATCAGCATCTCTCAGGACCCAGATTAAAACCCAAAAGAACAAAACCTACTTATGTACCCTCATCGAATAGTAAGAACCCCACAGGCATAGCAAGAGGTTTTACAGCACCCTATTTGTGTGCTTCCTATTTTCTCCACCGTCTAGGATGATCTTGCTTCATCATTTATTTGCTTTTTCTGTCTCCCTACCAGAAACACAAACTTCAGGAGAGCAGTGACTTTTTTTGCCCCACAACTGAGCACCCAGTGATTGGTACCTCATAGCCACACAATGAATATTTCTTAAGTGAATCCTCTAATTCAGTGGTTTTCAAAACACTGTCTGTGGAACCCTGGGGTTCTGCCAAAGTTCTTCAGTGATAGAGTGAGGGAGAGGAGGCAGGCAGAAAGGGAGGCAGTGCTGGCTGAGTTTTGAGCCTTCCACGGATTCAGCTGGAATGCTTCTGCTTTATTCTGTTTATGCAGTGGCTTCCATGTAAGATTTTGTTTGTCGAAAGTTTGTGCTGTACAAACTATCTGACAACCAGTAGTCTCTTGCTACGATCTCAGATCTCATCTGATACATGAGCTACTTGCCTCTAGCCTCAAAGGATCTAAAATCCAGGTTCCACTGACAAAGAAGAACATCCTTTTCACTACATCTGGTGTGTTCCAAGTATCCTCACTTCAACATGCAGCTGTTGTTTCTCACTGTTATTAAATAATAAAACTGTACTTTCCTTGTTACTGGGAAGAGCAACACACTGTCCAGCCTGCTGGATATTCTCCTAAATCTACTATGGGAAATTACTTTAAATGACAGAACTGTCTGACCCAAATCCTGCTTAGCTATTTAACCCTTTTTTTTCCAGGCAAATGGTTGAAACTAACAAAATTTGTCAAGTGAGATTTTTCTTCACATTTAATGTCTTTCTGTGCAAATCAAGCTGTCAAGTGATAGAATATACCTTACAGCTACAATCAAGAATAAATGTCAAACAGATTGTAAATTATGATAATCATTTTATAAACCAACATATAAAGATTAATTCAAAAGTATTAACTTTGGCTTAATTCATAAAGGCATTTATGAATTTAAGATCATACAATCTATGTCCCCTAATCTGTAATACTCAGGAGTCTGGAAAGGGTTTATTTGAATAGAAGAATCAAACTATCATTTTCTCCCAGCCTAGTGAGGATTAAGATTTACTACATTTCCTAATATACAACAAATTGAGTGAATGCCACAGAGCACATTCTACACAAGGCAGACTTGAAATCATGTTTAAATTGGGAAAATTCAATTTATGGTCAACCAAATTCAGCTGTACAAAAATCCATGTAATGCTCAAATATGGGAAAGAGCCCCCAATAGGAAAGTTGGAAAGTATAATAAATAAACTGTAAGAAGAGATAATATTGAAGGATATAGACAGAAAGCGTAGTACAGTGGAAGGAACATCTCTGAAGTTCCAACTCCTGCATTCTGGTATTGTCTGTAATCAATGAACAGACCTTTTTTTTTTTAATGTATTTTATTTATTCCTGAGAGAGAGAGAGAGGCAGAGACACAGGCAGAGAGAGAAGCAGGCTCCATGCAGTGAGCCCGATATGGGACTCAATCCAGGGTCTCCAGGATCAGGCCCCCGGCCAAAGACGGCGCTAAACCGCTGAGCCACCCGGGCTGCCCTGGAAAGACCATTTTGATGGTTATGTGCCTCAGTTTCCCCTGTTGTAGTTTAACTGCATATTGAACATGTACAGGCTGCCTAGTCATCCATTTGCTCTTCTTTTTTTTTTTTTCTTTTAAAGATTTTATTTATTCAGAGACAGAGAGAGAAAGAGAGAGAGGCAGAGAGAGAGGCAGGCTCCATGCAGGGAGCCTGACGTGGGACTCAATTCCGGGTCTCCAGGACCATACCCCAGGTTGCAGGCAGCGCTAAACCGATGTGCCACCAGGGTGCCCCCATTTGCTCTTTTTTTAAATGAGGAACCATCCAAACCCATTCTCTGCACCAAGTTTTACATGAGATAGACCTTGCCTGAACTCCAGGGGTGGGCCCTTGATACTTAAGCCACTGAGCATAGTCTATCCCCTAAGTCATCACTATTAGTCTAAGAATGTGAACCAACTTCAGTTAAAGCCCAAAAGCCATGAGGAGGCAGTTGCTAGAGTTTGGGGGATATAAACTTCCTTTCTCTTCTATAATGATCAGAATGGAAGCCCTCTCTTTCTGTAGACGGTATGGCACAGGAATGTGAAATTGGTACTGCTATAATCAATGTTGCTCCCCAGGAGCCAGCCTGAAGATGAAGATGGAGCAGACCTCCAGAACTGAGCTCATCCTAGAGATATGGGGCTGTAACCATATCAATCTCCTTATTCTCTCACATATAACCATCTGATAGCAGTGCAACTCTGGACCTTTCAGTTACAGAGCCCAATAAAATTCTTTGGTTGACTGAGCCAATTTAGGTCGGGTATTGTTTTGCCTAAAATATAAAGTATGCTAACATATACATTGCTGACTATACCTGTGGCCATTCTTAGAATCAACTGTGGGTTGCCACCCAAGAGTCAGCGGCCCCTTCTACCTGTACCCACATCTGGGTCTCAGTACTGCTAAACGTGTACAGTCACGTGACTCAGAAAAGGTGGACTCCCATTCCCAGTTATGGGTGGAGGGGAAACTGCTTTGTCTAAAGCCATCTTTCCAATCCAAACTATCTTGTCAATGGTTGGCTTAAGAAGGGAAATCCATGAAGAGAATTCTATTGCAGCCAAGATTCAGATTTCAAGTAATAGTTTTATAGATTTTTTCAGATTTTACTTGTTTACTCATGAGAAACACAGACAGGCAGAGACATAGGCAGAGGGAGAAGCAGGGTCCCTGCAGGGAGGCTGATGCGGGACTTGATCCAGGACCCCAGGACCAAGACCCCAGCCAAAAGCTCAACCACAAGCCACCCAGGTGGCCCCAGTTCTATAGATCTTAACAAGAGATGCAAAGACAGAAGGCATCTGCAATGAAGTGTCCACCCCCTCTGACCTTCAGATTCTTACATTGAATCCTAATACCCAAGCGACTATATTTGTCAGTGGAATCTTTAGGAGGTAATTAGATCATGAGGGTGGAAGCTTCATGAATGAGACTACTGTCGTTATAAAACAGATCGGAGAGAGATCTCGTGCCCCTTCCTGCTAGTACCTACAGATAAGGGAAATATTTAAAAGTCTTCCTGGTATTTCCAGGCCTCCTGACCCCTCAATTGGTGGTTTGTACTTCAAATAATGAAATTCTAAGTACATCTTACCGTAAGACCTAATGTTTAAATATACTTCTCACCCCTCACAAATAAACGAAGGGAAAATGTCACAAAACTCTGAAACAAAGAACAGTGATAAACACCAGCTACAACTTTGAGTCATTCTAACAGCCCTGAAGCACTTCTAATCACCACCTGAGGTACCTCTTCATGCTCAGCTTGCTAAGAAGTTAGAGTTTATAGTTACGCAGCAGAAACTTAGTGTAATATGGCTGCATTCAGAACAAAGCAAGGTGGACATCCTCATTTTGTGGAATGTGAGCCTATTGGAAAGGTTCAACTTACTTTTATAACATTAAGCAGGGCCTCCTTTCCTTCTGATAACAGCTAGGCAGCTGGTCAAGTAATGGTTTCCCAGAGAGTATGAGCAAATGCTATGGACTCCTGTATGAGTGAGTACTTTGACGTCTCCTCCAGGTATGTTTTCACGTGATTATCTGCCTTGCAGGCAAATGCTGTGTCCAATTGTGTTCTGTCACCCACTCATACACACACAGAAATGAAAAACAACACATTGTACAGGGTGGAGGAAGCTAATGAAGTCATTTAACTGTGCTTTTAACACAGAATTTTTTTTAAAAAAATTATTTTCATGAGTTCATTAGTTGGCATAAACACAAAATGTATCCCATGACTTGGTATTGTGTCCACTGGTGCCACATGCATGTACCACATCATCCTTATCCATATTTTATTTTTTTAAGAATTTATTTATTTGACACAGAACACAAGCAGGCAGAGCCACAGAGGGAGAGAGAGAGAAGCAGACTCCCTGCTGAGCTGAGAGCCCAACATGCGGCTCAATCCCAGGGTCCTGGGATCATGACTTAAGCCAAAGGCAGGCATTTAACTGACTGAGCCACCCAGGAACCCCCATCCTTAAATGTCTTACAACAAAACTCATCTTACTTCCTGGATGTTATTAAGTTCTTGTACAAACTCTTCATTCAGGACCTTCTAAGTGACTCTGGGCTCTTACTGTCTAGGATTCATTGCACTGAAATCAACTTTTCCTTACTACAGCTATTATCAAACATCCATTGGGACTCCCAAGCTTTGGGCACCATAGGCTCTGCAAGCCTCTTACTGCTGTCTGTTATTAGAGAGCTTTGTGGCCAGAAGAGCGAACTCATAGTTTTACTTATGCTACTTCTGTTCAGATTTAGTTTGAAATAAAAACACCAGCTATTATTTTTTGAAAGGTGTATTGTATATCATTTTCAAGACCTGAGGCCTAAATTACACAAGAAGATCTTCAGAATAAATTTACATGAATTCACTGCCTCAAACCCCACAGGAAAACTGAGAGGCATTTTTTGTTTTCTCCTTAGAAATCTCCTACTCCCTTAAGATCAGCAGCAATGTTGTTTCCCAGGAAGATGAGATGTTCAGGGGGAACCCACAGTATCAGATAATTCAGACAAAGGGGTAGAAGCCCAGAGACAGTCACTAAAAGTCCCCACTGACTCTTCAACTGCTTTTCTTCCCCTTCACTTTTGATCTTCATCTCCTACTTCTGTATTATCTACAGCTCCTCTCAAAATTGATAATTTATTCTGTCTCATATTTATTTTCTGAGAGAGAATCTCAAACAACATGACTGCTTTCTGAAAACCGACCTAATTGTCAGGATGCCTGGTTGAGACAGTCTATTTCAGAATGCACTATTTCCCACCAAAGAGATGGTGGGTGTTTTACAGGACCAAGAACACAGTGTCTAGATAATAAAAAAAAAAAAAGTAAAATACATAAATTAATATTGGTTAACATATGATCTACAAATACAAAAATCAATATGTAAAGACAATTAATTACTATATGTATATTATACATATATAAACTGTGTATGTATATTTAAATATAATGTATACATACACATAAATACATGTATAGTCTACATAAAACTGTGTGTGTTAAGATGGTTAATTTCCAAATCCCAGGTAATGGTATAATCAACTGAATAATACTGACATTAGGCATCCATACAGAGAGGAGAGAAACTGAATGAATCTTCCATTCAGTAAATTTAGACTCAAAGTGATTTAAACCAGTAATTTATTATTTCACAAAAAAAAATAGCCCCATCTTTATTTATTCAGCTAATCAGTAATGTTATCAACAGCCCAGGATCTCTTCCTCTCTCTGATCTGCCTTTATTAGTATCAGCTAGCTCCATTTTCGCCTGTGCAGTTTTGACTGAGGCCAACAGCTACCACAGCAGCATCCAGCAGGAGAAGAGGAGTCCACAATTACATAATCCAAGCTCTTTCCTTCAAATTGCGTGGACCAATTTATACCAATACCCTTGCCTACACTAAAAATACTTCTAATTAGCTGAATAGATCCTGCTTGGGCTCCTGAATCCATTGTTGGTAGTGGAACTAGGGCTTACCGTGATTAAACCAATCAGAAGCCACTCCTGCAGTCACACTTGGATTTAGCATCCCTCCAGCCAAATGGGTTGACTGGAAAAGGGTTTGTCCCTAAATAAAATTGAGGTTCCATTAGTAAGGTCCACGTATTAGAATGCATGCTGAGTAAGAAATGAAGAGGCTTTCTACAGTTCCTTTTCAAGAAAGAATGCTTTCAATGTCATATATTTAATTATCATAGTAAACATCCCCATACCTGACCTCTCCATAATCAGTATTTAAATAACAGTTTCTTCCAAATTAAATGGTTAACAAGAAAAAAATACCAAAAATAAAATAGAATAAATCATAGTGTTTTGAACCATGACCTAGGAAAAAGAGACTTAGGTTCCCCTCCTATTACTAGATATATAAACCTGCTTGGTCTCTGAATGCACCAGTTGCAGTGGGACTCAACTGTGAGTTTCCAAAATGAGATGAAAAATCCCACCATGAAGAGGACTGATTGCTTCTGGAGCCACATCAAGATCAGCTCAAATCACAGATCTCATGACCTATGGCCAATGCCTCCCAGATGCCAGCAATGCCTTATGGTTTGGAGACAACTAAATCCACCACAAACACAAACACACAGCACATACACATACACACAAGCAACATATCTAAGGCTAGACGGCAACGCTATACCATGCAGAATTGCTGCTGTCTAGCAGTAAAATTGCTAGCATTAAAGAAACAAGAGTGGTGCCCCCACCTCACCCCAGCCCCTCTGCACCCCCATGCATGATTTAGTGAGGCACTTGTGTAACCCTGACAGTTGTCCTGAGCTCTGCTCTTGCCTCACCCCCATCCCAGCCATGGGGCACCCCCCTTTCCTTTACATCTACATTCCACCACTTGCTTCTCATTGAGTTCAATCAGTTTTAGATCCAGTTGAGTTATCCTTGGTATTTTCATCCCTTTCCTATCTAAGAATATTTAATTTTGTCAGTATTCATCTCTTTTTCAGAACATAAAGAACCCTTAATTGTTATACCTCACCCCACCCCCTTGCCCACCAAGAAGGGGTTTGGTGATTATGCTGAATGTGTAAGTTTTTTTTTCTTTTTGAAGTGTTTTGTGCTTTGTGGATGAAAGGTGTTTTCATGACTTCAAAGCATTCCCACTATTATTTGTCCACTATTCAGGACAATCGGGGTAATTTGGCAACAGCTTTTCTTCTTGGCAGAAGAAAAGGCTGCTAGCAGAAGTGGGGTAGAGGGCGGATTATGCGCAGTTTATGTGAGGTTAAGGTCATGGGCAATGCAAGATAAAAAAGCTCTTTGTTTTATGAATAAGTACGAGATTTCTGATTTATCCCCTTATTTCAGAATACCAGCATACACTCATTTTTTAAATGTTTCAAATACCCTTTTCCCACAGCATTAGAAAGAAACTTCCTCAACTTATGAATTTATTATCCAGTTTATATTTTGCAGTCATGAATCTTCACCATCCAGGCAAACTTTGATACAGATTTTGATAGTCACCATCAATTTTGTCATCTTTAGTTATTCATTGCATTCAGATCTATTTGTGGTTTAGAATAAGGTAATGACTGATATCCATAACTTCAGGGACGCTGAATCACACTAGAAAGAGAGTGAGCCAAATCTCCAGACTATTTGCTTCTAGTAGAAAATTAAGGAGAAATTAGTCATTGAGGAATGTGAATTATTTAATTCGCATCCTAGAGGTATGTCCAGTAATTCTTTAGCTTGCTTTGATAATTGAAATTCTCTGTCACTTTTGGAAATTTAGCTCTCATTTTCCCAAGGGGGGGGGAGTTTTCAAGAAGATAAATTGTACTCACCTATAAATCTAGGAGCCTTATCATTCACAAGGAGTTGTTCTCATTGATTATTTTAAGGCATTTTATTACGCATCTCTCTTTTAATTAGCTTTCTCCTAGATCTCTTTCTCCCACAACCCTTCTCCTTGTCAGTAGGTAAGTCTCTTCTGTTAAATATGGTGGCTCCTTCACACTTAGAAAAATGCACTGATTTCACCAACATCTGGTCTAAACACTGGGAGTTGTGATAATAGATATTCACACGTAGGTCTGCGAGTTGTCAGCATGTTATCTGTTGCTCGGCACCCACTCATACACCAACAGGTATAATTAGAAGATGAGGGGGTTTCTCACAAAGCTAAAACCAACTAAATTTCCACATTGTCAGAGGAAAATGAAGGAAGTTTTCTAACAAGATTACATGACTTTAAGTGCTATTCACATAATTAAATGTACTGTTTTCCAGCCTTTTATAGCTAGCACCTGGCTTAAAAATACAGCAATGTATTCCTTTTAAAACATCTCTACAGAATATATTAATAATTGGGCATAATTAGAATAGCATTCCCTCTCTCTCTTTACAGATCTTTGCTTCTCTTGTCTGTCTCACTCACACATACTCACAAATACACACTCTATCTTGACTCGTCATATTGTTCGCGTGCTCTCTCCCAAGTAGCATAACACCTTCCTCTTAAAATAACTCCAATCTATTCCGTGCTTCAAACTGTGTTTACATTCTATCCCAGTTCCATGAGAAAACAAAAATCTCTGCATTCAGGAACTGATCTCCAGATCCTTCCCCAAGAGTAAACCACTCTTCAGCCATGTTCAAACGGGGACTCAGGATTCCCATCTTTTTCATTCTGGGATCTTTCATGCTACAAGCCTGGTGTCCATTGACCTTCCACATCTTTCCTGGGATTTTTCTCTTTACCGTAGAATATGGGCCTCCACCTCATAGAAGACCAGTAAGGACAATGTGAATTATACACCATCTGGAATTTCAAGATAAGGGTTAACAGTGGTGTTTCATTTTTAGAAGTCTCTGCATTCACTCTGTTCTATTCCCTCCAGTGCTAGATCCAGCTAGGGCTGGATTCAAGATTCCAACACTGTAAGTGAGGCGTGTGCTCAATAGATGATACTGAAGAAAGACTATTTCCAAGTTCACTACCCTATTGTATCTGAAGTCTTCAGTAAGAAAACCAAGAAAAAGAACAAATCAGCAGCTATCTCCACTTGCCTTCCACTTGGAACTTCTCTGCAGCAGAGACACAGGAGTTCCTGACCAAGATTAGGTATCTAAGTTCCTGACCAAGAAAAGGTATCTGTCTGAAACCAAAATTCCACAGTGCTCATCCTTGAAACTTGCACCCTCTCTGGTACCTCTAAAGGATGCAATCCTACTTCTATAGAAAATATACACTTTTGTTTTTCTTTTTCAACTTCTGAATGTTGGTTTCACAATTACAGTCAAGAGCAGCCTTGTTTCACCACTGGTGTTGCCATCTTGTAGTGGCCAGGAAAACGAACAAGAACAACTTTACAAAAATCAATGCCGGGATTTGTCAAAGTCATGAGTTGACTAATAGTCTGACTATAGTAACTTATTTATCTAGTTAATTATTTAGTCCTTTAGGCTGGGCTTTAATTAATAATCTCATTTTATTCATTAAAAGTGATATGGGGTGCACCTGGGTGGCTCAGTTGGTTAAATGCCTGCCTTAAGCTCAGGTCATGATCCCAGGGTCCTGAGAGTAAGTCCCATACCGGACTCCATGCTCTGTAGGGAGTCTGCTTCTCCCTCTGCCACTCCTCCTTCCTCATTTGTTGAGGGTATTTTGTGACAGTCAACTTGAACTATTTTTCCCCAGGACAAAATAGTTGCATTCCTCCTTCATGTTATAAAATTTGAGGCCATGATTAGCATCTCTCTCTGCATCACAGACCTTTCTAAGCAAGATATGACTATGTCTGCTATGACTGATGATCTCTCTTCCAGCACAAGGACTGTGGCCTTCTATCCAGGCACGTATCCTTTGAAGAGTTCCAAATTTTCATAAACAGTCAACAATCTTTCCTCAGATCCATGATGATTAAAACCTATGATTGTGCCTTTACCTAGTGAACTTGCTTAAGTATACTTTGCGTATGTGTTACAAAAAGTAGGTTTCTTTATTCACAAGAAAAGATGGAAATTTAGTTTTGGTTGAACATTTATTGTTATTTTTATTAAAGTTAAAAATTATTGGGATGCCTGGGTGGCTCAGTGGTTGAGCACCTACGTTTGGCCCAGGGCGTGATCCTGGAGTCCGGGGATCAAGTCCCACATCAGGGTCCCTGCACGGAGCCTGCTTCTCCCTTTGCCTGTGTCTCTCTATTTCTCTCTCTCTGTGTCTCTCATGAATAAATAATAAAATCTTAAAAAGTTACAAATTACCAATTCTCATTATTTCTTCAGCTTGTGAATTTAGGTGACCCATCACACCATCTATTTATAATCTAGCCGACTTTAGCAATTATTTCTAAAGGGCTTCTAAATAATATTTGATATGAACAAAATTAGCTAAACACATTTAAGCTTGTCTAACAACCATTTATTAAACCTGGGACTTTTGCTTCCTTCTTAAAGTTCTTATCTCTGACAATACAAATCACCAACATATAAGTAACTCCTAAACATTATTAAATTTATAAATATGGTGCGTCTAGAATTATTAATATATCCCAACACTGTTTATTCACTTGGTACACTTTCTTAATTTTGTAAAAATGAATCCATTACTCAGTTACACATTTTCCATTAGAGGTTCAGGAGCTGCCAAGCTTATGCCATATTCTCTTACATATTTATAACTACTTAAAACCTCAAATATACAAAATTCTTTTTTAACACCAAAAGATTAATACTATGATTTTTAGTTTCTAAGCTTCTAAGAATATATTATTTAATACATAATCCTTAATATTTCAGCAGAAATGATGTAACAAGTGTAAAGCAGAGTCATAAAAATGAGTACTTGAGAACATCCCACCCAAGGCAGAAATAAAAGACAGTGGTAATATTGCCAACTCAATCTACCTGTGAGTTCTGTACCCATCTTGTCACTCACTTCAGCCTAAATACCACCTGATTAACTATTCAATTATTTGTTTTAGTTTATCATCCCTTGCCTATTTTTATGTGTATTCATTACTTATGTATATACCCCTAAATAAGATATTATTTGTCATTTGAGGGGATTGATTTATGTGTGGGGGTTTTTTCTTAAATTGTTTGTACCTAACTCCCATAATTTTAAGAGGCATTCTCATGAAAGAAGACTCCCAGTAAACCTTGCCTACTCACACCTAGAGAGACTCTTATTTCCCCCAGCTGCTATTATGAAATCCTTTTTGTCTTCTCAGTATCATGGGTTTCAGAACTGGAGGAGGGGTGAGCATCTTAGAACACATGTTCACTTCACTGCTCAGCGAAGTCTGTGACTCTCACCAATATTAATTGTTTGATTAGCTTTTATATTGTCTTTTAAGATATGTAGATCTGTACATAGCTAACTGTACAAATACCTGGACTTAATCATACCCTTAAATATTAAAATCTTCTGTTTCAAGAATCTTGAAACTGATGAGATCATGCTTGATTCCAAAGTCAGGGGGCAAATATTACTGATACTTGAAATTATATTAGATTGGTATTAGGAGCTCTCAAACTGCTTACTTGAGATCACTCTCCAATACCAAAAAAAAAAAATTATTATAGGAGGTTTTAATTTATTTTAGATTTCAATCATTCACCACTTCCACTGTCTACCCATCTTCACAAGGTAAGAATGCTCTATTTTATTTAATCCTCACAAGAACAAAGTGATCTATTTATATATATTTAGGTTATAGATGTTTACTCTTAAAATGAGATAAACTCAACCCTGCACTTCCAGGCCTACATTAGGCATATCTACCCTCTCCTATTTAAGGTAAGAACTGGAAAGCTTAAACTCAGTTATTTTGGAAACCCAAGCATCTTACACAGACATTCCTTTTGTCCCTTTTAAATTCAATGGCTCTCAAGTTTCTGCATGGTGAAGAATTACTGAGTAGGATATACAAACAAGACATCTCACTGAAGCAAAGATTTAAGAGGTTGTCCAAAGTAAATCTAACTGAATGTAATTTTAGCTATAAGCCTTGACTATAGGACCCAGCCCTCGCTTAAAGAAGCATTTTTTTCTCTTTAGTTTTAATTCATTTGATAAATCCCTTCCAAATGTTCAGCTTCAAGAAACAATGTATGTCAGGGATGGCCCTCCACTTCAATAGTTTTCAGGAGATCTAAAATGTCCCACAGTTCTATGTAAAAGTGGCTTTCTGTCAACATTTTTCAGAAAAGCAGCACACTGCTTTCAAAAGATAATCTAAGTCAGCAGTTCCCAAGATTCCTTATGCTATGGTACAAGTAGAAAATTATGATATTTGCATAGCACACTGGGGAAAACTTGATGGGTTTGAGGATAACTAAGTGGGGAGTGATTTTAAAATCCATTATATTTTCTTATTATGTAATTATTACCATGAAATGCAAAGCACGAGAAAGGAAAATAATCATCAAATGTACACAAAATGTCCAAATAAATCATTTTCAAGTGTTTAATAAAACTATCTAGCTTGCTTTGTGAACTTAACATTTCAGTATTAATTTTAACTTTTTTTTTTTTGAAAGAGAGAGAGAGCAAGTGCATGGGTGCAGGGAGGAGCAAAGGGAAAGAGAATATGAAGGCAGCTAAAGTCTGTAGACAAGATATCAGAGAGGAAAGAACTGCACAGAGTTGTTTATAACTGTCACCAATATTAACTGGAGCACTGCACAGGTCCCATGCAAGTATTCAGCAAAGCCCTGATCAGCATGTGTGCATGAAGACGAGTACCTAAAGCCAGGTAGAAAACCATCTGAAGGGATAAAAGACAACTAATAGCTCACAGGGCATTGGCTAGAATAATGAAGATCTTGACCCACTAATAGATAACAGCCCTAAACCAAGCCACTATTCTGGACCCACCTAGCAAATCCTGAAATCATGACTCAACAGGATCTAACAGCTTCCCATGGAAAAAAAGCATGATAGTATTTATAGGAATATAAATATATTCAGGATCCAAAATTAACAGCTACAAGGTTTGGCATCCAATGAAAGATAACCAGGCATAAAAAGAAGAAACTAAAATGAGGAAAATAATCAATCAAGACAAACCAAGTACTAACACATATGTTAGAACTTGTTGGCAAGAACATTAAAATGGTTATTACAATTGTATTCCACATATTTTTAGAATCACAGTACAGATATGGAATATATAAGAAGCACTCAAATCAAGCCACCAAAATTACAAACTATTCTGTATGAAGAAGAAAAATATACCAGATGGGATTAGTAGCAGATTAGGCATTACCAAAGAAAAGATTATTTAGCTGTTAAATAAAGCTTTCCAATCTATTCAAAACAAAACAGGAAAAGAAAAAAAAATTTAAAAGCACAAAGACCATCAGTGAAATATGGGGAAATTTCGAGAAGCCCAATATACATGCAATTGGAGCCTCTGAAAGAGAACAGAGAGATGCTCGACAAAAAAATATTTGAAGGATGTGATTTTTTTCAAAACTTGGCAACTATAAATCCATAGATGCAATAAGCTCAACTAGCTTCAAGCACATCATTCAGGAAGATAAATACACCAAGAACAATATAATCAAATTGCTCACAATCAGTTTTAAAAAGAGTCTCTTACAAGCAGCCAGAGATAAGATATTTACTACAGAGGAACAAAAATTATCATGAAATTATCAGAAAAAATCTAAGTGAAAACACAGTGAAACAACGTTTTCCAGTACCAAAAGGGTATGTGTGTGGGGAGTAGGGCAGGGGGACTGTCAACATAGAATTCTATATCTAGCAAAAACGTCTTTCATAAAGACAAATTAAAAACATTATCAGACAGAAAACTTGAAAGAAATCATCACTCTCACATCACAATATAAATGGAATGAAAATGCTATCACTGGACAATGAATCTATACAATAGTAACTACATGGGTAAACATATAAGACAGTTGCTTATTTTTTAAATATATTTAAAATATAACTGTTTAAATATAAAGGCCACAATGGGAAATGAAATTTGTGATGGTAAGATTCTTATATAATACATTAAGTGATATAATATTGCTTAAAGGTAAATGGAGATAAAGGTATATTCTATATACCCAAAGGAGCCACTAAAATGGCCAAATACTTATAGCTAATAATCCTTAAAAGGATGTAGAGATTAAAAAATATATTTTAGTAATCCAGAATAAAACACAGGAAGAGTGAATAAGGACCAGATGGGACAAGTAGAAAACAAATACCAAGAAGGTGACATTAAATCTTAGCTGTTCAGGCCACCTGGGTGGCTCAGTGGTTGAGCATCTGCCTTTGGCTCAGGTTGTGACCCCAAGATCCTGGGATCGAGCCCTGGATCAGGATCCCTGCAGGGAGCCTGCTTCTCCATCTGCCTAAGTCTCTGCCTCACTGTGTTGTGTCTCTCATGAATAAATAAATAAAATCTTTTAAAAAAATAAATATTAGCTTATCAATAATCATATTAAGTGAAAACAATTGAAACGTGCCCATTAAAAGTCAGATTGTCAGACTGAATAAAAAGGAACACTGCAATATGCTGCTTATAAGGCAAGCACTTACAACGTAAAGAGGTTAAATTAGGCGAAAGGTAAAAGGATGAAAAAATGTCTATTATATTAATACTTATTAAAAGAAAGCTGGGGTGGCTATATTAATACTAAAGTAGAATGGAGAATTAATAATATTTTCAGATACAAAGAAAATCATTTTATAATGATGAAGGGTCAATTCATCAAGGAGACACACTAATCCTAAAAATTTATGCACCTAATATTAGATCTCCGGAGTTAATAAAACAGTAACTGAAAGAACCGCAAAGACAAATATATAAATTCAATAGTTATAGTTAGAAGTTTTGATATCTTGCTCTCAGTAAATGACAAAAAAAGTAGAACATCAGTAAGAAAAGGCCTATCAACTAATTTGACCCAAGCAACATTCACAAAACATACAAGAGCAGAATGGAGGTTTGTTTTTGTTTTTGTTTTTTTTACATGTTGTCTTCAAGTACACACAAAACAATTATTGACCATAATCTAAACCAAAAAGCAAATTTCAATAAATTTTAAATAAGTTATGCAAACTATGTTCTTTAAACACAGTGGAATTATATAAGAAATTAACAGCATAATTACCTCAAGGAATCCTTAAATATTTGTAAGCTAACACTCCCCCAAATCCAATAGGTGGAACATGAAAAAGTAATATAGAAAATATTTTGAACTGAATAAAAATAAAAGCACAATGTGTGTCAATTTGTGGGATGCCAGGAAAATAGTACTCAGTGGGGGACATGATAGCACTAGCCTACATTAGAAAAGGAAGATCTCAGAGTAATGACCTTTGTTTCCACATTAAGCAACCAGAAAAAGAACAAATTAAATACAAAGCAAGCAGAAGAAAGAAAATAATAAAAATTAAAGTGAAAATTAATAGAATAGAAGAAAGGAAAGCAATAGAGATAAGCAAAGGAACCAAATTTACAGAGAATAGATAAGTAGAAAGAATAAATAAAAGTTCTAGCCACAGTGGCCAGGAGAAAAAAAGACAGGAGATGTAGATCACTAATATGAATTATTAGAGAGAAAATTTCACTACACATTCTACAAATAATAAAAGGTAAGTAAATGAGTATTATTAACAACTTTTTGTCAATAAATATCAACACTTAAATGAAGTGAACAAATTTCTGGAAAGATGCCAATTCCAAAAGATCACTCAAGAAGAAATAGAAAACCTTCCATAGACTTGTATCTAAATCAAGAAATTGAATATGTAGTAAAAACATTGGCACCAAGAAAAATGTAGGCCCAAAGAGCTTCACTGGTAATGCGACCAAACATTTAAGAAAAAAATATCGATTTCCTTTGCTTCAGGGAATTGATCAGGAGGGAACATACCTCAAATTGTTTTGTGAGGCCAGCATTATCTCATATCAATAGCAGATAAAGGCATTACAAGAAAGGAAGGCCATACACCAAGAGACCTCATGATCATAAGTGCAGACATTCTGAGCAAAACTATAGTAACTCCAATCCAACTCTACATAAAACACATAAAAAACCATGATAAAGTGAGGTTTATCCCAAGATTTCGTGTCTTTAACATTAAAAAAAAAATCAATGCATGTTAATCTATTTAAGTATATGCAGAAGAAGCATATGAGAACACTCATTTCTGATAAAAGCTGAACAAACTAGGTAAAGAAGAGCATTTCCTCAAACTGGGTGAAGGGTATTCACACACAAAAAAAAGGTCCATAACAAAATCTATTGCTCTTTTATTGTGTAACAGTGAAACGCTAAATGATTAAACTTATAAAATATAGTATAGTATCAGAAAATATGAAATACTTAAGGATAAATCTGATTTTAAAAATGTGAAATTACCTGTGTATTGCAAACTGAAATATTGTTGAGAGAAATTAAGTAAGATCTAAATAAAGAGCCATAGATCAAAATAATCAGTTTTAAAAGCTCACTTCTTCCCGAATTGATCTATAGATTTCATGATAGCCCAGTGAAAATGCAGAAGGCATTATTTTTTTACAAAAACAGAAACGAATTTTAAAATTCATATGGAAATGCACATGACATGGAATACCCAAAACAATTTTGAAAAGATATAAAGGTAGAGGGTTAGGGGGGCCTTGTTTTAATACTTAAAAATCTATAGTTATCAAAGCATCTGTGAAAAAATAAATAAATGGAGCAGAAAACAGAGTGAGAAATACCTCCATGCAAAAAAGACAATTTATTTTTTTAAGGCAAAAAAGTCATTTCAATAGTTTTTTAACCAAAATTACGAGAACTGAATAGCTATATGCAAAAAAGGAAGAAAGGGGAAAAAAAGGGGGGGGGGACAAAAAAGGAACTAACTTGTCACTTGTCATCATATGCAAAAATTACTCAAAATGAATCACAGATCTAAATGTCAACTCTAAAAATCATATAACTTCTATAAGAAAGCACAAGAGAATACCTCTGTGACCTTGAGCTAGGTAAAGATTTCTTAAATATAACTTCGGAGCCATGATCCATGAAGAATAAATTGATAAAGTGGACTTCAACTTTAGAAACTCCTGCTTTCAAAAGATACTGTTAAGAAAAAGAGAAGATAAGCTATAGGCAGGAAAAGGATATTTGCAAATTCTCTCTCTGGCAAAAGACTTGTATCTAGAGCACAGAAAGAACCCTCAAAACCCTGTAATCAGAATGAAAACAACTCAATAAAGTGATCAAAAGATTTTATTAGACACACACACACACACACACACACACACACACACACACCACTGAAGAAATGACAAAAATGCACAAGAAAACCGGATCATTCCAAGCAATGATGAGGATATGGCAGAACTAAGTCTCATACACTGCTGGTAGAAATAGAAAAATGCCACCACCTCTTAGAAAACATTTGACAGTTTCTTCTAAGTTAAACATGTACATATCATATGACCCAATCATTCCTTTCTGATGTATTTATCTGAATATAAAGAGTATAACCACACTAAGTCTTATAGATGAAAGGTCACTGCAGCTTTATTTATAATAGCCCCAAACTGGGAATATCTCAAATATATATAAATATGTGGATGAATAAATGTCTTGGTTTATCCATAAAATAGATCACTCAGTCATAGAAAGAAAAAATATTATATATGCTACAACATGCATGAATCTCTAAGTAGGCTTATGAAGAAAGGCAGACCAACAAACAGACGTACCTTAGGATTCCAATCATAAAGAACTCGACTAGGGGTTGAATTTTTGCTATGAAAGTCCTCATAGGGAGTATCTGTACATCACTGGGTCTCTGTTGCAACTAGTCAGCTCTGATACTGTAGAGCCAAAGCAGTCACAGACAGAGTATAAATGAATAAGCACGGCTGTGTAACAACAAAACTTTATTTACACAAAGTAGCAGTTAACTCAGAGGTCACGTAGTTTATCAACACCTGCTATAAAAAATGCCAACTGATCTATAGGACAGAAAACCCAGCAGTGATTGCCAGGAGAAGAATGAAGATTGAGGAGCAGGAAGGAAGATTCCCAAGCGGACAGGAGGAAACTTTTGGGAGTGATCCGTATGTGCAGTCTTGACTGCGGTGATGGTTTCACAGGACAGATGTCAAACATATCGAGTCACACATTTTAAATATATGCAGTTGATTATGTCAATTACATCTCGATAGAGCTGTTAACAGAAAGCAAAAAAAAAAAATCTAAGACTTTTTCATATCCTTGAAGAAATTTACAACAGACATTTTTAGTTCAAGGAGCTCACAGCTCTTGTTTTCCTTCCATTATCCAATGCAATGTTGAATTTCAAATGCAATCACACTTTTCCACAGCAAGTTTTTGTTTTTGTTTTTAATGAAGTTCTCATTCGCAGTACGTTAGAGTCACCAGACTGCTAGCTGGAAGGGCTTGTCAATGACAAAGAGAAGTATTTGTTATGTGGGAAGAAAAATATTTAGGTACTCCACTTTCTGTACTTGCCAGAAACCTCTGCCCTGCCCTACCCGTCCCTCGCCCCTCCATTTGATACTGGTCCTGTTCAACGTACAGGACCAGCATCAGCTCTGAAGATTCAATGGAGCTTCCATTACAGATCAGCAGTGCCGTGTTCTCCAACTGGATGCCCAAGTATGGCAAGGTTGTAGCATCTCCTAAGCAGGCTCAGGGAATTTGGGACCTCCAATGACAGCCCAGCCCTCGATTTCTGCTATCCACATAGGTCACCACTCAGGTATGTGGCTGTGGCTACTTCAGACACACCAGCTGCATTGAGGAGTTAGGCACTCCTCACCCCATCACTATCATCCGTTCCCAATGAAACAGAATGGCCAGCCAACTGGGAAGCTCTATCCTGAGGCTTTAGCCCAAGAAGAGTTCAGAACCAGAAATACATTTTTTGACTCCCGCAACACTGGATGCCACCAGGGTTGCTTTTGCATAATTGTGCCAGAAATGATGTCGCTGTTTTCTTCTGAGGAGAACTGTAAAACAGAAAGCTTCTCTTTCAGTGCACTGTTGTCTACAGTATCGAAGTTCTCAAGAATGTGTATGATTTGGTCATTCGGAGCATAGCCTGGTGACCCAGAAGAGACCTGGGTTACAATCCCAGTTCTACTACTTACTAGCTGTCCATCTAGAAACAGTTCACTGAACTTTTCTTTGCCTCAACTTTATGAAGATTAAGTGGGGTAATGGGGGCAGCCCAGGTGGCTCAGCGGTTTAGCATCTGCCTTCAGCCCAGGGTGTGATCCTGGAGACTCGGGATCGAGTCCCATGTCAGGCTCCCTGCATGGAGCCTGCTTCTCCCTCTGCCTGTGTCTCTGCCTCTCTCTCTCCCTCTCTCTCTCTCTGTGTGTGTGTCTCTCATGAATAAATAAATAAATAAATAAATAAATAAATAAATAAATAAATAAATAAATAAATAAGATAATGGAAGCAAAGTGCTGGATTAAATGTTAGAGATTAATACGATTATTATTCATGAGGTCCTAAGAGGAATTTATGTCTGTTTTCAATATCCGTAGAAGTAGAGTTTTTCCCAAAGTTGCTCTATTTTTATTCTTTATAGAGTCCATGAATCTTCTAAGTTATTTTCTCCCTCAATATTAGTTGCTACTGTGGCCCATTTTTAACAAATGTGCTCATTTTACTGCTTTTATTTTGTGCACTCTCCTTCCTCTGGCTTCTACTTTCCTAACCTATGACCACTTTGCCTCATTTTCCTTGTTTTAAATGTGTTTTATTATGCTGTATTTTATCTGGCTTTTCGGGAGCAACCCTAAATGGTTGCTTGTACTGTCATCATTGATATAGTAGGCTGGGGTATATGTCATCAAACTAAAATAGATAAAATTGTGGTTTGCATAATCAAAAGTAAGGACATTCATTTAACCTGCCTTTATCGTTAAAAGTTTGTTCACTTTTAAAATTGAAATAATACCATTACCTCCACTGGACAACAACTATAAGGATTAAGTAATGCACATGAAGTCCTGTGTTGCCTGGCATTGAACTATCAGTCACTCAGTGGCAACTCTAATTATTGTCCTAAGGTACGGACTGTATTTTTCTGACTCTATTGTTCATTTATTCCCATCAAATTGTCTAAGCCACACAACAGACTAATATCCTCATTTCGGTGCCCATTATCTTAATTTCTCTCATCCTTCTTTTTACTCTTGTCTCTGTATCTATAAAGCATATGTATTTCACTTTAAACACATGAGTATCAGACTTCTAGCAACAGACACTCATTAGGGCCAAAAATAAAAATAGTTCATGGTAAAAACCACCAACCTTTCATACATTGCAAGCATACTTCGAATGATTTTTGATTTTGCAGATTAGAACATGATACTCATTAGTACAGATTTGTTCTTCTTCATTATAGAGAAACTGTGTTCAAAAGTCCATTAAAGGGATATTTGGGCATGAGTAGATAGGCATTCCACTTCTATGATGATCTAGAAAAAGCGAAAATGGAAAAACCCTAAATGTACCTCTAAAGTCCCCTACGTTAACTTTGTGGATTTAATCAATGTATTTAACCCCTATCAAGATGTAGTTTCTGGGGCACCTGGTGGCTCAGTGGTTGAGCATCCGCCTTCAACTCAGGTTGTAATCCCGGGGTCCTGGGATGGACTCTCACATCAGGCTCCCCACTGGGAGCCTGCTTCTCCTTTTGCCTGTGTCTCTGCCTCTCTCTGTGTGTCTCTCATGAATAAAAAAATAAAATCTGAAAAAAAAAAAAAAAGACTTCATTTCTTGGGGCACCTGGGTGGCTCAGTTGGTTAAGTGTCTACCTTTGGCTCAGGTCATGGTCCTGGGTCCTGGGACCAAGCCCTGCATCAGGTTCCCTGCTTGGTGGGTCTGCTTGTCCCTCTCCTTCTGCCACTCCCCCTACTCAAGCTCATTCTCTCTCTCTCTCTCTCTTTCAAATAAACTAAATTTAAAACAAAACCTTTGGATTTTTTTAAGTATAATAAGGAGGCTGGCCTACATTTAAGGTTGCTTTTCCAATTTCGGAAATCTCTGAATCTTCTTGAACAGTGCTTATCAATTCTGAGCTTGCAGAATATACATGAAGAGCTTGTTAAAACAGATTCATGGGAACCAGACCCAGATATTCCCACTCAGTGAGTGTGAAAGAAGCCCTGAAAGTTTGCATTTCCAGCAAGTTCTCAGGTGATGCCAATGCTGTCTGACCAAAAACCGCACTTGGAGCAGCTCTGTCTTATGACAAACCTCTCCCACTGCATTATCTTCCTCCCTGGACTCTTCTCCCCGTGTTGGGTTTCAGAGAGCTACCACCAATCAAGCTTTCCCTTCTTAATTATTATCTTCTTATCCGTGCAAAAACACAAACCATGAAATGGATTTTAAAAACCCTCAAATTTCCATTTTGATCACAATTCCAAGAAATGATTATGTATTGCTTCTCTTTAACGTGTAGCAAACCCACTCTCCTTTAGGATGCATGTAGCAGGAACAGGGTGAAGGTAGTTCCCCACTGGCTCACAGTTCTGGCATATGCCTGGTGCTCCAGTGCAATCATGAATTATTCCAGCTTTCATTTTCCAAAGTTCCCTAGCTTGGATGACAGATTACATGGTCAGCCTAACTAGAAAAAAGCACTCAACATTGTTTGGTTAATAGCTCACTATTTCTTATGCATTCAGAAACTGGGCGAAACACTTCTCACATCTCATATTGTCTTGATACTTACCAACCCTAACAGCAAAGTATCATTATGACCATTTTCACATGAGGAAACATTTGAAGAATTGACAGTAACTGCAAAGCTAGGTTGGCCTGACACCAAACCCCAGCAGTATATCCTATTGATTAGAGTCGAAAGTTGATCAATGTGGAGTACCACCTATTAAATGATTTAAGGGTCATATCAAGGTTCACCATTGACCACAAAAATGATAGAGGTCTGGAAATCAGTTGAATTATAAAAACTTAAAAGACTTTATGACTTGTTTTTCTTTTATCATAGATGTATTCTATCCATCAACTTCAGCATGCCTCCATTTTGACATTCCCAACACTCCAGCTGATACGGAGTAATTATTCACTTAGGTCCTGGGTTCTTTGAGGTTACACTACTGGCTCAACACAGATTGTCTCAATACATTTCATTTGTTGAGAGGAATAAAAGAGTGACTAACTTATAACCATCAGGACATTAAAATACAGAGCCACTGAATAGATAGCCTTCCTGGTCATGACCAAGATCTAGTCTAGTTTTCCACTGTGGAAAAGGCTGTCTCCAACTTTCATCAAAAACACTAGTATAATCCTTAATACAATGTAGGGTAAGACAATATCAGACTGCCTGATATTATCAAGTTTTGAGTGTTTCCTATTAGCAGAAGAATTCTGGAGAAAGCCCTTATTTTTTACTGCAATGCAAAGACCCAAAATGACACCATCAGAGAAAGTGACATTGGCCAGCACACATTTCAATTCCAGGTAAAAAGGTATTTATGTGAGAACCCTTCTGCTCACGTCGATTCTCTTAAAACATCCAGCTATTTCTTCTTAATTGAAAGTTGTAAGAGAAAATGGTATCTGATTTACATTTCAAATTTCCACGTAACTATAAACTTTTATAGTGGTGAACAGATGTTGATGTGAGTTTTACAAAGCTGAGAAATACTTTTCAAATTCATGTCAGAGGAATGTCAAATTGATACCAGGCAAAGAAATACTAAAAGACAAGCAAAATTGCCATGTTTACTACACTTTGCCTAGTGTGACAACGTCTCTTTCCAAACTACAGTCCTAGGTGACTAGTAGTCCAAAAGTCTTCATCAGTGTGAATCCAAGTTTTCAGATACAAGCTTGAAAGCAACTTTATAGCTTATGTACTTAGTAAACACACAGACCATGAGCCCAGCTCCTCATACACACGTTTCTGGATTTCCAAACATTTAAAATGTTAACTACAAAGTTGTCCTGGATTGAGATTTAATAAATCTTGATGTCCACGATAGCCATCATTTCACAAAGAAATTCACAGCTACCAATCAGTCTCAGAACAAACACTGCTGGATCTTGCTTCTGATAAATCCCACCAAGTTAAAAAAAAAAAAAAGTGTGTGGAGGTGGGGGACGGGACATGTGATAGAGCTGCTGTGAACTCAGAACTGGCCCCTGAGATTCCTTCCTACCCTCAGTCCAGCATTCATTTGAATTAATCCTCAATTCATAAAGCACAACTCCTTAGAAAGTAGGAGCTAGGCAAAGAGATAAAACAAGGAGTTTATCTGAAGAGCATCCTATGAATAGGAAAATAGTCTCTGCCAAACAGGCGAAATATTTAAAGTCATTTCATGGGCCATGTTAAAAACATCAAAAGGAAGTTTAGGACAAAGGCAGCATCCACTTGCTTGAACTTCCTTTAAGATTATGAATATATCAGCCGTTGGCCTCTCAAGTCTGAGAACTTTTTTGGGGGGGTGACAGAACAAATTTAGGATTTTCTGACTTCATATGTTCCTTCTAAAGCAGAGATTTATTCTGGTGCATTATTCCTCTATGCTTCTGATATTTAAAGAAAAAGGGTGAGGGTGCCGGATATTGCATGCAGAATATCATCTGCTAATTCATAGATCAGTAAGATCCAGCGACAGACTAGACACCATTAATTGTGTTTGTCGCAGTCTGATAAGACCGAGTTTCCACCAAATTATTTTCTGTAGCTGGGCCCCATCACTGGGGTTCGTGTCAAGGGCTTGATCTTCCACCCCAAGTCCCCACATCAATTTCCAAATAAGTGAAGTAATTAAGTCAGCCTTGCACCAACTTCACACTTTAATGCCGTTTTATTGGGTGTTCTATCTTACTTCCCCTTGCGGTTTGATAATTTCCTGTTCTCTCTGCTCACGTCCAAGGAGTCATCTCACGGCATTTACCAGGCATTCACTGGTCCTGAAGGGTTGCCATAGTCCTGACACACAAGTCATAAAGCATCTACGCGGAAGCAAATGGTAGTCCAACTGCTGCTGCTTTACATATAGCAAGAATCACCCGTGGGGCTTAGAACAAACATAGCATTGTGCAACACAGGGCAGCTGGTGGGCTCCATGTGGCCCCCAGCTGTCAATGCGACAACTGATGATAATTAATTACTAGAGATTCAGCAAGATTCAGCCTGCGTTTAAGTCCCTGGTCATATGTCGGACTCTCTAGGAAGATCTGCTTTCATTTTTGTCCAGACCACTAGGGCAAGTTTTGGGGCTGAAAGGCAGAGCAACAGATCCAACAGCAATGCGGATTTACTGGCGTGGTAAAATAAATTGATGGAACGTGAATTATAGATTTCACAGAGTCCTGAGTGAGCTGGCCTTATGGCAGTTCGTGTTTAGCTGTTTTCAGTTCCCTTGCATGTACTTGATCTTCATCTATACAAGTTTTTAAGTCCATAAAGGCACCAGTGGGATGAGGGGAAAATCTTTGGTTTTTCAAGTAATGTGTAATAATGAAAAATTGCCAAATGAATCTCAGCAAGAAATTTAGAAAGTCTCTACCAGTAGGTAAAAGTTTATACTAGTCTCAACATATATCTTTAGTAGTGGCTCTCTCTTTCTCTCTCTCTTTTTTTTAAAGATTTTATTTATTTATTCATGAGAGACACACGGGGGGGGGGGGGGCAGGGACACAGGCAGAGAGAGAGGCAAGCTCCATGCAGGGAGTCCGATGCAACACTCCATCCTGGGACCCTGGGATCACACCCTGGGCTGAAGGCAGACGATCAACTGCTGAGCCACCCAAGAAAGGCTTATCCTTTGTGATAAGGGGTTTTGACCTACACTTACTTTGAGGCTCTCAATTTACTTTTTAATCCTGTATCCAAGGCTGTCCATCTCCTGTCTCCTGTGGCTGGTCAAGCAGTAGCAGACTCTTCTGGGCATCTTTAGATCTGGCTGCATGACCACTGACACTGTCACTAGGGTTTTCAGCCCTCATTTGTAAGTGTCTGATGGAACAAAGTATTCTTTTCAGTGATCTCTTAATCTGACACTTGTGTATGTGTGCCTGTTATGTTCTGGGCAACTTTAGTACGTGATTTATTCCTGGTCTGAGCAAAAGGCAAGACCACCTTGTCAGTTTACAGGAAATGGGCTTGTTCCTACTGTGAAGACATAGACTCATTCATCATCTGATAGGCCACGTTACATTGATCGTACCTATCTTTGCAAATAATGAATTATTACTTAGAAAACGCTATTAAGAGAAGAAAATATGTTTTTAAATACCCATTTTTGGAGGGCACCGAAGTGGCTCAGTGCACTAAGCATCTACCTTTGGCTCAGGTCATGATCCCAGGACATTGGGTTCCCTGCACACAGGGACTCTGATTCTCCCTCTCCCTCTGCCCCTCCCCACTGATCATGCTCACTCACTCCCTCTAAAATAAATAAATAAAATCTTTAAAAGAAAATACTCATTTTTTTTTCAACCAGGTAATAACAGTTTTGGTCTATTTTGCTTTACTTTTTTAGCTTATCTAGCTATGATTTTTGTCATTTCACGGTTTAAATCAGAGAAAAAGAAGAAAAAAGTCAAAAATAAGTCTTTCTAGCTACTCCCATAAGATTGTAAGTTTCGTTGAGCAAGGCTTTCTCTTCATTCTCCTCTAATTATGTCCTGCAAGACTTGGTTTGCAGTGTTCTTCGGGTATGAAATACCAGAATCTAAATACAGAAAAAAAGTCTTCATAAAGTATTCCATAATGTTAGGAAGTAAATACCCTGTTATCTACTATGAACTGCTCTCAAGTTCCTGCCAAGAGCATTACCAGGGCATCACCATAGCTTCTCAGCAATGGTACTTGCTTGGTTCAATTTCTACTTTACTTTCCTTATTAGAGAAAGAGTAGGAAAAATTATTTATACTTGGTATTTGTTCTGAAGCTCAATTTCCCCATTGGTATGTTTATTTTGTTTGCTTTTCTTTATACATAGATCTTCCTTTACCATACCTTTGCAGAGAGACCTATTTATATGGAATAATTTTTTATTAAAAAGCCCATTGTTCTTTTTTTTGTTTTTTTTTTTTTTTTGTTGGCAACAAAGATGCTTTTTACAGATGAGATAGCTTTTCCATTTCTCTTCATAGAACAATCCAGTATGAAGTAATGAGTGCTGGCTATTATGTAAGACTGATGAATCACTGACCTCTACCTCTAAAACTAGTAATACATTCTATGCTAATTGAATTTAAATTTAAAAAAAGAACAATCCAGTGCTGAATAGACAAAAAATGGACACCAAATGAGAAAAAAAAAAAAAAATGAGACCCAGTGCTCATCAAAAGTGTTTGAACGAAACTTTTAGGTTCAGATGGAATAGAAAAAAAGTAAAGCCATTTGATATTAAGATTTGCTCTAATATCAGAATGTTTAATTTTGAAGTGCCTGGGTGGCTCAGTGGTCGAGCATCTATCTTCGGCTCAAGTCGTGATCCTAGGGTCTTGGGATCAAGTCTACCATCAGCCTCCTTGTAGGGAACCTGCTTCTCCCTCTGCCTGTGTCTCTGCCTCTCTCTCTGTGTCTCTCATGAATAAATAAAATCTTTTTTTAAAAAAGATCCTTTAATTTTTCCTTCTTTATTTTGGTATTGGCAAATAAACAATTCACAGGTTCTTAATTTTCTAGTAAATCACACTAAAATTCATGACATTTTTGAATTATTTGGGGGAAATATTTGCCTGGTGTAGAAGTTTCATAAAGAAGGCTGTGTTATATTTTCTTCCATATATGAAAAAAACCTTCCCTCTCCAGGGAATGTCTTATTGGAAAAAAATGATTTTCCACATATTTATTGTAAGATTTTCATAACTACCAAATAGATGCTTATGAAAATTTCTACACTAACCTGTGTTTGAATTCTGTTTTTAGAAAGGACTTAGTAATACCTATTCTCTGCTCACTCAGGATGGTCTCAATACATCCTGCACAAAGAAAGAACATAGAAATTTCAGTGATTTCCATTTCTATTAATCTCGGGGATTGGTTAAAAACTGCATGGTCTTTCCCTACCAAGATTCTGATGGCATTTTTTTTAAAGAAGTAGAAAACAATAATCCTAAAGTTTAAATGAAACCAAAGCAATCCTAAGAAAGCAAGAAACATCCACTTACTGATGTCAAGGTTTTCTACAATATTTTCTGCTCCCCGGGACCTTTAGGCTTGTCTTGACCCATTTGAAGACCAGGAAGTTGATAAATCACGAGGCCCGCTGCTGAGAGACGGTGGTGACTCGGTGCTGGCTCGGAAAGGACTGTCGCCAGGGATGGCAGAGCTTGAGGATGGGGAGCTGCCTGGCATCCGGGGACCATGGAAGAGGAAGCGCTAGGGGGTTATGATTTGATTCGAACTATCCGGGACCCAGAGAAGCCCAATACTTTAGGAGACCTGGAAGTGGTAACAGAAAGTAATGTGAAGATTCAGGAAATAAATGAAGACTATCTGGTTATTATCAGGTTCAGGCCAACAGTACCTCACTGCTCTTTGGCAACCCTTATTGGGCTGTGTTTATGAGAAAAACTTCACTGGTGTTTACCATTAAAACATAAGTTGGAAATCTACATTCCTGAAGGAACCCACTCAAAGGGGAAGACATCAACAAGCAGATAAATGACAAAGAGCGAGTGGCAGCTGCAATGGAAAACCCCAACCAACCTAAGGGAAATTGTGGAACAGTGTGTCCTTGAACCTGACTAATGGCTGTTTTAAGAGCCACTTAATTTTAATTGTTTGATATATTTGTTTAAATTCTTTGTAGAAAGTAAAAGACTCATTTGTAATACGTAGGTGACTTGTACCTCAAAGCATTTTTTAACGGATGATTTGTAAGCAAGATTTAATTATAAGTAGCACCTAGTTTGTTCAGTGTATAACATTCTCAGGATTTGTAACGCTTAAGTGAGGAGACAGAAAAATATTTTCTAGTTATTATGTGTCAGATGGGTTGCTATTTTTCTGACGCCTCTTCTGATGCAACTACTTCTCATGTCAAATATTTACTGTGCCCAAATGTATTCAATTTAAACATTACTCTGTAGAATAAATAAAACAGAGATGATTCTTTAAAAAAAAAAAAGGTATTCTACAAAGCTAGAGTAATCAAAACAATACAGTACAGGCATAAAAATAGACAAAAAGAGCAAAAGAATAAAATCAAAATGCCAAGGTAGACCTAAGCAGATAAAGTCAACTATTATCTGACAAGAAAGTCAAGAATATTTTATGGAGAAAAAAACAGTATTTAATAATTGGTGCTGAAAATATTGAGTAGTCACATGTAAAAAGAACAAACTAGACACCTTATACCAAAATCACAAAAATTAACCCAAAATCTAAGACCTAAAACCAAGAAACTCCTTGAAAAAACATAGGGATATACTGACACAGCTCTTGGCAATGATTTTTTTTTGGATATGATACCTAAAGCACAAACACTGCAATAAAAAAATAAATAAATGGGACTCCATCAAAGTAAAAAGCTTCTGCACAGCAAAGCAATCAACCAGTGGAAAGACAACCTATGGAATGGGAAAATAGATTTTCAAATCTTAAGTCTGATAAGGAGTTTATATTGAAATAGATAAAGAACCTCAACATCTCACTAGTAAACACACACGCAAAAAAAACCCCACAAATAACCCTATTATAAAAATAGGCAAAATGCCTGAATAGCATCTTTTTTCCCAAGAAAATATATGAAAGGCAAACAGGTATGTGACAAGATGCTCAACTAGCCATTAGCAACAAGAAAATGCTAATGAAATGGGATTCATTTGCCCAGGCAAGAACAATGAGACCAAAAATAAACAACTACATCAAACTAAAATGCTTTTGCTCATTGAGGACAATTGTCAATGAAATGAAAAGGCAACTTATTAAATGGGAGAAGGTGTTTGTAAATAATTCATCTGATAAGAGGTTTATATCCAAAGCTGTAAGAACTCTACAACTCAACACCAAAAAAACAAAAACAAAAACAAAACAAAACAAAAAAAACTATCCAATCCAAAAATCAAACCAAACCAAACAAAGCAAAAAACAAAAACAGGCAGAGGATATGAATAGACATTTTCTAAAGAAGATATACATATGGCCAAAAGACACATGAAAAGGTGTTCAGTATCACTCATCAGTGAAATGCAAATCATAGCCATGGTGAGATATCACCTAATGCTTGTTTGAATGATTGTCATCAAAAAGACAAGAGGTAATAAGTCCTGGTGAGGATGTCAAGAAGAGGGAGACTTTGTGTACTGTTGGTAAGATTGTAAACCAGTTCTGCCACTATAGGATATGGAGTATGGAGGATCCTCAGAAAACTAGAAATTAAACTACCACATGACCCAGCAATTCCACTCCTAGGAACACATCCAAAACAAACAAAACCACACACTTGAAAAATTATCTTCACTCCCATATTCATAGCAACATTATTTAAAAGAGCCAAAACATGGATACATTCTATGCATCCATCAACAGATGCATGGATAAAGAAGGTACAATACCTAAGTATATATCTCATATATATATACATACCTGAGAGCATATTATTTGGCCATAAAAACAATAAAAAATAAAACAAGGAAACCCTACCACTTTCATCAACATGAATGGATCTTAAAGGCATTATACTCACTGAGATAAGAAGTCAGAGAAAGGGAGATATTGTACACTCTCATTTACATGTATTATCAAAAACTAACAAACTGGGGCACCTGGGTGATTCAGTCAGTGAAGCATCCCACTTGATTTCAGCTCAGGTCATGATCTCACCCTCCTGGGATAGAGCCCCACTGCAGGTTCCCTGCTCAGCATGGAGTCTGCACAACTCTCTCCCTCTCAAATAAATAAATAAAATCTTTAAAAAAAAAAAAAAAGACACACAAAAACTAACAAACCAACAGAAAAACCTCAAAAAAATAGATCAATAGGTGGTTCCAGAGGTGAGAGCTAGGGCAAGAGGAAATTGGAATAAAGTGAGCAAAACAGACATACTCCTAGTTACCGGGTAGTAAGTACTAGGGATGTAATGTACATCATAACAACTAAGGTTAACAATGCTGTGTGATAAACAGGCAAGTTCCTCAAAGAGTTAATCCCAACAGTTCTCATCACAAGGAAAAAAAATTTTCTTTCTTTTTGGCATTCTCTTTTTATTTTTATCTCTAGGAGATGGTGGATTTAACTATATTACAGCAGTTATTCCATAATATATGTAAGTCAACCATTATGCTTTCTGCTTTGTACTCTTAAAGCGATGCCTATCAATTATATCTCAATACAACTGGAAAATTATAAAAGCACCTGTTTTAAAGGTATTTATGAAAATGTGACACAGGATACACTAAGGAAAGTGTTTGTTCAAGTAATGTAAGAGACAGCTCTTCTATACTCCCTTGAAAGAAGTATAAAAAGGAAAGCACATGCAAAAAAAGATGCACATGTGAAATGATGTGGAGGTGGGTGAGGTGATGGGGTAACTGGGTGATGGGCATTAAGGAGGGCATTTGATGGAATGAGCACTGGGTGTTATATGCAACATATGAATCACAAAATTCTACCTCTGATAAAACACTCTATGTTAACTAAATTGGATTTAAATAACTTTTTTAAAAAGACACTTACGAGTGTAAAACACATAAAGTATTACCCTATAGAATGTAATTTTAATACTGGTTAACTCAAGAAATGGAGGAGGAATGTTAGAAAAGTTGAGTGAGGAAGTGAAGGCTTCAGGAAAGGGACAGCAAGAGGAGAATGATAACGTAATGGGACAAAGGTGACGCGAGTATCAGGACAAGTTGGAGCCAAGTTCAAAACCTGTGGAGTCTACTTCAAGACCTATCAACTGAGAAGACGAAACATCCTAATGAAAGGTCCACAGTGTCCTGAGAAGAACATGACATAAATATATGCATACATCCAATATACATAAACACCATGATGGAAGAAAAATTAGAACATGGAGGCTGTATGGTGTCTTGCCACAGGAAACCAATCAATTTGTGGGCTTGACATTTTTCTATCTATGTCATCAATTATTAAAGAGAATTATTAAATCAGTTCACCAAATTCAGCCTTTCGGTTTCATTGGGTTGCTAGGTGGGAGGGGAAGGATGACTGCCTTCCCTTTTTATTTTAGCCCATTTTGTCTGTAGATTCCTATCCCTTGGGATTTGAGTATTTACATGAGTGAAGATACACAGAGCAGAAGTACATGGATCCACATATAGAACCACATAAGAACGGCCAACATATACTTCAGGAGAATGAGCAGATCTCTCAAAGCTTCCAGAGTAAGGACAGAAAGCTTCTGAGACAAACTCTGAAAGTATTGGTAGGATTGAATACTAAGTGTAAACGGACATGCAGAGAGAGATGTGCCATTGAGACAATCATTTCATAATCCTATCTGCTTCACTGACTAGAGCAGAAGGCCCAAGTAGAATAATAATGTGAACATGATAGTACACATCTGTTGTTTGTGACTGTCCAGAACTCCCTTTTTCTTTTTTCTAATAGCATTATGATTTTCCTATGGACAAACAACCCTCCCGCCCCCCACCTTCTACTTCTAGTTGATATGGTCTGGGTGAAGTTAAGACTCCAATTGTGAGCACAGGCCTTGGTCCTGGCCAGTAAGAACAACATGACACCATAATCCCAGAGATTGAGTTAGGGATGAGAATGTAACTGAAACCAGCCAATCAGAATAATGCAAGAACTATTAACAAAGTTTAGGGAGAGATACTCTTTTTTCATCTGGTTTTACTAAGCTGATACAACATAAACCTAGAGCTTGGGGTGGTAACCTTTCTGCCACCACATGGGAACAGACTGCTTGGAGAAAGTTGCCAATACAAGAAAGAGTAATGGCCATATGTACAAAGAGACAGATTTCCGATAACCCTGAACATCCTAGATCCAGGTAGGCCTGAATTCCAATAGTCCTGAGCACTTTCAATTATGTGAGCCAATCAACTGCCTTTTCTGCTAAGGCCAAATTCAGTTGAGTTTCTGTTACTAGTAACCTAAAGAATCTTGACAGATCCAATGAAATACATGAGATAGGGAAAAGACAGAAGACAGTAAGCTCTAATCTGAGCCACTGGGCCATGAAACCTAGGAATGTAGGTATAGCTACATTCTTGTTGATAGAAAGAGGATCCAGAGTTCAGGGAGAGCAGAATTTTGCCCAATTTTTCATTCAAAGCAGGTAGTTTAACTAGCAATAAAACCTGGGGCAATTAATTCATGCTTTTGGGGCCTTAATATTCTCATCTGTAAATAGGGCTAACAGGAACTACCCTAGAGGATATTTGTCACTATAAAGCATGATAATACTTATACAAAATATGGAAGGTGCTCAGTAGAAACTACATCCCTTCCCAATCCTGACTGGAACTACCATGGCCAGTATCCTTACACAGCCTCCACCAACTCAAGTTATTATATGCAAGTCCCAGTGTAGCCCATCTTTCCATGCTCATGCTCAAGCTCAGAAGCTATATTTTTCCCATTACGATCCGTCCTACCTCTTCTCATGTCAGTTTTATTCATGACAAGATTTTGTATCAATCACACAAGTTTGTATTTTCAGAGGGTCACATAAAATGGAAACATGTAAGAATGACTTCCTCAAGTGACATTTTTAAGTACGTGAGGGCAAGTTTGTTGAGACAGGGGATTAAGTTCCACCTAGATTTTAAGATGGCATGTTTAAAAAAAGAATAGCTCACAATTTAAATCACATACACCTAATAGCTTCAGGTTTAGAGAAAATTGACTAGCAGGAAGCAATCCAGCTGCATGAAATAATTAAAGCTGCAGGTCTCAGAATTATAGAATAAAGTATGCTTTACATTTAGACTTGAAAAGAATATCAATGAAGTGGAAGCATGCTCCAACACTGAGGTCAGTACTGAAAACAACTAAATCATTTAGAAAGTGCTTCTCCATCTCTCTTTTCCCCCTCACACTTTCAACCCAAGACCAACCTCCCATAGTGGACATAACTCTCTGTTGCACACACTCTGGAAAAAGTACCAAGGGTCTCTTAATGCCCAGTGGAACAGACTCTACTGATCTACCTTGCACGGACTCTCCTGAACCTTTACACCATTTGCTGTTGACATCTTGTATCTCTCTTCATCCTCATTTCCCTGTTTCACTCTTACCTGGTTTTCTCCCCTGCTCTGGATTTTTTGTCACTTGATCTCCTTTACTATCTTCACTTCCCTACAGGAGCTAATTGAGCTCATGCATTCAGTTGCTACCTAAATGCTGTTAAGTGTCAATTTTTTTATGTCCAAATCCTTGACTGAAATCAAGGGCATCTCCACTTGGATTTCCCAATGATGTTTCATACAGAGACTCTTCTAGCCCTGCTATTTCCACTAATTTCCTTCATTTGCTAATAGCATCTCCATTTACCCTGTTCCCCAGCCAGATATTTAGGAGTCATTCTAAATTTCCTTCTCTTTCTCAGACTGTTCATCATCCATGAACAAGTCTCATAAATGCAATCTTCTCCACCTTTTTCATATCTGACCTCACATTCTCGTGCATGTTTTATCTTCAATATAGGTCATTGTCTCTTACCAAGAAATAGATCATAATATGATCTGTGGCCTCTCATCTCCTGTTCCTCCAATTTATTCTCTATAATAACAGCCATGGTATTTTGTTTTTCTAAAATCAAAAGCTGTTCATGTCTCCTATGTCCATCTGCTTTATGTCACCATGGCTTCTCTCCCCCTATCTCAAATACCCCACCACACTGCGACCCTGGGATGAGTCTCATTTATTTCCAAGTCTCATTTTATGTCATCTACACTATTAATCTTTTGGAAACTACTCTTCTTCCCTTTCGGTGCCAACCCGCCCTGCCAAGACTATATATATATTTCACTTATATTGTATAATATATATTATACTGTATATATTTATATACATAAATATATTCCATTTATACAAATGTATACGTGATACAGAGGAAGAAAGTGTAGAGAAACTTAAGAACAGTCCAACAACAGAGTTAACAATCAGTGCTGATTGATGCTGTAGCCATAATACAATTGGGTGACATAGGTGGCATTTTGTGAGAGGGCAGGGTATAAATTTCACTCCAAAAAGGCAACATGTCACATACTATGGCAGGTAGTATCTTCCAAAAATGTCATTAGAGTATCTCTCATCCCACATGGTCTTCCACATGGATCATGCTACTCCTCCATTAAGCATTATAGGCTTCACCTTTTTAAACCCTGGGCAGACTTGGTCATACACAGCTCTGACCAAAACAAGATGGCACACATAATACTGTTCCAGTTCTGGGAATAGCCCTTAACTGGCCTAGCAATTTTTGTCTCCCACTTCTTAGAAGCTAGCTAACACGCATGAAGCATGACCACCAGGCCACCATTCTTTAAGAAGTCTAATACCCATGAAGAGAAAATGAATAGTGTGAGATCAATTAGCACTGAGGCACCTGACATGTGAATGAAGACTTCAGCTTACCCAGAAACCCAGTGGAGCCTTCAGATGACTGCAGTCCCACACACCATCTGCCTACACAGCCTGACAGTCCCAAGTTAGAACCACCCACAGCACCTAGACCACCCACAGATCTAGAGAAAGAAGCAAGTTGTTTTCCAGCTCTAAACTTTGGGGTGATGTGTTACACCACAACAGATAACTGGAACACATCATCAGGTTTTCCATTTTCTCTAACACTGTTAGAATTTCTAAATTGATTAGTAACAGTACAGGCTACCTTTCAATCTCTAAGTCATCTATCAACTTCATAAATAAAAATCAAGAATGCAGGGGCACTTGGGTGATGCAGTCAGTCGATTAAGTAACCAACTCTGGGTTTTGGCTCAGGGAGTGATCTCAGGATCATGAGATCGAGCTCCATCATGGGCTCATGGCCCTACCTTTCCCTACATTAGGGTCTAAGGTCAGTGTGGAGTCTGCTTGAGATTGTCTCTCCCTCTCCCTCTGTCCCTCCCAACCATGCTCACTCTCTCTCCCTCTCTCTCAAATCAATCAATCTTTAAGGAAAAAAATGCAAAGGCAATAGCAGTACAATAAAGTAATACCTGAAAATCTTTTTAATTCAAAACATGGTCTCTAAACAACAAAGACATAGGATAAAAATTAAATACCCACTTATGCTGAACTAGTAGAAATAATTATGTCCCCCAATGGAACATCATACACTATAAAAGGACTACTTTAGCCCTGTATAAATTGTTACCATGTCATGTCAGTGTAGTAAGTTAAGTTACATAAGAGTATGTACATAATATGGATCTCATTTTTTAAGGGAATATGTACTTTTAAATTTAGAGGAAAATAATACTGAAATATATACCTAAAAGGACATAATTACCTCTGAGAAATTGATCAAAGAGGAGGATTTAGCTTTATTATATTTGTGTCATAATGAATACTTTTATAAAGAATATGGGCCACAACTTATTTAAGAGAAATGCAAATCCTTAAGAAAAAAATACATGTTTATCAAATATCTGATCGTCTCTCTCTCCTCACTCTCCCCTTATTCTGGCCTCATCTAGCTTTATCTTTAGAATTTATATATACTTTTGTTCATCTTTAGTTTAACAATACCACAGAATTTCAGAGCAGAGGACATGTTATTCTTATGAGGAGTCAAGTTATTTGACAAATTCAGATCCAAACTCCTTCACCTTAGAGTATGAGGCATCCACAATTTTTCTCTCAACTATCAACACATTTTTCTCCCCATTTTTATACGCATGGTTCCCAAACTACATCTGTTCCTCAAACTCTAGCCTGGTTTTGGTTTTTTTTGCTTTGTTTTCCCTGCATCTGGATAGTTTGTGCTGTTCTCTTTATGAAATCCACATGTTCAGTGTCACCCCCATGTCCACACACACCGCCCATACTTTGAGGCTAATGCTGCCGCCATATTTTCCTCCAGTAGGAGTCATCTAACACTTTATCTCCTTTATCTTTGCCTTTGTCACTTTTTACCTATTATCTTTCTGAAACTATTATTACTGGGTATTTTGAATAGATAATTAAAACAGCTCACAGTTCAAATGTATTTAAAAACACAGTGAATGATCCCTCTCTCCAGTCACCCTTTTCCTCATCCTTCTGTTAACCACCCATTTATTTTCTTATGATCCTTTTCAGGGATGTTTGAACATATGTAAAAGCACATGTGTGCCTATTACTTTCCTTGTCTTTCACATAAATCATGGAGTACTATACAAACTGCTTTGGACTTTGCACTTCATACATCTAGCCATTCAACCACAAAGATTTATAGAGCTACTATATTCGGGGTACTCTTCTAGGCAGTGAAGAGACAAGAATAAACAAAAAAAGTCCCACCCTCATGGAGCTAACATTTGTAGAGAAAAGAGAAAGGAGCAAAAAAATCACTACAGTATATAGTATGTCAGACAATAAGAACTATAAAATAATAGTAACGATAAAGAAGGACAGGAAAATATTATGGAGGTTAACATTTTAGATGGGGTAAGCTATAAAGTCCTCACTGAAAAGATGCTTTTAAAATAAATGCTGAAGACAACTAAGGTATTAACCATGCAGTTCTCAGGGTAATAGCATTTCAGACAGAGGGAGCAAATGCAAAGGCCTAAGTGGGATTCTATCTGGTGGGTTCTAAAGATAGCAAATAGCAAAATGTCTGCTGTGGTTGTAGCAGAGTAAACAAGTAACCTACTAGTATTTTAAATATTTGCATTCATCTCTTGCTTATGTAAGACTAAAAGATCCAGAACTTAGTAAGATTAGTATGCATGGTTAACCTTAGTTTCTTCTAGTACTTAACTCAAAGCTTTATGAATAGGGGCGCCTGGGTGGCTCAGGTCATGATCTTGGGGTCCTGAGATCACTGAGCACTGTGGCAGGCCCCCTGCTCAGCAGGGAGTCTGCTTCTCCATCTCCCTCAGTGCCCCCTCCCTGCTCATATTCTGTCTCTCAAATAAATAAAATGTTAAAAAAAAAAGCTTTATGAATAATAAGTGCTCAAGAGTTGCTAAATGATAAACAGATCCATAAATGAATAAACAAACAAACAAATGGTTCATCATCTAAGGTCAATTGTATTTACTGATTTGGAGCCTTTCATGGGCCACTTCCTTGGTGGAGGACACTGTTCTCATGCATACCCATGCTACCAGAGCCCCCAGTTCTTCCATCCTACGTCACTGCTCAGTGGGGCCTCTGACTGTCTAATTGATTAATCCAACAACAAAAGTTAGCAAAGAAAGAACTGCAAGGCTGATTAGTGACTCTCCTTCTGTTTCTGAGCCAGAGAACCTTGGTATTGCTGCTCTTTTCCTATTGCGGATCTGGAGAAAGAAGGTACAGGTGAAAACTGACAGGGTTCAAATTCCCATCCTTCCACTCCAAAGGTCATGTAGATGTGTTTCATCAGTTATTGGCAACTATAGAATATTTATTAGGTGGTGGGTTTCTCTCTGTAATATACTGACAGGCATGATCCAATTTTCTCGAATACAGACCTGTCATCTCAGGACAAATAAATGGGCTTGGAGGTATTTCTCAGCATGGCTGAAGGAGACATATACATTCAAACTTTCCATTTTGTCTCTTACTTGCCACATGCACACGTTTCCAGCCCCTCTAATGAGCCTTGTACCTATTAAACAGAGTTAAGCTCAGTCTCTTCCCTAGAAAAATTTGCAGAAGAAGGAACAATTACTCTATTTAAAAACCAAAAAGGTGAGAGGTAAAGAATATAAAAGTCTTAATAAAACCTTAATCCCAACATCCCTGTGCTAGATCTCCTCCAAAAGCAAAGTCAGCTCTCATGTGCTGAATCGTTGCCAAATTGGACTCTGTTTTTATCTTATTGAAATGGATGCTTCATGAAACAAAGATCTACATTCTAAAAATTGTCTTCCATGCAAAGTGCATTTTTTAAAAGATTTTATTTATTTATTCATGAGAGACACGGGGAGAGAGAGAGGCAGAGAGAGAAGTAGTTCCCTGCAGGGAGCCTGATGCAGGACTTGATCCCAGGACCCTGGGATCATGACCTGAGCCAAAGGAAGACACTCAACCACTGAGCCACCCAGGTGCCCCGATGCAACGTGTATTAAAGAAACTTCTTCCATAAGTACATCTAGTTCCATCCCAGTGCCCTGTGAGGAAAATCTACACACTACCTCAATGCCCCAACATAAAAACTTGCAGGAAGATTTTTGCTTCACTGAACACATTCAAGGACAGCTCAGGTCACTATTTCCAAACTCTTTAAGCCATCAGGTTATCCCAGCCTGCATATTCTATTGTTCTTGTTGTCTCTCATCAAGGCATAGACGGGTTCTGAAAACTCCCATTTCTTCAAGATGTCTCGAGCACAGCGCATTTTTCAACCGATGCTACAAAGGCATTCATTGACTTCCTAGGCATTTAGTATCCAGAAGAAAGCCCAACCTGTGCCCATCGTCATCATCATACATTTTTAAATCACTAGTTTACATGGCTGTTTACTGGCTCCTCCATTTTACTGCCCTAAAAATTTTCTATCTCAATTGTAAAACCATGTACAAGGAAAATTATGGACGCAAATTTGAGGTGAAGGTCCTGTATATGCTAAATACTGTACCCTGCTTCAACCCTTCTGAGATCTATTTTGTGACTTCAAGTTATTTCTAGTGTCCTCTGTGTTTACATGGAAGAGAGATACATAGCATGTGCTAACAATACACATCTTTTTAAATTTTTTTTTCTTTTTAAAATTTTTATTCATTGCAAGTACTTAGATCTCAAAGACTGAAGTGAATCTTGTACATGTGCAAGAAATGTGCGCATCTACAGGAGTACAAGTTATTTGCAACAAGAAAATAGTTTCATGTGGAAAGAACATTGAAATGATCACACAGAAGGAAATGAAATCTGTGACTTTAATATTTTTTATTTATTCATGTATTTGATAAAGAGAGTGAGAGAGAGAGAGAGTGCACAAACAGGGGGAAGGGAGAAGCAGGCTCCCCAATGTGGGGCTCAATCCCAGGACCCCAGGATCATGATGTGAGTCAAAGGCAGATCCTTATCCAACTGAGCTACCCAGGTGCCCCAAAATCTGACTTTATGGAGAGGTAAATTAGAAGTTCTAAGGAACTTTAGATTCAGTGGGTACATAAGTAAAATGTGTAATAGCAGGAAACATTTCAAGTTTTAAAATTTCGTCTACATTTTCAGCGTTTTCAATATTTCTACATCTTCTCTTACTATTCTTTCAACTCTAAAAGTTTCAGAAACAAAATTAATTGTGTCCAATATTAATTATGCAACTGACAAATATTCACTCAGAAGGCCGAAATAGTCATTAAATCAAGTGGAAGTCTTCCTAAAGGTTCAAATACATCCAATTACAGATATAGTTTTCAGATTACTTATTTTCATAAAGTTGTCATTAAAATGTGAATTATTACATGAAATAAAACTAGGTAAATGAAGGATAAATGTTCTAGGTTCAATTTCTTTAAAATAAGGTAAGCACATTTTCCCAATAGCCTATATACCAAGGTATCTAATAATCTCACAAAAATTCAGAGTTCCATAATGCAAACCTACTTTAGGTGAGCTGCCCATAGCACATCAGCCAATATCATTTGTTAGGGACCCAGCAAATTCCTTACATCTTCGTCCATTTTACTACTAACCTGGAAGCACCTTTCAGTGCCAGTCACCAGGCTAGCTCTGGGAGTAGAGCAATGAACAAGAGTGAGACAGTCATAGCTTTCAAGGAGTTCACATTCTAGTCCATAAGGGAGACAGTGAACAAGTATAGGAATAAGACAACAAGGTAATTTCAGGGAGTAACAAAAGCCATGAAGAAAATCTAACAGGGCACTTAACTACAGACATAATAAAGAGGCTTGTGGTACTTCGATCCAAAGATCAGAGAAGGCGACATATGAGCAAACTCCCGAGTAAGAAGGAGCCAGCCAAGGAAAAATACAGAGACCAGGACATCCTAGAATTAATAAGTATTAGTGAAAAGGACTTGATGCAAATTTAGCATATTCAAAGAAAATAATTTAGCAATCTCCAATGTTTACTATAATGGTATAATGAGAATCAGACTCAAAACTCGCCTTTGTAGTTAAGTTGAAAAGTGGGTGATACTGTAGTTAAGTCTGAAAAGTGTCTGGGTGACTCTTGATTTGGCTCAGGTCATGATTGCAGGGTAGTGTGATCAGGCCCCACATCGGGCTCTATGCTGGGCATGGAGCCTGCCTGGACTTCTCCAACCCCCTCTCTCCCTCTCTTTCTCCCAAAAAGAAAAATAGTAATAAGAAAAATAAAACATGAATGACACTGTAATGGTTTTCACAGTAATTGCACAATGGGTAGCACCTGTCTGGGATCCCGGAGAGCTGAAGCCATGAGCACTGTGCTCCATATTCATTGGGAGGCATGCTCCAGATCCTCACTCCAAGGAGCATTCCTTCTCCAACAGGTAAGAATGATCTGGCTAGGCAGAGAACATACAGTCAAGGTCCAAGACTACTGAAAAGATTGGAATTTGTGAAACAGGAAACTGAAGAGAAAGAAATCACACAGAAATGCACACAAAGGCCACCACCACCACCCAAAGTCTCAGGCTAAATACTAAGCTATGCATACACATGCAGGAAATACTCCATATGGCATGGCACAAAACAGCTATGGGGGTAGAGGAGCTTTAAAGAGATTCTGGACAGTTCATAGTGCTGTAAGATGTGGAAGTACTGATCAGCCACAGTGGAAAAACCTTACTCAACACACCCCACATTTCATTGAGATCTTGGTAAGGATGTAGCTTGTGAGAAGAGCTTCTCTCAACCTAGAATAAGACCCAACCACGATTAAGTCAAGAAAACACAATCAAGATTTTCAATAATGTAGTACCCACAACAGCGTATGGTAAGAATGAAATTATGAGACAAAGAGGCAGAAATGTGATCTCAAACTGGAAGGAAAATATCCGTCCATGAAGACACCTGTAAAGATGACACAGATGTTGAAATGAGTAGGTAAAGGCATTTTTAAAAATGAAGCATCTTCAGGGGGTTGCCTGAAGGTTTCCACTCAGGTCATGATCTCAGAGTCATGAGATCATGCTCAGTGGGGAGTCTGCTTGGGATTCTTTCCCTCTTCCTGTCCTACCCTCCTGTCCCTCCCTCCTTTGCCGTCCCCTCCATGTGCTCCCTCTCTCAAATAAGAAAAGAAAAAAAAAAAGGAAAACTAATTATGTTCAAGGAGTTAAAGAAAAAAATGGACACACTAAGGGAACAGCTAAAGGATCTCAAAGATGAACCAGAACTTATCTTTAAAAATTAACACAAATGCAAATTCTAAATCTGAAGATTAAGAGAACTTTCCCTCTAGGTATTTTATTTTATTTTTTGTGGTTTTTTAAAGATTTTTTTATTTACTCATGAGAGACACAGAGAGATTGAAAGAGAGAGGCAGAGACACAGGCAGAAGGAGACACAGGCAGAAGGCAGAGACTCCAGGATCAGGCCCTGGGCTGAAGGTGGCACTAAACCGCTGAGCCACCTGGGCTGCCCAACCCTCTAGGTATTTTAAATGTGAATGAAAAACACCAGAAAAAAACATCAGTGAATCTGGAGGCAGATCAGCAAAAACTCTCTAAACCTAACTGCAGAATGTTAAAACTTTCTGGGGGAAAAAAAAATCAACAGAGCTTTAGTCACATGAAGCGTCATTTCCAATTGTCGAACATACGCACAATGGGAATACAGCAGGAGAGAAACAAGAAGGAAGAAAAAAAATGGAAAAATTCTCAAATGCAATTTTTAAAAATATCAATACAGAGGTACTAGAAGCCCAATAATCCAGAAGCCAAGTAACTCCAAAGAAGACCACATGGAAATCCTCCATTGGATGCTGCACAGCTTCCATCCTGTGGTTTTGGCTGATTTTATTGTATCACTTTGAACAGTGTTAGAATTTTTCTGGCATGCAAATAAGTTACTTAAAGCATTGGCTCCTTGGTAAGCCTTTTATTCTTTAAGAGGGTCTGGAGCAGCCTTTAGTCTAGAGCTAATATATTCCTACTTCTTAGAATTAGTCTCTGGCAGATGTTTAACTAACACATGGTAACTGTTATTATATCATTACTTGTTCTTTTGCAATCGCATGTGCTCCAACATTCCCTATTCAAATTTAAATAAAGTTCGTTATCAGCCTCTCACACAGTAACAGATAATAAACTACATAGTTACCTCTATTTTGGAGATGACAAAGATGTAAGTCCTAAAGAGAATGTACAAAGACCTTGAAAGCACATTCTGATTATGGCTGAAATTTTTAAACCTGGCTTCAGATCATATTGTCCTTCTAGTATTTTGCTTGTGCTTTGTAAAGTACTGGCAATTTATAATATGAACCCCCCCCCATTAATTCCAAAATGCAAAGCTCATTATGCCCAAATGCACAATAAACAGCACAGCCAGAGCAAAAGGTTTATGAATAGAACTAAAATCTGTAGACTTTTATAAAAGTGACTGAAGACACATTGTCATAGTTTTAGTTTATTTTTTGGTAATTAGAAAATAAATTATAATTGCATTGAATGTAACATATATGCTGACTGCATTTGGAAAAATCAAAACAGAATTTAGCCATCTATCCTAGTGTTCTTCTATCTCTCCTCCTCTTCCTCCTTCATTCTCTCTCTTCTACTATGTATCTGCTTTCAAAAATTGGGTTATGCTGCACAGAATTTTTCTTTTTTTAAATTCAGCAACCCCACACAGAATAAAGCTTCAAAAACAAAACTCTGCCATAAGCAGATGAATTATTTTGTGCATATGGACGCATACACACACACACACACACACACACGATTTACCTATAAAAAGGAATAAAGTACATGCTACAACTTGGATGAACCTCTATAGCATTAGACTGAGTGAAGTAAGCCAAATACAAAGATCCCACACTGTATGATTCTTTTTATATGAAATATCCACAAAGGGCAAATTCATAGACACAGAAGGTGCCTTGCCTAGATATGGGACAATAGGATGTGGGGATTGATTACTGAAAGGGCACCAGGTGTTCTTCTGGGTGACAGAAAAGTTTTGAAATTAGAGAGGGTGTTACACAGTCCTGAGAATGTCCTACATGCCACTGAGTATTACACTTTAAAATAGTTAATTGCAATTAATGTGAATTTCACTTCCATTTCAAAAGTCAGTATCACAGTGGTTCCTGTTATCTTTGCCACTACATCCCCCAACAGTGAGTAAAGATACGTATCTAAGTATTGTATTTATTTGAGAGAGGGAGCATTCAAGCAAGGGGAGAAGAGGGAGGGGGAGAGTGAGAGAGAGAGACTCAAGCAGACTCCCCGCTGAGCACGGAGTCAGAAGTGGCCTGATCCCACAACCCTGAGATCATGACCTGAGCAGATATCAAGAATCAGACGCTCAACCAACTGAGCCACCCAGGCACCCCAAGCAAAGATACATCTGTAAAAAGTCATAAGAGGGCTCTGCACTCTGGTCACTGAGGATAAAAATGCATAACCCTAAGTCATCTCACTAGACACTGGCTGTTCTGCTGACCAAGAAATATCCCATATCACCTAGAGCAGCTTCTTACAAACTAAAATAGTACCAAATGGAATGCTATTCCTCAAGAGCATTGGTCTCCAGACCAGTTTGAAATTTGTAATGTGACATAAGCAAATGTCTCAAACATTTACCACAAAATGTTTACTCTTAATGATGGAGCTTGTTTTTATTGTCAAGATATTTTTGAAAAAAATTACTTTTGATATGTGGATTTTGGTGTACTGCTGTTTGACCCTTGAGAAACTTTAATTCAATCCCATAGTGTCACATCTTTTTTGCCTCATTAAGATTCTGGTGCCAGACCTTCCAAAGCTGGCAGATTGCAGTCACATACCTGTGAATCTTAATACTCCTCACCCTCTGTAATAGGAGTTCAGTGGGAATGTTGGTTTGTTCAATCTGAAACAAATACTCATGCTAGGCTTGTCCATGAAATCACTTTGTATTTTTGGTTTCCCTCTTGCATAGTTCTCCAATATTCTGACTTATTCTCAGGGATTTTCAAAGTACGGGATGAGCCTCTCTATTTCTAAGAGCCTTGGACAGTGCTGAGCTCTTAACTCTTTCTCAATAAAAATAATAATTATTATTGGCAGAATAACTTCAACTGCAACAAAAATGGAGTTCCTGTTACAATCAAATATCCAGTTTCTTCAAATTCCTAAGTGCGATTCCACAGGGATTTCTCAGAGAAAACATCCACAGATGCATCAAAACATGCTATGATAATAAACCATAAAAACAGCCATCTTAGGGATCCCTGGGTGGCGCAGCGGTTTAGCGCCTGCCTTTGGCCCAGGGTGCGATCCTGGAGACCCGGGATCGAATCCCGCATCGGGCTCCCTGCATGGAGCCTGCTTCTCCCTCTGCCTGTGTCTCTGCCTCTCTCTCTCTCTCTCTCTCTCTGTGACTATCATGAATAAATAAAATCTTTAAAAAAAAAAAAAAACAGCCTTCTTGGATTTAACCTATTTGGGGTATTTTTTTATCTAGATGTAAAATTAGATCACAATCCCAAAAAGAGTAAGGTAAATTTCCAAGAGAAATCTTTGGCTTGTGCCAGAGTTAAAACATGGAAAAAATCCATTTCACTTTCTACTAGATACAGGCATCTGCAAGAAGTCACTTCTAGAAGCATGGCTGGGATTTTTTTGTCTTTTGTTTTTTTAAGGAAAAATTCAAAGAACTTTAGCAAGACCACTATCTCCACCTTCCATTTTAGCAGCATTATGTGTATGACACGTAGTTGGACTCCATTTCCCAGCCTCTTCTTCAGGGACACAGGTCACGTGACCCAGTTTTCTCCAGAGGAATTCCTGTTTAAACAGTGTGCACCATTTCTGGGTGGGGGCTTTTAGGAGTGATTGTACTTCTCAGCTAGTTGCAAATTCTAAGCAAGCTCTAGCAGGTGGCAGTGACACAAGTTAGAAGGAACTCAAGATTCCTAAACTACTATGGTGACAAAAACCACCTAACTGTCAACACCATCCTTGGACATGAGCAAGAATTAAACTCTTGTGCAGAATTAAGCTTCTATTCATTTTGAAATTTGTTATAGCAGTTTAGCCTGTAAGAATTTTTTAAGAGCTAAGAAAGAGTAACGTAGGAATGAGAGAATTAGAACAATCACACCTCAGCACATGGGTCAAAATATAAGCCATTACAAAATAACATCCAAAAATAAATATTACAACACTATGGTTTAACTCGAGGACTAACAATGAACAATTCAGAAACATAGATTCATCATTCTATTGGCAACAATGTGGAAGACCTGATTTCCAGAGAGCTGAGTGATTTATTTATTTATTTATTTATTTATTTATTTATTTATTATGTTTTTCTATGTTTGTTTTCTACACAAGTTACAGGTCTTTTAGTTGTACTTTGGGGATAGGATAGGGAAAATACATTTACTCAGTCATCCCAGAATTCAAAGTCCCTTATCCATTTCTAACACATGGATGGGTTCAACTTTCTAGGAGATTCTTGGGTAATTCACTTGCTTCCTTCAAGATGCCAATTAACAAACATTCATTGAGTTTCAGACCTGTATCAGGTACTAGGCTCAGTGAGAGGATCTAAGAGTAAATGAGATGCAAGTCAGGGGTCCTGGAGCTCCCAGTCTAGAGAGAGAACATGAAACACTCAAACAAAACAAAATGTATGAACTGTAGTAATAGTAGAGCGACCAGGCATTCTTCTGAGTGAGCTGTCCTTTCAAAATCTCTACACTTTCCCTCTACACGTGCTATGTCCACGCAGTCCTGTGACAATCAAGTACACAGAGCCGACAAGATCTATTGAATATAAAAATAACATGTAGTTTTAAGTCAGGTGATGGCCTATGGAAGCTAAAAATGCCCCTTTCTGGAAATGTTCCAATCTCTGAAACAAGCTTCAGGTCACTCAGGGTAGCTAACAAGTGCTTCTGTGGTAACTTCCTCCCACTTTCTATTTAACACAATTTTCCTGGATTTGCTGTCATCCCCGAATGGCAGATGTGGGCATCATTACTGGGCCCCCATGATCCTCAAGGATATACTCAGGCTGTGGACTCTATATTCTAGATGACTCTGAAAAGGAATGCTTAGATATTCTTACAAGGTGTGAAACCAATAATAAACTTTGAAATGTTTATGGTCGCTACACTGGCTTTTTCTCTGAAGATAGTCCCTGAAGGATTTTAACCCCACCCTCTCCTTCAAGACTTTCCCTCAAACTAAGATAGTTTCCTGGTGACAACGACTCTTCCTCTAGTTAGCCAGCTCTTTCCTCTCTACTAATATGTGTTTCCTATTCTTAACACTGCACATTCTCCTTTTGGGGTTTCTACAAATCGGTACCTACCCCAGAAGAGGCTGATTTTTTTAAGTCCATGTTTTCTTCTTAATTCCAGGGTCTCCAACACTATTTCCTTTCTTTAAATTCTGAAAAAAATTATTTATTTATTTTTTTACAACTTGAGAACTCTTTTTCCTTCATGGAAACAGGAGTTCTGCCTCCCAGAGTTCATTAGGGAGCCAGGAAGTTAGAGCTGGGAGCAGGTTAATGGGTTTCCTGCTCATTATTCTACCATCCGTCCCCTCCCCACTGCTTTGGTCCATATTCAACAGTCTTGACAACTGGCATAGAATAGTATAGAAACAATGCTTTCTCTCTGCCTTTCTCCTGTTTTGGCACGTTATAGTTTTAGTGTCTTTATGCTTATACTCTGGAGGATTTATGAGGGCTGAGTATTTTTCTCTCTCCTAGTACTTAACATTTGCACCCAATTAAGTGCTCAACAAGCAAACACAAGAAGCAGGGAGAAAGGAGAATGCGAGAGCTACAAGGAGAGACAAGAGAGAGAAAAGGGCAAAAAATGAAATTCTGGTGCATAAATGGATATGGAACATCGCTTCACTAAAGTGGCACCACTTGAAAGGAAGCTTCGGCTACTCAGAAGGGTCTTCCTAGAATTTTCTCTTTTCGTGAAGATCACTTCAGATAAACGTAGATTTCATCAGAACAAATAACTGTCTCTGGATGAGCACTTGCTGAAAACCAATTTGTTTTGCAGATCTCCCATTAGATGAACCTAAAATAACTTTAGGTGTTTTTGCAGAGTGTTTTGGAAAGAGAAGTATTTAAGATAACCAGAACAACATGCTGTCTATTTTACAATGTTCATTTAGTCAAGGTCATAAATACTGTGGCTCAGTTGGTTAAGTGTCTGCTTTTGGCTCAGGTCATGATCCCAGGGTCCTGGGATCCAGCCCCAGGTCATAGATCCCTGCTCAGCAGGGAGTCTGTTTCTCTCTGCCTCTGACACTCCCTCCTGCTTGTTTTCACTCTCTCAAAAAAATAAACTTTAAGAAAAAATTTATTAAAAATTTATTGAAAAAAATACTGGAAGTAGAGAGAAGATAGATGATATAGAAACCTCAGGAATCCAAGGAAAATTATAGTGGAAATGTCTAGATTTTTCTCTTTGAGAGTCTCATTTATTCTAGACTTGTTGCTGAAGAAACCTAGTACCTAGTAACCTCAACATGTACAGATGAAGTCCCAAGAAAATTCACTCTTTCCAACCAAAGGACCAGGAAGGGTCAGCCTAGAAATACAGAAGCTTCTGGACATTAACTGTTCTACTATAGTCAAACACCACAGAACACTCTGTCCCAATCTATACCCATGCCAGAAAAGGCCACATAGGACTGAGATTCCACCCTCACCAGACTCTAACAGAGCACACTACTCTCCCCACTAGGGTGGTATATGAGAAGGTTGAGTAGAGAGCTTGGACTTCCACCCCGCCCAAAAGAAATGAGATAGATCTTTCCTTCCGCTTGGGTGGTATTGAGAAAGTCTCTTGAGGAATAAGGACTTTCATCACTGCTTGGTGGCAAGGAGGTCACCCCACCCCCATGCCTGTTGTAGTCAGTGGAGGCCATAAAGGAAACAGTAACAAGGCACTCCTATCCCAACCTGCAAGGGATTTATCAGTGGAGAATCTGCACTCCTAACCCCACCCAGAAGTAAAGAGGAAGTGGATCACTCATGTATTCCTCATGAGACTGTTAAATAACACAACCGTTATGGACAGAAGTTTGAGTTTTTTCAACAGCTGAACACGCTACAACCATAAGATGAAGCCACTGAATTCCTGCTCATGAAGCCCATTAAAGTGAAAACTTCTGTTCATGCAAAAACACACACATCAATGTTTTAGGTGCTTTATATACAGTGGCCAAACAACTTCAAATAATCCCAACACCATTCAACAGAAGATTCAAACTTTTTGGTTTACATAGCATTTAATTTCATGCCATTGAACACTATTCAATAACAAAAGACAATGAACTACTGATACACAAAACCACCCGAGCGCATTTCCAAAAAAACATATGCCCAATTTAAAAAGTCTATACCAGAAGTTACATACCATGTGATTCCATTTACATCTCATTCTTGAAATGACAGCATTAAAGAAATGAGATGAGTTTAGTGATTTCCAGTGGTTAAGGAAGGGGCAAGGTCAAGGGGGAAACTGTTTCATGTATAAAAGGGCAATATGGGGGATCCTGGTGATGGAAATGTTTATCTTCAATTACTAAAGTCAGCATCTGGTAATGACACTGTGCTATAGGTTTACAAGATGCTACGTGTGCAAAACTCGGAACACAGTATGTAGGGTTTCTCTGTATTATTCCTTAGGCCTATGAGTCACGATCTCAATATGAAAATTTAATGATAAAATTGTGTTTTCTTACATAGTAGAACGGATCCATGAGGCCACCTTAACTAGAACTGTCACGGTCAATCGTGCATGGAGCCACATATTCTTTCACATTCAGTGTGCCTTTCACAAACCTGGGTATTTCTTTCAATATCTTTTTGTCCTTCACCACACAGGTTCTGTGTTATTACTTGAGATATTTTTGCTTTACAAAAACTTTACATGTACCAAGTCTGTATTAACTGGAAATGGAGCTATAATTGAGATTTACAGCCAAGTCTATACAGAAGAGTGACAAACGGGATATAAAATGCCAAGATTCTTTTGCTGGGAGCATTAAAATCTACTGTAAATCAATTTTTCAATACAAGATACAACAGTTTTCAACTATTAAAATCTCTAGTCTCTATCTCTGTTAAATGGTTTTCTGAATGAGAACTAGAGTTTCTATTGAATTCTCTCATTGAGTTCATAGGGTCATATGAATTTTTTGACAGCTGGAGTCCCAGTTTGGGAAATAAAAGTTTTTGAACTTTTTACTCCAAGATCTGACACAAACTTGATGAGTAACTTTGAATAAGATGAAGGGTATCTTTCAGATTCGCATTTCCTGTCAGATATTTAAGAATTAAATAGGACGAGTTTTCTCATTTTCTCTTTTTGCCATTTTAATCCTCTCCTTGGCCAAGCTTGGAAAGAAACAATGGGAAAACCCAGGCAGAGCCATGGCCTTGGCTAACGAACACAACACAACACCCATCTATTGGGAGAATCCAACCACAGTCATCATTCAAATGATAGACATGAGCTTCCTGCCTGTACAATCAATTTCATTTTCTGTCCTCTTCTCTGCCTTCAGCTTCCCTCGTTTGACATAAGCTCCTTAAAAATGCAAGGTCCCACAGAATCTGCAAAAAGTGGGGAACACTCTGCAGCTCATTTCCTCCGGGGCTTTGGAGGGACACACAAGATTGATTCCTAGACTTTTTATCCATTCACTATTTTTTTCTACAGGGTAAAAACAGAAAGAGGTAGGGGAAGAATGGGTCTGTAAAATGTTTTATTCTTTTTAACCTACTGTTAGCACTCTGAGAACATCTTTGAATCAGCCAAACACGAGTGGCCTCCTCAGTGAAGACACACTTTGCTTGACAAATACCCTAAGAGAAGTCTCAGATGACTGCCTAACTAGGACTGGTGAGGAACAGTTTAGCAGATCCCTGGAGTCTACGTATGGGTATTTAGGACCTTTGATGTTCACACCACATCTGGCTGAAGGAAGGGCCAAAGTATTGCCAGCTGTGAATGACCCAAGGCTCCTGCTCTTGGGCCCCTGCTCTGCTTTCCTTGGGCAGAGCAAGTAAGCACAACTTTGCAAACCTAATATCTCTAGGTATTAAGGGAGGTCTATAAAGAGGAGTCCTTTCTAGAAGGACTTAGAATCATTATTTCACAGAATACAACTAGATTCACTGAAAAATAAAGCTTGTGATGAAATATATCCTATCCACTATCTACCAGTGTTACTATCTATTCCCGAAGGTAACTTATGCATCAATGTATCAGTAATAGGAGTAATTCTACCTCATTTGATCTATTCTAGTGATGGAGACCAAGGGAACATTACCAAAGCTATAAAGATAGCTAACCTTCTTTCCTGATTTGATCCTCAATAAGTAATTAAATATACTTATGGGACACCTGGATGGTTCAGGGGTTGAGTGTCTGCCTTCAGCTTGGGGTGACAGGATCGAGTCCCACATCAGGCTCCCTGCATGTATCTCCTCCCTCTGCCTGTGTCTATACCTCTCTCTCTCTGTGTCTCTCATGAATAAATAAGTAAACTCTTTAAAAAAATAAACTTATGTATATGCATGTCTATATGTATACATGTGTATACGTGTATGTGTTTGTTTACACACACATATATATACGGATATATCTGTGTGTATATGTCTGTAAGTGTTTCCACCATATTTAGTCAGAAAAATTCTAGCACAAAATTATCCTAGGTCAATGTTCCCAAGTAAAAGTCTAGGAGTCATCTAATCAGAATCACCTGGGGCACTAATTAACATTTCAAGCCTTCAAGTTACTGGGCCCTAGTTCAGACCTACAAAGTCAAAGCCTATATTTGAAAGTAAATATAGTCTTTAGCTTCCAGAGCGACAGATCTCTTGATTGATCTTCTCCTACTAATACGGATCTCCAGAATATATACATTAGGTAGAACCATATGAAAATGTATTAAATTATGGCTTTCACTCTCCCATTTCCCAAAATCCTCTATCATCTATGAGTTTCCATAAAAATCTAGCAGGAAGTTCCACTTTTGAATGAGACATTTGTCTATAAACATTTTTTCAAGAAACTTTTGCTTTTCCTTAGTCTTAGCTGTGGGCACTATCCTAATTGAGTTGTCTAGTTCAAGTTGAAAAGTGATATACCGATTGTCTTCCTCGAGTCACAGGATTTCTCTAACAACCTATGCATAGCTAACCAAAAATCTTCTAAAATAGGATGAGATTTATTTGCATCAGGATGTATTTCTTTTGAGGACCCAGGTTTGGAAAAATATATATATCAGTTGTTTTGTGCATTTCAGGCTATTTTTTCCCCAGTTCATAGTCAGACAGGTAAGAATGCCTTATAAACACAATTTGTCTCTAAATAAAGGGGATTTCAAATTAAAAAACAGACCATGTGGCTGTCACTGATGATCATGTGTCTTAAACCAGCAGTAGTTTAAGTCATTTTGTATTTATACCTTACATTGCAGTGGCACAACAAAATGGAAATTTTAAAAATTCAGTCTGAATTATTTAACTTCAGTGTGTCTTTGGGGACCGAAGAGGGACTCTGGAATATTTCTCACCAGTGATCAAGGTTTAGGAGAGACCACACTCCCTTAACTTATATGAGAAAAATTCCCAAGAAATAAATCATCCGTGCAATTTTGAGAATTTGCATCCAAAAGGATTTGAACCCAGGTGATTGTAGCTTTGAGGATTTTCTCATCTCAAGTGTGAGCAAGGGTATAGTAGGTTCTGGTAAAGGAAAATATGTAATTCCACAATAAACATACACAATCAACAAGCCTAGGTGGGAAAATAGTTAAGATGTACTTTGTCACATGAAGATTCTTTCTCTGCCTCCGGAATGTAAAGGCACACAGGCACTAGTCACCTTTTGGATAAATTATGCACAAGTAAAATCTTCTCCTGAACAACCTGTTTGTCATAAAAAGTAAACAGCTATGAGTATTGAAAACAAGTGAAGTTCTAGCCCAGCCAAGTTTGTCCCTAGGAGTTTGAGAAGGTTCAAGTTCAAGAAATTAGTAATACCCTAAAATAGAGCTTCTCAAAGCTCTAGGCTGCCTTTTTGAGGAGTGATGCTGCAAATGCATTTGTTATCTTCGTATGAGATGGTTGGACTGACCCATGTATTACTTTACAAAGGCATTTTGTAGATTTTTTTTTTTCCTTTTGGCTTCATCAATTGGGAACAGAGCAACAGAAGCTCAGTTACTTAGTCCTGAATAAATGAGAATTTCTCCCATGGATACTAAAAATTCTTTCAGTAATTATAGTCAGACAAGAAAAGACATGAACTTCAACATCACAAATAGAAATTATTAACCACATCTAATAAAATGCAAGAAATTATATGGAAGGATTGGCAGCTCTATCTCATCACTTAAAATGGAGACTAGAGGATGGTATTGTTTTTATAAACAAATGATACCAAGGGAAGGATCCTTGTCACTCCTGGGTCCTAGGTAGCAATCAAGCCTTCCATGGACGAGCGTTTTCCAGCTGGCCACAGGCTGAGTCCAGTCTGACCCACTTACTACTGGGGTAATTTCCATGTTTCTGTACAACACTTACTAAGAAAGCAATTGTAATACTTTCAGTAGCCAAGTGCACTGCACCATCAGGTCTTAACTTTGAGCATTTGTTAGTTTTTCCAATATGCCACAACTTACTCTCATTGGTTTCTGATTTCACTTCTCCCTGGGGGGACAGAAAAGCTTCTAAGATGAGCAATATTTATGCAGAAGAATTCAGGAGTGAAGCTTTCAGGGAATGAAATATGTATGTTGGCCAGTGAAAAGGAAACTGTTCATCTTCCCAAGACTCATGAATAATCCTTGTTTACCCTGTAATAGCTATGAATTTGTCTAATGCATGTACGTGCACACACGTATACACACACACACAAACACGCAGTATTTGTAGGGATCATGATTGAGGAACCCAGTGCTACATCTTGCTAGAAAAATTAACTAATATGATTTGTGTTTCCAAACACTGTTTGATAGCCTAGAATTATCAAAATTAAGGATGGTAATAATCTGGTAATTAACAGCAATTTCTTTTATCACCACAGAAATGGCATGATACAAACAGCAGTGACCTATAATTTCCTGTACATAGATTTGCATATATTATCACTGTGTTTGTGATTACCCCTGCCATCAACCAAAATATCACTTATCATTTGCTCTTAAGATGTCAGGGATATTAAAGTAGGCTTGATCGCCTTATTTTCCAGAGCCACTGAACAAAAGGTCACTGCCAAAGGGAAAGCTAAACATGATGTGACAAGAAGAGCAAAAAAGGTAATTAGTGCCATTATCTCTTTCCAGCCAACTCTTTGGTCACAGAAAACTGTGTGTGTGAATGTCTAATTTTTTAAAACCGAATTTATTTCACTTTTTGTTATTTCCACTGTAATTAAAACTATTATTAAGTAGTAAAGGTTTAAGAAGTTAAAATCAACAGTTACTGACTTTTAATGGTGTTTGCCTCCTCCCTGGATCTGTGCCTGGATCTTCTGTCAGTGGAGAGGTGATCTGTGAATGAACCCCTCACTGCTGGAATTTTATATGTGAGCCTCCAGAAGTCAGATTTCTAAGTTCTCTGAAGACTCTACAATTCCCTGGTTTTTATTAGGTACCCGGTTCCATCTCTCTTTCTATGGAGTAACAGAATACAGGACTACCAGATTTTGAGACACAACTCACAGCCTAATTTTTAATCATCTGCACACATCTCTAGAACCCCACCCTACTGCCATTAGAAGAGGATCAGTAGTACCTCCTCCTTATGTTGAAATAGAACATCAGTTTGTAAAGCCCCTTCATGTAGGTTTCTATCCCATTTAACAAATAGGGCACATGCATCCAGCAAGGCAGTGGAGGTATTACCTGACTGCATCAGAGGCGAGGAAGCCGAAACAACCTGATTTGCCTATGGTCACAGAGCGCGCAAGGTGGGGGAGGGTGGGGGGGTGCCTTGGATGCCAAGAAACACTCAGCCTCTGTCTGAACAGCTACTCATACCATTTCATGGTTATTTGTTCATGTTATTTATCAGATAATGAACTTTAAAGGAAAAACTCTGAATAAGATTTTGTCATGATGAAGATAATGACAATAAAAACATAGTTAACTATCACCATTTATGGAAAGTTTATCAAAGGCAAGATTTCAAAACCTGACGTGCAATTACCTTAATTTTGTTTGTTCATATGCCTCCAGTAATAAACACAGAATACAATGTGTTTGATGGACTCTTTGGTCCACTGTTTTAAAAGCAAATATTTCACACGCCAAAAAAAAAAAAAAAAAAAAAAAAAAGCAAACAGTATTTAAAGCAAAACAAAGTACGTCTCTTCTATCTTCATTCCACTCACATCAGAGTAATGCCTGGTTACCCATGACCTATATATTCCCACAGAGTAAGGCTACACACACACACACACACACACACAAACACACACACACCACTGCCTGCATGCATGGAGGGCATAATTCTATTTTAAACAAAAGGCAGCACACTACATACTGTTTTCTTCAACTTGCTTTTTTTCCCCCACCAAGCAATATAACCTTGATATTTTTCATTTAAGTACATATACACGCTTCATTCTCCTAAGCTCTGCAACATTTCCATCTTAGGGCTATATTAGGTTTTATTTCACCTGTGCTCAACAAAGAACACCTGTGGTATTTCTGTCATTGAATTACTGCAAATAATGCATCAGTAAATACCTTAAAACATAGACCTCTTTGTATATGTATATAGGTACCTGGGAATTACCCTGCTAAATTAGATATTTAAAAAATCAGTGTTAATAAAGATATAAATCCAAGGAACTTTGATCTTGAAAAGTTCATTTATTGAGACTCCTTGAAATTGACAGAAAATAAAGTGTTTTTTTTTTTAAGTCATGTTCATAAAAACAAGAGAGTTGAATAGTGTTACCAGGGCCTGGAGTTGGGGGCAAAATGTTAGATGTTGATCCAAGGGCATAAGTTTGCAATTCTAAGAGGATATTTCAGGAATTGAATGTACGGCATGGCAACTCTAGGTAACAATCCTGTATTATACATCTGAAATTTGCTGAGAACAGGGGTGCCTGGCTGGTTCAGTTGGTAGAGCATGCAACTCCTGATTTGGGGGTTGTGGGTTTGAACCCCATGTTGGGTATAGAGATTATTTAAAAATAAAAAATATTAAAAAAAACAAACACTCTGACTGAAATTTGCTGAGAACAGAGCTTATGCATTGTCACCACGCACACCAAAAAATGTTAACCCTGTGTGATGGTGAGTATGTTAATTAACATGACCATGGTCATCATTTCCCCATGTTTATGTGCGGATTAGCATGATGTACACTCTAACTATGTGTAAGATTCTATCAATGTCATCTAATTAAAGCTGGAAAAGAAACAAAAAATATTCAGGGAGACATGAGATTCAGGATTGGGAGGCTGAATCCATCTACAGGCAACTTGTCAGTTTCTAATTTGACCTCTTTCTGTTTCTCTTTCATATTTGAAAAATAATGTGGGGGGAAAAAGTTTATATTGGTTGTTTCATATGAATACATAGGAAAGTTGTGTTTGTTAAATAAGAAATACAAAACAAATCAATAAAAGTTACCACATAAACTTCAGTGTGACATAAAAAAATTAGTTCAAGTATATAATTAGTAAAGTCAATTTAAAAGAAGGAAAATTGGTGTGCCTGGGTGGCTCAGGGGTTGAGCGTCTGCCTTTCGCTCAGGTTATGATCCAGGGGTCCTGGGATGGAGTACTGCATCGGGCTTCTCACAGGGAGCCTGCTTCTCTTTCTGCCTCTCTCTGTGTGTCTCTCATGAATAAATAAAATCTTTTAAATAAAGGAAGGAAGGAAGGAAGGAAGGAAGGAAGGAAGGAAGGAAGGAAGGAAGGAAGGAAGGAAGGAAGGAAGGAAGGAAAAATCTCCATTGCCCACAGAAACATCCCTTATGACCTTCTCCAAAATAATCACCACTACTAAGATTCTTTTAATTCTAAGTAAAAGGGTAGGAAAATATACAGAGATAAGTAATTCACCTATAGATGTAAATATATTCACACATAATCAAAATAATATTCCTAGTTTTCTGTACCTTGGGTTTCCATGTAATAATGTCATTGTAAGATATTTATATACCAGCATATACAGATCTACTTCCTTAACATTTTTAAAAGAACTCTGTGGTACACCTATACATGAATAGTAAAGCATATTTCATTCATCCAATTCTCTCTGAGGGACACTTTATCACTTTTGTTGAAACCATGGACAATTTTTCAATGAGCACTGGTCACTGGGGTATTTCTTACAAATATGTCCACAGAGTAAATTCCTAACAGTTATATCAATACACACATTTTCATTTCTTGTAAAAAACAAGCAAGCAAAAAAAAGTGTTTAAGATTTTATTTATTTATTCATGAGAGACAGAGAGGCAGGCAGAGACATAGGCAGTTGAAGAAGCAGGCTCTCTGTGGGTAGCCCAATGGGGAACTCCATGCCAGGATCATGCCCTGAGCCAAAGGCAGACACTCAACCACTGAGCCATTGAAGTGCTTCAAAAATAAATATGTTTTTACCAATGTATACACCTTACATTGATAAGTGAATGTATACATTTCTAAAAATACTCACTAGTACTTGGTATCAAATTTTCCTTTTAAAAAAAAAAGAAAGTATTTTATTCTTTTTTATTTGCAATTAATTACGAATGAGTTTGAGGTTGGTCATTTTAGGTATTTGTTTTCCAATTTGCCAGTTGAAACCTCTGGCCATTTTCTCTTATGTAGTTTGTTTTTCTTTATGAATTTGGTGTCCTGTTTACAAAGTACTTGGTCCTCCGAAGATTAAACCTGTTCCATCTCCCTTCTAGAAATTCCTTTCTTTTCTATTTTTCCCCCATTTGCAATTTTGGCTGGTACAGGAGGAAGGAATTTTGCTTGCTCGTCCTCCAGCACTTCATGCTTTCCCACCAAAACCATTGAGCAATATCCCTTTTCCCTATAGATTTGAATGGCACCTGTATTGTAAACTACATTCCCACATATATTTGGAAGTAGGCCTCACACCCCTACCATAGACTTTCCTACTATCTCCTAGATGCATAGAAATCAGAGCTTCTCAGCCTCCTTGTGAGGCAAAGCCATGTCTGACCTATGTGCTCCATTTCCAGGACAAGAGAGGGGGAGTAACTATGTCTTTCCCCCACACTCTTTCACCCTGCTGCTAGGACCTATGGGAGCCAAGCCAGGACTGGATCCCTGACAGACTACCTAGCATTCCACTGACCCAAAATAAACACTGAGCATGAGCCACAAAGAAAAGTCTTTGTGTTAATTCCTTAGGATTTCAGGGTCCTTTGTTATTCCCAACTCTATCCCAGTTCCCAGTTCTTACATTCTCTATTTTATTTCTTTGAGCTTTTTACTTCTTCCATATTGTCAAATATAGTCATCATCATTACTCTCTAAAATATCTTTTAGGGCTTTTCTCCTGTATTTTTTCTCAGAATTTCTCTAACTGGTGTTGCCCATTTTTCTTTTCAAGATTAATTTTAGCTTTTTTTTTTTTTCCAGGTTCTTGGGGGAAAATAACTACCTATTTTTATAGGGACTAGATGAACCTATAAATTCATTTAAACCAAAATAATCCCCTAAGTTTAAAGCAGGTTTTTCATAGCTCGTCATAAGTTTTGTCAAGTTTACATCCAAGTATTTCACCTTTTTGGTGCTTTTAGAAATAAGACCTTTCCTTCTTATCTTCTAACTAATTATTGTTTGTATAGATGACATCTATTGATTTTTATAGATTGATTTTTAGAACCTGCTAATTTACTAAATCCTCCTGATCCTGTACATAGTTTCCCAGTCAATTATTTGGAGTGTTCTTACGAATATTATGCATATTAGTCAATTTTTTCCCCTCATTTCAACTATTTCTACACCTTCTCCCTTTCTCTTATCAAACAGTAGTAGCTCCTCTTTTCTTTAACAGTAGGGAGAAAACGATAGTAATGGAAACCAGCTCTATGGGAAGACCTAGGAAATTGGCAAACAGGAAAAGACACAAATGAAATCCACATATGAAACCAAAAATATGGGACACCTGGGTGGCTCAGTGGTTGAGCGCCTGTCTTCGGCCCAGGATATGATCCTGAGTCCCAAGATTGAGTCCTACATCAGGCTCCCTGGATGAAGCCTGCTTCTCTCTCTGCCTATGCTCTGCCTCTCTCTGTGTTTGTCATGAATAAATAAATAAAATCTTAAAAAAGTAATAAACCAAAAATATTAGCACAGCAAACTGTAGAAGAGGACTTGATTTAAAGTTGAAGAAAACAGCCTTCAAAATCATGAATTCTTCAGAAATACATTTTTTAATTGATATACACTGAGAAAGAGATAAAGAGGCACGATTACCTCAAATCTATGCAAAACAGAAGACAAAAACCAGAGCCATTACTGTTAAAACATCTCTAAGAAAACCCATTTTAAAAAAATTCTGTTCAACTCATGTTATGCCAATTATTTAATAATGTCTCTAACTTCTTTCTTCCCTATCTCCTTAATCTCCTGCTGTGTCTGTCCCCTGTTCTCAGTCCAACCCCCTTGCTTTTCGTTTTCTCTATGAATTTTAATGCTATTTCTACTTGCTTGCAATTAGCTGCCTTTTCCGTAACATTATGCCTTTTGGGGGCAAGAAGAGTCCTTGCTTTTATTTTATTATTATTTCTAATGCTTCCATTTTGAAACTTCCAAAATTGTGGTTTAAGGCAGACTCTACTCCGAGATATGCAGTTGCGTCCTGATAGAGAGCATTTCAGCCCTAGCCAGTGGTGTGCCCATGGTAACTAGGAGTCATTGTATCCTAGGAAACTATGGCAACCAACAGAGACAAACTAAAAACAGGCCCATTGTCATCATTTATAACAAGTAAAAGATGTGAGTATCCTCTACAATGACTCCAACTGCCATTTGCCAAAGAGAATATGCAATTCAGGTTGGCTTCAATAATTAGAATAAGTAAGTATTTGAAAGCATCCATATAGGATCCATTTTATCCCTATGACTTTTTAACAATGAACTCTTATTAAGTTGGTTCCTAAAATAACTAAGAAAATTAACAGACATAATCAGCTGTTAGGAGCAACTTCTTACACAGTATTATTATGTATGTTGCACCCTCTAATGTTCTAGTAAGTTCTCCATGTACACAGATAAGTGGTTGTTATCATAGCACAAAGAGGCCCAAAGATAATTGATTTCTTCTGTACCTCTAGACATCTGAAATTATTTGAATAAATTTAGATTCTTAACACTCACTTTTGCTTTCTCCACAGGCATACAACATTTAGCCCCCAATTTTATTTACAATCTTCTTCAGTCTACAAAACAGTTTAGCTGTCTAATCAAACCAAGTTAATGACAGACCATATAGGTCATCTGTGCAGACACACCATCTATTATTTTGACAAATGAGTTTACAGCATGAAGGCAGAACTCCCACTGCATTGCACCTTGAGTTCCTTCATTTTCTGTGACACATAAAGTTTGCCTCCCTAACTTCTCTCCTCAAGAAAACCTGGGTCATACCTTTCATTTTTCCTTACAAAGTGATAGCTGGGAAAAATGATGCTAAGAAGTCTTCCTGCATATGTGTGTTTCTATAAGCAAGAACATGTGTGTGTTTATCATCTTAACCTACACTTTTTTTCTTTACACTATGTCATGTGACTTTTATTAAGCTCTCCCAACTCCCAGAAAATGCAAGGTAAAGAACACAGTGGCTTATCAGTGGTGGGGCTTTGCAATCTTAAGGTTAAACACACTAACAAAATGCTATACAAGGGAAAAGACAAAGAGCTTCTTAGTAGAAGTCAATGACTGCCAACAGCTACTATGTGCAGAAGCTCATGCATTTGGTAAAATCTGGTCTATTCTTGGTTAAAGCAGAAAAGCGAAGCATTTATTATCACATTTTAACTTAAATATAAAGAAGTATTTTGCAAATATTTTGATACAGTACATAAAGGCCTTTCCTTTGGCAGTAAACCCATTGACTAGAGTTCACTCTCAGAATAATTGCATTAACTATAATCTCAAGTTTTAGTTTTTTAAGGAATATTTTAAAACTCAATGTTCTCATAAAAATAATGTAAGAGTAAAATCTTGATAGAGTTTTACATGTTACCATCTTTCACAGTTTTCTTGTTGAAATCTATTTGGCAGTATTATTCATTAGCAATTTACCTTTCCAAACATCCATCTCATAGGAAATGTTCTTTATTTCTTGACATATTTATCACTTTATAGGCTATCAATTAGATTACATGATTTTAATCAGAGAATTGGAAAAAGTTTTGAAGTAAGCACTACTTATTAAATACTAAGCAAAATCAGCAGGTGGGAGAATTATGTAGGCCAGCTCAAGAGTAGCCTATTATCCATTAACACTTAAAGCAGCATGAGCAATAGTGTGTATATTTAACAGAGGAAATCAAAAGTTGGAGGTGGTTATAATGACACTGGTTGAAAAAAATTTCTTCTCTATGCTCTGAGTGTTTAGGAGGGAGACAGAAGGCTGTACAGCATACCTCATTGTACACAGGCTCCCATATGAAATAGGCACTGAATCAGAAGTTGTGGCCATCAACCTGTCTTCTAGCAGTATGCTTTGCTAGTTTAGAACATCGCAACCAAGAATTTCATTGGCCAGACACCAAAATCTGCATTTTGTTCAACCATAGATAAAGGACAGAAGAAAGCATCAGGCCCCTTTAAATATAGTACAAACCAAAAAAGAAGAAATAATGGCAAGATTGAGATGAGAAAAGTGCTTTGACAAATAGTCTGCAGCTTGGAGATGAAAATTTCAACAAATTGGCATGCTCCCAATAATGTTAAGAAAAAGTAATAAAGCTGAGGAGAAAATTTTTTAACAGATTTAACAAATTAATGAAAAACAATGATTTCCTAAATAACTCTTGTCTTTAAAATATCAAGATTCATTTTGGAATCTACAAATAGAGAAACATTACGTGAAAAATCAAATCCAAGACCTATAGGAAACATTCCAAGTTGATTTCCCAAAATGCTTAAAAATAATGACAGAAGTTCACAGATATGAAGACAGAAAAATAAAATTGGACATATGGATAATATGGGTTCCTGAAGAGAATAAAGCAAGTGCAACAAAACAATATTCACAGATACAATAGAAGAAAATTTCCTAAGGTGATTGAAAGACCTGACTTGTAAAGTAAAAAGCTCACTACACCTTTAAAAAAAAATATTTTGAAATTATTTTTGCCTCCTCTATGTTATCCTAATCGATTTATAAATCTAGGCTTAGTTCCATGGATTTTCTTTTTAACTATTATTGCATACCCTACTTCAGCCAGAATTATTTTTTCAGCTATCAGCATTTGAAATCTTTTCCTTAGCTTTAGAGAAGAAATTAATCATTAGGTTTAATTAATGGTGTTTATCAGTATATCTTATACTTGGTATCATTCAAACAGAGAATCGCAACTTTTTCCAACTATTTTAAGAAATAAGTAAAAAAAAAAAACTCACAAAATAAAATCTCAACCAATCCCTCATGGTATAAATAGAATAGTCTATATCCCTTACTAAAAAAATGTAATAAATAGAATAGTCTATATCCCTTAATTAAAAATGTAGTACAGGGGCACATGGGTGGCTCAGCGGTTGAGCGTCTGTCTTTGGCTCAGATGGACTTTGGATCCTAGGACCTCGAGATCAAGTCCTGCATCAGGCTCTCCACAGAGAGCCTGCTTCTCCCTCTGCCTATGTCTCTGCCTCTCTGTGTCTCTCATGAATAAAATCTTTTTTAAAAATGTAGTACAATTAGAAATAACTCAAAAAAATCCTACTAACTGAATTGGAAATTAAAACAAAACACCAGTCTTTCAAGTGTTATTTTAAGTAATTATTAAGCCAAAAATGAAATTCAAGCTTTGGTTACAGACTGTTCATAAACCTTAATGTCAACTCTCAAAAATAAACTTGTAGCGTATGGGTGAATGCAAACACATAGAAAAAGCAAATAGCCTTTAATTAGCATAAGCCTTAAAAAAGCCATAATATTGGGACACCTGGATGGCTCAGGTCATGATTTCAGGGTCCCAGGCTCAGGCTCCCTGCTCAGTGGAGAGTCTGCTTCACCCTCTGCCTCTGCCTCTGCCTCTGCCTCTGCCTCTCTCTCTCTCTCTCCCTCCCTCAAATAAGTTAAATCCTTAAAAAAAAAAAAAAAAAAAAAAAAGTTATATCATTAACCTAAAGAGGAATAGAGCAATTAATTTGTTTAAAACAAGACCCAGTAATAATGGCTGGGTTTTTTTTAAGAGCTAATCCCACAACCACTACTGTGCAAAACAGTATTTACAGTCTCATCAAAGCCTTACGACAGTACTGAGGGCCAATACTATTACCTTCTGCCTATGTCTAAGAAAGTCTTAAGTTACAACAGTAGAATACATTAATAAAGCTCAGAGTCACATATTTGAAAATATGTATTTAAAAAAGACAAAGTAGCAAGATTTATCTAGGTAAAATAAGAAAGAGAAATGAAATGTAACCAGAGAAGTATGGATTTTGTATTCTCTAGAGAATATTACATAAAATGGAAAATTATACATCAATATACTTGAAAACTTTAATAGGATACTCTAGGAAGTACAAATTATCATATCTAGTCCAAGACGAATTATAGTATCTGAATGTACCTCTCTACTGATTAAATTAAAAATGCTGACCAAGAGATATACCTCCAATGGACTCCTGGTCTTCAGTTGTTTTGTTTGTTTATTTGTTTTGGTTTGGTTTTTGACAGATAATTCCTACATTAATTAATTGGTTCTCAAATCTAATAAATTGTGTACACCTTCTCAATGTATTAAAAAATGCAGAAAAATTCTGGTATTAAACCTATCAAATTAGCACCAAAAAATGCAACAATGAAATTCACTTATGAAAATTGAGTGGAAAACAAAACTCAGAATAATTATCGAATCTAGTTATTTTTTTTAATTACTGATAATCAAATGGAATTCCGGTAGAAATTCCACAGTTTTTACATCATAGGAAATATAGTAAAACATCATAAAAACAGTAAGTCACAAAAGAGAAAATTTGACTATCTAACACACAGGATAAGCAATTAAAGACCCATTCTTGATTTACTAAAAATCATGAAGAATAAAGAAACTAATATTTTAATATCTTCTTAGGGGTGCCTGGGTGGCTCAGTTAGGCATTCCCCTCTGGATGTAAGTTCAGATCTTAATTTCAGTGTGTTTAGATCAAGTCCTGTGTCAAGCTCCATGCTCAGCTGGGAGTGTGCTTGAGGATTCTCTCCCTCCCCACCACTCATTCACACTTTCTCTCTAAAATAAAAAGATCTGCGTCTAGGCTCAGATCATGATCCTGGGGTCCTGAGATCATCAAGCCCCACATCAGGGAGAGAGAGTCTGCTTCATCCTCTCCCCCTCTCTCTCCCCATGCTCGCTTGCACTCAAAATCTTGTAAAAAAATAAATCTTTAAAAAAACTATTTTAAACAAATATAAAATAAACTCCACTTAAGATCTATAGCTAATATCAGACCTGATGGTGAGCATCTAAGGACATTGAAAATAAATAAAAAGAAAATGAGAATGCTATTACCACCATGATTTCACATAATGCTTCAACTATAACAAATGAAAATAGAGATAAAAAGACATGTAACATTTATAATAAGGATATAAAATTAGTATTTTCAGATATGACTGCCCTCAAAAAGCTCAGAAAATTACTCAGAAAACCTTATAACCAGAGACTGACTGCTTTTTCAACTCCTAATTCTGACATATACTTGTATGTAACATCACAGTTTACTTGTTCCTCAGTTTAGTTTCTTTCTATGAATAGACCTAAATTCATACCGAATTCAGAAGAACATTGCCAGAATTAAATGACAGCATCCAAAATTCCTTGCCCTAGAACTTGGTGTGTAAGTATCATTAAATATGTTAGCTCTTATTCATATTAAAAATTTCTTATATACCAGTAGTAGTCAGAAAATATGAGAGGAATCTCATTCAGTAAGAAGAAATTATAGCAAGATAAATATTAACAAAATTTTGTTGGAAGACCTACAGGTTGAATTAAAAGCACTATACATTCCTGAAGAGAAATAAGTTCTTTTAAATGTGTCATGTCCTCAATAAACTGCTATGATATTTAACCGGATCACCATCAAAATTCCAAGAGGAACTTCTAAAAAACTTCAAAGACAATGACAGAGGGTGAAAAGAAAAGGCAAAAATCAACCCTATCTTTTTTCCTTTAAAGATGAGTAATGATAGTAGAATTATCCCATCAGTTAAAACACATTATAAAGCTACAATAGTTAAAACTTAGTGGCACTGTGGAAAAAAAAAAAAAAAAAAAACAGAAGACAGGTCGATCCATCACAACAGAAAATGCATAAATAGAAAAAAATATTAAGTATGTTATAAAGGTACTATTTCAAGTAAAAAGGGTGGATTATTTAATAAATTGTGTTTAAAAACTCTTCTTTTAGAGGACAAAGATGATTATCTACTTTAAATTTCACCCTAGAGTAAATTCCACATTGATTAAAGATCTAAATACAAAAAGCAGTAAAATAAGTTTAAAACATCGAGATGAATATTCATATAGTTTTTGGGGAGTAAAGTTTTTTCATTCCTAAAAATGTAACCATAAGCAGAACCCATAAAAGGAAAAAAAGATGGATTCATTTGCCTGTGCACAAACTAAAAATATAGAGACTGTTCCGTCTACACTTGCAATACAGAAATCTGTAAGTGAACAACCTAACAGTAAGAAAAAGATTATCTACAAAATCCTAACTTTACTGGAGCTGAGCATGCTAGGCAACCACGAGAACAGGATTGCCAAGAGCCACAAGCCCTTCCAAGCAGGGATGAGAAGTATTAACTCTTTCGCTCTGGACAGAACTTGGCAGGAAGAAGTAGCCACCAAACCAGCATGTAAGAAGCAATCAGCTCATGTTCTAAGAAATTCATAAAGGCCAAGTATGGGCTACAGTGGGCTACACTCATGCGAAGCATGCAGTCCCTGACAAGACCCTTTCCCACAAGCAAGCCTGGAGAAAGAGCAGGAGACCCCACAACTCCCACCACCACCATGGGGAGGCTGGCCTGCAGAAGCCTATCAGCAGCTGCTGGGGGAGAGACACAAAACATCCCTCCTCCCCTTCCCCAGACTCCTCTCACAACGAAAACAAATAGCAGCAGAGGACACAAATCCACCTACCCTACCTGGGGACCAGGTGTTCATCTCTGGCTCTCGAGGAGAAGAAGTGAAACATGGCTGTTCTGGAGAAGGGGTAGGAAGCCCCCTTGCCACAGCATACAGGCAAGGATCCACTGCTTCTCAACAAGGGAGACAAATGAGAATACTCTGCCCTGAGGGAGGCACAAGAAACTCAAACCTCTCTCTACCACTCTCACATATACTCACCCCCACCCTCCTGTTACACACAGCAAGCTGATCTCACCTTAGCGTGTTTTTATTGATCTTGTGTTCACAGAACATAAAATTAACATAATAAAATGTCAACGTATACAATTCAGTAACTGAGTACATTTACAATGTTCTGTGTCATCCTTATCCAGCTCCACAATACTTCTATCACCCCCGGATAAAGCTCAGGACCCATGAAACAGTCACTCCAACCCCCTGGCCCCTGACAATCACTCATGTGCTTCCTGTCACCATGGATTTATCTGTTCTAGCTTATTTCCTATAAATGTTACCGCACAGGATGTCGCCTTTGCTGTATGGCTTCTTTCACTTAGCCAAATATTTTCAAGGTTCATCCGTGGTATAGCATGTACTGGCACCTCTTGCTTCTTAAATGAGTGAGCAGCACTTCATAGTATGGGATATCACCCCATGTGCTTATCCATCCACCAGCTGACAGACACTTGGGTGGTTGCCACCTTCTGGCTATTGTGAAGAGAGCCACCCTGAACCTTGACCTTAGCACTTTTGTACCAGCAGCTCACTCCAGGATGGCTTCAAGGCTTCCTCCTGGCCACTCAGGTCTTAGCACCAATGTTAACTCTTTAAACTGGTCTTTCATGACCCTTTTCCAATACAGCTTGTCAGACACTTGATTCGTCAGTCTCAGCATAAAATTTCTGTCTAGAATTATTCTGCCTATCAGTCCCCCCTTTTAACCTTTAACTCCTCAGATAAGGACACTTCAGTCTTGATTTTTCTCTGTGCCTCCCACACCTTGAACAGTTCCTGACACATAGTAGGTATAACTATCTCCTCAATGAATAAACCCATTTAAATAAATAGGAAGACAGGACACCATGTGTTGTACCTGACACCTTAACAAAGATTTAAAAGAAGTCCATTCATCACAGTAACTCCAGTGAGATACAAAGACAAGAGCAGCTCCACACAGTGCTGGATGGAAGATAAAATGACACCAACTTTCTTCAGGGCTCTTTAGCAATAAGAATCTAAAAGCCAACAATGCTGTGTTCTTTGTCCAGCTATCTAGTTCTATATATTTATACCAAGGAACACTCAAAGATGTAGGCTGAAGGATATTTTTGCAGCTTCTTAAAAATAGCAAAAAGACGAGTCCCTACAGTATGTAATCCCAGGAGATCAAGTAAAGAACTCTATGTCCATTAGAAGGGAGGATATAGATACCTATTTCTTGGGATGACAATATGTTCATGGACTTGTCAGTAAAAAGAAGCTAGTTACAAAAAGGGTGTGAACAAGGATACAATTTTGGTAAAACTGATTTATAGGGTGTTATATAGGGAACACAAGAGTGAAATGATCAAAATTACTCTTGGGTGATGTTATTACAGGTCAGCTTTTTTCACTTTTTGCTCAGAGCTTTTGTTCCAAAGTTTTCTGAAACATACATTTTTATGATAATATAAAAACAAATGTGAATAGAAATAATCTCAGGTGCATCATACAATTCTTTTCAAAACATGAAGCAGACAGAAGTCAGGCATTTATCTGGGTCATGTATGTCATTTCAGCAAATACCAAATTTATGGGCATTTTCTGAATTTCAGAAGAGAATCTATTAACTCGGTCTGGCCAATAACTTTTTTTTTCTCTAAAAATTTCCAGGGCTATTAATAGCTTATTTTCCCATATTTTCCCTATTCCCAATTGTCAAAGACTTTTAGCTCTTATAAAGCATGCTAATATTTTCACAACTGGGGGATTCTTTTGGATTCAGTCACCAAATTCTAGAAACAGCACATGTCCATGGTGCTCTGACTATGCTATGTCCAGGCCAAACAGATTTTGAGACTTTCTTTTGCAGACCACAGTCTGCTAAATACTGCACAGGTGGAAAGCAGATAAATCCCCCCGGAAAAACAAAACTCTAGAAGCCTCAGAGAGTAAGGTAGCTTGTGAAGACACCCGTCTGCAGATCACAACATATTCTCAAAGGAACCAGAGCAGCTTTAGTCATGGTGTCCCGCTGGCCAGGATAAGGCGGGTCCTGGTGTTTACAGGTTAAGTATGGAGGGGCGGGGGGGGGGGGGGGGGGGGGGCGGGGGGGAGGGGGCGTACAGCATCCAGGTAAGGTAAGTAAGGAGCATGGGGACTCCAGAGCCAGCAGGTGATTCATTAAGACATTAGGAAAGCAGTCACAACAGAAGCCCGGGTACAAAGTAGGAATCAACACCACAGGACAGGCTAAGTCCTTGACCTGGAAACAACTATCTGGCTGCGTCTCCTCCCGGGCACACCACACGTACCTGACTTAGGACAGTCTAACTTGCAGCCCTAACTCAGGCAGTCCTGAGGCAGCTGCCCCGATCTAGACTAGCCAGGCAAGAGAATGGGCTAATGTTTGGTCAGCGCGGGGAGGGTGGCTAGTCTTTTCTCCTGGGAGGGGCCAAGGCAGGCAATGATCCCGTCCAGGATGTAAGGGTAGATAAAGCAGTTACCTGGCAGTAAGGTGATCAGGATCTTCCCTGGGAAACAGAAACAAACATGGCAGAAATAAAGAGCCTCTCATGTGGTCAACAGGGTGAGATGGATTTTGATTTAGGGAGCAAGATTAGCTGGGGTCGAATTCTAGAGGCCTGAATACAGTGTACAGACTTTATTCTTTAGACCCAGGGAAGCCCATTGCAGGTTTTGTTTTGTTTTGTTTTGTTTTTCTGTTGCAGTTTTTGATCAAGGGAGTGACTCTGTAATTGGAATGTTTCAGATCAACGGATCTCGCGGTAGCAGACTGGGAAACAGGTTCTCTCCAAGATAGGTTTTTCAAGTCTAATTTCTCTTCACCTCTTTGGGGGTCTTTCTCTCTTTCCTTGGTGTCCTCTTAGAGATTCCAGAAGCCCCCATCACATGCACATGCATTGTAGCATCCCAGGGCCATAATGTTCCAGAAAGGAATACAAGCACCAATGACAGCCATATGAGGGTAGCGGTTACAGTCTTCTGTAGCTAAGAACAGCTGTGCTCAAAAACAAACCTCAAATCCCCTCAATTTCAATTACCTTATTTAGGGATTTTGCTAGAGGTATACAGCAATTCTGGAGGCCAACTGTCATTCTTCACACCGTAATTTCTAAGTTCAGATATCCTACCTGTTAATGAGTCAATGCCCAAAAGTAACTTTAAAATCTTGTTGCTATTTTGTTTTTTGCTCCAAGAATAAGTAAAGAGAACCACAAGAAATACTCAGGTTATCTTCACAGCATAGAATGAGTCAACCACCTCTAATTAGGATAATTCTTTAAAGAATTCAGAATAGACTCATGAAATGTAACATCAGGGCCACACTGTCTCCCAGCTGACTCTGAGAATTCTTTGACATTTGCAACATCTAAAAACTCATCTCTGAACAGCACATCACATCTGATGATCACCTGTAAGAATACTACTATCCGGACCCCAAATTCTTTCTCTCCCTTTGGGATTATGTCCATCCTCCCCTTTATTTGAATTATCTTGCAGATTCCTGGTCTCCCTGGTCTCAAGTGTCCTGCCCTAAGCCCAGGACCCTTGAGAGTCTCCGTGTTCTCAGAAGCCTAATAGTATCATCAGGATGACAAGAGAAACAGTCATCGGTAATGACAACATTCTATACACATTCTATCAGTAGATCACTAATGGCCACATGCCCACAAAGCTCTGGGGGCTTCAAGGAGAAAAGAGATGATGAGGTCATCGAGAGAATTACTCAGTCTCCCTAATTGCTAGCATATAGTTCTAAAGTTTCCAATAGAAACCCTTATTTTCAGGATTTTATAACTTGGCACTTGCAATCCACTGTCAACTTAAACTTGACATGAAAGGCCCCAGGCGTAGAAACATAATCAGCTCATTCTGAGTTATATTTAAAAAAAAAAAAAAAAAAAAAGGACAACAAACAAACTCCAATCATTCACCAACGACTCTGCTTAAAAATGACATTTTACAAGCAACCATTCCTCAGGTGACCATTCTGCCATCAATGCCATTGGCCATCACCATCCATCAACCACAGAGAATTCTAGAAGGCAGAAGCCACACATACCATCGAATAACCTCCTGAGCTCCTGCAGGGGGTGGGGTAGGGGGGCATTGAGGGGGAGAAATGTGTTGTTTTAAGCCAGATTTCCACATCCATGGTTTCCAGCACGTGAAAATGCTCTGCCTATTAAGGATTTTATCACCAGTTAATTTTTTTCAGGGCATATTTATACCAAAAAACGTGATTTAAGATGCATTTTGTAGTGGTTTCAGCTCTTTTCTTTCCTCATCAGCACTGGTCTCCTGGTGATGACTGGAGGCCACAATTAACCAAGCAGCTGCCCTTGGCTAGCCTCTGCTTGGGGTGTTCAAAGCCCATCAGACAATTCTCACCATGTCATTATTATTGCTAAGCAACAACTGGCTAGCACTGACCCTGAGTGAGTGAAGCAAATGCTGTTTCAGAAACTCGACAGTTTTAAAAGGATCACTGTACAAAGACCTAGCTGACCACCTGGGGAAAGCAAACGGGAATAATAAAACAACACTGATGAAAATTATAAGGACAGAGCAGCTTAGGATATTCTTATGAATAAGAATGTCTCCAACTCCCCACTACCATGTGCCGGGCAGGCTGACATAGGCAGATTTTCTTTGCTCTATGTATTTATCAGTTGTTTTACACATATTGGGAGTTACTCAAAGTCAGGAATCAATTCCCATCTAGAGAGGTGTATATTCTGGTCCTATGGATACTAAAATACATCAAGTAATCAAGGGAAAGATCAACACTGTCTTAAAAGTGAGTTATGTGAGGGGGCACTTGGCTGGCTCAGTAGTTGAGCATCTACCTTCAGCTCAGGTCATGATCCCAGGGTCCTCGGATCCAGTCCCACATCAAGCTCCCCACAGGAGCCTGCTTCTCCCTCTGCCTATGTCTCTGCCTCTCTCTGTGTGTCCCTCAAGAATGAATGAATGAAGAAATAAATAAATAAATAATCTTTAAAAAATAATTAAAAAGAAAAGTGAATTTTCTGAGAGGGGAATGAGAAGAAAATGAAGGAGTCTGGTGGGGAGGTGGCCTGCAAACAGTGAGACTGTGATTCATGTTGATGAGAAGCAACATGCTCCAAATGACAGCCTGCATGTTACTGCATGTTACCAAAGGGAAGCCACTGAACACGTATGAGGTGCATGTCAGTCTTCAAGTCTGCACGGCACCTAAGAGAAGCACCTAGAAGTCACTGCCACATAGATAAAGGGCTGTTGAATTCTGACATGAGAGCTGGCTAGAAATGCAGACTTTCAGGCCCCAAACCTACCCACTTAGATTCTGCATTTCCACAAAATTCTCAGGGGGGCTGACATAGATCGAAGTCTGAGAAGCCCCACTATAGTCAATGGAGGTAAAGGGCAGTGGGGGTGGGAAGGCAGTGGGGTGGGAATGGACCTGGGATAAGAGAGCCAAGTTCACCGCACACTCTGGTTACCTCTTGGCAGGAACAACTTGACCAATCATTTAATTTTATAGCGCCTCATTTTCCTTTTCTATAGAGGAGGAATTGAAACATTTCACAAAATTCTGCAATAGTACATGGTTTTTTGTCTCTTAAACTCTCACAGGAAACCTGAACGTGTAAGCCAAATACAAGCACAGTGCCCCAGTGAGAGAGAGCCATGTGTGATGCTGATAAACACCATTCTTATTTCTGAAGGGTGATCTTAGCATTCTTCTGTTAACTAATGCGAAGCAGATAGAGAATACACTGTGGGGGTAAATGCCAGGCAGCATCCCACTGGGTTGGGGTCCCTCCAGCCCCAGTTTCCACCTACAAGTGGGCACTGATCTTATTATCCACTTTAGATCAACAAGTAGGTGTTGAGTTTTCCTTTGGCCAAGAGCATAACCCATGCCCCAGGACGGGTTAATTTAATTACGTGTTCCACATGAGTTTGAATGCATGGGCCCACTTATATGCAGATCTTCTTCAATACAGTACAGTGAATGCATTTTCTCTTCTTGTGGATATTCCCAACATTTGGGGGGCTTACCTTATCGTCCAAATTTAGTATATAATACGTATAATTTACGAAATACACGTTGATCAACTGTTACTGTTTATGTTACTGATAAAGCTGCCAGTACGTAGTAAGTTATGAGTCGTTGAGTTCTGGGGAAGTCCAAAATTCTGCTTTCAGATTTTTTACTTCAATGGGGGAAAGGGATGGCATCCCGAACTGCCACTTTGTCCAAGGGTCAACACATGTGTTATACATATGCAGATATACATATCTACACACACACACATCTATCTATACACACATACACACAAGTACACACAAATGTTTTAGAATATGGCTGACCTCAACAGAATGACAGGGGAGAGGGGATTGGGAAAACCCACATTCACTGAGCACATACTAAGTGGCAGGTTTGGTGCCTAACACTTTGCATAAATGATCTCAATTTTTTATCCGTGACCCTACAGGGAGGTGCTATTATCCCTTGTAAAGTAGGACACCGAAATAGCGAAGTTAAATCCTTTCCCCAAAGTCACACAGATCACTAAGTGATGGGCATAGCTTTGGATCCCAGTTTCTTTTTCTCTGGAAGCTTTCTACCTTGCTCCAAATTCATGCTGATGTCAACAAACCTAACCATCAAAAGGCAGTGTTACACATCACCCCACCAACAGAGCATCATGATTGCCTCCAAGAATTCTTTCTAAACCAATGATTCTGCAACTTGTTTGTACATTAGAGCCACTTGGGGAATCTTTTAATATCCAGATGGCTAGGCTAAACCCCAGACCAATTAAATGGGATGCTCTCCTGCCTCTCCTGTTTGAAGAGATTCCAGGTTTAGTCCAAGTTCTAGTTGAAATTCCATAGAGGCTGAGATCTCTAAGATTAATTTACTTTCTCACTAGGTAAATTTTTCCAGGAAAAGGTCTACCAGGATCAGCGGCTACAGAGACCGTTACATATGCCTCAGGGATCAGGCATGCTGGGAAACCTCCCTTTTAAATCTAGGTCTTCAGATTAGAATATTAGTTTCTCAACATTTTCTAAGACTTCCTAATTCAAGTACAACATTTTTGTATTTTTAACTAAGCCAGGACCACCACAATGAACAGGTCCATGAGCTGTGTGGCTAAGCCTCATTTGAAAAGCAATTTCAAAATGAACTCTACTTACTCCAGCTGTTGCCACATCTGCTCTGTCCTGTTCATTCCCCTGCCAGCTGCCACCAATACACATGCTCAGGGTCTGAGATCAAGAGGGACCCACTGGATTCTGAAAGGCCAAGAGGAGGAATGAGAGAAGGATGGAGAGCAGAGGTTAAATACTTTCAAACCTGAGCAGTTACAAAGGATGAGCTCTTTTTATCCATTAATGCCAAGTGAGGCTTTAATTGGGACAAAGCAAATCTCAGACTGGAATTGTGGGAAATCCTGAAAAGGAGGCATTTATCCCATTACTTTACCTTCTGTTAGGAGCATGGATTCCACCTCCACCGCAGTTAGGCACAGGGTTGTCCATTTGGCCTGTGGTTTCTCCTGGCCTGTTCTGATCACTACTACATCAGCAGCCCCCTCTCTTTTCCCCCTTTTATAAGTTTTGTTTGTTTGTTTCTTTTTAATTTGGAGTTCTAGATCAAGTTTCTGTTTTGTTTTGTTTTTTATCACTTGGATCTACTTTTTCAACAAGAGTTCCAAGATGTCTCATTTAATTCTGTGATTATATTTAGAGACTTCAACTACTGTAAATTATACACTGGTTTCAATAACTACCTCCAGGCTTTTAAAACATGAGGTTGTGTTCTTGGGTTTTTCTTTTCATCAGCAAGATCCACTCTCAAGTACTATTGCTGGGAAGGACACATGATATTACATCCTTCATCTTTGCCTCACCTGAGTCTTGACACAGGCATACCATCCATCCTGATTTTAAGCAGCCTACTCTGTATGTTCATCCAGCCCCACTTAGATTTATTCAAGTATCACCAACAGTGACTACAAGTAGAGTTCCCAAGTGTCCCCAAGAGCCCCCAAAGAGTAAGATTAAAATGCATCTAAGGTCACCTAGCAGTGTGGCATTGCCAAATTCAAAGAGAATGAATTTTCTATCTATGTCTCAAATAAGAAAACGAGCAAGTAGATCTCACTCTGATGGGCATTTCACCCTATGAGTCACAGATTCCTTCCTCCAGAAACCCACCAGTTCAAGCCCTGGCCCCAACACTTAGCAGTTATGCAGTACCTCCAAGTTTCCATTTCTGAACCCATTGTCTCATTTTAAAACGGAGTCGTAGTAGTTTCTACATCATGCAGTTGCTATGGGACAATGCTTACAACAGGGCCTGGCATATAGTGTGTGTGTGTGTGTGTGTGTGTGTGTGTGTGTGTATCCCCTCCATAAAGGATAACTTCTATTATTTCTAAGAATGCTCCAAACAATTCATCTCTCTGGGGTGTGGTCTAGGTCAGTATCAGAAAGTACTGGTGGTCTACTTATTCCCAGTTGTCCTTGGAAGCCAATGAGGCAATGATTCCCATAAGAAACAAGAACTACTCTGAATATGCCTCTTGCTGGGTTTCCCAGATGGCTCAGTGGTTGCACATCTGCTTTCAGCTCAGGGTATGATCCCGGGGTTCTGGGATCAAGTCCCACATCAGGATCCCCGCAGGGAGCCTGCTTCTCCCTCTGCCTGTGTCTCTGCCTCTCTCTCAGTGTCTCTCATGAATAAATAAAATCCTAAAAAAAAAAAAAAAAAAGAACAAAAAAAGAATATCCCTCTTGCACAGGTATATGTTCTGCCTTCGCCTTCCACACTCCTCACTGCAAGCTGCACCTTTTGGCCAAATCCATGGCCATCTTCAAACAAGAGCATCGAGGTTAAAAACATGGCATAGATATGCTTTCAACCAGCAGTATTCATGCATTTGAGCCTCCTTGCTTAACCAAATAGTTACTTTTTCACAAATGTTTGATGAAGCAATGAACATACATGCTGGGTCAAATATTGGGTTACTGGCCCCCAGTGGTGAACAAAATAGAATCAGGACTTTGTTGTATTAAAGTATTCATTGCAATAATTAAAACAACAGCAACAACAACAACTTAGTCCTACATTCAAGTATGAGACAGGAATGGTGTAAAACAGCTGAACAATAGACTGACGGATGTTTTGACCAGGTAATATCGGTATTGTTTTTCAAGAGTTTCCGCAGGTGATATACAAAGAAAGCAAAAGGATGTCACCAAACTGTCATTTAAAAGTAACCTTTTTGTGAAACACTTCCAAATCAAAGTCATAGCTTGTTAATGAGAGGCACTGTGTACTGGTTAGAAATGGTGACCTGAAGATCCCACCTCTGCCATTTATCCCTGTGTGACTTTAGGCAATGTCATGACTCCTCTAAAGCTTCTCTCAAAAATGGGGACAATACTAGTATTACCACATTAGCTGTTTTAAAAGTTAATAAATTTAAAGCACTTAAACTGGTGCTTAGCACATGATTCATGCTATTTAAGTACTCACTTTTACTGTTACTAACATTTCATAAAATACCCAACAGCATCTTTTTTGAAAGCAAGTATTACTATGGTATCAGATTGGGATTGTGGTCGTAGTTCCTTTGCAAGATGTCAACAGACACACAACTACATAAAGAATTCCCTCTTGTGTCGGGGTCCATGTTCATATGTTCTTGTGTCAACTCTTGGAACCTTTCAAAGGTTTATTTATCTATCTAACGTTCACTGCTTGTGTATGTCTTTACTTCAACATTTAGATATAAGCGACACTCCCAACTTCAAAGAAGCTTTTTGGTATTGTAATTACCTTAACGTCTAGCACCTAATAAGTGCTCAGTAAGTCTCTGGATAACTAAATGTATGAGTCAGCCATATTCACTGCTAATTAATGTATTTATTATCAATATGAATGAGCCCATGGGTTTACTAGTACCCAATTAATTAATGATCTAAGACTGTTAGCTTCCTGAGAGCAGTTAGGACAAATACGAGGACACAGGTCCTTGACAGGTACATAGGAGTCTCCATCACTAATCAACTTACTATCCTTGTTTTAATCTTACTAAAACTGGAGTACTGGGTGGCTCAGTTGGTTAAGTAACTGCCTTTGGCTCAGGTCATGATCTCAGGGTCCTGGGATCAAGCCCTGTGTCAGGCTTCCAGCTCAGTGGGGAGCCTGCTGCTCCCTCATCTTCCCACTTCTCTCTCTCTCTCTCTCAAATAGATGAATATTTAAATAAAAACATCTTACTAAAACTAAATTACTTCTATTTTTCCAAACATCAGACTGCATACACCTCTGTACTTTTGCTCCCATCGTTTCCTTTGACTTTCTTACATGGAAAATTGAAAGTCAATCTCTAGCTCAAAGTAAGCGACCTCCTTATAAATAAGTATTAGTAACATTTTTGTAACTCTAAAAAACCTTCTAAGAAAACTCAAATAGGTGGTACGGTTACCAGTTTCAGCCTAACAAACCCCCTGAAAAACTTAGTGGTTTAAAACGAGATTGTTTCGCTATTTCTCATGGGTCTGTAGGTTGACTGGTCGAGTTGTTTAGTTCACATGTGGGGTGTCCCATAAGGTTGCAGTGAGAGGCCATCTGGAACAGCACTCACACAAGGCTTGGCTAGAATGGACACCCAAAATAACACCCAAAATAACACCCAAAATAACTCCTTCTCATGGCTCACAGCTGATGCTGGCTGTCTGCTGGGAATTCAGCTGGGGCTATTGATGCATCTACAGAGGGCCACACCAGGTTATCTGAGAAATTCTCATGTCAGAAGATGAGTTAATGAGAGGGACCATTGCAAATGTTAGCATTAGCAAGGACAGGAAATGGAAGCTGCCAGTAACTTAGTCACAGAGCCAAACCAAAACAAAGGGCCCAGAACACAGACCCCATCTTGATGCAAGAAGCATCACAGAATTTCAAACTGTCTTTTATCTATTACAATGATTATTTGTTCCTTTAGCAATTCAAATATACTCATTTTAAAAATTACGTTGCAGGGATCCCTGGGTGGCGCAGCGGTTTGGCGCCTGCCTTTGGCCCAGGGCGCGATCCTGGAGACCCGGGATCGAATCCCACGTCGGGCTCCTGGTGCATGGAGCCTGCTTCTCCCTCTGCCTGTGTCTCTGCCTCTCTCTCTCTCTCTCTCTATCATAAATAAATAAAAATTAAAAAAAATAAAAAATAAAAAAAAATAAAAAAATAAAAATTACGTTGCAGTTAGAAAACTTAGAGTATAATGCATATGAGCTTATACTGAAAGTCTAGCCCTGAGCTGGACACAAATTAGATAGCAAGTCCATGTAAATTGGAACCCAACTAACAAGCCTGGAAGCCACAATGATTTTGGAAGAGAGATACAGGATTCAAAAATTTTCAGAGATTATTATGGACCAAAACCCATTTTAGTGTCTAATTCTATAAAATTGTGTGCAGTTCTCACAACAATAAATAGTTTAACCTCTGAAGACATGTAGTGGACAAACTCAGTAATAATCAATAAAATAATTCAATTTATGTTCATCTCTCATGGGAAATACATTGAACTCAACCTACCCCCTCAGATACTACATTTATTGTATTCAGTATGTTCCCCCTGACTTCTCTCAAGTACACCATTTCCATGTGTGCCTAACCAGACTTCCCACAGCCAAACCCTGCATCCCTAAGGAAGGTGTGTATGCGAGGGCTGCCAGGAGAAGTCTTCAGCCACTGAATGAAAGCTATGGGGACAGAGATACCTCAGATCCTTTGCTCCTTGGCAGGTAATTCTACGGCCTCTGTTTTGAATTAACCTTCCAGTCATTTTGTGTGCAGATCAACTATCCCACTATGGGAGGCGATTTAAGAGGGCACACTCATGGGCAGCCCAGTGGCTCATCGGTTTAGCGCCGCCTTCAGCCCAGGGCGTAATCCTGGAGACCCAGAATCGAGTCCCACGTCAGGCTTCCTGCATGGAGCCTGCTTCTCCCTCTGCCTGTTTCTCTGCCTCTGTGTGTGTGTGTCTCTCATGAATAAATAAATTTAAAAAAATAATAATGAAAATGAGGGACACTCACTTGCTGTCTCTCCTCCATCAGCTAGCTCACTTTCCTACACTGGTGCTCCCTGACCTCTTAGTAACTTCCTGGCCTCACAACATTGACTTAGGTAGGTTTCTGGGAGAATCCAAGTGAAGATAACCAATTACAGTCTTGAGAAAGCAACGTGAATTATCTGTGACTAAAACTTAAGATATAGGTCCAACCTGATCCCAGTCTGTCCCTGTGACAAACTTAAAAAGAATATTCCATAAATAGGTCACAACCCATTAGTCACCTATGACTGTCAGTATTTGCAAGTAACAAACAGGATTTTTATCTGGTTGCTGAATGCTTACAGGTTCATAGGCTGGAGTAATCCCTGAAAAATCAACATAAATGCAACTAGAAAGGGTTTTTTTTTTAATAATAATATAAAATAAAGTATAGAAAATGCTCCCTTAGGAGCTCCAAGCTTTCTTATTATGGTCTCTAGTAAAACAGCTCCATGGTGAGCATGTGCTTAAGTGAGATGGTCAGAAAGTATCTAAAGACAGATTGTGAGGAGTTGTGTTTAACATAATTGGCTATGTGCACCTAATAGTCAGATCTTCCGGTCTGTAAGGGGATCAGGAACAAACAAAATGGAATAGTCAGTATGTCAGACACAAGCCCTGTCTTTAATCAGCTCAAAGAGACAGCCATATAAATAAATATACATAGTTTTCTTCACCTACTCTTTAGGGGAAAAAGCCTGTTATGTTCTAAAGTTTTGGAGAGGCAGGATCAAGAGGATCAGGATGGGGACTTTTACACCTATTAGCTTCCACTGCATTAAAAGCCTGGGCAGCCAGGCCACTGAGCCTCTTCAAAGAACAGTCCTCCCCCTGATGCTTTACCTCCTATATTCAGGATGCTCCTTGGTAAAGATGTGGAGCTATGCCAACAGTCAAAGAAACCCATCCTATCTGGGTTTTCTCAGCCCGTGGCACCAAGTGATCTGGATAGCAATGTCCCCTCTACCATCACCACCACTAACTCCAGCTCTCACCTACACTCAGCCTATCAGCCTAAGAACAACTGATCCTTAGATTCCAAGAGCCACCATTCTTGTTGTCAAGCTCTTGTTCTATAAGGGCTATATGTGCTAGTTCAGAGAGCTGTATCAAGAGGCAGTTTAGCTCAAGGGCCAAAGGATTTAGTGTGCCATCTCCTTGCCTCCTTGCTCCTGGCAATCACCTTGGTCAGATCACTTAATCACTTTAAGCCTCAAGTTCTTATGAATTTTATCAATAATTGAGTTCATACTTAGCCCAATGCCAAGCATTGAAGAACCATTTGATAAATGATCAAAATTACCTTCTTCTAAAATGCTGAATAAGCTTTCTCAAGACTCAGCTAGATGTGTCTTCAATCCTCCTGGGATTGAATCCTCCTGGGCCCCAGGTAATTTTGGTAGAAAGGGCCCTACCTCTCCTTCACTAATACTTTAGACAATATTGATGCCCAGATATCATCCCCTATCAGCTAAAACTTAGTATCTGCAAATTAAACAAAATCCTTCAAAGTTTCCTAGGTGCTTCAAATCCATCAGTAGGGCTAAAGACCACATGATTCACAGGGATTCTATCTAGCTAAAACTAAGCAGTACATTAGAGACAACAGAAACGGAGGGTGAGGGGGGCTTGTCATTTAGTCTGCTCAAATCCTGAAAATATTTGTCCTATGAGACATGGTTGGAGGAAACAAATAGCTTGAACCCTGGAGGGGAGGCTAAGGGTGAGACTTCTTTGAAGACGAAACTTTATTCCAATTTTTTAAGAGGCCAGGAATAACCTGTATTTTGTATGAAATAATTACTCATCTCTCTGTATCACTCTGGCTTGTAGAAATTACAGGTGTGCAGATTTAATCTCAAGACTAGAAAGAACTTCCAGTAATTTCCCCAAAGAGACAGACCCTCTAAAACATAATGACTTTCTCATCACTGCAAATGTGCAAGTGAGGCCAAATGATTATCTTGAGGAAGAGATTGAACTAGTTATCTCTAAGATTGCTACCAGCCTAAGTTTTCATGAATGAGGATCAAATACTTTAAATGTATTCCCTTTCGGAATAGGACTATTCCTTCCCATGCACCCTGGTCAAAGGAATACTTTCAAATGAGGCAAAGCGTTTTCAAAAGCCATTTGAAGTAACCTAGAAATAGAACCAAAGAAGTATTTTTTTCATTTAACTTGACCTTTGTACTCCTAGATTTCCAGGAGATTTGACAAAAGAACAGGACTTTTTTTCTTTAAAAAAAAAAAAAAAAAAAAGTCAACTTTATCACCATGCTTGGTCATTGTAATTTTTAATTTTATAGAAACACAGGGCTATACAAATCCAGCGGCAACCTTGTCTTTGTGAGCTCATTCCCTTATCACATTTACCTGATAGCATCTTTCTATTGAGAAGCTCATACAAAAGCAGACAAGCATAGAGACAAGGCTCTGAATTCACAAAAAGTTACTTAGACGGAAGGAATTAGGGAGTTTCTGTCAGATGTCATTCAACTCTCAAACAAAACCAACAAGCAACAGCAACAACAACAACAAAACCCTTCAGTTCTAGATCATCTTTGTAAACACATCAAATGGTTATCATTTACTAACTTACTGCAAAAAACATTAAATATCCCAAATAGTCCCCGCCAAACTAGCCCTCCAATGTGGTATGTTTATATGCCCCAGTGAGATGTTTTTAGTTCCCTTTGAGGTCCTGTTTTTATTCAGGAGCATTTTGGTACAGTTATCTCTAAGAAGGAGCAGTGGCTCTTATCATCTGCCTATCGGGATTTACTCCCCTTGGACCAGAGAATACAAAACATTTCCAAGAATAATTAAGAATCACTTCCCGTGCTTGATGCCAAGATGTAAAGTGTTCATGTGTAAGAAAAGACTTTAGAACATCCAAAATCAAATGCACGGAGTTTCTTCCCATGCATTGGATTTCAAACTCAGAAAAAGACAAACACGAAATGTATTTTCTCTCTTCTTTATGTATCACTTTACTTATTCATGTGGCTTAATTTTGGTAAATGGATGAAATTTCTCTTCTGAGTTATCCCTGGTCTCTTGTTCTTGGAGTTCAGAGTTCGGGATTCTGAGAGTCCTCACAGTACTGCAACCATTTATATTAGATCCTTATGAATAGTCAAGGTAAACAAAAAACCTGCCTTTTGGAGACAGAACATGAGAGACTCCTAATTCTGGAAAATGAACTAGGGGTGGTGGAAGGGGAGGTGGGAGGGGGTGGGGGTGACTGGGTGACGGGCACTGAGGGGGCCACTTGATGGGATGAGCACTGGGTGTTATTCTATATGTTGGCAAATTGAACACCAATAAAAAATAAATTTAGGGGGATCCCTGGGTGGCGCAGCAGTTTGGCGCCTGCCTTTGGCCCAGGGCACGATCCTGGAGACCCGGGATCGAATCCCACGTCGGGCTCCCGGTGCATGGAGCCTGCTTCTCCCTCTGCCTATGTCTCTGCCTCTCTCTCTCTCTGTGTGTGTGTGTGACTATCATAAATAAAAATAAATAAATAAAAATTAAAAAAATAAAAAAATAAAAATAAATAAATTTATAAAAAATAAAATAAAATAAAGTTGTCAAAATATAGAAAAAAAACCCTGCCTTTTTGCTTTGTTCCTATGCTGGGCCCTCTTCCATCCTGGTTTGAGTGTACTACTCTGGTGTTTGCCCTCCTTATGGCAGTTTCCTAAGAAGCCTCACATAGAGTGATAACCCTCTATGGAAACTTATTTTTATAAGAATATATATTAAAAAAAAAAAAACCACCAGCCTCAGATTTCTATTATTAGATGGAACAGACTTAAATACCATCGCAAGGAAGACCATGGCACAAACACACCATTTGATTGAGGTAATTGTAGGCCTGAACCTAAAATAAACCCTTATTCTTGTAAAAATAAATCTTTCTCCCAAATTGGAGTCCAGTGTCTTGTTATAGATGGCTGGCGTTCATGCCTCCAGGAGAGCAGATAACAGACCTGAGGATAAGTGGTGAATAAGCGATTGAAGGCACTGTCCCAGGAAGCAATAGGCACACGCCCAATGATGCCCATATAGAAATCTTTTAGTTTCCAGCCTTCCTCTGCAATCCGGAAGTTATCTCTAATTGGCACAGAAAATAAATGAGACTCTTCATGCACCTGTTTCATTATAGCACCTATTTTAATATATAGAATCTGTGCTAATTGCATCTTCAGCTTAAAATGTGTTATTGATGGTCCTCCAATTTTTTGATATACATATGAAATTATTTTAAGAGCTAAAACTCCTGACACTGAGAGGAAAAGTAAGAAATTAGAAGAAAGAATGACAAAATTTATGGAGTATATTTGTTTAAATTACTCACAATGGACACAGGCTTTGGTAGCAAAGAGCCAATGGACTCACCAGCTTGAAATAAACCAGGGAGACTCATGATTAGGCTTCTCTTTTGCCTGGCCCCTCAAACTCAGTAACCTGGCTCTGTACCAGTCCAAAGGTGAGCCCCAGTCCTATTGCTACAAGATGGCTGGATGAATACATCCTGATAGAAATCTTTCCTCTCCTTACTTGACAGTTTCATCAAGGTGTAAGGGTAAAACAGGGAGCCAAAGGAGGAAGAAGTCCTGTTCCCTTCCATCTGGTAAGTTAAATTCCATTATGTCAGTCAAAAAACTGAAAAGGGAGATTTTTTCAAAGCCTCATAGCAGTACACTCTTGAGAAGGTATGTTTTCATATACTCCGCTAGATTAGACGGTCAAAGAAATGGGATTAACACAGGAGAGAAAGTTGTTTACTGTGTTCACCAGTGAATGCTCAGTGTGCAGAGATCATCTCTCAAGTTAGGATGAGTAAGAAAACAGGAAAACTACAAAGCAAAATAGTTATGAAAGTTCACATCAGAACAATGAGACAATTAACATCCTGAAAACTCCAAAGAATATTATAATGGGTATTGGTTGGCTTTGACTACCAAAGCTTTATTCCCCTTCTTAGCTTCCGTGTGTGTTTCAGAAATTAATACCTCCCTAGGAGAGACTATATTTGAGGGTTTTGCAGTTTCCTAGTAAAGAGACAGTTCTCTTACTCTATGGAGATAAATTAGATACTCCTGCCTGTTATTTTATTCTTGAAGGGGATTGGAGTTTCCATACCTGCCATCAGTGGATGGCTCCTGCTATCAGCCTGTTATTGTAACTTCTTCTTGTCCAACTGCTTCTGTGAGCCTCTTGTAACACTGATATGTTCCCTTTTCCATAATTCATCAAGAATCTATTTCTTTTGTGTATAACCAAAACAACCCCAACTGATAACATTCTGATGATTATTTCTGAAGGTAACCAGAATCAAATGTCATTATTCTTGTATCTACTAATATGTAGAGTATCTCTCATACATTGCTAGTGGAGATTTTAAATTGCTGCAACAACTTGCAAACCATCCTTGGCAATTTCTTATAAAGGTAACAGTTTTCTGTGACTCTTAATTCCATTCCTAGGTATGGACCAAGAGTAATCAAAACTCATGTCCATAAAAAGGTTGCTATTGGAATTTTTATAGCAGATTTTTTGTATTTGTTTTGTTTGGTTTTGAGGGGGTCTTGTGTTTTTTTGGAGATGGCAGAAAACTGGAAGTAACCCAAATGTCAATAAAAGACAAGATAAATGCTTTGTGGTACATTCACATAAAGGAGTACTACTCAGCAATAAAAATAAGTAGTTTATTTTTATATACACCACAATATGGATCATGCTTTTAAATATTATGCTGACCAGAGGAAGCCATACAATATGTAATACGTGTGATTCTATTTATATTAAGTTCTCCCCCCCCCCAAAAAAAGACAAAATTAATTTACAGAAGTAGTTGACTATTAAGTTGAATATGAACTGGTAGGAAAGAAAGATGGCAACCTCCAGGATGATTAAAATGCTCCACTTCTAAGAGCATCTGGATGGTTTAGTCGGTTGAACATCCAACTCCTGATTTTTGCTCAGGTTATGAACTCAGGGTCATGAGATTGAGCCCCATGCTCAGCAGGGAGTTGGCTTGAGGTTCTCTCTCTCCATCTCCTCCCACCCCCCTCTATAATAAAAAAATCTTAAAATGATATGCTCTACATCTCCATTGAGGTGATAGCTACACAGCATATACCTTTACGGAAACTTGTGAGAAATATAGGAGCCATGAAACTTCCTATTCTGAATAATTCAGCCCCAAAACCAAATAAAGTTAGAGAAAAGCTAGATATAGAAAGTAAAACAATTGTTATGGATGTCTTTAGTATAACCCTAGGGATAATTTGATAAACCTAGTAGGTAATCATCTTAGTAATTTAAGAGCTTTAATTTTTGTATTACATGCTTAGTTTATCCAAAGAACAAGCAAATCAAATTTTCTATCAATATGAATCAGCTTTAAATATGTGTTTTTTAAAAAAAAAAGTTAAACAGTGGTAGTGACATGACATCAGAGGCACATTCTAGGAAAGGATAGATAAATCAGACTTCAATGAAACTGCCAACTTGTGCTCTGTGAAAGATTGTGCCAAGAGAATGGAAAGACAAGTTACATACGCTTGCAGGAAAGAATTGCTTATCACCTACCTGATAAAATACTTCTGTCAGATAAAAGGGCTGTTTGAATTCAACACCAACTGTGTGTTGGGGGCGCGGGGTGCAGGTGCCTGCGTGCTCACTTGGTTGAGTGACTAACTCTTGGTTTCATGGGCATGGTCTGGGGGGTCATGGAATCTCCCTCATCAGCTCTGAGCTCAGTGGGGAGTCTGCTTATGATTCTTTCCCTCTTCTTCTCCCACCTCCAACCCCAGCCTCTCTAAAATATATATACACTCTCTAAAATATTTTTTAAAAACCAATAGAGGTGCCTGGGAGGCTCAGTTGGTTAAGCATCAAACTCTTGGTTTCAGCTCAGGTCATGATCTCAAGGTCATGGCAAGCAGCTTGCTTCAGATTCTTTCTCCCTCCCCCTCTGCACCTCCCTGCTTATGTTCTCTCTAAAATAAAATATTTTTAAAATAAAAATAAGAAAATAAATCCAACAGCAAGGGGGGTAAAGTACAATTAGAATATGGACACAAAATGTGAAGGAACATTTCACTGAAGCAGAAAACATGAATGGTAATCAAGCCTTTGGAGAAATATTTAACACCGTTAGCCACTAGGGATGTGCATATTAAAGCTAAGATACCACTGCACACCTATCAGATGAGCTCAAGGGAAAAATACTGGTAATACCAGGAGCTTTCAAGGATGTGGATCAAGCTGACCTCTAGTACATTCCTGGTGGGAATTTAAAATGGTCCAGTTACTCTGGAAAACTAGTTAAGCAGCTTCTTATAAAAGTAAACAGGCACTTTCCATGTATGGCCAATGCTTTCCTGGGTATTTATTCTACAGAAATGGAAACTTAAGTTCACACAAAGTTGTATATGAATATTTATAGTAGCTTTATTTGTAAATAGGCAGAAACTGGGGTGGGGAGGATGTCCTTCAAGGGTAAATGGATAAACAAACTGTAGTGCATTTATGTAATGGCATAATATTCTGCAGCAGTTAAAAAAAAAAAAAAAAAAAAACAACTCTTTATATACTCAACAAGTTGCATGAAACCCAAAGAACTATGCTCAGAGAAAAAAAGCCACTCTCAAGGCTTACTCTAAGACATACTTGCTCTAAGACATTCTCAAGACATATGTACTCTAAGAGTCTATTTAAAGTAACATTCTCAAAATAACAGAATTTTACTGATGGAGAACCTGCCACAGATTGCCAAGGGTCAAGGATAAGGTTAGCCTATCTACTGAAGAGCTAGATGAGGGAACTTACTTGTCAAAGTGGACGAGTATGGGTTTCTGATGGTGGTGATGTTACACAAATGTATACGTGTTCAAAATTTCACAGATCTAACAAATCAATCAGAAGATGGTGACATGTGCAGATACAAACATACCTCTTCCCACACTCCTACATATGTAACAAGTCTCCTGGGATCCCTGGGTGGCGCAGCGGTTTGGCGCCTGCCTTTGGCCCAGGGCGCGATCCTGGAGACCCGGGATCGAATCCCACGTCGGGCTCCCGGTGCATGGAGCCTGCTTCTCGCTCTGCTTCTCTCTCTCTCTCTCTCTCTCTCTCTGTGACTATCATGAATAAACAAATAAAATCTTTAAAAAAAAAAAAAAAAAAAAAAAACAAGTCTCCTGAGATAAATCCCAAAACTGTGCAACTCCTATTAGGTGAACAGGGAAAAACCCACATCGAAAGGCTCAAACATCATCTTGCCATAAACCCCACTCCTGGCACAGTGACCCAGATCTGGGAGCCAATTCAAAATTCTGAGTTTCTCTCTGTAAAACAAAGGATTTGAACTTGACATCTGGCACCTCAATTTTTAAGACTCACACCTGAGAGACGAGCTGCCAAAATATCTAGCTTTGAATGCCAAGAGAGCTCACACTCGTGACACCCCTAACCCCTACAGTGAACTGAAAAATAGTTATTAAAGGGCCTGCCTAGACTCACACCCCTCCCCACCAGGGTCCACCACAGAGGCGGCCAATTGAAATCCATGCAGTTTTTCTGGGGAAAAGGCCTATTTGCTTACCTTAAAACTTCAGCCTGAGCAGCAGGCAACCAATTTAACACACATGTAGGGCCCTACTGAAATACTCTCCAAAAACCACTGAGGCTCACACCTCCTCTTCTTCTGCCCCATGGGAAGCTACTGGTATCTCCATTAGAGAAGCCTGTGGGGATATCTGACACCCAAGCTTTTGTACAGCCACCCACAGGTTACATCCCTTTATAGCCTGGCTCTGGTGGCCACTCGATATGTGTTCACAAGTTTGAGGAGATGGCAGGAAACCAACAGATCTTAATTAGTCAGGGATCATCCTGAGATCAGTGTAGGGGTAGCAGGCAGAAACACCTACGTCCCAGTCTTCCCCTGAAAGAGATTTGCATACTTGAAAAGCTACTGCTTGAATGTTCAGTACCCAATCAGACTAATTCTAGGCTGACTGAGATCCTTCCCTGTGGGTAACCGACAAGTCCTGGCACATCCTCAACTACTGGGAGCCACCGAGGACAAAGTAGGCTGCTTGGACAATCACAAAGTTTTGGAGGAATAACAAGAGCTAGGCAAGATTAAATATCTCAATTTCTCAATTGTTGAATCATCAAGTCAACAATATATTAAAAGGATTACACACTAATCAAGTGGGATTTATTCCAGGGATGGAAGGATGGTTTAAAATCTGCAAATGGGTGAGATATACCACATAACAAATAAAGGACAGAAACCATTGATAAAGTACAGAAACCACTGGATCATTTCACAGATGCAGATTTCAACAGAACTCAACAGTTCTTCATTACAAAAATTCTCAACAAGGAGCATATATATAGAGAATGTCCCTCAACTTAATCAAGGCCATATATAACAAGCCCACAGTTATTCCCATACCCACCAGTGAAAAGCTCAAAGCTTTTCCAGTAGCATCAACAAGAAGAAAAGGGTGCCCCACTCATGTCACTTTTATACAACAAAGCACTCCAAGTTCTAGCCAGAGCACTTAGGCAATAAAAATAAATAGAAATACCAAATTGGAAAGGAACAAGTAAAGCTTCATTTGCAGATGACATAATATTATATATAGATAACCCTAAAGATTTTATAAACAAAACTGTTAGAATAAATGAATTTTAAAGATGAAAGATATAAAAGCCAATCTGTAAAAAATGAGTTCCATTTCTCTTCATGAACAGCAAACCATACAAAACATTATGAAAATAATCCCTTTTGTAATAGCATTAAAAAATAAAGTACTTAGAAGTAAAGTTAACCAAAGAGAGGAGAGATCACTGCAGTCAGATCTTTAAGTCATTGATGAAAGAAATTAAACGATTTCTTAATTATTTAATAAATACCAATAAATTCAAGATTTCCAATGTTTATGGATTTTAACACTATTGTTAAAATCTCCATATTACCTAAGTCATCTATTGATTCTATTCAATCCCTATCAAGATTCCAATGCAGCTTTCACAAAGGTAGGAAAAGAAAATCCTAAAATACAGATGGAAACACAAAAGACTGCAAATAACCAAAGCAATCTTGAACAAAAAGTACAAAGTTGGAGGCATCACACAACCTCATTTCAAAATACCTATTAAGCTATAATAAATCACAGCAGCAAGGTACTAGTGTAAAAACCGACATATAAACCAATGGAACTAAATTGAGAGCCTCGAAATAAGCAGACACATTTAAGGTAAATTAGTTTATAACAAAAAGGTCCAGATATATACAATAGGGAAAGGACAAGATCTTCAACAAACAGTGTCAGGAAAACTAGACAACCATATGGAAAAGAAGAAGAAGAAGAAGAAGGAGGAGGAGGAGGAGGAGGAGGAGGAGGAGGATGAGGAGGAGGAGGAAGAAGAAGAAGAAAGAAGAAGAAAAAGAAGAAGAAGAAGAAGAAGAAGAAGAAGAAGAAGAAGAAGAGGAGGAGGAGGAGGAGGAGGAAGGTCATCTCTTATACCATATATAAAAATAAATCCAAAGTGGATTAAAGACTGAAACATAAGACCTGAATTCATTAAATTTCCTAGAAGAATGGGGCACCTGGTTGGCTCAATCAATTAGGTGTCTGCTTTCAGCTCAGGTCATGATCCCACGTCCTGGGATCCAGCTTTGTGTGTTCCCTGCTTAGCAGAAAGTCTGCTTCTTCTTCTCTCTGCCCCTCCCCCTGCTTATGCTCTCTCTCAACTAAATAAAAATAAAATCTTTAAAAAAAAAATTCTTATAAGAAAACACAGGAAGTAAGATCCTTGATGACCTGTCATGGCAATCCTGTTTGGATTTGCCAGTAAAAGCAAAAACTCAGCAAGTTCAACTACATCTAACTAAAATCTGCACAGAAGAAGAAACCATCAACCAAAGAAAAACGCAAATTAACAAATGGAAGATATTTTCAAATCACGTACCTAATCATGAGTTGTTATCTAAAACCCAAAAAGGACTCCCAGTATCTAAGAGCTTAAATAATAAAAGCAACTAAAAAATAGATGATTTGAATCATCAACATTTTTCCAAAGACATACAGAAAGCCAAGTGTAGGTGAAAAAGCAGTAAACATCACGAAAACGCAAATCAAAACCCCAGGCGGTATGATCCCACACCTCCTAGAATGGCTAGCATCACAGAGACAAGAATAACAAAGGTTGGGGAGGCTGTGGAGAGAAAGGACCCCTATTCACCACTGGGGAAGGGTGGAGGGGGTTAACCTGGTATAGCCACCCTGGAAACCAGTACAGGGGTTCCTCAAAAAAAAAATTTAAAGTAGAACTACCATATGATCTATCAGTTCCACTCCTGGGTATTTATCCAAAAATACCCAAAAAACAAAAACACTAATTTGAAAAGATATCTGCTCCCCCCTCCATGTTTACTATAACATTATTTGTAATAGCCAGACACAGAAATGATTCAAGTATCCATCAAGGGACAAAGATGTTGTGGTACGCGTATATAAATGTATATATTTATATGTATGTATAATATATATAACAAATACGCATTTATAATATAATGGAGTATTATCCAGCCATGATAAAGAAAATTCTGCCATTTTCATCAGTGTCAATAGATCTTGAGGGCATTATGTTAAGTGAACTAAGTCCAACAGATATAAAAACAGGTATAACTACCACATATTCGGGCAGCCCCCGTGATTCAGCGGTTTAGCGCTGCCTTCAGTCTAGGACCTGATCCTGGAGTCCCATGTCGGGCTCCCTGCAAGGAGCCTGCTTCTCCCTCTGCCTCTCTCTCTCTGTCTCTCATGAATAAATAAATAAAATCTTAAAAAAAAACCATATTCTCCCTTCTATGTATTATCTAAATACAAAAAACTCATAGGATCAGAGTAGAAAACTGTCTGCCAGGGGCTAAGAGGTAGAGGGAATGCAGAGATGGTAATCAAAAGGTACAAATGTTCAATTACAATGTAACTAAAGTCCAGGAATCCAATATATCATATGGTGACTACAGTTAACTGTATTACATACATTACTGTACTATATATTTTCACTATATAGTACTGTATTATACATATTATTACTGTATTAAGTATTTTAAAGTTGTTAAGAGTACATTTTTTAGGTTTTCACTGCAAGCAAAAAAAAGTTTGTTTTTTTTTAAGATTTTATTTATTTAAAAAAATAAGATTTTATTTATTTATTCATGAGAGACACAAAGAGAGAGGCAGAGACATAGGCAGAGGGATAAGCAGGCTCCCTGCAGGGATACTGATGCGGGACTCAATCCCAGGACCCTGGGATCACAACCTGAGCAAAAGGCAGATGCTCAACCACAGAGCCACCCAGATGCCCCACAAAGAAAAACAAACTTAATTACGTACAGTCATAGATCTTAACTAGACATTGTGGTGATCATTTCACGATAGATACACACATGGAATCCTTATGTTTCAGATGTGCAATCTAACGTTCCATGCCAATTTTTTCTCCATTTTTAAGGATAACAAATAGAATTATCTATTTATTCTGATAAATAGAAGATTTAGAATGGCCATTGCCTCAGAGGGAAGGGAGAACAGGTTGTAATGAGGAAGGTCACACAAGAAACATTTAAAATAACAGTGTTCTTTCTCTTCAACAGAATGGTGGATATCATTTTTTTTAAGATTGTATTTATTTATTCATGAGAGAACAAAAGAGAGAGAGAGAGAGAGAGGCAGAGACACAGGCAGAGGGAAAAGCAGGCTCCATGCAGGGAGCCTGATGTGGGGCTTGATCCCTGGTCTCCAGGATCAGGACCTGGGCTGAAGGCAGGCGCTAAACCGCTGAGCCACCCAGGCTGCCCTTATTTTTAAATTTTCATGTGATAATTTTTTTATAATCTTTCACAGCTTTATAACAATATTTTAAAAAGCAAGAAAGGTGTTGTTTCTACTTCAAGAAATTTAATACCTAAAGGTATTCCACACCCAAGATTTTCTACAAGTCCCCAATTCAATATTCTTTCTCAGAGAACTTAAGGTCTACCCAGACTTTGAATACATTTATTATCCTCCCTTTATTATTTTGGTTGAGAAAATATGCTCGCCTATCTCACTGTGTATATACTTTAAATTTCATCTATGAAAGTAAACTTATTTTTGTCATGAAAATAACACCTAAAAAAAAAAAAGAAAATAACACCTGTTGAAAAGTTAAATTCAAAGCTGCATATCTGACATGCTTGTTCATTTTTAAACTCTAATTTTGAGTTCACTCTTTGCTAGTAGTAAATCATAATATATGAATTTTTTTTAATTTGAAATAGGCATTCAGAAACTGATTTACTTTGGCTGATTGGAGCACTTGAAACAAAAATTGTTCCCTTAACAATCACTTCAGTAAATGCAGAAAAACATTTTGCATACTATAATATGCATTGATGATACTCTCAACAAATAGGGTTAGAGAGAATACACCTCAAAATAATAAAGACCATATATGGAAAACCCAGAGCTAACCTCACAATCAATGAAGAAAAAGAGAGCTTTTCCTCTAATATCAGGAACAAGACAAGACCATATTGACTCTGACCACTTCTGGTCAATATAGTAACCACAGCAATCAGACAAGAAGAATAAAAGGCATCCAAATGGTAACAAAGTAATATTTTCACATTTTAGGGATGGTATAAAACTATACATAGAAAACCCTGAAGACTCCATCAGAAAACCACTAAAGCTGACGAATTCAGTAAAGCCATGGAATACAATTTATACAGAAGTCTGTTGCATTTCCATACACAAATAATGAAGTAGTAGAAAAATTAAGAAAACAATTCCATTAATAATGGCATCAAGAATAATGAAATACCTTGAAATAAATTTAACCAAGGAGGTGGAAGACCTTTACTGTGAAAACCATAAAACACTGGTAAAATTGTTCCCATCAAGTGTCCAGGAAGGGCACCACTATTTTCACTTATTGCGCACACACAGTACGTTACAAAAAATTTTAAAGGAAAACCTACAACTGTTTCTTTAACCTCTTAGCCATCCTACCTATTAAAGATGACAAACAAGCAACCAAATCAATCATGTCAGGAATACAAAGCAATATAGTTTTGCTTGTTCTAATTAACCAAACAAAAAGACTTACTTCAAATACTGTTTTTGCACCACTTAAATTGGGAAAATCCTGCTTTGTTCTGCTCATTTATTGAAAAAAATAAAGTATACGATAAATTTTTTGTAGGCTTAGTCATTTGTTAGAAAAATATCTCTAAATGACTCTAGGGGTGACTGGGTGGCTCAGGTCATGATACCGGGGTCCTAGGATTGAGCCCCACATTGGGCTCCCTGCTCAGAGGGGAGTCCACTTCTCCTTCTCCCTCTGCCCCTCCCCCTGCTCATGCTAGCACTCTCTCTCTCCCAAATAAATAGATCTTTTTTTAAAAGATCAAATAAATGATTCTAAACCAGCCATCGGGGAACTTTATCTGTAAAGAGTCACACAGTAAGTATTTGGGGGGTTGCAGGTCACAAGGAATCCACGTCAAGTACTTAACTCTGCATTTGTAGTGCCAAGTCAACATACATACCAGTGAACAAAAGGACCTGTGGTTATGTTTCAATACAATAAAAATTTACTTACAAAAACAGATTGTAGGCCAGACCTGGCCCAAGGGTCATCATTTGTCAATCTCTGCTCTAAATATTTTTTTTTCAACAGCTGCCTTGTGTGTACATGAGCACATATAGGTACATGGTGACCTATATGTATCTATTTCTGTACTCTTTCCCAGAATCAGAATGACTCAATATAAACTTAATTTCCTTTAGGGATTTTCTGTTTAGATACAAACGAGTATCTACTTCTATGGACATACAGTACATCCTGTAATGGGGACATACCCCTAAATATAAATAGATAGCAATCATGAACAAAACCATGGAAATTTGGAATCAAAAAAACTTAAGTGAACAATGACTATATCAGTTTTCCAAAATGCGAAGTCTTTTCCTCATCCTTCTTCCCTAATCCCCACCCCATTCAGCAGAACTAGATCTCAAAATCTGCTTTCCAGAATGTGAACATCCATATAAAGACCAAGGAAGCCAAGTTAAGCAGATTATAATTTAGTTATTATTGTACTTAATAAAGTATTGAAGTACTAAAGATTGTTTTAAGATGAATGATTTTGGGAAGGATTTCTTTTAATTACATATTTACATTATACAAAAAGAGTTTGTTTTCTCAATTTCATAGCTCCTGCAGATCCTTTGTTAGCTCTTTTTTTCCCCCTCAGTGGAAGCATGATTACAAAGTCTGTCTCATAAAATTAAGTCTGAAAAGAGCTACCATCTATTTGTATTGGTTTGGACTTTTCCTGTGAATTTTTTTTTTTAAGATTTTATTTATTCACGAGAAAGAGAGAGAGAGAGAGAGAGAGAGGGACAGGCAGAGGGAGAAGCAGGCTCCATGCAGGGAGCCTGATGTGGGACTTGATCCCGGGTCTCCAGGATCATGCCCTGGGCTGAAGGCGGTGCTAAACCGCTGAGCCGTCAGGGCTGCCCTCTTGTGAATTTTAAATCAAGTGAACACAGGACTCCAACCCAGGAGAAGGAAGAGACAAGGCCTGGCAAGGGCGGGCTCAGCAGTGCCCCAGGTTTGGTTTAATGTCCTACTCTCACCTTCAGCCTGAAATTCTTAGTAATTTTCAACACCGGGTTCCCAGTATTCATTTTGCACCAGGCTTTGAAATTATGTAACCAGTCCTCTAGGTCAAGAAGAGAACTCAACAACAGGAGACAGATTTCCCCAATAACGCAGATTCAGAATGTTTAGATTCTATAATCTCAAGACTCCTTCGCTTGACTTCTTACCAAGTTCCCTTCTATTAACAACTCTTGAGAAGGTGGAGGAGGGAAGAAGGTGACTGAATAAATGGAAAATTCTGATTTCATTTCTGAAATTTAGTCAATTGAATTATTTGGTTCCAGCTACAAATATCAGAAATAGCAAGCTTTTTAAAATGCACTTTTCAGAGATCCCTGAGTGGTTCAGCGGTTGAGCGCCTGCCTTTGGCCCAGGGCGTGATCCTGGAGTCCTGGGATGGAGTCCCAGGTCGGGCCTCCTGCATGGAGCCTGCTTCTCTCTCTGCTTCTCTCTCTCTCTCTCTCTCTCTCTCTCTCTGTGTGTGTGTGTGTGTGTGTGTGTCTCATGAATAAATAAATAAAATCTTTTAAAAATAAAATAAAAATAAAATGCACTTTTCTTGGAGGCGCCTGGGTGGCTCAGTTAGTTAAGCATCTGCCTTCGGCTCAGGTCATGATCCCAGGGTCCTGGGATCGAATCCCACATTGGGCTGCCTGCTCAGTGGAGAGTCTGCTTCTACCTCTTCTTCTGTCCTTCCCCCTGCTCCTTCTCTCTCTCTCTCTCTCAATAACAGTCTTTAAAAAATAAAAATAAATAAAAATGGACTTTTCTTCATCCACTCTAAGTGGTTTGCCAAATAAGGTGAATGGAGAACAGGTGGACAACTTTAGAAATGTAAATCCTTATAGGATGAAGGAGTCATCCTCTGATTTGGCAAGGCTCTGGAATAGGCATGATGATACAGGTAAGTAACCCATAGACACACTGCTTTGTCATCTTCATAAATGATTATCTTTCATTGTGCTAAATATCCAAATCCTTGAGCTTATAGCAAATGTTCTATAGTTCTAATTGAGGTAGGAATCCTAAAATCAGGAGCATAGTGACCTAGTAAAACATTTGGGATTATAGAGGAGCAGATCAGAGGGCATATTACTAGAGATCTTACCTAGGATCAGCAGAGTGGGAATTTGGGGTGGGGAGAGTACTAGCCCCATCCTCTTGAAAACTGAAGCCCATTCTCCCAATCCCTTCTGCTCTATAGCACCTGCTCCTTTCAACATTCTTGATGACATGTAAGAACCTTTACTCCCGGATGTATCCTGTGCTCCTAGAACAATCCTTGCCCCATAGTCGCTGCTCAATAAAATACTGAATGAATGACCACACCGCTGGGAGGATTTTCAGTTGCACTTGGCCTGGCACACCACAAACCTCCTCCTGCAGAGACAAAGCAGCGACAAATCAAAAGCTTCCAAAGGGAAACGGGCTGTGGCAAAAAGGGTAATGATTGATAGTCATACCATTTTTAAAAAAAGAAAGAGTTGGAGCTAGTTCTGAAAATGGGGAAGTTGACAGGCATTGCAGGGGCCCTCCCTGGCATTCCTCATTTGTGCTCCTCGAGAGCTTTTAAAATGCAGAAACCTGAAATGTGTCCCCACTGAAGGCTGTGGTCCACTTGCAGTGAACTGGTATAGGTCAATGCAGGAGTTAAATTAAACCTAAAAGCCCGATGCTTTTGAGCTAACAGGTTAGCTATAATGGTGCTTAATCCTTGCTGGATGCCTCAGGCTTATGTCTGGCTTTGTTGGTTTATTTGTGACCGCTCCTCACATCAGGGGCCCAATTACCTCTTCAGGACTCCCTGTCATCTTTTCCCGGGGGTGGGGGCTCTTAGCAGTTCTCTGCCAGAGCCCTTCTCACTCTTCCTCCACCACTACCCCCACCCTTCTCCCTGCCTGGCCTGAATTTGGTCACAGAGCACGCTTTACCCATTATCCCTTCTATTCAAGAACCTGTGCTTAGGCTTTCATAACCTGGATCCTGCTGGATTGTTTAGTTTTGCTTTGGGTGTTTGTTTTTACACAACAGAAGAGCGCTGAGTACAATGCATCAGGAATCTAGAGCTTCCATCATGGTCTCTTGAATTCCGTGTCTTTGTAGGTCAACGCTTCCACCCTCAGGGCTACAAAGGTCATTATCCCATTGCCTTGAGATACTGCCTTATGGCCCCAAGTGCTAAACAGTGAGGACCTGGTGTGGGCCTCAGAGCCTCTAGGCATGACTGGCGAGTTGGGGTCAACCCTTGGGTTGGGTCTGCTATCACCTAGGACTCTTTCATGACAAATATTAGCAACCCACTCAAACCCACCGTAAGCAGAAAACTGAGAACTTGCCACATTCTTGATTGGCAACACAAAGCCAAAAGGCAGCCTCAGGACTGACCAGGCAGGAGACAGCCTTGGAGGCACAATTTCTTTCTGGCATTTTCGAGACCACTTTTTCTCTCTCTCTCTCTCTCTGCAAACATACTTCCTTTGTTCGACAGTGTACCCCCCATGACATAGGACCATACACACTTCTGATATTCCATCTGGCCTCGCCAAATGTCCACTGGTCTGGGTTCCAATACCACCAACTCCATCTGACAACAAAGTGTGAGGCAGCTGTCTACCTCAGAAGTTATCTATTAAAGTGGGGGTGGGGGAGCATGACTTCTAGGGACCCACCCCCAGCACAGACATCCAGAGTCTATGGCTAGTTTTAGGGAAGTCTGAGGAGATAAATCAACACAGGGAGAAAATCTGAATCTCAAGGAAGAGAAACAGACATATAATACGGTTCAAGGTTCAAGAGTTAACGTCTGCATCTGACAGACCATCAGTTCTCCTGAACCCAATCCTCAGGAATGCACAGGAGAATCTCAGAACAAAGAGGCTGAAATCAAGGAAGTCTATTTTCTTTTCCTAGGGCTGCCCTGACAATAAATTGCCACCAACTAAGTAGCTTCAAATAACAGAAATTGATTCAGCTCTGGAGGCCAGAAGCCGGAAATCAGGTGCCAGCAGGGTCACACATAACCCCCCCAAAAGCTCCAAAGAATCATCTTTCCCTGACTCTTCCTAATTTTGATGGCCTCCAGTGCTCCTTCATTTCTGGATGAACAAATTCTGGTTTCTGCCTCTAACTCCACAGGGCCTTCCTCTTTTTTATGCCTTTTCTTCTATTTTAAGGTCAGTTGTCACTGGATTTAGGGCCTATGTGGTTGTCAGAACTGTCTCAAGGTTCTTAACTTTTCCAAAATAAGGTCACATTCACAGGTTCCAGGATGAGGACAAAGAGCTATCTTTTGGAAAGGTCACCCTTTAACTCCCTAGAGCATCTGTTTCACGGAAGAGCCCTATCCCTAAGCTCGGAACCTACACACTGGTGTGAGCAAGAAGAGCACTGTTTTGCCTGAGGTCCGTGAAGCATGGCAAAATGTGCACTGAACATGGCCAGGTTGCAGAGGATACACAGGTTCTGGGCCCCAGAGAATCTCACTGGCTCTAAGAACATCATTTATAGCATGGGCGGCAACAGCTCCAATGGCCATGAGGACATATGGACAGCAAAGCTCCCCTGAGGAACCCCAATGTCATTGAGGACCAAGGTGACCAGGCCAAGTGCCTCCCTACTGGTCTGTCAATCTCCATGTGCTGGTGTGTTCTCAGGCATTTTTATTGTGAGTACATATGGATGAAATTCCTCTCTACGAAAGCTCCATTGCATTCTTTTCTCAAGAGCTTCACATCACAGGCAAAATCAGTTTTACAAAGGACAGAAAAGTTTTCTCCTAAGGGAGGCAACACGTGAGCCTGTAATATTTCCGTGTGTATTAGTTTCATTGTATGAATTTTTTTCCCCTCAATAGCAGCGAAAACAAAAAATCAATAGGCTAGGGATAAGCAGGCTTCAATGTGACCATCATTCATTGCTAGCATCCTGCTCTTTAAAATCCCTGTGCCAACAAATGCAGAGTATGAAAAAACCAAATCCATTAACTTTGATCTACAGCATCCCATCCCCTGGCAACAGCTCAACAATATCTCCATCTGAGGAAACATGAACCTGAAAGCATAGATAAAAAGCAGAAGAACTGGGAGACAGGAGGATATTTTTGTGTCTTTCATAAGCTTGCTCAGCATCAAGTTTTCCTTGATTAAACTGATCAAGATATAAAACAGAACCAGCAGTATTTCTTAGTAGGATGAATATAAGAAATCTTGACAAATCAGGGGCGCCCGGGTAGCTTAGCCAGTTAAGCATGCAACTCTTGATTTCAGCGCAGGTCATGATCTCAGGGTCAGCCCCTGTTGGGCTCTGGGCTGGGAGTAGAGCCTGCTTAAGATTCTCTCTCCCCTTCTGCCCCTCCCTCATCCCCACTGGCACATGCTCTTAAAAAAAAAAAAAAAAAAAAAGAGGAAAGAAAAGAAAAAAAAGATCTGGAAAAATTATATTGCCTTCTTCATGAAGGAAAAAAATCAGAAATATCAATTACTAATATTAAGTGAAAACATAACCTTTCAATTATTTTCTTTTGCATTATATTCACACCAGCAATTGTAGATTCTTCATTTTGTAATCTAAATCTAATTGTATGCAAACCCCTGTATATAAACCTCAGCTTGGAAACATTCAAAGCTATCTTTACCTTCTCACCGTTGTCAAGGGGTGTGTGAATATACTCCTAGTGGCTTTGGGTCTTGCTAAATGACCATGTATCCTTATTTTAGCCACAACACTGTCTGAGTGGCTCAGTCAGTTAACCATCTGCCTTCGGCTCAGGTCATGATCTCAGGGGTTCTGGGATCGGGCTCCCAGCTCAGCACTGTCTGCTTCTCCCTCTTCCTCTGCCTCTGTCCCTCCCCACCATTCACGCTAGCTCTTGTGCAATGAAAATGCCCTAAAATCACTGGTGATTGAAAGGAGCAGGTATCAAGCACACTTAATAAGTAGCTCTCTCAAAAATAACAACTATCTTTTAAAAAATGTAAAAAAATAAATAAACCATACTATTAAAAAACACACATTTCTCTCACGTCTGTTTTTTAAAGTATGTTCTCTCACTTGTAAAAATCTCATTGATATTGAGGAGGTCTTTTCTAACATTCCTTCTCGTTGGAATGCCTGGGCTTCTAACTTCCAAAAGACACGGTTCATTGTCTGGGATCACAGTCTGTAATCCCAGTGCAGCACTCAGAGTCCCACAGCTGCCCTATCTTGTCACATGGACAAGCAGGAAGGGGACTGTGCTGCTGAGCGGCCAGAATGTGGAGGGGAGGGCCAAGTATCAAGGGAACACTGTGAGGCAGGGTGGGGAGCCCAGGTGGGCGGACAGGGACACAGAGAGCATGATCCCAGTAGCTAGGGAGAGGCCATCAAGCAGTAATCACCTAAGAGCAAGCAGTAGTGCAAGATGCAGGCAGTTACTCAGCACTGCGTTTGACATGTGTCATCTGCTCATATACCTCCCTCTCAACTGGGCAATAATCATTTACCTAATCTTCTATTTTAGGTGCTTAACGTTTCTTCAAATAGATTTATCTCTAATTTGTAAAAACTATATCATTGCATATATAAATAGAAAAATAGGATGGCCTGCCGTCCATAGAAAGTAACCAAAACAATTAAAACAGTGCTATTGAAAGGTAGCCAATCCTGTTTCTCCAAAGAAGATGTTTAATCTAAGGTGTGTACTTTTTGTTACCAATAGCCATCAAAAAGTGCCGGGGTGGCTCAGTCAGATAAGTGTCTGACTCTTGGTTTTGGCTCAGGTCATGATCCTGGGGTCCTGGGATGGAGCCCTGCTCAGCAGAGAGAGTCTGCTTCTCTCTTCTCCTTTTCCCACTGCCCTTCCCCCGACTTGTGCTCACTCTCTCTAAAATAAACAAATTTTTAAAAAAAGAATCATCAGTGTCAGAGAATGTTTAAGACCTAAGCACTTGGCAGAAACTTTCTCCTGGATTTAAATGGAAATGTTAAAAAACGGTTGAAAGTTACTATGGTCATTCACCATCAGTAGCAGGGCCAAATCCACACAAGGAAAATATGGATTTATCATTAGCAGAATGTCAAGAAGTAGCAAGTTTCATGCATCCCAAGTCAGTAACAGGACTTGAGGTGTGAAGATAAAGATTTCAAAGTAAATCGTTAGACGCCTAATGAGGTAAAGGTTCGACGCCTGTGTACTAAATCCTAGGTATGATTCACTTTCATACTTTACATCACATACTATCCATTACTACACTACAGTACACAGATAGTGTAAGGTCATAATTAAAGGCCTGGATACCAAAGTCTGATGCCTAGGATTGAAACCCATTGCTACCACTTCCCATTCTCATGAACTTGAATCAACTGACCTCTTTGAACCATAATTTCCTCATCTAAAAATTCATTTGAAAATATGCTTAACAGTAGGATCTATTTTACAGGATTGACATGAAAATGAAATAAAGATATATATTTAAGGGGCATTTAAAAGAACCTGCTAGATGGTGAGTACCATGGAAGAGCTCACCAGGTGTGGTAGGCAAAATAATGCATGCCCTGGACAAAGGTAAACACAACCTTATCCTTGGCATCTGTTCAATTACATTGCATGGAAAAAGTGACTTTGATCATGTTAAGGACCTTCATAGGAGAAGATTATCCCCTATTACCTCATCACACAGGTACTTAAAGGAACCTTTCCTAGCTGAGTTGGGTGGGAGGTAGAAGTGAGGTTGGAATTAAGGCGTGAATTTCAAGATGGAAGGGGCCACAAGCCAAGCAATGTGAATGGCCTCTAGAAAGTGGAAAAAGCAAGGAAAATGGTTCTCCTCTAGAACCCCAGAAAAGGCAACCCTGCCAACCTCTGTGAGCTCTAGTGTGACTCATGTTAGACACTTTGTCTACAGAACTGTAAAAAATTTGTGTTATTTTAAACCACTCAGTGTGTGATAATTTGTCCCAGCAGCAAGAGAAAAGTAATACATGTGATTATTACAAGATGAGGACAGAGACTCAACTACACTTCAGGAGTGTACTGATTGAAACTGAAATAGATCAGAGATGAACTTCAGGCTGAATGCCTCCAGTTCAATCTATAACTTCTCCATTCTGCACCAGCTTGGAAGGAAGGACCTGAAATCGAGATAAGTTTGCACATAGAAGTCAAGTAGCTTTGATAGTAGGGTAGAGGTAATACTAGGTATTTAACCATTTCCTTTTCCTCCTGAGCAGGACAAAAGGGGCAGGAAGAAACCCCCAAACCCATGTTCTACCTACATGACATCTAAGTAGAGCATATTGGTCAATGAAATATGGAAAGAAGTCAAGTTGCCACTTCTAGGCCTGGCTTCTGAGATATCCCAAATGATTTACCCTGATCCCTTGGTCCAAAATACTATAAACATACAAAGGCAGCAGCACCAAGATCCCTGTGAAGGCCCTAAGAAAATGCATGCCTCAGAGGACCTTCTTAACTACTTACAACTATGACTTAAGAAAAATAAATCATTTTTATTTGCATAGGTGGGTATACTTCTCCTTAATAGTAGTTAGCATTGCTTATTCTCATTCAAGTATAGAACCAGTATTATACTCCTCACATAAACCTTATCCAACAGCTGGAGAAGACAAGGTAACAATAACAGTGACACCTGCTGATCTGTGAGCTGTCTCTCTCTCCCAGGACTTATCAGGCAATCAGCAGCACCCCTACCTCAGCCTCTCACTCTTTTAGTTATGAATGTTCATGTGAGGGACAGAGCAGCTCCTCTTCAGTCTGCTCAGATCCCAGGCCCCTGATTTAGATACTGCACAGCAACCAAAGATCAATATTAGCAAACCTATTTAGTTTCCTTATGATGCCATCAACAATATATGAAGTCTTATTTTACATTTCATAGGACCCTCTCAAACACAAAAGAAGTAAGTAAGGATGGTCCAACTACAGTCTTGATGGTGTGACTAATGGACCTGAGGCCTGAAGTCCAAGAGTAATATCAAGGCAAGGAGATCTGCCTGGGTCTCTCCCGTGTGCATGAAACACATCAGCAATTCTTCCACTCAGGGCACATTTGACTTTAAGTTTATTGGGTAAGTAACAACAAGGAACTATTTGTATACAGCATCAAGTTTTGAAGATGTTGCCTTTGAATGACTGAAATAGAGACAACAGTATTTTTCACATCATCCCAAGATGAGTGGGAGTCTGAGTTGAGCTTGAGCTTGTATAAATAAAATTCAGGTAACATTTGATTAACTTATGTAGTTAGAATTCTGAAACAACAGAATACTCTACATTTTCCTAGCAATGGATGAATTTCATCAAGGACAAGTATAAAGTGACACTAAAGACAAATACCCACAATGCATATAGAAGACCAGGAAATCCAGGCTTTGCAGATGCACAAGTGGGAAAAGACCCAGTGGTCTCCAATAACAGCAGTATAAGGAAAAAAGGGTATTCAAAGTTCTCTTTATGTGGACCATTAAGCAGCTCCTTTCCAAACCCCTCGCACCAGTCCTGTAAGAGGCAATGTCGATACCCATAGCAAGGGTTCAAGGTTGGGTGCAGGGATTCTAGGTCAACCAAGGTCCACTCAAGAAAAAAGGAGAACTAGAAACCCATAAGTGGCTCTGAGCACAATTTCTTAACTTTTTCAACAAAAGTTGATGGAGGGAGGGGAAAAGTGGCAGCCAGTGACATGTGGTTGAAGGTACCCCTCAGGACATTAGTAGAGACTGCATTGGAGATGGTGGAAAGCCCATCCAGTGAAGTCCCAGCTCTTGGCATCATGTCCCCAAGCATGAAAAACTAGTAACTATGTAAGGTCCAGAAGATGGCAGCTGAGTATCTCCCAGGAGTACCAAGACTCTCCTCCTAAAAGTAAGCTGGTAAGTGAGCCAAGACAGAAGTCAAAAATTTCCCCCAGGATTAAGGAGGGCACTTGTGATGAGCATCGGGTGTCATAGGGATGTGTTAAATCACTCTATTGTACATCTCAAACAACTATTACACTCTATATTAACCAACTGGAATTTATGTAAAAATTTAAAATTTACTCCCGGGAAAGGTGCTGATTGACAGAGTAATAAAGGTGGTCAAGAGGGGATTAAATGCAGCAGCTATAAAATGACTGCAGCCCCTGATCGTGAGGAGCCTCATGGTCCCATCTAGATAAACATTACCAATGAGATATACTCACTGTTTTAAGCTATCAATATTTAATTGAAATAAGGAAAAAATGGCTCTTCCTATGAAATATTCTAACAATGTTTTCCCTGTGTCATTTGTATACCCCATTATGAAGTATTAATGGGATTTTTCAGTCAATTAAATACTGTATGCAATGTCATCAAAATGTAATTAGTGGTAAATTACAAGTGGCCATGAAATGGACATTGGTGGGAACATAACCCATCCCCTAATGATTAGGTAATAGCTACCATTTGTGGAGTGCTTAGTAAGTACCAGGCAGTGTGCCAAGGACTTAGACTCATTCCCTTTTTAGTCCTCACAACAACCATGAAAAGTAGATACTACATTCTCCTGATTCACCAATCAAGGCATGGAAGCACAGAAACATCTAAGCAAGTTGTCCCCCTGTTAGGTGGTCACCAAAGGGCATGTCCAACCACTTCTTCCTCTGGCTCCAAACCAGGTGCATAACCACTGCATTGGCTGATGCAACTATTTCCCCACAGTAATGGGACCTTACATTAGGCAGGTGAGGAGGCCGCCTTTTTCCTCCCATCATCTTGGATGGGCTGTAGAGCTTTCTCAGAAAAAGAACATGCAGACAGAAAAAAAGTCCCATGTATAACTAATGAACTTCCACAGTTCTTCCAAGTTGATAGAGCTCTATCAACTTCCACAGCAACAGAGCACAGCACTCCAAGTATAGGTCTATAAGCACAATTATGTGGGCAAAATAACTTTCTGGTCCTCTGCTTTCCATCTATAAAATTGGGATGATGAAAAAAATGCAACGTGGGGTATTGAGATGATTCAACAATTCAATTCATAGAAAACATAAAACCCTATCTGATCCACCAGAAACACTAGGTTTAGGCATTATTTTTATAATCCTCAAAGCCATGCTCAGAGCCATTCAAGCATCCAGATTTTAAGCTGTCATGGAATTCCTGAGGCCCTGACCTGAAGATTCTTTCAGAAGGTATCCCTCCCTCAATACTAATACCTTCTCTCTCAGGTGAAGGAGAACTAACAAATCCCGGGCCTCTGCATCTCTCAAGAGCTTTTTTCAAGTAGCTCCTTAGTCATATCTAACATTTCCTGGGACTTCTCTCTGTACCCAAACTCAGATCGGGCTCCGTAAGTCACCTCTAAGTTGCCAAATTTAAACCACCGTATCTCCATTGTAATGCCAAGTTACCTTCTATGACACTGAGCCTCCATCCAGCCCTGCAGACTGGTGCATCTGCTCCACTGCATTTCTTCCCCTGACGAAGTCAATCTCATCCACTCACCTGAGGCCTATGTGGGTGTTATTCATTGTTCTTCCCCCACTCCTGTCTCCTCACCTCAAGAGATATTCCATAGGCAGTATCTGTTGAAGAGTTTTTTAATAAGTCAGTATGGCACTGGATCAGAGGTCCCCCAAACCACCCCCAGGTTTCATTTATTTGCTAAGTGTACCCACTAAACCCAACACAGAAACATCAGTGAGGGAGGGGCAAGACGGTGGAAGACTAGGGTCCCCAAGTCACCTGTCCCCACCAAATTACCTAGATAACCTTCAACTCATCCTGACTATCTACGAATTCGGCCTGAGATTTAAAGAGAGACCAGCTGGAACGCTACAGGGAGAAGAGTTCGCGCATCTATCAAGGTAGGAAGACGGGGGGGAAAGAAATAAAGAAACAAAAGGCCTCCGAGGGGGAGGGGCCCACGAGGAACCGGGCTGAGGCCGGGGCGAGTGTCCCCAGGACAGGAGAGCCCCGTCCCCGAGAGGCAGGAGCTGCACCGACCTTCCCGGGCGGAAAGGGGCTCGCGGGGAGGTGGAGCAGGACCCAGGAGGGCGGGGATGCCCTCGGGCTCCCGGGGACACTAACAGACACCTGCGCCCCGGGAGAGTGCGCCGAGCTCCCTAAGGGCTGCAGCGCGCACGGCGGGACCCGGAGCAGCTCGGGGGGCTCGGGGGCGGCTCCGCGGAGGGGGCTGCGGGGCGGGAGCAGCTCGGGGCCTCGGGGGCGGCTCCGCGGAGGGGGCTGCGGGGCGGGAGCAGCTCGGGGGGCTCAGGGGCGGCTCCGCGGAGGGGGCTGCGGCCCGGGAGCGCGAATCCAACAGCGCAGGCCCCAGAGCACAGGGCGCCGGGACACAGCCTGGAATCCGGCCTCCCCCGGGACAGGCAGACGCCGGGAGGGCCCAGGACAGCGAGGACGCTCCTGCCCCAGCTGAGCAGATCAGCGGCCCCGCCCGGAGCCTCCAGGCCCTGCAGACGGAGAGCTCCGGAGTTACTGCGGGGGCTGAATCCAGGTTTCCAGAGCTGCCCCGCCACTGGGGCTGTTCCTCCTGCGGCCTCACGGGGTAAACAACCCCCACCGAGCCCTGCACCAGGCAGGGGGCAGAGCAGCTCCCCCAAGTGCTAACACCTGAGAATCAGCACAACAGGCCCCTCCCCCAGAAGACCAGCTAGACGGACAAGTTCCAGGGGAAGTCAAGGGACTTAAAGTACACAGAATCAGAGGATACTCCCCCGTGTTGTTGTTTTTTTTCTTTTTGATTCTGATTGCTTCCCCCACCCTTTTTCCCCCTTCTTTTTCTTTCTCTTTTTCTTCTCTTTTTTCCTTTTTTCTCCCTTTTTTCTTTTTTCTTTTTCTCTTTTCCTTCCTTCTTTCTCTCTCTTTTTCTCCTTTTCCCAATACAACTTGTTTTTGGCCACTCTGCACTGAGCAAAATGACTAGAAGGAAAACCTCACCTCAAAAGAAACAATCAGAAACAGTCCTCTCTCCCACAGTTACAAAATCTAGATTACAATTCAATGTCAGAAAGCCAATTCAGAAGCACTATTATACAGCTACTGGTGGCTCTAGAAAAAAGCATAAAGGACTCAAGAGACTTCATGACTGCAGAATTTAGATTTAATCAGGCAGAAATTAAAAATCAATTGAATGAGATGCAATCCAAACTAGAAGTCCTAACGACGAGGGTTAATGAGGTGGAAGAACGAGTGAGTGACATAGAAGACAAGTTGATGGCAAAGAGGGAAACTGAGGGAAAAAGAGACAATTAAAAGACCATAAAAATAGATTAAGGGAAACAAATGACAGCCTGAGGAAGGGGTTCCCGAGGGTGCTGAAAGGGACAGAGGGCCAGAATATGTATTTGAACAAATCATAGCCGAAAACTTTCCTAATCTGGGAAGGGAAACAGGCATTCAGATCCAGGAAATAGAGAGATCCCCCCCTAAAATCAATAAAAACCGTTGAACACCTCAACATATAATAGTGAAGCTTGCAAATTCCAAAGATAAAGAGAAGATCCTTAAAGCAGCAAGAGACAAGAAATCCTTGACTTTTATGGGGAGGAGTATTAGGGTAACAGCAGACCTCTCCACAGAGACCTGGCAGGCCAGAAAGGGCTGGCAGGATATATTCAGGGTCCTAAATGAGAAGAACATGCAACCAAGAATACTTCATCCAGCAAGGCTCTCATTCAAAATGGAAGGAGAGATAAAGAGCTTCCAAGACAGGCAGGAACTGAAAGAATATGTGACCTCCAAACCAGCTCTGCAAGAAATTTTAAGGGGGACTCTTAAAATTCCCCTTTAAGAAGAAGTTCAGTGGAACATTCCACAAAAACAAGGACTGAATAGATATCATGATGACACTAAACTCATATCTCTCAATAGTAACTCTGAATGTGAATGGGCTTAATGACCCCATCAAAAGGCGCAGGGTTTCAGACTGGATAAGAAAGCAGGACCCATCTATTTGCTGTCTACAAGAGACTCATTTTAGACAGAAGGACACCTACAACCTGAAAATATAAGGTTGGAGAACCATTTACCATTCAGATGGTCCTCAAAAGAAAGCAGGGGTAGCCATCCTTATATCAGATAAACTAAAATTTACCCCAAAGACTGTAGTGAGAGATGAAGAGGGACACTATATCATACTTAAAGGATCTAGCCAACAAGAGGACTTAACAATCCTCAATATATATGCCCCGAATATGGGAGCTGCCAAATATTTAAACCAATTAATAACCAAAGTAAAGAAATACTTAGATAATGATACACTTATACTTGGTGACTTCAATCTAGCTCTTTCTACCCTCGATAGGTCTTCTAAGCACAACATCTCCAAAGAAACGAGAGCTTTAAATGATACACTGGACCAGATGCATTTTACAGATATCTACAGAACTTTACATCCAAACTCAACTGAATACACATTCTTCTCAAGTGCACATGGAACTTTCTCCAGAATAGACCACATACTGAGTCACAAATTGGGTTTGAACCGATACCAAAAGATTGGGATCGTCCCCTGCATATTCTCAGACCATAATGCCTTGAAATTAGAACTAAATCACAGCAAGAAGTTTGGAAGGACCTCAAGCACGTGGAGGTTAAGGACCATCCTGCTAAAAGATGAAAGGGTCAACCAGGAAATTAAGGAAGAATTAAAAAGATTCATGGAAACTAATGAGAATGAAGATACAACCCTTCAAAATCTTTGGGATGCAGCAAAAGCAGTTCTGAAGGGGAAATACGTCTCAATACAAGCATCCATTCAAAAAGGAAAGAACTCAAATACAAAAGCTAACCTTACACATAAAGGAGCTAGAGAAAAAACAGCAAATAGATCCTACACCCAGCAGAAGAAGAGAGTTAATAAAGATTCGAGCAGAACTCAACAAAATCGAGACCAGAAGAACTGTGGAACAGAAAACAGAACCAGGAGTTGGTTCTTTGAAAGAATTAATAAGATAGATAAACCATTAGCCAGCCTTATTAAAAAGAAGAGAGAGAAGACTCAAATTAATAAAATCATGAATGAGAAAGGAGAGATCACTACCAACACCAAGGAAATACAAACGATTTTAAAAACATATTATGAACAGCTATACGCCAATAAATTAGGCAATCTAGAAGAAATGGACGCATTCCTGGAAAGCCACAAACTACCAAAACTGGAACAGGAAGAAACAGAAAACCTGAACAGGCCAATAACCAGGGAGGAAATTGAAGCAGTCATCAAAAACCTCCCAAGACACAAGAGTCCAGGGCCAGATGGCTTCCCATGGGAATTCTATCAAACGTTTAAAGAAGAAACCATACCTATTCTACTAAGGCTGTTTGGAAAGATAGAAAGAGATGGAGTACTTCCAAATTCGTTCTATGAGGCCAGCATCACCTTAATTCCAAAACCAGACAAAGACCCCACCAAAAAGGAGAATTACAGACCAATATCCCTGATGAACATGGATGCAAAAATTCTCAACAAGATACTAGCCAATAGGATCCAACAATACATTAAGAAAATTATTCACCATGACCAAGTAGGATTTATCCCTGGGACACAAGGCTGGTTCAACACTCGTAAAACAATCAATGTGATTCGTCATATCAGCAAGAGAAAAACCAAGAACCATATGATCCTCTCATTAGATGCAGAGAAAGCATTTGACAAAATACAGCATCCATTCCTGATCAAAACTCTTCAGAGCATAAGGATAGAGAGAACTTTCCTCGACATCTTAAAAGCCATCTACAAAAAGCCCACAGAAAATATCATTCTCAAGGGGGAAGCACTCGGAGCCTTTCCCCTAAGATCAGGATCAAGACAGGGATGTCCACTCTCACCACTGCTATTCAACATAGTACTGGAAGTCCTAGCCTCAGCAATCAGACAACAAAAAGACATTAAAGGCATTCATATTGGCAAAGAAGAAGTCAAACTCTCCCTCTTCGCTGATGACATGATACTCTACATAGAAAACCCAAAAGCCTCCACCCCAAGATTGCTAGAACTCATCCAGCAATTCGGCAGTGTGGCAGGATACAAAATCAATGCCCAGAAATCAGTGGCATTTCTATACACTAACAATGAGACTGAAGAAAGAGAAATTAAGGAGTCAATCCCATTTACAATTGCACCCAAAAGCATAAGATACCTAGGAATAAACCTAACCAAAGATGTAAAGGATCTATACCCTAAAAACTATAGCATGCTTCTGAAAGAAATTGAGGAAGACACAAAGAGATGGAAAAATATTCCATGCTCATGGGTTGGCAGAATTAATATTGTGAAAATGTCAACGTTACCCAGGGCAATATACACGTTTAATGCAATCCCTATCAAAATACCATGGACTTTCTTCAGAGAGTTAGAACAAATTATTTTAAGATTTGTGTGGAATCAGAAAAGACCCCGAATAGCCAGGGGAATTAAAAAAAAGAAAACCATATCTGGGGGCATCACAATGCCAGATTTCAGGTTGTACTACAAAGCTGTGGTCATCAAGACAGTGTGGTACTGGCACAAAACAGACACATAGATCAGTGGAACAGAATAGAGAACCCAGAAGTGGACCCTGAACTTTATGGGCAACTAATATTCGATAAAGGAGGAAAGACTATCCATTGGAAGAAAGACAGTCTCTTCAATAAATGGTGCTGGGAAAATTGGACATCCACATGCAGAAGAATGAAACTAGACCACTCTCTTGCACCATACACAAAGATAAACTCAAAATGGATGAAAGATCTAAATGTGAGACAAGATTCCATGAAAATCCTAGAGGAGAACACAGGCAACACCCTTTTTGAACTCAGCCAGAGTAACTTCTTGCAAGATACATCCACGAAGGCAAAAGAAACAAAAGCAAAAATGAACTATTGGGACTTCATCAAGATAAGAAGCTTTTGCACAGCAAAGGATACAGTCAACAAAACTCAAAGACAACCTACAGAATGGGAGAAGATATTTGCAAATGACGTATCAGATCAAGGGCTAGTTTCCAAGATCTATAAAGAACTTATTAAACTCAACACCAAAGAAACAAACAATCCAATCATGAAATGGGAAAAGACATGAAGAGAAATCTCACAGAGGAAGACATAGACATGGCCAACAAGCACATGAGAAAATGCTCTGCATCACTGGCCATCAGGAAAATACAAATCAAAACCACAATGAGATACCACCTCACAGCAGTGAGAATGGGGAAAATTAGCAAGGCAGGAAACCACAAATGTTGGAGAGGATGCGGAGAAAAGGGAACCCTCTTACACTGTTGGTGGGAATGTGAACTGGTGCAGCCACTCTGGAAAACTGTGTGGAGGTTCCTCAAAGAGTTAAAAATAGACATGCCCAGCAATTGCACTGTTGGGGATTTACCCCAAAGATTTAGATGCAATGAAACGCCGGGACACCTGCACCCCGATGTTTGTAGCAGCAATGTCCACAATAGCCAAACTGTGGAAGGAGCCTCGGTGTCCATCGAAAGATGAATGGATAAAGAAGATGTGGTCTATGTATACAATGGAATATTCCTCAACCATTAGAAATGACAAATACCCACCATTTGCTTCAACGTGGATGGAACTGGAGGGTATTATGCTGAATGAATTATGTTCTCATTCATTTGGGGAATATAAATAATAGTGAAAGGGAATATAAGGGCAGGGAGAAGAAATGTGTGGGAAATATCAGAAAGGGAGACAGAACATAAAGACTCCTAACTCTGGGAAACGAACTAGGGGTGGTGGAAGGGGAGGAGGGCGGGGGGTGGGGGTGACTGGGTGACGGGCACTGAGGGGGGCACTTGACGGGATGAGCACTGAGTGTTATTCTGTATGTTGGTAAATTGAACACCAATAAAAAATTAATTTATTAAAAAAAAGAAACATCAGTGAAAAGATAAAAAGCAAAAATCAGCAAAAGGAAAAGGTACAGGGGTTAAAGCCTGAAGAAAACTAGGTGTACGCTTCCAAGAGTTCTCTCCTGGTGGAGTCACATAAGACATTCTTAGTTCCTACAGCAACATTTATAACAACACTTAACAATAGAAACTTCACACCCAACATTTGGTTAAATGCTGGTCAAGGAATGCTTATGGGTGGCTCAGTGGTTGAGCATCTGCCTTTGGCTCAGGGTGTGATCCCGGGTCCTGGGATCAAGTCCTACATCAGGCTCCCTGCAGGGATCCTGCTTCTCTCTCTGCCTATGTCTTTCTCTCTCTCTCTCTCTCTCTCTCTCTCTCTCTCTGTGTGTGTGTGTGTGTGTGTGTGTGTGTGTGTGTGTGTGTGTCTCATGAATAAAAAATTTAAATCTCTTTAAAAAAAAAGTCTGGTAAAATAAGCACCCCTCTACCTAACACCCTCTACCTACCTCTACCCCAATTCTCAAGCCCCAGAAAGTAACATTGCTCAGCATCCACCATATTGTTTGCACAGTCTGGACACACTGAAAAATGCTTTTTTTATGAAAAGCTTTGGGTCAGGGAAGGCAACTCTCTACTAATCAAGTTCTCAGATGCCAGCTAAGGGCCAAGCTTATAGACCTTTCTAAGAATAGCACTCTCATTTCTGGCTATGTTAATTTTTCGCTGAATGGTATTCATTGAATACCATTCAATGTATTATCTAGAATGTTTCTTTCAGTTTCTTAAGTCCTCAGTGTCAGCAGGTGTCTGTAACAATGTGGCCAGACCACTGAGTTATTTAGTACTAATGATCATTAAAATATCAAATTTTAGTTATACAGATTGAGGAGAATTCAAGGCTATCCTAGAATAATAGCACTTACTAAAAAATATTTGAGAGAGACCAAGCAAGCAAGTGAACTATAAAGGAAGAATCCCAATGACACTCCCTGCTGAGCACAGAGCCCGACAATCCCATGACCCAGAGATCATGACCTGAGCAGAAATCAAGAGTCAGATGCTCAACTGTCTGAGCCACCCAGGCATCCTAAATAATAGCACTTGACTTGTTTTCTGTTAAGATTTCTTTCATAGAATAAAAAGAGGTTGAGGCACAGTCAACGTCCTGGGATCAGCATTGGGAAGGTTATCACATTTATTTACCATAGAAAAAGTCAAGTTGAGAAAGTCTGATCTAGTTGAGCTCCCTAATGAAGAGATTGGGAAACTGAGGCACAAGAAATGCATCTCCTTCTTAAAAGGCAGCCAGCTAGTGAGAAGAAGACCAGTGCCAACAGTGTCCTTAAGGTGATCTCTGGTCTCCTGAGCTTTCCTTGTTTTTAGTACAGGAACTGGCTGCTCTGCTTGTTTCCTTCTTTTTGCTGTCTTTTGCTGTCTTGTTTTCCTTCTTTTTGCTGTCTTTTTTTATTTTGCAGAACTTCCTCAGGTCAAAACTAACACTTAGTGAGTGAGTCGAAAACACATGATGTGGGAAAGGATGGTCTCTTCAAGAAATGGTGATGGGATGACTGGATATGGGACCAAGAAGGACATGGGACCCCAATCTTAAACCACTCCAAAGAATAAGCAGCAAACTGATGAGACTTAAATTTAAGATCTAACCATAAAATCTAGAGGAGAAAACATAAGGGAAAGACTGCTGGACATGAGTCTCAGCAGTGATTTCCCAGATAGGACACCAAAAGTCCAAGCAGTGAAAGAAAAAATTAAGTCGGACTGCCTCGAACTAAAATGCTTCTGTGTAGCCAAAGAAACTATCAGCAGAAAGAAATGAACAGATTGAATGAACAAAATGACAAACAAATATAGGTTGTGGATGAAGACACAGAATCCTCCTTTTTTAACAAAGTGACCTGTATGGAGTTTCCAAGTGACACCAATTCTTTACTCTGAACACAGTAACTGTGAATTGCTGCCAGAACATTCCTAGTAGAGAAACTTCTGGAGCTATCGCTCACCTTCACTAGACTCCTTTTCTCACATCCTCAACCATTGTTTTCATTTAATTTGATCAGCAACATTTCCAGTTGGTTCTTTTTAACCCTGGCTCTGAATTCAGGCAAGAGGGTAACTGTCTGTGGGTGAGGGTGGGTATAAAAGCATGAATGAATGTGTGTAGGCGTGAATGTCTGAACATGTGTTTTGAAGTCTTATTTTATTTCTGGATTACTGGGGCCGGTCATGCTAATCAGAAAAACATACTGTTGTTTTTAAGCTCAGGTCCCAAGAGAAAGCACCTCGTGCAGCTCAAAATGCATTCCAACCGGCATCCAAAGGTCTACTCTAAATAACCATCCATCTGTCTGCAGATGGCTTTAAATCATCAGACAGAACTTGTATCTTCTGCCCCTTGTCTGATGGAAAGTCATATTTAATATTATTTCTCTGAGCTTCAATTACAAATGAATCTTTTTTAATTTCAAGTATGGAATAAATAAGCAAAGCAGCTGGGCTTGCAATAAATCACCAGATAAATGTGCAGAAATGGTTTAGACCAAGCAAGAAGACAAGCACAGCTGCCATCATCATTGGGACATTCCATTCTATGCTAGTAAGACTGATGGGAGACACCACCTCACCATGAACAACCTCCTCAGCTCAATGGATCCTGAAAGATCTACTTACATGGACAAAAATGATCCCCAATCAGAAGGAAATCTCTATTCTGGAAATAAAGGCAACAAATGTTTGTAGTTTCTCTGGCTTATTAGGCTCACACTTCAATCTTTAGTTCAAATACAACACAAGAGAACACAATGTCCTCTGGTTCTTCACAGTCATTGGCACTGCAGAGGCAACAGATCCTGGAAGTTACCATGACCTAAAATGGATTCACTGGGGATTAGTTTTATCACCAGCACCCAAGAGGATGTTCTCAGATATAGATGAAGACCTTACAGATCTGAGTTTATTTCACACTGCTCCCGAAGGGGATCACTGCGATCACCTTTATGGGGATCAGCAACAAGGACTTCTTGGACACCAGGAGATCAAGTACACACTTGCCAACAGAAGAGGCAACAGAGGGGCATGGCTGCCATTTCATATCCCTTCTTCTCTTTCAATCAACTTCAAGCCCATTATGAAATTGGCATTGCCTAACTTGTATTTCCAATGTGCTTAAGAGATAGTTGTTTTTTCTACACCCGGAGGGGGTATGAACAATTAGAATAAGCACATAAGATAAAAGAGGGAGGGATTTCACTGCCAAGTCAAGTCACTTATCCCACATGCTCAAGCCTTTCATTTCCTATTCTTCCTCATCTGACAAGAGTCTCTGATCAGAAAAATAGGCCAGATTGCTGAAATCCAGTTATGCTTAGTATGTGGAAAATACACTAAGAGTTAAAACGCCGGTTCAGTTAAACACTAAATTTGAAAAATACGTATAAATTCTCCCAATACAGAAAACTTGTTAACATGTGAAACTTCAATATAAATGGTTAGAGCAAATGAGGTCTGAATTGTCAAGTAGAAACCAAGACATTACTTATTGCTATTAATGAATATGATCAATTGGGATAATTAAAACACATGAGCCCATCCACACCTTCTTTTCCACAATAGCCTTAACTCATTCCGGATCAGAAACCACCTATGCCAGTTGGATTAGAGCTCTCAGCTGAATTGTGGCTCTGAGAGCTGGAAGATCAAGGCTTAAGAGAGTGATTTAGGCACTAAAGAAAACTGGCTCTTGGGCAGCACAGGGGGCTCAGCAGTTTAGCGCTGCTTTCAGCCCAGGGTGTGATCCTGGAGACCCAGGATCCAGTCCCATGTCGGGCTCCCTGCATGGAGCCTGCTTCTCCCTCTGCCTGTGTCTCTGTCTCTCTCTCTCTTTCTCTCTCTCTCTCTCTCTGTCTCTCTCTCCCCCCCACCCCCCATGTTTCTCACAAATAAATAAATAAAATCTGAAGAAAAGAAAACTGGCTCTTTAAGGAGCTTTTAAAGAAACGATTGGTCTGCTGCTTTTGAAATAATCCTTGTTTTTTTTCCCCCCTCCCACATTCACATCCCCTCTACATTTTCCTTTCTGCATGTATTAGTGGACCAAAGCCCTGAGACACCAGAGGACACTGAAGACCTCAAAGAGCTGTCAGGCACACCTGGGAATACCTTTTCCTGGGTTGACTACAACTATGCAAAGGAGAAAAGAAGGGTGGGTGAGAAATTTCCAACAAAGAGGAGTTCTGAGAGTGCCTTTAGCCAGAAATAAATCAAGCACAAACAGCATTTAAAAAATATCAAGCACATAGTTTTGAAGGACAGCATGCCAGCCAGAGGAGAGTGGTCTCTTCCTTTATTAGAATCCTAAATTCATTCTTTCAACATATATTTTGCTATTAATGCTTCCAGTGCAAAACCCAAACTGTCCAATGGTGTTCCTTTCATTTCCTGCCCAGCAAAGCCATTGCACTCATGACCCTCTATCTCTTGGGTTGGTCTGATTTCTTTGTTCTTACTGTGCTTTCCACACCTAAAAACTCCTTTATTCAACTCTGAATACTCACAAGTGCCACAGAAACATGCTCACACGACTTCTATTTTTATTTGTGCTTGGTTAAATTCCTTTTAACACCTAAATTTCTCAAGAGCTGTGTTCAACTTCCCACGCATTCAGCAGCAAGGGAGTTCTGACACAGAGTCAGACATCTCCATATCTTCTAAGTAGTTTAAGACTTCAAACTATATATTCATAATTTGACCTAGATTCAATTAATGAAAAGTAGGTATTTAACTTGTCTTTGTGTTCTTCTTTCAAGATACATAAAAAGAGAAGATCCCATCTAAATTCTGGCAGAGAGATAAAGAGGATCAACATGTGTGAGCTCTTGTTTTATCCTCAAAAAGGTCAACCTAGAAGCCTTGGTTTACCCCTCTATGTATAGTGTGATGACAAGTTTGGGTAACAAACATTCTGGGTTCTTCTGTGTGTTGCCTATACATCAAGCGTAATCTGGGCTGCTCAGGATTTCCACAATGCAATCTCCAAATCTGGCCATTGGAAAATTACAGACCCAAGACCTGTGCCTCACTGTCCCTTGTGCCAAGTATCTGGACTTATGAAAAAAGTTTTTAAAGCCTTCAAAGCTAAAGAGTTCAGATCACCCAGGTGTAATATTCCACTTAATGACAGTAATTCCAAGCAATCATGCTGGACACTGAACCTGCAGATAAAGGAATGCTTGCTTTTTAAATACTCTTCAAAACTAAGACAAGTTCGAAGAAATCTTGAGTATACTATAACCTTGGTTAAAATGAGCTTCCCTGAGGGATGCCTGGGTGGTTCAGTGGTTGAGCATCTGCCTTTGGCTTAGGGCATGATCCCAGCCAGGGTCCTGGGATCAAGTCTCACATCAGGCTCCCTGCAGGGAGCCTGCTACTCCCTCTGCCTGTGTCTCTGCTTCTGTGTCTCTCATGAATAAATATATAAAATCCTTTTAAAAAAATGATGAGCTTCCCCAAAATGGAAGGTCAAGTTTAGAAACTGGCATTGCAAGGCTTATCAAGTTTTTGAAATAAACTTGAAAGGGAAACAGGAAAAATATGTGTTTACCTATATTGCTGGATCATGTGATAGTTCTCTTTCTAGTTTTCTTTTTTTTTTTTTTTTTTTTTTTTTTTTTTTTCTTTCTAGTTTTCAAAGATTAGCTTGATATAGACTCATTTCTTTTGGTGTCATTTAAAAAAAAAAAAAAAAAGTCATTGCCAGGACGTATCTCAAGAAGCTTACCTCCAAAGTTTCTTCTAGGAGTTTCATGGTTTCAAGTCTTACATTCAAGTTTTTAAAATCCATTCTGAGTTGATTTTTGGCTAGGCTGTAAGAGAGCGGTCCAGTTTTTCCACCATCATTTACTCAAGAGACCATTATTCACCATTGCATATTCTTGCTTCTTTTATCATAAATGGATCATGTAGGAGTGTTATTTCTGAACTCTCCATTTTGTGTCATTGATCGGTTTCTATTTTCATGCAAATGCCTTAACATCTTTATCATTTTAGCTTTGTAATAGAGTTTGAGATCAGAGACTGCGATGCCTCCAAGTTGGTTTCTCCCAGTATTTTGTTGACTGTTCAAGGTCTTTTATGGTTCCACAGATGTTTTAGGAGTGCTCTATTTGAGTGAAAAATGCTAGTGGAGTTTAATAGGGATTGCCTCAAAGGTGTGAATTGCTCTAGGTTATACAGACATTTTACCACTCTTCCAATCCAAGACTATAGGATATCTGTCCATTTATTGCTGTGTTAACTTTCTTTCATCTGTAGCTCTTACTTAAGGAAGTAAAAGATCTGTACTCTAAAGTTTTTCTATAGGTATTTTATTCTTTCAGATGCAATTATAAAATGGGATTGTTTCCTTGATTTCTCTGATAATTCATTGTTGGTGTATAGAAACAAACACTAGAGGTTTGCATATTGATTTTATATCCTGCTCATTTTTTTGAGAGGAAGACAGACCAATAATTTAATGGACTTACTCTAAACATTCAAATATTCTAAAGTGACCAGAATAGACAATGGTAAGCTTTCATAAAAATGATTTGAATGAGAAATTCTATAGAGCTTCCATCTGTCCCATGCACTATTCTTTCACTGCATTCCAGTCACATAAATTTAATTTTTATGTTGTGATTTGTTCCTATACAAATCAAAAAAAAAAAAAAAAAAAAAAACCTTCTTGAGTGTTTGATGTATTTTCTAGACTGTTTGAGTTTTTCACATTTCTTTCTACAGCCACAGGAGGTGGCACCTTGCCAAGTGGACCAAAATTTATATGTGGCATCTGTAACTACTGCTCACTACCCAGGGTGGTGTGGGGCAAGGAAGGGGGGTGCAATCTGTGGGCTACTTACTGGGCAAGGTTGGTTTGAAGGAATAATGATGTAGCTATGGGTACACTTTGAAGTGTGCAGCATTTGAGCTCACAGGACTAATGGTGTTGAAAATCTAAGAGCATAAAAAAATGATTCTGGTTGGTTCCTACATACTCATGTATACCAAGGTGACCAAAATATAGAGAAAGGAAATAGTTTACCCGTGAGAAGTGACTGACCTCAGCTTTATGAATTATTTCTTCAAGCTGAAGTTAATGATGCCTTTGTTCTTGGTCTGTTTTCATTCTACTTTTAAGTGAGACTTTTATTCCTAGAGGGGCTGTGTTCACCCACCCTCAGAAGAGGTCTACCCAAGATAATTTATCAAGGCAGCTCGGGGGGTGAGAGAGCCCTCTGCTCCGCAATGCAAGAAGCTTTGTAAGAAAAATGATGGCACAAAATCCTTCTAAGAGCCTCTGTAATCCACAGTCAATCTCATCATCAGAACTCAACTTACCAATTCCACTCTTCCATCCATAGATCACTAGCACCAGTTTCAGGTTGCTAAGTGACCTTTACTTTCACAGAGAAGGTGAAAAGCTCTCATTTTTAATGCATGATGTTTTGTGTATTGGCCTGACTCCATAGCAATGAGTAGGACTCTTTTTTTGTACCCACATTATCCTACCACACCAGTTGCAATACTGCTGAGGATGGAGGGAAGCAGGAAGAGAGCTTTGTGATCAGTGACAGAATAAGGGGAGGTTGAGGTAGATGCACCAAGTAACAGAATCCCTATCACTGCAATTTGATACTTCAGTTAAACTTCCAAACTGAACCCATATTCTCTAGAAGGCTGCAAATTTTAACTTACAAGTGAATCATTGTCCTCTGATCCAAATTTTTATACTAGATGCAAATGCCCTTTACAATACTTAGGAAGCCCCAGAAAACTTCTCCTAAGGTCAACAAGAAGGCAGCAAGTGGGGGCGGGGATCACGGTCAGACTAAAATGCAAGGTAAACTCAGGGCCTTAGGGGCTCTTTGAGAGCAGCATAACCTATCTGGGAGACTGGCAACTTTTGTCAGCCTAAAATATGGAATCAGATCTGGAAGAGGCATAGTTGGCAGGGGAAAAATTTTTTTTAAAGATTTTATTTATTTATTCATGACAGCCACAGAGAGACAGGCAAAGGCCTTAGCAGAGGGAGAAGCAGGCTCCCTGCAGGAAGCCTGATGTGGAACTCAATCCCAGGATCCCAGGATCACAACCTGAGCTGAAAACAGATGCTCAACCACTGAGCCACCCAAGTGTCCTGGCAGGGAACATTTCTAACTGAAGGATTAGCCTATGCTAGCAGTTCACCATTTTGTATATTTGAAATTCTAACTAATTGTCCAAATTTTGTTCATGTATTTTGGCTAACAGTCTTAGCACATGTTATCACAAATATTTTAGAAGAAATAAGTATTCCAAATGAAAATGGTGAGAAGAGACCCTGCTTTACTGTTTACATTTTTTTAAAGCTTCTCTGATGCCTGCCTTAGAGATTATCTTTTTTGTATTCTATTTCTTTCTGTGTTCAATTTGTTTTGTCAAATTGTTTTGGTGGAACTACATCAAGACAATAAAGGCAGGGCACCTGGGTGGAACAGTGGATTAAGCATCTGCCTTCAGCTCAGGCATGATCTAGGGGTTGGAGGGTCACAGACCACATTGGGCTCCATGCTCAGCACACAGTCCGCTTGAGATTTTCTCTCTCCCTCTCTCTGCCCCTCCCCCTAACTCATGCTCACTTTCCCTCTATCTCAAATAAATAAAATCTTAAAAGACAATAGAGGCCTATAAAAGAAATTCCAATTGGAGATGGAATGTTTCCAAGGATCTGACTTCATAGCCTTTAAGCAAGTGTGTTTATTTTTTGATAACCCTGTAAAGCCCTACTGATAATTTGCTTACAATACTTTCTATAGTTTCAAGTTTCCAAATTAGAGTTTAATTTCTCATGCTCTTTAGACACAAAAATCCTTTGGCCTATCTCGCACTTTGAAACCAACTCTATAGATGCCAGACAGATACTCTAAGTCATGCACTGGTTGTTTGGAAAATATTAGATCCCTAAGTTCCAAAGCAAACCTAAGTGTTGACATACCACATTATACATTATCAATAAAGTCACATTTGTTAGTAGTACCACCAACCTCCTAGAATAGAGTATTTGGAAACAAGCTGATCATCAAAGATTTTGGTTTTCAAAAAAAAGTCTAATTTTGATTTGAAAGCTTAAGTTTTACACTGGCAACAAATACTGTCAGATGTTTTTCTTGAAGTGATAGGCTTATTTCATTCAATGTTGATATAATTCCTGCCAAAAACCTAAGTCTCAATTACCACAGTTAGTCATATTCAATGAAAATGGCATTTGATGAAAAAAGCAGCAGCTAGTTCAGCTCACAACTCAAAAAAAAAAAAAACCCACAAAACAAAAAATACCCATCATCCTTCATGTACAGTATAAGTGTTCGTGTGCACTTTATTTTATCACAGCTCTTTAAATATGCCTACTTGTGTATCTAGATGTAGTAAAATTTATACCTAGATGTTTTATCGGAACATCCTAAGTGAAATTAGCTTTTCCCTATACTTTTCAGTACATAGTACATAGTAGTGTGTTTATGCTAGCATGCCACCATGTTTATACACCATCATTTTTATACCAGTAGTGCAAATTACAAACCAGACCTTAGTATTACTATGTAGAGTGCCCGTCTTCAAAGTGTCCTGAGCTACCTCCAGCTACCTCTGCAAACCACACACATAGAATCCCTGGCTGGTATGAAAGCTTTAGGATGGCTAAGACTTGAGTGAAATAGGCCAAGGGCCATGTTACAGGATGCAACAAATGTGATCCTTTTCTCAGTTAAATAATGCATATGCAATCATTTTTTCCTTCCTACACATATTATCTCTTTTCTCATTATAGTATATGTTAGCAAGCACTCCCTAAACTAAGTCATCGTGTCAATAACATATTTTGGCTCATATTTCAGTCAGGCTACTGACTATTGGAAAAGTCTTAAGTGTTTCATCACTAACCTCCATGCTACATAGTTGTCCGAGATGCCTTTTTTTAGTGATGAATTCTTCAATTAACATTTCAATTAAAAAAGCTTTGAGAATGGATATTCAATTATGTTAAATATATTTCTAACATCCGAAGAACTTGTCTATTTGTTCTCATCTGAACATTAAGTATGACAAAATCATAATAATCATTTTATAACGTTGAATCAGACTTCTATTCCTAGAATGAACTTCAGGTAATAAATGCATCATAGTCACTCACCCCCATCCCTTTCCTTCAGGGGCTACCTGTCCTCCATTCCATGCTATGTTAATAGCACACTCAATCATTGGCAATATTCAAGGACACAGAGGCCAACCCTAGAAAACAATTAAATGGGTCCAAATAGACAGAGGTGAACTTCAACACAAAGACCAATGTGCTTTCCTAGAATTGCTGCACAAATGCTCAGAGAGGTCTCCTGCACCTGGCATTGCTTATCTTAGAAAATATAGACCTCAAGAAGCTTTCGGCCATCTTTCCTCCACCATAGAAGAAGAGGTCATCAACTGTTCAAGATAGATACACCAATAGTTACAATCTTCAACTTTATCCATTTATGGTGGTGGGGGCGGGCAGCATTACACCTCAAGTGGTTGGAAGTACTCCATGGACAAGAGTAAGAGAGAGATTTTTAATAGGTAGAGGAGGAATCAAAGTACTTTAATGTATCTGACTGCCTGCCTATAGGTTAAACAGTTGCTCTTTCTGGAAAAGTCCAGTTGGCTGTGATGGGTTGTTTCTAAGTTGACTTTTCTCCAGCTGGTATGAACACTCTGGTTTAGGTTGTGGTTTGCTTCCATTAGGGTACCAAGACATTAGAGCCACCCAGCCTAAAGGCCTCCTTATTCTGTTACTTTAACAAAACTTAGGAAATAAAACTGATAAGTAACAGATAATGACTTAGTTTGAGTCTATGGATATTGTTAGGTTACACAAAGACTTCAAATGGAGCAAGCAAGCCTAGTGAAGAGTACCTTTTAAAATAGGAGAGGGCAGCCATTGGGAGGAGCCATGTGTACATGTCGCTATCAAAACCAACTCTGGACTTTGTGAACTTGCCCCACCAGCTGGGGCAGTCTGGACTTGAGCCTGAACTGGACTCCCTCCTCACAGTGGCAACTGGATTATCTACTTTCTTCACTTCCCAAGAAGCCCATCCAGTTTAACAAGTTTGAATCCTCACTTGTTTGTTACTCAACCAATCCTGGTTAACCTTGTTTCCATCCCTGCTTTGTCCAGAGATCTGCACTCATGGCCTCTCACCTTTCTAACTCTGACCTCTATTTGTCTTCCTAGGAACATTGAGGTTCCTACTTGAACTCGTTTTCTCAAGAATGTCAATCCTAATTGCCTACACCAAGGCTTGTTTGCTTCAAATTCCAGTGTATTTTCTTGGTCAGCAAGGCTTAAAGCCACATTCAAGCTTGCATCTGTTCCGTCCATAAACCAATACAGGCTCGAAGGTTCTCTGTGCAGTTTTTACACATGTAACCACCAAAGGTGTAATACACTCTACCTGATTAAGGTTAACATTTTTTCCCCCTTCAATTCTAGATGAAAATTTTCTATTTAGACTTGCCTTACAGATTAGTCTTAAACCTGATTATTGATTTTGTGTGTAAGTGGGTTGTTCATTTTATCAAGGTAAAGGCTGAGTTGGTGGATTAAGGTGGGGAGGGGAGGGGAAGAAACCAGATAAAATAAAACCCCAACAGTAGAATTAAGATTTGTTGTTTAAGATTTACCAGAATTTCTCTCTGAAATCACATGTGCCCAAGTCTTTTCAGGGGTTTTAATCGGCTCATCTTTTTCATCATTCTTAGCCTCATCAGGTTCAACTGTTCTTGATTTTGTCGATTCCTATTTTCCTAGTAAAGGAGTTTTTCATCCAAGTTCAAGTAAATTAGCCTATTCTTGTTTCCATTTTTGACATCTGCCCCAACTGTGGGTATTTCACATTTTTCTCTCCTCATTCTGTATTTGGGGGTTTTCTCATTCTTGGTTAGAGGAGCTAGCCACTGGAAATACTTCTTGTCATTGTTTTCTAGTAGTATCGCACATATTTAATAATTCTGTTTCTTCTAATGCATTCATTCTTGCACTTATTCTGTTCATTCCTTCTTCCTGCTTTCTGACTTTTTTCCTCCAATTTCTTTGAACTTCCTTTTATCTACATTTCATTTCCTGTCCTGGGATTCATTTCATTTTGACTTCTTAACCACTCCCCCGCATACCAGGACTTCATTCTACCCAAACTCCACTAACCATTTCCTTACTCTTCCTCTAAGTAGAGAAAAAAATGGTTCTTTCAGCTGGGAGAGGTAATGCTTTTATCACAAGTTCTATCTGTGTGTGTGGCAAGAATAGGTCTTAATGCTTTTCCAAAGCCCTTCAACCAGGCACAGACCTCCACAGAAACAAAGATGGATCAAATAGGCCATCTTGGATACCAAGAAATCTACACATCATTTGTCCATGGGGAAGCCAATTTGGGGCGTGGGAAAAAGAAGGAATGCCAAGACCCTTGCTGAAATATCCCACAGCACTTCACTTTGGATATTGGTTTTAATCCTATGTGGTTTATTGAATTAAACTTCCATTAATCTCCCTTTAAACGCTGAAAGAGCCAAAATGCTTGAACCTGTTAATGGAAAACATTACACAAACACATCACAGAAAACCAAGGATCTGGCCAAGGGCAAATTTTTTTGTTGTTGTTGTTAGAATTGAATGTAAAGCAGTTTGGTCATTTCTGTGAGGAAATAGAGAAGCCAAAAAAAAAAGAGGGGAAAAGGCTTCTGGTTTTAGCTATTAAACAAGAATCTTTATAATAGCTAGGATTTTCCCAATAAAATCCTGCAGGAGACAGGCCTCTAATGCAAGCTTAGGGCTTTCTTCAAGTTCAGGGAATAGAGGTGGGGGAAGGAGTGTTTCAAGGCATCATACTATTTTCTGTACGCTGAAATAGTTTTTTTTAAGATTTACTTTATTTGAGAGAGAGAGAGAGAACATGAAGGGGAGGGGCAAAGGCAGAGACAGAATGTCAAGCAGACTCCTTGGCTAAGCACAGAGCCTGATGCAGGGCACCATCTCACCACCCTGAGATCATGACCTGAGCAAAAAAAAAAAAAAAAAATCAAGAACCAATGGCTTAACTGACTGAGCCACCCAGGTGCCCCAGTATCCTGAAACAATTTTTATCTAAATCAGAAAAGTTTTTAGTCAGGTGAGTTGGGATTGCTACAGCATGCAGCTTTTGTAATAATATATTCAGATGACTTCTTAAGAACCATTTCCAGGGCACTATGTTATTAATACAAGGATTAAAGTGTCCCCAAAAGGCATCTGACAAGATAGAGCCTAACTGCTCCAAAAGGGCCAATATATCTGGCCCTCATCTGTTGGTGATTCAGAGACTGAGTGCCAGGGCCCCACGGATGAGTAACCAGGAGACAAGTACCATGACCAAACTGGATTTCTTTTGTCATGGCATGGGTAGGAGTTGTTAATCTGTTTCTGCTTTCTGTTTTAAGTCAAGAAAAGGAAATTATTCTCCTCTGGAAGAATTTCTACCCACCCCTAAACTCCCCAGTGATTACAGCTGAACAAAAATTTGTCCTCGTTTTCACAAATCAAGACTGCTGTCTCCCATTCTGGGGTCTTGAACAGCTGTTGTCTGCTATGCTAAGGGAGGGGTCTATAATTCAGGGATTAATTGAAGTAATTTCCCTAGAAACAGTAGAACTTGTGTGGGTAAGTCACTTCACAAGGACCAGATGGACTCTAACATCAAATCCCAGCCTCATTCACTAACAGTAGAATCTCAAAAAGCTTCCGACCAAGGATGGCTATTGGTAAAGTTTTCATGGTGCATTTCCATGGTACATTTGATTCTTACTAAGTTACTATTCCCAGGTCACATGTAAGAAATCAGAACCCCCAAAATTAAATGCATTGCTCAAAGTCACCATTTCTCTAAGTGGCATGGCCAATAGTAATCCTCCAAGTATCAAAAAACATGTTCTTTTTCAAAGGTATTGAAATGGCAGAGCCATATAGATGAGGAACAAGAGAGAAAACATATCAAATGGGACAGTCTTCTCTCAATTAGTGAAGACAAGATAGGCCTTTAACTTCATCTCTTTCTTGGTCTGTCCTTTGAATTCATCTTTCGCCCAGTTCCAGCTTCTTCTATCCACAAGAACAACACAGCAAAACAATGTTATCGTTTCTCGTTTAAATAAGTCTATTTGAAGAACAATGAAAGCTGGCAACTGAGCAATTTACTAGACATTCCGAGCACTTTGTGTATATTAGGTATTTTAATTTCCCCAACAGCTCTATATGATTGGAGACTATTATTAGCCACCTCTTAAATGTTAGGAAACCAAGGCATACACATCCAACAACTTGCAAAGTTCACAAATACATCAAGTGCTGAAGCTCCGATTTGTAGTCATGTTACGTATAGACTCTCAAGTTTTTCTTTCAGTGCTTCAGTGTAGTGTATCTCATTTTTAGCACTTGACTTTATGTGTTCCATTTAAGAATCAAAGGAGGGAGAAGTCAGAGAGTTAGACAAGTCAAGGTTTGGTAAAAATCAGAACAATAGCACTCACCCATTATTTTACGATTAATTTTTGGGCAGTTTGGGACATAATTTTTGTCTAGTTTTTTCTTCATACTTGAACACTTTTAGTTTATTTTTATGGTCACTATCTAGTCTTCTAATATGGAAATCAATATTCAGATGCTATCAAAAAATAAAACCCTTTAGCCATTATCTAAAAGGTAGAAGAGATTTTTGCAATCTTTATTTTTATGCAGAACAGTTTTTTTTTTAAATATGAAGTTAATTTGGCTAAGTGATGACACAAGAAAGAGATGACACATCTACAAAAACAACAAGAATCCAGGAGTGTGGAAAAATTGAGCTTGTGTTTCAAAAGTCTGGCAGCTGTAAATGTAAAGATACATCCTTTCCTGCTTCTGAGAAGGCCACATCCTTGTTCATCTGGATTTGGTTAGAAGCATGAAATACACATCCCCTCATGTGGCCTGCTTCAGAAGGAAAGGACAAGAGCAGATCAAGGTTGGCAGTACGATGATGTGGCTCTAGCAGCACCCAGGTCTGCAAGAGAGTCTCAGTCATTAAAATCAGCACTAATACTCAACATCAGGTAGCAAGAGGTCCTCAGCCAGAGCAGTTTATATGATGGAACAATCAGGAAGCTATTAGGCCACACAAGTGTCAACTACCTGCCAGCTCAACCATCTGAGTCCAGGGGAGTTGGGCTGTGCAGTCCCAGTAATTACCCTTCCCATGTCCCTCCTGGCTTCCCATATCTGGTGCTCCATTAATCCACACATCACATTCCTCTCCAAACTTAGGGCTACTTCTCACTCTCCACTCTCATATGTTAACTACTGTTTTAATTCTCATGCGCACACACCCCAGACAGTACAAGCATTTCTGTGTCATACACATTACTGGGAGCTTGGGGAAACAGACAGATTTACTCCCTTCCAATTCAAGTAACATAAAATCTGAAGAGCCCTTCAGACACCATACCATGTTCTTTCATCAGCTACTCTCCACTTACTCCCAGTCCCCTCAATGAAAAGTTCCCAATCCTTCCAAATTCCTGCTCAAATTTCATCAAAAGCAGGTCAGCCATTCGATTGTTTCTAATTTATACATTTTTCATCTGTTAGGTTTTAGATGTCCACTTAATACCATAGAAGATACAAAGAACCGATTTTGGTTATAGAAGGCTGTGGTTTGGGAGAGGTCAAAAGTAAAGGCAAAAAATTTGCAAGCACAAATAGTATATTTGTTATTGAAGGTCCTGGGACTCCTTAAGAGGACATTGGACCCCAGCATAAAGGTCAGTGAAGTAAGAATTGTGCACCTGAGTGGCCTTTTCCCATTTGGAGGTCAGAAGGAAGAGGATTCAGTAAATGGGACAGAAACCAGGAGCCTCCTTGACCTAAGAGCTGGATCAATAAAGGTGAGGATAAGGATGGCTGCCATACTTGGGGGAGAGTTCTCGGTTTATAAAATACCTAAGATGGTAACATGATTACCAGGCTGGATCCCTTAGTATATAAATTAGAAGCCCCATACTGGATGCAGTGATTACCTGGGTGCAGCGAATACCTAAATAAGTAAAAAAACCAAAACCAAAAAAAAAAACAACAGCAAATCCAGAACAAGTGATCATAAGCCCCAAGCCTGTTTTTCCTCCAGTGCTATCCATCCTACTAAATAGGACCATCCTTCATTTACTTGTTAAAGCTAAGTATTAGAAATATCATTCAGTTGTTCAAACCCAAGTATGCAAGTTTTATCTATTTTTCTCCCACACTTTATCCAACCCACCAGAAAATGCAGTGGATTCTGTCATAAAAATTGTCAACCTGACCATTATTCCTGCCTTCCTCCGCCACTAAATGCATCCCCATCATCTCTCCCTGGACATAACAATGTCCTCTTAATTATTGTCCTTGGGTCCCCTGGTGGCTCATTTGGTTAAAGCATCCGACTCTTGGTTTCGGCTCAGGTCGTGGGATCAAGCCCCATATCGGGACACCACACATATGCTGAGTCTACTCCTCCCCCAGTGTGCACTTTGCACTTGTGCTTGCGCGCTCTCTCTCTCTCTCATAACTATGTATTAAAAATGTTGTATTTATTTATCATTCCGTGCTTCCTCAGTCTTACCTCTACACAGAAGCCCAAGTGATTCTTTCAAAACAAAAACATGCCATTCTTCCTCTCAGCTCTACAATAATGTCCCTTTACACAAGATCAAAATTTCTTGTCATCCCCTTTAATACCACACATATCATAGTTTCTGTGTACCTTATGGGTTGCTCTCATTTCTCCATTTCGTACACATAAGGCACTAACACTACTTTGGTCCAGAATCTCTACTTTAAAATGTTTGTAATAGGGGACACCTTGGAGGCTCAGCAGTTGAGCATCTGGCTTCAGCTCAGGGCATGATCCTGGAGTCCCGGGGTAGAGTCCCACATTCTTCCCTGCATGAAGCCTGCTTCTCCCTCTGCCTCTCTCTCTCTCTCTCTATCTGTGTCTCTCATGAATAAATAAATAAAATCTTTTTAAAATATAATGTTTGTAATAGAAGATTAAAAAAAAAAAAACTGAATTTCCCTCCAGAGCAAAGGGCAGGCATGCTTACAACCCTTTGTTGTAAGGTTGGTGTCCCCTTGTTCATGATCCCCTGTAGGAATGGCAGTACGCAACTTGTACCAAAACAAGGTGATATTCCCGTTGATGCTACTCCTCTGCATAATACATTATCCTTTGTCTCCAACACAGGAGTCCTAGGACTTCAACTAGCATCTGTGAAACTGGAAGAGTAACTTGTTACCTTGCAAGGGAAGGAAAATCTCCAACCCTCTGTCATTTTGAATCAGTAACCTAACCAACCACCTCAAGAAACTAGAATGAATTCCAAGAATGAAAGAATGAAATAAAGCTTAGACAGATTTAAGTAAAATGGAAAACCAAATTAAACAACAATAAACCACAAAAGTTAGTTGTGTACAAAGATATTTTTCAATTGACAAACTTTTAATTACATACATACACATACACAAGAATGGGGGAAAAAGGCCTCAAATTATGAAAATTGGGGACTCAAGTGGGACCATTACTACTGACCTTCCAGAAATAAACACCAACTAATGGTGACTCAGAAATAGAAAATCTGAATACAATCTAAGTCAGTGAATACATTTTGATCAGAAATGAAAAACCAGAACCAGATGGTTTTCTTAGTAAATTCTACATCACATCTGAAGAAAAATAAAAATACTTCTCAAACTTTTCAGAATTAAAAAAATATTTTATAACTCCATTTAAGTGGCCAATAATACCCTGATAACAGAACCAGATAATCTATCTTTTGCTATGATGTCTTATAACTTATAAGCATTAATTTAGAAAACAACAACCACCGGGATGCCTGGGTAGCTCAGCGGCTGAGCATCTGCCTTTGGCTAGGGCATGATCCTAGAGTCCTGGGATCGAGTCTCACATTGGGCTTCCTGCATGGGGCCTGCTTCTCCCTCTGCCTATGTCTCTGCCTCTCACTCTCTGTGTCTCTCATGAATAAATAAAATCTTTTAAGATAATTAATTAAAAATAAAAATTTTAAAAACAACACCAAAATGTTAATGAAACAAATCCAGCAGCCATAAAATGATTTTACATAATCATCAAATAGAGTTTAGCCCAGAAATGCAAGGCAGGGTCAAAGATTAAAAAGAAAAAAAGACATAGTATAATAAATCATATTAATAAAAGGAAAAAAGCTATGTGATAATCTTAAGGGATGCAAAAAAATAATAATTTTATTAAAATCAAATACCATTTCATGATACAAACACCAAAAGGTATAAAAAGCAACTTCAACCCAATAAAGTACATCCGTGAATAATTCCCAGCTAGCATCCTATTTGTGGTAAAAATTTGAAATTTACACCCTAAGATCAGGAAGAAAGGAAGTTAGCTCTTTCCAATTCTAGTCAATATTTAAGTGGAATTAGGGTAATAAAGAATAAATAAGAATCCAGATCAGAAAGGAAGTAGTTAAACTACTCCCATTTACAAATGTCACTATGTTCTACTTGTAAAACCCTAAAGAACACATACGCACCCTAAATCTAGTCAAGAAGTTCAGCACAGTGGCACAATCAAATTTCAAGACACAAAGATGAATTTCTTATACATGAGCAGTAAACAATCTAAACCTGCTATTAAGCAAATAATTTCATTCAAATTAGCATGAAAAATGAAATGCTTGGGAATAAATTTAACAAATGAAGTCTAAAACTGGTACACCAAAAACTTCAACTACTGAAAGAAGTTGAAGCAAAAACAAAAACAAAAAACAAAAGACCACCACGAATTGAAAGACCTCCTGTGTTCTGATAAAGAAAACTGCAACTTCAAACATGGTAGTCTCAGGGAAGCTGCACTTTTTCACTTTTTTACCAAGGTCAGAATGACTTGGCCAAACTTCAAAGCATGGGCTCTATTTCTGCCCAGAGCACACACTGTACATCTGCTTCATTAGCAAATAACCTAAAAGAAGTATTTCTAACATAAAGAGTAATAATCTCCCTAAGTTCCCATACCATCAAAGCCTACAACGTTGCACATGCTGAAAGTCTCTAACTTTCAGAGATATAAAGTCTCTAACTTTCCAGAATGTCTTCCATCATAAGGATCTTTAATTCGTGGAGTGAAAACCATCTATAACCCTGTACTAAATATTCAATTCCAGGACCATGCTCTTCTTTGAGAAGATAGTGAATCCTGAGAGCTGTCCTAACCTGTCTCAAATAAAACTTTCTTATAGAAAATGCAAAAAGGTTTGTTCATTTTTCATTAGCTGTTCACAGATTGAATGACTCCCCAAATCCATGGAGACTGAAATACAAACACTCTCAACATCCTTATTGCTTTCTTTGCCAAAATGGACCAGTTCATCAAAAAAATTCATACAGAAATTCAAGGGATTCTGAGAATAGTCTTTTCACCTAATGGTGCTGAGACAATTTGAAAGTCACATGCTAAAGAATCACAATGGGCCCCTCACCTATACCACATGCAAAAATAACTCATCTAGATAAAATAATTTACCAGCTAAAACTGGACAGTCTTAAAAGGAAACATCAATGTTGATCTTCAAACTTCAGTGAGGCAATGGTTTTGATAACAGGACCCCCAGCCAAAACAATAGATGAATAAAATATATCAATGGGACAGGAAAATTTTACTTTTTGTATCAAAGACAGTATTGAGAAGAAAAACAACCTATACCATGGATGAAAGGTATTTTTAAAACCTCTTACAAAAAATAGGCAAAAATCCCTCTAAAAGTGGGCAAAGAATTTGAATAGACATTTCTCCAAAGAAGATCTACAAATAGCCAATAGGCACATTTAAAAAATCACAATTATGCATTAGGAAGATTAAAAAATTAAAACCACAATGGAATACTGCTTCATACCCACTAGGATGGCTGTGATTTTTCTAAGTTGGAAAGGGACACCTGGGTGGCTCGGTTGGTTAGGTGTCCAACTCTTGATTTTGTCTCAGGTCATGATCTCAGGGTCATGGGATTGAGCTCCACATCTGGCTCTGCCCTGGGTATGGAATCTGCTTAAGATTCTCTCTCTCCTTCTACCTCTCCCATCCCTTCTCTCCTTCTTTCTCTCTTCCTCTCTCTAAAAAAATATATTAATGTAATAAATAATTGAAAAATAAAACATGTTGGTAAGAATATACTAAAATTATAACCTTAACCTGTTTTGAGTGGAAATATATACAAACTACACAGTAGAAAATAGTTTGCATTCTCCAAAATAACAACATAAAATTACCCTACCCTAATACCCAGCCATTCTACTCCCATGTATACACCCAGAAATATTAACTTTATTTTCATACAGAAGTCAACATGAATGTTAATAGCATTATTTCTAATAGCCAAATATTGGAATCAGCCCATGTACATAATTCATGAGTTATTAATATTCAGTGAAATATTACACAAGCATAAAAAGGAATTAAATACTGCTGCAGGCCACAACATGGACAACTCTGACAAAATTATGCTCAGTGAAAGACGACAAACACAAATGTAGCCTGTACTATGGGATTCCATTTATATGAAACGTTCAGTAAAACAGAAAAATCCGATCGACAGAATTAACGCTTCCCAAGGGCTAGGGGAAAAGGAAAGTGGAGATCTTTTGGGGCTGAAATAACAGTTACTTGCACAACATTTTGTTTAACTTTTAAAACACTACATTGTGTAGAGACAGTGAAAATGGCAAGTTTTGTTAATTTCATCTCTATTTTTTCCCAAGGGCTAAGACGTTATTGGATTCTGAAGTTATTGGATTCTGGTTCCAGCTAGGCACAGTGCCTAGCATGTAGTATACATTCACATGTGGATTAACTGTTGAAGGAACCAAAGCTATCAAGTCTCAACACGAAGAATAATTGAGATTGATTCGCACAGATAATGAAGTTCTTTCATGTCACCATTAACTCCGGGGAGATCAGATGAGTCACAAAAGATCCAGTGGTGCAAGTATTTATCAGCTAGTCCTTTTTGGGGGAAGAGCCATCATTTGTAAACATCTCCACCCCTGCTGACCGGTTTCAAGTCATCAGAAATGAATGGGCACCATGTTGAGAACACATGTGCTCAATAAAGGTTCTTGGGAGTCAGGATAAGCTAGCTCCAACACACCACTGGAAAGACTCAAGGTGTGAGAGCTGAAGGAGAAATGGCGGTGAGCCATACCCAGTGAGCTGATTTCCTAGAGCAGAGCTACTGGGCTGTCTGCACAGGTGTGAATTTTAACGAGAAAAACATCAGACTCCTTCAGGCACATGCTATTCCTGATTAAGACTCTAGGATTTCCTCAAACAGAGGGGCTTGGGGGTGGACAAAAGAACAGCCACTGCCTTTGGTCACTGCTGTCTCGATCCACATGGACAGCTGCTGGCCATCACCCACAGACATATCACAGAAAGTCAATACAAATTAGAGCTCTGCTTTCAGGAGCACAACTCCTTTGTAGGAACACGGTGGACGCAATTCAGGTCCCAGGGAAAGACTGAATTTCTCTGTTGCATTTCCCAAGTTAATTTAATGCTGCCTGTCCCGAGCCAGAGGATTCAGGCTGCCTATTCCACACCTGCTTGTTTATGGCTCCAGGTGGTTAGGCTTCCAGACTGCCATCCGAAGGAGCTTGGAGAAAGCAGTTTAAATGCCCATGTAACATTTTCTGAATGTATTCAATTATCAGAGAAGGTATTAATTTTACATCTCATAAATGTCTCCAGAATCTATCAAACCCGAATGGCAAACTGTTGGCTCAGAGCAGAAGGGTAACGAGTTTATCCCAGAGCCACTGAATGAATCAGTGGTTTCAGATTGATCAGTCTGGGCAGTACAATTGCAGTTCTAAACATAGTAAGTGATTTGTGTCTAGGAAAAAAAGGTAAGCTGTCAATAATACAAGTCCCCACAGCCATCAAAACAAACGAAAAATCTCACACAGTCAAAAGAACCTTGCCCAAACCTATTTATCATGAATTCATCTTACTGGTGAATTGCCACAGAAAGCTCCCAACAAAGTCAACACCACCACCCAGGAGATAAAAGCTTCTACTCCCTAGACCCGTCTTACCACCAGCTCTACTGCAGCAGGGAAGGGGAAATGGGTAACTGAGCTTCTTGCATACCAGGAGATCACTGCCTTTCTTTCAATTTTATTTTTAACAAGACCACAAAGGCAGCATTTTCTACATGGGGCATCTTCTCCCTTGCTTATTAACAAACTCAACATACTTGACAATGGGATGAAATGCAAAGAGGGACAGTGATAAGCCGGAAGACATGTTAATTAATGGTGTGTCTTTTTCAGGATGTAATGCTTCTCTGCATCAACTTCTTAAATAATTGAGCAACCTCTGGAGGCAGTCTTTGGAGGCTGTTTTTTAACAACAGTGTTTAAAACAATTAGAATGAATAGTTCCAATCACTGGAATGATGGGAATATAGACTTTGAAGCCACAAATTTGTGTTTCAACTAGGTGAGGAGAGTTACAACTAGAGAGATATCATTTCCTGACCCTGATGCAAGACAAATCATGATTACTTAGAATTATTTAGTACAATGTTGTAGGGGTGGGGGGCAGGGGGTAATAGTCAAAGGAATGATTTAAGCCAGCATTCCCGAGTCCATGCTCTACACAACATCACTCCTATATATTTTTTAGAGATGGAATATATTAGGTCTCTGAAATGCTCCATTGAATTAACTTTCCCTTGTCCCTTTATATCCCAAGTTTCTTACTTTCTAAATAACTTAGTAGTAGCTCAATGACTTTCTATCCATTTTTCAGTATACGGTTTGGAGCATCATGGTGTAGGACTTCTTGGCTTCCAAGCATTTACAGGGCTAAGGTCTTTGGGCCACCTCTAAGTGCACTTTAAATATTGCTCCCCTGGGATCCCTGGGTGGCTCAGTGGTTTAGCGCCACCTTCAGCCCAGGGCCTGATCCTGGAGACCCCGGATCGGGTCCAGCATCGGGCTCCCTGCCTGGAGCCTGCTTCTCCCTCTGCCTGTGTCTCTGCCTCTCGCTCTCTCTGTGTCTCTCAAGAATGAATGAGTAAAATATTTTTTAAAAAATATTGCTCCCTTGTATTTACAGCCAAGGGGATACAGGACAACTCTCCGCCAATGAATGATCCTAATCCTCCGGAAAGGCTCACAGGCAATCTAATGCCTACAGGGACAAATTTATGCTTTTGCTGTTTTCTGTGGCCTATGTCCACAGAAATGGCCCATCTTATAGTTGGGGGCCAGTGAAGACAAACCCTTCTGTCAAAGACCCCATGGTATTTATTTCCTGCTTTGTGGACCTGTAGTCTTCATTTTTACTGCTCTGCTTCTGTTCTAGAGGTTATGTCCACAAATGAGGATGGGCTGTGTTTCGATAAAACTTTATTTACAACAGGTAGTGGGCCAGCTTGGCCTGTAGGCCAGTTTTCCCAATCTCTCTAGTAAGGCAGAGAATTAGCTGTGGCCATGACTCAATTGTACTTCACCCTCTCTCACAAATACTTATAAAGGAAATTTTCACCTTTTAATGTTTGTGAGCCCTGATCCTGGGCTCCTGGAGAAGGTAAACTTTAACATTTACCAAGGCCTAAATAACTCAGCAAAACCTCAAAGTACTGCTCTATTTCTGCCCTGAGCACACATCCTACATCTGCTTTGTTAAAGAAAATAACCAAAAAGGAGGCTTCTGAACACAAGACAAACTTCCCTGGTTCCAGTAAGATTAAAGTCCTATTGCCGGGATCCCTGGGTGGCGCAGCGGTTTGGCGCCTGCCTTTGGCCCAGGGCGCGATCCTGGAGACCCGGGATCGAATCCCACGTCGGGCTCCCGGTGCATGGAGCCTGCTTCTCCCTCTGCCTATGTCTCTGCCTCTCTCTCTCTCTGTGACTATCATAAATAAATAAGAATTAAAAAAAAAAAAAAAAGTCCTATTGCCTTGCACGTACTCAAAACATAGTCTAACTTTCTGGAATGTCCTTTGTGATGATTTAAGCTCTTCGTGTAAAAAAAAAAAAAAAAAAAAAAAGAAGAAGAAGAAGAAAAGAAAAAGAAAAAAGAAAAAAAAAATCCTGTAGAACCCTTCACCTGTCCTGCGGCTCTCTCTTCTTTGTCAAGATTATGTATCCTGGGCAGCTGTCCTAACTGGGGCTGTTGTACAACTCTTCCCCTTTCTCTTTAAAATTGAAAAAAAAAAAAAAGTTTATTTGGTATCAACACACCCATTGCAATGGTATTAGGAGATACCTAGCTAGGCCCTCAAGAGATAATTAAGTCATAGGGGTAGTGGTAAGACATGTGTGCCTTTCCAAGCCTGTGAGCTGCGTCTCTCTCTGCCACGTAAGAGCCCTGCCAGGAAGAGGGTCATCACTAGCATCTGATTCTGTCACAATCTTCATTTTTGACTTCCGAGCTTCCTCAACTCTAAGGAATCAGTATCTGTTGCTTAAGCCACCTACCCTATAGTACTTGTCATGGCAGCAGACCAATGCTGTTGAAAAGCCATCAATCGGGATCCCTGGGTGGCGCAGCGGTTTGGCACCTGCCTTTGGCCCAGGGCGCGATCCTGGAGACCCGGGGTCGAATCCCACATCGGGCTCCCGGTGCATGGAGCCTGCTTCTCTCTCTGCCTCTCTCTCTCTCTCTCTCTCTCTGTGACTATCATTAAAAAAAAAAAAAAAAAAAAAAGAAAAGAAAAGCCATCAATCCTGCTTACTATGGTCAAACCCCCAATCTTCTTGCTCACTCTTTAACTATGTAAAATGGCAGCGGGCTAATAGACCCTTAAGAGCTGGCAAGTGTCCAGGTGTGAGCACTGGTTACCATGTCGTCACTACATGGGGCTAATGGTTGGTATTAACAGGGAGTGAGAATTAGGTAATTCAAATTCCATCAGGAATCAAACTTGCTTAGACTGTCCTTTTATTTTCAGTTCTATGTAATATGATGTATATACACTGAAGACTCTTTTGGTTGATAGGTAACAAATTTCCTAAGAACTGGGTCACCTAAAACCATACCATTCTATTTATTTAAACAGTAAAAACTCAGTAATGAACACCCAAGGGCGCTTAATGGTGTTATACATGACCAAGCCTAATAGGGCTCTAATTTAAAAAAGAACTGCCTATCTACAGGTTATGGTTTCTATAGAACACCTATTCTTTCCATCCTGTGTACCACAGAAAACACAGAAGGAAAAAGATCTCTAAGGCAGGACAGAACATTCAGAGAAGATGAAAAGTTTTCAGACCAGGTAAGCAGCAAAAGCTATTTTGAGGGTGAATTAAGTAAGCAACCAGCATTTTATGAACTACAGCCTTAGCAAAAACTACACTCAAAATAAACTTGGGGTATTTTCAAACATAAAAACTATAGCAACTCATTTTTTTCCAAGTAGGGTCCATGGACCAAATGCTTTTAAATAAATTATTTTAGGCAGGTTTGTTTAAAAATGCAGCCTTTTGGGCCTCAACTCTGACCCACTAAATCTCCATCTCTCAGGGTAGGGCCAAGAAACTAGAATTTTTTTTTTCTAACCAGCATATCTAGGTAATTCTAAGATAATTGATAAGAACCAAACTAATAGGGAAGCAGTAATAAAAATCCTACATTATCTCCTGGAATGGCATGGATCAACAGTGATCTAAACCACAGAAGGGGAACCCCAAATTTCAGACAGAAAGGAGGGGGGCACCTGGGTGACTCAGCTGTTGAGCATCTGCATTTGACTCAGGAGCCCGCATCAAGCTCCCTGCAGGGAGACTGCTTCTCCCTCTGCTTGTGTCCCTGCCTCTGTGTGTCTCTCAAGAATAAATAAAATCTAAAAAATAAAACAAAAAGTAAGGAGGTATGGGCTACAGGAAAGCAGCATGTCTGTCCCTTACCACCTTAGCTAGAGGTTTCTGAAGACCATAGGAGGATCAGAAGTTAATCAATAGCTACCACTCAAGAGGTGTGTTTTCTATGTATATGTGATTATTAATTAAATGTATTCTATGCTTATGTTGACACCCTGTAAAAATGTATGATGAGGAGTTTGGACCCCCTTAATTCCTTGGTCATCTTCAGGAAGTCCTCAACCAAAGTGCACAAAAACATCCCCACTAGTGTCACAGATAGATGCCAGAACTGAGGACCAGACCAAGTAGCCAGACTCCACTGCCTAAAATGGGCCTGTTGTACAGAGGGCTTGGCAAAGTACTACCAGTGGCAAATAGTACAGGCCCAAACTCCAAGCAGAAGAGTCAGCAAGCACTCGTGTCTACCACCTGTTGCTCTTTCTATAAGACAAGTGGGAGAACAGACTTGTAGGTAGGGACAAGCAGCCTGGAGCAGGCACCTGCATACAGAGAGCTATTAGGGAATGCCAGCTGATGGTGAAGCTAGGTTTGGCTTTAGTCCCTCGCATGTAGGGAAGTAAAGCCACTTATCCTGTGGAAAGTTGAGTTGGGGTGTAGCCCCTCCCTGAGGATTGGGGTCAGCCTCTGCTCCCAGCTAACTCATCACTGGAGACAAAGCGAGAAGCAACTCCTCCTTCCTACTTTGGGCCATTCATTGGTCTGTCACATTCTGCAGAGCAAAGTCCAATAAATTAACTCTTATAGAATGCTGTCTCAACAAGAAATTATTCTTTAAAAAAATATTTTATTTATTTATTTGAAAGAGAATAAGAGAGAGCAAGTGCATGCGAGTGGAAGGAGTAGCAGAGGGAAAGGGAGAAGCAGACTCCCGCTGAGCCAGGAGCCCAACTTGGGGCTCGATCCCAGAATCCTGGGATCACACCTGAGCCAAAGGCAGATACTTAATTGAGCCATCCAGGTGCCCCTCCACAAGAAATAATTCTATCTCAACATATTCAAAAGTATATGCATGTACTTACACACACACACACACACACACACACACTGTATTTATAATATAGCCATATAGTCTAATTTCCTAAAATTTCTACTTTGTTGTTGTTGGGTTTTGAATTGATGAAGTTGACGGGAGATCTAGCCTTCATTGTCCAAGCTTAAGATGTGGCCAGTTGTTCCAGCAACAGGAAGAAGCATGACCCCAAGGTCAGGCAACCAAAATGAGTCTTGTGCTCTACACTTCACTGCACCCAGCCTCAAAGCTATAGCCAAGGGACTTAGCTGGCTCCTATTGCTCAGTTTCCTCCTCTGGAAGTGGGGATGATGGGATGGGTGATAACCATTAATTAATGTTTGTGAAGCATTTTGAGATCCACTGATGAAAGGGACAAAGTATTTTTCTCAGCACGGGCCAACACACACTTGGTACCAATCCAGCTAAAGCATGCTGAGTTAATTACCTGGAAGACTTGAAACTGTTGTCTCAAATATGTTCCCCCCTTTCCCGCCCTAGGCATATTAGCACCTGTTGTGCTTTACTGTGAGTCACCAAGAGAACACAGCAGACAGATTGGGTCAAAAGACAGGATTGTGGTTCAGAGACTTGTTTTTTTCTGAGATAACTATGCAAGGAGCCACAAAATATCCGCAAACCTAGTGTCTGATAACGTGGGGTTTATATGGGCAACCCACAGCCATCAAACATATTATTTCAAATAATGAAGAAAAACCAAGATGTCCAATTGCCCAAAAATATATAGTTGCATACATTCGTTCTTTTACTTAACCCAAACATGATTCGGTTACTCACTTTAAAACAGGTCTTAAAAGTCCAGACCAAGTATGAATTTAATACAAAAAAACACAACTTCGCTTCCGGAGAAAACACAATATTTCTAACCCTTTCATTAGACTGTTAAAATATCCTACCAGAGCTGGAGAACAAGCAACACCAGAAATGGAACAGTGGGACAAGGAAAACCAACAAAAACCAAGCCTAAACAAAACAAAAAAACAAAAAAATTAAGAGGTCTGGGTTAACGGATAAAGCGTAGGCATCACCTTTCAGACCTGCAGTAAGTCAAATCACTGGGACCTCTCCAATTAATTTGGTCAGAGAGCACAATTTTAAGTTGAAACATTTTACTGAAAACACTCAACCAGTTCAAACAGTACTTCGGCTTCGCCTGACAGAAGGGAGGCAGGGGGAGAGAAAGGCAGATATCTCCAAATCGTTGGTTGGGGAGTGGTGGTCAGAGAAGGCTGGGGTATTTTTTTTTTTTTTAAGATTTTATTTATTCATGAGAGACACAGAGAGGCAGAGACACAGGCAGAGGGAGAGGGAGAAGCAGGCCCCATGCAGGGAGCCCGATGCTGGACTCGATCCCAGGACCCCAGGATCACACCCTGGACCAAAGGCAGGCGCTTAACCGCTTTGCCACCCAGGGATCCCCGAGAAGGCTGGGGACTACCAAGCAGAGAAAGGCTCACACGGCCCACAGCCTAGGGCAGGGGTTTTTTAAGACCCCACACCGGGGATCCCTGGGTGGCTCAGCGGATTGGCGCCTGTCTTTGGCCCAGGGCGCGATCCTGGAGACCCGGGATCGAATCCCACGTCGGGCTCCCGGTACATGGAGCCTGCTTCTCCCTCTGCCTGTGTCTCTGCCTCTCTCTCTCTCTGTGTGTGTGACTATCATAAATAAAAAAAAAAATTTAAAAAAAAAAGAAGAGCTTTCTCTTTAAAAAAAAAAAAAAAAAAAAAAGACCCAACACCGAATCAGTATCACCTGAAGCTTGTGAGGGATGCAAATGATGAGGCCCACTCCAGACCTACTAAGTCAGAAACTCAGAGGAGTGAGAGGGCCCTGCAGGTGATTGTGATCTGAAGGTAACTCTTTTTATTGTAACCTGCTAAGGTTTAGAATCGTGTTTGAGAATCGTGGATTCGTAATTGCAAAACTGGTCTCGCCGGGAATGAGAATGAAAAATATCACTTGGCTGATATAAGTCACTGGAAAACTACTAACGGGAGAGATATAAGTCAAGCCAACTGATTCTGAGTTGTGGGCTTGATGTTTCAGGAGTTTGATTATTTAGTGCACAGAGGGATCCCTGGGTGGTGCAGCGGTTTAGCGCCCGCCTTTGGCCCAGGGCGGGATCCTGGAGACCCGGGATCGAGTCCCACGTCGGACTCCCGGTGCATGGGGCCTGCTTCTCCCTCTGCCTGTGTCTTTGCCTCTCTCTCTCTGTGTGACTATCATAAATAAATTAAAATAAATAAATATTTAGTGCACAGAATCTATAGTAAACAAGGAGGGGTGTTCTTTTTTGTTGCTGGAACCACTCTCCCATTGGCCTATTAAAAAAAATAGGATGGGCAGCCCCGGTGGCGCAGCGGTTTGGCACCGCCTGCAGCCCGGGGTGTGATCCTGGAGACTCGGGATCGAGTCCCACGTCGGGCTCCCTGCGTGGAGCCTGCTTCTCCCTCTGCCTGTGTCTCTACCTCTCTGTGTGTGTCTCTCCTGAATAAATAAATAAAATCTTAAAAAAAAAAAAAATAGGAGCACCTGGGTGACTCAGTTGGCTTAGCATCTGCCTTCGGCTCAGGTCATGATCTCAGGGTCCTGAGATCGAGTCCTGGCATCCAGCTCCCTGCTCAGTGGAGAGTCTGCTTCTCCCTCTCCCTCTGCTGCTCCCCGTGCTTGTGCTCTCTTGCTCACTCTCTCTCAAATAAATAAAATCTTTTTTTAAAAAATCAAAATAAAAATGTGTTACCATTTAAGACAAAGACCTCTAGCTGTCCACCAAAATACCTTCTCTCCTCACTTGGGTGCAGAACATCTCCCAACCTCTCTTGCAAATAGGTGTGGCATGTGACTGAGCTCTCTCCCTGGGCATTTTTTTTTTTTAAGATTTTTTAATTTATTTATTCAGAGAGAGAGAGAGAGAGGCAGAAACACAGGCAGAGGGAGAAGCACCTCCCTGGGCATTTTAACAAAAGTGATGTGTGCCACGTCCAGATGTGACCCATACACACTATCCAAGTGCACTTCTCCATGCTCTTTCCCCATTCAGCTTGGCTGACCCACACATTAAAGATGCCAAAACAGCCGTCAACCTTGATTTGTGAATCACAGCACGAAGTTGGGGCTTCCTTAGACCTGAAATCCCAGCCTGAACCTTATATGAGAGAGCAACTTCTTTTTTTTTTTTTTTTTCTCTGCAGGACTGAATTTTAGAGATCTGTTTTCTAACCTCAGTTTACATGCCCTAAGTACTATACTGAAAAAAAAGAAAATAATATACCGATACTCAGTATCAATAGATACCCCCAACTAATACCAAACATGATTATGTCCTCATATTTTTAAAAAGTATATTCTGAAAGTTTGATACTGTTATCAATCCTTCCCCAGAACACACACACACATCGACACACATACACACAAAAGAAAAGGAACAGAAATAGAAAAACAGTAAAGAGAATTTAAATACTGCAGGACTTAACTTTAAACTCATGCATATTCACATTTACCTAGATAAAACAAGACACCAAATTCAGGCTAACATATTACTTTACTTTAACAGTTATGACATAAAAACAACCCTGCAAAGAACAGAGTGTTATGTCAGGAGCTTCTGTCTCTACTTTTGTAGAAGAGAGACAGAAAACCAGCTATGATGATCCTACACTATTGGCGTGATACTTATTCATCTAATTTCAATGCACCAGCAGTTAAAACAGCAAATTAAGTTTGTTTGGCAGAACTGTTTACATGAAGCTCCAGCTCCTATTATATTCCTGCCTACTGAATGCATTCACGTTGTCTTTGCATCGGAGACTGTTTCCTCTCGTTCTCATTCAGGTCTAAGAGTGATTTGCTGGGTGAACTCAGCAAAGTCCCTTCACGTACCTATGACGTCAAGCACTCCTAAAAGGGAGAAATATTATTGGCTGCTGAGGCCTGTGATTCAGATGTTAGTAACATGACTGATGGCACGAGTTCTGGGTTCCTTGGAATAGTAGGGTTCTTGACAGAGAGGAGTCTGAACATCACAAAGATAAGGCGGGTCAATGTTGACCAGTCTCCCCTTGCAAGAACAGCACCCCACTTCACAAAGTTAACTGCCCTGGGACAACAGCAGACTCTTACAAAGGCAGGGAATTCTGGTGGCATCGAGGTTAGACTTGTACTTTGGCTCCCACAGTTAGTGCTCCATAGCCCTGAAAGTTCCTTAATTTCTCAGGGACCTTGACGTTCTTACCTAAAAAAACCCAAATACTTCTTCCCCCCACCCCAACTTAAATCCTTCAGAGGCTCAACATCACCTTCAAGAAGTGAAACGTTTTCCTAGCAGTAAGTAAGCAAGACTCATTAGGATCTGACCCAATCTGCCTTTCCATCCCATCAACCCTTTGTCACCTTCAGGCACCAGGCAAAGCACTTCTTGCCTCCTTGCCTCCGGGCTATGTAACGCTCCACTGAGCTGCATCTGGGCCTCCGCCCTGTCAATCTGAGACTCTTCCTATGTTTAAAAAAAAAAAAAAAAAAAAAGCATGAAAACCTCAGCACCTCCTCAGCAAGGCACTTGCAAATGCCTCTGGGCACTCGGTTCCTTTGCTTCTGTGCTATCATCACAATGGGCACACACCTTCTCCTTAAAAGTTATTACCCTCAACTACAATTATTTATGATTACTTTGTTTGTTTATTTAGCTTTTTAACCACAAGAGGTGTCAACTCCTGGAAAGCAAAGTCCTTGCGCCACCTTAATTAAGGGATTTGCACTGACGGCTCCTCTAACCTGGAACATACTTCCTGGAGAAGACACGTGTGCCTCACTCCCTACTTGCTTCCCATCTTTGCTCAAATGTCAGCTTCTCCAGGAGGCCTCATCTGAGCTCCCCATTTAAAGGTCACCCCAGGGGCCAGGGGTGTCTGGGTGGCTCAGTCAGTTAAGCATCCGCCTTCAGTTTAGGTCATGATCCCAGAGTCTGGGATTGAGCCCCCCCACCCTCCACTCATGCTCTCTCTAGCTCTCTCACTCTCTCACTCTCTCTCTCATGAACTTGCTCTCTGTCTCCAAAATAAATAAGATCTTTAAAAAAAAAAAAAAAAAAAAGGAGTAGCCTGACCTTCCTTATTCCTTGAGCTCCTCAACCAGACCCCTCAACTTTTTGTTTTTTCCATTTCTTCTTTTTCTTTTTCCCACCCCATTTTTCCCTTTCAATTGACATCTTTTCAAATGCAACATAATTGACTTATTAATCATTTTGTTTACGGATTATGGTTCATCTCCTTATCTAAAATGTAGGCCTTGTGAGAGTACGGATCTTTGATGTTTCCTGATAAATTTAGAAGCCTCTAGAACTGTGCCTGGCACATAAATAGTGTTGAGGAACTGTTCGTTGCCCAGGTGAATGAGTGAATGTTTAGATGCCAAAGGGCCTAAAAGTTCAATGACCATTGAATGATTAAATGAAGGACTAAATGCCTGCTCTGAAGTTGTGTTCCAACGTAAAAAAGAAAGAGAATCAAATTAAATCAATCAGAAGAAGAACTTAGACCCTACTTTGTTTCCTTTCTCTTTTCCTTGAGGGAGGCATGGGCAAAGAGCATGTACTTCCCACAGACAGAACTGGGTTCAAATCCCAGCCAGGACACTTCGGTGTTCTCCAGCCTCTCCTGATCCTGAGTCACCTCAGTGTACAATGGGTTCGAGAATAACATCCTCTTCTTAGGGCTGTTGTTCAGAACCCAGGATGTGGCACGTTGAATGTACTTGGAAGACAGTACTGCTACTAAGATTGTATGCTCAGTATTGAAGGGCTCTTATACACACTTGACTCCCCAAAGACTACCATGGAGAACCAGAAGCCTAAGACCAACTTGTAAAGCCTCGCTCCCTGCTCCCTGAAGTTGGACTTGTATCTCTAGAGATCACCTGGCACCTAGACACACTGGGTAGTGGAGAAGGAGGGTGGTCAGAGGCATTTCTTTACCATATACTTCCTACAGGGCTTTTTCCTTTCATTGAACAAACTCCATCCCAAACAACAATTCGTCAAAAACCCAAATCATGCGGCTTCCTTCTAAGGCACACAATCAGACTAAAATCTAAAATCCTCTAGTTTTACGCAGGCTGTGATGCCCACTTATTCGTTTTTTCTTTCACTCATGCCTTCAGCAAAACCTCAAACAGTACATATAGATGCTGACCTCTGTGCTAAGCACTGGGTATCTATCAGTGGGTAAACTGGACAAGGCACCTGCCCCTAGAGCTCACAATCACATGGGCAGAGTGGGTAATAGAAGAGCGTACACATAAAGAATCACAAGCTGTGATGATAGATGCTCTAAAGGATATGAGCAAGGTGTGGTGGAGGTAATGACAGACGGAGAGGTTGGACCTAATTAAAATCAGGCGGAGGAAGGGAAGTTACCTTTAATATTGAGCAATGTAGCATATAATAGGTGGCTAGATTTGCAGTTGGCTACTCCATACCAGTCTCTCTGCTTCTCAGTCAGGTTGCAAGCTTTTCAATGGCAACAAAGGATCTTAAACTATATCGGTAAATCCCAGACCCACGTACCTTACGTTAAATAGCTTTACCTCGTTGGCTTTTACCGACCTTCGGTGTGTTTGGGAGAGAATGAGAAAATGAGACTCCTGACATCTGTATTTTTATGAATGCTACGAATTTTTAAATACGGTATCACATTTGATGGATTTTCTTCACAACCTCTTAATTATTATAGATGAGTTTAGCTTTTCTTTAAAACAAAAAAAGATGTTATGTATTTATTCATGAGAGACATACAGAGAGAGAGAGAGAGAGAGGCAGAGACACAGGCAGAGGGAGAAGCAGGCTCCATGCGGGGAGCCCGATGTGGGACTCGATCCTGGGACTCCCGGATCACCACTGAGCCACCCAGGCATCCCAAATTTTGCTTTTCATACTGAAATTAGAGCCATCATTTATCTGAATTTCCTGATTGTGGTTCATTTTTAAAAGTATTACAGAGATTGAACCGGGATGAGGAGACTCCAAAAGAAATATAAAACTTGTAAGCTTCAAGGAAACTGACCTTAAATGCAGCTGACATAATAAAATAAAGTACTCTTCTGTGACTATCGCCACTTTATTTAACAGATAAACTTGCATTTAGAGTTGATGCTTTATGAAAAGAGACAGGGATCTTGGCATGCTTTGACCATGTTTTTAGAATGAGCTTCCATAAAAAGAAAGGAACAAAGCCCAAGAAATAGTACAATATGACCACTGGCGTATTCCTTCTGTTTTTCGCTCCTAAGAATAAAGGCAAAGACAATGGGGATCCGCTGGAAAGAAAAACTGCCTCGCACTGTTCATTCATGAGTTTTCAGCTGTAATTAAACATCTAATGCTCCAGATGGCTAAGTATTCAAAATTAGTACATTTCCGCTCTGCTGAAACAGTTTATTTTAAAATGTTCAAAATACTATCCAGTGGTGCTTAACAACTGAGCAAGGGAATCTTCCATTAACTCTGAAAGGTAGATTAGAATATATGCCTCATGGACAAATTCATGATTCAATAATACCTTTTTTGTCATCTCCTTTTTTTCTGTTGACAGAGATAGTGAAAAGTCTTAAAAATTAGATGTGATGTGTGCTTGTCTTGTGTGTAAGTCCCATCCTGCTTTAAGATATTATCCCTCATCTTTGCCCGACAAGAATGCAACCCGTCGCCCTCTAGAAGCAGAGTGTACCTCCTTGCCTCTCGACTTTGGGTCTGGTTATGTGATTTGTTTTAGCCATTGGCCTGTGGGCAGAAGCGACAGCGTGCCAGGGCTAGACCTAGGCTTCTAGAGTGTCATGTATCTCTCTGATCGCGCTCTCAGGCCTCTTCAATGACCATGAAAAGGATCTCTCCCTAAGTAGCTGATGCCCCTCCACCCTGTGCCCAAAGCTGAATATACATACAACAAAACTGAACACAAGCCATATCAAAAAGTCAAGCCCAGCCAGACCCTCAGCTCGGTGCACAGTTGCCTGGCTGAGGGAAACCCACATCAGCAGAACCCCCCCTTGGGCAGAAGACACACAAGTGGGAAGACATGACTGTTCAGTCACTGAGTTTTGCTGTCTTGTCAGACAGCAAGAGCCATCTGATACACTATGTCACTGTCCCATTCTCCGAGACTGTTGGAGGAAGGAAGCTGGAGGGAGGGAGATTGCGGGCCACCTAAAAGAAATAGCAAAAATGATCATTTTAAGCATATTTGTTTTACTCTCCCCCCTGCCAACTGATTTTAGACTTCTCAGGTCCGTAAAAACCATTCTTCCTGGACACATCAGGGAGTAGCCACTCAGAATTCTATAGACTTGATTTTATTAAAAATTCTCAGGTGAAAGTATCAGTATGACTATTTCCTAAAACAAAGACCCACAGTTTGACACTTTTCTCTTCCCTGCGAATCCATTTCAGGCCCAGTACTGAACAGAGAGATGCTTTTAAGTCTCCACTAAATGAAAATTTGATTATGTGTCTGAGCACCATGGTTGTTTTGTCAAAGATGTATTCATTATATCATATGCCATGTTTCCACTGGACACTTTCCATAAACGAGTTCACTGAATAGTTACAACAATATTGCAAGGTAGGCTGTTGTCGCTCAAATTGTGAATGGATTCAGAAATGCTAAATAATATACACAGCTAGGTAGTTAGGATTCATGCCAGGAGCATCTGATTCTAAATTTGAACCCCCAAAACATTCCAAGAAATGAAATTGTTAACAAAATGATTTACATTTTTAATATATATTGAAATACAGATGGGCACCTGGGTGGCTCGGTTGGTGAAGCGTCTGCCTTCAGCTCAGGTCATGATCTCAGGGTCTTGGGATGGAGCCCCCGTCAGGCTTCCTGCTCAGTGGGGAGCCTGCTTCTCCCTCTCCTCCCCACTCATGCTCTCTCTCGCTATTTTGCTGCCATCTCTGCCTCTGTCTCTCTCTCAAATAAATAAAGAAATATTTTTTTAAAAAAATAGAGTAAGGTGCAGGACACCTGAGCAGCTCAGCGGTTGAGCATCTGCCTTTGGCTCAGGGCGTGATCCTGGGATCCGGGATCGAGTCCCTCATCGGGCTCCCTGTGAGGAGCCTGCTTCTCCCTCTGCCTGTGTCTCTGCCTCTCACTGTGTCTCTCATGAATAAATAAATCTTAAAAAAAAATAGAGTAAGGTGGAGAAAGTGAAGTGCTCCACTGAGTACTTTCATCTGGCATCTTAATATCAATCCTGAAAGCAATAGAAAGACCTTTTCATGTCCTTTGGAGAGAGGGAAAGTTTTTTGAGATGGACGATGTCTTCCAAGTGCTCAGAGTCACTCTTGATGTGCAGAGTGAATAGCTCTACCATTACATTTTATTCCTAGCCCAGTTACAGAATGTCTGTCTTCCTTACCAAAAAGTAAGCTCCATAGGACAGGGCTGGATCTGTCATATCCGCCAGTACTGACATTACTGACACAGTAATGCCGTGAGTTATGGACACAGGTAAAAATTTGATGAATATTTGTTGAATAAAAACAAGATAAGTGGGCTCTCAAACACTGCACCTGAATCTCTTCTTTTCTGCCTCACATCAATCCCTAACACCCCACAGATGTATATAAACACCATTCTAGCAAACTACTCCAGTTATACTCCAACCTAATTTAAGATTTTCTTCATTGACCATGTCTCACCTCGAGCCTGCATGCTGCTTCTTTCTCCATCTAATTTATTTATTCTGATCTGATGATTTTTCAACCTCTCCATTCACACCAAGCAAACACATTGCACTGAACTCTGACGACTGGCCCTCAAACTTATCAACTGTCATGGTGGTGTAGAAAACCAATAAATTCACACAGGAATCCAAAGTAGAAACCACCATGGGGATACAAATAGCAAAGAACCATGTGCCATGCAAGCAAGTGGGGGCAAAAGGGAAGGTAAGAAATCTGAATAAGTGAATAAGAATCCACCTGCCTCTTTGATTTATGAATATAAGGTCAATTAGACATTAGGACAGAAAAGGACATTGAAGGTGGTTAGAAATATAGAGCAAACCTGGGATTCTTGAATGCAAAGGAGGCTGGCTTGAGTAGTTAGATGGAGAACAAAGGGAGGATCTGGATGCTCGCAAGAATCACATGAAGCACAAATGCTCAACAGAAGAGAATTTGTGGACAGAAGTTGAGTGAACTCTGCGGCGCCTACACACTGGAACACGTGCAAGAAAAGGTGGACAAGAATCCAGGCTTCCATTACTTTGTCAGTTTTAACAACTAGAATCTGCTGCTCATCCCCCTCTGGGGACTCAACCACTCTGTGGCCACACTTTGTCTTTTCTGGGTGTCTTGCTATCTGCTTCATTCTGTAGAAACGTGGGTGACTCTCCAGGCAAACCATATGTGTGTTGTGGTCAGGATGGGATGCACAGGATGGTCAGGAGGACCAGCCGTGGATGAGAAGCGAGGGCTAACGGGTGTCAGGGTCTCATTGATCTGCTTGACATTGGAATGAGGAACTTCTCCAGGAGAGAAAACAAGGTAGACACTTTTGCGAAGGAGGGAAGGATAGAAGAAATATTGGAAATTATAGATTATAAAAAGCACTGCATCTGAGATTATCTACCCAGACATCTTCATTTTATTGATTACGGGAGGATAAAAGGGGAGTGAATTCTAAATGTAGCACACCACTTTGAAATGTTATTTTTAAAGGAAGAGCTGGAGATCCTTCAAGTAAATCAATGAATGAAATGCTTTCTACATTATTCACATGGTAGCAGCAAACAGTTTTAATTATATTAGGTCAGATTTGATGTGGTTTCCTAATAAAGCAGATTCTTGCTTAGAGTGGCTGTGCATTAAATCCATTAAATCTGTGAAAACACTGTGCATTTGGGAAAAATTAATTTGAAATTTGTCATGTTGCTTTCTTCTGTTTTGACTTTGGCTATTCATTGACATTTAGAAACAGCATTTCAAGGATGGGTGAGTTCATACAGTGTTCAGATCATTTAATCTGCAACCACGTTTCAAAAGTAAGATAATCTTACCCATGTCATTAACGGACCGCTGATTTGAATGTAAACACCCTGGGACAAGTCACCAATCTTATGAAAATGACGCAGAGAAGCTGAATTCTTTTCGCTTTGGAAATAACAATTATTCTATCCTAGTACAGTCCTTTGTTTGGCCCTGTTTTTTAAAGTGCGTAAGTATATTGTTTCTACCATGAGCTGCTGCAAATCTTCTCTGGGAGTGAGAAGGGTATAAATCCATAAATAGAGTGAAAGTGAGTCATGTCTTAGTCAATAGGGAAATTGTCAAAGGATTGTGCTTATCTATACGTCCAGAACAGCCCATTCTGGTTAGGCTCTGGGATGAAATACAGCACCACCACCCACTTCATAGTGGGTGAGCTTATGGATAAGTTATAACACCTAGTAGCTCTCCAAGCTAAAAGAGAAGCAAGCCAATCATGCCTTTCCGATTTGACTCACAAAATCTAAAGATTGGAGTGGACTTTCTGGGTCATCCAGGCCTATCCTTCCATCTGACACTAGAATGCTCTACATTCTGTACTCAATCTCAGGTTAAACACGTACAGTGACAGAGACCATGAGCCCACCAAAGACAATGCATCCCATCATTATCTGGCTCCGATCTTTAGAAGATCCTTCAGAATAGTGTCAAACTATTTTCCCCCTTCATTGTCATCCACTTGTAGGGCAAGTCAAATTTCTCTTTTCCAACCTAAAATCCCGTAATGCATGTCTGCTCTCAGACACTTCCTGCCTTAAGACAAGTTCTAGCATAAAAGAAATCTACTTCCAATTGTTAATAAGCTATGAACTAGCATTACTTTAAGGAATCATACATCTCAGGCTCTTTTGTTCTTCTGGTTTTATCTTACTTTGCTCTTGTAACAAAACTACACAACACATACTGAGAGAGAAAGCTCCTATAAATATCTGAGTCATTTTTTCAGCCCCTAGTTAAAAGATTAAAGGCTTTCTTCTCTTCAGACCTTGACCTTGGAATAAAAGGCAGACCATTCAGATGGCAGCCTTTAGAGCTGCTCTGTTAACATAGCAGTCACTAGCCACCTTTGGCTACTGTACACTTACAATGTGGTCAGTGTAATTGGAGAACTAAAATGTTTCACTTTAGTTAACTTTAATTAATTTAAATTTTAAAATTAAAGCAGTATAAACTATGTTTCCATAAACACTACTTTCTTGTTTTAGTGGATTATGTTTTATTTCTACCATTGCATTGTGTAAGATATAATTACTACATTACAAGGTGTTTTGGGTCTGTGCGTCATTTCCAGGGCACACATAAATGCATGACCAATCTAATAGGTGCCAATGCTTGATTTAGTTTGAATGATTTTTTCTATGCACAAAAGTAACATTGCAATATATGTTTATTTGAATATTTAATATACACAGCAGAATTTACAGTGATATTTACAGAAGTCACACTTGAAAACTAAATTGAAATACTTATCCTGTTTTGTTTTGTTTTGTTTTTTAAGAAACAGCGCACAAAACAGGAGGAAGGGCAGTGGGAGAGGGAGACAGAATCCTAAGCAGGCTTCGCACCCAGCACAGAGCCCGACATAGGGCTTGATCTCATGACCCTGAGGTCATGCCCTTAGCCCAAATCAAGAGTTCAATGCTTAACTGAGCCACCCAGGCGCTCCAAAATACTTATTCTAATATAGTATATTTAATTTCTATTTCTACTACAAAAAATAAGAATGGAAGTTGTTTTTTTTTAATTTAAAATAAAGGCATACGACTCGTACAGAATCAGGGGGAAGTTAAAAGCTAGTGTTATAACCATAACAGTAATAGAGAAAAGCAGGCTGAGAGAAAATGTCAGAGTTTTCACAAAGAATGAAAAAGACAAGTAGCTGGGGCAGAGCAAAAGGCAAAAGCTGTTTCTTTTCCTGTAAAAAAAAAAAAAAAAAAAAATCATACAAAATTAAGTAAGCAAAGTTGAGGCATTTTCAGCAAACACAGTTTGAGTTTGATAAGAAGTTTAAACAGTCAAAAGCATTCTGTAGAATTAGTTTACTGAAATCAAATGTAGTGTCCAATAAAACTTTCAATGATTTTTCATTGGGATCTAAACTTGGAACTCTATCCAGTTACATATTGCTTTGGATCCTTACACAAACTAAAATCCCACATTTATGTTTGTTTGTTTATTTATTTATTTATTTTTGGAATACCATTTTTATATGGAGACATGGTATAATAAGTCATTATTTCCTCTACTGAAATTTTATTGGAACATTATGAGGAAAAAAACTAAATGACATTTTAAGATCTTTAGTTAAGCCACCAAATGATTGCACATAAAATCCAAGACCTTACAATATGAGAGATTAATTGATTCAAAATTTGAAAAACTGCAAGTACTTTTTGTTAGTTTTAGGTAAATTGTATGATAAAGTCACTGCCTGATTAATACTTGGGTTATCTTTTGTTTCAAAGGACTTTCAAAATCACATAGAAATGTCAATTCCCAGCCTTAATAATCAAATGTGTGCCATAGGTATTTGTTTATCTGTTAAAACTATCAAAGAATTTGAGCTAGATACAGGAAAAAGTTAGTCCCTATTATGACAGGCATTGCTTCAGCTATATTAAGTCCAAAAACAAATCTGGATTTATTGGAATTTTAGAAGAAGAGACTGATGTTTCCTTTATTGCTTTATACAATATATATGATGTGTACTGATGGTATCTGTGATCAGTTCTCTGGGTCAGACTCCATGAAAAGTGTTAGGGACAGAGGTCTTAAAGTCACTGTGTATATACCAAGTGCTATGAAAAATCATCCATTTAAAAAACTCTTAAAGAGAAGACAATTCAATGATCTTGTTTTCTTTGCAAATGCTTGTCTGTTGAACTGCAGAAGGGTTTTACAAAGATTTACTGTAAACTCTAGTTCAAGATTTCCTTAAAACAAAAGAAATGCTTGCCAAATATTCAATAACCAAAGACAGAAAAAATGGCAGTATGATTCGTGCCACAAAAAAAAATGGCAGTGATTTATGTTTTCTCACTGATGTGACACTGCATATAAATGAGCTAAATTTGATGCACCAAGGAAAGTAAAACCTTACTTGTGACCTAGTAATACAGTATGGGAATATATGTTGAAATAGAAACTTTGTATCATAAAATCCAATAATAATTATTTTGCCATTCTTTCTAGTAGAAATCAATATATCAAAGATTTTACTTATAACAAGCACTATTATGTAAATTGCTGCCAAAACTAAAAAAAAAAAAAACTTGAATAATGCTTTGTTAATTGTGATAAATTAAAAGGGGCTTTTCATTTTAAGCAATACCACCTTGAATTCAATGGCAATAATACTGAGCTGACATGAGAGTCAGTGAATTTACTTAACTCAGTTTTAAAACTATGTCAAATCAATCTTTCTAAAAATAATAAACCTATTTTGTCAAATAGATGTAAATATTACAGTAAAATGACTTTTTGGTATGTGCTTCTATTACTGGAAACACTTATACATATGCTTAAACCTACTCGGGCATGTGAACTGACTTTTCTCAACTGCAAATTTTACAAAATCTAAATATAGATCAAATATTTCTGAGGAAAATTTAAGATCCAAACTGAAATGTGGTATGTGTAAATTATATGCCACATTTTGAAGACATTCTATGAAAACAAATTAAAAATATCTCATAAATAATGTTTTGTATTGATTATACTTGAAAGGGTAATAGCTTTGATCTATGGGTTAAACAAAATAAATATCTCAATTAATTTTATTAGGCCTGAATCTATACTGACATAAATAAATGATGCTTGTATTTATCTTCAGTAAATAAATAAGTGGAGAATAGGTACATCTCTCCCACAGAATTCCAAATGTTCGTGTAGACGCTCCCTCCTCAAGGAAGTAGAACATAACTATCCACTCCTTAAGTCTTCCTTCCGAGGAGTACGATAAGGAAAGAGCTAGGGGAGTAACTTTACAGAGGAGGCACCCGACAAACACCACCTCAGTGTGATCAAGATTAACATCTGTGGCAAGTCATAGTGACAGCATGTATCCTTGACCCTTGATATGACATGAAGATAGCAGTGATATACTTGGGTGGTCTTCCTCCCATACACCAATAGTCCCTATGATACGTGTGTTTCTCAACACTAATACCAAGCAATTAACTTAATTTTCAAACTGTTTAACTGGAGATAGCATCAGATCCTAGAATTGACCCTTCCCCTGCCCACTTCAGACACCAATGCCAAGTTCCGGTTGTCATTTGTGCTTCAGACCAAACCAGCTGTAGATCCCCTTCCTAGGTCCTATTAATTTGGCATAGTGGCTCAGAGAACGCAGAGAAATAGTCTACTTGCTAGATTACCAGTTTATTACAAAGTACATTAAAGGATAGGAATGAACAGCCAGAGGCTTCCTTCCCCAGGGCGTTTGGAATTTTGCCTGTGGAGCTATTCTGGTTCACCATCCTGAAAGCTCTTTAAATCAGCTCCTTTCAGGTTTTTATGAAGGCTCATTCCAAGGCATGATTAAGTCACTAGACATTAACAATTGGTTCAACCTCCAGGCCCTCCCCACTCCCTTGGAAGTCAGGGGGTAGGCCTTCAATCACATGGTTGGTTCCCCTAGCCACCAGCCCCCAACTGTAAGTCCTCTCCAAAAGTCACCCCATTAACATAAACTCAGGTGTGATTGAAAGGGTTTTTTCTAAGATTATTAAGACACCTTTACAGGTCTCTTCACTTAAAAATTCTAAGAGTTTTAGGGACTCTATGCCAAAATTGGAGACAAAGACCAACTAGATATCTCTTACTATAAATCACCACCTCACAACCCTTTTGTAGAATCATGAGAAAAACATCAGACAAAACGCAATGCAGGAACCTTCTATAAAATACCTGACCAGGATCCTCAGTACTGTCAACATTATCAAAGAAAAGAGCCTCAGAAACCATCACAGTCGAAAGAAGCTAAGAAGACTTGGTGGATGTTCTACATGGGGTCCTATAACAGAAAAAGGACATTAAGTAAAAAGAATCTGAATAGAGTATAGATGTTAACAGTGTGTATCATTACGTATTTATTGGTTGCAACAAATACCCCATGCTAACATTAAGATGGCGTGCTAGGGAGAATTGAGTTTAGGGTATGAAGGAATCTCTCCACTACATCCACACCTTTTCCATAAATCTAAAGCTATTCTAAAATAAAAACGTTATCACATAAATTTAGTTCCACATGTTTCCTTTTATTTTTTCAATGCAGCTACTAAAAAAAATTTAAATTTCACATGTGGCTCACATGATGATCCTGTTGTAAAGAACTGTGCTAGAGAAAGGGGTTGCCATAGAGCAAGCAGCAGCGAACCTGTTGTCTGGAAACCCCTGGTGGTAAGCCTTTGCCTATACCCCGTTACCACACGTATCACATGCCCTTTTAGCCTGAGGTCCTCAAATGTATGATGAGAATAAAAGGATTGTTGCAAAGATTACATAAGATGGTTCATTTGAAGGAAATGAGCACAGTTCCTGGCCGATAATGAACAAACACTTGGTGACTGGGAACATGTGCTGGATTCTTGCTCTTGCAAAAAGGAGGCAAATCATTGCAATGCAGCACAAACCTCTGGGGAATTGCAGAGAAAGGAATGCTTCCACGTTGGGAAGGGTTCCCAGAGAGAGCAACATCTGACCTGGATCTTCCAAGATTGACTACAGGCCCAGAAAAACTGTTGATTCCCATATGGATATCTCTAGTCAAAATGTGAAACATGCAGTATAGATTTATTTTGTCTACCCATTCCTAGGGCTCATTTTCCATCCTCTGGGTCGCTACTTTCACTGTTTCCAAGCGGTCATGTTTTCCTTGCGCAGATCCTAACATACACCGTATAACCCTGACTTTCTACAATTTCCACATGTCATCATTCATTAATTCATAATTATCACCTGCAAAAATTTATTTTGGCCTGGAGCTTAAAGAGTAACTTTTTGTATTGAAGTACAGTTACATTAGTTACTAGCTACTAGTAACTCATTATATTCTGTATTAGTTACTAGTTATATTAGTTACTAGTTACAGTTATAGTTACATCAGTTCTTAGCTACATTAGTTAACATTAACAACATTTCATTAGTTTCAGGTGTACACAAGTCAACACATCACTGCGATGTAGCCCCCATCTGTCACCATACAACACTATTACAATACCATTGCCTATATTCCCTACACTGATTTTAATGCATCGGAATAAAGAGGCTTAGTCGTCATACACTACCCATTCGATTGGCATAGTACTTGAATTGTTCCACCTTGGCCATACTGCCAAGAAAAATGACCCATGGTTGGCTTCCCAGCAGATAGACAGTCCATTCCTTTTCCAGCGGAATCCTCCAGCGAGGACAATCTCTTCTCCTGGAGGACTTTGCTTTCAAGCCACCCCTCTGTCTTGTATCTACCCACTCATTCTCTCACTTCGCAAGTATCATTTGAGTGCTTACCACGTATCAAGTACTGATGACACATTCTTCTGAATGAATGTGTCTTCATGTCTTTTCCCTATGTGTCTGTCATATTTTCTGAGGAAGCTGTAAACAACTTAAAGACCTGATTTATGGGATCCCTGGGTGGCGCAGCGGTTTGGCGCCTGCCTTTGGCCCAGGGCATGATCCTGGAGACCCAGGATCGAATCCCACATCAGGCTACCGGTGCATGGAGTCTGCTTCTCCCTCTGCCTATGTCTCTGCCTGTCTCTCTCTCTCTCTCTGTGACTATCATAAATAAATAAAAATAAATAAATAAAAAAATAATAAAATTCAACAAAAATTAAAAAAAAAAAAAAGACCTGATTTATGGTTCCTCTCTCTTCTGCAACCTTACTTGTTTCTGCTCCTGCCCACTCCAGGCACACCCTACATACGCACGCTCACGTGTGCACACAAACACACACACACACACACACCCCTCCATCACTACCAAGAGCCAGAGTGTCAGGAAGCAAGAATTCCTGTCCCCTTATGGTCCTTCTAGCCGGACTAAGAATCAGATTAACTTGAGATGGATTAACAAGAGAAAAATCAAATGGAGAATCCACACAAACAAGGAAATGCCAAAGACAGCCAAGCAAAATGAGGTACACATGTCTTCTCCAACGAAGGAGGAGGGGGTAGGGGCCTGGGACTTCACAGGAAAGGAATGCACTTCACAGGACAGTAAGAAGAGCAGATGTTTGGTAATTAGATGTTTGTCTTGCCAGATGGATGGGCCACTCAGACAAACTTTATCTTTGATAATGACCTTTATGCTGGGCACGACCCCCCCGTGTGGATGCCTCTGGGTAGCTAAGGGAGGGGCAAACATCTCCCTTGAGCCTGCAAGGGTCTAACGGCTTCTGCTTCTGCGCAAAATTATCTTCAGGTGGGCAGCCTGGGTGGCGCAGCGGTTTAGCGCCGCCTTCAGCCCAAGGCGTGATCCTGGAGACCCGGGGTCGAGTCCTGCATCGGGCTCCTTGCATGGAGCCTGCTTCTCCCTCAGCCTGTGTCTCTGCCTCTCTCCCTCTCTGTTTCTCTCATGAATAAATAAATAAAATCTTTAAAAGAAAAATTATCTTCATGCCATCATGGAGCAGCCCCTCCAATACCTGGTATACCTTCCTCCTGACAGGAGGGACAGTGATGTGCTTTAAAGGGCACTGCAGATAAAGGCGAAAAGGAGTCAAGTACACCATCACCTTATTCTCTTTCTAAAGAGGAAGCATCTCTCCCTCTATTCCCACCTTCCCCGACCCCAGACTACAACTGTTGCTGTACTTTTACCATGAAATCCAGTTTTCAGTGATTATGATTCAGTTCAGGTTCGTCTCTTGGCAAGCTAACCTCCTTTATGCCATAAGCCACCAAAAGTGGCTTATCTCGTAAAATCTCAGCCACACCGGCCTTACGAATCCTGGGGGAAAGATGTGCACTGCCTCAGCCACAGGGAGTGAGGGGCAGTTGGGTGGTTGGGGATGTCCCCGCCAACACCCTGCCTGGGTCCCAGCCTCGCGGCCCTCCGCACAGGGCGCGCGTTCACACTGCGGGTCCACAAAGCCCAAACTAGCAGTTGATTGGAGTTTGACATAGCCCAGGTCTCGGGCTCTGAAAGCCTCGAACTTACTTACTCCTCCAGTATGGAGCAAAATGGGAAACCGGGCGCTCTCCTCAGTGCCAGTCTTCCGGACGATCTGACTGTTCAGGCTGCACGGGCGGGGGCGGGGCGGTGCTCCCCGTTTCCTTCCTACCGCGTCGTTGTTCTTCTGAGGGCTGCATTTCATTACGGAGAGAACTCGGGTTATTTGCTTTCTAGTAGCCGGCTCTTTCCGAGTTATTCCCCCCGGCGCCTTCCCTCTGCCGACACACAAAGGCCTGTCTCCCGCTGGACCACATCTTTGGCTCCCGGTGCGCGCGGCCTCCCACCCCGAGGAAAGCAAGGTCGTGTGATGCGAATCGCCCGCAGTGGGCTCCCTCTGCCAAGCCCGGACCTGTTTTCCACGGGCCTGCAAACCAGACCCCTCCGAAGCCCCGTGAACTGTAAATAACTCGGGCTGTGAAAGGGGTCAGCTTGGTGGAATTTCCAGGCTCACAGAGCTTTTCTATAGCAATTCAAACACCGGTGAACAAACCCCTCTGGGGCCTTTAAAAAAAAAAAAAATCTAGGGCCAGCACCTCTATTTACTCTTTAGACTCCTGCCTGTCTGGTGGAGGTCTGTTCTTAAAAGCTAATCAGTTCTTTGCGGTGGCTGCCCGCACCCCCCCCCCCCCCCAGGGGCAGGCTGCCCCCCATCCAGGCCAGGCAAAAATGGAGAGGCTGCCCACAGGGCCCACGGGCTCATCTGGTGCAGAGAAAGCAGTTGCGGGAAAAGCAGCGCAGAGTTCAAGGCTGAGGCTCGGATGAGGCTGGGGACCCTGGGACAGGGGCCCTGCTGAGCAGACCTTGTGGTCAGCCTGGTTCTCTCCTTCTGCAGGGCAAGAAGAAGGCCTCCTGGTCCTGCCCTGTAACCTCGCCATTCCCCGGAGGGCATCTGAGGAGTAACTCCCCTGCCTTCTTTTCTTATCAAATAGATCCTCAAATCTCCAGGGGCCACAAAAGTCGGAGGGAACCCGAAGCATCTTGACTTTCTATCTGTCCCTTCAGAAGTCATCGACAGGGTGATGCAGAATCCCAAAGGATCTCAATGCCAAGCGGTCCAGACAGATGGATGTGAGGACCAGAAGGGTTCTAAGGATGCTCTGTATCCTGCTCGAGTCTCTGTAGACATGCAGGCCTCCCTCCATCTGTGGAAACGACTTCAATTTCTCAGGCTCTCATTTTAGCCTCCCCGAAAACAGCGTAACTTGCGGCAAAAAGATTTGAGTTAGCTCTTAGGAGGGACATTTTTACTGCAAGAATGTGAGGCATGGAATACTCAATCAGATTTTAGCATGTCTTGCTCCAAGGATATTTAAGTGAGAGCAGAGATTGTGAATTTTTTTTTCCTGGGGTTATAAGAACTGTTCCGCTTTGAACCAGATGACTCCTCAAAAGTGGCAAACTTCGCAAGATTTATTGGTAAAGACAGCTGCCTACTCTGGCAAGGAGAATGAAAAATATGCCGGCATCCACCATAAAGCAAGTTAACACCCCATTATGATCACAACCTAGAACGGCTCTTCTGCGACAGGAGGTTGGACTCCGTGGTATACACAGTATACTTCCATGATCTTCCTTTATCGATTCATGCTGCCAGGAGATACCCGGGTGTGTTTCTGAGCATCAGGGCAGATTCATGGGCCAGAGCAATAGGTCCTATAGAATTCAAAAGCAGCGTAATCTTTTGGAGCAGGAAAGCATGCTAAGCTACTTTCGGTCCTGGACAAGTGAGGTTTTGTGCTGGTCTATCAGAGGCCCTGGAAAGTCTGTCTGCCTCAAACATCTGCTGTCTTCAACCCTGTCCATTGCAGAGACAGAGTTTTGGGGTTTTTTTTTTATTCCATATTTGAACCAGTCTTTAAGACATTGCATCTACAGTTACACCTGCAAAGGGTAAAGCTTCATCTGTTGGTACCAATTCCTCTGCTTGGATCTATCCACATTTTGGAGAGGTGGTGAGTACCTACCCTACGGAGTTACCTAGGATGAGCTAGCAGAAATCATATCCTCCCAAGGACTAAACTGGGAAAGGGTGTGTGTGTGTACACATATGTGTGAGTGAGAGGAAGAGAGAAAGAAGGAATAAGGATATGGATGAGGACCATGAAGACAAAGAGTATGGATGTAGCGCAACAATGCAAAAAAAAAACCTATTCCGTGTCGCAGTTGTGTTTGGTTCAGGGGCAGTGTTACCCTAATTGTGCCTAGCCCTGCCATGTATTCATTTTTGACTTTGGAAAGATGAGGATCTAGACACTGAGCTGCCAGAAGGTCAATGTGGGATGATGATGAGAAAAGCCATGGCAGTTTTAGGGACCCTGGTGGGATAGGGAGGCAGGGTCAAATATTTCTCTAAGGAGGATCACAAAAATCTGTCACCAGTGCAATGAACGAAAAAGGAAGCTCTGAAAGGCAGCTGTTCCGTCACTATGATAGGCACAGCCCTGCACATGCGATGCCAGAGCCTGCCCACACAAAAACGACAGCACTCACAGGAATGTACACCTATATATGCACATATTCACAGAAATGCAATTAGCCACGAGAGCTATGTGTGTGATCAGCTGGCTCCTTTCCTTATAAAGAACAAAAGAATATGCAGTGTCAAAGGGGAAATAAAGAGTTCTAACTCATTTCTGGAAACATCGAATCTCATTATTTCCATGATTCCTCTCTCCTGGTAAGTCTGACTTCCTTTGGTTGGTTTCACAGACTCTGGATTTTGTTCCTAGGTGGTGAAGGCTGCCAGATGCCAAAAGTTGAGCTCTGTTTACTTTGGTCTTACTGTATTGGCATCCCACCACCCCGTGTGAGTGCCTGAGCCATGGTGGGGAAACCAGAGACTCCGAGGCTCAGCCCCACTTGCTTTATTAAACCCCTAATAAGACCTTGTAGATCCTGCCCACCATGAGCAGGTGAGTCCTTCTAATTCAGCAATTAGCTGAGTGTCTGAATTATGTAAACCTCTTGAGATCCCGAAGTGACTCCAAGCCAGAACTCTGTGCCTGCATTTCATCCATGAGACTACATGGGCTCTCAGGCCTAACCTCACTGGCAGCTTGATAGGAACCAGGTTCTTTCTTAAATGTCATTTATTTTGAATGCACATCCTGTTCCCAATTCCTTTCTTTCAATCTCCACGGTGTGAACCCTTTCAATGCCTCTCACAGACTTTACCTTTCTCCATTCTCACCCACCTGTCCTATCCCAGCCAACACTTGGGGACCTATGGCCCAAGTATTGCTATCTCCAAGTCAGCTTCTCTGCTTTTATATTCTCTTCCATCTGCAAGAACTTGACCTTGCAGAATTCTTGACTGCCCTAGGTGAGACTCTACCTTGCTCGCCTCTGTTCCTCTGAATGTAAACAGAGAGGAAGCCAGAGGAGGAGAGAAGATAGAGATTATTTGGAAATGTAAACGAAACAAGGAGGTGTAGGTGAGTGAGGTGGCCTTAAGAACAGAGTAAGGGTCAAAGAGGAGAAGGAAAATGGGAATGAAATGTGGGAGAGTGGTCAGCTAAACCACGTAAAAGGTTACACGAAGGGAGGTCACATACAAGGGGACATGATCAAAACCTTGGTCAAAGCCATAGTTACTTGGATTAACATAAATCTAGCAAGTCACCCTTCACCTCAAGCAACCAAAAAAAAAAAAAAAAAGAGTGTGCAAATAAAAGACAGCAGGGAGTCTTGAATTAGGAAATAGAGGACAGCCCTGGTGGCTCAGCAGTTTAGCGTTGCGTTTAGCCAGGGCTCGGGTTCAAGTCCCCCATCAGGCTCCCTGCATGGGGCCTGCTTCTCCCTCTGACTGTGTCTCTGCCTCTCTCTCTCTCACTGCGTCTCTCATGAATAAATAAATAAAATCTTTAAAAAAAAAAAAGAAAAGAAAAGGAGTTAGGAAATAGAATTTCCTAAATGCCAAGAAAAGAAGAAAATGAAAGGGTCTGAAGACCATCAGTGGGAAAATCCATGATGGGGAAAGATTGGGAAAATGTGTAGCTACGTTTTGGAGCAGTGGCACGTATCCAAACCTTCACAGGGCACAGACCCCCTGCAACATCCCCTTTGCAGTTCGTCCATCATTCATTAAAAGTGTGTCAAATGAGCCTTAAGAGAGATAGATGACCTTTCATAGTTTTTCATGAATAATGGTAGCAATGGTGTCTTTCATCTTCATGGAACTGCTCAGGGCCTTCCCAAGCTTCTCTGCCCTTCACACAGGCTGAAATGCAAGGCCCTGTGGCAGGAGCCTGAGAATGCCAAGCATCCGTGGAGTATTTAATTTTTACCAGAGTGCAGAGTCTTTACAAATTGGTGTCTACTGTAAAATCCCTTTGGTGAGTCAGCGTGTTGCTAAATTCTTATTGCAAGCCATAGCACAGCTGTGGCACAGACATAAAAAGACATCTTCCGAAAGAAACGATGGGACTAGGATCCATGCTCCTACTGAGAAATAGCTCAAGAGGCTAAGATTTTCTCTTTCTGTCTCTCTCTCTGCCGTATCAGAGTACTGTCGGTACAACGGAACATTGGATCCTGAACAAGATTCTTGGAACTTGACAGTGAACACATGGAATTTAAAAAGCAAGGAAAGTGCATAGCTCAGATGATTTGGAAGCTCTGGGCAATATAGCGCTACAAAGATACTCAATATTAATATGTAATGGAATTTTAAGTCAAGTTCAAGTTCAGGTCTCCTAGAGTGGGTTCAGGCTACAGAATACTATTCAGTATTCTCTTTCTGATTAGTTTTTAGTAAAGTCAGTTTCTCTGCTTAACCTAAGCAAAAGAAAAGATTTAGAAAAGGTTTTGAGTTGGAGTTAGTTTTTCTTTTGAAACCCCAGGGTGCAAAGCAAACATCTGGACCTTGAAACCACATACCTTCCCCCATTATAATCGTTCTTTGTCTTCTTAGGCGGAGATCCCATCTTCCTTCCACACTGAGTGCTTCTCATTTATCAGCCTAAAAGCACCTGCATTACTGAACTTGCTCTGACTGTGAAGATTCCATCCATGAACAAAATATAGTTTTTATACAAAGTAATTAAAAAACAGAGTCACTTCATCCAACTTTGCATGGTTTCATTCCCCAATCTGTCCCTGATTTCTCAGTGTTCAGGTAGAAGTCAATCTCAAAAGTGACTGTGTGTCTAGAACAACTTCTGTGTGTACACAGTGGCCTTACAAGAACAAGGACAGAAATGGTACATCTGCCTCCATCAAGAAGACCACTAGCCACACCCTTCATCCATCATTAAGCCTCTCCAGAAACATTTTTTTTCATGACTACAACTGAAGAGATGGGAAGGAAAAGGCTAAAAGAGATAATGACAATAGGTAAGGACTGGCCACATTGCTGTTAGCCATAAACAGAGATACCCCAAAGGGAAGGAAATGCTGTCTCTATTCTTCACAAATCCCCACACAGATGCCTAGATCGACATTCTATCTTCAGAAATTTCTCTGCCTCCTTACATATGTCTTCGTAAATTCCTCTTAACATACCACTTCTTTTTTTAAAGTAGGTTTATTAAAATATAATTGAAATACCCCCAAAAGCCAACCCTATATATTAAAGTGTATAAATTGGTAAGATTTGATATATTTACATATTTATGATAATGCACATATTACAATTACGATAATGAACACATCCATTCTTAAGTTTTCTCATGCCCTTTTGAAATCCCTCTTGAGAAAAAGTTTCTGTAATGATCTTTCTTTTTGTTTTTTTAAAGATTTTATTTATTCATGAGAGACACAGAGAGAGAGGCAGAGACACAGGCAGAGGGAGAAGCAAGCTCCCTGTGAGGAGCTCGATGTGGGACTTGATCCCAGGACCCAGGGATCACGCTCTTAGCTGAAGGCAGATGCTCAACCACTGAGCCACCCAGGCGTCCCACTGTAATGATGTTTTTTTTTTTTGGTTTTTGGTTTTTGGTTTTTTTTTTTTAAGATTTTATTTATTTATTCATAGGCACAGAGAGAGAGGGGCAGAGACACAGACAGAGGGAGAAGCAGGCTCTATGCAGGGACCCCGATGTGGGACTCGATCCCGGGTATCCAGGATCACACCCCAGGCTGCAGGCGGCGCCAAACCGCTGTGCCACCAGGGCTGCCCTATAATGATGTTTTTAATGTTGTCTGGCTAGTCTAGATCCTTTGCGTTTCGATATGAATTTTAAATCATCTTGTCAACCTCTACATACAAGCCTGCTGGGATTTTGAATGGCATTGCAGTTAATCAATAGATCAATCTGGATAGATACTTTAACAATATTGAGTCTTCCAACCCATGAACACAGTGTACCTCTCCATGTATGTGGATTTGCTTTAATTTAGCAATATTTGTGGTTTTTACTGTACAGATCTTTCAAATCTTATGTCAGATTTATCTCTGAGTATTTCATGTTTTGATGCTATTGTAAATGGTATTTTGAATTTCAATTTCGAGATATTTATCTTATATCCTGCAATCTTGCCAAACTCCATTATTAGCTCCAGTAGCTTTTTTGTATACTCCATCAGATTTTCCACATAGACTATCATGTCATCTGAACATAGTTTTCCCTTTTTCTGTCACAGATAGATGCTTTTTCTTTCTTTTTCTGGCCTGAGTACATTGGCCACTGTTTCTGGTACAATGTTGGCTAGAACTGGTGAGACTAGACGTCCTTGTCCTAATAGTGATCTCAGGAGGAAAATCATTCAGTCTTTCACAATTAAGTATGATGTTAACTCTACATTTTGCATACATGCCCTTCATCACATTTTTCATAGATGTCTCTAAGGTTTTAGCATGTAGGAATTTTGCTTCCATTTCTAGTTTGCTGAGAGTATTTTTCAGGAGTCAATAAGAGATCTAATCAGTTTCCTTTTCTGCATTTATTGAAATCATCACATGATCATTCTTAGCTCAAGAATACAGCGAATTACATTCATTGATTTTTTTGAATGGTGAATCAAAATCTTTTCTTAATATAAACCCCATGAGTCATCATGTATCTCCCTTTTTATATATTGTATTTGACCTTTTATTTTTTTTAAAAGATTATTTATTTATTCATGAGAGACACACACAGAGAGAGAGGCAGAGACACAGGCAGAGGGAGAAACAGGCTCCCTGCAGGGAGCCTGACGTGGGACTCGATCCCGGGTCTCCGGGATCACGCTCTGGGCTGAAGGCGGCGCTAAACTGCTGGGCCACCCAAGCTGCCCTGTATTTGACCTTTTAAATTTGATTTGGAATTTTTGCATCTATGGTCATGAGGGATATTGTTTTGTAGTTTTATTTTCTTATAATGTCTTTATTTGGCTTTAGGGACCAGGGAAACACAGATGTCACTGATTGTTTGGAAAATATATTAGTCAATATATTAGCTTGACTAATAGTTTAATATTAAGAATTTAATATTTATTTAAAATTTAAGTTTAATATTAAGAATCATTAAATAAAATTTTTAAAATGTAAAAATTTTAAAAATAAAAATAAATAAACAAAAAAAGAATCATTAACTAAAACAGGATTTAACAACTGAGGTATGATGGCTAATAAGTAAAGAGAAGTCTATGGGGCACCTAGGTGGCTCAGCTGGTTAAGCAATTAACTTTTGATTTCGGCTCACCTCATGATCTCAGGATCATGAGATGGAGTCCCGCAACAGGCTCCACACTGAGCATGGAGCTTGCTTAAGATTCTCTCTGTCCCCCTCTCCTCACCCCTGCTTGCACATTCTTTCTCTTTAAAAAAAAAAAAAAAAAAGGAAGCAAGGAGAAGTCTAACTAAAATAGAAATAACAGACGTTAGGAGCAACCACAAGTTCAGCCGTAGGGGTTGTGGAGAGATCTTGGTGGAGAGGGCATGGTTGTGGCTTCTCAATGACAGACTGGTCATTATGGCATGGTATCTATCACCAGATGGTGATGGAAATCTACTTTCCAAGGAAAGCTGTTCACGGGGCCACATCACACTAAACGTCCTCCACTATCAAAATGCCAAGGGGGCCTGGGGAGAAGCTGCTGGCCACAGAGTGATGCTGAGCACTGTGCCCAGCAGGAGCAAGGGATGAGAGAAGACCACCCTCTTCAGGAGCTTACCCTGGGAGGAGCTCCCTACACTGGGCAAGGTGGGTATTCAGGAAGCCATGCACACTGCTAGAGCTGAATGCTTGAGGGTGTGTCATACTCCACTGTTTCCCATTCTCTCTTCTCTCCATTTCATTTTCAGGGGTCTCTGTTGCTATTTGTTCAAGCATACTAATCTTTTCTTCCACAATATATGTCTTCCCTTAATCTTATCCGGTCTATTTTTCATCTCACACATTCTAGTGTTCAGGGGCAATTTCAGTTTGGGTCCTTTTAAATATCTTCTATGCCCTAAGTTAACTTTTGGAGCTTTTGAAGCTAAGGGGATGGGACTGGAATGTCCCATCTATTATGACTATCATCTGGATCATGTCTGAGTCAGTTTTGATTGATTTTTCTCTTTATTATGGGTTGTATGTTCTTGGCTCTTTGCTTACCTGGTGATTTTTGATTGAACACCATAAATTGTGAATTTCATGTTTTTAGGAATTGGAAAACATCTGTTTTCCCATAAATATTCTTGATCTTCATTCCGGGATAAAGTTTGATACGTTCAGGTCTTGATTTTGAGATTTGTTGGACAGGATCAGATAGATCAGTTCAGTCTAAAACAAGTTTTGTCCCCCCCTAGTAAGGCAAAAACCTTTCTACATACTCATCCTTGAAGCCCCATGAATTATGACATTTCCGGCTTTGGCCGGCAGCAACAGAAATTAGAAGCCCTGCCCTCTGTGAGCAGTAGACATTCTCCCCTCTACAACTCTCACATGGTTCTTTCCCTGGCAGAAATGAAGAAGAGTCAGGTGAAGACTCAAGTGGGACCTTCCATGGTCCTCCAAAGAATCTCTTTCAGTGTAGTGCTCCCCTCCCAAGTACTCTGCCCTGCAAACTCTACCAGTTTTGGCCTCTCTGGATTTCCAGCTCGGTCTCCTGTAATCAGGGAGAGTACCAGGCTCTATCAGTGTTCCCCTGGCCTGTGCTGCGTCCTGTAAACAATCCAGGCTGGATTAAGCTGGAGCAATTCTAAATCTTCTTTCATCTGTCCTTCATTGCTGGATGTTCAATGTTTCCTAAACTGTTGTCTGATATATTTCAACTGCTGTCTCAGGCAGAACTGTAAATCTGATCCCTACTCTTCCATCTCGATCAGAAACACACATAGCAATGTATCTCTTGGTAACTACCAAGGCCTCAACGAACCAACACTTAATGGATTAAAGCATCATTAAGAGCAAGATTCTACTGAAATGACACCCAGAATTAAGCATCGACTTGTGTGTGGAGCTGGGGGCCAAGAAAGATGCACACCAGCATTACAAGAGATGGTGGTGTGGGAGGTAAGACATTGGCTATACCAGAAACCCTTATGGATTTTGGATCATATCCACTTGCCTAGTTCAGTCCCAGGTCTTCAGTCCTCTTCAGTTGTACTGAGCATCCATATCCATGGCAGGCCCACAGGACAGGCAGACTCTACTTTCCTGGCACTCAGATTTTCAACCTGGCCACATGACTTGGTTAGGCCAATGGGATGTTCGTGGGCATGATGCAATCAGAAGCTTGAGATCATCCCTGTTGTGCTTCAGCCATCCCTGTAAGAGGAAAGGTACCCACTGACCTGCTGTCATTTCAACTCAGGTGGCAGAATGAGACAGCACAAAACTGTCCCAGCTAACTCCAGCTGATCTGAAGACGTGTGAGCAAGAAATAAAAGCTAAGTCGTTGCATGCCACTGATTATCTGTAGTGGTTTATGATGCTTTCTAGAAGTTGAAGGGTACCTTGAAGTAAAGTGCTCTTGAAACAAAACCTATGATATCTAGTTACTGATGTTAAGCTGGGATAAAAGGCACAAAAGACTGTTCTAGGACCCCTGTCTGGCAATAATGGTGCATGGGAGTTTTAGTGATCACAGCCTGACAAGGCAAAGGCAGCTAAGGCCTCACACCCACAGAGGTAAAGTTCTGGGTCCATCCAACAGACAGCCAACTTAGCCCAGCCAAAGCGTTTGCTGGTGAAGAGTAGAGAAAATCCAGGATGCAAGTGAAGGAGCAGAGACCAGTTGTTTCAATTGTTTTAAGTCTCTGCAGACACCATGACTGGCCACAACTTCACACAGATGTACTATAAAGCATGGTGCATCTGATGGCGGGGGCTGTATTGAATGCCTCTTGTGAATCTCTTCAAACCCTCCTGGCTCTTATTTCACCCATTGCTCCAGCAACTAGTTCAGGGTTTCAACCAAGTTTGTGCATGCCTAACTTGACAGCACCTCACCTTGGCCTGTGCCATGCACTTCTGGCTTCCTACCTTAGGGCTTTTCTGATATCATCATGTGAAACTCTTAATTTCTTACTTGGCACTTACTCGGATCCTTACTTAGCACTCCTAGGTAAACCACCCAGAAGTTCAAGGGAGTTAATACCCCAGGGGACCACTCTAAACCAGTTGGAGAGGGATCTCACGGGGAGGGTTCTGTAGGACTGCACCATCAGATGCTGATAGCAATGGCTAAATCATCCTTATAATGGCTTTCTCTCCTTCACTGCTTAGCTCCCCCATCCCTCACACTTGCTCCCAAGATCATATTCCAAGGAAGCTATCTATACACAGCCTTTGCCTGAGACTCTGCTTTGGAAGGAACTCAGACTGTTTTGCAATTTCAGAATATGGACTACCAGTGACCAGCTACCAAAGCCTCTGGGAGAAGTATGTAGATTCACTCATTCATTTAGTCATTCAACAAATATTTATCAATAGGCTGTGTCCCTGACACAGTGGTCAACGGGCTGCTTTTGCCAAATATACATTTTAGTAAGAAAAGACTGATAATAAACACAAACACACACACACACACACACACACACACACACAGTATGCCAAGTAGTGCTAAATGCTAAGAAAAGTAGAGCCCAGTAGAAAGAAAAAAAGAGAGGAAAGATTGATTTTTAAAAGTGTGGCCAAGGAAGTCCTTGTCAGCAAGGTTATAGCTGAGAAAAGAATAAAGTGAGACAATTGGCCATGAATATATACAAGTGACAAACACTCCATGAAGAAGGGCTGGCAAGTGACAAGGCTCTGAGGAAGAGGCATAGTTTAGGACACAGAGGGAAAGTCCCGGGCTGGCTGGAGAAGATGGAGTGAAGAAGAGAACAGAAGACGAGAGATGAGGAAGCCAGGGTGGGTCATAGTACATAGCACCTTCTGTGCAATTATGAGATGGGAGGGTTCGGAGGCCAAGAATGCTATTTAGAAAAAACTGACAGCCACAGCAATAATGTAGGTAAATGAGGGTGGGAACGTGCTCTGTGACAGTAGTGGGAGAGACAGTAAAAGGAGGGTGAATTCTAGAACTATTTCAAAGACAGAACAGTCTAGATTTCCTAGTGGACTAGGTGAGTAATGTGGGAAAAAGAGAAAACAGCCATGAAACCTCCCTGGCTTTGGCTAAAGCAACTTGAAAAATGTTGTCTTTTAGTGAGATGGGCAATTTCATTCCACAAACGCAATGAGCAAGCAATATATAGATCTGTCCTCCACCTGGGCACAAGTTCTCTGGGGTGGCTCTCTTCCTCAGCTCTTTCTTATCCCTCCTTCACCTTTCTTAACAAGCCCTCCCCTCAAAGGAAACTTTTACCAGAACCCAACTGACCAGGGACAAGGGAAATAACCCAGTCCCGGTATTCCCAGCCTAAGCATTTTGAGACTATACTGTAGCTGTTTTCCTTCACCTACATCTCTTCAGCACATCAACAGGGCTTCTTTCTCATAACAGAGGATTACAGCTAAAAGAACTCCAACACCCAGGCTCACGTTAAAGTATCTTTAGGTCAGCCAAAGGGAATAGAAGACAAAACCAAGGACAGTGGGGAAAATTTTAACCTCTGACACCACAGCTAGAATGAACAATAAGTATAGCCTAACTGCTAGCCAGATCATATCTGGCTTTAAAAAAAAAAAAAAAAAAAAAAGACCAAGTATGCTATAAGGCAAAGCAAAACAAAACAAAACAAACAAACAAAACACAGCCTGGAGAGTCAGAGCAAGCATCAGAACTAGATTGAGATATGGGAGAGGTGTTGGAATTATGAGACTGGTAGTTTAAAATAGCCATGATTTGTATGCCAAGAGTCCCAATGACCAAAAAATGGACAACATACAAGAAGAAATGAATCATGTAAGCAGAGCAGTGGAAAAGCCAAGAAAAAGTCAAAAGGAAATGCTAAGGATCAAAAATGCTGTAACAGAAAGGAAGAAAGCCTTTGATGGGCTCATCAGTAGAGTCAACATGGCTGGAGAAAGGTAAATGAGATCATGTCCTTTGACAAGGCTGGGAAAATAAATATCAGATCATCCGATCACGTCTTTCTCAGCTTGAAACTATCTCATCATTCCCTTTGTCACAAAGAGTGTAAATGTAATGTTCACAACCATACTGTTCAGAACCATACTGTCAGGTCCCACCACCTTCTATCTCTACCTCATCTCCTACTACTCTCCTCCACACACACACTCACTCCACAATGGCCTGCTTGCTGCTTCTCAAACACACCAGGCACGCCTCATGCCAGGCTGCCCCTACCTTGGCCTGGAAGGCTCGTACCCCTGATGTCTGCATGGCTGTCTTCTTACTCCATTTACACACGTTATGTAATGTACTTGTTAATTTTGTCTGCTGCTTATTGTCTCTCTCTTTCTCGAATTCCCTACCAAACCCACTTCCCACTAGAATATAAACTCTACTTGAGAGTGGATTTGTACTTTTCTGTTTTGTTTTTCAATGCATCCCAAGAACCTAAAACAATATCTGGCACATGGCAGAGTTTAATGTATATTTCGATGAAAGAATGATGAGTCAGAGTATCTAAAGATACAAAGCAACTGTTAACAGAATAGAAGGGAGAAATAGATAGCAATGCAATAATAGCAGAAGATTTCAATACCCCACTTCCAACAATGGATGCATCATCCAGACACATCAATAAGGAAACAGGGGACCTGAACAACACAACAGACCAAATGGACAGATATATAAGAGAACAGATATATAAAGAGAACATTCCAACCAACAGCAACAGAATATCCAAACTTTTCAAGTATACAAGGAACATCCCCCAGGACATAGGTTAAGCCACAAAAACAAATCTCACACATTTAAGAAGACTGAAATCATATCCAGTATCTTTCCTTTTTTATTTTTTTTTTTATTTTTTATTGGTGTTCAATTTACTAACATACAGAATAACACCCAGTGTCCAGTATCTTTCCTCACCACAATGGTGTAAAGGAGAAATCAGTAACAGGAGGAAAATAATAAAATTCACAAATGTGTAAAACTAAAAAAACACTCTAAGCCATCAATAGATCAAAAAAGAAATCAAAAGGGAAATTAAAAAATATCCTTTAAAAATATCTTGAGACAAATAAAAATGGAAATACAACATACCAGGAAGTCTTTCCTCTGAGATGCCCACTCTGACCACTTCTGTTCAACAGAATTCTAGAAGTCCTAGCCAAAGCAATTAGGCAATAAAAAGAAATAAAAGGCAAGGCATCTCAACTGGAAAGAAAGAGGTAAAATCATCTGTTTGCAATGACATTATCTTATACATATATATAAGAATCCTAAAGATTCCACCAAAAACCTGCTAAAACTAGTGAATCAATTCAGCAAAGTTACAGGGTATGAAATCAGCATGCAAAAATTGATTGCATTTCTACACACTGACAGCAAACTATACAAAAAGAAATTAAGAGAACAATGCCATTTACAATAGCATCCAAAAAAAATTGGAACTAAATTTAACTAAGGAGGTGAAATATCTGTACACTAAAACCTATCAAACATTGATGAAGGAAATGAAGACAAAAAATGGAAAGAAAACCTATATTAGTGGACTAGAAAATTTAATATTGTTTAAAAGGTCCATACTACCCAAAGCAATCTGTAAACACGATGCAATCCCTATTAAAATCCCAATATATTTTTCACAGAACTACCTAAAATAGTCCTGAAATTCATATAGAACCACAAAAGACTTCAAATAGCCAAAACAATCTTGAGCAAAAGAAGACAAAGTTGGGGGCATCACACTACTTGATTTTAAAATATACTACAAAGCTATAGTAATCAAAACTGCATGGCATTAGTATAAAAACAGATATATAAACCAATACAGCAGAATCGAGGACCCAGAAATAAATCCACACATTTATGGTCAGTTCAAATTTACCAAAGTTGCTGTGAATCCACAACAGGGAAAGGACCATTTCTTCAATTAAAAGTGCTGGGAAAATTAGTTTTCCACATGCAGAAGAATGAACTTGGACTTTTATCTCATTCCATTGGCAAGAAGCAACTCAAAATGGATTAAAGACTTAAATATAAGACTGGAAACCATAAAACTGTTAGAAGAAAATATGTCAGAAAAGCTTCTTGACATTGATCTGGACGATAATTTTTTGGATAAGACCCCAAAAGCACAGGTAACAAGAGCAAAAATAGACAAATGGGCTTTCAACAAGCAAAAAGCTTCTGCACAGTAAAGGAAACAAATAACAGAGTGAAGAGACAACCTATGGGAGAAAATATGTGCAAACCATACATCTAATAAGGGCTTACTATTCCAAACATATAAGGAACTCAACAGGAAGAAAACAAATCACCCAATTAAAAAATGGGCAAAGGATCTGAACAGACATTTTTCAAAAGAAAAATTACAAATGGCCAACAGATACATGAAAAGATGTTCAATAACACTAGTCATCAGAGAAGTGAAAAACAAAACCAGAAGGAGATACCACTTCACGCCAATTAGAATGGCTATTATCAAAAAGATAAGAAATAACAAGTGTTGGTGATGATGTGGAGAAAAGGGAACCCTCGTACCCTGTTTATAGGAATGTAAATTGCTTTAGTCATTATAAAACATAGTACAGAGATCCCTCAAAGTATTAAAAATCAATTATTATGTGATCCAGCAAACTCATTTCTGGGTATTTAATGGAAAGAAATGAAATCAGTATCTCAGAATGCTGTCTCCATCCATTCCCATGTGCAGTATTATTCATAATAGCAAAATATGGAAACAATCTAATTCATCAACTGTTGAATGGATGAAGAAAATGTGCTACACATATGCAATGAAATATTATTCAGGTATGAGAAATAAACTCTGCCATTTGCAACAACATGAATGAACCTGGAGGACATTCATGAAACGAAATAAGACAGACCAAAAACAGGAAATGCTGTATGAACTCACTAACTGGTGGAATCATTTTTAAAAAAATGTTGAACTCGGGGGATCCCTGGGTGGCTCAGCGGTTTGGTGCCTGCCTTTGGCCCAAGGCGCGATCCTGGAGTCCCAGGATCGAGTCCCGCATCAGGCTCCCTGCATGGAGCCTGCTCCTGCCTGTGTCTCTGCCTCTCTCTCTCTCTCTGTCTATCACAAGTAAATAAATAAATCTTTAAAAAAAAAAATGTTGAACTCATAGATGCAAAGTGTAGAATTTTGGTTACCAGGAGCTGGGGAGGTGGAGGAAATTGCAAAAGGTACAAAGTTGCAATTATGTAGGATAAATACATCTAGAGATCTCATGTACACACATGATGAGTACAGTTAAGTTAACAAAACTGTGCTGGACATGAGAAATACACTAAAGAGAAGATTTCACAGCAAAGAAACTGGTAACTGTGTGAGAAGATATATTCATTACCTTGACAGTAGTAATTCTTTCACAATGTATATGTTATATACCTTAAATATACAATTTTTTAAAGATTTTATTTACTTGAGAGAGAGCTCACGCTCTCTTGATCAGAGAGGAATGGCAGAGGGAGAAGCAGACTCCCTGATGAGCAGGGAGCCCTACACAGGACTTGATCTCAGAACCCTAGGATCATGACCTGAGCCAAAGGCAGACGCTTAACCAATGGAGCCACCCAGATGCCCTAATTTTTATTTTAAAAAGAGAATAATGTGGCGATCAAAGTGGAAACTGACATATCTAGCATGGTGAACCAGAGAGAGTGTGAATTTCAAGGAAACCAGGTCAATTCTCTTTCCTTCTCCAGAACCAGTAAGGACTCATTGCAATGAAAGCATGATAGCCAGATAAAAATGGAGTGTGCCCACTAAGTCATCCGGGTCCCATAAAGCAAAGAAAGGAGGGTGGCAAAAGAGTGAGCAAAGGCAAATACAAAAGTTAACAGAAAGAGAATTGCAAGAGCACCACTCTGAGAAAGTTTGAGTACAAGGATTCTCCCCAAAACACAGACCTACGTCATCCACAGGCATCCTTAGCCATATGTATGACTAACTCACCCAGGATCAGAAGCTTGGCCTCATAAAAATAGCAGAGGGAAAAGGGTGGTTGGTTCTATGCATCAATAGCTAAGTTGATGTGTTTAAAACCATTGCTAACATAATATAGGTCTGAGGTCATAGATGCTTTCCCATTTATCTAATATTTTCAGATTGTTGGGTGGGAAATTATATTTCCCATCTCAATACATTCTATGAGGTTGTTACATGAGTCACTTGTAAAAACCGATTCCGTCTCCAATGTTAAGCAAAGCTTCAGGGGTGTTCATTCATGAGGTTTGGTGGTGCTGAAGAAAGATCAATATAGAAATAGTCCTAACCACACTGCATAAACATACACTCCCAAAGCAATTTGTTCTGATTCCACAATGGGGGTTGTATGTTTCCAGTCTCCACAGAACACTTTCATTTAATATCCTCTGTACCAAAATCAGACAGCAAGTTATATATAGATCAACTCCATTTTACATTTGAGATGTGGAGACCTACCTAGCAGGATAGGGGCAAAGGGAAAAGCTTAGGCAAAATAATTGTGCTCCTGACTTCATATACAGAATTGACTCCTTAGTTTAGAAACCATGTTACCATGTACTGGACAAAGAGATCTTTAACTTAATAAGGAAGAAAGCTGCAAGCATAGTGTAGTGGAACAATCTCTGAGCCATGAATTAGAAAATCCATGTTCCAGGATTCCTGGGTGGCTCAGCGGTTGACCGTCTGCCTTTAGCTCAGGGTATGATCCCAATCCGGAATCGAGTTCAAGTCAGGCTCCCTGTGGGGAGCCTGCTTCTCCCTCTGTCTGTGTCTCTGCCTCTCTCTCTCTCTCTCTCTCTCTCTGTGTGTCTTTCATGAACAAATAAATAAAATCTTAAAAAAAAAAAAAAAAGAAAGAAACTCTCACTGGGAGAAGTGGCTCGGGCTACTTGTACCTCATTTTCCTCTTTTGTAGGATAAAGATTATTCTCCTTCCCTGTATATTTCATATTGTGCTATTATCATCAACTGAGATCAGGTAAACAAATATATTTGGAAAGCTATAAATTAAAATTTATAGTTTTCTGTTTTTGAAATACAGTCTACGTCCATGATTACATTTAATTATGAAGCTACAGCAAATATTCAAGTTATTATTTGAGTTTTTATTCTACGCAATCTTTGACATCGTAAACATAAGTCACGCCATGTTTCAATATATTCCATGTAATTGACAAGTAAATCCACCAACACTTGGGATACAGTCACTTAGGTTGCATTTAAAGAAAACTATATTTTGAGACATCATTTTGGGGGGGGTTCTCTTCAAAGAAGACATCCTAAATGGCCTTAGAAACACACTAAGCAAGGAATAAATAGAGGTAAAAGAGTAAAATTGTTTCAGATTTACACTTCATAGAATTCTAATGTCATATAGTGAAGTCATAAGTAGTGAATATATTTTCTCTAGCTATCTACATGGCTATAAAGACTCAGTGAAATATATCTTTATCTTGTTTGATAGCACTTGGTAAATATTGTTCACTTAACAGACGTTATAAATTACTCACTGCCAAATAGGAAAAAGAAAGTCAGCCTTTACAACCATGAAGTGATCAAAAGGCTATATTTAAAAACTTGGAGGCCATAATCATAAAATGTGATTTAACTGAAGATTTTATGGTAAGCTCATGAACAAGTAAATCAGACTCTTCAGTGTTGATATCTGATAACTGCTGGTTTCACAACCCATCACCCAAGAATGAGGTGCTATAATTAACCCCCAATACAGAGATTCCATAAGCAGCCCACGGCTAATTAAAATGATAATGGCTTTGGTATCAGTGAAGGGGCATTCTTTAACTTTCTTTCCTTGATCAAATATCAGATTTGAAATCTTTCTTTTTTTTTTTTGAGTAATCTCTACACCCAACATAGGGCTTGAACTCACAAACCCAAGATCCAGAGTTGCCAACTCTACCGACTGAGACAGCAACGTGCCCCTCAGATCTGAAATCTTGAAAGAGAAAAAAGGGACAATATCTGGAATACTGTGAATTTTTTTTCTTTAAGGTAAACCTTGTTTATATAAGAAAATTTAATTTTCAATAAAAACTGTCAAAATGTATTCATGGAACCAAAGTACAAATAAATCTTAATCTCCTTAGGGCTCTGCTGTTAAATAAAAATAAGTAAGTTGTCTAAGGAATATTCTAAAACAATCATTAGCAAACTTCTTCCATAAAGGGCCAGATAGTAAATAGTTTATGCTTTATGGGCCACACAATCTCTGTAGCAAATCCACAGCTCTGCCATAATAGCTCAAAAGCAGCCATAGACAATATGTAAATGAATGAGCATGGCTATGTTCCAATAAAGCTTTCTTTATGGACACTAAAATTGAAATGTCATAGACTCTTCGTGTGCTATGAAATGTTTTGGTTTTGGTTTTTACCCACGATTGAAATGTTTAAAAGCCACTCTGTGTTCTCAGACTATATGAAAACAGGTGGCCTGCAGGATTTGACCTGAAGGACATAGGTTGCCAACCCTCATCCTAAGATATCATGGACAGTATCACCCTAAGAGACAAAGGTCATTTTTTTTTTCCTGATGCCTGCAGGTTTGTCTCCATTCATCTAATTTTTGGAGGGTAAGAAAGGAAAATCAATGCCCTACCTCTGTTATAAGCTCTGACTTAGGGACTTATCATTGAAACTGACCTACCCTATCTGGTGAAAAAAGCAAAGGACACAGAACAATCCCATCACCCAAAACCTCTCCATGCTATCTTCTTGTATAGTCATATTCTCTCCACCCCAACACACATTTACCACTGTTCCTGTCCCCTACCACTACATTCTTCTTGAGCATGTCATACAAATGGAATCATAATGGATAACCTTTTGAGATTCACTTTTTTTCAGCAAGCAAAACCCCTTTGAAATTCATCCAAGTTGTTGTCTACATCAACTGTTTCTTCCTGTTTATTGCTGAGATATTCAGTGTTCCATTATATGAACGCACCATGGTGTGTTTATCCATTCACCCAATGAAGGACATTTGGGTTGTTTCCAATTATTAGTGTATTAGTTTACAAAGAGAGCTTCTATAAATATTCATGTATAGATTCTTCTGCAAACATAATTCTCCAGTTCACATGAGAAATTAGCTAAGAAAAATTTCTGGGTCATAAAGTAAGTGTATGTTCAACTTTAAAAGGATCTGCCCAACAGTCTTCCAGAGTAGCCGTACATTTTGTATTCTACTTATTTCACATCCTCACCGGCACTTGATATCATCAGTATTTTTCTTTAGTTTGGTCACTGTAACAGGTGTGCCATGATTTTAATTTGCATTTTCCCAATGGTTAATGACGTTGGGTATCTTTTCCTATGTTTACTTACCACCCATATTTCTTCTTCAGTGAAGTGTCTGCTCAACTCTCAGACCCACTTTTAAGCTGGGTTGTTTGTTTTCTTACTGTTGAGTTTTGAGTATTCTTTATATACTCTAGACAAGCTGTTTGTTGGGTTATGTGATTTGCAAATACTTCCTCCCAGTCTGTAGCCTGTCTTTTCATTCTCTTTTTTTTTCTTTTCATTCTCTTAACACTGTTTATTTATGAAGCAAACGTTTTTAAGTTTAATCAATCTCAATTTGTCAATTTTTAAAAATTTTATGTACCTGTTTCTGGGGTCATATCTAAGAACTTCATCTAAACCAGGTCATAAAGCTTTCTAATGTTTTCTTCAAAGCATGATATAGTTTTATATTTTGCATTTAGAGGTTTTATCCATTTTGTGTCAACTTTTTAATAAAATGTGTGGTTCTGATTCAAGGTATTTTTGGTTTTGTTTTGGGGGGTTTGTTTTGTTTTTAAAGATTTTATTTGTTTGTTTTAGGAGAGCGAACACTAGAGAGAGAGAAAGCAAGCATGAATTGGGGGCAGAAGGAGAGGGAGAAGCAGATCCCCCACTGAGCAAGGAGCCTGATGTGTGACTCGATCCCAGGACCCTGAGCTCATAACCTGAGCCAAAATCAAGAGTCAGATGCTTTACCAACTGAGCTACCCAGGTGGCCTTTTTCATTTTCTTAATAGCATTTCTCTCTGTTGTTCCAATGGAATGATTTTGTCTATCTTCCTATTCACTGACCTCCCTGTCATCTTCATTCTGCAAGGTGCCAACATGTTTTCACCTTTGGTTACTATTATTTTTCAGTTTTAAATTTTTCATTTGGTTCTTAATTGCATCATCTACTTGCTCAGACTTTCTACATGTTCATTCTCTTTGAGAGTATTCACTCTTACTTACTGGAGCATTTTTCTAACAGCTGCTTCGAAGTCTAAGCAGGTGATTCTATCACCTGTGTCATCCAGGCATCTATTGATCGTCTTTGCACACATAAGCTGAAATTTTCTTGTTTCTGTGCCAAGTAATCTTGAATATTATGTTTTAAGACAGTAGCTCTTAATTAAATCCTACAAAAAATGTTGGCATTTTGGTCTTAGGAAGCAAACAACGTGGCAGGATTCAAGTCTCAAGTTTTAATCCGCCTTTTCTAGGCTGTGGTTCCACTGTGAGATCCATTCTCAAAGATTCCTCAATGCTATTTGGATCTCTATGTCCGCCATCCAGTGACCAATTTGGGATCTGGGCGATGGTCTGTTATGTAATTCAGTTTTCAAAATCTACAGCTTCAGGTCAGATATTCACATGAGTAGCTTGGATATGATCCCAGGAGTCCACAAACAACTTTATGGAGCTGCTTTCGTAAACTTCTCCCTCTGACATCTATTCAATTCTCTTTGGTTCACTGAAGATCCCCCTCTGGATCCATTTATCAGAAAAGTGCAGCTTTATTACCCTGCTCTATACTTCCGAAGACTGTCATATCAGGGCCAAGCAGCAGAAAGACAGACAGAAAATCAATTAGGGATTTGTCCCACCTTCCTGAGGCCACAGGAGGGAGGCTCCCCTCAGACTTCCACTGGGAGAGGACAGCCAGAAGCTCCACGTTTTTGATTCTCCTGGACATGGTCTCATGCATCTCTCCACTCAGCTGATGGTGATCTTTCACCATAATAACAGAGAACTGTGAGCATAGCAGACTTCAGTGAGTTCTTGAGAGAGGACTCAGTTGTTCCCTTCACTACCTCCATTTTGATCTAAGTCTGTATGTTCTAGCAGACTCAGTCCTTCCTTCTGGCTTACCTCTTACCTCAGGCATAAGACCTAACATGCAAAGTATCCCGTGATGAGAGTCAAAACTACCTCTCAAGCAATAAGGACTGCCATGACACCAGCAACACCCCATGTAAGGGATCCCCCTTAAAACCATGATCGACCTGACCTTTACGACCTAGCCACACAGACCCACTGATCATCATCTCACATTTTCTCATAAAAACCTAGAGATATTTTCGGCACTCTAGAGAGAATTCTTGGGACATTAGTCCTTTACCTTCCTGGTTTTGGCCTCACTGAAATAAATTCCTTTCTTATTTCACCCACCGCTATGTCTCTCTGCCTTTGGATTTATGAGCAGTGAGTGGCCCAACCCAGTCCATTTAGGACTCCCGGCCCTCAGGTGATCCTGGGCCTCTGCACTCCAGTTCCATTCTGAGTCCTTTCTAGTGAATTATCAGAATGGAAGGTGGTCTTCAGAAACCCCTAAATATGAAATTGGCATCAGAAGTGAGGGTGGTCTTGTAAACTATTCCCTGACTTCACATTCTGTGTCCCTTATTCGGATGTATTAAATTAGGGTAGGCCAGAGAAGGTGTTGTCTTTGCATAGAGCCCATGAAACTATCCAGGCTTCCTCAAGACTCTGGCATAACCCCAGAACCAGAAAAAGAAGGTGTCATTGAAAAACCTTCTCGGGGGAATCCTGATACGCTCCTGAATTTAAAACTACTTCCATTGAGAATTCTTGATATTTTCTAAATATGTAACGAAACAGGAGATAGCTAGGATTTGGACGGAGTTTCTAGGTTGATTGCTTTATCACTGTCATGTTTAAAAGCCTTCCCTGGCCTGCCATTACCTGAGTAATAAATCAAATAAGCTTCACATTCTATATTCTCTGCAATCTAACCCCAAACCAGCTTTATTTTCTGCTGCTTCCTTCTACTCTATCCCAGTGGGTCCTACCCCAAAACTCTGATTTAATGGTCTAGGGTGGGGCTCTGGCATCAATATATTTTGAAAGCTTCCCAAATGATTCGGTTATGGATCTGGGAGAGATAAGCTCCTAATGTTTTATTTTATAGCCAAATAGATCACTGTTTTATTATATAAACCTGGGATTACAGGTTTTGTATAGAACTCTACACATTCTTGAAGGTCCAGCACAAATGCCAAACTTTCCAGGAGGCTTCCCTGATCACACTAGACTGGAATCAATATCTGCTTCTTTGGGTTCCCCCTCATGTTTTGTATGCACCACTCCATAGGACTTTCCACGTTCTGCAACGTAACACCCTTAAAAATCTACAGAAAAAAAAAATCTACAGAGGGCAGCCCGGGAGGCTCAGTGGTTTAGCGCCACCTTCAGCCCAGGGCGTGGTCCTGGAGATCTGGGCTCGAGTCCCATGTCGGGCTCCCTGCATGGAGCCTGCTTCTTCCCCTGCCTGTGTCTCTGCCAATCTCTCTCTCTCTCTCTCTCTCTCTCTGTGTCTCTCATGAATAAGCAAATAAAATCTTAAAAAAAAAAAAAAAGCTACAACGAAAGAACAGTATGATCCAAATACTAGCTCTGTTAATTACCCTTTTTAATACAATGTTTAATTCCCAAAGATTTAAATACTTCATCTACAAAATTTGAAAAACAAATGATTACCTTACAGCATTACTCTAAGTTTTAAATGAGATACCTCTGTACTCCTTGACCCTCTCCCCATGATAGTACATAGAAAATGTTACTTCATCAGCTTACTGGTGATGTTATCAGAAGCCAAGGGTATAAGAGCACCCAAGGTCTAGAAGGGGAGGGGGGTCCCAAATGGACTAGGTTTAGATGTTCACCACTAGTAAATCTAGAGGCAGAGAGACAAGCAGGGATAAAACAAGGAAAGGAATTTATTTCAGTGAGGCCAACACTGGGAGGAGAGGACTAATGTCCCAAGAATGAGCTCCAAATTACAGAAAATATCTCTAGGTTTATACAAGGAAAATTTGGGACAAAGGTCAGTGGGTAAGTACAGGTGGGCAGTGGAGGTAAATCACTGTCTTGAGGTCAATCATTCAGGGTCTTGCTGGCATCACGGCAGCCCTTGTTCTTTGATGGGGGAGATTCAGTATCTACATTAGATATTATCTGCTGGGTATTTTTTTTTTTTTTTTTTTTTTTTTTTATTCATGAGAGACAGAGAAGGCAGAGACAGAAGCAGACTCCCTGAAGGGAGCCGGTCCTGGGACTTGATCCCAGGACCCCAGGGATCATCATCTAAACCAAAGGCAGACACTCAACACTGAGCTACCCAGGTGCCCCTGCCTGCTGGGTCTTTTGCCTGAGTTAAGTGATAGGCTGGAAGGAAGGATTTAATCCATTAAAAAGTACAGACTAAGGTCAAAATGGAGGTACTTAAGGCAACACCTGGGTCCTCTTTCAGTGGGGGATGCCATGGCCAGAGGTGACAGGTAATGACTTCCCTCTGCTCCAGACCCTGCCCTACCGCTCTGAGAATTTTTTTGTTTGTTTGTTTGTTTTTTCTGCTCTGAGAATTAACAAGGCCAGTACCTGGACATACCTGCAACCCATTCAAAAAATACTGATTAAATAAATAAATAAATAAATAACAAACAAAACAAAACAAAATACTGATCAGGCAGCCCGGGTGGCACAGCGGTTTAGTACCGCCTTCAGCCCAGGGTGTGATCCTGGAGACCTGGGATCAAGTCCCACTTCGGGCTCCCTGCATGGAGCCTGCTTCTCCCTCTGCTCAAGTCTCTGCCTCTCTCTCTCTGTGTGTGTCTCTCGTGAATAAATAAATAAAATCTTTTTAAAAAAATACTGATTAGGTACCTGTTGAATTCACATGAAGGCATTTTACCCCCAGCGGTTACAATTTCATTTGCATGGGGCACAGCCTGAGGCACTGGGAGTTTTTAAAACTCCCAGATGATTCTCACATGCACCTAAATTTGAGGACCACTGAACATACAAAATTTGAGTCAGAAGCATCATTAAGTAAACTTCAGTTATCAATTTCTTTAGAGTGAAGAATGTGTATATTTTTCAAGTCTGTATCCTACATTACCCAATCCCCAAAACTAGTCAATATTATCCCTTCAAAAGAACAAATGTTCAATAAATATTTTTTTGAAATGTGATTGAATTCAGCAAAGAAATACAATTTAAAAAGTCAATGCAGGCCATGGAAGTCACTGGACAAATCATTTCCAAAGTGAGCTAGACATGACTCACTTGGGCTTGGGACCCTCAGAACTCTATTGCCACAGACCATCTACCTTCTCCGTGCACAGCACCAGCTCCCAGGCTTAGTAGAGCAGATCCATACTCCATATCATCAGGATGCCACAAGTGTTTCCCAATCTCACTATAGAGAGTAAAGTAATGTCAAAGAAAGAAAAAGTTCCACATAGCCAGGAATTGTCATTAGGCCTAGTTTTTCAATTGAAGAAAGCTGAACATCTTGAAGTCTAAAGAATGCCTTCCTCATTTGTTTATGTTCTTGGGTTTCATGGTAAACAGGATTATCTCTGGCAGATTTTGCCTCCAATGTTTGGAAACCTGGAAACAGAAAAGAGACTTCTCAGTGATTCTGGTTCTAATTAAGGAAATCGCTTAATGTAAAGGGGCTGATCTTGATGAATTCATCAGAAATTCTAAAGCTCATAATTAATTCCATTTATATTCACAGAGTTCTAAATGTACTTCCACTGAGTATTTTCACAGAAGATAATAGGTCCAACTAACCACTGGCCAACCTCACCGAGAATAACAAAAGAGGCAGTAATCCCATGTGAGGCAGTCCACCTCTGTTCAAAAACCTGAAATATATCAGGGCAGGTCATATACACAAAATTTCAAATAGTGTAAAATACATAAATCATTACCCCCCATACACACACACACACACACACACACACACCTGTTATTTCTGTCACACACCCTGGTAGGTGAAATACTTATGTTTGACTCTTCTAGCTTTTATATAATACTGGATGTGCTATTCAAACATGTTCCTGTGCTTCAGTTTCCATATCAATATAAGGAGAAGGCCATAACATTATAGATGCCTCTGAAGCCCTGATAATAATTTCAAGAAATGTAAAGTAAATCAAAGGGAAATCACCATTTTGTGAGTGCTTTGCTTTCAGAAGTTAATCATGTAATTGTGTGGTTGTAACAAAGAAAAACACACCTAAACTAGCTTAACAAAAAAGAAATTTGGGAGGGACATCTGACTGGCTCAGTTGATAGAGCACATGACTCTGTTAAAAAATTTTTTTTACTTATTTCTTTTAGAGAGACCACGCACAGAGGGGAGGGGTGAAAGGAGAGGGAGGGAGAGTCTCAGACAAACTCCCCACTGAGCATGAAGCCCAGCATGGGCTTAATCCCACAGTCATGATCTGAGCTCAAACCAAGAGGTGGAATCTCAACCAACTGAGCCATCCAGGCGCCCCAACAGAGCACATGACTCTTGATCCAAGATCAATGCCAACATCATGAGTTCCAGCCCCATATGGGGCAAGGAACCTAGTTTAAAAAAGAAAGAAGAAAGAAAGAAAGAAAGAAAGAAAGAAAGAAAGAAAGAAAGAAAGAAAGAAAGAAAGAAAGAAAGAAAGAAAGAAAGAAAGAAAGAAAGAAAGAAAGAAAGAAAGAAAGAAAGAAAGAAAGAAAGAAAGATTTTGAAAAGTATCACTAACACCCAAAGGCAGGCATTAGAGTAGGACCTGATAAGAAACCTACTAAGGATCAAGAAGTGGGTGTTCCAGAGCCAATATGAATCTCATTGGATTCTTTTTTTTTTTTTTTTATCTCATTGGATTCTAACTGACAGAGGCTCTTGATGCTATTTTTCTCCAAGCATTGCCTTTATTTGTCCTTTCTCCAACCAGTCTAACCAATATAGTTTTCTGTGCACTAGTAAAAACTAGCCCCAATGATTAAAAAAAAAAAAAAAAAAAAAAAGGTGAGTACATCCCTGTTGACCACTGACATCTTACCTCCAGTCTTCATGTTCCAATTAAAAATGAGCAGAAGAAGGACACCTGGGTGGCTCAGTGGTTAACCATCTGCCTTCAGCCCAGGGTGTGATCCTGGAGTCCCAGGACCGAGTCCCATGTGGGGCTCACTTCATGGAGCCTGCTTCTCCCTCTGCCTCTGCCTCTGCCCGTCTGTGTGTGTGTGTGTGTGTGTGTCTTTCATGAATAAATGAATAAAATCTGGGGTTAAAAATGAGAACAGAGAGTCTGATCAGTCTAACTTGGACAAGCCAGCCACCCACGGTGGAGTCACTAAGGAGGAAAAGTGTTCAGTGTTTCTAACTGGGAGGCAGAGGCCCATTCTGGTCCCAAGAGCTGTGAGATCCCAGAACTGTCACAGAAAGGTCCATTCCACTTTACACATGCTAGGCCTTCTCACTCACTGTCTCAATCTCTGCAACAACGTTACAACACAGGATTTTATTCTCCTTTTGAAAAAACAGCTGATGTTCAGAAGTTTGAAGGACTGGTCCAAGACCACATGGCAAGGGGCAGTTGAGAAGGCCACATTCTCAACACTGAAAGATAAGCATCGCTGGTGCAAGTCACACCATTTGGTGGTATGTGCAATATAGTTTGGCTAATGCAGCAAATATTGTACAATGATATAGTCAGTTGATGGTTTAGCTTGGACATTCTAGGCATTGTAAACAATATCTTGGTCACTGGCCTTTTAAAAAATATTTTATTTATTCATTTGAGAGGGGGAGGGTGGAGAATACAGAGGCAGAGGGAGAAGCAGACTCCCCACAGAGCAGAGGGCCCAACTCAGGGCACAATCCCAGGACCCTGAAATCATGACCTGAGCCAAAGGCAGATGCCCAACTGACCAAGCCACCCAGGGACCCTGGTTACTGACTTTTTATAAATGAGAAGTAACTGTGAGTATGACAGTAAAAGCTGATAGTTCCCTTTCCTGAGCATAAGCCTTCCAGGAACTAACAAATGTTCTGGGTCCAGGAAGAGGAACAATCTTTCCAGTTATCTAACACCGCTACACGTCAGCAGAGCACTAAATGCTTTACCCGCACACCTCACTGGGTCCTCCAAACAAGTCAACAATGGACCTACTATTGCTATCCCCATTGCCCAGATGGAAAAAAAAAAAAACAGATTAAGAGAGGCTCAATAACTTGCTCTGGTCTCCCATTACATAGCAACCCCACTGGCATTTAAATAAGGGCCAGCTGGGGGGTGGGGGGGGCTGGCTGGCTCAGTGGAAGAACATGAGCCTCTTGATCTTGGGGTCATGAGTTTGAGCCCCAGGTAGGGGGTAGAGACTCCATAGCTCTGAACTCCTAGGCTTTGCAGACATGTCATGTATGCAAATATATCATCTATGACAGCATATATTAAATCTATAGCTAATATTTGGCATATTTTCAAAAACACCAGAAATAACATTTTGCAAGAATTTTTTCATCCCATATTTATTGGCAGTCTGTTCTGTACCAAATATTGAGCAAGGTAATTTATATTTTGATTTTTTTGTAGACGGACTACAGTCAAGTGATTTTTGTAACAAGATAATGATCTGATTTCCTTGGAAAGAATTTACCTACCTTTCAAAGGGAAATTTTTTTTTTGTCTTTGAAAAGAAAAGTGAGTGAGGTTTGTCCCTCATCAGCAGATGTGCCCAGCATCCTCTGAGATGAATTCAGAAGGCCTATCACCCAGCCTCCAGCCTGCTGCATGGGTATTTCTAACTCTTATTCACCTGAGTTCTCTCTCCTGTAATTCCTCAACTACAGCCATATGAAATAGTGGATAAGATCCAGAAGACAAGAAATAAATGAACACATGGGTAAAAAAGAAAACGGGTTAATTTGTCACATTTAAAGAAAGAGAAATGTAAAATGCTCTACCCTTGTGTAAGTTAAGAAAAGCCCATTAAACTGGCATGTATTCAATAAGTACAATTCATAATAAACTCTATGTTTCAGTTCTATTAAAGTAAAATCAAAGAAGGGGCACCTGCATGGCACAGTTGGTTGAGTGTCCGATTCTTGATTTCTGTAAGGTCAGGATCTCACGATCTCAGGGTCGTGAGATCAAGCCCCAAGTCGGGCTCCACTCTTAGTGTGGAATCTGCTTTGGGTTCTGTCTCTCCTTCAGCGCCTCCCCGCACTCCCCCGCCCCCCGCTAAAATAAATAAGTCTTTAAAAAAAAGTCAAGCCAAAGAAGAGAAAGTAAATAATACAATCTAAGGAGGATGGCAGTAAAAGAAATAAAGGATAAATCAGAAGAAGAAAAAGTCCATTCACACATACTTAGAGACACATTAAAATCTAAAAGAAATAGAGTGCCAGAGGAAAACTAAAGGAGAAGAAAATGGGGGTGGGGGGAGACAGACCAAAGATCCACTGGTTTCCAATCAGTGTGATTCAAAATGTGGTCAGAGGAGCATGAAAACTGCCCAGAGCACCTGTGAAAACACAGCCTGCTGGCGCCACCCTAAACCTATGAGTGAGACTCACTGAGGGCTTGAACCCAGAAACCTGTCATCAAAACAACCTCCTTGTTTGTTTCCAGGCATACCAACACCTAAGAACCACCACCTGAAGATAGACAGGAGTGGACTCTGTGTGCCAGGGTGTGAAACTTCAGAGTATGGCTAACCCCGAAGTCAAAAGTCATCAATAATATTTTGTATCTTAAAGAAAGATGAAAAAAAGAAAGAAAGATGAAGAGTTTGATTTTAAAAATAGCAAAGGCACATGTGAATTCGCAACACAGATACCGTATTCCCATCTAATTCAAGAGCATTTCTTTTTCTTTTTGTCATTATTTTAAGAAGGAAAATCCCACTTCCTGGCGGGACAGTGTTAAACCTACATTTCATCTCAACAGTTAAGACTGCTTGTTTTCTAACTATTTACGACAGAGAACTTCTGTGAACTTCCTGAATCATGTATGAGATTTTAGAACATATGCTCCTTTTTATGAATAAAATGTTCATAGGATTTATCAGATTTTCAGAGTGTGTTAATGACTCTCCCCCAAATCACGAACCACTTCTTAAAAGTTCATACTAAGATTTTAATTTTTTTATTTTATTTATTTATTCACGAAAGACACAGAGAGAGAGAGGCAGAGACAGAGGCAGAGGGAGAAGCAGGCTCCATGCAGGGAGCCCAATGTGGGACTCGATCCGGGTCTCCAGGATCACGCCCTGAGCTGAAGGCGGCGCTAAACCACTGAGCCACCCCGGCTGCCCTCATACTAAGATTTTAAAGAGTCCTGTTGCATTTTTGCAACTACGGTCATGAAGCACATCTTGATTAATCTATTTGTTTTCTCTGACCAGTTAGCCAAAAGCTTCTCCTTCATCTCAAACAGTCATTAAGATCTGAAAATCAAGCTTTGATACTTGACGAATTTGGATTTGGAGATCTGATCCTGGAATCAGATAATTTTGCCAGTTTGATGAATCTTCCACAACTTTGCTTCCTTCTATGGTCCATGGAGCTCTAGTGACAATTTGTGTCTACAACATCTTTCTGGTATAGAGTTCAAACTCTTTCCCTTCATGTACCCATGTTTACATCACTGTCTAGAATTTTCTTTTATTTGACACTGGAGGAAATGACTATTTTTTTTAAACCCTCAAAGTCCAACGGCTAAAAGCCCATGCTGCAAAGCCAGCCAATTTCCACGTATGTTTAAAGTTCATAGATTTTCCATTCTTAATACAGTTTTATAAAAGGAAATTTCACCAATTTTAAATAGCATCATTTATCAAGTTTATTGCTCCAGCAAGTATGATTTCAGAATTTACCCAGCTGAATGATTTTTACATGGCCCCTGTCTTCTGGCAAAAATTCACTTTTAAAATTTTGGCACAAGAGGAGGGGGTAAGAAATGGTACACATGAAATAGATATAGTTCTTGGTGTATCAATTGTGCCTCAGTAAAACTGTTTTTAAAAAACCAATTTTAAAAAATGAATGCAATCCGTAAAACTGTTTTTAAAAAATAAGTAAATAAGAGTGCCTGGGTGGCTCAGTCAGGTAAGCATCTGGCTTCACCCATGATCTCAGGGTCCTGGGATGGAGCCCCATGTCATTGTGTTGGGCTCTCTGTTCAGCAGGGAGCCTACTTCTCCCTCTCCCTTTGCCACCCCCCCTGCTTATGATCTTCTTCTCTCTCTCTCTCTCTCTAATAAATAAAGTCTTTTTTTAAAAAAAATAAGTAAAAAGTTAAGGGAAAAAAAAGATAACAGTGCAAGATATCCCAATGAACATAGTGACTCTGCAAATTTATTTAGGCTGTCAAACAGAACGTGACAGAGACCAATCCTTTGTTTTCTTTCCAAGTCACTCCACCTCCTCCTTTAATTATAAAGAACATACTGCAAATCGTACATTCAGTCACCCTACAAATTAACCAGAGTCCTTACAAAAACTAGAAATCAGTTCATATTTCATGCATCCAGAGAAAGTTCAATTAATCACACAAACAAAAGAATTTTTAACGTTCCTGCCTTATCATTGCCACCAACACCTGCTCACTCCTAGTACCCTGAGCGCCCTTCACGGATGCAAGTTATGTTTTAGAAATGACCTTAGCTTAAAGATATATTATTTAAAAAACAGCGTAATCAGCCCAGTATGTGCTTTGTGTGTCTTTTATTTGAGGCGACAAAAGTAATACTTATTTGTGGTCGGTCTGTCAACAATGGCAAAAACATCTATTTATTACTGATGTAAGCAATTTCAAAATATTTCCATTCTCTTGTCTTCTCCCTGAAAAATGGAACTTTATCAACCCTTTGTGTTTTACCAGCATTTTACTTCTGGGGGTGTCCTCATTGTCCCAGGGTCCAGGTTCAGATCAGATTCATGATTTGATCTTATGAATTGCAGCCAAAGAGATCCCCAAGGATATTACTAGGTACTAGCATCTGACTGTTCTTTTCCATTTTAAAACCAAAATCTCTAACTGTAGCAGAGGATAGATTCTCATCATTCTAAGACAGAGTGCATGGCCTTCCAGAAAACAGGAATAAGTATTATTAATTGGTCTCCCAAATGCCAGCCTGAGAACAGTTACCTGATCAGTACCATCTATATCTGGTGACCCCAGGACTTCCCTGCCCACCCCAATCCCAGCCCCAACCTTTACCACAAAGATCCCACTTCTGTAGTTCTGGATAGGGCTCTAGATTCTAGATTTTTGGAAGACTTCTCTGTGGCACGGACAGGTGGCAAGTTTGAGGGTCAGGTGAACTAAGTGAACCTTGACAGTGTTTGCAATCCTTTGAGTCTCTAAATTTTCATCTTAATGGTTCACGGTTGCTGAAGAAATCATAGAAATACACGTGTTGCAACACAGGGTTAGAAGGAACCACGGCCCAGCTCCCACACCTGCATGCGCAGTGGCCGTGTTCTCAGATGTCGGGTGGGATCGCGCCTGCTGGATGTGTTGCATGGCACCCTGTGCCTTCCCTGCCCACACAGTTCTGGCCTGTCCCTTGGGAGCAGAAAGTGTGCAAACTACATTTCCAATGCTTCCATGGCAGCGGGATCCAGCTGCATTCAATGGGGCAATTAGTTATCCACAATGTGGAGGGACAAGAAAGAAAAAGAAGCAGCCACATTTCCCCAACAGCAGCTCCTGGCAGGCGTGTGGACATGGGTAGACAGGTGACTCCAGTATGTGCCAGCAAATTCTAGGAGCGGAGGATACCCAAGGCCTCTAGTGGTGACTTATCTTGAGATTTCCTGAAAGCGATCTTTTCTATCTACACTCCCTCCCCATTCCCCACTCTTAAATTGGCTGTGTAAGCCCCTTAGCCTCTGTATTAAATCTCTTCCTTCCTGAATCTGAAGTGGCCACTGTTTCCTGGACATGGCCAGATCAGTCATGGTTACAGCCATTAGCTTGCAGATTCTTAGAGCTGAGTATATTAACCCAAGAATTTGCTCCCTCGGCCCAGAAGAGTTACAATCCAGCAAACAGCATCTCCTAGAAAACGTACAGTAAAAACTCACAAATCCCAGAGCTCCAGGGAGAGAATACATGTGAAGTGACTCACTGAAAATTCAAGGGCTTCCTAGCATGGACCCCAAGAGCAGAGGTGGCAATCTCTCCCCCAGGGGGCGGGTTGCTCTCCACATTATATAGTTCCAGAAGAATTGGCCAACTCCATCCTGGTGCGAGGTGAACTCTAATATGACACCTTGTCTCTCACATGTTGTGCTCCCAAGTTTTTCTCTCTACAGAGTCTAGGGCAACTTTAAAGAGAGGTTTGACTTCAATACTACTGGAAATCTGAGCATCTCCAAACATTAAATTCTTCAAGGGCTTGGGGAGAAATTTATTTTGGCACGAGTTAACTTTAGAAGTGTTAGAGGATGACAGATGTAAATATATGGATTTTTCCCTTCATTGGTCAGAGTTAATTTCAGAAAGCAACCCACAGTTTCAAAAGATGGCAGAGAACCTGGAAAATGAGAACATTGAGACTGGCACGGTTCAATAACTCTTTCTGTGATGAGAGAAATGTTCTCTATCTGTGTCATCCTACAGATCCTGATTACATGTGGCTGCTGAGTACATAATACACAGCTAGTACAATGGAGAAAATGTTTAATTTGATATAATCTTAATCTAAACTTAAACAGTCACATGTGGTCACTTCTTGAAGAGCATATTTTTTTTCAAACCTATTTGACAACAGGTCTTACAATGATATAAAAATGTCGTATTTATGTTGGGGAAATTGGACAGCCACATGCAGAAGAATGAAATTGGACCACTTTCCAATACTGTACACATAAATAAACTCAAAATGTATGAAAGACTTAAATGTGAGACAGGAATCCATCAAGATCCTAGAGAGAATACAGGCTTTGACCTTGGCCACAGCAACCACTTGCTAGACACCTCTCCAAAGGCAAAGGAAACAAAAGCAAATGAACTATTGGGACCTCATCAAAATAAAAAGTTTTTGTGAAGCAAAGAAAGCAGTTCAAAAAACTAGAAGGCAACCTACAGAATATAGAATGGGAGAAGATATTTGCAAATGTCTTATCGTATAAAGGGCTGGTACCCAAAACCTATAAAGAACTTACCAAACTCAATACCCAAAGAATAAATAATACAGTCAAGAAATTGGCAGAAGACATGAACAGACATTTTGTCAAAGAAGACATACACATGGCCACTAGACACATGGAAAAATGTTCAACATCACTTGGCATCAGGGAAATACAAATGAAAACCACAGAAACACCATCTCACACCAGAAAGAATGGTTAAAATTAACAACTCAGGAAACCGCAGATGTTAGCAAGGATGCTGAGAAAGGAGAACCTTCTTATTTGATGGGAATGCAAGCTGGTGCATCCACTTTGGAAAACAGTATGGAGGTTCCTCAAAAAGTTAAAAATAGAGCTACCCTATAACCCAGCAATTGCACTACTAGGTATTTATCCAAAGGATGCAAACATAGTGATTCGAAGGGGCACCTGCACCCCAATGTTCATAGCAGCAATGTCCACAATAGCCAAACTATGGAATGAGCCCAGATGTCCATTGACAGATGAATGGATAAAGAAGATGTGGTATATATATATTCAATGGAATATTACTCAGCCATCAAAAAAGTATGAAATCTTGCCATTTGCAACAACACGGATGGAGCTAGGGGTATTATGCTAAGCAAAATAAGTCAGAGAAAGACAAAATCATACAATTTCACTCACGTAGAATTCAAGAAACAAAACAGATGAACATAGGGCAAAGAGAAGGAAATATAAAATAAGATGAAAATTGAGGGGATCCCTGGGTGGCTCAGCGGTTTAGCACCTGCCTTCGGCTCAGGATGTGATCCTGGAGCCCTGGGATCAAGTCCCGTATCAGGCTCCCTGCATGGAGCCTGCTTCTCCCTCTGCCTGTGTCTCTGCCTCTCTCTCTCTCTCTCTCTCTCTGTCTCTGTCTCTCTCTGTGTGTCTCTCATTAATAAATAAAATCTTAAAAAAAAAGAAAATTGAGAGGGAGACAGACCATTAGAGATGCTGAACTCTAGGAAACAAACTGAGGCTTGCTGGTGAGGGGAAGGGGTAATTGGGTGATGGGTATCAAGGAAGGCACTTGATGTGTTGAGCACTGGGTGTTATACGCAACTGATGAGTCACTAAATTCTACCTCTGAAGCTACTAGAAAAATTATAAAATGCATCAGGCAATCAATTTATGCAGAATAAAGAAAATCCTAAAATAAAATTGCATCAAAATATAAAGTCCTTATAGAGAGTCAATAATAAATTGACTGCGGAAAGTCAGCATCCTTTGAAGTCATAGCTATATGTGTCTTTCCAATTTAGAAATTTGGTTTTGGGGGCATCTGGATGGCTCTGTCAGTTAAGGGTCTGCCTTTGGCTCAGGTCATGATCGCAGGGTCCTGGGATGGAGCCCCACATCAGGTTCCCTGCTCAGGGGGGAATCTGCTTGAGATTCTCTCTCTCTTCCTCTCCCCCTCCCACTGCACGTGCTCTCTCTCTCTCTCTCTCTCTCTCTCTCTCTCTCTCTCTCTCCCTCCCCCAAATAAATAAAAATCTTATTTTTTTTTATTTTGGAGTGCCTGGCTGACTCAGTTGGTAGAGCCTATGATTTTTTTTCTTGAGGCCATGAGTTTGAACCCCACATTGGGCAGAGAGATTACTTTAAAAATAATAAAATATTAATGCTTAAAAAATTAATTAGATTTTAATTAGACAAGTAGCAAATGAAAACATTGTTGTAAACTCTTCAAACAATTCAGATAAATATCAAGCAAGCCCCTTCTACCCCATTAGTCAATTCCATTCCCACATCCTCTGGGGGCATGGCAGAAATTTCAGAATTTCTTCTATGCGCTTAGAAACATATTGGTATATAGATACAGCACAATCTATGGATTCATGTTAGACTAAATCAGAACATATTTTATTGTTGTCAGTATAGTTACACATAGGGATGCCTGGGTGGCTCAGCAATTGAGTAGCTGCCTTTGGCCCGGGGTGTGATGCTGGAGTCCCGGGATCGAGTCCCACATAGGGCTCCCTGCATGGAGCCTGCTTCTCTTTCTGCCTGTGTCTCTGCCTCTCTCTCTCTCATCTCTCATGAAAAAATAAGTAAAATCTTAAAAATATATATATATATACATGGTTACACATATACCTCATCCTTTTGCATGGCAGTGTAACATTCCTAAGGTGAATTTTTTGTACGTGGCTTATTTGACCATTTTCATCATTCTTCCCTTGTTAGAATCCTAATTTATTTGCTTATTTTTTCTATTACAAACAATATCACAATAAGCATTCTTTTATACAAGTCTTTGTGTATATCTTAAATTTTAACAGATTGCACAATTTCCCTCTATGATGACTGTATAATTCATATTTGCCATTGCCTCCTCTGATATTAGCAAAGTTTTGGGGGAATTTTTTTTGCCAATTTGATGAGTCAAAAGGGAATCTTTCTTTTTTCTAAAGATTTTATTTATTTGGGCAGCCCTGGTGGCTCAGCGGTTCAGTGTCACCTTCAGCCCAGGGCCTGATCCTGGAGACCCGGGATCCAGTCCCACATCAGGCTCCCTGCAGGGAGCCTGCTTCTCCCTCTGCCTGTGTCTCTGCCTCTGTGTGTGTGTGTGTCTCTCTCATGAATAAAATAAAATCTTTAAGAGAAAAGATTTTATTTTATTCATGAGAGACAGAGAGGTAGAGACACAGGCAGAGGGAGAACAGGGTCCCCAAAGGAAGCCCTGGGCAGGACTCGATCCCAGGACCCTGGGATCATGACCTGAGCCAAAGGCAGACACTCAACCACTGAGCCACCCAGGCATCCCCAAAAGGGAATCCTATTTAGGTTTTTATTTCTTTATTTACTAATGAGGTCAAGCAGTTTTCCATATGCCTGCTAAATTTCATCACTTGTGAATCGACTATCTATATCATTCACATCATTTTTTTAAATCAAGAAAACACATACTAAAATATAGAAAGACCAGGGCTGAATTACCTTTTTTGGAATATACAATGCCTTGCATATACAGCTCCATAAATACTTATATATGAATGAATAAAGCAGCCAACATCATGAAAATCTCTCTGAAATTAAGAGGATGGGGAGGAAAAATTAAGCCCATACTGTTTTGGGTTTTTTTTTTTTTAAGATTTTATTTATTTATTCATGAGAGACAGAGAGAGAGAGAGAGAGAGAGAGAGGCAGAGGGAGAAGCAGACTCCATGCAGGGAGCATGACATGGGACTTGATTCTGGGTCTCCAGGATCACGCCCTGGGCTGAAGGCGGCGCTAAACAGCTGAGCCACCGGGCTGCCCATCCATACTGTTTTTAAACTAAGATCCATATTTCAGAATATCAGAGGTAGACAGGTAAATGATAGGTTTATGTCACAACTTCTAAAATTCCCCATTATTCTACTAGAGAACTAAATTCTAAAAATCCAACTAAAAAATATGCATTCTATAACCCCCTCAAAAAGTATTTTTGATGGAACTGTTATTCTAAATCTCAGTAATTTTTTTCTCTAGACTTCAATCTCCCCAAATTCTCCATAACAAAATAAGAATATCTTAATTCATGTGCTTTTCATATTTCACAGAGTTGATTGCCACAGCTAAACAATTAGGATAATTCAAGCTACTTTCCATCACAAATACCCCCAAAATGTTTCCACTCCTGCCGTACTTACCAACATTGGCTCTCTTCTGGTAAGAGTACACTTTATTTTCTTGGTGGAATCTGCTCCTGACCAGTCTCAATCCACATAGCATCTGTAAGGCTGACTCCAATCCCAGCCCTCTGGGTGGGTTTAGAAGCAAAAAGTGGAGCCAATTATATATCACCCCAGGGTTTTGCAGCAGCAGTAGGGAGAGGTAGTCTCGTTCCAATGTAAGTCCAAAGTGACTCGCAGCCATTTTGCTACTTGGTCTGAAAAATATGCAAAAAAGAAGCAAAGAGGAACAAAGTCTGGAAATGGACAGAGAAATGGGGCAGGAAAGGAGAGAACCACATCTGGATCATGAAATTTAAACCATGAGATCAAGTTGCACTTGAAACCACATCTACCCATTGATATCTCAGAGTATCCTAAAATATGAAATAAAAAAAAAATTTAAGTCCTTTTTTGCTTGATATCATTGGAATTAGGGTTTTGGTCTCTTACAATGAAAAGTATCCCAACCAACACATTTGGACAAGAGGTGTATTTTTTGAGGAACCATTCTGAATTATTCGGTGTCCAGATTACCTCAGATTCCCTCTGCCTCTCTGGTTTTTAGAGACTTTGTCTGAATCTGCTTGTCTGTGGTTGACAACAGCATCACTTCTTAGGTGTGAAACATTTTTTCCATGTTATATTCTCTCATGCAAATAATGGTGTAGAAGCTATACGGAACAAATGCTATTATCCTTGTTCTAATGAGAAAAATGGAGACATAACAAAGTAACAGTGTTCAAGGTCTGCGACAATATCCAAGATTTCCAACTCTGTTGCTTCTTCTGAGCCCATGAATTTCCCACATGATGCTAAAGGTTCAGTGAATGAGCGGGAAGACCCAAGACTTGACAGAAAGGGTCTGGTGACACCATCCTGGATACTTCCTGGCCTCACGCAGTGATTTCACTTTTAATTTATACTCTACATGAAGGTGTATGGAAACACCCTCCTCTACAGTAATAAATAGCAATGGCAGAGTCTGCTTCCAATCATAGACAACACTGATCCCACCAAATGACTCAGTGAAAGGACAGTGGACACTGATACACAATCCATTACACGAAACAATTGGAAGTCACTAGACCTCTGGAATCCAGCTTTTTAAAGAAAACAGGGTAAACTGTAGTGGAAAAGTTAGGAACATGATCTGGAATTAGACAAACTACTCTCTATCATAAATAAATCTTAAAAAGAAAAAAGAAAATGGAATTAGACAAACTAGTGCTTGAATGCGAGCCTTGTCACTTATTACTTGTGCGACATAAGTATGTCATCATGCTCTCTATTTTATTCTCACTGCCTCCTCTGAGTTGGCTCAACTCTCCCAGTTCTGGTGAGTGGCAGGAAGGGGAGCAATTAAGCACCTGTTCCAGCCTTGAGAAGCCCTATCAGATCACAGGCCAAGGAGTCTCTGTCCCATGCCCGTCCTTCTTGCTCCCTTCCAGGCAGTGATGACATGGTATCATGTACTATACAGTTTGTCATCCATCTTGACTTGCATTAGAGCCAGAGGAGTCACAGGACCTGCCCCATACCCAGTACAGGCTCAAAGTCACACCTCATTCTTTACCCACATCACAAACCTCGCCTGAGCTCCGTCCCAGGCTTTCACGGGAGGTGAAACTCAGGAAAACAGGGAATGTGGCTCTGAGTACCACTTACATAGATTATGCATGGTTGGTTGTTTTTGTTTTTGTTTCTGTTTTTATCCATTAGAATATCACGTATTTGGAGAGGAATTCCTGTTGTCTGGGAGTTTGCTGCTGGGTAGAAATAGTCCTTTCTTTTTGGATGCTTTGCCTTGTTTGCTCAAACCTGAAAAGTGTCAGACACAGACATTCCTCAGCCCTCCTCCACTCCTTATTTTGTTAGCTTCTGGAGGTGCAGGCATCGGTCAGCGACTCGCTCATTCTACGTATTCCAACTAACCACCCCAGATGCAGAGATTTCTCTGACTAATGAAGAATACTCAAACCGGTCCTCTCTGAGCCTTGATTTCTCCATCTGTAAGATGGGAGGTTAGGGACAAATTTGTGCTCAAATAGAAGACAATGCATTATCTGGAGGATATTCCTCTGAGAAGTCATTTACAGCTATTCAACCTATAGACCTGCAAATTCTGTCCAGTTAAGTAGAAATTCAGGTGACTTCCGTTACCCTTGCTGTAGAAAAAAATATGTTTTGCCTCCATTTGCACATTCACTTCAAGACTTCCGATCTGCAAACGTTTCTCTTTTCCGGATTCTCTCTTGAATCAGTTGTAACATTCTGATTTATGAACAGGGTAACATCTTTAATACCCATTCTTTTTTACATCTGTAAGATAATCATCATTTCACCCTTTCTGAAAATTATTTTTAACAGCAATTAAAACATGACCTATCTCAGAGGGCTGCATTGAAGCTTTAGGATAGTTGGAAATGTCGAAGAGATGCAGATACGCTGTCAAGGAAGTAATGTTTATAAAACATAGCATGCATTAAATACTCAATAAATGTTATCTGTGATGATTTCAGAAGAGAAGCTCATTTTTCAACCAATCACTTGTTATTTTTTAACATTTAAATAAATCTTTAGATAAATGACTCTATATCAGAATTACTAACGATAGATGTCTGGGAAAAATGGACCTTCCCTCAAAATTATTAATAATAATGGCTCCCAGCCTGACCAACCTAGTTCAACAGCCACCCTTTTCAGGGAATAATGCCTTACTGAAGCTTTTACCCATCTGGGCATTTTCTTCACAAAACATAGCAATCAAAACATGGTAACAGAAATTTTACAACTGGCAACAATAGGGAATTTGTGTGAAAAGTGGAAGTAATTATTTCCAAGTACGAAGCAAGAATGTGCCTCTAAAAACAAATAGGAAAGGTTAATTCTCAGGCTTCCGGCAGATCCATTCTGCATTGTTCCAAAGTACAACCACCTTGCAGAAGCCCCAACAATAATGATTTGTTCGAGTTTTTCTTATTAAGCTTACAGCTAAAAAGACATTCCTCAGGCATTTGTTGTTGCTTACTACCAACTGCTGGCCTTTCTCCTAAGAAGGACAGAAATTCCTTCAGATGAGCGGGAAGGATGGCAAAGAATGTGAAAGATTTTATCATCTTTTTTTTCTCCAACCATATATTGTGATGAGTGATTATTTGTGTAGCCAGTGATGCAACTTAATAAAGATTGCATTCAATCTTATTTTCCTAAGTGTTAACATTTCCAATATTTGCATTTTCTATCTTGTTTCTCATTTAGAGAAGGAGCTCCTGTCAAATCTTTAGCTTGCATGGTAAGTTCAGCCAAAGAAAACTGTACCCTAAGAAAACAGTCACTGAAATGCTCCATACTTAAGGATCTAATATTATAAAAATTCCAAGGAGATTTTATGTTTTCCTCACCTTTGCTTGCTTGCAACAAACACATCCTGTCTCCAAAAAGGTTTTCTATTTTTACCTTATTGATTTAAAATTTATTTTTTAGGAATGCCTGGGTGGCTCAGCAGTTGAGTGTCTGCCTTCAGCTCAGGGTGTGATCCCCCATCCCAGGATGGTGTCCCACATCGGGCTCCCTGTGAGGAGCCTGCTTCTCCCTCTGCCTGTGTCTTTGCCTCTCTCTGTGTGTCTCTCATGAATAAATAAATAAGATCTTTTAAAATAAATAGATAAATAAATAAATAAATTTATTACTTCTATTTTATTTGTATTTTTTTCTATTTATTTTTCTATTTATTTTATTTTTATTTCTAGTAACCTGATTGGCTTCTTAACAATGATATCTAGTCCTGGTGACCAAATCTATTTCTAGCTTGTCAGTGTAGACATTTGGGTCACCACAGTAGCCACTAGATGGAATTGCCACGTGCTTGATTCAATTAAAGGTCTTCAATATCACATGTTCCCTGTCACATCATGCAGTTACTCTAACCCTCCCAAATCAAATGCACTATGCACATTCCATTGATTGCCTCCCTGATCCATCATTATCACGGCCTAGAAATGTCATCAAAAAGAAAACCATCAATTCAAGCATACCATGCAGTCCTCTGACAGAGTAGAGATCCTGGAACCAAGTTAGTCTGGTGCAATTTAGTAGAGCTGGAACTATCAAAGAGTGGCAGCCACTCTGTCTAAGACTGATAAGAACATTCCCAGTTGGACCCTAGAAGAGTCTATACCAGACACCCATGCCCCCATTCCACCCCTGTAGACCTGATTCACAGCATGGACCCAGGCCCTGCAGAAACCACCACCAAAGCAGAGCATTTCAGTGGTGTGGTTTGCAAATGATAAGTAATTCTAACTTACCAAGTTCTCAAAGAAACCTCAATCGGTAGGGATGCCTGGGTAGCTCAGTTGTTGAGCATCTGCCTTTGGCTCAGGTCGTGATCCCAGGGTCCTGGGATTGAGTTCTGCATTAGGCTTCACGCAGGGAGCCTGCTTCTTCTCCCTCTGCCTGTGTCTCTGCCTCTCTTTCTGTGTCTCTCATGAATAAGTAAATAAAATCTATAAATAAATAAATAAATAAATAAATAAATTTTTTAAAGAAATAGAATTGATAGAAGTGCACTTCCTCGTCATCACGCTAGCTTCCTTATGACTCACATGAAGCATGTTTGAAATAACAGTACATGAGAAGACAAACATAGCGTGAACTCTGCTAATCAGGGAAAGCTTCACTGAACCAACAAAATCCATCCTTTTTTTTCTCACATACTTCTCTGCATGTCTCCTGAAAATACACATGCCTGATGTGTAACCAGCCTCCTGCACCATACCCTAAGAACATTTTATTCCTTTTTGTATTCTCAGCTCCCCAAACCCATCACAACCTATAATCCAAGACCTTTTACCTGAGCTACTCACACCACTGGCGTCAGGCAGGCGGGGACCCTCCCAGACTTCTGTATACTGATCCCCTCCACACTTGTTTGGGCCAATTGCACACTTTTTATCGTAATTATTAAATAAATAAACATGGGAACAAAAAAATCATTGTAGTCCTTCTGAAAAGCAAATTCAGACTTTAGAAAAATTTGATAAAGGTGAGTAACTACGAAAAAAATTGCTGTTACGTTGGTTGTGGACCAGACATATGTAAATAATCAGGGAAAAACACAGATTTCTGCATTCAGGTTGCTCTGCATATACATGTGAGTTCCTGCTCCTTTTTAAACAAACCCTGAAAACGGAAATTCAAGACAATGTATTGTGGGAGTTTAGATGAGAAAAGCTAGAGAACTCCAGGGAGGAGGCTGTGGGCCAGCATCAAAGGTTAGTAAACCAATGTATGTTTGTGTATATTGCATTAAAATATTTAGGTTAAAAAAATTTTTGTGGGGCACCTGGGTGGCTCAGTAAGTTAAACATCTGCTTTTGGCTCAGGTGATGATCTCAGGATCCTGGGAGTCTCACTCTCACTCTCAATAGATAAAAAATAAAAAATAAATTTTTGTGCACAGTTCCCTGGTTTGACTTTTAATCAGCTGAACAAGCGCCTGCCAGTCCCCGTTGCTTCAAATGAAAGAGTTCTACCATAGGCAATTTTCAAAAAGTGTTAAGTGAAAGACTCTCTGATTAAATCAAACTAGAACATAAAGGGTCTACAGACCCAAGACAGCAGAATGGCAGGATGGAATAGTGCTCAGGAGCAGGCATGGTGAAGTTTCAGAGCAATGGTCCTTGCCTTTCCACAGGCCTGGTTCCAGGGATTTTGCTCTGCTCAGCTGGCCTCGTTTTAAGGGACAAAGCTCAAAACTCATTTTCTCCCTCCTGGGGCCTTTATTTGTCCCACCCTCACTTTAAATTACTTGCTCATTAGCTTGAGCCACTTAGAGACATTTAAATTTTTTTTTAGTCATTTTATTTCACATCAAAATATGCCGTGATGTCAATACAGGTCATGTCTGGATCCAGCCTTAGGTAACACACTGTATTTTCCACATTTTATATTGCTTATTAAGAGATAAAGATTTGGTTTTGTTCATTAATCATCTTCTCAAAAAATGTTATGTATACTTACATTGATTTCCTGTGAGAAATAATTCTTTTGACGTTTCTTAACTGGAAATGTTTTAGGAAACTCCAGACGGCAGCATCATACAGTGAGTTGTTAATAGAACTGTGCCTTTTCAAGGTTTGCTCAAAGAGAAAGAAAAATGCAGTTATAAAGGCTTGGATAAAGATTGGATAACTGAATTCATGAAAATCACCTTTTAGGGGCGCCTGTCTTCAGCTCAGATCATGATGTCCTGGGATCAAGTTCCACGAAGGGCTCCCTGCTCAGTGGGAAGTCAGCTTCCTTCTCTCCCTCTGCCCTTCTCTTCTGCTCGTGTTCTTCCTCTCTTTCTCTCTAATAAATAAATAAAATCTTTTAAATTAATTAATTAAATCACCTTTACCCTCATTTTGAAGTTTACCTTTCCGAAACTACACTGGTATCCATCAGAAGCCTAAGAAGTGCTCAGCGCTCCCCAAAGCTGACAGTTCAGACAAGCCTACAGGATCTTTGATGGGTATCTCTTCCCCTGCTTTCCACTCACTCACTGCTCAGAAACCCTTTACTAATTACTATGGGCCAGGCAGGGGTGGGGAGGGATGGAGGGATGCAAATGAATCTTCAAACCGACATGTGTGAGCCTGACCTCTGCCTTAATGTGTCTGTTAAGAAGACAAAAAAATGAAAATAAAAATAAACAACAACAACAACAACAAGGAAAAAGCCAGGCTGGAAAGAAAGAGCCTGGTTCAGCTGTAGATAGTCACAACTATGATTTTGATGAGCTTCTTATATTTCACATTCTAAACACTGATAACCCTGTTCCATGTTTATAAAATGCCTTTTTCTCCTTCAAAAATATGTGATTTTCCCTGGAGTGTGGCATGCATAGTGATTTCTTTTATGGGTATGTGATCACAGAGGAAGGGGATCAGTTCCACTCTCAGAAAACAGAGTTGATAAATGATAGAAAGATCAATAGATGATTAGAAATAAAGAGATCTATGATTTGTTGTGTTTGTATGAAGGTGAACCACAAGTGTATTCCAAATATAGATAATATCAACACCCTTAGTTCCTAAGAAATCACTCTTCCCAAATTATTATGGCTTCCACATTTCTTAACTTTTCCCACTGGGGTTGGCTGATCCGACTACTTGAAACAAAAGTAACCATATTCTGATAAGGACTTCCGAAAATCCCAGAAACAGTTCTGGGTAAACAAAACTCACGGGGAAGAACTGGCATCTCTCTCTCTCTTTTTTTTAATATATATATTTGGAGCTGTATTAAGGTTCTTAGAGCAGCTGCAGGATTCCTGCCATCCCTCCTATTAGCTGAACGACCAAGGCTGGCTCTGGAGCCTGCAAGGCCTGGGGTCCCCCTCAAGTCTGCTCTTCCACATGCACCAGTTCTTGTCTTGTTGTCTGGTTCAAGTCATCTGCTCTCATCATACCTTCTCAGAGACATCTGGGGGATTCATTTAACCCTACCATTTTATTATTTGTCATCAACCACAGGTCACGGACACTTAAAACTTTGTGCAAGTTGTTGTTAACAATCCAGGTCTCCCATACTGTTGATGCTGAGCTGCGGAAGGTGGCATGCTTAATAACTCAGCATGTCCGCTGAGAACATGAGGAGAACTTCACTGGGTTATATTTGCTTGTGGCCTTGTTGATCTGAATATAATATGATGATGTATGTTCACAAGAATGCAGGCAGTGGTAACTGTATTTTCAATAAAGTTTCATAAATGTTTCATAGTTTACATAGTACATTAAAAATGCTTTCTGCTGCAAGCAAACAGCTCGTAAGGCTTTATTCAACAGGATTTTCAGAGAAAGCTCAAACATAACTCCTCTCTCCTAATAAACAGGTATACAGTGTCGCAGAGGTTCCCTGATGCTATTTGAGTGAATGAAGTGTTAGATCTGGAAAGTGTGTGCTGTGCTCTATTCTGGGCTCTTCTACTTTTCTTCTAGCGTCCCTCACCTTAGAGCAGCACGTCCGTTAAGCACGGTCCCGGCCACTGTGCCTGCAGCCAACCAGAGAGCTTCGTGGTAGTTTTTGCAGCACTAGCAGGTGTGAAATCCACAGTATCTTAGACTCAGTCAAATTGCAATTGTATCGGAATCTCCAGGATGTCCAAACAGGGTAGGATGTGGACGTGCATATGAGTGATGTTGGAAGGACTCAGAAACCGTGGGGAACAAGGGCAGGGTTGGCAAATCCTAGCTCAACAATCACCACTATCGCTCTCTTTCCTTCTAACCAGAACCAGCGTCCAAAGTGCTTCTTGGAGTAACCGGTCTGCCAGTGGTCTCCAGGGACGATCAAACGTGGCACTTGGGGTTGAATCTACTCGCTGTTCCGCCAGGTTACATTTCAGGACACAGTGGTTCCCCCAAATATTGGCGGGCCAGAGGAGAACAGTTCTTCTAAACAAGATAAGCAGACAGTGTTGTTGCATCCTCCCCCTCGCTTTCAGGGGACTTGCCTGTTGGGGGACTAGCATTTTAAAGGCCCAGGGAAGTCCTGCAGACATGAAGCCTGGTTCCTTTGATGAAGACAGCATTTCCCACACTTGCAAAAATAACAGAAGGTCCCTCGGAATGCATGTGGCAAAACCCCCGCACTTAGAATCTCCTCGTCCTCCATGTGTGAGGCCAGTGTGCACACACAGCCCTTCAGTGGGGTGGCTATAGAAAGAGAACCGTGGTTTCCTCTCTGGCGCTCTCACATTCAACAAACAGTCCCCCAGGACGCCCAAAGTCCCCTAGAGATCTTTGCATATAAAAGGCAGTGAACAGAAGCCCCACAGCAGCCAGCAAACACTATAGAGCCATAGCTATGGAGCCTCTGGCCCATTGGCTTCCTGCCCTGGCAAGGGTACTGGTCCCTTTGTGCTGACTCCCTAAATACATGCTGCTTTTCCTGTTTACTAAGAATCTGTAAGTGACCATGTTTGTTTATGAATTGTTGATCAAATACCATAAAACTATGTTCAAATACACTATCGCCTTAGTAACCTAAGTTAAATTAGATAAACTGCACTTTGAACTCATGAAAATTAAAAGAATAATTAAATCCGAATTTTCTGCTTGATGAAGATCTCAGAGGTCTAATCCCCTCATTTTACAGGTGAGACAATGGAAGGCCAAGGAAAGAAAATAAATGTCAAAAGAAATTGATTTGGTTGTTTTTAATGGAGCAAAAATAATGCGAACTACATGTTGACAATTCATTAGGACGTAGAACAGATTTTTAGGACATTGAATATTACATTAAAGGGGCCTTGGTGATGAGGAAAATCTTAAAAACTGATTGCTTTCAAACAAGCAACTCTCCTTCAAACATGCTTATTCTGGGGCACGTGGCTGGCTCAGTCAGTAAAGCATGTGACTCCTGATCTCAGAGCTATGAGTTCCAGCCCCACATTGGGCTGGAAAAGTAAGTAGAGCTTACTTTTATCTATCATTTATTTATTTGTTTTACTTACTTATTTTGATTACACTTTTTGTTGATTTACATTCCATAAGGTAAAAGGGTACATATCACTTTGGTATACTTGTAGCCACAGAGGGGGGCCCTTTGGTGTTCCGTGCCTCAATTTCATGTCACATAATCTAACCCAAGCCTTTAACACGAAGTACCTGTGTTGACTGAGGCTATGGGTTTGCTTCCTGAAGACAGAATAAGAGGCGATAAATAGATAGGTAGGTAGAATGATAGATGAGAGACAGATACAGCTAGATTTGTCAGTTAAAAAGAGCAATGCTCACAGATCATTTAAGACTTCCTTAAATTTCAAGCTGACATGGGTCCCTAGCTTTGCACTTCACAAACACTGCTAACATCCCCAGTACTGCCTGTGCAAATATCGAGGCAAATAGGCTAGGAGCTCACTATAACAATATCATAGAAGCTGAAACAGCAGGTTGCAAAGCAGAAGACCTCATCTTTAGCTTTTCCACATTTCATTCAAACCTGTCATGTTCTGGGCTGGAGAATGAAAAGGCATCAGAAGGTCAGGTTTTCAAAGATCAAACTTTCCATTGTTCTTTGAATCAGAGATCGGGCTGTGAGTACAGAGCTTTGCATAAGAATTAGTCCTCTTCCTTGTATCAAGTCAGCTATTTTCAGCACAGCCTAGCAATCTTCGATTTCTGGTTGTGTAACTATGGCAATAAGATTAAATGGCATTCAGTAAAATTCATTTTACAAATTAGCTTCGGAGGGTGTCCGTGATGGTGATGAAATAACAATGCAAAACTACTAGGAAACAAGAGGGAAATGAAATAGGGTTTTAGAATCGTCTTCAAAATAATCCTCAAAATCATCTCGTGCCATATGGCAGTTTTCGAGTGATGTGTGGTGACTTGGAAAAAAAAGATCAGATAACTGCTTGACAGGTTCCTTGACTCAGCGGAAGGTACCACACCTCTCCACTTGCCTCTGGACCATCATACAGTGTCCTTTGTCTGTGAACGCCTATGTGTCTGTGGGCATGCCAGAGTCTTTGATCTGGGACTTTTTATACCAAATAACAGTCAAATCAATTTCAAACACCTTCATTACAGTACACAGCTCATTATGTTCTGGAATAATGTTCGGTTCCAAGCCCCAGGCCACGTTATAATGAGGACAGGAGTGCACCCTAGTCCACACACCACAGTGTCTCCATATTTCTAGGCGATGGTGCAATCACCACTGGTCCAAGTGGAAAGCAGGCACTCATTTGCAGCCTCTAAAGACGGTTTTCTAATGTTTTAAACCATTTGCCATAAAACATAGTACAAGTTGTTTTTGTTTATTTTAATTGAAGTCTACCTGACATACAATATAGATTAGTTTCAGGTGTACAACATAGTGACTCAACATTTATGTACATTATGAAGTGATCACCATGATAAATCTAGCTACCATCTGTCACCACGTAAGCTTGTTACAATATTATTAACTGCACTGTACATTGCAGCTCCTTGTCTTATTTATTTTATAACTAAAAGTTTAAACCTTTTAATTCCCTTAATTTTGTTACATTGTTAATGTTTTTTCCTTTCTGTTGGAAGCTCTTTTATGAAAACCATATGTAGATATGGAAAAGAAGACGCTGGATAAATATTTTTCCAAATCCTTAATGAGTGGTTACACGCACACACACACGCAGTATGGTACATAAAAAGTCATTCTTTTAAATCTATTTTAATTAATTAATTTTAAAAGTTTTATTTATTATTTGAGAGAGACAGATCAAGAGAGAGCACAAGAGGGGTAGGAGAAGGGAGAAGCAGGCTCCCCATTGAGCAGGGAGCCTGACTCTGGGCTCTATCCCAGGACCCTGAGATCATGACTTCAGCCAAAGGCAGACACTTAACTTAGGCAAGCACCCTTAAATCTACTTTTTAAAAGAAATTGTTTATATATACAATGTTTATTTCTCTCTACGCCTATGTCTCTATGTGTGTGGGGGTATATCAAATTCTTTTCAAAAAATAAACTTAAAACAATTACTTTACATGAAAAGTTAGAGGACAGATTGCCATCTTAAGCCACTGCTGGTTCACAAAGAAACTCAAGTACGTGGAAAGGCCAACAGCTTTATGTGTATTTATCCCTCTTATTTTGGTAAGGCAGGAAAATGAACATAACTCATGGCCCCATTTCTACTCCCTAATATTTGCACCATTTCAGTGCCTAAGTGACCATCCATGAAACTGTGACATTACACTTGAAATAAATGTGACACAATGTTGGCTGCTAGTGTTTTTCCTCTCTGATTTAATTATAAATTCTTGCTAAAAGCCAATAATAAGGGAATTACTTCACTGGACACACAAGACATTATCAAAATTACTTGTGTTTCTCTGTTGCTGGGAATATAAGGTAGTGGGGTAGAAATTCTTCTTGCTGTCACAATTGATTATCAGTGATTAATTGTTTATAACTCTAGATGGAAACAAATGCATACTGGCATATAAATAATCATAACTTGTTCTTTTGCCAGCAAGTCATAGTCTGCTTGGCATCTGAGAAAACGCTGGTATAGCAAAGGAATTGCAATGTTTTTTTTAAAAGGATTGTTACAAAGATAAAACAGGTTTTTATGCAGCATAAGCAAGTGATAACAGTTTTCATGTTAACCTTGAAACTCTACTTGAGAACAGGATCCAGCAATATTTTTATAGTTAGCCCTGAATATCTTAGAGGGATCCCTGGGAAGAAAACAGTCCTTATGTAAAAGACACACTGGAACCATCGCTTATAATGTAGTATGACAGCCAAGGTCTAGCACAGGGGCCAGATTACTAAAAGCAGTATGTTATCTGCATAATCCAGGGTCAGCAAATGGAGATGAAACAGACCAAAGGGAAACTTGAAAATCAAGTCTTGTCCTTCAACACATGTCATTAAAAAAAAAAAAAAAAAAAACACATGTCATTAGAAGCCTTGGTTTCAAGTGGCAGAGGTGATCGTATCTCAAGAATGAGAAAGCTCACTAATCACGAAGGATGCTGTTCCCAATAGGTCTATCACCTGGATCCACACCTTGTTTGCAAATGTTGAAATTAAAGACAAAGTGCCAGCTAATGTCCAAAACAGGGAAAAAATAATTCTCGAAACAACCTTCACATCAAGCAAGCACAGTAAGAAATCAATCTAGATTTATGAACAATTTTATTTGTCTTAAAAACAGGTTTGGGGCATCTGAGTGGCTCAGTTGGTTAAACAACTGCCTTTGGCTTAGTCATAATCTCAGGGTCCTAGGATTGAGCCCCCTGTCAGGCTTCCTGCTCAGCAGGTAGGCTGCTTCTCCCTCTCCTCTGCCCCCTCTCTCACCTGTGCTCTCATATATTCTCTCTCTTTCTCTCAAATAAATAAATAGATCTTTTTGGGAAAAAAAAAAACTTTTAGGTATATCTCATAAACCTAATACATTATGTTCATAAAATAAGGGTTTTGCATAAATAATGGCATTTGAGGGGCACCTAGGTGTTGAGTGTCTGCCTTTGGCTCAAGTTGTGATTCCGGAGTCCTGAGATTGAATCCTCCATTGGGCTCCCCAAAGGGAGCCTGCTTTTCCCTCTGCCTCCCTCTGTGTGTCTCTCATAAATAAAAATAAATAAATAATATCTTTTTTAAAAAATAAAAATAAATAATAAATAATGGCATTTGAGTCCCTAAAATTCATTCCATACCAAAAATTTTCAGGTCAGGTATAAATGAAGGATACACAGATTTCACTTCCAAAGACTAAATTTCAATCTCTTCAAATTTTAGGGGTGCCCAGGGTGGATCAACTGGTTGAGCATCTGCCTTCAGTTAGAGTCATGATCCCAGGGCCCAGGAATCAAGCCTGTATCAGGCTTCCTGCTCAATGGAGAGTCTGCTTCCCCTCTCCCTCTTTCCCTCTGTTCTCTCTATCTCTCTCTCTCTAAAATAAATAAATAAAATCTTTAAGATAAAATAAAATAGCTGTTTTATATCTTGGCATAAGTGTTTCTATGGATAAAGAAATGAACTGCTTTGAATCAGTATGAAATAAAAGATACGTCTTGAAATGCAAACATGGACCTGTTTTTTAAACAGGCATTAATGACCTGTAATCAAGGTACTAATCATTAAATAGCAAAACAGTGAAGAATGTGAATTTTAAAAAGAAATAAATGTTAGTGCCCTGGAACATATATACACAGAAAGCTAAATGCATAAAGATCCTTCTGTAATTACTGAAGATTATTACAAATCAAATAAGAAATTAGTATTCCAGCTTCATTAGCTTGGTAGCACCTGTTCATTAGACAACAGAAATGTTTGCCATTTGGGAGGAGAAAAGAGACTTCCTAAATAAGTATTAAAATGAACTGCCTGCTACATTTCTAATCTTTCACAGAACTTAGAATCCTACAAATGGGATTTGAAGAAGACTACAAGAAGACAGGTCTCACCCTCATGCAGTGCTGATGGGGAAGGAAAGTGGATCTGCGACGTTGGAAAACAGCTTGGGAGTTTCTCCAAGGGTTCAACATAAAGTTTTTATGTGACCCAGCAATCCCAGTCTTAGGTAAATACCCAACAGAAATGAAAATATGTATCAAACCAAAAACTTGTACACATGTGTTCATAGCAGTATTATTCATAATAGCCCCAATGTGGGAATAATGCCAATGTCAATCCACTGATGAATGGATAAATGTGAGAGCCACACCACAGGATCATATCCAATAATAAAAAAGATAGGAAGTGGGGCACCTGGGGGGGCTCAATTGGTTAAGCATCTGCTTTCAACTCAAGTCATGATCCCGGGGGTCCCCAGATGGAGCCCCACATCTGGCTCCCTGCTCAGTGGGGAGTCTGCTTCTCCATCTCCCTCTGCCCCTCCCCCCGCTTGTGCTCTCACTCTCTCTCTCTCAAATAAATAAAATCTTTTAAAAATTTTTAAAAAGAGGGATGCTTGCATAGCTCAGAGGTTGTGCATCTGCCTTTGACTCAGGTCATGATCCCGGGATCCCTGGAGGGAGCCAGCTTCTCCCTCTGCCTATGTCTCTGCTTCTCTCTGTGTGTCTTTCGTGAAAAAATAAATAAAATCTTTTAAAAAATAAAAAATAAAACTTTAAAAAAGACACAAAGTACTGCTACAACATGGATGAACCCTGAAAACATTAGGCTAAGTGAAAAGAAAACAGCCAGAAAAGACCACATATTGCATGTTTCTGTATGAAAGATTCAATAGGCAAATCTATAGAAACAGAAAAGTAGATTAGCTGTTGCTTAGGGCTGCTAGGGAGAGGCAGGGAGGGTAATAGCAAATGGGTGCTGAGATGCCTTCTGGAGTTACAAAAACTTTCTAAAATGAGATTATGGCTATGGCTACACCAATTCATAAATAAACTAAAAACCATTGAACTATATACCTGAAACAGGTATCTTTTATGGTATGCAAATGGTATCTTAATAAAGTCGAGTTTATGTTTTTGTCTCTTATTTTTCTATTATTTAAAGTATTGGGCAGCCCCTGTGGCACAGCGGTTTAACGCCGCCTGCAGCCTGGGGTGTGATCCTGGAGACCCGGGATCGAGTCCCACGTCGGGCTCCCTGCATGGAGCCTGCTGCTCCCTCTGCCTGTGTCTCTGCCTCTCTGTGCCTCTCGTGAATAAATAAATAAAATCTTTTTTTATTTATAAAAAAAAACTTTTTTAAAAATCTTGTTTTATTTATTAAAAAAATCTTTTTTAAAAATCTTTTTTTATTTATAAAAAAACCTCTTTTTTAAAACTCTTTATTTATTTATTTATTCACGAGAGACACAGAGAGAGAGATAGAGGCAGAGACACAGGCAGAGGGAGCAGCAGGCTCCATGCAGGGAGCCCGACGTGGGACTCGATCCCGGGTCTCCAGGATCACACCCCGGGCTGCAGGCGGCACTAAACCGCTGTGCCACCGGGGCTGCGCAATAAATAAAATCTTAGGAAAGTAAAATAAAGTATTTTATTTATTCATTTGAGACAGAGGGAGAGAGCTCAAAGCATGAGTGGGGGAGGGGCAGAAGGCGAAGCAGACCCTCTGCTGAGCAAGGAGCCCCACAAGTGGCTCCATCCCACCACTCAGTGATCATGACCTGAGCCGAAGGCAGATGCTTAACCAGCTGAACCGCCCAGGGGCCCCTGTTTTTGTCTTTTAAAAGACATGCTTTGGGGAGCCTAGATGGTGCAGTTAAGTGTGGACTTGTAGTTTCAGCTCTAAGGTCATGATCCCAGGTGATCTCAGTCATGGGATGGAGCACCAAGTTGGGGCCCCACGCTCAGGAGTGAGTCTACTTGACATCTTTTCCCTCTGCCCCTTCTCCCTCGAGTAAATAAATAAATCTTTTCATAAATAAATAAAATAAAAATAAAAGACAAGCTTCACCCAGCTCAGGAAGAGAATTCTTACGTTAGCAACGAAGCTGCTACAGAAAAGCAGCAAGAAGCTTCAAATAAAAGCCTGACTTTAACCGCTGGCTGCCTGTCCCTACTCACCACCAGCCCCCATCCCCCAACACACCCCTAACCACCCACTTCAGTAGCCTGTATAATCTCTCTCTTACTCATTGGTTTGGGTTTGGGCTTTTTTCTAGACAATGGTGTGCAGACAAACACTCAAGGTTTACTAAGATAGGGAATACGGATACCTCCTGTGAATGGTGGTTCTTCCCTTTCTTTTAACTAGTGAATGCCCCGCACCCCCCAGAGCCTGCCTCTGATGGAGTGGGGTGTCCGGTGGTTACAGGAGCCTGTGGATAAGGTTTACTCTCCCTCCTCTTGGGCACAAGGAGAATAATGCAGAAACCATTATAACGCAGGAGCTGTGGCTTGGCTGACAATAGAGCAGATCACAAAGAACCGATGCTTATCTGTGACTGAGAAGCCCCCACCAACCCTCTTTCTACCCAAGTAATCTTAAACCCCTTTTCATTTTTTTTAAATCATTAAGTCAGGAGGCTTTGCTGGTAACTTGAGGGAGCGCCACTGCCTCATACAACTGAATACCAAAGGACGGGCATCTCCACCTGTCCTGGAAAAAAAAAATAGGTGTTGTCTGCTCTGGCCTCCAATATTTTGGGGGAGGAAGGGTGTGTGTGTGTGTGTGTGTGTGTGTGTGTGTGTCAGTTCTTGTTCTGTTTTGTTTTGTTTTTTACTTTTCTCCCAGGGGGCAAACCTCATACGGTCCATTGGTAGAAGAAGTTCCCCAGGAAACTTCCATTCAGAGCTGGAAAATGGGTAGAGGTGCAAACTGCAACCCAGGGGAATGTTCCTGGACACTGGGAATGCTTCTGCCCGGTTGTGGGGTTTCCCCGTTGACAATGAGCAGGAAGATCACTTAATGGGAGGCTTCAGAAGGGAATTTCTTTGGTGCTCCACTGTATGGGCCACTGGACTAGGACAGATCGAACACTCTGCTCTAGCACTTGGGCCATCAGCTGTGTGTTCTTACCCGTCAATGTGGAGATCCAGTTCAAGTCCACTTCATCCCTCTTTTACAGCCTCAGATTTCATTTAGACCTTGAACCTCTCCTTCCAAAATGAATTCCCTGACCTATAGGGAAAGGAATGCCACGCCCCCCCCCCACTCCCTGCCTGCCTTCGTACTCCCCTTGCCTACAGCCTTCTAAATATTTTGATGCATGGTTTAAAAAGTTCAGGTCAGATATCAAATGCACCTGGTTGTTCAAAGTTCCTTAAAGTGAATTTTAAAAATTAGGGATGACATATTTAGATAACACACAGCTATCTTCACTTGCTGTGGAAAGCCCAATTACAATTGATATTTCAAGGTTCTCTGGAGAAAAAGAACTTTCTGTGATGTCTGAAAAGCACAGAGGGTATTTGTTATCAATATTTCCTAAGAGAAAATCATGAAGCATAGTGGCAATACCTTCCATGGGTATAGACAGCCGCAAAGCACTCTCACCTCCCTTGTCTTATGGGGGAATGCCAAAGGTCATTTGAAGTTCAGAAGATAGAGTTGTTTTATAGACAAGGAAATGAGCCTAGCGACAGAGGAAGGCTCATCAAAGACATTAAAGCAGTAACGAGAAAAAGCCAAGACCGGAACCTATGCCCCTCACCTCTCATTCAGAACCAATCTGCCTCTTTCAGTGAGTAAGCATCACACCTGATCCTGCCGCCAAATGGAGCCTTGAATCCCTTGTTCTGGTGAGATCAGTCTTGCCCTGGCCAGAAACTACATCAACAATTTAGTCAACCACAAATAGGATCTTCTACTTGCAGAGCTGTCAAGAACAAGTGTTGGAATTCAGAAGGAATAAGAAGACAACATCCATGAGGGGACTGAGGGACACCTATAAAGCGGGCTCCCTGTGCCACCCCTCTACCCATGGGCAGAGGTGAGCCTCCGAGCGCACAGGTAAAATGCCAAGTCTGCCATAGGTCTCTGGAGTTCTGCAGCCAGACATGAGGTCCGCTCCATGGATGCCACGTCTCCTGTTTCTATTTGGAATGGTGTTGACGTTGAGAAGGAAAGCTGCCTAGCATCTTAGAAAGAGCATAGTAGAGAACAAACTGAGGGTTACAGGAGGGGAGGAGGTGGGGGGGGTGGGCAAAACAGGTGATGGGGACGAAAGGAACGCACTTGCCGTGATGAGCACCAGGTGATGTATGGAAGTGTGGCATCCCCATATTGTACACCTGACACTAATAGAACACTGTATATTATATTAACTAGCTAGTCTGTAAATAAAAACCTGGAGGGAAGGAAAAGAGAGCCCTGTATGTGGAGCCAGAGGATTTGAGTTCCAACTGTGACCTCGGATGTGTGATTTGACCCTCTTGCAGGTCTATGGAAAGGGCCAGAATTCAGAGCACTGCTGTGAGGATCCAGTTAGCTAATACTTACAGAACATTTGGCAAAGCTATATCCTCCATAAATGTTAATTATTGTGATTATCATTATTAATCTAACAGACCCATTTTATAGAAAAGAAACCGACGCACAAGCAAAAGACACAGCTTAGGGGCACCTGGGTGGCTCAGTGTGTTAAGTGTCTGCCTTCGGCTCAGGTCATGATCTCAGGGTCCTGGGATTAAGTCCCACATGGGGCTCCCTGCTCTTGGAGAGTCTGCCTCTCCCCCTCCCTCGACCCTTCCTCCCTGCTCGTACTCTCTCTCTCTCTCTCTCTCAAATAAATAAAAAAATCTTTAAAAAAAAAAAAAAGACAAAGCTTATATTGAGGGAAAGATGTGTTAACTATTACTAATAATAATGCCCAACTCAGAAGTTTGCTGTGAGAATTAAGTACATGTGACATGTGCCTTCTGAAATGTAAGTTATTTTTGTTCATATGATCATACACCAGGGGCAGTCTGTCCTTCCTTTTCTCCAGGCCCCAGAGCCTGGAAGAGCCCTTCCACAGAGTCAATGCTAATTGAGTGTTCACCAAATTAAATCCACACACAGCCACTTCAAAGGATGTCAGACATCGGATCCAGAGGTTATAAGCTATCGAATTTATTAAATTTATTGGATCTATGCTTCCAGATTCAACCAAGACCTACTTTTTCACTACATTACCAATGAAACACCACTGATCTTTGATGTGGTAAGTGACCAGCCTGCCCTCTGGTGTAGACAGCCCCTGAAATGGTCTGAACCACTTCCATTGCTAAGCACATAGATTTTTCCTCCTGTCAAGTGGGTCTGAATGTCTAACTCTCAAGCATTCATCTTCTGTTTCCAGAAGCTCATCTCCAGCTAGACCAGGAGGCCAAAGGTAAGGCAAAAGGAAAGCTCCTCAGTAGTAAGCACCATAGTCCTCCTGTATCTGCAACTCACTGACTTCCTCCAAAATCCATGGCTCACTTCTTTTATTTAGCCCCTTGCCAACCACTGTATCTGTTCAGGACAGTTCTCAATTGAAAGGCATCCAGTGGGCCTTGCTGGAAAAAGAGATGTGTAGGTGCCATTGGATACGTCATCAGCATGTCCCCATGCATAATTGCTCAGAAGAGGCTAGACTGGTGCTGTATCAGGGGAGAGACAAAGGCTGCAGGGCTTCAGAATCTAACAGGTGTCTTTTTTTAGATGAGTCCTGACACCAGCATGGAAAGCCCTCATCAGAGAGGTGTAGATGAGCTGCCAGCACTGCTAGTTCCCCTCTTCTTATCTGATCCAGAGAAATTCATCTTGAAACTCCTTTAAAACCCCTAGTTTTATCCAGGAGTAAAGCCAGATCCAGGACATCTACACCAGGTATTCTAGAAATTTCAGATTCAAAGTTCTTAATGGCTGAGAATGAAATTTTAGATCTTTAAAAAAGATTTATGTATTTATTTTAGAGAAAGAGAAAGTAGGGAGGAGGGACAGAGGGAGAGTAAGAGAGAGAAACCCAAATAGACTCCTCACAAAGGTCAGAGCCTGACCAGGGGCTCAATCTCACAACTGAGATCACAACCAAGAGTCAAACGGGTAACTGGCTGTGCCACCCAGGTGCCCTGAAATTTTAGATTTTCATCTCACCTCTCTCTCTTTTTTTAAGATTTTATTTATTCATGAGAGACACAGAGAGAGGCAGAGGGGGAAGCAGGCTCCCCGTGGGGAGTCTGATACGGGACTCGATCCTGGGATCATGACCTGAGCCAAATGCAGATGCTCAACCACTGCAGATGCTCAACCATGCTCCCTCACCTCTTCTTCTTTACATCAGGGCAACCCAGCCTCGTGAAGCAATGGCCTTTTCCAGTGTAAACACTGGTTTTAACACCAACAAAAGAAAAGTCAACCAGAATCTGGTTCTTTATGAACAAACTAGAAATAGGGCTCGGAGTCACTGGAAGAAGGTAGAAGCCTATTCATTCAATTTTCTGACAAGGAAAAAAAAAATCATTCCCTGAGTTTCACACTCCAGTCCTGCTTAGAAATTATTCTAGGAACACAATGCCAAATCGTGGGCATCCAAGGACACCCTGGCTAAACCAAAAAGAAAAGCAGGTGAGCAATGAACCTTATTAGCATGTGTCCTCCCGGGCTGATGACTGTCATTAGGCTGCTAGAGGGTGACATCATTTTCTCTAAGAGGCAGTCAGCTCGAAAATGTCAACTCTCGCGGTGAATTAATTCTCGCAGCTGCCTCATGTTGCCTTCTGCTCCTTGCTGAAAGAAATGGACGTATTTCATTGCTGGGATCTGTCAGACATGTTGCTGTTTTAAATATTACATTTTAAACCCAAGCCAGCCCGAACATATTGTGTTTGGAGAAGCCCAGTAGAAAAACGTTGCCTTCAATAAAGTAAAAGGCCAAAGTGTAACACTCGGTAATCTCGTTTGAAAAGTCATCACTTTTTTGGTTCAAATTGCTTCCAATTTGTAATGGCATTTTTTTTTTTCCAAAGGCTCCTCTAGTATGAAGTTAATAGGAACTCTTACACTACAAGGATGTAGTCATCAGGTAGTCATATGGGGAGTGGAGGGTGAGAGTGATGGAGGGCGTGAGAAGGGAGACGGCTTTCAGAGCATAGATAACCCTATCTGCAAAACCAACATGTTCCAAAGTTCTGGCCTCTGATTGCAGTCCTTGTTCATTGCACCAGCCACAGGAGAAAGAAATATATAGATGGTGCTATTTATTCTTTTTTTTTCAATAAACATTATTGAATGCCTCTATCTTTTTTCCTGCTCCTGGAAGGGGCACTAGGGAAATGGATGTAAGACACTTCCCACCTGTAAGAGAGCTCCGAGTTCAGTGGGGGAGGGAGACATGTCAAGGGAAATAATCCATCTGGAAGTTCCATAGGAGAAAGAGAGTCAGTAGTTTTCCGAGAGTGAGATTTAAAGGAAAATTATGTGTGGAGGGTTTTTTGAAGATTTTATTTATTTATTCATGAGAGGCAGAGACACAGACAGAGAGAGAAACAGATTCCCCACTAGAAGCCCGATGCGGGACTCAATCCCAGGACCTCAGGATCACAACCTGAGCCAAAGGCAGACGCTCAACTACTGAGCCACCCAGAGTCCCAGACTATATAGGAATCAGGAATAATCTTCACAAGTGAATAAAACACCTTCTCATGGTATCAGAAGCACCAAAAAAAGGTCAAAGGACCCCAAAATATCTTGTTTTCTGTCTAACATATGAAACACTTTGATTTGGAAACTAATACCTTAAAGGCATCATGAGACCTGAGAACGTGAGACCCATGATGCTAATAAACACGAGAGTGTAACTGATACTGTCCTGTCTCTGACAGTAAGTTTACAGAGAAGTGACCAGGAAAGCCTAATGCCCAAAGTAATAGGAAATGAGCAAAATTAAGAGCTAGAAAAAGTGGTATGTTTCCTTTCATGGTTCTATTTTACCTTATTTTAATTTACATGCAGGAAAATACACAGATCTTAGGTGTTCTGGTTTGATGTTTCATGACTGCAACTGTTCGTGTAGCCCATGCACCCATCAGGACCCAGGACATTTTCATTGTCATAATCTCACCAAGTTCTCCCCAGCCCTTTCCAGGCAATCTCCACAGCCCCCCTGGCCAATCACTGTTCCAGTCCATTTCACCGTAGATGAGTATTGCCTGTGTTCTTCAATTTTGCAAAAATGGAAAATTGCCGTGTGCGTCCTTATTTCTGACATAGTTCTGACATCATCGTTCATACAGCACAAAGTACCCACTTGTTACAAAGACCAGTGGCTGCTTCCTTCGTCTCGTTGAGCGGTGGTCTGTTGTAGGAATGTACCACGCTCAGCTCTGTTGACAGACATTTGTGTTGTTGGCAATTTTCAGCTATTATGGACAGAGCTACTTTGAACATTCTTGTGCAAGTCTTTTGGGGGCTTTCTACTGGGTCAATAGCCAGGAGTGAATTGCTGGGCTCTAAGGTCACTGTGGGTTTTAACGTTTTTAGGGAGACTTATTATAAAAGTAGGAGCATTTAAACTTGACCTCGCAGGATGAGGTAGAAAAGGAAGTAAGGGAAACCCAAGCTGGTGGAGGAGGACAAGCAAAAGCAAGGGTAGAAAGGGAAGTGGCTGTGGAATTTGGGAAGGTGAATGGTCAGATGTGAATCAGAAGGTGCACGGAGGGTGTTCTTTCTGGCAAACAGCTCCTGGGATGTTTCCAAAAGCTTTGTTATTGTTAGCAGAGTCTACAGAGTCTGAGCTAATTACGGGAACTTCTGCAAGTGTTACTAAGCTTCTCAGAAAATGTCATTGTTTCTGGTAAGCCTAAGAAAATAGCAAGAATAAAGTCCTGCCTTCTATTCAAATAGACCCGATTTGGTAGAACTGGTATCCTACTGGGTGTTGGGTAGAGGGCCCCCCACCATCATCCAGACATCATTTCCATTGTATCTTAAAAACAGGGTCTGGACTAGAAGAGGTTCTTTCCCTGGTGGGACCCAGTCTCAGCCACCTTAATGGCACAAGCCAGTTCTCTGTCCTTTTCTCCATACGTACGTCTATACCTAAGAGCTGTTGTAGTAAACAACACAAGACAGCTTATCAGCGGGAAATGTACATCGTTCAAATACTATCAGGTCTATTTTGCCAAAGCCACCTTGAAGTGTATTATTAAATTCTTTGAATGGGAACACCTGGGTAGCTCAGTGGTTGAGCATCTGCCTTTGGTTCAGGTTATGATCCTGGGGTCCTGGGATTGAGTCCTGCATCGGGCTCCCCATGGGGAATCTGTTTCTCCCTCTGCCTGTGTCTCTGCCTCTCTCTGTCTCTCATGAATAAATAAGTAAAATCTTTTATTAAAAAATTCTTTGAATGGATTAGGATTCTTTTTTTTTAAGTTTTTATTTAAGCAATCTCTATACCCAATGTGGGGCTCAAAGTTATGACCTCAAGATCAAGAGCTGCATCCTCTACTGACTGACCCAGCCAGGTATCCCTGAATGTATTAGGATTCTTATCCATTTGATCATTAAAAAGGGAAATGAAAGGTGATTGAGGGATTCAATCTACCCTCTTCTTTAGTTTTGCAACCCAAAATATGGTGCATAATTATGAGCTGATGACCAAGATCTCTAGCTCTCCATTACTTTCCTTGTCTCTGCCAGTTATTCTCTAATAGATCCCCCCCAAAAAAGAAAGAAAAGAAAATAGATTCCCAAACCACAAATCCCCCCCAAAAGCCCTAACTCTCAAGAAAGGTATATAATATTCATAAAATTAAATACAGCAACAGCAATAAGACACACAGAGTCACATCCCCTACTACATGAACAGTCAACAAGTGATCATGTAGTAAGAGTTGGGTGCTGTTCCCACATCATCCTTCTGAGGGGATCTTATGTGTCCATAGAACTCAACCATTCATAAACTAGTCATACAGAGGATCAGACAGCCTGGGCTAGGTTACCCTTCAGTCATATGGGGAAAAATCTCAATGACATAAAAACAGAGGCTTATAGCTCACTCCCACTACTCACTTGCACTAGAATGTTGTTGGAAAGATAAGGAATAAGGAGCCATGGGACTAGTGTTTCTATCACTAACCATGTCTCCTGGATCAAGACCTGTATATAACCCTCTTCAATCTATACTTCATCTACAGGATATGAATATGGTGCCAGATGATCTCTAAGCCCCTTTCCAATGCTGGAATTCTGTGACAAAGAAAAATCACCAAATCACCAGAACGCTCATCAAACAGGCACATCTTTTACTAGACAGATCCAATTTGGCTGCTCCAATTACTCTGGTCATTTCCACGATCAATAATGTTCTCAGTGGCCCAATCAATTATGCCACTGGCTATGGGGATCATTACGGTGACGATGGAACCCTGACGGACCATGCATGATCTGCCTCTGTGCTCAGCTGAGGCTAAAGGGAAACCTGTCCAAATGTCCCTCTGACTCAGGCTCTTTTTCTCATATCATCTTGGTCCCCTTTTAGTTTTCAAGTGGAAATGACTAACGGTGCCACATGGGTAAAAGAAAACAGAGAATATGGAGCCAATATACAATGTTGGAATCTTAAAAACTCCTCCCTGGCAGAGACCCTTGGACGAGGTACAGGAAAAGCAAACTGAGTGAGACTTGCTTCTGGCCCTCAGACACACACGCTCTACTACGTGGGTGAGCAAAGAAAGAACTCTCTCGCCCTGAGATCCTAGCACTCCTGTTCTCAGGCCTTTGGATTGGGACTGAATGACAACACTGGCTTTCCTGGGTCTTCCGCTTGCATATGGCAGACAGCTTCCATCACTGTGAGCCAATTCCAGGAGCTTGAATACATTTATCTCCACCTGGACCTGTATTAGAGTTCTGGAGAACTCTAATATACCCACCACTTCCAGACATAAGGGTTCCAGGGCTGAACAGTGTTGGGAAAGGTTACATACCATTTCCCTCTCTCTGTCACAATGGACATCAGCCTAAAGGCTCTCGGGCAGGCTGCAGCTAAGAAATCTGTCCAGTTGTAGTGAATCCGACTCTTCACAAACTTGTGTACGAGAGCACTTTGACATCCTCGCAGGATGAATGTTTCAGGGGAACTGACTTTAGAAGACAACTGGCTAGAAGCAACATGATTTTACCATGACTATACACTGCTTAAATATTTTCCTTGAAACAATGCATTAATAATAGGAGCTTTAATTTGATGTCATGTCCAGAATTAGTCTTCCACTTTCTCAGGATTCAAACAGTTAAGTTGAATCAACAACCGTTCATTCATTCATTTTAAATTAATTTTTTAAGCAGTCTCTATACCCAACATGAGGCTCAAAATCACAACCACAGATCAAGAGTTGATAGTCTACTGAGGCACCTGGGTGGCTCAGTCAGTTAGGTGGCCAACTCTTGATTTTAGCTCACATCATGATCTCAGGGTCATAAGATTGAGCCCCACATCAGGCTCTGTGCTAGATGTAGAGCCTGCTTAAGAATCTCTCTCCTTCTCCCTCTGCCCTCCCCCTGCACACACCACCTCTCTTGCTCGCTCTCAAAAAAAAAAAAAAAAGAGAGAGAGAGAAATACATCACTGACCAAGCTAGCCAGGTGTCCCAAATCAACAACTGCTTCAAAACATAGAATTAGGGATACCTGGGTGGTTCAGTGGTTGAGCTTCTGCCTTTGGCTCAGGTTGTGATCCCGAGGTCCTGGGATCGAGTCCCACATCAGGCTCCACAGGGAACCTGCTTCTCTCTCTGCTTGTGTGTCTGTCTGTGTGTCTCTCTCTGTGTGTTTCTCATGAGTAAATAAATAAATCTTAAAAAAAAATACATAGAATTAAGGGGTGCCTGGATGGCTCAGTCAGTTAAGTGTCTGCCTTCAGCTCAGGTCATGATTCCAAGGTCCTTGGATCAAGCCCCATGTAGGGCTCCCTGCTCAGCAGAGAGCCTGCTTCTCCCTCTCCCTCTGCCCTCCCACCATTCTTGTTCTCTCTTAAATATATAAATAATATAAATAAATATAAATAAATAAAATCTTTAAAGAATTATGAAAGAAAATATTTACAAAGGACACATATGTATAGGACTATTATTCAAAATATACAAAGAATTCTTAAAATTCAACAATAAGAAAATAAGTAACCCTATTAAAAAATGGACAAAAGATCTAGACACCTCACCAAAGGTAATATACAGATGACAAAAATATGAAAAGATTCTCAACACTACATGTCATCAGGGAACTGTGAATTACAAAACTAGATACCACCACACACCCACTAGAATGGTTAAAATCCAAAACACTGACAACACTCCTTGCTGGTGAGGATGTGGAGCAACAGGCGCTCTCATTCATTGCTGGTGGCAAAGCAAATGATACAGACACTTTAGAAGATAACCAGGTAGCTTATTGTAAAACTAAACATACTTTTACCATAGAATCCATAAATCATGCTGCTTGGTATTTACTCAAGTGAGTTGAAAATGTATCCAAACAAAACCTGCACACAGGGATGCCTGGGTGGCTCAGTGGTTGAGCGTCTGCCTTCAGCTCAGGGCGTGATCCCGGAATCTGGGATCAGATCCTGCATCAGGCTCCCTGCAGGGAGCCTGCTTCTCCCTCTGCCTGTGTCTCTGCCTCTCTCGATCTCTCTCTCTCTGTGTCATTCATGAATAAATTAATAAATCTTTAAAAAAAAAAAACCTGCACACAGGTGTTTACAGCACTATTATTCATAATCGCCCAAACTTGGAAGCAATCAAGATGTCCTTCAGTAGATTAATGGATAAATAAATTGTAGTATATCCAGACAAAGGAATATTATTCACTGCTAAAAATAAAATGAGCTTTCTTGCCAGAAAAAAGCATGGAGTGACACATATTGCTAAGTAAAAAAAAAAAAAAAAAAAAAACCTGTCTGAAAAGACTATGTATCATCTAATTCCAACTATATGATGTTCTGCAAATGGCAAAACTACAGAGATAGTAAACATATCAGTGGCTGTCAGGGTCATGGCAGGGCAGGTGGGGAGTAGGCGATGGATAGGTGAGATGCAGGGGGACGTTTAGGGAAGAGAAACTGTTCTCTGTGATACTATAATGGTGGACACATGACATCACACACTTGCCAAAACCCAAAGAGTTCATAACACAAAGGGTGAACCCTAATGTAAACTATGAACTCTAATACTGTATCAGTATTTGTTCATCAAAGTATACCCCACACTGGGGGACCTGGCTGGCTCACTTGGTAGCATATGTGACTTTTGTTCTCAGGGTCGTGAGACCAAGCTCCTTGTTGGGCATGGAGCCTATTTAAACAAAAAAAAGTATACCACACTAATATAAGATGTTAATAGTAACTGTGGGAAGAGGAGAGGTAAATGGGAACTCCCTGCATTTCTGCTCAATTTTTCTATAAGCTTACAATTGTGCTAAAAAATAAATATCTACTATAAAACACACACACACAAAAATTTCTTTTAAAAAAGCCATAAGCCATGAATGCTGAAATGCTATCTACTAGAGGGAAGAAGGGATGAGGAGGTGCAAGTGGAGATGGAACATCTGGCTTCGGTATTGAGCACTAAGCTTCAAGACCTCCCTTGGTGATGTGGGACCAGCAGCTCCACCTCTGAGCTCAGTGCCCCCAGGTTCCCATCCTGACTCCACCAGCGCCAGCCCTTCCGTGCCACCATGGACAAGTGTCCTGAAGCTCCTTTTCAGATTAATATCTTCCTTTTTAAACCACAGACAATAAAAGTACCTCTGAAAGATTCCTGCAAGCATCAAGTCAGAGAATGCTTGTGCAGCATGGAGCAGAGTCACCGGATGTCATAGGATATCAATAAGTGAATATTATCATTAGTCATCTTGGTCCAATCACTTAACCATTTTGAACCCGTTGACTTGTGTAAAAAAATAAAATAAAGGGCAGCCCCGGTGGCCCAATGGTTTGGAGCCGCCTTTGGCCCAGGGTGTGATCCTGGAGACCCCGGATCTAGTCCCATGTCGGGCTCCCTGCATGGAGCCTGCTTCTCCCTCTGACTGTGTCTCTGCCTCTCTCTCTCTCTCTCTCTCTCTCTCTCTCTGTGTGTGTGTGTGTGTGTGTGTGTCTGTCATGAATAAATAAATAAAATCTTTAAAATAAAAATAATAAAAATAAAATCAAGGAAACAGGTACAGGAAGCGCTATGCAAATCGCTTTGTCTTATGTCTCGCCACTGTTTAGGTGATTCCTCAGCTTCTATCTGGACAGTTTGCCTTTGGGAATCACACTGGCCCTTTTCTGACCCTGGGCTTCTCTGTCTCAGTAGCACTAGCATTTTTCACTTTTGTCGTGAGGGCTGTTCTTTTCTATAATCAGCCAAATCCTGCCAGTTTGTGAATGACTCTCTCAAAACAAGTTAGGCCCTTAAGCAAATTATAACAATCAATGCCTTAGGACCGCACAAGGATTTGCTAATAAAATATGCACTCGGTGCATTAAAGAATATCTTTGTAGCTTAGGTCTGTTACCATCACAATTTGAACTTATTCCCACAGAGCAAATGCTTTGTGTGCTTGAAGAAGGTAATATGACTTGATGTCATTGACAATTAGTATTGAGTTAGAAAGGTCCCATTTTCAACAGATGCAGGTCTAAGATCCTTCAAATACTGCATGTGACTTATTTTATCAAAATAAAGCAACTTTAAGATGAATCATCTTTGTCTACAATCAGTTTAACCACTCGGCATGTTTTCCTCCTAACTTTAACCAAACCAGGAAGTCTCTCAGCCCTTGTAAAAATATTTTTCATTTACGAAATCATAAGCACTGTTCCTATGGGGATCAGCTCAGTCACCACATTAAAAATAACTAATTAACTTCCTGTGTCACTGATGAGACATCGTATCCAATACTAATCATTTTTATCACTCTCAAATTTGTAACCTTGTTTCCCCTTCCACAACATGAAGGATTTCACTGAAAGTGCATTAGCCTTATATCGTGGACTTTGAGTCATTTATCACCAAGAAGTATGGTTCCTTTAATCAACCAGCCTTAACGGGCACTGGGTTTGTCAGAGGAAATAGGTGTGTGTTTTCACCAATCAACCAGCCTTAACGGGCATTGGATTTGTCAGAGGAAATAGGTGTGTGTTTTCACCCCCTTGACTTACCATTATCTAATAAAGCAGGGAAACGTTGTTGAAGAATAAAAAACTAGATGGAAATACCTTAATTTTTTTAAGATTTTTTTTTTTTTTTTGAGAGAGAGAAGCATGAAGGGTTGAGCAGTGGAAGGAGCATGAGGAAAGACAGAAACAGACTCCTGGCTGACCAAGGAGCCAGATCCCAGGACCCCAGGATCATGACCTGAGCTGAAGACAGACACTTAACCAAGTGAGCCACCCAGGTGCCCTTGAAATTGTTTTTAAAGTTTATTTAAGTAATCTCTAAACCCAATGTGGGGCTCAAACTCACGACTCCGTGATTATGATCCACATGCTCTTCTGACTGAGCCCACCAGACACCCTATAGATGGAAATACAACATTTCTCTATCTCAGATACCAGTCACCTTATCTCTTGAAACAATTCTGATTGGTATATATTAACATCAAGCAAAACATTTGAAAGACAGGGATAAAAATTCATCCAAATCTATTTAATATCATCTAAATCTACTGGGAAAAACATTCCGGATGATCATACACTTATTGCCTTAAGAATGAAAAATACCAACAAATACCAAGAACTAAAACTGAGGGACATACCTCAGCCTCCAGCTAAGCCTACTCTTGGCAAAGATGGACAAATGCACTTGTCTTTGTCCTATAGTTGATTTTGAACATGTTAAAGCACTCCATCCAGGATGATTGAATTGCTGTAAGAGAAATGCTGTCTGGCTTTTTTTGGTCACATGGAAGCATAATGATGGGCAGGCCAGGGATCTATTTGAACAGAGGAATCCAGCCCTGTTAAGGGAGGTCTAGGGAGGAAAGAAATTGGTGCCAGGAAGCTCACTTTAAGAAAGCAAGAGAAATGAATGCAAGAAAGTAGAGCCCAAAGTTCTGAAGATTTGCAGAGGATCAGAGAAGTGAAAGGATCTTGTGAGCCCCCATGGGTAGTCAAAGTCCAAAGTCATAGTGGACCTTTCAGAGACACAAAAAGGAAAAACATCGGGTCATATAGTGCTGATCTAGCAAGCAGGGTTATGTTACCTAAACCCAGTTTTGTACATCATAGCAGTTTCTCAGTATAGAGGTATGAAAGCCGGGCTACTCGGTGCCAATGTACGTGGAGCCCTGGGGAGCAGCAGTGAATAAGACAGAGTCCTTGCTCTCTTTCAGTTTATAAGTCATGAGACACACAATAGGCTAGGAAACAAATTAACAATACAATTTTAGTAAAGAATACATGTTATGAAGAAAATAAAGTAAGGACCAGAGTGATGACAGGTAAGTAGAATGGACGGAGGGCAACTGTCAAGCAGTATTGGAACAGACCTCAATGAACTCACTGTCCAGGGCTCCTTTCCAAAGGGGCATCAGAATGGGAAGGCCAGAGATTCCCAGGGGTGCTACATGAGCCAATTTGAGATAGCCTTCATGGCTAACTTAAAAATTTAAAGAGTTCTGTGTTTCCTTTGTTATGTCAAGATATACTGCTTTTCTATTTAAGGTAGTGATAAAATTTTAATAAGTTATTTAAATAAAAAGACAGGAACTTAACACTCGTAAGTAAATAACAGTGCAGGTAACAGACAGATAAAAGAAAATTTGGAAAATAGTACAGGAAGAGCAGAATGAGTCAATTGAGTTCATGACATTAGTTGTAAATAATATTGCCGAACTGGAATCTACTGAAATGTTAGTACCCCAACTGGCATGCCCTCCTCCTTCTTCAGATCAAGAGAAAAAGAAAGTGTTGGCACTCAGCTAATTAAAAGAAGTGGGGAGCAAATACTTTTGTTCATGGACTCTAGAAAAAGAATTTAAAAGTCATTATACCCTATTTTAAAATTGCAGGCGTCAACTCAGATCTCACTTCCCCCCTGGGCTGTCCATTCATCACTTGTCCTCTAGTAATCACAATATCTGTCTTTTCAACTCAAGTGTTAAGTGCATCAAGAGCAGTGGCCATGTCATACATTATTTCATATTTATTTTATGTCCTGGCACAGTGTTAATGCTGGATCTTAGGTTAAATGGATATGTAACCAAACAAATCAATTAAGTACCATGGTTTTATGTGACCTGAGGTCGGGCAGTATGATGGTTTAGGTAGTTTTAAATACTCGTTTCTCCAATGGACAATACGTGGTAATGCAGTGTCCTGCCAAGGTGAGTCTAACAGCGGGTAGCAGATCCCTAACCACCCAGATAAAGTCACACAGTGGACAACCAGACCTGAGAGAGGGTTGACAGAAGGAACTCAGCTACAATTCAAAATAGGTAATAGTACTGGTACATTTTCCACTGGCGATGACAACTACATATTCTTAGTGAACACCATACTATGCACCAAGCATGTTTCTCTGGTCTTCCTATGTATTATTTAATTTAAAGCTCACAACATCCTTGTGAGACAAGTACTGCCATTATCCTAATTTGACAAGTGAGGATGCACCAAAAACTTGCCTAAGTTCAAACAGCCAATAAGTAGAAAAACGAGGATTTGAACCCAGGCACTCTGGTCCAGAGCCACTATATTGACCACTGCTTGTCATAGGCGATTTATAGAGACAGAAGCTCAAAGATTCACTTATTAGCTAGAACTCAGTACAGAGTAAAGACCAAGTCTTGGGGATAGGGCAGAAATCTGTATGTCGGAGCCAGAACGTAAGTTCAGTGAGGTATTGACATTTAAAGACAACTTAATATTCACCCCAGCATGTCAGGCTAGCCTCCCAAAAGTCTCCTGACTCAGGTCAGGAACTGGTCCTGGACATGCAGACAAAGCTAGGCAGGCCTGAGGAAGGTAAGGCTGGAAGCTGAACCATATGGATCTTAAATCATAAAGATCTTAAAGGTCCCCTCACTCCAGAGGGCTCTTTGGGGTCTAGCAGCAAATGTCATGACTTTCTAAGACAGAGAGAAGACAAACATAAAACACTCAAGTGGCATCTGATTCAATGCAAACCATAAGTTTTCTTATCAAATTCAAGAAGGCAAACATAACTAAAATCATCATCCTTAACTCTCACTGTTTTAGAAGTCTTAGCCAGAAGGCAAAAGTAAGTAGGCAGAGAGAGAAATAAAGAGAGAGAGAGAGAGAGAGGAGGTATAAAAAAAGAGGAAGGGAAATTTAAAATGGTAACAAACTAAAAAAAATAAATATAAATAAAAATAAAAAAATAAAAAATAAATAAAATGGTAACAAACTGTATATGATACACCACATGTGAGTGAAGGCTGAGCTACTTAGCCTCCATGTGTCATCTGTGCCCCGAACCCTCCGTCATCACCATCCAAAGTAGTTCCCTGTTGATCTGTACTGAGGCGGTCACAAATGTCCTGTGATAACTAGGAGTGACATCTGGTCTCTGCCTAACACACACACACACACACACACACACACACGCCATATAGTCTCTCATCTAAATGATGTGACCAAATCTGAAGAAGCAATCTGTCACTTCAGAAGCTCATTCAGCCAAACAGTGCTGGCTAAAAGCAATTCCTTCTTTACCATGGCACCCAAAAGAAGTTTCCTTGTTGCACTATTTACGTTTAATTACAGTCTTCAGTAGCTAAATGTGGAAATATGGGGAGCTTTATTAGTCACATTTCTAGTTAAATATTATCATATTCCTGAGTTTTATTCTAGTAATAGTTCTAAAATTAGATTGCTTAATAACAATAATGAATGTGCCTTTCTTCTAAATACAGATTAGTAATCTCAGGCTGAGAGCATGCTAAATTAAGAGCTGCAGTGCATTGTAAATTTGGAAGCTCTCCTCAAGAGCTCCTACCAAGTAAACCTAATCTTTCTTCCTCAGGATGGAATATTCCTTCCTCTTGACCCAGACCTTCCCCTTCCGGGATGCTGATTTGCACGGAGAGCAGCCAATTTCATTTCCCTGAGCCGGCCCACACGGGACCATGGGTAGGAGTGAACTGCCCTCTCTCTGCAGAGCATCCTGTACGTCAAACTATTGTAATCCAGAGTGTTTGTGTATGTGTGTGTGTGTGTATCTGTGTTTGGGGTGGGATGTGGGGCACTGCCTGAGTTGAGAGAAAGCCTCTTTCATCCAACTACCTGCAGGTTACCAGCTGGAATAGCAGACAGAAGCAAAACATGTACTTACGTCACATCAAGAGAAGGAAAGAAAAGGCAAGCTGCTTAAAAGAGGGAGGGGGGAACAGCTTTTCAGGGACTTTGGGGAAAAAAATACATTCAAAACTCACCAAATGATTGAAATGGAAGGATAACAGTGAATTATTTTCAAAGAAATAACATTTCTGCTTTTTTATGATTTTTGTATCAAGGTAGATGTGTTTGCAAATAGAAATAGATTCCAATCCTCTCAAGTGTGAAAGGAATGCATGTGATGGGCTCAGTACATCTTCACAATGAGAATCCTAATCCAGTGCTCCCTGCTGAACCTGGCATAGCATCGCTGCCCCCCCCCACCATGAGCCCTGACATCCTGCCTCATGGTGAGAGTCAGGCTGAGCCTAAGTGAGGTTACGGTGGCTTTAGATCAGGTTCTGTGTTTTTCCTCGCGTGTTCTTACACTTGGAAGACAAGCCTTCACCTCTGCGGGGGACGTCACAGAGATTTTGGAGAACTGCTGTGTATGTTTTTACACTTAACATACGAGAGGCACCAAGAAGCAACGGAACAGTCACCAAGCTTGGAGTCTGGGGATCTGAATTTGGGGCCAAGCTCTGCCATTTCGTGGACCTGTGGCTTTGGACAAGTCATGCAATCTTTCCTCCAATGCAGAATCGTGCCCAGTCTACTGCAACGCTTTTGTGAGGCTCGCATGATAGGCAGCACACAAAGGTAATTTGCAAACGGTAAAGCATCATATTAACACAAAATACTGCTCTCATTATGACTATTATTGTTGATTGTGGCTATTCATTCACTAGCTTTTCCCAACACTCCCCATACTAAATATATGGAGCTCTATGGTGAACGTTCAGTTAGGACTTGTTGATGTGCTAACATAGAAGTATTTGGGACTTCTATTCTCTATGAGGAAGATGTATGAGGTTTAGTCTGGAGCTCCCAAGAGCTAAACATGTGAACGTGACCACAACAAAGAAGTCAGCAAAATTAGAAGGCTCAATGAGAGGGTTTCTGGGATCTCTTCCAGTTCATATAGTCTGTAGTTCCTCTCTCCTCTTCATTCATACCATCCCAACCCTGTGAAACCTGACTTTGCCACCACTGTCCCTTGGCTTCTGCCCTCATGCCTCTCTATATGTTGTCCTAAAGCACGCTTTCTTCTTTGCTTTCCTCCCTAGGGTCTAACCCGAGGCTTAGCTGTGAATCAAGGGATGTGTATACCTCAAAATGTATGAATAGAAACAATGCTATAACAGTGAAATACTCTTTGGCGAACAATGCGAATGCTTCCCTTTCTGTAGGCAGGTAGGTAGGGATGGATGGTTGAAGCAGACACAGGTAGGTTCAGAGATCTTGGAAATGGTCCTGAACATTGGAGGATAGCATGCTATATTTCACATAAATACGTTTAATGCTATATGCCCTCCTGATATCACCACATCATAGGACAAATGGTGGATTCCATTCAGGCTTAGCCCCTTTAGCTGAGTAAATCTTGATGAGTTATACAGCTCATTCACTCAACACATGGTTAATGACGAAATGTGCCAGTCAGTGCTTTATGCAATAAAGGTGTATTGGTAGGGAGCGCCTGGCTGGCTCAGTCAATAGAGCATACAACTCTTGATCTGAGGGTTGTAAGTTGGAGCCTCACGTTGGGTGGAGAGATTACTTAAAAACAAAACAAACAAAACAAAATCCTTAAAAAATTGTTAAAAATTAAGATTAAGGGGATAAAAAAGATATAATGGTGGACACAAACAGGTATGGCCCCTCCCCCATGGAGCTTACATCCTAAACAGCATTACAGTCTTTAATCAGAGAATCCTACAAATGAATTTACAGCTACAGTAAGAGCTACAGAGAAGAAGGGCACTGTGCTAACACAGTGAACGATACAAGAAAACTGATGTGGTCACAGTGGATCAAGGAAGTCTTATCTCAAGATGGTGTGATGGGGCTGGCATTGAAAGGCAAAGTAGGAATTCTGGGGCCAATGAAGATTTGGGGGTGGGGGTGAGGCAGCAAGGACATTCCAGCAGAAGGAACAAGTCCAAAATGCCCACTGAGGCTTAGTTAAGCAAACCACAGGAACGTCTGTGTGATGGAAGAGCAGAACATGAGGAACAGGCATGAACTGGGGCCAGACAGGGAGGCCAGCAGAACATGGCGGCTGGGTGAAGGATCTTGGTCTTCACCTGAAGAGCAGGCCAAAGTCATTCAAGTGCTAGAAGCTGGTGATGGCATAATTGGATTTGCATTCTGAAAAGATCCTCCAGCTGCTGTGGAGCAAATAAGTTCAAGAAAGTCAAGGGTGCCCTGCTGGTGATGGGCTAAGTCGGGATCCCAGACCAAGGTTGGAGATGACAGAGGTGCAGGCCCTCATACATCACCATGCTGACTACCTGTGCACAATTTTGGAAGGGTTGAGTCCTAAGCACCTCTGAGATCCAATTGAGATGTCAAGAAGGCAACTGGATATAAAAATCTAAGGCCAAGAGGAAAGGTCAGGGCTGACAAGAAGATTTGGAACTAGAGCTAACAAATGAACCATGAGACCTAGCCAGGAATGAGGTTATCTCATGAGAGAATGGAGAGGAAGAATAATCTCAGAACCCTCATTTCTTTGGCTATAAAATAGGAATTGTAGCAGCTATTTCACAGAACTTTTGTAGCTGAGCTGTAGCAGGCAGGCAATAAAAATTCAGATGTATTCTGATAGCATTAAGAAAAATAAAAAATTAGCCAGTTGCAAAGCAATTTACAGGATGAGCCCATTTTTAAAATTATTTTTAGAAGCGTATTTTAAGTTCTAGAAAGACAGACTAGGACTTTACTTTGCATTTATGAACGAGGGCTGTCAGGTGATCGGGTGAGGACAAAGGATGTAAATTTTCTTTTTTTTTTTTTTTTAAGATTTTACTTATTGATTTGAGAGAGAGAACCAGTGGTAGGAAGGAGCAAAGGGAGAGGGAGACAGAAGCAGACTCCTTGCTGGGCAGGAAGCCCGACGTGGGACTCCATCCCAGGACCCCAGGATCATGACCTGAGCCGAAGGCAGACTTTTAATGGACTGAGCCCCTGAGCCTCCCAGAAGCCCCAAGTGATGTAAATGTCTTGTGGTCCTCGATCATTCCTCAATTGCCTGCAGGGAACACGCATTCTTTCTATCGTGAGAAAATAAAATGTCTCACTGTTTCAATTACATGAAAGCACTTTTCCAACATTAGAGCCAAAGATGACGAAACAGCCTGAAACAGCAGGCTGTGAGGGTGGCCTGGGTCTAGCACATGTGGCCGAGAGGCTTTGTTTGAGGCCAGTTTGTTTCCAGGTCTCCACCACAGACACAGAGAGGTGAAATCCTGGCATCCGACCCACTGACTGTTTCGGTCTCAGCTGACCTGGCTGGCTTTCCATGGCATACACAGCCTGAGAACCACTGGCCTTGCCAAGCCCTTTGTCTGCAGTTGTCCACAAAGAATGGCCACAGCGCAGAGGTCCTCAGAGGCCTGGAAAATCCACACCTGATGGCCACACACAAGTGAAGTCTTTGTAGCTGTGCCTAAAATCCGGTTGCTTCCTTCTCTTCTAACCAATAGTCTGGAAGCTTACAATTAGGTTACATCCACGCTAGCATGCTCAGGGTGAGCGTGCTGTCAGGGAACGTGACCCTGAGCATACGAGGGATAACAATGCTTGTCTCTCTGCTTAGCTCTCCCCGGCCTTTGGCCTAAGTGAGGAAGGACCCACAGGCACTTGTGGATAAATGCTGTCCGGTGTGATGGAAGGATCTCTATTGTGGTTGTCAGGAAACCTAGAATGTGGCTCTAATCGCACAGGAATCATCTGCATGACCCTGACCAAGTGCCTTGACTTCTTTCTCTCTTTGTTTTGTTTTGTTTTAAAAGATTTTATTTATTTATTTGAGAGAGAGAGGGAGAGAGCACAGAGGGAGAGGAAGAGAGAGAAGCAGGATCCCAGCTGAGCCCCCTGCGGGACTCCATCCCAGGACTCTGAGATCCTGAGCGGAAGGCGGATGCTTAACTGACTGAGCCACCCAGGTACCCCTCTCTCTTAGTTTTTATCTGTAAAATGAAAACCATTCTCTCTGGAAGATCTCATGCAATACATAGGCTGAATCCACATGCTGACCAGCAAATAATTTATAAAACACATTCATTTGAGTGTTTGGGAGCAGGCTGACAAGGAACACCCTACTACAATACTACCTCCCACCTCCAATCACCAAGACAAGGAACACCCTACTACAATACTACCTCCCACCTCCAAGACACCACCTCCAATCACCACCCCCAGTCAGTCTTCAACATATTCCCTTCCTCCACTTTCTCCAAAATGCTGATAGCTATCAGAAAGTATTTTTTCCTTTAAAGATTTATTTATTTATTCATGAGACATGAATAAATTCATGAGACATGAATGAGGCAGACATTTATTCAGAGACATTTATTCATGAGACGTGAATGAGGCAGAGATACAGGCAGAGGGAGAAGCAGGCTTCTCATGGGGAGCCCGATGTGGGACACAATCCCAGGACCCCGGGATCACAACCTAAGCTGAAGGCAGATGCTTAACCGCTGAGCCATTCAGGCATCCCAGGAAGTATTTTTGTTACACACCTATTTTCTATTTCCCCTCCTACCCAAGAAGGACAGACAGATTGGTTGTGTTTGCTTGAGGTATCCTCATGGCTAAAATCGAGTCTGGTAAACAACAGTGCTTCAAAAAAGTGATGAATGAATGATTTTGAATGCCAACAGGTCCTTTTAGGTGATAAGGGTCTTGCAAGTTTCCCAAAATAAAGAGCATGTAGGATTCTGACTAGAGTATTGACACAGAGTCATGGGTTAAACACTGCTCCCCCCCACCCCAAAACCCTTTAGGACATTAAGCCTTGATGCATTGAGAGAAGAGATGCACACAGTGGGTACAAAGACCAGGGATCAGAAGACCTGGTCTTGGTTCACTTACTAAAACTTAGTAAATCTCTGTGAACCTAGGTCTCTACATCTCTAAAATAGAGGTAACAATAGTACTTGCCTTATAGGATTGGGGTGGGGTTGAATGATTTTATACTGGGCAGGGATGGGGTTGGGGAGTTCTAAGTGGAAAAGCATTATACAAATACAAACTGCTGTCCTATAAAGAACCCAAGGCATTTGATACTGCCAAAATGACAAGGGGATGCCAATACAAAAAAAACGGAGCTAGCTTTGACTTGGACATCCGTGAACAGGAACCAAACTAAATGGGCTGTAGTGTATTCTAGGCCCAAAGAAACAGTCTTTGCAAGTACTGCTGGCACTTTCAAGGAGCTTCCCCCCACCACCTCCTTTTTTTTAATGTTCTAAACACTTACCTGAATCTGTTACCAAAAGATTCATATAAAATGGGCTGGGATACCTTGTTTTCTTCCAGACATTTGCAAATCTTCTTCAGAGGTGTCTGATCTTGGCAAATAATCGATTAACATCAAATTACCAGGATTTTATTTCTGTAACATAAGTAATATAACTAAAGGTGGTTATAGACAATGATGTGTTCCCTGAGCACAGACCATGAACTCATGGACGGCACCTCACAGAACCGTGAGTCACGGGTGGCCGTCCACGGGGTTCAGCAAAGGTTGCCCAAGAGAACCAGCCCTCAGCCATTATGTGCTACTTACACTACAGAAGAGGTATTTCAAAGGAAAAAAAGGGAGCTGATCTGCTATTCCATACGTACCAGAAATGTTAAACTTCAATCATCAGAAAAATATTAGAAAAGCAGACACTTGTAACTACACCAATTGTTTTTTTTTTACACCAATTGTTAAATATGATTTTTTTAAACGTGATCAATATGGCATGTCTCGGTTTCTTTTTTGTTTTGTTTTGTTTTTCCAGATCAAAGAACTCACTAAAAGTACCCTTCTGAGAAACTTAAAAAAAAAAAAAAAGACATTTGTGTAAAAAAAAAAAAAAAAAAAAAAGACATTTGTAAATTTGGCCTAAAACATATGTGGTTGAAAGCCCTTGACTTTTGGCCTTTATTTTTTTCTCTCTCTCTTTTTCAAGGGAGCTTCAAAGTCAGAGCTTGGTGGCTTTGGCAGGGCCCTGCTTTGAAGACTTGGGAGGAGGGAAGTCAATTAAAAACAGGTCACAGGATGTAGCATTTCAGCTAAACTAGCTGCCGATCTTTATGGATTGGAAGCTCTGAGCCATCAGCCCCAACTTCTTAATTGCGGCAACATAATTAGCAGATCATAACATCGGCTCTTTCGGCAGAAGTTGTGACTGGCGGTGAGTGATTCTGACCCCACTCCCACCCCTTTTTCTGACAAGCATGATTATTGGGAGAAGCGATCAAAGTCCTTACAGGACGCAGTCAGATTATACTCTTTAAACCGAGTCTGGACCACCCTCCCGCCCTGGCTGCACTGCAAATGACCCTCGCGGGCTGCTTGAAAGACACATCAGAGGGCATCCGTATGCAAAACGGTTCCTTGCCCACTGTAATTTCACATAATTGCAGGAGAAAAAAAAAAAAGAATTTGTATTATAAGCTGAAAACAATCAAACCAGGAGAAATCCAGAAAGCCCGGCTCTTCACCCAGCGGACTCAAATAAAATTGTGACCTCTTAATTAGAACTGCTGCTGCCACGGCCATTTGTTCCATTCGGATGTGACTCGGGGCCTTGAACTTGAAAGCCTTGTCCCTGTTGTAGCAATCCCTGCTTCCCTCCGCTGACAAGGTTTACTAGCGACGCGGTTGTCCCCTTTAGGAGGTGTGGTCGGTCTCACAGGGTCGTGGGGGTTTTGATTGCTTTTTTTTTTTTTTTTTTTTTTTTTTTTTTTTGCTTTGCTCTGCCTGGACTGCCTGGAGTCCTGGGCCGGCCTCCCCCCGCGGTTGGCAGTGTGCTCTGAGCCGCGCCGAGGTCGCCTGGGCCGGGGGCAGGTGGGCTCCCGCAGTGCGCGGGAGCAGGTGCAGCCGCGAGGTCGGGCCCTGCAGCAGGCAGCGCGGGGTGGGGGTGGGGGGGCCGCAGGGGACGTGCGGGCGGGGGGGGCCCTCGGCTGCCCGCAGGTGCCACCCTCCCTGCCGCCCGGACCCCACAGCTCCCGCCCCGGGGGCTTCCTGCATCTGGGCCACACTCGTGGACACCTCCCCCTCCCGACCCCTCCCGGAATGAGAATCAAGGTCAGTGTCCTTTGACCAGTTCAGGAGGCACGGGGCTCATCTGCCGGAGTGCGGGGTACATTTCCTGACTCCTGCATCATTGATCACAGCCCTTTGAATGAATGACAAGTAAGTAGGCTCCGGTGAGTCTTAGGGGACTTCTCTAAGTGACTTTGGGCTGGGGAGATCCTAGCTGAGCCTCCCCCCGCCCCCCCCCCCCCCCCCGCACCCCTGGTCACCTGCCTCGTGGGGTAGGAGGCCGCCTGTTACTTCCTCCTGATGAAGGGTAAGTCCTTGGCTGAACTGAGAAGATAAGCGCTGGCCCAAGAGTACATTGCGGAGAGAGAAGCAAAGAAGTCCATGCGTGTGCTTCGAGGGAAAGGAAACAAAGTCTGGGCCCTTCTCATGAGCAGTGGCAAACCCCCGTAACCAAATTACGATCTGTAATCAAAATTAGAGACAGTTTATGTGATCCAGTTACTGTCCTGTCATCTGTCGTGGATGCGAGTCCCCGAGGGGCCTAAAGACAACCGTGTTTATTTTCCTTTACATGGCAATGGAGCTAATTACAAAGGCCACAAAATAACATGGAAAAAATGTTCACAAAGCCGTATTATGTGGGAAAAAACAAAAAACAACGCAAAACTCCTGGACGCAATATGAGTACAAGTATGTAAAATCACATCAGTGGTTTGTTCAAATTATTGTTTTTGCTCTGAAACAATATCATCATTGTTCTCCCTTCACGTTGTCGTATTTTTGCCTGTTGATGCCTTCGGTGGCGTTTGGGGTGTCAGTGCATTTATTTCAGTGTGAAGAATACGTTGGTCTGTTGGCCACAGGTCAGCTCCGCTCTGCTCATGGGGCCAAACGACAGGATGGGACAAGGCCGGGCCACAGTCCTTACAAAGTGATTTGAGGCTTGTCACGTGGTGCTCGGTCTCTAATGAAGTCTCGCAGCGGATGTGGGGACTTGTCCTTGGATGCGCTGGGGAGTGACCATGGCAACAGCTCACAAGTCCCCCAGGCTTACTGCTCGCTGTTACACATCCCTGCTGGGCTTGGGGCGGGGGGGGGGGGGGGGGGGGGGCGGCGGGTAGCCAGGCTCAGACAGGGGAACAAAGTCCTTCCCAGTCCTTCCCATGCACACAAGCTCACCTGGCTGCCAGAATAATGCCGAGACTGGGAGGAAGGATGTCATCCCTACATGGCATGAGGAGCTTGTAAAAGCCTGCCAGCTTTAATCAAGGGGCTGCTACTGAGAAAAATGAGACCTGGCCATTCCCTTGGGTAGGGGGGCAGGCCCGTGGTCCTGTACCCAGCTCTGGGTGGCCTATCCACAGTACTCTGTACCCTGCGTTTAGTGTATTTTAAGTGCATTACATTTACACACCCACCCATACATGGTAGCGGAGGCCTCCGTTGTACAGATCGCTTTCCTACTAGGAACTGCTCAGGGTGAGAGACTTGACATTATACAATCCAACAAACGAGAAATGTAACCAGTATATATGCAGCCCAAAGCATTTGCCTTCCCTTTTAGATTTAAAACAAATCATCAGAAAGAAGAAACTGCCAACAAAATCCAAACCAAAGAAATATAAAACTTCTCTTAGAATAGAGAAGAGCTCTGCCTTGTATCCCATGGCAGAAATAGTGTAAAACCCCTGCCGGGGAAGCAGAGTGAGCGAGCTAGTGGCTGGGTGGGTTGTAACAGATTGGGTTTGTTTCAGGAAACTGTTTTCTAACCTCCAACTTCTCTTCATGACATTCCTCCTCTGCCTCGTCTTTGAACTCTCTGACAGAGAGCACTTTACACTCTCACCTTCCAGCACCCTCTACCTCACCAGCAAACGGATGCCTATATGTCAAGCCTAGCAGGACCTGGGACATCATCTGGGTTCCCGGCCGACAGGTGAGGAAGTGAAGGCTCAGAAAGAGTAAGCGACCCCAAGTCCCAAACCACAGCATCTGTTGGCACACCTGGTCTTACTCTCCAACCCAGCCATCTTCCACCACAGCCAGGACGGTACCATCTGTGAACCAGAAGAGAAAAAGAGAAATAGATGGTAAACACTCCCTAAAAAGTGGCAATAAAATAAATAAATGGTATCCAATCAATAGTCATCACTACTACCTAAAAAAAGAAACAGTCAGTAGAAAGAACCCTCCGGTCTTCCCTCCATGTTATTTGCACTGACACGAACCAAGCCTCTTCTGTGCTCTGGGCACTTGACACATATTAATTTAATTCCCACATGGATATCAAAGTTTTTTTTTTTTTACACTTATTTACTCATGAGAGACCCAGAGAGGGAGGCAGAGACACAGGCAGAGGAAGAGGCAGGTTCCCTGCAAGGAGCCCGATGTGGGACTCGATTCCGGGATCACATCCCGGGCGGAAGGCAGACTCTCAACCACTGAGCCATCCAGGTGCCCCTTTCATTTTTTAATCCAAAAGAACAAGAAAAGGAAGATCCATAATCTTACTATGTAAATAAACACTGTTGCCATTTTGAAAACAAGAGGGATATGTGCACATGTACAGAAAACTTAAACAGACAAAAAATATATATAAATAAAATGTGTAAACCTTCCTCCTGGCCCCTAACTCTCCATCCCTCTCTCACAAGCCAACTTCACAAACTCTCATGATTCCCATTCCCCCTCCTGTGGATGCGCATTCATAGGATCCACATCTCCCCATGCAACATTCTTCAACATTTTCACCCACACGCACACATGAAAAAACCCGAATATACCCTTTGTTCTGCATCTTACTCTTATCCACTTAATATTTTCAGACAACCTTCCATGCGGCATATACGTCTTTATTTTCAAAGTCTGCCCAGTACACCATCCCGGGGATGTACCACAATTTATGTAATTCCTTCCCTATTTGTAACACCTTGCTTGTTTCCAGTTTTTCCCATCAGGGAGGCATCATCCATTCCACTTTGCAGGGAGAGGAAGTGGGGCTCAGAAATGATAAACGGGCTCATTGTTTGATCTTGCTCTAAAATTTAAAAAACAAACAAACAAACACAGAACTAGCACCTAAATCTACATTTTGTTTTGTTGCCTTTCTTTAATACTTGGTATTTACCCAGCTAACCCAAGGCACGAGATCTGCCAAACACACAGTAGAGCTTTTTGGTTGTTCCTCTGACATCAATTTTTCTATCGATTCCTGAGAGTAAACACTGACCCTCCAGAATGGGAGACTCCCCTCTGGCAGAGGAGAAATGGGACTTTCTGAGAGGTTGAGAGGGGTGGGCCCTTCCTCCTGAACCTCAAGGTCAGGGCAGAACAGCTCACCTCCAAGCAAGATGGAGTGACCCTGGTTCTCACCGCAGCTAACTGTGCCACTCTGTGCACAGGGGCCCACAGGGTAGTGGGGTAGAAAATGCCAGAACCTCAACTGGATGGGTGGTGGTGTGGCAACACAGGGCCCCCAGACTGGCTAATTATCTGGACGGAGGGAAGAGACTGGTTCTTTACCGGCCAGCGGGGAAGGGGAATGTGGCCTCAGTAGGGCCACACAAGTGAACCCAGCCCCCAATACAGCCTGATTTCACACTTGCCCGCAGGGGGTTAATGACTGTGTGTGTGTGGCGGTCCCAGATAATAGTTCCCTTTTCCAGAAGCCTTTAAGTCCTGTCAACAAGCCTTCTGTTGCTATGCAAAACTGCTGAGCCTCTTCAGTAATTCCAAGCAAGGTAAAGTGCCCGGCCTCCTGACCCTTTTGTAAGATATTGTGCCGCCACTTGTCCGGGCTATCCCAGAAGATTCCACCTTCTTCTTGTAAACAGTGACTGCTTTAGAAGGCCGGTCTGGCAATCCCTCACAGCAAGGCCACCGGATGGCCAGCTGCACTGGGAGCTGCTACTGGCCTCTCTGATCTCAGCCCCCTGCTGGGCTCCCAGCCCTTCCCTGCAAACCAAAAACACACTTGTCGTGCTGAGGTCCTTGCACACCAAAGAAGTCAAAGGAACTGGTGGAAGAGCTCAAGGCGTGAGCGCTATTCAAAATAACATCAGCTTCCAAGACAGGATGGGGACCCGTCTTGCGCCAGAGATCACAGGGCTGAATGACAGTGTCATCTATGTTGATGAAAGCTGAATAAATGTGAGCACGTAGGGACTAGACCATTAAGGGAAGAATCATGATTTGCTCAGTGATAGGGAAACACATCTAAGAACCTAAGCGCTTTCTAATTTGCCATCAACCTGAAACGGTGGCTTCCCTAGTCAGTTTGTACAGATGGCCTCTCTTTGCTCCAAAAACGATTATCCTGCACCGTGGTTTGCAGTTTTATCATACTTTTATCTGTCGCTTCATTTGATGCTGAGAAAAAAGTGGTTCATAACATTCCGAACTTGTGTTTATCTGAGAGTCCATGACATCGGGAAAACACAGCTGAGGATGTGCTCAAGTAGGTGCTCCGAGACCATTCATCAGCTTCACCAAGTTAGCTCACTTTCCCCCAAACCTCTGCGCTGGTACCTCCTCCTCTCCCGGCTCCGGCATTAGCTCCCCCACATGTAAGCACTGGAAAGAAGTGAGAAGATATTTTGCTTCAAACAGAGCTACATCCCTAAAGAGCTACAAATCCTTGTTTTATACTATCTGAGGTCCATCGAGGGTCTGAATAACACTCAAAAGCTGCACTTGTTGAGAGCGTCTGGATTTGCCAAAAGCCCAAACGTGTAGACAGCAGACAAACTGAACGATGCCAAGGAGGACGTTGAGAGGAATGAATGAACTGTAAACGTGGGACAAATAACACATTACTTGAGTAGAAAAGCTGAGAATTTTAAAGACATATGGGCCTTGCTGTCAGATCTTTATGACTTATCCACTGGGGTTTTGTCCGTTCACATGTGCCGTTTACTCATTGTCTTTCCATTTATATTTGGTTTATGTACAGGGAGCTTAATGCCTATGTATTTATATGGTTGGCAAATCTCCCTCTGGTGCGTCTGTTTTTATTCATCAACTTAAAATACTTGCAAAGACCTTCCCTCTTTAAGTCCCACACTAAAATCAGTGGCTAAAAAAAATAAAAAATAAAAAATAAAAAAAATAAAATAAAATAAAATAAAATAAAATCAGTGGCTAAATGAGAGGGTCCCTTTTAGCAAACGCCAGCCTCTGATTGATGCTGGGGTCCCCCCACCCCATGTTTTAAAACTGGAATTGGGAAAGATGGTCTGTAAAAACAAGGGAGGGGGGAGGAATATTCAGACGTGTAGCCCTAAGACACCTGCTTCCAAGCAACACAGCGGCCTCTGCAAATGTCCCCAGATAGCCTCAGGAATCTAAATTGCAGATAAGAAAATCACTCTGTGGATTATTAGGTAAATTTTACCTTCAAGGTAAAAGGAAAATCACCTCTCAAGCTTAGAAATGCAACCAATAGATCCCATCTGCAAATTCAGCTCTCCAGAGGGATCTTAGGAGCAGCCTTCCCCCACCCCTGCAAGCCCCCTCCCTGCCCCCCCATCCTCCCCCTCAGATCTAGCACAGTTGCCGTCAGAGGGATGATTTGGAGAAAGAGAACCATAAATACATGAACAAGTGGATAACAGGAGCTCAGCCACATCTTCCCAGTCCCCCAAACGTTCTAAACACGAAGAAAAAATGAACACGGGGGTGGATTGGTGACTTTGTTGTTTAACCCACAGTCTGGTTGGCCATCTTTACCCAATTTCTAGCGACTGGGACTTGGAAACTTTGAAGTGCTTTTGATGTAGGGGGATCTCCATCTAGTTCGCGTCTCAGGCTAGAATGGAACACTGCACATTCTCAGTGAAAATTGCAGGGTTTCGCCACCACCGCACCACCATCCAATGGTGTTTTTCTGTTGTGTTGTGGTTTCCAGTTCCAACCTAGTTTCTAAGGCCAGGATGTCGATTATTCAGAATTTACCCCTCATGCCACCAGGGTCTGGGGAGACAGAGCCCATGAATGGATGCTGCACTTTCAGGTAAAGTACCAGGAGGGAGGAGTGTAGCTTGTCTGCACAGGACAGTAGAGGTAGCCCTGCAGTCTGGCCGGGAGCCCTTCCACCTCCAGTCTCTTGGGGTAGTCAAGATACCCCTGGGCTGAGAAACACATTCCTGGACAACAGAACTCACATTGTTCTATGGCTTCCAGAACCGGTTTTGGGTGTTGCTACACAATCGTCACCCTGTGTGTGCAGCGGCCTCCTTCTCCAGACAATCACTTCCACATGCTGGGTTTCGGAGCTGGGAGGAAAAAGTCCCTGAGTGTGGTTTGGCCACACACATCGAAGAGGACCCCGTCTCACGCTAATGTGGTGTTAAGAAAGGTTTTACGCTATTTACTTAAAAAGCTAACTCTTTACAACAGTCTTCAGTCCAGGCACACCCTAATGTCATTCTTGTTGAAGTTGGGGTTTCTTGCAGCAAAAGGACTTCCCAGCTTGTTGCAGAGAGCCCAGCATGAAAACCGAACCCTCAGAAGATAAATCAAGGGATCCAAGGTGGGGTCTTGAGCAAAGCCATTCTCCACAGCCCCCCATGGACCTGGGAGGGAGCTGAGCTGTAAGCCATGGCAGAGATGCACCAGAGAAGCTCCTGGACCTGGACTGTCTCAGGGGTACCTAGTAATGTCCTGGGAGAACTGAATGTGTTGGGGTGCAGCAGGCTCCAAAGAAACATTTGCAGAAGAGGAATCCCTGAGACCACCGCACATTTGTCAGAATAGCTCAGCCTCTGCTCTGTGACCATCCAGAGCTCCTTCTGAGGCAAGTGTAACACACTTCACTTCACCTTCTAGACAGTCTGACCTACTGGAAAACAATGATAAATGCAAATCAGAAAGGTCCAGTGAGTAGATGGGTCTCTCTCTTGGCATGAGGCATGTGACCTTCTCTTGGTTTCCCCGCTCTATCTTTAATGGATATCTCTGGGTGAATTCTACGTATGTGGATAGGAGATGTTGGGTCACAGGCGTGCGGTCTCTTTTAAGCAAATATACTTTATTAAAATACATTTGGATGTGGAAGATGGTGTGAATTCATTTGCAAATGGATCTTGGCAGCTTTACCACAGCATTTACAATAGAAATCCTGAAGGTACGAGTTTTCTCATTATGTTTCAAGTGAGATCAGAGTAACCAAAATTGCCAACAGTTTTCCAAATCTCACGTCCCAAGCCAGATCTACCTACTTAGAGAAATTATTTTACTCTTATTAATACTAAGGGGAAAAAAGTGAAGCAAATACCTGGAGCACAGAATAACACATGTCTTTAAGATAGGACTGTCATGGGACACCTGGGTGGCTAAGCGGTTGAGCATCTGCCTTTGGCTCAGGTCGTGATCCAGGGGTCCTGGGATCAAGTCCTGCATCAGATTCCCCATAGGGAGCCTGCTTCTCCCTCTGTCTATATCTCTGCCTCTCTCTGGTCCCTCATGAATAAATAAATAAAATCTTTTTTTTAAAAAAAAGATACAACTGTCACAGTTAGACCTTATGGGACCCCTAGCTCAAGCAGGGCCTCACGGTGGGCACTGCGTAGGAGAGGGAGTGAGGGAGAGTGGTCACAGAAGCTGCACAGGTGTCCCAGGTCATCTGAGCAGACTCAAGGACAGACAGAAGGTAATACGGAAGATAGCCAAGTGTAGGGGATTTTTCCCAAAATCATGAAGGAAGCCTATTACAATCTGATTTTAAATAAAAGCCACTCTACCACAGCAGCTCTGAGATACTTCTTGAATGTGTCATCACTCTTTGCTCTGCTGTTTGGTTCACCTTTACCCACAGCAAAACTTGAGCCCTGTGTCCTACAGCCCAGGAAACATGGACAAGAAAAGGTCAACACGTCCAGTGAAGTCAAAGTGTCAGTGAGCAGGATGGACCAGTAAGATTTCAAGGAAAGAATTTGTGAGGCATCTTTTGAATGAAGGCGGAGCTTTGAAAGAAGGATACAAGCTTATTTGTTTGTCTCTTGGAGCCTATCAGCTGAGACTGGGCTACTTTCGAGGTGAAACTTTTTGTGTTATGTAGCTTTGCTTTGAGATATTTCCCTAGGTCCCCTGGACATCTCAAGAGAGGAAAACATAATTTCTTTTTCTTTTTTAAAGATCTTGTTTATGTATTTGACAGAGAGAAAGAGCGCACAAGCAGGGGGAGCGGCAGAGGGAGAAACAGGCTCCCCACTGAGCAGGGAGCCCAAGGTGGGACTTGATCCCAGGACTCTGAGATCATGACCTGGGTGGAAGGCTGACATTTAACCCACTGAGCCACACAGGTGCCCCAGAAAACATAATTTCTAATTAAGTCTTTTTTTTTTCACCATTAAGTCACAGCCTTAACAAGAGAACTTAGTAAACTGTGCCCTTGGGTTGGCTACTAAGGAGGTAGCAGCAAGCCCCATGGTTTGTTATCTTTCACTTCCCTCTTCGACCTGCTTTTCTGTTTAAATGGGGGAAAAATGAAACAAAGCCTGTTCTCAGTTTATTGACTGCCTAAGTCACGTCCCACTTAGAAAGAACCTCTCATGCCATAATGTCAAATGTCATTCGGTCTAACATACATAATTGTATTAAGCTACTGTAATGATCTCTAATGAGACATTGAATTTCCTCCCAAGAATCAGTCACCAAAGCACATTTTTTTTTCTGACGAGTTAATTAATAAAATACGAGGCTCCTTATGCAAAATATATACCAATGTTTCCCAAGTGTGGCGATGCCTTCACCACTCTGAATAAAAAACCTGAGGCTTGAGGATGATACAGTAATGAGGGCTGGGATTCACGCTGATGCAGACAATTTCACAAGCCTTCTCTTACAGAATAAGAAATGTGTGCTGTGCGGTAAGCAAGGCAGGCAGAGAGCATGGCCAGACCACTGCCAGGAGGGGCTTTCCAATCTGACACCAGGGAGGAGTCATTCAGCCTCCCCAGTTTTGTTCTTAAGACTGTAAAAGGCATCTGCCAACACTGCTGTCTGGTTAATGTTGACTGACTTCTTTGAAGATTGTAATTACAAAAAGATATTTTTGGAGAGTCAAATATACAGAGACACAGATGTTCAGCTGGGAAGTACCTGCTCCAAATATACTTTCATAGGATCAAGAAAGAGTTCTACATGTAAATCCCCATGAAACAAGAGAAAATTCTAGCCTGAAATATTTATCAGTCACTCACTGCCATCCTGGAACAGAATTAGATCCTACTTGTTCCAAAGTGCTCTGCAAAGTAATAAGTTGGACCTTGAGAGAACGATGACAAGGCAAGTCACAATTTAGCAACCATTAGGCAATCACCGTCAACAGGCACTACCTTGGACCCTAGAGATGGTTTCTACTGGTAGAGAATCATAGCCCAGACACCAGGATGCTCCCTGGCCCTGCAGAGCTCCCACCTGGACCCCAAAGGCTCTCGAAAGAGGTGCCGGCCCAGGCTCTGCTTCTTTTATCCTTTTGCCACAGAGAGAGTCTTTGGAATAAAGTAAGTTCTGAGCTATCAGATTTGGCTAACTTATGTAGATCTAGAGAAGCCCCCCAAATCTCCCTAAGTTTTGATGTCATCCAAGTCTTTAGAGAGTCTTGTCTCCCAGACAGACAGGATTCCCAGGGCACAGGAGCCTCATGTAGCATCAAGTGATGTCACTATTGGATGTGAAAGCAGTGCTCAGATATAGCTCTCTGTATCAGAGGTAATGCTGGCTGAGTCATTGTTTTTTTCTGGCTTTTCAGACCTCTCTCCAGAAAACACCTCATAATGGACCATCTCCGAGCTCATCACTTACTGTAATATTTTTTTATTTAATAATGCTGGTGGTGAGCAATGTCTTAGTAAATATTCCATGACAACAACTTGAACCTTCATTATTTTAAAGAAATCAATCTGTAAGGTTGGGCAATCTCTCAAAATCCACATAACCTGTAAACTTTGAGCCTGTGCTTCCTGTTCATTGAGTCACATTACCTCGGTTTACAATTTACTACGTTATATCAAAGTTAAGTCAAAGAAAAAGAAAGCTTCCAGGGTCAGTGTAGAGTGGTGTTTATGTGCATACAGACTTTGGACTGGGTCAGTCCATCAACAACTCTTTATTGACCACATGCTATATGCCAAGCACACAGTAAACAAGAGAGAAAAGATCCTTGCTATCTGGGGTTCGTTCACTCGGGTCGGGATTAAGGATAGAGGGAAACAGACAGACTGGCACACAATATAAATACATACATGAGAGGGAAGGAGAATGAGAAAGAATGCCAGATAATCAGAAGTGCTGAGGGCTTTACCACTGTGTGATACGATCACAAATGACCTGGTGGTTGCTCTCTGAGCAGCTTCCTCCACAACTGAGCCCTGGGGGACAGAAGGAGTCAGCTAGGGTCAGAATCCTGCTCCAGCTGGAAGGAGCAGCTGGTGGGGGTACCTGGGAGGCTCAGGCGGTAAGCGTCTGCCTTCAGTTCAGGTCATGATCTCGGGGTCCTGGGATCCAACCCTGCCTCTGGCTCCGCACTCAGCAGGGAATCTGCTTGAGGAGTCTCTCTCCTTTTCCCACCCCCTCTGCCCTTCCCCAGAATTGTTGTCTCTCTCTCAAATAAATTTTTAGAAAATATTTTAAAAAGAGAGAGAGAAAGAACAGCAAGTGAAGCACAGGTAAAAAGACAGACAGCTTTGGTCTCAAGCTCCAACTCTGTTTGTGTGACCTCAGCACACTACTTTCACTAGGCTCTTAAAGATCATCCTTCACAAAGGGCAGAGGATCTAGCTCACAGGGACTTAAAGGAATAAATGGGAATGGCACATAGTTATTACTCATTAAGAGGTAGTTGATTTTCTATCTCGATACACCCTTCAAGATCCAGGGCCACTAAACTCTCACATTAAAACTTCCCTATGTCTTGACTTTTTTGTTTGTTTGCTTGCTTGTGTGTTTTGTTTCTTTGAGCAAGGGGCTACCAACCAAACAAACAAACAAACAGCAAGGAACTTAAAATCAGAGAAGAGCCAGATTATGAGTTCCTGGAAAGCTTATAAGTCAGGGTTAAATTTATAGGAGGAAATGAAATGCCATTTATTTTGGGACAGGGCTGACTCCTGTGTTAGGTAAGTTAGCACGATCCCTTCGGCCCACAGCACTTTAGGTGAGAGTGTCCGCGAACCCTCTTGCTCAACTGCAAACTCCAACAATGAGAACCGGAAATAGACAAGACCGCTCAACTTATGCTTGTCTCTTACTGCACTTTCTTGAGATGATGAAGACATTTTTTCAAAGACGAGAGAACATGCCAACCACCAGACGAGAAAAGACCTGCCAGCAACGGAATACCCTAGAAGTCCACACCCATGCATCCCCTTCCCTGCCGGTGGTCATGTGCTACTCCCACTCATGATCGTGTCCTTTCTGCCTCCCTGGCATCATTCCCCTGGACTGCCCTCTGTAAAACTGTAGGTGTCCAGCCGTGGGCAGAAAGGTCAGGTGTTAAGGCTTGAGCCTGCCAACTCCTCCAGCTGCCAGCACCCCAAGTATATCCCTCCCTTTCTCTTTTCCAAATCCTTGTGTCTTGAGTTACTGACTTATTTTGTGATGAGTGTATCTGAGTTTGTTCAGCAACAACAGTGTTGGCAAACCAAGTCAGGAGCCGTGCTTTCCATTTGTCCAGCCCCCTCGGGATTCTCAGGACAGCGCAGTTGGCCGACAGTGTCAGGGCTCACCTGTTTGGTTCGCAAGTCACTGGCTGTGATAGATCCATCAGTAACAAGGGGAATCAAAGAAAATGTTCTAATTTTTTTAAAATCACAAGGCAAAAATGAACTTTTAGGTCAAGCGAGGTATTTTAATATCTAAAATTACTGATTTGCCTTTATGATAACACCATCATAAAATTTAGGGTCTCACATTGTCTTGGGGATGGGGTGGGGGCATGGAGGCTAAGTCTGCCACCATCACATGCCCCAGAGGATTTTCTACTAAATTGCTGAGCTCGGGCAAATTGGGTAAAAATCTTGGCGGGTGGTCTAAGGAAAAGCAGGGCTGGGGGTAAGGGGGTACAAGGAGGAAGGACATGCCGTCAGAGGTTCTGGAGACATATGGTGAATGGGGTGAACAGTAATTCCTGTTCTTCCCATAGTTAAAAATGATGAGGTACAAAGCAGGCTCTAACATGATAGAGCCTTAGATAGGTTGGCATGCAGGCCTATTCGGGGCAGCTCCATATGCCCGCACAGAAAGAGCTGAAGAGCAGCGATCTGGTGGAAAGCAGAGCTGGGGTGCTGGTTTCCCATTCAGCCTGTTCATAAAGTACCTCGTGGCCACTTAGGGTATCTGCTTATCTAAGGAAACTTTGAGGCAAAGTGATCAATGGTGGGCGGAGCAGAAGAGCTAAATCTAAACTGAACATAACCCCAGGCACACAGCGACACTCCCATCCCCACAACCCAAGTCTAGGGCACCAGTATATTCCTTAGATTCTTCCCACGTTGTAACTGTGGCCAGGTGCCTAGATTGAGAGAAATGCTAAGAAAGTTGCTTTCCCAAAAGGTAAGATTTTGGACCCATTGAGGAAGGAATGGCAAACTAAGTCATAGAGGTATGCTAGCAATGTCATACCCGTTGATTGTTTTTTGTTTGTTTTTTACAGAAATGAGATGAAAGAAACTTGTAAACATTTGACACTGTGTGTTTTTGCTCTATCATGTCAGAGCCTGCTTTGTACCTCATCATTTTTAACTATGGGAGGAACGGGAATTACTGTTCACCCCATTCACTATATGTCTCCAGAACCTCTGACGGCATGTCCTTCCTCCTTGTACCCCCTTACCCTCAGCCCTGCTTTTCCTTAGACCACCCGCCAAGATTTTTACCCAATTTGCCCGAGCTCAGCAATTTAGTAGAAAATCCTCTGGGGCATGTGATGGTGGCAGGGCAGCCCGGATGCATCAAAGTGCAGAGTAGGTGAGGCCAGTAAATCAGGGCCATGCCAGAGGCACGGGAAGTCCAAGAAGCCCGGGTCCCCAGGCAGACTGGGTGCTAAATGCACACAGGTTTCAATTTTCTGGATTGTATTTCAACAAAAATGACTTGTCTTCTGGGTCATCAGAATGCACAAATTGTTGAAGCCATTAATAATGAGACATGCCGTCACTGCTGTAGTCATATTGTTCCTTGGCATGAGCTTTTGTTCTACTTTGGCTGCCCAAGAAGTGTCTGGCCTCAGAAAAGTTACCAAAGAAGTGAGCTGCTTGGATGGGGCTGTCAGTGTTGACTCCAGCAAAAAAAAAAAAAAAAGCCAAACTGAAAATTTAAAAACTCCCCCTGGAGACTGAACCCTTAGCAAGGGCAACCACCAGATAAAACTGTCAACTTGGCTTACAGTATCCCCATGCCAGGCACTAGTGGGGCTCCCTTAGCTTGGCCACCTCCCATCAACAAATTTGATCTCAAGGAAACTTCTGCTCATTTACTCTCGAATGAAAGGTGAGCCTTCCCTGTGACCTAGTCCAGGGAAAGTCACATTATCAACCTAACTCCAATTGTAAATAAAAGGCAGTAAGGGGATTCACACACCAAGACATAAGGAGAAATCTCCTATTTTGCAGGCAGGGGCACAGTGGCTACCATGGTTTTTCCTGAAGCTAAAGTTATTATTGTACATTTTTAGTTAGATAACACATCTATAAATACATTTTCCTCTTCCCATTAAAACAATATAGATAAGGGTCAAACCGTCTATCACACAGTGCATTCCTGGTATCCTCAGTTCTGTCTTTCCTGAGGGAGTTGGTGGAGTCAGTAATGCATCTTCCAAGTCTTGTTACAGCCCCCCGCATCCATGTATGTGTATTTACAGGGAAAAATGCAGAGAATTGCTCAGTGATTTTTTTTTTTTTTTTTTTTTTTTTTTTTTTTTTTTAGAGAGAAAGGAGACAAAAATACTAGTAAACATTTGATACTGGGTGTTTTTGCTCCACCATGTTACAGCTTGCTTTGTACCTCATCATTTCTAACTACAGTATAACATTTTTTTATTAAAGATTTATTTATTTATTATTTATTTGAGAGAGAGAGAATGAGCAGTGGAGCGGGACAGAGGGAGAAAGACGGAAAAGCAGACTCCTCTCTGAGCAGGAAGCCCAATGTGGGGCTCGATCCCAGGAACCTGAGACCATAACCTGGGCCAAAGGCAGACACTTAACCAGCTGAGCCACCCAGGTGCCACACAGTTTGACGTTGCTAGTCATTTTCTTTGCCATTCCCTCCTTAATGGGTCCAAAAACTTACCTTTCTGTAAGCACCTTTTTTAGCTTTCCTCTCAATCCAGGCACCTGGCCACAGTTACGATGAGGGAAGAATCTAAGGAATGTACCAGAAACATAAGATCAGAGTGTCAGACTTCCAGAGTCTCTTAGGTTGAAAGAGCAACAAAACAATTTCCAAGAAATGAATCTCTGTTTGCACGAAAAGCCAATGTGGAGACACCGTGTGCATTTACAAAAGGAGAAGCTGAAAAGGAAAACTTTTAAAGGGAAAATAAATTGCTGAGGCCTGATAGTGAAGGAAGGCAGGGATAACCACCATCCTACATCAGCAGGAATACTAACGGAAAAAGTTACTCTTGGGGATTTTATGGGACCTGGACTATTTTTGCACCTCCCCTCACTGGTCATTTGAGAGGACAGTGTCCCTAAGTACTTTTCCAATATTCACACAAATTTTGATAGAAGACATCCTTCATCTACGTGCTCTTGGGATTTGGCTCATCTGGTGTTTGTTCAACTCAATGAACTCAGTTGGGTGGTAGGGCGTACAGGGAACCAAAAATGTGTAGAAAGCAGGTGCCAGCCAAGTTTGTGTTTGAGGTGGTGTGTTAATTTAGATATTATCACTGCTAAGGGAACATGCTCAGATTCAAGTTGCCTGACCTCTGAGAGTTCCCAAATAAGAAACCTAAAATTTTGTATAGAAGGAGAGTGGGAGCCCAGGTAAAAGTACAGTCTGAAGTAATAGAAACCCACAGAACAGTCTACACTCCTGAAGGTACTAAGAGGTCGACCCAGATCCCCAGGTTCCAGTCCCAAGCCTGCTGCTCATTTACGCTACCCCCTTAGGCACATTACTAAACCTCTTTGTTTAAACCTCATCCCTCTTTCCCATCTGTAAAATAGGGATGATCACAACTTTTCATAGGATTGTGATGATTAAATTCAACAATTTATGTAAAGCGCCAATTCAATGCAGGGCCTGGCACACATCAAACATTCAATAAAAGTTTGCTTTCATTAACCTCAATAATGTACCTGGTATTAAGCCACTGAAATCCTGCTATTTGGAGGTCTAAATGATTTTATGATAAGTAAGTATTACTTTGCATTTTTTCCCCTACATAAAAGAAGGACCTGGATGACAGTGACTGGGACAAGCTAGCTCCTAAGTAGCTAGGTAGTCCCTACCTCATGACTCAGCCGCTATCATGTGTCTGTAATTCCCAAACCCTAGAAGTGGACTTTTTTTAGAAATTGAGACTTTCTCAAAAGGGTTCTTTTACACTGTAATAATTTCACCCTGGATTCAGCCTCCAATTCTCTAGGACTCCTTGACCAGTCCAGGGCCATCTAGCTCTGAACGCAAGCTTGAAATGATTTAAAAACACACAGACACACACACACACACACACACACACACAAAGCATAGGTACCATCAGGACAAACAAACTCCTAAGAGAACTCCAGCCAGCATCTGCACTTGAAAGCACGGCCAATTTGCTTTCTCGGGAGGGAGAATAGGAATCACAGAAGGTGGACAGGGCTCGGGTTCAAAAGGATAGTGAATAGCCCGCTCATCTGCCTTAGCCATTAACATCCTTGACTTTTCCCATTTGCCCTCACCTCCTGCAAACCCCAGCATTATCGAGGGCACATCTGAGTGCCTGATTCTATGTCTTTGAACAAGGTAAAGCTACAGTTCTTCCCTCAAGAGCAAAATTTGAGACTTGTCAAGAAATAGCGAGTTCTGTTTGCCGGTGGATTGAACTCAAATGCCAGACTCTGCCTTTGTCCCTGACCACACCAGACGGGCCGTGTTTATTCAGTGCCTTGGGCTAAGTCTTCTCTGGGAGCAGGGGAAACAGAATGTGCTCCTCACCGCTGGGTTTATAAAGAGCTCTGAAATCCCTGAAATTGAGTTGTTTGAAGTCAAGCTCTCTCAAGGTCACAAAGGACCATCTTGGAGAGGGAGGGGCTGGGGCAAAAATCCCAGCTCTCCTGGCTCACGATCCAGATGGAGTTACAACCGTGCGCACACACACACACACACACACACACACACACACACACACACGGTTCCCCAGAATCTTCCACCAATAGAGGCCTCTCAGATGTGAAAATGAGGACTCCCTCTCCCCTCTGCTTTCTTCAGAAGAACAGAGCAGGGATTATACCACCAGCTGTTTTCTTCTTCTTCATTTTTGTTTACGGTTTCTTTAGCTAAATGACATCAGGAGGACTGGAAGCATAAGGTTCGGTCATGGCATTTTTGCTGCATCACTTGATGCCATTAATCCTGAGACGGCCAAGCAGGTGGTTTCTAGGGGATTCCCCTCCAGCCTGGATGCTCATTAGGCTTTGGGAGAATCGGTAAGAGAGGCGGAGGAAAACAATCAGCCAGGGGCTGAGCCTCCCAACGTGGCTTTCTTTGTGCCAGGAGACTTTCACACTTTCACAGGCGTGGCTCAGCCTCTGTGGCTGAGGGGTGCCCCCCTCCCAGTGCAAGTCTGGGGGGGACGCAGCTCCCAGGCACTGGCTCAGTGGGGGAGAATTTGGTTCTGTGCCCCAAGGCTCTACTTCCTAAATGTGCCTGCCAACTCTTTTCCAATTCCCCTTCTAAGTAATCATGGTTATTTGACTGCAGCCCTGAGTCCCACAGCATCTCAGCCAGACTGGGATGGTTGAAAATGCTTTCAGCAAATGAAAATGAAAAGCAAGGAGAAGAGAAGCAGGAAACACAGCAAGGCAGCATGATGTCTGCCGGTCAAGTTGTTGTCAAAGCACTTGGAGGAGAGAAGGTGTGGGATCTCTGGATTTCTTCTGAATCTACACCTTCCAAGTGATTGATTGGACTGACTCCCTTTAAAAGAAAAGAGTTGGGACATCTGGGTGGCTCAACAGTTGAGCGTCTGCCTTGGGCTCAGGGCATGATCCCGGGGTCCTGGGATCAAGTCCCGCATCGGGCTCTCTGCATGGAGCCTGCTTCTCCCTCTGCCTGTATCTCTGTCTCTCACTGTGTGTTTCTCATGAATAAATAAATAAAATCTTTTAAAAGGGCCCCAGTTACAACCACTTCTCTACAAACTTGTAACCTTACCTACCAAGTGAAATATGAAGAGAGAGGTGCCCTCAATCCCACCTTCCAAATCTCATCCAAGTGCATCTGAGGGGCAGAGCCTAATTTTACCCATGATCCTACCTGCAAATCCAGAAATGTTCAGCAAAGACTATGGAAAAGCATACTGAGTGCCAACTGGCCATATTCCGCACAGACAGATCCATTACATTTGCTGTCCCCAACGCTGATGCCCAATGTGACCTGTCATTTATCAATGTCCCTACATTGTTCTTACAGATGCCTTGGCCTTCCTCCATTACATCCCATCCCTACTATAACTTCAGGGCTATAGCACATTTCTGGGGTTCTACACATGCTGATAGCAAACTCTGGAAGCAATTCAAGTGTTAACAGTAATCTTACATATTTCATTTCACAAAGTTTGCCAGGCTTCAAAATATTCAGTTAGAAGCTGTAGGGAATGAAAATGAAGAAGACAACTCTTTCGTGGGAAGACCTGCCATCCTACTTAGTGGGGCACCCTGTGAACACAAATCACCCTATCACAGATGGAGCACTGTAACGTCAGGTATGTGAACCAAGCAAATATCACACAAAATTGCCATGCAAATTAAATCCAGGGGCGGGATGGGATTTCAAAACAAACAATAAAAACTCCAAGTATTTTTTTTATAGACATATTGTCGGCACATTGTCATACATCCACACATGTAAGTCTAAGTACAGTCTTTACATTTTAAATTTAGTTACATAAACTAAAAAATGTTGCATGTCACTGTTTTCAAACCATCATCACACTGTTTATTCGTTAACATTTTATAAACAAGAAAATCCAGCAATTGTCCTTATAATTAGTCTTTCTTGTTCAATGAGCTTACCTAACAAGCAAGAATTCCCTCTAAGCCCTTCTAAAATGCCGGTGTTAGATCTGTTGAGAAGCCTCCTTTTTCCCTAGGAAGTTAAACACGGTTCATGAGTGCCTACCCTCCAGAATCTTGCAACAGCTCAGAGGCAAATTAACTGGCAGAAAACAATACCCACTACTTATAAGCAAAGGAAATCCTAACTGAGTAAAAGATCTGGCTATAGTCATCTGCTTTTGCCAGCTTGTATTTTCTCATTAAGATAATACCTGTTTGGTGGGGAACACGCAAACACAGCACCAATTTCCCTTCCCATTTGCTAGGCATCATTTTCCTAACAGAAAATTGCCATGCAAGGAAACATGGTGTGCAGGTGAACCTTGGACAAATAGGAAGGGCCCGTTGAGTGAGAGCCGGAACAATGGAATTGTTCCTCTGGTCTCTTAACCTTATACAGAATCTCTGACAGATCCAAGTTCTGCGTGATTACTTCTACAAACGGGAACATCACAGCCTCCATGAGGTTCTGGGTTTCAATGTGCTACTGGCTCTACTTGGTAGAAGGGGCTTTGCTGGGAGAATTGGCACTCCTGCTACTTAGGGCTTTTCAGAGCTGCAGAGAACACACAGCTTCCTTCCCTTCTCCCCTGGAGCCAGGTGGATAACTTAAATGAATCAAGCAGGTGGGCGATTCCATAAGGCGTGTGGTCACTGTAACACACTGGCAAGCCAACGCCTTTATTTTATTTTATCTTATCTTATTTTATTTTATTTTATTTTATTTTATTTTATTTTATTTTATTTTATTTATTCATGAGAGACACAGAGAGAGAGAGAGAGAAGCAGAGACACAGGCAGAGGGAAGCAGGCTCCATGCAGGGAGCCCGACACGGGACTCGATCCCGGGTCTCCAGGATCACGCCCTGGACTGAAGGCTGGCGCTAAACCTCTGAGCCACCCGGGCTGCCCAACACACACACATGCCTTTTAATTGGAGGTGACGCTGGGCAGTTGCAGAAGCTAAACATGCAAGCCTCATGTTATCTGCAATTTTCAAATTGGGACATAAGAATCACTATGTAAAATGCGCCTGAAGAAGAAAACTAACAACCACAGCAACAACTATGTGGTCCCAACAAAGCAAGTCCTCATCAAAGACATTTATCCAGATACCAAAAGAAAGTTACGGGGTTTTTCGCCCAAGTCCCATTTTCTGTGGGCTCACCCTGAACTTCCTTTCCTGTGGCTTGTAGGTCACTATCCCCTGGGACCCGGCTAGAGGCAGCATCCTAGGCTCTGGTGTCAGACACACCGACATGATGTTCCAGCTTTCCATCCGTCGGATGTGGGATCCGGGGCAACATTCTTGGGCATTCTGTCCCTCATTTTCTCTTCTGTGAAGGCCTGGGAACATGACTCTTAGAGAATCAAATTAGACTATTTAGGTAGGTGCTTAGCAAGAGCTTGGCCCGGAGTAGGTACTAAGTAGCTTGACAGTTCCTTGTCATGCTTCCTTGGACACACTCTTGTTTGCGCATGCTTATTTTGAAACGGTATTGTCCCAAGTGAAAACTATTCCTGATGGGTTCAGAACAACAAAGTGAGACAGGCCTGTTATTTCACAACATTGCAAGCCTGGGCTTCTACTGTAGCAGTGTGAGACAGATGTTTTAATAGTAGGTCACACTGTTGATTCGGGATTTAGCTCATCATCAGCTCAAAAAAAAAAGCCCTCAGCAGCCTCTTAAATGTCAGTTTCCAATCTGGGCATACCTTCCTAGACTAATGAAATGATGTGTGGGTACCCCAAATATGCTACTGTACATGCCTTACTATTTGATTTCAGATGGTTTGGTCTGAACCCACTAAATCTGTGGTAACAACCAACCTCCCAAGCATACGAAGGATGTGGGTTTAGAGTCCAATGGCATGTGTCGGAATCCTGGCTCAGTTTCCCTATCTGTAAAATAGGGGTAATAATAGACCCTACCTCACAGGGGTGCTATGCAGATAAAATGAGATAATGGATAGAAAGCCATCAGCAGAGTTCCTAGGACATAAGCACTCAGCATGCATTAGTGATGATGATGACGACAATGATGATCATTTTTATGTTATCAAAATACCAAAAAGAGTAGATGGCTCTGCTACTCCAACAGAGCTGGGAAATGTTTGTTCAACGAGACAGAAATCATCTGCCAGAATGATTATTCAGTGCCTATTTGTGTTTCTTGGGTCATTCTGACAAATCATGGGCAAGGATGCAAGAGAATGGGCTGATGAGCTAGGTCCTTAACTAAGGCTTAGTGGACTCCACTTTCCAACGAGTCATCCCTACCTTAAGATCCCATGCTCGTGTTATCAATGCCTTATATATGAACGTAATTTCCTCTAAAGCTATCAGACTCCTGCCTGTCCCACCACCCAGGGTGTGTGTGTGTGTACTCACACTTATGTGTTGGGGTGGACAGGCGAAGAGGGTGGAGATGATCCAGCTCTGGTGCAGGAGCTCTGGGCACAAAATAAGATTATTTTTCTGCCCTAACAACATATACGGTGGAGGAGCCACTGTTCCTTAGCAATTGTCTCACCTTCCTCCACTTCAATCTTACGTCTCCTGCTTTCAGAAGTGTATGTGAAGCTCCTGCTGATCTAAGAACTACTATCCTCATCTTTATACTCTTAAAAGCAACCTGTGCTCCCCAAACCAAGAAAATAAAATCCATAATCCTCCTACCTCTTCTTTTTGGGGGCCGCCACTGTTGAGACCCCGCCTGGTTCTCCACTGTTGTACTGACTCGACAGCACACGTGCACAGAGGGCTGATTATTTTTGCTTTTGGGTGTTGTTGACACCACATTACAAAGCTTGGTTTGGATTCGCGTACTATCCTATAGGTTTCTTCTCCCTTTTAACAACCCTCCTGGGCAATCCTCCCAACTCAAACTCAAATTCTAAACAGGCGCATAATATTCCCTACTAAATGTGTACCATCACTTGGCAGTTGATGGACTCTTTTTTTATTTTTCTGGATTTTGATGCTAGGAAACAATACCACTGTGTGTGCGCATGTGAGTGTATGTCACTGGACGTGTCCTTATAAACATTCTTTAATTTCTAGGGCTAGATTTTTGCGGACTCAACAGGATTTGTCACTGTATTTTATTACATTCTGCCAAATTATATAGTTGTACTCTCTCCCTGATTTCAGGTTGTTTAGCCCAAGATCCTGCTCCCCTGAATATTCCCACGGCCCCAAGCATAGCAGTCTGCAGCTGGTTCTGCATGGTCCGTGTGCCAAGGCTGAAAACCGCAGGGCAGCTGGGGCCCAGCACCATGGATTCCCTATCAGCAGGGTCAGGACAAGGGATGCTTATTGTCACTCTTGTGGAAGACCAGGCAGCCGGTCCCCAGCCCCAGTGTGGAAAAAACAAGGACAGGAGTCTGGCATTTTGCACCAAAACATGTCTCATTCTCCCACTGAAATCATTTTTATTTTTTTAAAGTTTTAATTTATTTATTCATAAAAGACACACAGAGAGAGACAGAAATACAGGCAGAAGGAGAAGCAGGCTCCCTGTGGGGTAACGGATGTGGGACTTGATCCCGGGACCCAGGATCATGACCTGAGCCAAAGGCAGACGCTCAACCACTGAACCACCCAGGTGCCCCTGAAACCATATTTAGACAGCAGTTATGTTAAGCTGAAGTGACATCACAATGCTCCCAGTACCAAAGAACATGGGGATGAGAGAGTGAAGGATTTGGGGGCCAGTAGAGAAATCGAACTAATGCTGGCACCACACTTTGACTGGAGAGTGTACTTTGGATGGCCACACAGTAAATGACCGCATAAGCCCCTACTGGTTTCTGAGCTGGGAATTTATTCTGGCATTCTGAGGAGGTATTTAGAAACAGCAGAGTTTACCTTGTAGCGTGGAGCTAATGGCCGAGTCCAAAGCATAGTTAGAGACAGGGTGAGCTAAAACCTTGGACAATGGAGACTTCTTATATTAGCATGCTCCCTCGTGGCCAGGGGGACCCTAAATCAGAAGGGGTGCAGGCAGGGAGGGCAGGCCCACGGGGAGACTCTAGCAGGCCCAGGAGGGAGCGTGGAGTCTGCACGCCACCCTTTGGCACCAGGTCCAGCAAGACTTTCAAGAGAGATCCGGTGAGGAAAGGGCAGAGAGGCTCACATTGCAGGGGAGCTCTCAAGTACAGAAGAATTTCTGTATTGGCACACAACTGCCCGAATAATGCCATGGAAAGAAAGACCTGAGTATGGAGTAAGACTCAGCAGAGCATGACTTCTGGCAAATTTTTAAGCTCTCTCAGTTTTGGCTTCCTTTTTCAGAAAGGGTGGATAGTACCAATAGCCATCTATAGGTATCCGTGAGAATTAACAGAGACAGTGCACACGAAGTGCTCAACATCAGATGTGGAACATGGTAGGTGCTTGGTGAGCGTTAGATACAAGGGCTCTGACTACCCCATCACTACGCCTGTTGTGGTCGCTACTCCTCGTCCAGAAGCACCCCCCAGCCCCAGTGCTGCATGGCACAAGCTCACTCCGAAATAAGTCACAGAACATCTCAGCTGGCCTGTCACACAACCCTAATCTCTATATGTGCCAAATCCACCAGGTACAAGGGGATGGCAGTGGTGGCCATCCTTTCGGGACTTACGTCCATGGGTAATCATGCCTCCAGAAAAGTGTTAGAAAAATACAGCATGATAAAAATGATGGCTAGGGTGAGGGAAATGAGGCACTGGGGAGCATGGTCATGGTCGATTGAATCCCAAGAATGGCTTCAAGAAGGATTGGACTGGGATTCTGGAGATGGGCCTGGGGTCCTCTGACACTCATTCCAACCCTCTGCAATGCTTTCAAGGTCACACAAAAGAGGGGGCACCTGGGTGGCTCAGTGGTTGAGCATCTGCCTTCGGCCCAGGGCCTGATCTCAGAGTCCTGGGATCAAGTCCCACATCAGGCTCCCTGCGGGGTGCCTGCTTCTCCCTCTGCCTGTGTCTCTGCCTCTCTCTCTCTCTCTGTGTCTCTCACAAATAAATAAATAAAATCTTTTAAAAAAACGAATTCACACAAAAGGAAGAAGTGGACCTATGACCTTCAGGTATCTACTTTTTTAAGGGCCTTTAGTTCTTCTCCAGCAAAGCAATTCTCAGAATCTGACTCTGCAGAACTGTCTGGTCTCTGCGGGCTCGGTGCTGGTGAAAATGAGGCCGAGCACTGCCCCGCTGTCCTAAAACCAACTCGCCACCATTTCCCGGCAGGTGCTGTGAACTGGCAGAAAGTGAGGGACGAGGGAGCCATCTGGACCTGATTCGAGGCGTGTGCTCCCCTTCTGATTACAACACACGAAGTCCAACCATTTCTGGAAGGAGAGAGACTCCCGTGGCCATCGTGTTAGTAACCACTTGAATACAAACGGGACAACATTTTTCTTTTGTCTTCCTGCCAAGTCTCCAGCTCCAGAGATGTGGCTTTTAGGATTTCCCATAAAAGCCCAAAGTGGCAGCATAAATAAACTTACCACAATAATTATTCAACCCCCCCCCCCACACACACACACACACTCCTCTCCAGCTGCCCCATGGAAACCCTTATCTTTCCTCTTCACGAAGCTCTCTGAGATTTATGGCCTCATTGAGGATGGATACCACCTTCTTTCAGGGGCAGGCCTGTGCCTCAGGTAGCTGTGGCTCCTGGATGGTCTGCATAATTAAATCGGGGCTGGGGAAGAAGGAGCCTGTTAAGATACTGGCTTGTTTTCTTCAGAATTATATATTCACAAAACAAGCTACTGGCGGTGAACTTTATTTCTCGACTACGTTCCTATGCTGCTGGACGGGAGGGTACAACCACAGTTTTGAGTCACTGCAGTATGGTAAAAATGCATGGGTTTTAGAGGGACCCACCGTTTAACAACTTGGAAGCAGCGGGACCTCAGACAAGTAACTTAAAGATCACTGAGCCCGAGCTTCCTGGGGAAGCTTCCTGTTATAGGGAACAGGCTGTTCCCTGTTATAAGCTTCTTCCTGCTATAGGGAGATGAAAATTCCTAGGAAGGATTCTTGTAAGGATTGGAAATACTATTTACAAAGTGTCTAATGTCATGCCTAGCGCGAAGTGGGTTCTTTTTTTTTTCCTTCAAGTTTTTACTGAAATTCCCATTTGGCAACATGCAGTGTAATGTTTATTTCAGGTGTAGAATTTAGCATTTCAACACTTACCTTAGGACACCCGGTGCTCATCACAACACAAAGTGGGTTCTTAATCAATGGCACTTATGCTGGCTGTTTTCCCATGGCGAAGAACTGGATCATAGTTCTCTGAAGGGGAGAGAATTTACAGCGTACTAGCTTGGTTTTTTCAGTGGTATTTTCTCTATAAAGATTAACACAAGGTTAATGATACAAAGATTAATACCTTTTATAATATCATAGCATGTAACGACCAAAGCTGACGTAAAACCATTATTTGAAGACTAGGATGGAGACTCCCTGTCTTGGTCCTGTCCTTAGGAAGGGCCTTTCAAAGACAAGACTGGGCACAGCCATCCCAGATCTAGAAGCCACCCTCAGAAGAGGGATCAAGATGGTTGGTGGCCCTGTCATGAGTATCGATCGAAGAGCGATGAGTGTGATTAGTTGTCCTCCTCTCTCATTAATTAATTAGCACATTTAACAAATGTTTATCAAGCACATCCCGTGTCAGGCTTTGTTTTAAGTCTTAGAATAAAAGAGAACAAGTCTTCTGCTTCATGGGGCCCCTGATCTCCCATAACATTCCTATCACTAGATCAGGGACCGAGGTCTTAAAAGCCAACATTCCAGAGTAGGCTATCCACTAGGGCTCGTAGGCACTGGCTGCATGTGGGTTTTCAAATTTGTAATTTAATCGATTAAAATTAAATAAAATTTAAAAGTCAGCTCCTTCAGTCACATAAGCCACATTTCAAGCACTCACTAGCCACATGAGGGCTGCAAGCAGAAAGAGCATTTCTGCCATCACAGGAGTTCTACAGGACAGCACTGCCTGGAGGCTTTGCAAGCCCACACCATATGCACGGTCACAGGCCTACAGGATCCGGGGCACAATCAGTGTGTCCACAGCTGTCTAACCTTCCAGAGCTGTCCCAGGCATGTCTCATCAGAGATGAGAACTGAGGCTAGACATTCTCTGCTGCATCTCCACTAGCTCTCCTCCTTGAATAATCATCAGACAGGAGAGACCCTAGCTTGTCTATAATCAAGTCTTCTTGTCTGAAAAAATGTCCATTGTTTTCCAGCTCATCCAGCACCTTCTTTATACTTTATCTGCCTAAGCACCAAGGAATGAATGGAGGACCTATTTATTGACGCCCGTCTGCTTCATCTGACCCCTTGGACCCATTTGGTTCCCCCATTATGGTTTTCTCATGGAGCCCCAATCTTGTGGCTTTCACATTTCGGTTGAGATAACTACTCTGGGTCTTTTCTACTTTGCTACCATGGCTGGACACAACTCATTGGCTCAGACCCTTGGCACGATTTCTTAAAAATCCCTTTATATAGACATCCTCTGGCCCTCCCTTACTACTTGGTGCTGAATGTCTCATACCAGCAGGAAATAACCAAGGTGCTGGTTTTATAATATTATTTTTTTTTAATTTATTTATTTATTTATTCATGAGAAACACAGAGAGAAAGAGAGGCAGAGACACAGGCAGAGAGAGAAGCAAGCTCCATGCAGGGAGCCTGATGTGGGATTCAATCCCGGGTCTCCAGGATCACGCCCTGGGCTGAAGGCGGCACTAAACCGCTGAGCCACCCGGGCTACCCTGGTTTTATAATATTCTTTAACAAACTTAAGAATATCCTAAAATTCTAATATTAGTAAATTACCATGTCATGAAACTCTATGGTATCAGGATTCGTGCTTGAGGTGTTCCCAGCCAACTACACAGAATCGAATGCCTGACGCACATGAACTCGGTGTTGTGAATACTGTGCTAACTGTTCAATTGTAACTTGAAAACAATGAAGAAAGCTCAGGACAGTCTGTCACAGTAGAAGGGCATTGGCTTGGATAATAAAACTTTCAGTTTGATTTCAGAGTGAATCAAAGGATTGATTCTTTTATGTAACCAATTTATCTTCCTCATTACCTTATGACTGAGCTAAAATCAGGTGTCCCTTAACATGCAAGCATGTTAGATGGCCTCACCTGCTCATTTTTGCCTTCCTAGTCCCTTCTTCCCTTTGAGCAGCTCAAGCATAGGTGCTACTCAGGCACACAGTGTGTCTGGGCAGATCCTTTCACTCTGAAAACATAGATTCACTGTTGTGGGTTCGCTGTGAATACTGGCTGCTGGCTGCCTCACCCACGTCGTTTTTCACCTTCTCTCCCTCCCTCTCTGTCTTGACTTACACCTGGCCGTCTCACCTTCTCTAAATGTATCAAATATGTTCCAGCCACAGGCCATTTGCACCTGCCATCTTGTCTCTGAAATAGCTACTTTCTAGGTGTACATAAGTTCAGTCCCTGTCGGGATCCCTGGGTGGCGCAGCGGTTTAGCGCCTGCCTTTGGCCCAGGGCGCGATCCTGGAGACCCGGGATCGAATCCCACGTCGGGCTCCCGGTGCATGGAGCCTGCTTCTCCCTCTGCCTGTGTCTCTGCCTCTCTCTCTCTCTCTCTCTGTGACTATCATAAATAAATAAAAAATTAAAAAAAAAGTTCAGTCCCTGTCTTCATTTATGTATTTTTCTCAGAAAACACTTCCTTGAGAGTTCTATTCCCTTGTTCTCTTTAAAATTCCTGTAGCAGTTTCCACTAACAGAAAATACAACATACACATTTATAGACTATCTATTCCCACTAGAATGTAAATGCCATGAGAGCAGAGACAGTATCAGTTGACTCTTGCTGCATAATAAATCACACCAAAACTCAATGGCTAAAAACAGTAGCCATTTAGGGGCACCAGTGGTTGAGCATCTGCTCTTGGCTCAGGTCGTGATCCTGGGGTCCTGGGATTGAATCCTGCATCAGGCTCCCCCTAGGGAGCCTGCTTTCCCTCTCTCTGCCTGTGTCTCTGCCTCTCTCTGCATCTCTCATGAATAAATAAAATCTTAAAACAAAACAAAACAGTAGCCATTTATTTAGCTCCTAACTCTATAGCTTGGCAATTTGGACTGTGCTCTGCTGAATGGTCCTCCAGTCTGGGGCAGGTTTGGTTGATCTTGACTACAGCTTGCTCAAACATCTGCATTCATTAACTAGGTTAGCAGAAAGCTGGCCGGGTTTTGGCTGGGCTATCTTGTTTCTTTTCCATGTGAACTCTTACCCTCTAGCTGTCTAGCTTGGACTTACTCATATCGCAGTCAGGGCTCCAATGCACACCTGATTTTTGTCTCCTTGAATGAATCACATTTGTGACAGGGCCATTAGCCAGCTGAGATTTAAGGAGTAGAGAAATAGATGCAGCCTCTTGCTGAAAGGACCTGTAACACCTTTTTGTAGGATCCTAGATTCAGGGTGTGTGTGGGGGGATTTGTGGTTATTTTTATCCTCTCAGGAACTATCTTTGTTCTAGTCACTTCTGGATCTCTAGCATTATACAGTGGCTGGCTCGAAATAGGCTTTCAACAAATACTTTTTGAATGACTAGAGGTAACTGCAGAGGCCCCAAACCAGGAAACACCAAATCTGTTGGAACACCGTCACAGATGGATGCTAGGGCTGTGACTGTCACGGCTAAGCACCCACCATCACCCCTTGCCTCACGGCTCCCACAGAAGATGTGCTCCCACAGAAGATGTGCTCCAAAGTTCTCCCTTTGTTTTGCTGGCCTAAGGCATCCGATTGGCCCAGCTTAGCTCATGGGACTGCCCCGTGACATGGAGGGGAGAGACCAGGCTACAAACACATACTCTAATTTCCACAAAATAAGAAGGAAATGGATACTCCTCCTCAAACCCCCATAGACATCCAATATAGATACACTATTTAAGAACCTGTCCCAATGCCTATGTTTGGTTAATTGATAACAATGGTTGATGTCAGGCAGCCTGGATGGCTCAGCAGTTTAGCGCCGCCTTCAGCTCAGGGCATGATCCTGGAGACCCGGGTTCGAGTCCCGCATCCGGCTCCCCGCATGGAGCCTGCTTCTCCGCCTCTCTCTCTGCATCTCTCATGAATAAATAAATAAAATCTTAAAAAAAAAAAAAAAACAATGGTTGATATCCATCTGTGTGTATCCACACACACACACATGCAGTATTTTGCAGAGAAGGGAAACTTTAAATTCAGCCAAATAACAATTCTCTCCAGAAACAGCTGTTTGGTGAATGAATTAGTTATTTTGTTTCTTTAAAAAATCATGTGGCTTGCTCAAAGAGGCTGCAAAGTTCTCCGTGTACCATTATCATTACAAAGGGATCATTAGAATGAGTGGCTAGGAAGTGCTCTATCATTTAAAGCAGTCATATGGGATAACACACAAAGACCCTGTATCACTGTCACTTGAATAAATATGTGTATTAAAAAGGGGAATACCTAGAATTGGTTACTGTCGTGCAGAGCAGCAGACAATTTCAATTGTATTGTATAAAGACTTAGAAGCAATAATAGGATCTCATGGCCTTTAAATCAAAGCTTCTTAAGAAGAAAAGAGAAGCTATAGAAAATAACCCACACAAAACTGGTATAATTTTTCATTTATTCCCTCCAGGCTTTAGAAGGCAGTTACATAACCACCAGCACCCTGACACGCATGCGTGAACACGCACCTACACCATAGTGCCCCAGTTTGGGATGAGATTCCTAACTTGAGGGCTGCGGTTTCAAGGAGTCGGAGGAAGCTATAGCGGCAGGTGGGGCAGTACGCCCGCCCGCGGCCTGCCCACCCCCCTGGCCTTGCCATGCCAGGAACTTCAGACTCCTTTCCAAGGGCTAGCACCTGCCTTTCTCTGCTGGAGGGCTTTCTCTAACCTCGGAAGCCTGCTTTCCTGTTTGGCAGGCCAGAAACGGCAGACAGTTAACGCTCCTTGACCAGCAGCCCTCACCCAACAACCAAAGGAGTAGCATACAAATGCCCAAGCCCCCTCCCCCTTTGAACAGGACAATTCCGAGGCATGGGTTCCTCCAAGAGAGCACGTCTGCCAACTTTCCCCGGGTAGGGATGAAGCTCAGCAGCCCACAGGGGCAACTGCTCGATAAAGCAGCTTTGGTGGCTGTCCCCTTTTCTGGTTTATCCCCCCAACCCACTGCCGGAGCCTCCTTGCCTTCCGAATAAATTGCTGCCTGCAGGGTTGGTTTATACGGGAAGAGAAAACTAATACAAAGCTCCAACTTTCCAACCACCCTCTCCCCTAAGAGACAATCTGCCCGGGTGGTTCCTTGGAGCTCCTTGGTTTTAGAATGTGGGCCAGGTGAGAACACAGAACCCCCGAGGGAAGCCTCAGGTCAAACATTGTGAGCTATTTATAGCTTAAGGAACAGGCCGGATTTGACTGGAGGATGCTGAGGGTTTGGGGCCTCGAGGAATGCACACCCAGGGTCGAGGGGAAGGAAGACGGGGGAAGGGCGAGGTCTCACGCCCCCACCCCATCTTCTCCCTGGGTTTGGAAGAGTCATGCTAGGGTGGGCTCAAATCAGAACACTGCAGATGAGGCCCATCTCCTTGATTTCACTTGCAAATCCTGCTTTCTCTAAACCTCTAATGTCTTATCTTTAAAATGGGAAGAATAATAATACTATCGACATCTGAAGTTTGTTAGAATTCAATGAAGCGCTCCACGGAAAGCGCTAAACCCAAGCGAAGCCTGGCCCCTGGTAAATCTAACAGGGACTTCACTGTGAACGAATACTTTTTTTTTTTTTATGATTCTCTTTGTAATTGTAAATAACAGAATTAAACCCTGAGCTTTGAAAAATTAAATAAATAAATAAACCCTGAGCTTTGGATTTGTCCTCCTGACCGGCCGAGGGTCCAAGATCAAAGAGTAACATAAAAAGTCAGAGTTGTTGCTCTGTTTCTAGCCGCTGCGCCACCCCCCCAACAGCCCCTGCCCCCGGTCTCTGGTTCAGGGGCGCACACACCCAGCCCTGCTGACTGTTCCAGTCCATTTCCTTCCTGAGCTGGAACTGGGCGACCCCAGGGCAGGGCGTGGAGGGACAGGGATCTCACGTGCTTTGAGAGATGCACAGCAATCGCAACAACAAAAAAAGGGAGAGTGCTCCTGGCTACAAGGTTAAAGTCTCCTGTAAAAAGCGCATTATCCCAGATCCTCTCCTGCTCCGCTCCTCTTCACCGCGTGAGCCATTCTGCAGCGCCGGCAGCCGTCCAGAGCCATTTTTCAGGCGCTTTGCAGCAGATGTGATCATTATAAAATGCACCATCAGAGGACTATGGTATTTATTTGTTTTCCTTAATTTCAATTTTTACTAGCTTTCCTTTAAAGACAGCAAGGCGCAGATTGAGCCATAAACTGTCAGATTCTGTATCTTCTGAGGCTACCAATTTCCTAAAATGTGAGATGATTTAAATTTCCAATCAAACGGACAGATAGGAAAATACATTGCTACTCCGGTAGGAGTTGTAAAGCTCTCAAGCTCTGTTTTGCCCCTTTTAATCTTTATCAGCACAGAGTATTGATACGGACAGAGAGAAAATAATTGCACGTGCAAAATGAGGAGCGGTTCACCAGAACCAGGTTGGGGTACGGGTGGGGAAGGGGGGCTGCAAGTAATTCCGGACGCCTCACGGAAGAACCCCCTTTTTGTCCTGGCCCAGCGGGCTTGGGCGTGATGTCAAGAATCACGAAGCTCGTGCAAACTGCCCGTTAAGAATTAGTAGGCAGGATGGCTGGAATCCTGCCTGGAACCGAGTTTTGGAAGCCAGCCACATCAAAACTAATACGTTGCAAAGCCCAATCCAGACAATGACGATAAGTCCACTGTGGGAAACATAACAGGTGACACTGGTTTTCTTATTGTTGTTGCTCCGGCTTGTTTCAGGCCGCTGGTTTGTTTTGCCTTTGGCCAGACAAGATGCAGGGAGAAGGCAGGACATCCTCTTGGAGCGCAGTGTCCCTGATGGAACCATTTACCTGGCAACTTGAACACCTAGGAGCTTGCTCGCCTGGTGCTGGCAGATAAGGATTTGAATGTGAGGAGCGGAGGGTAGGAGCCCGAGGGGGTGGAAGGCGGGAAGCAAGCTAGAATACACCGCGTCGATAAGCCAGCTTTGACCGTAAGCACTTGAGGCTCCGGCCTGCTGGAGCCTCTGGTGGCTGCAGACACAAGCCTCAGAGCTGTCCCCCTCCGCGGCCAAAGAGGCTGGGCTTTCCCCCCACAATTCCTGCTGGAAAGCGGGCTTCCAGGGTCATCAGCTCCAAGGGCGGAGCCAGACCCTGGGAGTCCACGGGACCGTGCCTGCAGAGGAGAGGGGACAGGACACCAGCAGCATCTGCTGCGAAGTCCACTCTTCATGGTGGACTCTGCTCCCGCCACAGGCCAGCTGGTGGCCGGGAGCCAAAGCAAGCACCAGGAAAACGCGATTCCAGGAAGAGCCAGCAGCCCTGAAAAAAAAAAGGCAATGGTCCTGCAAACATGTGGTGATGTTTTGCTAGGCGCACGGTTGTGGGCTCGGCAAAGGGTCCTCTGAGGGGATTTGCAATGCCTATCAAACCATCCAGAAAGGAGCTTCCAGCCCCGCGGTGTGATGGTGTTCAGTGGGTAACAGGCATGGAAAAGCGAAGGCCTCCGGGGACGCTGGGCTCATTAAACGCAATCCTGTTTCTCCTTCCTTCACTGCTGAAACACACAAGCCCAAATCTCCCAAAAGCCCTAAATTTGCAGCCATAGTCATCTCTTTAATTACTGTGTCTGGTTCACTTTATTTGCAATCATGGGAGCTTTTTATAGCCCTTTCACATCTCTGTGCGAGGTGTCAAAGACTCCTGAAGACCCAGTGGGGGAGACGTAAGGGAAAGTGCTTGCTCAGGCCAATGAGTATGCTACTGCCCTTTCTCTAGGTCACTGAAAAGGTAGTTAAAGCTGCTCAAAACTGAAGGAGACAGAAGCCGGCAAAGCACTAAGGTCAGAGGGACCACAGGACTAGACTGATCAAAATATGGGGCAGCCTAAGTAGTTTACAGAGTGAGTACAGAGTATGTTCTAGTAGATCCTCCCGTCAGAACCAAGGGCTTCTTTCCCAAGGAGTGCTGTGGGCTGACAGCGCGTGGCCTGGGTACTGTCTAGGGAATGATCTTAGCGAAAGGGGCTGCCATGCCAGGGAGGCGTCCCTTCCCTGGAAGTAACCCCCCTCCAGTCTATGAAGGGTACAAGCCCCCTCCACCTTGCCTCATTTGGGGTTCTTCTGAAGGTTGTACCAATTCCAGAGCTCCCTTTGGCTGGGCCCGCCATTGCAAGCACACAGTCACACAATTCAGCTGCCTTCCAAACAGGGAGAGCCCTCCCCAGTTAACTTCCTAAATGCAAAGTACTGCTAGAGTCTATGTCTTGGGGAGCCCAACTTAAGGCAGCTGCACACCATAGTTTCTGTATGAAATGACAGATGTGCTGGGGCCCTCCGTGTCCAGGTGTTTCTGGAAAGTGCTATGTTGAGGAAAATATGCTCAAGGCAGAAATGGCACACCAAGGGTGGTTGGGAAAGACCCGGGTGCCTGGCATTCCCATGTATATTATCCTACAGTGTCTCATTGCATTCTGAAAAATTCGTACATTGAGAATGATTGAAAATGTTAGTGCATAAAAATGTAAATTTCTGCACTGTAAAATAAAGAACTAGTACCACAAACAAGGTAACAGGACAAGTGAGAAATTGGGGAAAGGATCTGCAATATATGTGAGAGACAAAGTGATAATTTTCTTCCTATGTAAAGAACTCGTCTTGAAAATAATAATAATAATTTAAAAAGGCCAGCCATCAAAAAAAAAATAAAAATAAAAAGGACAAGAAGAGTGAATTGAGTTGGCAGAAAAACAAATGATAAAATGGTCTTTTCACTTATAAAAAGATATCCAACCTGACTCATAAGAGAATGCAAATTAATACTAACGTGAGATGTCATCTTCACCTAACAGATGAATCAAGATCAAAAAGTTGAATAGCATGCTGGGTTGGCATATGTGTGAAGTAATAGGTATTCTCATAAAATTCTGGCAGGTGTATAAATTGGTACAACCTTTCTGGAAGGCAGATAGGCAGTTTTAAATCCATAGATCCATTGACTCAACAAGAATTTGGCTCTTCGAAGGGTTGATAAATCCAAAATGTGTGCAAAGGCACACCTGCAGGGGTATTCATTTTAACATTGTTTATGGTAGCAAAAAAACCAGAATTGTTCACCATTACATGCGAAAGTAAATAAATGTATAGTAAATCCATTAATACTATACTCTTCACCTGGCTCTGCCCTTCCTGGCCCTGCAAAGGGTCAGGTCCAGGGTGAAAGGGCGCTGAGGTTAGGGGAGCTCACTGACTGTTCAGGCCGTCAGTTAGGCTGAGCCCGCCCCAGTGCCGCCCCACGCACCTCACTTCTTTCCTGGGTTTGGTCAATTTGACCATCATCCCGCTGGGCAGCAGTACCAGATTCAAAACTGTTTTGCAATGTTCTTTCGGATAAACACTGACATCGAAACACATTGTATCACCGTTTATGTTTTAACAGATTACGTAACTAAGTTGCTCTTGCTTTAAGAAAAAATTACTTCTATTGTGAGTGTAAATTCTGGTATTTAATTTTTGGATGTTCAGACTCATCTAAAGGAACTCTTTTTTCCCAGTAATCTTTCGTCAGGGAGTTTATCAAATAGCTTTCAGTCACAGAATGATTTAAAAGCAAATCTTCCCTAGGTTCATCCTGTTTGTTATGGTCTGAGGCGTTTTTATTCACAAGGGTTCTAAGGATTTTTATATAATCTGTGTCAGCCATAAATTTCTGTGTTAAGGGAGCGAGAATCTTTGGAGCAAAGCTCTCTCAAAATGTTTTTCAAGGTACTAATTTCTGAAAAACAAATCAGAACTTGCCAACCCCAAAGCCTCAGAGATGTTCACCTGCTTCTTCTCGGCAGGATTAAAAATTATTAAAAGGCCCCTTGGATGTTCTTCAGAGACAAAATTCCAGTGGTAGGAGAGGAGGAAGGCGCAGTTCCAATCATCTGTATCCACTGCCCACCCACTAATGCCTGCTGTCCCTTCCATAGGCGGGCCTGGTATCCTTCTCCTAGCAGGTGTCATTCACACACGCACGTTTCCCCAATTCTGTGCGACGCAGGTCACGTGGTACTGTGTCGAAGAGTTGCCAAGGCACATCAACCCTGAGTCGCACACCCAGATCTCAGATGCCCGTAAACCCTGGATTAGCACACACCGCCTGCTGACGCAGCTGTGCCCGTGAATCCCTCAGACATGACAAGAAGGGACAGGGGATGAACTGCCCCAGGGCTCTTGTCAATCCACTTCGAGTGTCCAGAGGACACATGAAGGCGCGGGGCTATTTCTTTCTTTGTGGAGCTCTCCCGATGAGAGGGGGAAGGGACCCCACCTTTTGGAGAATGGGGAGACCATCCCTCATGTTCCACAAATGAACTCCTGCGTCATCAATCACTGGCGCTTGAAAGGGCCTTGATGCCATGATGCATCATTCTCGACTGTAACCTGCGCGTGGGCTTTAATTGCTCCCGCTAACTGCAGGAGAGACTACCCACCCGCTGGCTTCGGGAGCAAGCCCGCCATCGGTCCCTTGGCAGCCGGGGCGCCGCGAGGGTCTGGCAATACCTTGCCCTGCCAGCCTCTCCTGGCCTCCTGGGCCCCTCCCCCTCCTCCCAGCACACTTTCCCACAAAGCCCCTGCTCCCTTCAACCCCAGGCCAGGAATTCAGGGTGAGGCCTGGAAGCTCTAGGGGGAGTCGGTGCCCCTGCTGAAAGCCCCAGCAGATGAAGGGCGTGTGCCAGCCCCTGGCGGGGAGCCTGCTCCTGCCTCCTTGGGCTGACGGATCCTGGGAAGTTGTGCCAGGGACTGGGGGGGACGGCCCGTTTTATTAGGAGTCCAGGCTGCGACATGGAGCCCTTCCAAGGTGTCTTTCACATGTCCTTGCTACTCCTCTAATACGCCAGGATTAACCCTACGCAGAGCACACTGGGCCGCAAAGAGCCTGTAAATTTTCTCTAGAAGCCTGGCTCTAAAACGCTGGCCTGGCTTTTGGCAACCACAAAGCCAAGCAAAGGAGCAGCGCCGGGCCCGCCTCCCCTCCGCGCCGCGTGGGCCACACTGGCCAGGAAGCAGAGTGCTGGACCGGGTGGCCGGCCTGGGTACCGGGAGGGTGACTGGAGGTGGCCCTCGGGCTGTGAAACCAACACTTGGTTTCCAGGCATCACTCCCCACACTCCTCACCGGTGCTCGGGGCTCGGGGCTCGGGGCTCGGGGTTCGGGGCTCGGGGCTCGGGGCTCGGGGCTCGGGCCCAGCCAGCCTGAGCAGCCCCAGGCTCCCAGGCTCAGCAGGACTCCACGCTTGCTTTCATGCCCTGCTGCTGCCCTCTTGAAGCTCTTCCGACTCTCTCTTTGAAACGAAAAGCCCTGTCATGGCCTATGGCCATGGGCCCTGCAAATGACGGAGCCAGTCCTACTCCTGGGCTTTAAGGAGCCAGAGGAAGCCCTGATGGGCAGGAGAACCTCTCCTGGAACTCCTCGTGGGTTTGTTGTTTCGAGATGAGGGCTATGGGCTTTCCAGCGTGTGGGGGGTCAGGTTCTCCCAGCCCCACCGTGATGCCTTTCTTTATCGCCAAGGCCCCCTTGACAATATTCTGAAAACTCCCTAGAAATTAATTCCTACTGACTCATCAGTCCACTCCAAGCCCTGCTCTGCGTACTCTGTGTGCATTTTATCATCTAATCCTCACCACGGCACTGCGAGGCGGGCACCATCATTACCCGGTTTTAGAGGTAAGGAAATGGACTCTCAGAGAGCTCAATTTGTCTCAAATCAAACTCAGATGCAGTTAACTCCAAAACGTGTAGTTTTAACCACTAGACCATACGGCTTGATTATAAAAGGAAAATATGTTCTCCGTTCCATTGGCAGTAAGAGTCATGATTGATGTGTCGATGGTGAGTGCGGGAGATGAAGGCTGGTTGGAAAGAGAAAAGTAATACAAAAAGTTTCTCCCCCCCGACCCCCACCCAGTACACAGGAGGAGTTAAACTGATATTGCCAGAATACCATAAAGAAACATGAATCTCCTGTAATTTTTTTCCTGTTCACTTTGGTCTGAGCTTTATTTTTAAGGCTGCTGGTTTGGGGGGAACTGTGCACACTTTTGGCTCTTGGACTGTGGGATTCATTACCCCAAAATGGCTCTCAGGCCTCAGGGTTGGATATCTTCTCAAATGCATTCACCAGACCAAGGATAGGCCCAGAATCCAACATCAGGGAAGTTTCCACAATTATAACCATCATCATCTAACAGTCAAAGCCAATGTTGATTCACTGCTATGAGCCAGCCATATATATCAACTTCTTCAACTCACATCCACCATATAAGGGAAGCATTATGATTGTAATTTTACAGATGAGGACACCGAAGTCTAGAAAGATGAAGTAATTTGGTGAGATCACCTTTCTGGTAACTCTCAGAGCCAGGATTTGAATCAAAAGTCATGCTCTTGGGGCACTTGGGTGGCTCAGTGGTTGAGCATCTGCCTTTGGCTCAAGGCGTGATCCCGGGGTCCTGGGATCGAGTTCCACATCAGATTCCCTGCAGGGAGCTTGCTTCTCCCTCTGCCTGTGTCTCTGCCTTTCTCTCTGTGTCTTTCATGAATAAATAAATAAAATCTTTAAAAAAAAAAAAAAGTCATGCTCTTCATTCACTGCCACACTATATGAAAGCTGAATGTCCTCTGTCAAAGACACTGTTCAGAGGACAGACACTGGAGATTAATCATCAGGATAGAAGGTCTAGTGAGGACCCCTGGTCTTACAACCACAGTGTCCTTCCCTCTTGCTGCCCCCCGTCCCCCATTGACATACTGCGGGCGGGATGTGTGCTCACTGGGAATGAGACTCCTCTGGACGCAGCCCAGCCAGCACTGGGCTAAATGGTTCTTTATCGATCTTCATTAGATGACAGATGTCCATGACTCAAGAATATCATCTCCCTCAATTTCCTAACGACCTACCGGGGAGCAATAACTGGTTAATCTAAGAGACTGGGGTAACCCCAACGTAGTTCCTGACAGATACTGCTTGTAAAACCACTCACCTAAGGACAGAATTCAGAAGTGAACAGAGAAAACATTTCATGGATCCCAATATAGCTCATTTAATTTCTTGCTGTACCACAGAGAAGTATCGGTGGCCCTATTGGACAGATGGCAAAGTAGAGATTCAGGGAAATTTAGTAGCAGAAGTCCCAGACCACTAAAATAAAACCCAGGGTCTAAACCGTGAGCTGAGTAACATCTCTAAGTCCTGTGCCAGGAAGCCCAGCACCAGCCCGCCGCCTTACACAGAACTGCTTAGAGTCTTCTCTCACAGCATTAACTGTGCTCCCAAGGCCAGGTGTAGCTTCCAACCCTCCCTGCCATGGTATCCTTTTTTTTTTTTTTCTTTTTTAAGATTTTATTTATTTATTCATGAGAGACAGAGGGAGGCAGAGACATAGGCAGAGGGAGAAGCAGGTTCCTTGTGGGGAGCCCAATGGGAGACTCAATCCCAAGACCCCGGGATCAGGACCTGAGCCACCCAGGTGGCCCCCTGCCATGGCATCCTAATCAGTCCTAGCTACTCATTGAGGTTTTTCTTGCCCCTGAAGAGGTTCTATACAAACCTTTTTTCTCCGGACTGTGTCACACTAATTCAGAATCATTTTAATGGGACAATTTCATGTTTACAGAATATAGTAATAGCAACTTACCTTCTGCCAAACCCATCTATCTTCTTTTTTCTTCCTTTCTTTCCCTCTAATTCTGTGACTGTGGGAACTGATTATGCTTTAGAAAAAGCATCGCACTAGACGTCATTCACTTTGCAGCTGGAGAGGTTACTGTGCACCAAAGAAAAGCATAATAAGAGAGAGCTTGGGTCCCTCTCTCTGTCCACTCACCACCATCACCTGCAGACGCACGCGCTCAGAGGCACACGTGCACACAACCTTGCGCGAGCCCACAACGTGCACACACCTGCACAGACACACGAGGATGTGCTCACATACATGTGCGCACGCAGTCCTCCACATACAAACACACACACCTGTGTGTGGACACACAGGATTGGCTCACTCCCTAAGACTCACTGGGAGCAAGGGTTCTTAGAAAGCAGGCTCTTCCTGTAAACAGTGTTCTTTCTGGAAATTGCCCCTGCCCTCTCTACTCAGACACACCCCCTTTTTGCTGGCAGACAGCCTCAGGGACTTACCTGGTGTATTTTATTAAAACAAAGGCTACAGTCACTTTCTAGCAATGACTGCAATGTGACTCCACAGTGTAAACAGAATTTTTATTTATTTATTGAGCAACAGGTTTTTTTTTTTAATCCACTGACAACTTTTTCAGACACATTTCCAGCTTTACTCTAGATCTAGAATTATAAAAATCAAGAGCAATTATTACTCGGAAGTGACAATTTTCTTTATAAGGGATTCCCCATGCTTGGAAAGAAGTGTCTCAGTGCCTCCAAGACATGGCTATTAATAAAATCTAACTATATGCCTAGCTTTTCAGAGTCCTCCTTACCCTGTAAAGTTTGGGGGATGATCACCACTGAACCCACTGATAATTATAACTTAAGGTTCTTTGGAATAAACAAAAATGATGCTAAAAGGAACATCTGACTTGAAATCAAAAGTTAAAATGTGTTGAGTAGAATTAATTGCTTGAGACAAAGAAAAAGGAAAACTGCTTCAGAAGGCATTCAGAAATTCCAAAGGTAAACTCAAATAGGTGAGAATAGATGTGATCTGCAGAACTCCCAATGTGGGGCTGCCCTGGAGTCTTTTTCTAAGACTTGCAGTCTTGAGGCTACCTCTATACCCAATGTCCAAATCTCTTTCTCTTCCCTTGCTGCCAGCTGGTCATCAAGCAGGGCTAAATATAGGCCAGCCTTTTCTTGTTGTTTTTCCCTTCACTGGGGAAAGGATCATATTTTAGTCCAGAAGAAAGCAAGGGGATTGACTACTTTTCCTGGAAAGTGTATGTGTCTAATTCTTAATTTTGCAAGAACCAGGCAGCATAAATTCAGTTTATTAAAACTCTCACACATTTGAGAGAGTGGTGATATTTATCCCTCCTGAACTTTAAATTATCTTGGGTAGTGAAAGAGATCTTTAATTATGTATAGACACAAGACAACAGAACACAATGTGCAGGGTTTCTTTATATATATATATATTTCCCAAGAGCAAGAAAATGATAGGTTAAGCATTTAATATTCTTGCAGACTTCATTTTTATTTCCATCAAGTGCTGGAGTAAGTAAAATTTTCATTTTGGCATTAAAAAAAAAAACCCTCTGTGGTATGAAATACATAGGTTTAAAATTGGCCTGATGTTTTCCCATTAGATTCAGGAGACTAGGAATTCGCAAGAATAGGCTTTTCCAATTTTCCATGGCATCTAACTTTACTTCTAGAAAGAGCCAGAGAGGAATAATTGTACATGTGCGAAGCACTGTGCACTTTGCCCAAAACGTTTACATACAGCATTTCATTTTGAGGCTCACAACCCTGACAGGAGCTGCATTATTCTCTTTTCTGATCCTATCACAATGATGAAGTTAGAAAAGTTAATGGCAAAATACTCAAGGTCTAGAAAAGTCGGGCACTTTGACAAAGGTTTACAACCAATAAATGCAGAGATTTGAACCAGAAGTCAGAATTCCCAAATCCTAAATCAGGCCTTTTGACCACACTTACCACTGGAATCTAATTTTTCAGTAGAGCCTCAGATCTCTGGCAACATGGTGTAAGACATTTCTTTTCTTTTCTTTTCTTTTCTTTTCTTTTCTTTTCTTTTCTTTTCTTTTCTTGCAACATGGTGTAAGACATTTCTTTTCTTTTCTTTTCTTTTCTTTTTAAACATTATGTATTTATTTATATGAGAGTCAGAAGAGCACCAGCAGGAGAGGCAAAGGGAGAGAGAGAATCTGAAGCAGACTCCATGCTGAGTGCAGAGCCTAACATAGGGTTCGATCTCACGACCCTGAGATCATGACCTGAGCCAAAAACAAGGGTTGACACTTAACCCACTGAGCCACTCAGGTGCTCCTGGTAAGAGATTTCTTAACAGAGGACTCTCAAGGTGGTGCAGGAGAGTTGTCAAGCCCTTCTGAGGAATTCTGGACTGAACCTCAAAGGACCTTCCTCACCCCGCCTCAAACAGTATCTGTGGTGAGTACACAGGAATTGCCTCTTCTCTAGCTTTGACCTCTCTCCCAATACCCATTAATCAGTCTGACTACCAGGAGGGCCAGGCTGAGAATGTGCCTTTGGCTGATTATTCCAGGGTCAGTGAGCAAAGGCGCCATGAGTGTTGGCCACCACACAAGTACAGGGAGTGGAAGTGTAACTTAAGGGTCAGGGCCATGACTTTGCTTTCCAAGGGGTATTGGGGACCTGAAAGTGTGCATTTTTTTTTATAAGCTAGCCTTCCTGTCCTGAGTACTTCCACTACACATTGTTTTGCCTGCAAATGACTAATTCTGTCTTCCCAGTGCAAGTCCTTTATATTTGGCAGGAGCGTGGGGGGTGGAGGAGGGGTGGAGGTAGTACACTGTGTAAATCATATTCATTAAAATTTTAATTCCACTGCCTTTATCAGATCCTTTTTTTAAGGTTGTCAGGAGGAATTTCTTCTTTTTTTTTAATTTTTTTTTATCTGAGAGAGAGAGAGAGAGAGAACATAAGCAGGGTGAGCAGCAGGCAGAGGGAGAGGGAGAAGCAGACCCCCACTGAGCAGGGAGCCTGATGTGGGGCTCTATCCTAGGACACTGGGATCATGACCTGAGCTGAAGGCAGGCAGGCACTTCACTAACTGAGCCCCTATCAGATTCTTTATCAGACCTTGAAAGGGTTTCAAACTGGGAGCTGGTGGAAACTGATGGAAGCCTCCCCACGGAAGTGTTTTATTGGGCAAACTCTGAGGTCAATAGTGCTTTCAACTTGACTGCTCCCGACACAGCACTTGTTCCCTTATGCACTACAGGCTCCTGCGTCCCGCAAGATGACACCCACTGCTTACCTGAAGGCAAGTGTCTCAGGCTGTCCCCCTTAACTTTGGTCTCCAGCTTAGGACAAAGCATGGATATTTCCTGATAGGGTTGAGACACAGGGAGGCAAGAGGCTCAGATCCAGAGAGAATGGGGCATCTCCTCTTTGGAGTAACCAAGCAGTCAAGCGAATCTGAAAAAGAGAAGCTGCCAAGGGAGAAGGGGTTACTGAGATACCACAAAAACCCCACTGGACAGTTGTGCCTCTAATGGAACCACCGTGGTGAGCTCTTGGAGTTCCCCCTACCTCCATTGCAAAAAGCTGACCCTTCAGCACCAAAGGGCATCAGGAAGAGGAGGTCCCTCCCTCTTCTCACCCCCCACAGCCCACACCCTGGCACAGGGCGCAGGGTAGATTTCTCTCCTAATCCCAAGGCAGGAAGTACGAGACCTGGTGACTAGCTTCCTACTCTGTGGAAATGTGCTCTCATTGGCTTGCTCTCCATCCTCACCGCCTCGGTCACGTGACAAACTCTTTGCAGAGTCCCCAGTCCTCTGCCGCCCTGTGCCTCCTGGAGACACACACACTTACTGCTTTTGATCTCCTTTTGACGGGCTAACCCCTCTGCACAGGCGGATCTGTTGTTTGTATGCACTCTTTTTAAACTGATGGAGAAGCAGAGGTGCAGCAGTGGCTCCTTTGATTTTTATCTCCCGCATATTGACCATAAATCCTCTCGTGTGTTTTTAGAAGTGACTTGCTTCCTTCCCGATTTTATTTTCAGGAGGTTAAGAAAGTAATTGGACAAGGAGTAAGGACTCCAGGCATTGTGATTGTGGCCATGCACTAGACGCGTGCCACTCTCTGCTTGTGTTCCAACTGGGCACAGCAAGCAAACAGAAGCATCTTTTCTTAAGTACCTCTAGTCGTCATGTCGAGATCTGAAATTACAATAAGGGACAAGATTATTGTTATTTTATTATGAATCTATATTTATATCTGCTTCGTTCCAGAAACGATTCGAAGCAGCATTATGTATGAATTTCTGATCCATGTGTGGGAGCAGTTCCATTTGTTTTTTTTGGTTTTTTGTTTTTTTGTTTTTTACCAAATCCACTTGTTAATGATTGATATGTTAATGATGTGATTAATCCATTGGGCTTGATTCATTTATATCATCATTTACATTTCATCAAGATGTGTTTTCAAGGAGACACTTGATGTCCTCAAAATGCTCCACTTCTCAGCATGGGGACTGCTATTTGCCATTTAAGCAAACCAAATCTGACTTTCTAACTGACAGGGAAGCTGCAATCTACGTGTGTGGAGGTGAAGGAAGCCCACCAAGGCTTCCAGAACCCTGGAGGAGCCCACTTTTTCTTACGCCTCTGTTTTTTTTTTCATAAGGTACATTTCTTGGTAAGATACACAGGTCTGTACAATGTTTAAAAGGAATCTAGGAGAGAGTAATCACCACCTACCCCCAGAAGACTGAAAAAGTGCCCAAAAAGCCTTGGGCCCCGGGCACTAGAACGGCCCTGCAGCCGGTGAAGAAAGCTATGTGGGTGAGTACTGGTCTGTGACACCTCACCGTTAGGATGCAACCTTCTGGGCCACATCGGTGTAGGCAAAAGTGGAGTCGAGTTCACGGGAGACAGAAGAGTTAGGCCAGAAAGGGGGCACGTGAGTGTTTTCAGTAGGACACAGAACATAAAAACGTTTTGAATGCACAGTGGGAAAACTGGCCTCTGCTTTCATTTTTATTTTCAATTCCCTTTCAGGGCTTCCAAGTACCTTCAGGAGAAAGTCTCTACTGAGTGGTAGTAGACATTTAACACCCCTCTCACTCCGGCTAAGTTGAACTGGCTAAGTAAGAAGCTGGCATCGGGCTAAGAACTGGGCAAGCAACAGTAACTAGCTCCAATCTAGTGATTTGCTTCCTTTCTCATTGTATTTGGATTAATGGTGAGCTTCTCTTTCTATCAAGGAATGCTAGTTGTCTGCTGAGGTAGTAATGCGAAGGTCTTGTTTAAAATAAATGTATTTAAGTATTTTTATTTTTTTAAGAGTTTATTTATTTTTTCATGAGAGACACACAGAGAGATAAAGAGAGGCAGAGACACAGGCAGAGGGAGAAGCAGGCTCCATGCGGGGAGCCCAATGCAGGACTCGATCCCAGGACCCCAGGATCACACCCTGAGCCAAAGGCAGACGCTCAACTGATGAGCCACCCAGGCGTCCCAAGTATTTAAGTATTTTTAAATTAATTTGCAAAAATTAAAATAAATTATTATATAGGTGACATGTTAATAGTGACATTTGGGGCACAGGAGAAAAACATAAAGGGTCTTTGATGCAAGACATGAAGCTGATGTCCTGAGAACAAAGTTGGCATCAACCCCAGAAGAGCCGAGTCTGAGACCAATATTCCTACTGATAAGCCATAGGAGGGGATGAGTGTCTAGCTATTGATCTCCCCATCTATAAACTGGAAATGATAAAAATATTAACTTGACTTCTTCACAGATTTGTGCTGAAGGATCAAATGAGACAGTGTAAGGGAAAGCCTATTACAAACTGTGAAGTATGATATCCATGTAAGGGATTATCACAATACTTGAGCATGTGGGGAAGGATCAGGGAGGATAAAGGCAAGCCAGGCGGAAGAAAATTAATTAGCTAGAAAGTTCTACCGTCCTGTTAGGTAGATGGGCCTGGGTTTGGGGCAAGGCAGGTAGTGGCCCAGGTTATCATTTGGTTTGTACCATGACGGCAGGGATGAGAGGGAAAGAAATCAAAAACAAAAAGAAAGACCTGCAGGGAGAGAAGAGACAGTCGGGGAGACCTCGAGTCTGGGCGAAACCATCATGAGGGTAAAACCACCACTAAACCACCACAGAAGGCTCTGTGCCCCTTCCCACCTGCTCCTGCCCCCGCACACGGCTGCCTCCCGCTGGGCCCTGGAGCATGCAGCCAAGCGCTCTGGGTCCACCACACGGGTGGCTGCTGGGTGGCCTGCCTGAGGTGTCCTCGGAGGGGACAGAACGGGGAGAGCAAACCCACGAGGCTTCCCTTGGCTTTTCACAGCCAGGGCCCAGTACAGAGCCTGAGAGAATGGGGCCCAGGAAGCATCTGTGCAGTGAGCGCAAGGATGAAGACATGGAGGGAGGAAAGGAGAGAGAGAGAGAAATAAAAAGCAAGGAAGGAAGGAAATACAAGTGCCAACTTCCAGACCACAGCCCCAAAGAGCTCAGGTGGTGAGGCCAAGGCCAGCATCACCTCCTGCCCCTTTGCTGTAGCAGTGACAACCAGGAGGCAGCAGTGGAGCCAAGTGCGGGACCTAGAGTCCTATGGAACTGAATGTCACCCTCCCTTTGGCCATCTGCTCGCTGTGGGGCACAGGGCACGTTCCCACCTTCCCCGACCGTGTGTCTCACGACACCATGGGAACGCGCAGGCCGGCCTCATGGAGTTACCGAGATCAAATGGGAAAAAACACGTGTACACGGTAGACGGGCCAGGGTTGTAGCTTTAATTCCTACGGCTGTTGTTGTTATTACATATGCTCCACAAAAATGCAGAGGAATTATTTTGATTCCGTAAAAAAGTGTGACACGATATGGATTTTCATTCCATAAACAGATTCTTATACTTTGCTTCCTAATTAGACTGTATCTGTCATGCCTGTAATTCCTGTGTAATTAAATTGAAATTAAATGTCAATTTACTTTGAATTACAGAGTAATTCTATGTATACATGCCACGCAATCTGCATTTTGTTAGGAGATGACAACCAAAAATATCCTGACAGTCCCTCTGTAATTACACAGTGATCTGATTAAGATCAGTGTGACAAACTACCTGCCAAGTCCTGAAGAAGAAAAACTAGGGGCTGCGGGAGGGGTCGGCAGAGGTTAGGTGTGGGAGGGGCGGGGGAGCTCACCGCTGACCCCGCCGCTCCCCCTGCAACCCACAAAAATCCTGAACCAACGGTGATCATGTGCGCAGGCAGTGGGGGAGATCTTTTAAAAGAAAAAAAGAGAGAGAGAGAGACCTTAATTATAGAACATGCTAACTGGCACTGCCTCCTCTTCACTCTCTAACCCAGCAGTTTTAATTAGGTTGGCGTCTGAGGTCCCGAATCCCCCACACCCCAAAGACAGTGATAAATGGAGAGAGAATATTTCAAACCTCATCCAGGAATTTTATCTTTCTGTCATACATATAAAATGGCTTCCATCCTCCAACTTTAAAAGAGAAAGAGAGAGAGAGAGAGATGGAAATAATTCATATTCCATTCTTCTGTACCCAACACGCAGGCTGATGTTATATCATTCCTGAGTGCAGGGGCCCCGGGAAAGGTGAGGTAAGTGGGCCCCGGGGGGGGGGGGGGGGGGGGAACAGAGGCGGCCAGGACAGGGAGGAGCCAGGTCAGGAGCTCCCATCTGGGAAGACGCTCACGGACATGGAGGCACAGAAATGGAAAAATCACCACCCGTGCTTTCTCCCTCGTCTCCTTGCCCCAAGTCTACTCTGTGACTTTCCCTCAGCCTCCCAGAACCTGGCTTTGCCCCTTGGTGCCCTCCTCACCCGGGGAAGCTTTCTCCCATCAGTCAGCTAAACTCAATCCTGACACTCCTTTGGGATGAGGAGCTGGTTATTTTCCGCTTCCTCAGCAGAAGTTTCCTTTCTCTGCTCCTCCTCAGGCCTCAGACCCTGTCCTGGTTGAGCCTGCAGGGCCCCCAGTGCCAGCCGTGGGGGCAGTGGGAGGACCTCGGAGCTCACAGGCCCCAGTGCATGGGAGAAGGGGCAGGGCATGGGCTCTCTTTCTTACAAGATCTGACCCCAAACAAGTTGTTTGACCTCCATGAGCCTCCATGAGCCTCAGTTCTCCCAAATATAAATGGAAATGAATATAAACTGTCCTGACTATTGCATAGGCTCGTTGGAAGGACCCCTGAGCTATGGTAGATGGAGATGTATAGGAAAAAGTAAAGACCCAGGTTTGGTACTACGATCATCTCCATAGGAACTATGTTAGAGTTCTCTCTTTTGCAGACGACTAAAAAGCCAAAATGTTCACAGTGGATGTGGCTTTGGGCCTGGCCAGGTTCAATAATGCAGTGTCGATAGATCCTGTTTCTCTGCATCTCCAGCCTCTGCTGTCAGCAGTGTGGCCTCCACCCTCAGACCCCATGCGGGACCGCATGACCGATTCAGCTCACATCCCACTCAGATCAAATTCAGTGAGAAAGAAAAAAAAAATTCAGTGGGAAAGAGCATATCCCAGAAGCACTCTCTCCAATCCCAGAACGCATGATACAACGATCACTTGGTCACAAAACAACCACCGTGACCAAGGACATCAGCGATGTGAAGTGGATTCTGATACACTTGCCCAAGAATTTGTTAAGGTCACTGCAATTGTTGCATGCATTTCTTGTGTTCTGAATATTTCAGAATTTTGCATAATGGGCAACATGGAAAAGTCAACAGTTTCTATTTTTCTATCTGCCAAATTCCATAAAAAGTACAACATTCTCTATGAAAAGGAATTTGTTATAGCTGAATCTCTCTTAAATCTCAGCCTATCACTGCTCGAAAGGTAAAGCCATCTATCATCTGTGGTTACCTTTTCCATCTATTTGGTCATTTTGGAATGTATCTCTAGGACTTCGGCTCCACATGTTGAGCTTGGCTTTTCCTTTAACATTGATTTTAACTTGGCATGGCTCTCTTGATCCAGAAGGTCAATTCAGCTGTTCACAAACTAATAAAGCTACATGTTTGTCCTTGCCTTTATGTTTTCCTTTTTGTTGAACTAATTATTATCTGGACAAGGGAATTGAAAATTCATAGGGTATATAAAGAGATACATGGCAAAGCAAGTGCCCCCAGGCCACAGGCCCAGAGTCTGTCACTATTAAATACCCGTGTGTCTTTTCAAACACATGGGTGTCCTATGTCTATACAACTGTTTATAGACATATTTCACTTTTCCCATGAAGGGCACATACTATAATTTTTTTCTGTAATTTGCTTTGGCTTCTGTTTTAGTTTTTAAAAAGACACTAGGTCTTTTTTTTTTTTTTTTTTTTTAAGATTTTACTTATCTATTTGAGATGCAGAAAGAGAGAGAGAGCACGAGCAGTGAGCAGGGGAGAAGCAGGCTCCCCGCTGAGCACGTAGGCCCGACTTGGCTCCATCCCAGGACCCTGAGATCATGACCTGAGCTGAAGGCAGATGCTTCACCCATTGAGCCCCCCAGGCACCCCAAACACTATGTCTTGAATGTCTTGAAGAACATTCCATACCACCACTCACAGACTATCTGAGCAGCTATTGATGAGCTGTGATATGCAATTATAAACCATTAGATTAATTACTAGGCTATTAGATTAATTACTAGAGGTAGAACTGTCTCATCAATTCATGTGGGCATTCTACTGTTTTTTAAATTATATTAATTTCAAAAGGTTGTATATATTCACACAGTACAATAATTAAAAGGTCTAAAAGTGTACTTAGGAAAAAGTAAGCTTCCTGAATGCCACTGTGTGAAAGTCTTACAGTTTCCAATGCTTCTGTTACCTACTTCCTTTATATGTGTAAGAAATGCAATGTTCTACACCTTCCTTTTTCTTACTTAACCATGTATCTCTGCTATATGGCCATATGTCAGCATGGCGCTCATTCTTTTTTTACAGCTGAATAGCATTCTACAGAGGGATGTGCCATAATTTAATTCAGCCAGTCCCCTTTTGATGGATTTGTAGGTTATTCCAGATTTTGTTTTGCTAGTTCAAACAATGCTGCAATAAATAACCTTCTAGACACATAATTTGGCAAAAGGACAAATATGTCCAAAGGAGGATACATTTCTAGAAATAAAACTATTTGGGCAAAAGGTAGCTATATTTTTAAATAGGGTATCTATTGCCAAATTGCCCTCTCTGGAGGTTTTACCAATTTATATTCCAACAGAAATTCATTAGGGGTGATTATTTCCCCATACTCCCACCTTAACAGAATACACATAATGCATGAAGGAGCTTTTTGATCTTTTCTAAATTGAGAAATTAAGTGGCATTTCCTTATGGTATTAATCTGAGTATCTCTTCTTATGAATAATCATTTTAATATGTTTTAAAAACATGTATATTTCCTTTTCTGTGTTCTGACCTTCCATAGTTGTCTATTTGTTTTGTTGGTTTGGTGTTCTCTGCCTTACTGATGCATAGGAGATTTTTGTATACTAAGGAAAGTAGCCCTTTATATGAATTTTAAGTTACAATTTGCCATTTGTCTTTGATTTTATTTCTTCGTCATCCTAAAAAATGGATTTTTATATAGCCTAACTATCGGTCTCTGATATTAAAGGCTTTACATGGTACACAGAAATGTCTTCTTCACCTGGAGTTTATTGTTTTAATGTTTTCTTCTCATTTTTTGGCATTGTTTTAAAAGTTGATAGATTTTGCATTTAAAAATTTTTATAGATACTGATAAACTGTCTTGCAAAGAGTTTATATCAACCTATGCTCCCAGGGACACTGAATGTTCACTCTGTGAAGTGTCTGCTGTTTGTCTGCTGTGAATTGTCCATTTTTGCCTCAATCTTAATATCCTTGAGAGCAAAGACAGTGTCATCGGTTTAATACATCTTAAGTCACAGGAAGGACAATTAGTGCAATTCTTTTTTTTCCTGGGCATAATTTCTGCCCAAGTAAGGATGGTGTCTCACATCTCTGCTTAGCCACCTTCCACATGCATATATGGTGCTGGGAAGGTAGGTCACGGGTTATCTGAGATCACAGTTCTTGAGGCACAAATGAGAATCATGGTCTAATTGTTCTTGGATTTTAAAAAATTTATACATAAAAATTTACAAAGCATGATAGCTAAAAACATATTAACTGCATATCATGGATTTCCTTTATTGAGGTGAGGGGAATGCATGATATCAGGGCTCCTCCAGAAAGTCCAGAATGCTACCAATTAGGAAATTCAGGGAACTACACTGGTTCCTGAAGGGTGAGTCCCTGGGGAAAGTAGACAATGCAAAAAGAGAGCCTGTGCCTGCTTGAAATCATGCTGAACCCCTAAATAGGGTGTCTATTTTTGCATAATAGAAGATCTGGCATATAATTTATGGAGTGTCATTAAATATTATTAAATATGGACCTACTGGTACCGAGAGGCTCTTGGAAAACAGTTCTCTCCCCTGCGGCCTGCTCTCCTTGGGCTTATGTGTAAGTTAATTCACTCCCTTAAATGAAAAAAAAAAAATAATGAAATAGGGCACTTCAGCATCATGTAAAAGCCTTCTGATGAATTCAGCTCTCTTTCCCATAACACTGGCAAACAAATAGACACTGTTTAAACTGGCAGAAGAAGAGGCTGGGGGAAAATCAGACTTCCACCTTTCTAAAACTTACTGGGTTGCTCCCAAAGAATAGATCTCAGCCTCATCTTCCTTTGCTAAGACTCCAAAATCTTGTTTCATATTGAAGGAACTTAGTGCCCAATGAGGTACCTACCAGTGGATACTTGTCCTGTGACAGCTCAGCGTGTTTCTTCTTCTGGTTACAGCCCTCAACACTCCTTAAGGCAATCACCTGTCTCCAATTTCTGTGTTTTTATTTGTTTATTTTTAACTTTTTTTTTAAGATTTTATTTATTTATTCATGAGAGACACACAGAGAGAGGCAGAGACATAGGCAGAGGGAGAAGCCGGCTCCCTGCAGGGAGCCCAATGTGGAACTCCATCCCAGAACTCTGGGATCATGCCCTGAGCTAAAGGCGAACGCTGAACCACTGAGTCACTCAGGCATCCCCAATTTCTGTGTTTAAAGGATGAGCTTGACCCCATGCCTGGGGGGACTGGCATGTGACTTAAGTTCATGAATCACACTGTCTTCTTTATTCCTCAGCTGTGGCGGTTAGAACAAATGAGACCAAGACCTGAAGCTTTTCTTGGAATGACTGGGAAAGAGAAGTACTCTTTCTGTCGGGATACCAAAACTGACAGCTTGGCATCAAGGGTCTGCTTGAGAAGGAAACTAACTGGAACAAGGTAAAGCTGAGGGATTTAGGGAGTGTCCTTAAGGCCTAAAAATGTGATATGACTCTCTGGATCCAGCTATGTCAGAGACAGGTCAACTGATTAATTCCTAGGCTGTTAGAACCAAAAATTCTCACTCCCACCCCCACCCCTTTTAAAATTGTAGTTCGAATTGGGTCTCTGTCAATTACAACCAACGGAGTCCCAACTAACACAGTGGACAGACTGGGTGAGGAAAAGTCCATTCTTCGTGAGTGAATCTCTGAAAACTTTCATAAATATGGTCCCACATCAATCAATCAAGACAACATATTAAGCCCGAGAATATCTGTGATGGTTCACATAATCTAATTTAGTAATAATGAGTAAACTGCCATTAATTTCTATTTGCAATCCCTCTGCTAGAAGCCTTTTCTGGCTTTTCATTCCTGTAAATCTCAAAAAGATACTGTACATCCATTCTACTTTGATGGGGGTAAACAGACATTATAAGGCCTGCTCTGTCACCCAAACTGAAATCCACACAGTCAGAAAAGAGGTCACATAGGGGCAGTTGGGTGGCTCAGTTTGTAAAGCATCTGCCTTCAGCTCAGGTTATGATCCCAGGGTCTTTCGGTGGAGCCCCAGAGCCCCACATCAGGCTTCCTGCTTAGTGGGGAGCCTGCTTCTTTCTCTCCCTCCCCCCTGCCCCCTGCTCACGCTCTCTCAAATAAATAAATAAAATCTTTAAAAAATTTTTTTTAATTTAAAAAAGAAGAAAAGAGGTACACAGGCATACACAAATATCCACGTGATACCATTTCCTGTCAAACTGCTTCATCTTCACAGAGGCCACTTGTGTGAAGGACCTTGGGCTCACCTAGAGCATGATGATTCAGAAAGACAATTTAAGAAGCAATTTAGTGACAATAAGAAGTATTTTGAAATAGATTAATGAAAAGGATTTCAGACTCCACTTCTCTGAAACCCTGCAAATGTAGGATGGGCATCCTCACTTGTTAAAACCAGCTATGTTTTAAGGCAAGAAAATGTCCTAGACCAATGGTTCTCACGCTTGCTTGCATATTAGAATCACCTGGAGAGATGACAGACTCATAGACAGTTTTCTGTGGGCGAGCCAAGTTGACAGAAATGAAGTTAAGTCCTATTCTAATACCTCCTGACTTCCAACCTGAGTTTTAGCCCCAGGATCTAAAAACGGTAACAGTCAAGTGTGTGGCTATATGTGTGTATATTCACATACACATAATCATACACACTCTTTATTTGTGCCATTATCTCATTAAATTCATTAAATCCTCATCATAATGCTACAAATTAGGTACTACAAAGCATGAAGTACTTACTATGGTTATGTCTTATTAAAGATTAAAGGTATAGTCTAAGGAGTTTGAACATTTTTTCCAAGGTCATACAACAGGGCAAATCCAGGGCTTTAAACCAAGACTCTTAGCCACTCCAAATACAGATATGACAACTAGTGTCATGATTGATGCCCGAAGTCAATAACTGAACTTTACTAACAACATCATTAGAGAATTGGATAGAGTAATACCACTCACAAAGGGAAAATAAGCAAAGCAAACAGTTCTTAAAAATAAAGACATAGCATCCTAGAGAGCTGAAAGCAGCCTCTATTTAACCCCTCAGAAGCCAATTTTAAAAGAAAAAGAAAGAGAACTGTTGCCAGCTTATTTGAAAGGTTTACGTATAAGAAACTGTATTGCCCTCTGTTATTTAAAAGACCTATAGCTCATTCTTTCCTTTAAGATACAATCTGAGTCCCAACAGATGTCTTGAATGTTAATGTGTGGGTCCAGAGAGGGGCATCCCACAAGTATAATTCACACCACCAAAAGCCACAGTAACGGGGGTGGAGAGGAACATTAGATTTTTCCAGTGTGTAAATTACACAAGTCCTTTGTTTTTTGTTTTGCTCTCCTTTGACTCCAACTAAATGACATCAAAAACATACCTCTTTGAGAGGCAGGTAGGCTATAGAAAGATTTTTAAACCATCTAGAGGGACACCTGGCTGGCTCAGTGGTTGAGCATTTGCCCTAGGCTCAGGACATGATCCCAGGATCCCGGAAAAGAGTTCCATATGGGGCTCCCCACAGGGAGCCTGCTTCTCCCACTGCCTGTGTCTCTGCCTATCTCTCTATGTGTCTCTCATGAATAAATAAATTTAAAAATCTTAAAATTAAAAAAATAAAACCATCTAGAAACAGGAGCAACAGGTATATAATGAAGAAAAGAGTCTGGTAGAACACTAAATTACAAGTGTTCATGAAGGGCAGTTTATTTTTAATTTTTTTAATAAATATTTTATTTAAAATCAATTTGCTAACATATAGTATAACACCCAGTGCTCCTCCCATCAAGTGCCCCCCTCCGTGCCCGTCACCCAGTTACCCCATCCCCCCACCCACCTCCCCTTCTGCAACCCTTTGTTTGTTTCCCAGAGTTAGAAGTCTCTCATGGTTTGTCTTTCTTTCTAAATTTCCCCACTAAATTTCCCTCCTTATAATCCCTTTCACTATTTCTTATATTCCCCGTATGAATGAAACCATATGATGACTGTCCTTCTCCGATTGACTTACTTCACTCAGCATAATACCCTCCAGTTCCATCCATGTCAAAGCAAATGGTGGGTATTCAACCTTTCTGATGGCTGAGTAATATTCCATTGTGTATATAGACCACAGCTTCTTTATCCATTCATTTGTCGATGGACACCGAGGCTCCTTCCCGTTTGCCATTGCTGCTCTGAACATTGGGGTGCAGGTGTCCCAAGTGGGGTGCAAGTGTTCCTTCAAATCACGATGTTGGTATACTTTGGATAAATACCTAGTAGTGCAATTGCTGGGTCATAGGGCAGTTCTATGTTTAACTCTTTGAGGAACCTCCACGCAGTTTTCCAGAGTGGCAATATCAGTTCACATTCCCACCAACGGTGCAAGAGGGTTCCCCTTTCTCCACATCCTCTCCAACATTTGTTGTTTCCAGTCTTGTTAATTTTCACCATTCTCGCTGGTGTGAGGTGGTATCTCATTGTGGTTTTGATTTGTATTTCCCTGATGGCCAGTGATGCAGAGCATTTTCTCATGTGCTTGTTGGCCATGTCTATGTCTTCTTTGGAGAAATGTCTGTCTTCTGCCCATTTCATGACTGGATTCTTTGTTTCTTGGGTGTTGAGTTTAATAAGTTCTCTATAGATCTTGGATACTAGCCCTTTATCTGATAGGTCATTTGCAAATATCTTCTCCCATTCTGTAGGTTGTCTTTGAGTTTTGTTGACTGTTTCCTTTGCTGTGCAGAAGCTTTTTATCGTAAGGAAGTCTCAACAGTTCATTTTTGCTTTTGTTTCCCTCTGAAGGGCAGTTTAAAGAATTGGCCTCTACTATGGTAACAAACAGGACAGTACAATCTCAGGTTCCTTCCCAGCTCTGGTTCACTTGATCTTCCCTAGGCCATGCTTCCCATGAAGTTATATTTTTGATGTGTTAATAAAATCAAGAAAACCTCATGATGTCGTAAGGGTTATTTATATCACAATTCTATGCCAACGTCACTGCATTTTGTATGAGGAGAGCGTCAGTCTTTCAGCTCTGGCCATCGGAGCCTCTAATGGTACTGGTAGCCTGCCTGAGCATCTTTAATGGCGTGCGTCTCTGGTTGCCAACATCCATATGCTTTCGCAAAATATACTGCTGATGGGTACTGAAAAGCTAATGGAAAAATCATTCTTTGATGATAAAACATCAATGCTTGACTTTCTGGCTTAGTAAAGTTTTTTCACATTAGGAATGGCCAATGGGGACCTATCATGATGTCTCTCAAAGAGATAAACATACTTGCAACTGTTCTTGCAATTTCTGATAATGCTAATTTGAATTAGGATAAACTTCATAGATACTTAACGTGTTGATGCTTTTGTCAGGTCTTTCAAGTTTTTGTATTCCCCTTCCTCCTAATATATGGCAAAGAAGGTCTTCTGGTTCCCTGCTTAATAGGAGAGTATTGTGACATTCCTTCCTTCCTTCCTTCCACTCACTTATTGATCACCTACCGAATGTCAGCTATTGTACAGAAAGAGTACATGAAAAAAGACTCATCCCCAGTGTTCAATCCTCATAGTCTAGTGAGAAGTGAGGAATAGCATGCAAACACTCAAGAAACAATGTCATCTGAAATAACCAATTACTGTAATAGAAGTTGGACATGAGTGCAACACCACTGCCCACTTGGAGGCTGAGAGAATTCTTCCTAGAAGAGGTAATATTTGAGCTGAATACTGAAATAAAAGTAAAAGTCAATGGGGAAAATGAGAAGAGACATTTCAAGACATTTCAGTATGTGTAAAGCCAAGACATGTTAAAGAACACAGAATTCTTGGAAATATATCCAATGGCAGATTCTGACTAGGTCTTTAGATGGCGCACTGAGGAGTTTGAATATTACCTTGCAGGCAAGAGGGAGCTCTTTATGAGAGGGGTTATAGAAGGTCAGAGATAAACTCAAACAGATAGTGTGTTGTCAATATGACCTCATCTGACTGAGGTAGAAACAAGAACAACAAAAAAAGTTACTCTGTGGCATGAGAAATTTCATTGAGGCACAAAGGAGCATTTAGTGACAGTATCATTTGCTAAATATTGGAATGTGCTCCTCAGAGAGGTTGGAAAATCACCTCAGGAGGTCTTTAAGAATAGACTAAATTATAATTTGTCTTAGATGCTTCAGATGTGATTACGCGTTAGGGCAAAGGGATTGACTTCAAGTCTCTTCCAGACTTACAGTTCTATTGTTCGTAGGATATCGTAGTGAATAGAGCCTGTGTTGGTTAGCAATTTGTACTTGATCCCGTGGTTGCAGATTGATTACAAGATTACAGAAGCAGAACGTTCACTTGAGAAATATGCATAGAATGAACACCATATGCAGGGGAAGCTATGGATCTGATGAAGATGGAGCAACCTAGTTGATGAGAGTGGTAAATCTCCCCTGACTTTCTCAGAGGCTCATGCTATAATATAACCTTGATGTAACTCCATTTCTCTTAAGGCTATCTGAACACTAGAGCCGGCATCATCAGGCATGAGAAGACGCAATAATGAGCTATAGCAGGAATAAAGGAACTCATCCCAGATTAACTCAGTATGTGGAGTGCCTTGCGTCATTGCCTGGGAAATTAGTTAAAACTAGCTCTTATTGAAGGTGCCCTCTGAGAATATTAATAATCCCCCGAAATTTCATCGTTTTAGAGTTTAGCAAGTATGTCCATGGGTATTATTACCTTAGCGGCTCTTCCCAAGAACACTGCGGTGAATAGGCTTTTACAAATGAGAACACTGAGGCTGGGGAAATTTCAATAACCTGCCCAGTCTATCTAGCTACCAAGTAGCATAACCTGGATTTAGCCAATCTCAAAACACTTTATCTGAATCTCAGTTCCTAGCAATCTTTCCACATTAAGGGAACAACAGTTTGGCAGGACTGGGGAAAAGAAAAAATGAAGCAACTATCTAAATAAAATAATGCTAAATAGGGATCCCTGGGTGGCTCAGTGGTTGAGTGTCTGCCTTTGGCTCAGGGCCTGATCCAAATTCAGGGATCGAGTCCCACATCGGGCTCCCTGCAGCGAGCCTGTTTCTCCCTCTGCCTATGTCTCTGCCTCTCTCTGCGTCTCTCATGAATAAATAAATAAAATCTTTAAAAAAATGTTAAATAAAATGATACCAAAAAAACAGAACTTAATTTTCGTGTCAGGGTCACGAATAACCCCAAAGGAGATTTTTCAAGGGCAAATACCTACTCTTGGTAAAAATCTGCATTCAAACAAAGAAGAATCTCCCAAGATACTGATGAGGTAACAGACTAAGGAGACACTAATAATAATGATGATGACAATGATGAATTAAACCTAGTAGTGAGGTTTCTAATGTCGTTCCACGTGACATATCTCATTAGCAAAATAAAATAACACTGGATTGATAGTTTCATTAAACTATGTATAACAACTGAATTTTATCAAAACTAGAATACCACTGATTTTAAGATGCACTGTTACCTTATGTCCTACTAAGAAAGAAAAAACATGGCCAATTACAATATGCCACTGATTTTCAGGCACATCACAACACCAGGGATGCTAAATGAAGAAAAATTCTGCATTTTAAAATATGTGAAATATAATGGTTAAATACATTTACATCAGGGGTTTAATAATAACTGGAAGCACCAGGGACATATATCCACTTTGGCATCAGTGATCTGTCTCTGAGCTGGGTTTTAGATCAATGGAGGACCTCCTATATATTCGTAAAGAAGTCACAGTCCAGGAGCTTAGTTTTAACGCCAGAAACATCGTCTTTTTTTTTAAATATTTTCATTATACTTTTTTTTTTAAGATTTTTATTTATTTGTTCATGAGAGACACAGAGAGGGAGAGAGAGAGAGGCAGAGATACAGGCAGAGGGAGAAGCAGGCTCCATGCAGGGAGCCTGACATGGGATTCAATCCCGGGTCTGCAGGATCATGCCCTGGGCTGAAGGCAGACGCTAAACCGCTGAGCCACCCAGGCTGCCCAGAAACATCGTCTTTAGAGGTAAATGGTAAAGGGTTTTGTTCTGAGAAATCATATACAACAGTATAATAGTAGGAAAGAGGAAAACACTTTATTAATGTAAAATATTCTAGGAACCATGGAGTTATGGATTCATCTAACAGAATGTGGGGTAGTCATCTGACCTGTAAAACCCAAAAACTGGAAGGGGAGCCACCCAGGAGATGGAACCTAGAGTATGGGGACTTCAAGACCAAGAAGAGGAAGGTGACCAAAGCATCTGGGTAGCCTTTGCACTTGTCAGTAGAAAAACTTCCATATAGGGCAGCTGGGGTGGCTCAGCGGTTTAGCGTCGCCTTCAGCCCAGGGCATGATCCTGGAGACCAGGGATCGAGTCCCGCATCAGGCTCCCCACATGGAGCCTGCTTCTCCCTCTGCTGTGTCTCTGCCTCTCTCTCTCTATGTCTCTCATGATTAAATGAATAGAATCTTAAAAAAAAAAAAAAAACTTCCATATAATAAACCTTGAAATAGTATTTTCCTATCAAAAAGCAGAAATATTTTCAAATGTGATGAATACTATCAAATTGCCTTCCAAAATGTAATAATTTACAGGTATTAAAGTACATGGAAATTCTTATTTTCCCATAACCCTACCCCCCCTGGGGTATTGTAAGTTACTAAATTAAGAATACAATAGATACAATTAAGAATACAATAGATAAAATATGAAAAATCATATCTTATATGAATTCAAATCGTAACATTGTTTTTTAAAAACATTTTATTTATTTATTGACAGAGAGCACACAAGCAGGGGGAGCAGCAGGCAGAAAGAGAGGGAGAAGCAGACTCCCTGCTGAGCAAGGAGCTCCATGCAGGTCCTAGGATCATGACCTGAGCCAAAGGCGGATACAACCTACTGAGTCACTCAGACACTCTCCAAATCTTAGCAGTATTTCCAAGGTTTAGAATATTCTTACTTGGTTTCAGGGATGTTTGGGTCACTCAGTGGTTGAGTGTCTGCCTTTGGCTCAGGGTGTGATCCCAGAGTGCTAGGATCAAGTCCCACATCAGGCTCCCCTCAAGGAGCCTGCTTCTCCTTCTGCCTATGTCTCTGCCTCTCTCTGTCTCTCATGAATAAATAAATAAAATCTTTTTAAAAAGAGAACATTCTTACTTGGTTTTACATTATCTGAATTTACTCTTCTAAATCATTTGTTCATGGGTTTTGTACAGTTTCTTATATTTATTATCTTCGATGATTTGTACAAACTCTTCACATATAATTGATATGATACTATAATATATAGTTATTATATATGTATTTACTCAAAGGTTATTCCTTGACCTGTCATTTGTTAATGTTATTTACTGTGTGTATGTGTTGTTTTTTTCTACCATAGCATGTTTTTAAAATTTCATATAGTGATACCACTTACTTAATCTTTTTCTTTATGATTTCTGAGTTGTTTCACATTTAAAAAGCTTTAGTTACCTGAAAATCATAAAGTATTGTCTTTAGTATTTTTATTGCTCTATTTTTTTACATCTAGACCTTTAATTCTATGGAATTTATTTTTATAATTTGGTATGAAATAGATATTTAACTTTTTATTTTCAAAAAGAATTCCAATTGTCCTACTGTCGTTTATTATAAAATACAGTCCTGCCTCATAGATTTCAAATGTAATCATTTTTTAAATCTTAAAAGCCTTCTTTACTTTTCATTGATTTATTTGCCCAGTATGCACCAATACCACAGTGTTTTAATTATATTATTAGAGAATTTCTTAATATTTAGTAAGGTAAGTCTCTCCATAAGGAAATCACTTTTAAAAAATTGTTCAATCTTTTGAAATTTCTTGAAAGTGTTTGAGTAATCTTCCACATATAGTTTTGCAAATAATCTTGAAAGAAAGAAAGAAAGAAAGAAAGAAAGAAAGAAAGAAAGAAAGGAAAGAAAGAAAGAAAGAGGAAGAAAGAAAGAAAGAAAGAAAGAAAGAAAGAAAGAAAGAAAGAAAGAAAGAAAGGAAAAGAAAAAAGAAACAAAAGAAAAGAAAAGAAAAAAAGAAAAAGAAAACTTGACAAATCCCCTTCCACTAACTTCCCACCAAAACTAAATTAGGGTTATGATGGGAGTTTCAGAAGATTGATAATGAATTTAAGAAAGATGCCCTCTTGAATGCTACATTTATTCAGCCCTAAATCTCTGTGGGCAAAAAGCCATTGCTGACTTCATGAAGACTTAACATTTCTTATTACATCTAGTCTAAGACTTTCCATAGTTGTTGTTGCTATCATTAATGAGATTTAAAAAGTTAATGTTAATTAATTATTTCTTGCTGAGTACAATTAAACTATCTCTAGATACTCACCTTGCTTCCAAACACCTTGGTAACTTTATTATTAGTTTGAATAGTACTTCACTGAGGTTCATTTGACTTTCTAGGCCTATGTTTTTTGCATATAATGGATGGTAACTATGTCCCTTCTAATACAGATGCTTATTATCTTATTGCATTAATTAGAATCTTCAAAAAACTTGAAAAAATAATGACAAAAGCTATTCCCTGCCCTCACCTCCTGCCCCGAATTTATTATTTTTTATTATTTTTATTTGTTTTTCCTGCCCCGAACTTAAAGAGAATATAGTTAGTATTAAATGTGGTAGATGCTATACATGACTAATACCAGTTTCATTTTCTTTTAAGCTTTTATTTTTATTTTTTAAGTAGGTTCCATGCCCAGCATGGATCCTAATGCAGAGCTTGAACTCCTCACCCTGAGATCAAGACCTGAGATCAAGAGTAGGATGCTTAACCAAAGAGCCACCCAGGTGCCCCTTAAGATTTTATTTGTAAGTAATCTCTATACCCAACACGGGGTTGAACTCAACCCCAAGATCAAGAGTTGCATGTTCTACCAACCCAGTCAGCCAGGCACTCCCGTTTTCTGATATTTTAGGATTTTCCATTTCTTCTGATTAGTTTTTGAGCATCCACAAAGAATACATGCTAAGTTGATATAGTTACTAATGTACTATCTTCATACTCCTTGAATAAGTCCCATTTGATTACACTCTATTTACGAAAACAACTTAAAGCATCCTGGCATGACTAGAATAAATCTCACTTGGCTGTAAGGTATTTCTTTATATAGTCTTAAATCTATCATCTAAGATTTCTGCACCTGTAGTCATCAATAAGACTAACTATAGTTTGGGAGTACTTCCTGTGCCCGCACACTCCATGAACCACTGAGCACGTAACCCCACAGTCATCCTTTGCCCTGCTTTATGGAGTTTCTCTTTATACCCTCTCAGCAAAATCTTAAGAGAACGCCATACTGGTCTTAGAGCTTATGTTGCTCTGCAGGGCCTTCATTTCTGGAACTCTGCATTGCAATTTCTGGTTGTTTCCACCCCCCCACACACACCCCCACACCCCCGCCAAACTCCACAACTAAGCAAAGCTTGCTTGGTCTTACTTGGGTTTCTTATCCTTGAACCTAGGTCTCTGGGTCTGAATATTTCCTCCAAGCAATAACCCAAGATTGTAGGGATTACCTCATCCACTCCCTTGTCTCAGGGATCATGGTGTACACTGCCTGTTGTCCAATTTCTAAAAATAGTTGTTCTGTATACTTTGTCCAGTTTTACTGCAGAAGGTTAAATCTGGTCACTGTTACTCCTCCAAGGGTGAAAGCAGAATTCCTAATGCCTTTCTGATGACAGATATTTAATACCCTATTTCATTCTGCATCAATTCTTTGTTCAGTTTGGATTTTGTTCTCTTGAAGTGATTTGTGTCATTTTAATTCTATTACAAAATGATCTAATTCATCTAGGTTCTCAAACTTAAAGAACTATTCTCTTCCATTGGTAACATTGCCAGATTTAGCAAATAGCAATAGAGGACACGCAGCTAAATGTGAATTTCAGATAAACAATTAAAAAAATGGGGAGGGGGGGGTACCTGGGTAGCTCAGTGGTTGAGCATCTGCCTTTGGCTCAGGTCATGATCCCAGGGTCCTGGGATTGAGTCCCACGTTGGGCTCCCTGCAGGGAGCCTGCTTCTCCCTCTGCCAATGTCTCTGCCTTTCTCTGTGCCTCTCATGAATAAATAAAATCTTAAAAAAAAATTTTTTTGTACAGGTATGTCCCATATTTGGGATATTATTTGAAATATCCCCCACCGTAGATTATGTGTTGTTTCTCAGAAATTCAATTTGACTTAGTGTATGGTATTTTATCTGGCAAGCCTATCCATGAAGCATTTTTGTAAAAAAAAATTTTTTTGGTTTTAATTGATGAAGCCCAGTGTACTTGTAGATTGTAGGTGGTAGGTTTTTTAAATTATAAACATTTCTGCCTGATATTTATTAACTTCTTGCTCTCTTGCTTTCATTTGTGGTTTATTTTGTTATCCTTTTTCTAGTTTCCTAAGTTAAGTGTTTGAGTCATTTGTATTAAAATAAAAAAAACATTTAAAGTCATGATTTTTGCTCTGAGTACAGCTCTATTCACATAATGGAGATTTTTCAGCAAAGAGAGCTCATTTGCATTAATTGCTAAAGCATTTGTAATCTCGGTTTTTTATTTCCTCTTGATTCAAGAGTCATTTAGAAAAGCTTTTTTTTTTTTTTTTCGAATTCTAAGTGGTTTTTTATTATTTTGTTTTACCATTGAAATCTAATATTTTGGCTTTTTGGTCAGAATGTGTCCTACAAGTGTTCTAGTTTAAGAAAAAAAGTTAAAGCTTTTTGCAGGCCAAGTATATAATTAAATTTTGCACACACTTTATAAACATAAGAGGAAAATACACGTATTCCCTCTTTATTGGGTTTAAATAGAGAAATATAATAAAGTTGGTTAACTGCGTTATTTAAATCCTTCAAGTTTTTACTTGTCTTTGGCTCAGCCCAGTTCACCTTGAACAAAATCCACAATGAACTTTTGCTTACGACCTGCAAATGCAACAAGCTTTTCTCTCCACGATTTATGAAGCATTTTGAAACATGGCTGAGTAGCTATGAAAAAGTGTCCTTTTACAGGGATTCATTAGATAATGTACCATCGAAAGCCAATTAGCTCCTTGTCTAGAAGATAGTAAAGGCCAAAAACATGAATGAGATTATGTAAGCAAGATGCCTTATACAATTCACCAAAGCCAAAACTTGCCCATTCTTCTACATAAAAAGCATGATAGTCATTGTTTTCATTAATGGATTGCTTGAAGGGATCTAGATAAGGCTCTGAAAGATTTTTGTAAGGTTTTCAGTTAGCCTCCAAAGAAAAAGTAAAGCAAAAATCAGAATTTTCCCCCCCACTCTAAACAAGTTGGTGAAAGCAACAACAAAAAACTAAAGGTCGGATACCATTAACACTAACTTGTCAATCACAAAATGAAAGCAAGAGTGAAGACTACATTTATATGTAATAAACAGTTGTCTTCAGTCTTCAGATTTTTGTGAAATAAGTAGACTACACTTCCAAAATGTGGACTTTTTTAGTTTTCCAAGCTTCTTGATGGACTACCTATTTTTTGAAATAGAGTTGAGCCTTGAACAACACAGATGTTAAGGGCACAGACCCCCAGCACAGTCAGAATTCACATATAGCTTTGGAACTCCCCCAATACTTAACTACTAATTACCTACCCTTGACTGGACACCTTATTGATAACATAAAGAGTTACTTAACACATAATTGTTAGTTATATGTATTGTACACTGTATTCTTACCATAAAGTAAGCCAGAGAAAATATTTTTAAGAAAATCATAAGAAAGAGAAAATACATTGATAGTACTGCACATGATATTTATTTATCATTTATCATTTATGAAATACCTAGACCAAGGAAGGAGTGGTATTACAATTGCAAAAACACAAGGAGTCTGTGATACACTGATATAGCTAGTGCTCTCAACTTCTCTAAGTTTCTTAGAATCAAACCCTAACATGCATCACTAACCTTCATCTATTTCATCAGGTGTCTTTCACTATGAGGATTACTGCATAATGGTCAAAGCAAAAGCTGAGGAATTAGATCTCAAAGGCTCAAATTCTAACTCTGACACTTGGTAAATAAATTATGTAATCTCTAAGGCTTGGTCCCTCGATTGCAAAATAGAGATGATGATGATAATGCCTCCCTCTACAAAGCATTCACCACAAACCTGACATTCAACAAATATTACATATTGTTAGATGGTATGTTGCAAGCATACTGTCTTGATTTAGCAAAATCTCTAAACAGAAATCATTTTCACATGTTTTCTCAAGAGCAATACCATCCATGCTTTATACAATGAGAAATCCAAATCAATTTCAAAGACGATCAATGGCATCATGTTCCAATCACTACAACTGTATACCATTTTAGAAAATTCATGAAAGGTCTTCACCTGAACCATTGACCAAGCCAAATCAATGACCTCAAGCATATAGTACACATGACTTCTCCAAGAAGGCTGTTCACAAACACTCTCCCTCCAACTTATCCAAGAAGGATGACATTTAGTAATTCACCCTACACTGAAAAAAAATTCTGCGTTTGGATTGCAGATTTCATAACAGTCAAGATCCTGCCTTTTTTCCCGTGTTGTATCCAGAAGCTATGACAATGCCTCGCTCATATCAATGTCCAATATGTATGTTTTATTGAGATGTAATTGACATGTAACATTGTATTCGTTTCATGTGTACAACATAATGATTCAATCTTTGCTTAGGTTGCCAAAACAAACAATCACCATGTTAAGTCTAGTTAACATCCATCACCAATGCGTACTTTCAAACAAATGATGCAAACAGTATTGACTGGGAAATAAAGTACCTATTTACATTCTTCAGTGAGTATAGAGAAATGCAAATTTACGATCATCCTGCCAAAGCCAACCTAAAATTTAAGTCTGACTTTGAGAAATTGTGGTAAACTTCACAAGGAAGCAAACACAAGAGGGGAGGCAGGATGGCATAACAGAAAGCCCAAAATATTGGGAGTCAGAGTACCTGGGTTTTGGACCCAGCTTAGCTGCTGAGCAAGTCACTTCATCTCCCTGAGCTTCAGTTTCCCAGTTTGGAAAACAGCAGATGCTTTGCCTGTATAACCACAAAGTTCCAGTGAGGCAGAGGGTTAAGGAGGGAAGGCTCTGAAACCTGGAAAGTAATGCACACTACAAATGAGTGTCTGGAAATGTAAGGTATAGAACTGTATTCATTACACCGAGCACAAGAGGCATAAGATGAGTCATAAATGGAAAAATGCAAGAAATAAAAACAAGCAACAGAACTAGTTCCTTAAAAGAAAAAAAATCCAAAAAGGGTTTCTAGATAGCTGATGTTCATTGTTTGATATTTGAAAAGAACACCTAATTATGTATGCAGTACTCAACTACTGGAAAAGATATTTTGTTTTGTACACCTTTTCCTCTTAATTTTTGCACAGAATTAAATTTATTAATGGTCTTTATTTATAGAACAAGAAATAGCTCCGATGCTTACGTGGTTCCTTTCCTAACTTGTCAACAGAGCCCAGAAAATGGGTGAAATATGCTGATGGAAGAATTTAAGAATCTCAGAAAACAGAGGGCACCTGGGTGGCTCAGTTGGTTAAACATCTGACTCTTGGTTTTGACTCAGGTCGTGACCTCAGGGTCCTGAGATGGAACCCCATGTCAGGCTCCCTCTTCAGTCTACTTGCGATTCTCTCTCTCCCTCTGCCCCTCCCCCCAAATCACATGCTTTCTTCCAGTCTCTCTCAAATAAAATAGATAAAAATCTTTATAAAAAAAAAAAAAAAAGAATCTGGGACACCTGGGTGGCTCAGCGGTTAAGCACCTGCCTTCAGCTCAGGGTGTAATCCTGGAGTCATGTCCCCCGTCAGGCTCCCTGCAGGGAGCCTGCTTCTCCCTCTGCCTGTGTCTCTGCCTCTCTCTGTGTGTCTCTCATGAATAGATAAATAAAATATTTTTAAAAAATAAATTAAATAAATAAATAAAAAGAATCTCAGAAAACACATCTACTAGCCTATGTGCAAATACAAAAGATTGCAGAAGAGAAAAAAAAAGAGGAAAAAAAAAAAAGAGGAGAGGACATCCATGCAACAAGTAAATTCCTTCTAGCAGGTCTCTGAAAAGCAATTAGGAAAGAATGTTAGTCAACTTTTGCAGTTGTTGAAAAAACTGCTGAGATAGCCAGTGACAAAATTGCTTTATAAAGATGCTGAGGAACCAATGAAATGCTAGTTGCATCTGCTTTTTCTTTTACTGGGTTGTTTGATGGAATATTCTTTATAGTTATCTGGCTACTTGTTAGAAAATCTTTGTTTTGAAGATTTATTTACTTATTTATTTGAGAGAGAGAGCGAGCAAGGACACAGGGGGAGGGAGAAGCAGACTCCCCACTGAGCAGGGAGCTGGATTTGGGGCTTGATCCCAGGACCCCAGGATCATGACCTGAGCCAAAGGCAGATGCTTAGCTAACTAAGCCACCCAGGTGCTCCAGAAAATCTCTCGTTTTAACAGCTTAACCTATAGAAAAAATAAGCCATGGACAAGGTGGGTAAATGTTTAGAACAGCATACAGAATCTCTTGATTATGAATGTCTAAATGTTTTCTACCTTCATATACATGTGCAATCAGAGCCACTAAGAAAACGTAAGAGCCATGATTCATGCTGTGGGAAATAATGTTTCTGAGGAGAAGAAAACGTATTTTCTTAATTTCAAATAGTCAAAATTTTGTCAATAATTTCCTTTTAGCTAGTGCCCATTGCAGTTGAGCAAACTTTTAAAATTCCATTTCTCCTAAAAAGCTGTATTTTGTTTCCTTTCACTGTATTTTCTAGAATTATCATCATTTCCTTCTTCACCATATCACTTCCATCAGCGCACAAACATTTTGTTTTTTCTTTCATTAAAGAAAGCACCTGGATCCCGTGGACCCTTCCACTCTTGCCTCATTTCTCTGCCTCCTTTTGTATCAGAATTTTATGAAAGAATAGTTGATGCTTCTTCACCTCATCCTCTCCCCTCAACTCACTTCAATAAGGACTTGGTCCTCACTGCTCCATTGAAACCACTCTTAGGGACATCACTGAGGCTCTCCCTACTCACCAAACACCATTTCACTCCATTTTTCATCGACATTTGACGCAGCTGCTTCCTTTTTCTTTTTTCAAATGTTTTCTTCACTTGGATTCCAAAAAAAACACTCTTGTTTTCTTCCAACTTGATGGGCCACTACATTTTAGTTTCCTATGCTAATTCCTTCTCCTCCAAACATCAAAGCACTGGAGTATTCCAGGGCTCAATCCTGCCTCCTCTCCTTCCCTCTTTCCTATGTTTGTTTATTTATCCATAAGCCTCTTAACCAAAGTCTGTGGCTTTGATTAAACTTTGACTTTGATTAAACTTTGATTAAACTTTGCTTCCCACATTTACATCTCTGCCTCACTTCTCACCTCTGCTCTAGAATCATATATAGAACCACCCGCTTGACATTTCCACTTTGATGTCTAATAGGTTTCACAAACCTAAGATTTTCAAGAAGCAACTCCTTAGTCCTCCCTCTCATGCCAGGCTCCCCCAGTTTTTCCTAGTAATAAAACAAGAGTTCCACTCATCCACCCTCTTGTCCAGGCTTCTATCCCTTCCCTCCACTTTACAACCCATCATCCCACTCCCACTACTTAGACTCCATCTTCAAGATGTATCCTGGCTCCTTTCTGGCATCTACTACTACCACCACATCAAGCCATCAACATCACTCACCCAGGCAGCATTGCTTACCAGGCCTTCCCTCAGGATTAGTCTCCTTGCTCCTCCAGGATCACCTCCTAAAGACCTCTGTTGACCCAGCCGCCTGAGTCATCTGCTAAAGACAAACGTCTTATCACAGCTCTGCAATCTCATCTATCACAGGCAGCACATGCACAATGCCGTCTTAAAGAGCACATGTTCACGTGGCCGGTCCCCTCTGGATGTTCAGAACTGCATTCAAATAATGGCTCCTCAAAGAAACTTTCTCAGTAAACCTAGAATAGCTCCTCCCCATCTCTTTGCTTTCCATCTTCTTTAACAGCAAATATATTTTGCTTTATAGCGCTTGTCACAACAAGAGAGACTAATTGGGCCAGTAACACTTTGAGAATGTGACCGGGGTGTAGCACTCCCCAAGGGTAGCCAAAGTGTCTTCAGCTGTCTTTTAATTATACACCTGTAAGATCACTCTAAAAGAGCAAGCTTTAGCAAATGTTTCTGTGTATGCAGGGACAAAAGCACGGCGGGCAGCTGAATAATACATGTGATATAATTGACTCCAATAAGCAAGAGATAAATAAGTAAGTGAAAATTAATCATTCTCAATAGCCACACGACCCATAAATATAGGAAAAAATGCAACCTCATTAGCAATTGGGAAATGCAAATAAAATTATAATGAGATGCTACAGTTCAGCCCAAATGGCTAGAATCAAAAATAATCACAAGACCAAGTGTTTATCGGCATGGAGAACAATGCAAACTCTGATACACTGCTGGTGAAAGTGTAAATTGGTGTAATTAATATGGAAAACTGCTTGGCAGTAGCTATTAAAATTAAAATTGGTAAAAAGAAAAAAACAAAAACACCCTAGTTCCCACAATTCTATGCCAGTTATATAACCAAGAGAAATGCAGCTATGTGTGTATCAAAGTACAAGAAATGATCACAGCAACAAGGTTTTTACTATAAAAAACCAGAAACAACCTATATATCCATCACCAGTAGAAGAGATGAGTAAACTATCATAGATTCATACCATGGAACAATGCTACTCACCAGTGTAACCGAATTACCAGCTCTATCCAACTAGAAGCTTGCTCAGAGTAATTTACAGTACAGGACTCCATTTTTATAAAGATTTTAAGAGGTAAAGTTAATTCACGCGATTGGCAATCAGGAAAGTAACAGGAAAGGGAATGCTGGGGAGTGAGAGGATTCTTTATGGAGTACTGGTAACATTCCACTTCTGGCCTTCATTGGGGGTTGCACAGGTGTGTTCACATAGTGATAAACCCATTTCAAAATAAGTTGTGACCTATTCATATAATTTATCACTATTAACAGGTGTAAATGAATATACTGCTGCTATATCCAAAATTTGAATGAATTTCAAACATAATCTGAAGCAAAAGAAGCCAACATAAAATAGTACATACTACGTGATTCCGTTTTTACAATAAATTTAAAAAGCAAGTAACATTAACTAATGGTTTTGGAAATCAGGAGAGGAAGGGGAAAACAATGAAGGAATCTTGTCTTTTTATATCGAAGCACCTCATTCGGCTGATTTTTCTCGGGCTCAATTTTCACTTTTCTCCATGACAAAAACTTGTCTCCTGGCTGCTTTGCAAAAAGATCTCCAGGAATGTAGAACAAAAGAGAATGGGGGTAAAGCCTGAACTATGGCCCAGGACAGAATGGTTCATTCCTAGAGCACTTATTTGCATTCAGCTTGAAGGCCAGGAGATTAGCATTTCCAAGAGAAAACAATTCCCTGGCCCTCCGGGTCCTGTCTCATCCTAGAGCCCTGAATCACTCCTTTTCCTCGCTGCTGCCCTTCTCCACCAGAGACAGAGCTGCACAGAGATGGGGACAAGAGATTTCAGAATCACATTTAGTTTGTAAAGGGCTCTGCTGTATTTGGGGGATAAAAGCACTTTGGAAATATATGTGATTATTGTTGCATTAGAAGTAAACCTAGGATAAGAAAAATCCATTAGCAAGTGTTTCTGCAGAATGCTTTCTCAGGTGGCCATTCAGAGATACATTTGAAGACACAAAACGGAGGAGGATCCAATTATATCTTCCTGATAAGAAATACTTTAAGTGTCCAACAAGTGCTAATCATGGGAAGCCATCGGAGGGCTGCAATTTCTAATACAAGCAAAAAGCAAATCCCTCCCTTAAGGGTAACAGCCAAAAGACTTGCTTAAATAATACAATTTTTGAGACTTCCAAAATAACTTGCCTGTATTTACCCAAGCAAAGGCCATAATAACAACTTGATCTTACAATGTGCCACCAGCCCAGCAGATGTGAAAACCCTAGAGTTTTCTCTCCCTCTCATAAATCTGTAACATTAGGTCAAAATCTATTACTTCAAATTAGGGTTGAAATGAGAGCAGAAATTGATGTGCGTATTCTAACACTAACAAGCTAAGCTATCTTGTTAAAGATCCTTTCAAATTTGTACGTAATGCGTAGGCTCAGCCTGTACATAGGGGAGAACAGTGTTTCGGCCAAAACATGAGTGTCATCTGTAAACCCCTTAAGTCTCTGAGCACATAACATAGTGACGGTTAGTTACCTTCCCTTTTCCCTGGGGAGTTACATCCTTCTCTCAAATTTATTTAATCCACTCTGAATAAGAAAAATAACACAGCATAACTATATTGCAGTTGGTGTCTGGGAGATGGGGTCATTATGGAAACCACTATACATTAAATACTCTCTAATTTGACCAACCATGCAATAGATCATACCAATATCCTCATTTTACATATGAGGTTAAGAAAACGTCCACAATTTAGAGAGCAGGTTTTAAAGAGGAGGATTGTCTCCTCTCCCACACTGGTCACAAGGGAATATCCACAGATGTCTTTTGACACATTGTAATGAATCTTTGAGACAGAAGATTGCTGGTTCTAAACTGGGCACTCTTTAGATTTTACTGACATCTTGAAAAAGTCAACTTACTCAAGAAGATTGGTTAGCTGTTTTTCTATTTACAGAATTCATCCTTCAAGATTCTGTGTTTGTGGTAGGTGACTAGGTACTCAGGTAGACTTTGGAAAACATCTTTCAGAACAAATTCCTTATTTTACTTTCTTTTTTTTAATTAAAGATTTTATTTATGTATTTGACAGACAGAGAGAGCACAAGGAGGGAGAGCGGCAAGCAGAAGGAGAGGGAGAAGCTGGCTCCCCAAGGAGCAGGGAGACCAATCTGGGGACTTGATCCCAGGACCTTGGGACTGTGACCTGAGCTGAAGGCAGATGCTTAACCAACTGAGCTACCCTGGTGCCCTCTTATTTTACTTTCTTAAGGGTAGGGTTAATTTATGTAAACCTTCACAGGGAGCCCTATAAATATGAGCCATATGCCTTGATGTAGCAGAACACTCAGGATGTTGCTGAGGCCAAATGGAATCCTATCAAAAAGTCCTTCAGAGTTCATTTCTCCTCATCCTTGAAAATGAGTTTAAATTACCTTATTAGTGAATACTGCTATATGTTTCCTGATTGCTCTACCACCCAGAGATTACATGGTGTTTCATTAATTACTTCCAACTATCAAATTTTCAGAGCAAGGTGATCTTATTTGTGGGATCATTTCTCATAATGAAAGAAAACGTCAGTCTCTAAAATAGGTCCCATTCATTCTTAACCCTGTATCTTCATTCATGTTATGGTCCTTGTTGGAAGAGCCACACCCCTATCTCTTTAAATCTAATCATTCTTCAAGACCTAATTAGATTTTGCATCTGCAGCCATCATTGACTTACATCTGCCTACTGCTTTCTTGATTATATGCACTTTACCTCTCCTCTCTCGGCTCCTTTGAAGGCCTATCTTCGTGTCCTGCATACACTGGCACTCAAAACAATATTGTTGATGATATGTCATTTGTGGACTGTAGTACACACTTTAGTTCTGAGTCATGTGTTGTTCTACACTGTTCACCTCTAAGTTATAAGTGCTAGTCTGGCGTATTTAACTGAATTACATGTTCCTTAAGGGCAGAAATTAAGCGGTATATACTTCTTTTTTATCAAACATAACCAAGAACATACTAGTGCTGGATGAATAGAATCCTAGAATTGCTGAGTGAGTCACACATGCGTGCACACACACACAATGTTCATAAAGCCTAAATGAGATGATTTATGCAAAGTTTATTAAATACCAAGCTCTCAGCAAAAAAGTACTTACCAAGAATACACACATACTTGATTTCTATTTAACCAAAGACTGCCGTCTTCATTTGAAACAAATATCAAAGTGACAAAAAGGCAAAGCAAATCACACTCTGGTGTTTGGGAGAGTGTGAGGAAAGGGCACTTCCATAAACTATGAAAAGTGAAGAATATCAATATATCCTTTTTTGGAGGGATATTTGGCAATATGAAATGATACTACAAATAATCATCTGTTTCTTAGTTCTTTTAATTTTTAAACTCAAAATTTTCCCCATCATAAATAGACCCATAATGCTTTTTAACACTGATACTATATGATAGTTTGAACATAATAAGAATAATGATCAGTGATAAAATAACTCAAAAATAAGCCCAAATAGAGCAAACCTGTCTTACACTAATAAGGAACTCTTTGTGTTTTTGTTTGTTTGTTTGTTTTTAGGAACTCTTTGGACACTATAGAAACGGAGGACAGTTGCTGCACTTTTGTTTCGGAGTGGTTTTTTTTTTTTTAATTGATGTGTAGTAAAGCTCTCATATTAAAAATTTTGAAACATTGCTACATTGGGTGAGAGCACAGATTTGGGGGCCCAGGCTGCTTATATTCAAGACCCAATTCTGCCTTGACCTTGAGCAGGTGACTTATCCTTGGGCAGGCGACTTAACCATTTCTCTGTGTCAGTTTCTTTATCTATAAAATGAGAATAATAGTAATACCAATTTAGGACCATAGTGAGGATTAAATGTGTTCACAGATCTCACACTTAGAGCAGTGTTATGAGGAGCTTCATGAGGGTTTGTTTGATTATTATCATCACTATTTATGTATCTATTACGTGCTAGGGGCTGAGGATATAGTGGTGAAAACTTCATAAGACATATATTCTAATGGAATAAGTTATATTGTTTGTAACAATAATGGTAGAGGACTGTAACATCCAGTGAAGTGAGTGGATAGATCATCCAGATGGAAAATGGACAACAGAACAGTGGATTTGAATGACACATTAGACCAGCTGGACCTAACAAGTATATATAGAACATTGCATCCAAAACCAGCAGAACACACATTCTTTTCAAGAGCACATGGAACATTCTCTAGGATAGATCACACGTTAGGCCATATAACAAGTCTCAATAAATTGAAGAAGACTAAAATCACATCATGCATCTTTTCTGCCCACAATGCCATGAAACTAGAAATCAATTACAAGAAAAAAATCTAGAATCTAAATACATGGAGGCCAAACAACATGCTACTGAACAATGAATGGACTAACCAAGAAATCAAAGAAGAAATGTAAAGAGTACATGGAGACACATAAAAATGAGAACACACACACACACAAAAAATGAGAACACAACGATCCAACATCTTGGGATGCAGAAAGCACTTCTAAGAGGGAAGTTTATAGTGATAATAGACCTACTTCGAGCAAAAGAAAAATCTCAAACAACCTAACCGTACAGGTAAACAAGCTAGAAAAAGAACAACAAAGTCCAAATCTAGTAGAAGGAAGGAAATAATAAAGATCAGAACAGAAATAAATAAAACGAGGACTAAAAACATAGAAGAAAAAAAGAAATTCAATAGGTTGTTGACTAAATCAACAAATACACACTCCTAAAATTATGATAAATATCCTAACAGAAGAATCATAGTAGATAACAAAAAAGATACTAAAGGAACATTAGGGCTAGTCATATAGGATTATCCAAAAATCAATGGGAAGAAGAATATTCTAGACAATGTGAAGAGGATATGCAAAGGCACATTCAATAAACTGAAGAAAACTGAAATGGCTCAAGACCAGAAGACCAGGGAGTGATGGGGAGACTGCCACAAGATGAAGTTGCAGATGTTGGCAGGGGTGAATAGATCAGAGACATAGGGACCATGTTAGAAATTTGGGATATATTGCTTAAGCTCAGCTGAAAACCAGTGAAGAGTTTTAGGCAGGGAAGTGACATGATTAAATTTACATCTTAAAAAAAAATCATTTTGGCTGGAAAATTATGTAGATCTTGAGTTCTTATACATGAGCACAAAGACACACATAAGTTATTCCATACTTGGAGGAATTCAACCACACATTCTTTTTTTTTTTTTTTTTTTAAAGATTTATCAATTTGAGAGGGAGAGATTGAGAGAATGTGCATGTGCACCAATGAGGGGTGGGGCAGAGGGAGAGGGAGAAGCAGATTCCTCCCTGAGCAGGGAGCCCAATGTATGGCTCCATCCCAGGACCCCAGGATCATGACCTGAGCGAAGGCAGATGATTAGCCAATTGAGCCACCCAGGTGCCCCACATTCTTTTTTATATATAATTGAAACACTGTAAATTATATAAATCTATTATATACCATACATTATACGTTTAAACATAATATATTATATAACTATACATTTATATATATGCATGACTGTGAAGATTTGTACTATACACAGTGAAAGTTATTCTGGATCCAATCTCACCTAGCAGCAAGGTGGAGGGTTCCCTCACATTTCCAATAAGCAATTCTTAGACAGCAGTTAGATGTCTGAGAACTCAACTCAATTCTGACACTCTGTATCTACCCAGAGATAGCGTCAGATCCCTTAGGTTAAGGGCTCAATCCTAAAAGTCTTCCCCCACTACTCAGGTTGAGCCATAAAATAAATGATACACATCTATATAGACAAAAATGGAATAGTTAAGGGCAGGGGAAAAGCAAGTTCTAGGAACACGCAATTAGTAATGATAAGATTTTTGTGAAAATAAAAAAGTATCTATGAATAAATGAATACAAACGTAAATGTTTATCCAGATCTAAAAGTATACACATCAAGCCATCAACACTAATTACATGAATAGTAGGGTCAAAGAAAAGGTGAGCATTTACTTTTTACTTTACCTGTTTCGGATTATTTGAATCCTTTATAATGAATATCTATCAATTTGCAATCAAAAGCAAGCAATATGGGCACCTGGATGGCTCGGTCTGTTAAGCCTTTGGCTCAGGTAATGATCTCAGGGGTCCTAGGATAGAGCCCCACATCAGGCTCCCTGCTTCTCCCTCTCCCCGCTGCTTGTGCTCTCTCTTGCTCGCTCTCTCAAATAAATAAATCTTTTTTAAAAAAGGCAAGCGATAAGATATAAAAATAAAATCAAGGCCTACCTTTGCTTTATGTCTGTTTAGTAGAAGTAATTTATAGCATAATAGAGAATAAAGACACAAGCAGCGAGTAAAGTGAAAGAAGATTGATCTATGCTATTTATAATTTTTAAAAATAGAGGCATATAATTAAAGTATTTCCTGTTAATTACTGACAGGCAGAATTAAGGAATCTCTGTCAGGCATTATTGATCAGGTAATACAACCTGATGTCAGACTAATATATGATCTGTGTGGGGGTGGGCTTTCTTCTACAACAGCTTCCTCTTCTGCCGGCCTGCTTCAGTTTGTCTTTTTGAGAATAAATGGATGTTGAAAGACTTTGATCAGAGTAGAATTCAGAAAATGTCAACTCTACAAAGCAGTATTACGAAGTCCTGTAGCCTATGCCTGTCCACAGGTGTCTGAAAAAATCATGAAGCCTCTAACAGCTCCTAATTAGAGGGACAAGCTAATTATATCATGGGATTAAGATGTTCTCAGCAGAGACATGAGAGGGTAAAGCCATCTAATTCAGTATGATTCATTTCTGACTCAGCTGAATGACGGCTCCCAAAATACCAGTCCTGTCTTCAGTAGTTTCAAGATAGCTACTAGGAATTTGTACCAACAAAATATTCTGGTATTCTCTCAATGAATCCACCATATTATAGACCAGCCTTACTAAAAACATCTTCTCCAGAACACTAATTCTGAGGGCATTTAATAGGTGTTTTTAAAAGGTGAGGGTGGGTCACTGCTTAAATGAACTTCAAAAATGCTGAGTAAAATAAGTTCAGGAAGTTTTTTTCTTGGACTTTACAGAGCTTTTTTCCTTCAGACTTCATTAGTACATAATCGTACTAATGTCAATTCTGAATCTTCAAGATATTAGTAGAATAAGTAGTATCTTCAAATTCCAACTTTACTCTAGAAAATCCTTTTGTTGGTAATATTAGGGAGATGCGAAGGATATAGTGGGGTTTACTGTTCTTTTGGAACCCCGTGATCAATCCTAAATCTGGTGCTTTAGGCTCTAAAACAAGTTCTGGTTGCCCTCTTGCTTTCCTTTTTTAAAAAAGTCATGTACTCCTAACTCTGGGAAACAAACAAAGGGTTGCAGAAGGTGAGGAGGGTGGGGGGATCAGGTGACTTGGTGACAGGCACTAAGGAGGGCACTTGATGGGATGAGCACTGGGTGTTATACTATATGTCGGCAAAATGAATTCAAATATTTACAAATAAATAAGTCAGTCAGTCAGTCAGTCAGTCAGTCATATAACCTCAAAAACAAAATTTGCCATGTTGTCCCTCTAAAGAATATTTCCAACTTTGGCTCCGCATGCTCAGTGTGGAATGTGTTTGAGTTTCTCTCTCCCTTTCTCTCTGCTCCCCCCGACAAATAAATAAATATTTTTTAAAAAAAGAATATTTCTGTCCTGTCCTAGTACAGTTACAAACACATCAAAGGCTGAACTTGAAAGGAAGCCAAGGTATACTGAGTTCTTCATTCATTCCCTCCTACCGTCTCCCGTCCGGCTTAGCCATCTTCTGGCGAGAAACACACAGATAAAGCTCGGCCTTGGCTACAGCAAATTGGGTTGGCAGATGTGAATACACAAAAGGAGACTTGAGTCTTCAAGTTGAAAGTGGTTAGTATTCCTCAACCGTGTCAGGTCATCACTCGCAAATTTCCTAGCTAAGACTTTACCACTTTTTAAATATAAATGTAAGCTAGTAGCTGGACAACTCATGTTGAAGTCACCATAAAAATATAAGAAAAACATTCCTGGAAACATGGGGCAGCACACATTTAAAAGTCTCAAAAGTGTGTCTTTCCACTGATCCACAGATGAGTCCACTTTTACAAACTGATGGCCAAAATATGCGTAGCAAATGGTCATAGACACTTGATTCACAGTAGCCAAAAAAAATCATAGATTCGCACGACAGAACTTTATTTAGAACATTAAAATGATGCTGTGGAAAAATATCTATTAATGTGGGAAAATACATATGGCCACATATATGCATTTTTAAAAAGAGATATACCTAAATGCATATGTACATATATACTGTATTTGCATAGATTATATTAGAGGACACATAAAATGAAAATGGTAGGTACATCTGGAATGGAAAACTGGAAGATGGAGGGATAGGGGAAGGAGATAGACTTCTTCCACTATGTCTTTTGCAGTGTCTGAATCATTTACCATAAATAAATTAAAATAAGGATAAGAATGAAATGGAGGGAAAGAGGGCAGGAGAGAAGGGAGGGAGAGAAGGAAGGATAGACAGAAGGAAAAAGTGGGAGAAGGGAGGGAGGGAGAGACTCTAGGGTGGCATAAAGAAATTACCAAACAAATTTTATTTTAATAAAATTTTATTTTATTTTACCAAACAGATTTTATTTTTAAGTTAGGGGGTTGGGGAGTGTACACACAAGCGGGGGGAGAGGCAGGGAGAGAAGCAGGCTCCCCACTGAGCAGGGAGCCCAATGCAGAGCTGGATCCAGGACCCTGAGACCATGACCTTAGCCAAAGACAGATGCTTAACCACCTGAGCCATCCAGACACCCCCCAAAATGCATCTTCAATCCTTATAAAGCCTCAAGTAATCCACTCAGGAGATTGATAATTCAAGCACATCACTTGATAATTGTTATTCAAATTCTCTACAGATTATTTTAAATTTTGCTCATTTGATCACTCTGTTTCCAAAACAACGTTAATGTACATCTTCTCCTATTTTTTGAGATTTCTGCCTTCAGTAGCATGAAACTAGGGTGCTCTTAAAGGTATTCTTGTTAGTTTCAATCTTTTATCACCATGATATAGACTGTTTTTTCCCTTTACATAATTTTAGTCTAGGATTTGATTTTCTATTATTAATAGGTTTGGCTTTTGTTATCATTATTGTCATTATTGGTATTTGCTTACATTATCTTTACTCATCCATTTATTTTCATCTCTGTTGGGTCATTTCAAGTTATATGTCTCATAGGAAACATACAGATGGATATTAACTTACCAAAGCTGTAGTTCTTTTTTTTTTTTTTTTTAATAGAGTTCTTTAAAGCATTCACATTTATTTCTTAGACTCTCTATTTGTCCCAGTCATCATTTTGGTGTGTATTATATCTATTGTGCTCTATTGTTTATTCTTTGGTAAACATAGCAGATTGATGGTATTTGCTTTATGCATTGTTTTTATTCCAGGTTTCTGCTTTAATTGCTTGGATATAATACTCCTGTTTCTGTTACTTGGTAGTTTACTCAAGTGTCTAACACACATATTTAAACTTATGTTAAATTTACAAAAGGCTCGCATTTATCTATCGAAGCCTAGATTCAATCAGTACTTATAACCTCCTGTCCTCTCCCCTTCCCCCTGAGCTTCCACACCATGAAATTATATGGGAATTTAGTTCTAAATCTTATTATATTCTAAATAATTAATGTTCAATTAAATAATTAATGTTCCATTATAAATTATGCTTATTTTTCTGCTCAGTACTGCTTCCATATCTTCCTTTTGAGTTGGTTTTTAATATTGCTGAAGTATATTGTCTATGAATCATTTCATGTTAAGTTTCACAAGTGGCATCTTTTTAAGTGTTCTGTTGCTTAAAACATCCTACTTTACCTTTATATTTGAGTGGCAGGTTGATATGGTCTAGGATGCTATTTTCTCAGAACCCTCTACAAATACTAATTATATGCATTCTAAAGTCTCCTTTTGATTGCTCTATTAATTATCTCTTCAGATATTTCTTTTTCTGTAAAACGCAATGCCTGTCTTTCATGCTAACTGTTCTCTACTAAGGTATCACGATTTTTGGTTGTCAGGTCATCATTTTATTAACCCTTTCCTTTTAGCCCTGTCCATGCTTAGCCTCCAAGCAATGACCAAAGTGGTACTTTCCTTGTGAGCTTCACCAGCCACGGCAGACATTGCCCTGTCTCCCAGCTTTGCAATGACTACCTAGAAAGGGGAAAGGAGGAAACTCCCCTCCAGAAAGCCTCCCCAGCAGCTCCCAACCATGCCCATCCTGGTCCCTACCCATTGCCTCCCAGCTCAGAGCTCCCCTGGGACCATTAGCACCTCCTGCATCACCTGCTCCTGCTCTTTCCTATCATGTGCTGTGGATTCCTCCTTCAGTATGATCTCATCTAAACTCTAGCTTTCAGAGCTGCCTCATCATTACTGGTCCACTGACGCTATGCCTTCTCTTTACATTTATTTAAGATTTGTGTGTATTTGTGGATGGAACTGGAGGGTATTATGCTGAGTGAAATAAGTCAATCGGAGAAGAACAAACATTATATGGTCTCATTCATTTGGGGAATATAAAAAATAGTGAAAGGGAATAAAGGGGAAAGGAGGAAAAATGAGTGGGAAATATCAGAAAGGGAGACAGAACATGAGAGACTCCTAACTCTGGGGAACGAACTAGGGGTGGTGGAAGGGGAGGAGGGCGGGGGGTGGGGGTGACTGAGTGACGGGCACTGAGCGGGGCACTTGACGGGATGAGCACTGGGTGTTATTCTGTATGTTGGCAAATTGAACACCAATAAAAAGTAAATTTATAAAAATAAAAAAATTTTAAAAAAAGGTTTGTGTCTATTAATTATAAGGACTTGGGGGATAGAGGAGGGCGACAGTAGAGAGAAGGTAAGTCTGCTCAATCCAGGCCTTTGGTTTCATCCTCAGCCTTACTAGCATTTTAAGTGACACACACCCACACACATGCACACGACCTCCGTATTTTAATGTTAAGTCTAAATAATGAGGTCTGCATTGCTTCCTCTCAGGAAGAGCAAACCACACTACCTCAGTGACATGCCTGAAGTGTACAGTCTTCCCTAACCACCTTTCTATCCACAAAATAGTTCCCTCAATTTATTTTTAACTCTCTTTCAGAATGAAGATTTGGGTTACCTGATAAGGAACGACTGCTTCTTGGTTTAGTGACCCTTGGTACTTTTGTGTACCTGTCAGACACTTCCCCCCACCCCACACCCCCAGCCTCCCTCACCAAGCACTCACAGTCTGCATGAGAGACACACAGAGAGAGGCAGAGACATAGGCAGAGGGAGAAGCAGGCTCCCTGTGGAAGCCCGATGTGGGACTCCATCCCAGGACCCCAGGATCATGACCCAAGCGAAGGCAGATGCTCAACCACTGAGCCACCCAGGTGCCCCTGGAATTTGCATTTAGATGAAGTTACAAGACCCTGTGCCAGAGGCCACAACTACACACACAGAACCAAACAGACACAAAAATGTGGTCCACTCATTTTCCCGCTCCACACATGCCACCAAGACCAGCATGTGCACTTCACATCAGTCGTCTCTCAGGGCAAATGTGTAAGGAGCATTACTAAGTTCTGTATAGAAACGTAGAGGCCCATGCTTAGGGCTGAAACGTTTTTGGCCTCTGAGATAAATCTGCTTATGACTGCTAAATACAGCCAGTTTCCCTCACACTGTGATAGGTACAAATAAACACAAAAATGCACCAGGGAGGGGCATTAGTGGCTCAGTGGCTCAGTCTATTAAGTAAGTGTCTGCTTAGGCTCAGGTCATGATGCCGGGCCCCTGTGGTCAAGCACCACATCCCTCGGGCTCCTTGCTCAGCAGGGGGTCTGCTTCTCACTCTGCTTGTGCATGAGTTCTCACTCTCTCTGTCAAAGAAATACATAAAAATCTAAACAAAAATATGCATCAGGGAGAAAATTCACAGTGAAAGGCAATCTAACATTGCCTTTGAGCCCAGACTCTGGTTGAATTAATCTTCTCTTCAAATGTGTGATCTTAGCCAAATTACTTAACCACTCTGGGCCTCAGTTTCCCTGTGGATAAAACAGGGAGAATCATGGTATGAAATCCTGGGAATTGTTAGGAAGTTAAATAACTTAGTGTATCCACAGTGCCTAGGACTGACACCCAGGAAGCCCCCGCAAGTATCTGCTAATTGGACTAATTTTACTCATAATTGCTGCTACCCTGTTTAGCAAAATAGACTAACTAGTGACTCTACTTTGGGAAGAAGTACATCTCTCTCTCTCTCTCTCTCTCTCTCTCTCTCTCTCGGTATTTTTCTGACTTCCTACAAAGAGATTATTGTCACGGACATCTCTGCTGAGCAGAGCCCTCCGAGGGTGTGGAGATTACAAGCCCGGTTGCCTGGGCACCCAGGAGATGTGTGACTGTATATCCTTCAGAACTCTTAGAAAGTTGGGAATAACTCTCTGTAGCTCAGCAAATTCATCACCCCTCAGCTGTCTGGGGAACCAACTGGCCCATAGGTGCAGACCTGCTGTGTCTCACACTCTCTCTAGGCACAACTCAAAGAACCTGGCCCCAAGGCTCAGACAGCCTGCTTCTGCCTGGATCATGCACATGATCAGCTGCTGCAGTTTTTAGACTTCACAGATGGCAAATGGCTGTGAGCTTATTGGAGTATTGCTCAGCCTCTAGCTGAGAACATCTCTTAATCAGTCCTAGGGGTCCAGGCTGACCAGGATTGATCACGAAGGCACCCTCACTGCCAGGCCCTGCCAACAAGTCTCTTTTCATCCCCTTATCTTAATTTAGCCAGCATCCAAGCTTTGCAGATTACCGGCTTAAGTGCTTGAGGAGGATGGGAAGGACAATGAGAAAGCAGTTAAAGATGGTGTTGCTCTTGGGTTATAGAAAACTGCTTATGATTTAGGGGGTGGAAGTGGATAGAAAGAGCAGAATGATGAAAGGTTCTGTTGTGTTTTTTCCCCCCTTCTCTTCATATTGACCAGATGGATAATAGTTTGAGCAAATATTTCTTTGGCCTTCCCCCTACCTCTTCCATTGTTACTTTGGCCTCAAAACCCCATTTGAGGATGCATTTGTTTGCAGTTCTCATGAATGCAACAGGTCTATTTACTAAATCCTATAAATCAATAGTCTACTCTGAAGACATGAGCCCTTGTCTTGCTTTCCTGGAGAGGGTTGCTTAAAGCATAGAAATGCATTGTGCACACACAGCTCTGTCATTTCTTCGATGGTCAACTGACACACACAGTCCTACCCAACCTCGGTCAGACAAGAAAAGCAGCTATAAGAAAAATGCTTTTCATCAGAGCATGCCAGGGCCACACCAAGACATGGGGGTGCCCCCAAGACTAATGATTTGCTTTCTCAGCCAATGGATTTTTATTAAGATATTGACAAAAAGGACACCTGCTGGATAAATTAAGAGAAGAGTGGAATCCCAGTGGCAGCCTGCCTCGCTCTGCTGCCCCAAGCAATCCACCTCTCCCTCACACTTGCACACTCAACTCTGCAAAACAAACGCCCTGCAATTAACCAAATCTACATACCCTAAAGGCCATTTAGTGACCTGAGGATCTGCCTGAGGCCCTTTGGTTCCTTACACCCTGCAGGCAGAGCATCGTGCCAAATTATTCCAACAATTCAACCAGAGCCATTCTCATCCAGAAAGGAATTCTGGTCAATATAAATTTCCCCATTTCATTACATTTGCAGGGATGCTTTTGTGCCTTTCATATATCAGCGCCCCAGACAACTCTCCAGCCCTGCAAACCCTGAATGGGAACCAGGTGGAAAGAAGGAGGAGGGGGTGGAAGGGGAAGCCTTGCTCTTAAGCCTCAGGGCAGGCTTTCTGGAAAGGAGGGCAGGTCAGAGGCCAGACAGACCTGAGTGTCCTGTGAGTATGAGGCCATTTTCTAAACACAAAACCCACAGGATGAAAGGGACCAAGAATGTGAAGTCACAGAGAAGTGCCAGCTTTGGTCATATGGAATATCATTCACAGAATTTACAGGCATTTCATTTCCAGTGTTCCCTCTGGTTTCTTTCCTTTACAAGCTTCTTAACAGAACACTTGAGTTGGTCTCGCATGGCGTGATCTACCCCTTCTATAGTGCTGAGGTCCGGGAGGAACTAACGAGGGCCATAGATGTAACTGTTAAGTTTTCTAATAGCCACATTTTAAAAAAAAAGAACCAGGTGAAATTAAATTTAATAACCCCTTTAACCCACTGTATCCAAAATAGAATCATTGCAACATAGAGAACTATTAAAATGCATTAATGATTTTAATACTGTATATTGGACGATGCAGTTCTGGAGGCTCTTAGCCTCATGGTGAGATTAGTTCTCCTTCTCAGGGAGTTTCAGTCTGAAGAGACAGAGGAAGTTTGAAGACTATATGTCTGTAAGTTAGAGTTACTGAAGGTCTAGTCCAGAAAGGAAAAAAGGAAAGAGGGAAGGAAGGCAGGAAGGAAGGAAGAAAGAGGTGATATAGTTTAGTGATTAGAGGTCAAGGTTCCCAAGTAGGACATAGACTCAACTCTACTTTTTCCTGGAGGAGTGACTTTGGATGATAAATGTACTTAACTTCTCCAAGGTTGTTTCTTGACATCATAGGGCTGTTTTGAGGCCTGAACCTAATAAGTAATAGAGAAATATCTCCAATTACATAAATTATGAAATCTTTATTATTATTCATATAAACATTATATATATCATATATATCAAATACATTTTTTTTGTTTTTTAGTTTTATTTCATTATTTTAGAAAGAGAGAGAGTGCGAGTAGGGCTGGTGGGGAGAGGGAAAAGTAGGGTCCCCCCTTGAGCAGGGAGCCTGGCACAGGGCTCGGCCTCAGGGTCCCGGGATCATGACCTGAGCCAAAGGCAGAAGCTCAACTGACTGAGCCACGCAGGTGCCCCCAAAATACATACTTTGGCAAGGGAGGGGCAGAAGGAAAGGGAAAGAGAGAATCTTCTATTTGTAAAGATTTATTTATTCATCTGAGAGGGGGCCGGGGGTCAGAGATAGAAAGGGAGAGGGAATCTCCAGCACACTCCCCACTGAGCATGGAGTCTGATGTGGGGCTCAATCCCATGACCCGAGATCATGACAGGAGCCGAAATCAAGAGTCAAACGCTTAACCGACTAAGCCACCCAGTCACCCCTATCATTCATATTTTTATGAAGAATTGGGCATATTCTCTCATCTCCAGCTCACTGAAGAGAAGATTTCTAATTTATCAATGGCTGATAAAGCTCTATGATGAGAGCGAGAAAGAGAGAGGAGAGAGGTAGTTAGCTAGTGAGTGAGTTAGAGGAATAGGGAAAGAGAAGGTCGATGTGGAACTCCCCGGTAGGGAAACAGGGATTCCCTGTAGACAGAGACCCAGACCCCGGATTGGCCCTGTTCTGTGTCTGAAAACACGGAAAGAAGGACAAATTCAGAGTTTAATACGTGGGAGCATTCCCCCGACTGCTCTAGGGCTGGTACACAGGGCCCACAGTGACCAGAGCCCCTGCTGGCCACCTTAGCATGTTAGCTCTAAGTACAAATCTGTGCCTTATGGAGAAGAGGAGGAGAGAAGTGAGCAAGGACAGGGGAGGTCCGCCAGCACCCGGAGTGGCCTTCATACCCCCAGCTCTTCCTCCATGGGCAGCAGGGTGGTGCCCAGAACACAGTCCCTCCTCTCTGTCACTGTCCTGTTCTCAGGACCAGGTGATAAGGTGCAAATTAGGACATCAGTGGAGAGAAACACAAAGCTTCTGAAGTGCGAGGTTGTAACCCCATCTGCCATTTTCCCCCCTCCCCCTCCTTCCCGTATCCCTTCCTACAGGTCCTACCAGGGGCCCTTAATCTCTGCTGGGCCATGTGTTCACGGGAGTTCTTTAGCTGGCAAGGTAGCTTCTGGCTCTGCATCTTAAAAAGATCTCCCCTCTACGGAGCCAAAAGATGCTTTTGCTGTCAGTTCTAACTCACCCCCACGGTTGGTTCTGCCCTTGGGACATGTGTAATATCTTGTCTACGGGCCCTTCGTCAAATCCACCAGGGCAGCCGTCACATTCCCTCTTGCGCTTTTTGTGTGCCAGGCTAACAACTTGGGATTCTTTAGTTCCCTTCTTCTAGCCAAGGCTTCCAGACCCTTCCTTGCTCCGGAATCTGCTACTTTTTTCTCTTTTTTTAAATGTTCTCTGAAATTGCAATGCACAGCGTGGAACACACTCCTCCCACCATGCCCCGAGCAGTGACCAGTACAGTGGGCTATTGTTTGGGGCACTCGGCTTGGCAACCGCGCTGCACGTCCGCCTCACCATCCTCCCGGCCCATCAAGGCTCCCTCTTCTCCCACAGTCGAGGCCGATGCCGTCTGTTCTCCTTCCACAGGGTCTCTCCTACCTGCCCCCCACCTCATCCGCCCACCCCAGCCCTGCCCCTGCCTAGGGCTTCATCATCACTCACCTGGATCACTGACATGGGCTCCAATGGCTTTACTGACCCCGGCCTCTCCCCCCTGCAATCCATCTTCCACCCTGTTGCAAGATGGATCTTTCTGATCCATAAATCAGTTCACATCACACCCTTAGACAGAAACAACTGCAACTCCCTGTGGTCTTTGGAGCAAGCGTTAACCTCATGGTATATCATCCCGACTTCCAGTGATCTGGCTTTAAGCTATTCTCTTGACCTCATTGTCCTCTACACCCTTCTACCCATGCTGGACCTTACTCTTCCCTTCAGCTTCAAATATTCATACTTCCTCCCTGGCTGTAGAATGCATTTTGGTTATCCTTCAAAGCCCAAAGTCAAAGGCATTTCTCCATGATGCCCTTAACGACCATGGAAATCCTACACCATATTTGTCATATTGCCTTACTGGGCCTTTCATTTATCATTTCTTTTGCTCCTTTTTTTTCCCCCCTTTCCTTTTCAACCACACATTGTCCCTATACTCAATGAGGCTCCAGTTCTAATGAGAGAAATGGCCAAGCAAAGAGCAAACAGAATTATGAATGCTTTAGAGGACGGCTGTGGGAACCGCAGGTATAAGGGGTAGGTGTCTAACCAGACAGATTTGGGTGGCACAGAGCCTTCACAGAGAACAGTTCATTAAAACAGAATCCTGACATGAGTGGGAGCTCCAGGCAGAGGGAGTTATCTGTGAAGAAGACGTATGACAAGTGAGATCATGAGCCACAGAGAGCAATGAGGTTGCCAATTTGTGGCTGCTGTGTAGCAAAGGGATGGGTCGTGGAGGGCACAGAGCTGGGACATTGGTCGAGGCCAGTTCACACAGGACACTGAAGGTTACATTTACAATGTGGGGCGTCAATGAAGGATTTAAGAGGGGGGTAGTGATGTGCTGAGATTTCGAGCTTGGAAAGACTATTTAAGCAAGAGTGTGGAGAATAGAGGAGAGCCAGGTTGTAGTGGAAACAGGGAGACCTTTTAAGAGGCTGGAACAGGGATCGCCTGGGTGGCTCAGCAGATGAACATCTGCCTTCGGCTCAGGGTGTGATCCCAGGGTCCTGGGATCAAGTCTGACATTGGGATTCCTGCATGGAGCCTGCTTCTCCCTCTGCCTATGTCTCTGCCTCTCTCTGTTTCTCATAAGTAAAAAAAAAAAAGAAGAAGAAGAAAAAAGAGGCAAAGACAGGTGAAGAGACTAAAAAATGTGAAGGAATAAGAAACATCAAATGGTGAACTTGAACGTGGACAAGGAGGAAGAAGGATAAATGCTGGGTCTCTATTTTGTCTTGTTTTGTATAAACCACCTCCTAAGAGGTAGCCCCACCCTCAACAAAGTTTAAAGTCCCTGGTAACAGGCACAACCAACCCCTCAATCGGCTCTAGATCCTCCGTGTTGCCATCAATGGTGTTTTGCACAAGTAGAGACTTACCAAGCTTTTGCCAAGTTTGCCCAAACATTGAATTCTGGGCAGGCCCAAACATTGAACTTATGACAATGTCAGATCGGGCACCAATTTTGGAAGGTCACTTGGAGAAAGGCCTACAGTTGGGTCATTCCATGTTCATCCGTGCATTTTTCACTCCACAGCTATTTACTGAGTGTCTCTCAAATGCCACGCATTATTTCAGGTGTCAGAGACACAGCAGTAAATGAGGCAACAAACTTTCTGCCTTAATAGAGCTTATTCTACCAGAGGAAGACAAAAATAACTAAGTAACCAAGTGAGATAAAAATATAAATTCACAGGATGCCTGGGTGGCTCAGCGGTTGAGCGTCTGACTTTGGCTCAGGGCGTGATCCTGGAAACCAGGATCGAGCCCCACGTCGGGCTCCTTGCAGGGAGTCTGCTTCTTCCTCTGCCTATGTTTCTGCCTCTCTGTGTCTCTCATGAATAAATAAAAAAATATATTAAAAAATATATAAATTCACTTAGGTATAATTGCCAAGGGGAAAAAAAAACACAGAGTATGAGGTGGGAATAACCAACCAAGGAGGTAATAATTAAGATACAAACTAGGTGAGGCACCTGGGTGGCTCAGTGGGTTAATGTCTGCCTTCGGCTCAGGTCATGATCCTGGGGTCCTGGGATGGAGCCCCATGTGCTCTGTGCTCAGTGGGGAGTCTGCTTCTCCCTTTCCCTCTGTGCTCACTCTCTCTCTCTCTCTCTCTCTCTCTTTCTCTCTTGCTCTCTCTCAAATAAATAAATAAAATCTAAAAAAAAAAAAAAAAAAGAAAACAACAAACAAACCTGGATGACAAGAAGGCAGGAAACACATGTTAGGAAAGTATTTAGGTACAGAAAGAGCAATATGCAGAGAACCTGTGTATCTGGGACATAAAAGGGAGGGAGAGTTGGGGAGGAAAGGGCCAGGAATGAGTTCAGAAAGGTGGGAAGCTCACATAAGGCCTCACAGCTCATGAAAAAAAAAGTTTGACTATTCCACAGGAGATTGGCATGATTTGACCATGAAGGTATCCTTCCCTCCATCTGAGGTTGTCACAACCTGTTCCTCATATCCTTGGAGAAAAGCAGAACAGTTTCCCATGACTGGGCTTTTCCTGGGAAGTTTCCACAGGGAGCCACCCAAATCACATGAGCAACCTTAATTTAGGAAAAATTTCACCCAGTATCTTTAGCAATATTATTTATCATGTATCCAGGCACAGAAGGGTACCCAGCACTTGGTCTAATGAGAGGACCTGAGCCAAAGAACAGTCTCTATGATCTGCCCGCTGTGCATGGAGCCTTTACCTCTGTTACCTATCTCTTCTCAGAACATGAGGACCTGGAACATGTCAGCAGACTGGGACAGAGCCAACAATGCCTCTTGTAACTGGAGCACTGTACCAAGATGCAAGCAAAGGGAAGGAGGCTGGTGCCCTGGTCATGCCAGGCAGTGGCAAGAGTGCCTATGCAATGATTTCAGATGAGTTTGAGGTTTGAAGATGAAGGAAGAAAGGCTGAGGAGAAAATCTGGCATTGTGCCTCTTACAATGAGAGAGTGACTCAGCATTAAAATCACAGCTGTGGGTGGCTCAGTCAGTTGAGCAGCCAACTCTTGGTTTCGGCGCAGGTCATGATCTCATGGGTTGTGGGATCGAGCCCCTCATCAGGCTCTGCATTCAATGGGGAGTCTGCTTGAAATATTCTCTCTTTCTGCCCCTCCCGCCCCCAAATAAATAAATAAATCTAAAAAAAAAAAAAATCACAGCTGTGGGACGCTTCTCTCTCCGGGTTTCCCCAAGAAGAAATGGAGGTCATTAATTCTGAAGCTCCAATGGAAAAAAAAAAAAAATGGAATAAGCCAAGATCAAAATGAAACCATACAACGAAGCTAGATGGGACAAGTCCTCCATTTCCCTCCATACCCTTTCCATACCAGGTCTTCTCTGTACCTTGAGGAGCCAAGAGAACTTTTTAGAATAAGAAAAAAGAAACCAATATAAAGTGGGAAATCATCAATGGCAAATGGACCTCTGATTAGCGAGCACTGTTTTGTTTTCTCTTATAAAGATTAAAAATACGAGGGCCTGCCATGGTGTTTTAGTCACTGTCAACCCCACCCCTACCCTGCCCTGACTCTCCCAAAACAACAAAAGAAGTCCCCATCCTTAGAAGAAGCCTGTTTTCAATGATCTCTCAATTCAAAGATGATTGTGCCTTTTGCTTGCTATAAATGTGGTTGGGGCCATAGCATACACTCTGGGGTCTTGGGTTCTTTTGCCCAGTCACTGGGATTTAATCAATGCCCTCATAGTCAAATGGCGACCATGTGTTAGTGATCTCACAGATACCCCATTGTAGTGCTTCATTATGGTTTTCCTTGGAGGGGGGAGGAGTCAGGGGGAGTTCTGCTTAAGTTCCAGCATGTACAAAACACTGCTGTCAGAATTTTACCCCTAGTAGTAGCCTGAGCATGTCATTCTAATCCCAGAGGAACCATATTGGCTCCTTGTCAAATGTTGAATTGATTTTAAAATTGCTTTGATGACTTATATATTCAGTGCACAGTCTGGGGCCTCTGTTTATCTCTCCATATGAGCCGAGGCGCAGCTTGAGAGCATTTGAGGCTTGTTCTATTGGCCATTTGAAAATATAGGTTTAAGTCACATGGAGCATGTACTTTCGGTTGCAAGAGTCTCACATTTGGAGTTCATTCCTGGCTGGCCTCCAAAGCACTGAATGAATAGATCTATTTAAGATGAAATTTCAGCTTTATCTTTACACAGAACGCTTTTGAATTAAACATATACATAAGTTGCGCATGATTTTATTTTGGGTTATATAGCACATGAGAGCTTGAAAGAAGAGAAGAGGAAGAGAAAACAAAAACACTGCCCAGCCTACTGGTTAAATTGGTCACATGCTACCTAGTTTCCCTTCCAAGTTCAGCCAGGTGTTCCATACAGCAGGAGATCTGACTTTTGCCTGAGTCTCCCTCCAGGATAGATAAGAAAATCTTGCCAGCATGGAGTGAAAATTCAGAATTGGACTAGAAAGATGAGACTTTTGTTCACCTAGGAATTGATTAATAAATAAAAGAAAGGCGGAAGAAACTGAAATAAAATCAGGAGGAAATCTTAACTGTGGGCCTGCAGGGGAGACTAAGCTTTTGTGTTACGGGTTAGATTAGTGAGGATGATCATTAGTTGAAATTAGGAAAATGGGAAGCAAGACAAGAATGTGATACCCTGAAAAACCAGGGTCCTCGGAGCTCTGCTTGTTTGATCATGACTAATACAATTCCTCCCCCCACCCCAGGGGGGAAGGGTGCTACACAAAATTCCTTATGCTTATGGACGTGTTTGATGGATTAAACAAAAATCTAACCTGGGATAGCTATTACATTGCAAGATGCATGCTTAATACACGTGGACTTGGTAGGAAATGTTTATGACAGAAGGCAGAGATGAGTCAAGGCTGCTTTTTAAAATTCAGAAGGTTAAGGCTTATGTTCCCCAAGGTCCAGAGAGCTAATGATTTCACTTTCTGATCATGCTGTGTTCCTATCTATATTGGAAAGAATTCAATTGTTTCAATCCTGTCTCTAGAGAATTAAAATACCCTTAAGTCATCTCCCTGGATGTGAGATGATAGCAAGCAAGCCCTGAATTAGCACTCCTCACCCCATTGCAGGGTTCAATGTCCACTGGGTGAGTCAGAAAGAAAGAAAATGATGTTACAGCCAATCCTGGCCATGATCTATCAATACCATCATTCCATTTTCTAAAACATTGGGCCTAAATGCTGAACTCAACAGAGAAAAGTATACTGAATCTGGGGCATGAGGACAGCTGAAGCATTCACAGCACTGAAGTTGCCAATCCAGTTCAGAAAGGGTTAAGACCTTAGGTCAAGGCAAGATGGGATCAGTTTGTGTCTGTCAGTCGACATGTTTCAGAATAATGGTTTTAAGTCTCTTTCTTTCCACTTTGACTTATTCTCCATCACACTTCTCCTCAGGTTGAGAGGCCCCAGAGTGGCCGTGGGCATGGTGCATAACCGATAAAGGGAAGTCGAGTTGGGGAATCCCTTGGCTTGGTTTAGGATGCTATATTTATGAGGTGTTCAGTGGCTTCTATGTATAGTTAAGTGATCACTAGTTATACCAGAATAACAAATGACTTCAGAGACCGTCCAATCACCCATAGTGCCAATTCTCCCAGTGTTGAGACATGAAGAGACAAAGTCTGAAATAATATTATGATGGGAATTTGCCCCACAGTGCCCAGTACTAAAAGGCTGTGGGTGGCAAAAGAGAAAAAAAGTTGTGTAATGCTAAGATCCTGAAGCTATTCTGTTTGGTATCTTTTCTGGATTTGTCATGTTAGTTGTATCTGATGGCTTTATCGAATGTATGATTTGTTGTGATTTCTTTGCTCAGTCTAAATTAATATTTATTTTTACATCTAACTTATATTTGTAGTTATGTATTATTTTCCTAAAGAGCCCTAAAAGTGATTCACCACTGTGGAGGATCCAAGAAGTCAACTAGATAGCATCAGAGACTATAGACAAAAGGTTAGTAGAGTAAAACTTTATGGAACCGGAGACTCCAGAAGCTGAAGGACATAGACGATCAACATTGCCAGAGATTCTGGTGTAGCCTCCAGATAAGCCTGCTCTGACCAACCCTGCCTGACCAGACCATCACTGGATTCTGAACAAGATCTTTCATTCTATTTTTTTTAAAAGATTTTATTTACTTATTAATGAGAGACACACAGAAAGAGGCAGAGACACAGGCAGAGGGAGAAGCAGGCTTCACACAGGGAGCCCGATGTGGGACTCGATCCTGGGGACTCCAGGATCACGCCCCGGGCTGAAGGCAGGCGCTAAACCACTGAGCCACCCAGGGATCCCAAGATCTTTCATTCTAAACAACTTCTTCCCAAGAAGGACAGAGTACCCTTGAAGGAGAGCTTAATTCCTGCTAGGGTCATAAATCTTGTGCCATGCTCCTTCCCACCACAGCTATAATCCTTCAAGGGCTGGACAGAGGACCCTGTAAAGAAACTGTGATATTCTATCACAACTCTTGGTTTGATTCCTATTATCACTTAACCTCAAGGTAGGAGGTATCAAATCCCAGGCCCCTCCCCATCACCTCAAATCCCCATTTGTTTCTCTAGGAGGCCAGGCTCCTCATACCTTCCAGGATAAAAGGAAACCAAGCTCAACATGATTTCCTTAATCACTAGAACACACTCCTTCCTTCTTCCAATCCGTAAAGCCCTTGAATGAGTCTTCTTTTCTGTAACATAAGACTTTGTGTAGTGACCTAACGTGATTCCATTATCTCTCTACCTCTCTGCTTCTTTCACAGCCCACCTATAAACTATTCTCCAAAGGATGTTAATTAATAAAAGAAAGTAGCTGACAGACTGTAGTGTGGTGTCAGGACCTATTATCACATATACTTCCTCCTGCTCCATGAAACATAATTGGGACATAAGGCCTCAAAGCAGTTCAAGTCCATCAAATGGGTGAAAGGAAGGTATTTTCAATATAGGCTATTTTCATATTTATTCTTTTTTGTTGTTGTTTGGGAATTTATTTATTTATTTATTTGACAGAAACAAAGCACAAACAGGGGTAGTAGGAGAGGGAGAAGCAAGCACCCTGCTGAGCAGGGAACCTGATGAAGGGCTCGATCCCAGGACCCTGGGATTCTGACCTGAGCCGAAGGTGGACGCTCAATTGACTGAGCTGCCCAGGTGCCTGCTCCCCTTGCCCAATAGCAAACTCAAGATAATCAATTTCCTTTGTCCATGTAGAGAGGCAGCCAGGTTTCTTTTTTTAAAACACAAGACAATTCAAAAGAAAAAAATATATAGTAACTTTGAAAAAGTAAAGCTTAGGTAAGTTTAAATCCCATGTAATAATACTGACAAAAAAAAGTTCTCAGGTATATGAAGCTACTTTAAAGTGTGTACGCATTATATGGATTACTTCCCGTAAATGATGTTATGCGCAGGTCAGCAACCAGTTACAAACCCACATTCTCTGAGATGTGTTGTCAATTACTTGTTAATGAAGTTGAATCTTGTGTTCAAAAGCATCAGACTGCAAGTATAATAAAACCTAGCCCCATCATTTCGAATGTCCGCAAGTCAAGACAGCACTGCAGTGAACACCACTGAACCTCCTGCTTCCTGTATCCTCTACCAACATAACATAAACAGTAAAGTTTTATCAGAAATTTCCCCAGACCATAAACAGCATCCTACAAGAGCCATCCTATAAAGCCAATGGTCCTGGCTTCCTGGAGTTCACACCTCTGTACAGTCTCCTCCCACCCTGGATAGGGTTTGGTCACTGTGGCCTTTAGAATACAGCAGAAGTCATGATATGTCACTTTTGAGATGAGGTTATAAGACTGTGGCTGTTGGGGCAAACTTGTTCTTTCATTCAATCTCAATCTCTCTTTTTCTTCTCTCTCTTTCTGCCCCCCCCCCCCCCTTTCTCCCATCACTTCCTCTGGGGGAAGCAAGTGGCCATGTTGTGAGTTGCCTTACGGAGAGGTGCATGTGGTGAGAACACAGAAGCCTCCAGTCGACAGCCAGTAAGAAAATGAGGTCAGCCAACATCTGAGCGATGGAAATTTGGTTGCTGCATCCCTCACACCAAAACCCAGTCCAGACTTCAGTAACTTATTGGTTGAGGCCTATCTCTATGACCTCACAGAGATGAGGAAAGCCTGTGTATCTGAGTGGGTCACATGCTAAAGACCTAATCACCTCTCTTGTTCAACCAAAATACAAACAAGTGTATTTAAAGGCCATGAGAATAGGGTAGAGTACAAACACAACCATAAATGGTTCTGGTTCTGTTTTGGCTTTAAGCACATCATGTCTTCTTAATCCAGGAAGAAGAAACATGCTCAGACCCCACATTTTATTTGCTTATTTATTTTAAAGATTTTATTTGCTTGAGAGAGAGAGCACGTAAACACACAGAGGGAGAAACAGACTCCCTGCTGAGCAGGGAGCCTCACATGAGACTCCATCCCAGGACTCTGGGGATCATGACCTGAGCCAAAGGGAGATGTTTCACCAACTGAGCTACCTAGGCGCCCCAAGACCCCACATTTTAGGGGCATGTTTAAATCGCCTGGCACTGCGTTTCCTGCAGGAGATTTCTTTGATTGACTTTGCATTTGCTGTGCATTCAGAGATTTTTTCTGATAAGTCAATTAGTGCTTTTCAGAAACTGTTAACTTATGCAATATGTCAAGTAGGAAAAGCATTTTTTAACCTACCAAGGGAATAGAATATGAGATATTCGATTCTGAAAGTTCCCAAGGTAGAGGTCAATAGCCACTAAGTCACTGGTATTTCTGGTGCAGATTCTATGGACAAGAACTCAATATTTCTATCCCAGAACTTTGCAGAGAAGTAGATTAGATTTCCAAGTGACTGTGCATACTTCTCATAGGGCTTATCACAGAGCAAGTGTACCCTGGACAGACCAAATAGTTTGATGTCAAGCCCCTCCTTCCCAGGCAAAAGCTAATGAAATTATAAAAGAAAGCAAGCCACAATAAAATAAAAAGCAAGTAACATTCTAAAACAGCAAGAAAAAGGGCACCTGGGTGGCTCGGTTAAGCATATGCCTTCGGCTCAGGTCATGATCTCAGGGTCCTGGATTGAGCACCGTATTGGGCTCTCTGCTCTGCAAGGAGTCTGCTTCTCCCTCTCCCTCTGCCTGCCGTTCCCCCTGCTTGTGTTCACTCTATCTCTCTCTGTCAAACAGATAAATAAAATCCTTAAAAAAAAATAAAAGAGCAAGAAAAGTAATACACAGGCACCCTGTGATATCCTCCTCATGAATTTTTGCTTGATTCAAAGATGAAATATACTCAGTATACTAAAATAGAACAAGAGCTAGTGTATAACCAAGGAAGATATAGAGCCAAAGCAACATATACTAATTTGCCAGAACAAAGTAGGGATTTTTCTGATTTCATAAAAATTACCAATCTTTGCACATTTTAAACAATCAAAACAAGAAACGTGCTATGTTTTTATATGTAATAATGGGTCACAGTGAGTAATTTTTCTTGTCTATGTTCCCACTGAAACTGTTTTTCCATGAAGAATTTACTGCTACTCAATCCTGGAATTTGTCTCATAAAAGACACACAGAAATCTACTCAGTTATGTCATAAACTTCTCATTCCAGGCAACCAGGAAATAGAATCTTATTTACAAACTTAAAATAGAAGCTGCAATAAATAATTACTGCCAGAAGGCTAAAAATAACTTTTAGTCCTAATTACTATTAAAATAATACAAGGAAATGCGGGAGCCCTATTTTCCAGCACTTCCTGGCGATGCAAATGCCAAAGTGTCACTTGGCAACAGTTGGACAAACAAGAGTTTTGTGTCAATCAAAACAAAGCAACTGGGATGCCTTGGGGGCTGGGGGAGTTAGGGACGGGGGGGGGGGGGGGGGGGGGAGGGTAGTTGGCAGCTTCTTTATGAACAAGATTATTATCTGTACTCTACCCCAGCCCTTTCATATTTCTTGCTTTCCCCAAAAATCACTTATTAATTTCCCATTAGGCTGAATCAAGAGGAAACGTTCTCAAGTATTGAATAAGCATCTGGTCATAATGCGAAACAACTGTGTCCATGAATCGGCACCTTTCTAAAATTGAGTTTGACCAATGAAGCAAGCAGTCTCTAAGAACTCTCCTGTTCAACGACATCTGTCACTAACTGAGATATTTCCAACTGCTCCAAATTTCCTATCTGCCGAATCGTTCCCACATCACTAATAAGTTCAATCTGACTCTGCTAAACGAGTATCTTCTGTGGGATTGGATAGCAAGTACACAATGCCCAGCAGAACGGACGGCCCGGGTTTGAACCTCACTGCACCACACTGCTACGTGGCTCTGGGCAAATAACTTAATGCGATTTGCAACAATGGCCAAGAGGAGCAATAGAATCTATTTCATAGGGTGGCTCTGGGTATTAAAAAAGATAATGAACATATCACATGCCTGGCAGAGTGCTGGGCATCAAATAAGTGCTTAGGACGTGTTGGATCTCACTATTCCTGCCTTTTTTTAAAGTCTTATTTCTGTTGTTAGTATTATGATTATTGCAAAACGATGACATTTGACCTCCTAAAATAAATGTCCAGGGGCATACTCACAAGTAAAAGCTTGACTATGGCCAATGCATTGACAGGCAATGTCATTAAAAGATACATTTATCAAGGCGCCGGGGTGGTTCAGTGGGTTAAGGGGTCGACTCTTGATTTTGGCACAGGTCATGTTTTTAGGGTCATGAGATCAAGCCCTGTGTGGGACTCCGTGGGTGAGGAGCCTGCTTAAGATTATCTTTCTCCTTCTCCATCTGCCCCTCTGCCCCTCCCCCTCCATGCTTGCTCCCTCTCTCTTAAAAAAAAAAAAAAAAAAAAAAAAAAAAAAAAAAACTGTCCATTTATCAAGCCCAGACAAGTGTATAGACCCATGATAAGCACAGAAGAAACAGGGTGCAGGCTTAATACTCTCAGAATCAATCATGTGTATTCTCTGTCCCTGTCCGGAGTCGCCAAGCTATTTCTCCCAATGTTCTTGTGTGATAACTATTTCATATCTGCTATTAACACATATTCCATTCTCTTCTTGAATCCAGACTCTTAGTCCCCCCCCCACAGCTGGCCCCACGGTAATTCTCAACTTCTCCAAGGATAGAATTCAACAGGACAAGGGATGAAAAGAATTCTTGAGAAATTCATCTCCGCACCAAAGAATAAACTAGAACCAACAGGAATTCTGTAATTTACTTATGTCCTTATTCAAGCGAAGATAGGATGCACCAAGAAAAGAAGGCAGGAAAGCTGTAGGCTAAATAACTCATCTGGAAGGCGGGGGGAGGGGGAGGAGGGGTGGAGGGGGCAGCTCTTAAATGAAGTCTTCTTCATAAGAGCAAAATTCCTGCAGGGTAAGTCAGCTGATTGGTTTTTAATGGAGTGCAAAGTTTAATCCAGTTACAAACTAAATCGTACCTAAATCAAATCGGAACCCCTCCAGCTGACTATAAAAAGAATCTGAAGACGTGCCATTCCTGTTGCTTTTCCAAAGACCTCACACCTCCATGCAGTAGTCATCACCATATATAAAACATAGGAATCATTTACTGGTAACTCTTTGGGTTAGGATTTACATTTCATCAACTGCCTTTGGGGACAAAAATAAAAAAGAAACTGTCTTCTCTTTCTAAGGTCAGGAATAATCTGGGGCTTTTTTTGAATAATGGAAGAGACCATATACTCTGAAAGAGGGTTATCAGTCATGCAAAGGTCAACTTTCATCTATTTTGAACTCAGCAAAAATAAACCAGATAGTTGATGTGTTTGAAGTTCTGACAAACTGAGAAAATGATCAATTACGTCAAGGGATAGAACTCATCTGCCCATGGATTAAAAAAAGAGAGAGACAGAGGGGGGAGTGGGGGAAGGACTTCCCATCCATTAAGAATCTATTATGTGTTGAACAGTAGTGTTTTATGTAGACTAAGTCATTTACTCTTCATAACAATCCAATGGTGAGAATATTACTATCCCCATTTTAGAGATAATCAAAGAAACTCAGGTTCAAAGAGCTTAAATGACTTGTCCAGACTCCTACAGCTAGTAGTGACTCAGCCACGCACGAGAGACCAAAACCCATCCCTGGTCTTTGCACTGTACCATAACCTCCAAATGGACCAAGTTACTTTACACATGTCCACAGACTTTAACTTTTAAACACGTTTAAAAAATTATTAACCCAAGTGTTAAGAACTCAAAGTGAATTTTTATAGAGAAATAACCATATAAATTGAAGGCATGAAGACCAGTTTGCAAAAGAGTAACAAAGCCGGAATCCCACAAAAGTAAAGAGTTTAACAGCTTTAATTGCTGTTGCATACTTGTTGGTTATTTTGGTTTTCTTCATTTTCTCAGGTAAGGTGTTTCAGTTTGTGGGAGAAGAAAGGTAAAGAACTGCAGTTAGTGACACCAGATATTAGCCAGGGACTAGTATTAGCCAGGGACTAGCTGGTTACAAGAAACAACTCATTTAAATTAATTTAAGTAAAATAGGAAGAACAGGGGGACTCAGGCTGGGATTGGCAAACTGGAGTGAACATGTATTCCATCCCCCACCTTGAAGGGTTCACTTCTTGCCTTTGCTCTGCATTGTCAGGTTGCTTCTTTCTTCTCTCTCTGAGGATAATTCTCCCTGCCTCTCCACACTTGGGGTAAAAAAAAAAAAAAAAAAAAAAAAAAGTCCCACTTTTATCATGTCCCAGTTCAAATACTTCCCTGAAAAAAAAAGAAATCTCTGAATAAATTTGCAAATATTCCTTGGAATATCTGGTTCACTGGAAGCAGATTTCTTTTCTGCTCCAGTAGCAGAAAGGGGTTTTTCAAATACTCAGCACATAGACCTGCGACTTAGTCTGCTCAGGCTGCTAGGATAAACTACTATAGACTGGGTGGCTTGAAAAACAAACATTTATCTCTCACAGGTCTAGAGGCTGGGAGGTCCAAAACTGAGATAAGTAGGTAGCTGCTTTCTCACTGTGTCCTCAGATGGAAGAGAGGGAAAGAGAGCTTTGGTCTCTTCATCTTATAGTAAGGGCACTAGATCCCATCAGAGAGACTCCATCTGCTGCCTCATATAAATCTAATAACCTCTCAAAGGCTCCATCTCCCAGTACCATCCCACTGGGGTCAGGAATACAAACATTCAATCAATAACAATCTGGGGGGACCGCTGCCTTGGTTCTCAGACCAGACCCCCTTACCAAGGAGTCCTAGTCCCACATTTCCTGGCCTCTCCTTCCATCCCCAATCTTCCTTCAGCTACTGGCACTTCTGCTCTCTGTTTCATCAACCGGTAAAGCTCTAGAAGAGCTATTGGACGACTTTGGAGCAGGGGTAGTTTGGGCACTGCAAGCTCTAGCAGCAGGTACACATCTCCCCACTGAGTCTCTGATGGTGGTCCCAAATATGGCAACCTGAGACCAGATTTAGGAATAGACCTTTCCAGATATTTTTTTCAGACACTGCCCCCTGCTATGGTATCTTGGGCAAGTCACTTCTTCCCTCTAAAGTTCAGTTAAAAAGTGAGAAGATCTGAGCAGATGAACCCTGAAGTCTACAGATCTGGGACCAAGACACAATGCCAGCTTTTCCACGCTACCATTCATTTACCCTGAAGTCTATATGACTAGACTGGGTGCTTAAGCTACATTTACCCTAGTTTGTGTCACAAACTAGCTGATGTGTATACTTGTGAATACACTTATTTTGAGTTCTTCAAAAATCACAATCAATCAAAAAAGTTCTGTTGTCTTTACGAGCTCTTCACCGCAGCCAGAACTCCAGGGGATTCATCTATTCATTCATTTCTTTCAACTATGGTGAGCACCTATGCCAGGCGAAAGGAAAAGTGCAACACACAGCAGAAGCTCAGAGGAAGCTGATCTTCAGTGGGGAGACAAATCGCCTTCAAACAACAGCAGAGAATATGAGCAGCTTTAATGAGGGTTAACCATTATAGCAAGCTAAAAGACCTTTAAAGTTCAGAGAAATGGGAAAAAATATCAGTGATGATGTTTGTCAAGTTCTTAAATGTGTCTGAGAAAGCTGAGTCCTTACCAGACCACCTTCAATAAGCTGTCTCTTGGGAAATTAACAATGCCACAAAAATATATGGCAAAAATTGAGCACAAAGGAAAATGGGAGTATTGATTCTTGGTTGGTTCCTAACCCCATCCAGCTCCAGTTCTTATGTTGTTACTACAAGTGGGGAGGGGTGTGGCAGAGAAGGTAAGGGTGTCAGATGTGTCATTCATGATGCCATACTCCAGCTGTCACATGGATATTTCATAGAAGTCCCAGGCCAGGGTCTTCCTGGTCATTTCATTAACGCCCATCACCATCACCACCCAACCCAATAAGAGAACCCTGTGTTTTTTGTGATTGAATTTTCCCCATCTGTATTAGTCAGAGTTCTCCAGAGAAATAGAAATCAGTCTAGCTACTACCTACATATAGATAGTGATTAGGAGGAATCAGTTCAAAAGATTATAGAGGCTGAGAAGTCCCACGATCTGCCATTCAAAAGTTGGAAACCCAGGAAAGCTGTGGCATAATTCAATCTGAGTCTGAAGGCCTGAGAAACCATGGGAGCTGATGGGGATAAACCCCAGCCCAAGGTTAGGAGAAGATGAAATGAGATGTCCCAGCTCAAGTGATGAGGCAAAAAAGGTGGGGGGGGGGGGGCGGGGGGCATGATTCCTTCTTCCTCCATCTTTGTTCTATTTAGCTGTCAACAGATTGGATGATGCCCACCCCCAATCAGTAAAGGGCAATCCTCTTTACTGAATCTACCGATTCAAATGCTAATCTTATTCAGAAACACCCTCACAGACATGCTTAGAAAAATGTTTAATTTGCTATCTGGGCCTCCTGTAGCCCAGGCAAGTTGACACATAAAATTAACCATTACACCACCTACCACACTAAGACATGGCTGTACTCTATGTGAATGGCTTATAAGGAGGGCTAAGGAGATATGGGAGCCCAGAGTAATTAGAGAAACATGAAGTAAAAGTAACTATCAGCTTCCCACAGGCAAGAAAATATGCTGGAAGTCTAACCAAATAACAAGAAAGATGATGTATAAAGCTCCGCTTTTCTGAATGTCTTCATGCCCATGTTTTTTCTCCATTCCCATGCTGCCATCTTGACTCATTCACCATGGGCATGGGGTTCCCAGCTGGCCTCCCCAGGGCTATGCTTCGGTATCCTCTAAATGTATTTTCTAAACTTCCTTAGATTATCTTCTCCTAACTGCTTCCATCACATCACTCCCTTCTCAGAAACCTGATTCAGTCTACATCAAATACTTGGACCTAGGATTCAAACTTCCTGTTCTCCATTCCAGTCAAACTGGTCTCACTCCCACATGCGGCATGCTCGTTCCTGCCTCTCTGCCACGTTCCTCTTCTTGAATACTTGACTACTTCCCCTGTCACTGGCTTGAATCTTCCAGTCCAGAAAAGTTCCCCTCTCTTCATGAAAGTCACTGCAACCACTCAGATCCTCCCCAGTGGATGGTCCCTTCTATGAACATCTGCAATGCCATGTCAAATGAGTGTGCAAGGAATGATGTATTTTAATACCTTTTATTCTTTATACCTTTTTAATACCTTTAATCCAGTTAGACTATCAACATCTGTCAGATAGGCTGTATAGGTGTTTAATAAATACAAAAATGAACAATTGTACTGGCCATAGGATCTATACTCTTTATCTCTTATATAATAAGTCACACAAGGCAGTACTGATATTTTATCCAAAGTAGGAGTTAAATGGCTTCCAATGGTAGCACCTGGAGGAGTTGTGGGGTGATAATACTTTAGGCAAACTTATGCCTTCACAGGGCAGCACACAAGAAAGAAAAATAGCATCAAAAGTACAAATGGGTGATTGAAATTCTGGATGTATCAAAGATGAGGAGATAGTTGTCACATGTACAGACCAAGAGCTCATGTGTGAGAGTGGATTTGAGTGCAATGAGGTGGCAGGCAGAAAGCAAGAAGTAGAGCAAGGACTGGATGAATAATGGAGAGGAGACACCTGGGTCGCTCAGTCACCTGGGCATCCAACTCTTGATTTTGGCCATGGTCAGATCTCAGGGTTGTGGGATGGAGTCCTGCACTGGGCTCCTCACTGAGCATGGAGCCTGCTTGAAATTCTCTCTCTTCCTCTATCCCACCCCTACCCCCCAACCCCTACCCTGGCTCATGTGCATGCTCTCACTCTCAAGCACTCTCTCTCTCTAAAAAGATGAAAAACAATAATGAAGAAGAGCATGAAAAAAAAAATGTGTCCATACCTCAGCTTGGATTCTTTAGCAAAGAATCAAGATGCAAGTACAACCTGGTACCTATTTAGATCTGTCCCCAAACTATGAGTATGTGCCTGTCAGAGTTGGAACAGAAAGGAGGGGGCTTGTTGGTTTACCTGTTGGTTCTAACTCCAAGTATCTGACAATATGATATCTAGTCACTGATTCCAGGTGCTGTGTGTGGGTTCTAGTGGTGATTCATTTGTTCGTTTACTATTTTTATTAGGTACTTACTGTTTGTTAGACTCCTTGCCAGCTGATGCTATTCACCATACAAGGTCCCGAGCCAACCTTCAGATAGAAACAAAGACTAATGAGAAGGAAGAAAAGTGATAATGCAAGAAAAGTAGGCATGGTCCCTGTGGGTGGGACAAAGAAGAACCCTTCATATGTCCAGAGCAGAAGGGCCAACTCCAGAGGCAGCTAGTGCTGTGTAAAGTGCTCTCAACTGAGAGTTGTTTGAGTCAGCTTTTAAGAATATTAAACTTTCAGTTTAGGGTATATATTTTTTTATTTTCCATTGTATCATATCTGCTATCAGGATAATGATAATAACAAATATTTAAATAGCCCTTGTAGTGTGCCATGATACATTCTAAATGCTCTACGAGGGCTCATTCAGATATTCTTCCCAACAACACTATGAGGTAGACACAATTATCAGTCCTTGGGATGCCTGGTGGCTTAGCAGTTGAATGTCTGCCTTTGGCTCAGGGCATGATCTTGGAGTTCTGGGATCGAGTCCCGCATCAGGCTCCCTGCATGGAGCCTGCTTCTCCCTCTGCCTGTGTCTCTGCCTCTCTCTCTCTCTGTGTTTCTCATGAATAAATAAATTAAATCTTAAAAAAAATTATTAGTCCTATTTTAGAGCTAAGAAACTGAGGCACAGAGGAGTTATGGCAATTGTCTAAGGCCACAGAGTTTGTCAGTGGGGGAGCCAGTGTTCCCACTATGGAGCTGGTGTCCACAATCCCTGTTCATCAGTAGTGTGTTTAAGGGAATATGCACCCATGTGCATTGAATACATCTACCCTAAACAGTTATTAAACCAAAGTGCATCTTCCAACCAAGGACTCCTTAAAATCAAAGAAGCCTGTATTGCCTTGAATTGGGGGTGGGAATTCAATGTGATTTAGCAAATATTTACGTAGCTGTGGAGGATTAAGAGATGAATAAGATGTAGTCACTCTCCTTAGGGAGGTCAATACGTAGTGGGAAATGCAGATAAGTAAACACCTCATTACAGCGTACCGTGGTATGGCTGTGGTATTAGATCCATTGTGTCGACAAAGCTTGTGGGCTGCTAAAAACAAAAGGAATCATTCTGTCTGCCAGGTCTAAAGAGGCTTCGTGGTGGTGGTAACCATTGAACTGAGCCTTGACAGAAGATCCATTTCACTTGGGCCAGGGGAGGGTTGTAGGTGCTAGCAAAGACACTGCGGGAAATCTTTTACAGAGAGCTAATGGGGGGGGGGGGGGTGCATGAAATGGAACTGTACTAGTACCAAAATTCTGTTTTGGCCTTTCTAGGCCTTTTCCTCAAAGGTAACTGAAGGGTATATGTGCACAAAAAAAGGCCTAGCAATGTCACCTAATATATTTTTCTTAGCTTCCTGCCCTCCACCTCAACCCCTAATGTAAATTCAGGAGCCAAGCTAGGCTCATGGAAAATGCCTTTAACTAGGTTAGCATGATGGAAATGCCCTAGAATCCCAACAGCACACAACCCAAACCATATGTCTCATCATTCTGGTTTGATAAAAGCTTATCCAGAGCATAGGCTGGAGTCAAGATGAGCTAGTTAGAGTGTGTGTGGACACAATGGCTTGGACAGCATGTGAGAGAAGGGACCCTCCCTACAAGAAGCCTGGCTCCCCTAAGGCCTTAAACAATTCCAGCCAAGGGGGCACCTGGGTGGCTTGGTCAGTTAAGGGGCCAACTCTTGGTTTTGGCTCAGGTCATGATCTCAGGGTCATGAAAGTGAGCCCTACATGGTGCTCCACACTCAGTGGGGAGACTGCTTGAAATTCTCTCCCTCTCCCCCCTCCCCACTCATTCATTCTCTCTAAAATAAATAAATATACTTAAAAACAAAAACAAAAAACTGACTCCTCCAGCCAAGTAAGTGGAAGCATAGGATGTCAGAAAAAGCAGGTGAGAATCAGGCCACTCGCAGGCAGGTCCCAGTCCCCTTTGCTAATCCTGCTTTGTGGAATCTTTTGGAATTTCTGTAATACATGCACTGGGGGCTTTATTTTTTTTTTTAAAGATAAAACATAATGAAATCTTTAGGCACTGGCAGTCCTTATAAGAGACTGATGATAGATAGCAACCTCTTCTTTCTTAGGATCAAATAAGGAGGTAAAGGGGAGACTGTGAGGAGCAAATGGGTCTCCATCCCCCACATCACATGGAGGCCTAGAACTCTGCCATGTATGAAGGGGACCAGTTTAAGCCAGCGTGTCAGAGCATATATTCACAGGGAAGAGTCAAAAAAGTGAAGTCATGTTTCTCTGTCTGTTTGTCTCCCCACCTGAAAATGAAGGAAATTATCCTGAGATCTTAGTAGGCAGCAGATATTTCTGAGACTAACCATTTTTTGGTCCTAGCTGGGAGAAGACACAAGGCTTAAAGGAAGGATAGGATTTCCCTTCCTAGCTCTCTGGCCTTAGGCAAGTGACTGACCTCCCTAACCTCACTTTTGTAGATAGGGACCTTGACAAAATGGCAGTGATGCCTACCTCCTAGGGTGGCTGGGATGAGCCAATAAAAGAATGTATGTCAAGAGCCTCACATGAAGCCTGGCACATGGAACTCACTGGTTCTCCGTGAGGGCCTACTACTATATAAGGTCAGTCCCTGCCCTCAAATTCCATGGGACTGGACATAACCAATGCTATTTGCACTAGGGTAGGGCAGGAACCAGAATTTACCCCACATATTTTAAGCAAAATGGGTTTAATAATACAGGAGTTGTGAGGCTTATAGAATCACTGGCAAGCGAGAGATGAGCTTCTTGGAATGAGTCCCAGAACAAACAGAGCCAGCCTAGCAGAGGGGCTGTAATCACAGAGGCACAGCAACAGCCATGGCAGAGGCCTGAGGTCCCTGGGGTAGCAGGAAGCAGGAGAACGGACAGAAGAGGCTGTGCTTAGAGACTGGAGATCAGATCAAGATGTGGCCACTACCTCCACTGCTTCTTGTCCAGCACGAAGGTAGAGAAGGCCAGAAACCAGTGCAGGAAATCCATGGTCTTGCTGGTCAGAGAGGACAGCCAGAATCTAAAAGAAGCCCCTGTCTCTCTTCTTCCAAATCTCCTATGAGAGCTTCCATCAGTGGAGCCTAATTTATAGCCAGAATCAGCTACTAGGGAGCCTGGGAAATGTAGTTTCCAGTTAGGCAACCATGTGCCAAGCCAAAAACGCTATGACTTGTGAAAGAAGGAACATAGTTCTGGGAACAACTAAATGTCTATCTCTTCCAGTACAAGATGGAAAAGGCATGTGAGGGTAGAGAAGAGTATCACTAAAGACTCTGGGGAAGGAAAGAGGAGTCCACAAGAATAACGGGGTAATCATGGAGAAGGACCCTCCAAAGCAAGCTAGAAACCAAGTACCTGACATGATCTGGCAGCTAAAATAGAGGCCATTTCCAACTTTCCTACTTTCAGCCTTCAGAAGAGTGAAAACTTATCATTCCTTCTTCAGCATTAACTTGTCATTATGAAACGGAGCATCATTCACTGGGTTTGGAAAGATCTAGAAGCCCCTTCCTCAAGGTTGGCTCTGCATGGAGCTGGTCTCCCCCACTCCCCCAAAGCTGTACTGCATCATCTGCTTAGGCTCAATGAATGCACAAAGGAGTTGTCAAGAATTACCTGCCCACTAGGTTTTCTGAATTTCTCTTTTAAAATGCTACATAGTGTTATTATGATTATGATTATGATCATGAGTGATTAATCAAGGGATGCTCTGTGAACCAAGAACCAATTTGCTTAGAGTTGAGCACGGAATGGAAGGAAACAAAGCAGCCGATGGGTGGCTATTATATGTTTACAAGGAAACATATTTCAGATCTTGAAGCTCAGCCTCTGATGGCTGAAGCCATTTTTCTTTGCTTGTGAGCATGGTACGGGGAAGGGTGCTAGTTCTCCACTGGTGAAAATGGGGTGGCAGACGCAAGCAAAAAGACAGTATTGTTTCCATTTTGCACTAACATCCCCAGACAGAAGCATGCATTTCTCACATTTGCTTTCTCAAGGCCCTTATTGTCCCAGCTTCCTGTTAAAACTCGAGCTGGCGATGGCAGACCCATGCGATCCCATTAGAATACTGAAAGCAGTGTATTACGGTACCAGGCAGGAGAGTGAGAGCCAGACAATAGGTATAATAGGAAAGTATTAACCCCAAATGAAATCGATAGTAAGCTGCAAATTGCAGAGCCCAGGCTATGGCAACAAAATGAAGATACAAGTCACCATTGATGGACTCTCATGAGCAAGCAATGTCAGAGAGGCAGAGGGCAAACCCAGGGGAGACTGAGAGGTTGGGGGAACCCAGCTTTGTTCCCACCAGCGCTTCCAGGGAATTCACCATGTCTCCCTAATTTACATAAAGTCTGCAATTTCAGACACAAGCATAGCTTGGACACTGAAAGAACCGTTTTTGAACAGAGCTGTTTGAACAAAGAATGCTGGATCCATCAAACAGAGAAACATGCTTGGAGTCCTTAAGCTTTTTGGGCATGCCCCCATGTGCACTATCAGTCTTCATATCTAATGGAAACCCCTCTCTTTGCCCGAGCAAAGAGTGGGGCAAGAGGACAATCTCTCGGAAGCATAGAAGATGAACTTTAGGCTCAGTTTCCTAAGGGCTTACAGCTAGACTTCCTCCACCCTGCAATGAATCTAGGAGGTAGGAGGCCAGAGAAAGATCTGCATGCAGATAAACAGACAAGAATAAGGATGAGTGATTCTAAAGCTGGGCCTTGAATGAATACCAGCAGAAGAATTATGCCAGAATATTATAATGTATTTCTAAAGATGGAGATACACAGCCATAGGTCCATAGCCTCTGTCCACATTAAACATTGACCTAGGGAAGGCAAGCCATCAATTGCACAGAAATTGAGTCCAAATTCTTTGTAAAGGTAATTATTCCAAGAAAAGACAAATTTACCTTCCCCACATCCGCCTGCCTGGAACAAATGTCAAACCTTTTAAAGAGAGAGGATACACCTAAATTATCTGAGGTATACAAACCTCTCAAAATTATCAGCCTAGATATTTTCAACAGAGATGAATCTATTTGTACACACTTAACTGAAGTCAAGAAGTAGGAAACTATAAGACAATTCAAGTCAAACAAAATACTTTCACCTTAAGACCTACATGAGTAAAATCATAAAACTTTACTGAGAGACATAAAAGAGGATTTGGATAAATGGAGACAGATGACATCACTAGATAGGAAGAATTGATGTGATAAAAATGCCAATTCTTTCCAAATTAATCTATAAATTCACTGCAATCTCAAGTAAAACACCCATAGTTTTCTTTCATGGAACCAACAAGGTCATTCTTTGGATTTCTGGGTATAAGAACATGTCCAAAATTCATTAACAATTTTTTAAAAATTAAGTAAAGCTATGCTAACTGAAACAGTGCACAATTAGCACAGGAAAAGTCAACAAGAATAATGAACTAGAACAATGTATTGACTACCTCCCATATATGTATGTGTCTGTGTGTGTGTTGTATGTGTGTGTATGAAAATTTATTTCAAATTAGTGGGGAAAAGAGGATAACTGATGTGAATGTAATTTTCTTTTTTTTTTTTTAAAGATTTATTTATTTATTTATTCGTGATAGACATAGAGAGAGAGAGAGGCAGAGACACAGGAGGAGGGAGAGCAGGCTCCATGCCGGGAACCTGACATGGGACTCGATCCCGGGACTCCAGGATCGCGCCCCGGGCCAAAGGCAGGCGCCAAACTGCTGAGCCACCCAGGGATCCCTGAATGTAATTTTCTACCCATCTAGGAAAGATAAGGCCAATCCCTACCTTCTAACACCCCACCACCACCACAAAACAATCAAAAATTATCATAAAAACAATAGGAGATACAAAATCTAAAAGAACAAGACAAGACTGACATATATAACTGGGCAAAACAAACTCTTGATTGTAAATAATGCTGAAAAACAAAAAGACAAGGGATAGGTGAGAAGAGAATGTTTGGAATATGTAACACAGAAAGGGAAAAGATCCTCAATCTAGAAATATATACTATATATCAGTAAGAAAGAGCACTAGGTCAAATGGATAGAAGGTTTTGAAAGGCAACCATAGAAGAAACCAGGCAAATGGAATCTTCCTTGACTTTTCTGTCTTACTCACTCCTGCATGCAATCTATCAACAGTGCTCTTCTCTCCAGCTCCACCATCAACACCCTGGGACATGGTCCATCTCCTTCTCCCTTCTACCGTAATAGCCTCCCATCAAATCCCCTCATAACTGGTGAGTCCTCCACACTGAAGCCAAACTGAGCCTGATGAAATGTATGTCACCCCCACACCTGAATCACTGCTTCCATTACTCTTAGGGCTGAGAACCAAGTCCCAGCAGGGTCTACAAGGCCCCACAATGCCTGGCACTTAGCAGCCACTCTGAGCTCGTCTCCCACAGTGACAGACTGACTCTCTGGATATTAGCCTTGTTTATTTTTCTCAATAGCACATGTCCCTCCTATCATAAAGGCTTTAATCAAGCAGTTTCCTCTACCTAGAAAGCTCAGTTGCTCTGGATCCCTCTTTTCCCCTCACCCCTGTAAGGGCCAAGGGCAGGCCACTGCAAGATATGGCATTGAACACAGTTTTGAGTTAAAGGCAATCACAACCCGGGGTTCAATAGAAATTCCTTAGCTCCCTTCAACTACCTAAATTTATAAGGGAAAGGAGAGCCTGTACCAAGAAGGCAACTAACCCTTAACAAAAGATTCCTCTTTACCTACGAAACTCAACTGCTTAATAAGGCAACCTTTATTTTTTCCAATATCTCCTCTCACCTTCCTGCTGGTGGTCTTCTTCTCCCCTGTATCCCCAGGCCCCACCCCTCTCCTTGGCTCAGGATGCCATAATAAGCCTCCTGTTGCCTAATTATTTTTGCAATTTGTGTCTCTGTCAATTCCCTCTATGTATGAAACTAAATTTGATTTTCTGTAAAGTGGTCTCGTATCAATTTGAATCTTTGACCTAGAAGGGGACAGGAAATTCTTGCTCCTCACAGGCCCATCTTTTTTAGGTACCATCTATCCTCCTCCTTAAAAGTCTAAATTCAGTATCATCACTTCTTCCAGGAAACCTTCCCTGGCAATCTTGGATTAAGACCCGTCCCCAACATAAAGTCTTACAGAATGTATTTCTCCTTTATTGCAGTTGCCACATTTGTAATGTTATATGATTCAATGTCTCTCTCTCTCTTGCAGCTGGCTGTTAGGCTCCACAAGAAGAGGGACCACGTCTGTTTTTGCTCACCATGGTATCCCATTGCCTGGAACATAACAGATGCTCAATATATAATGTTTAATAAATGAATTTTTAGGGCAGCCTGGGTAGCTCAGCGGTTTAGCGACGCCTTCAGCCAAGGGTGTGATCCTGGAGACCTGGGATCGAGTCCAACATCGGGCTCCCTGCATGGAGCCTGCTTCTCCCTCTGCCTGTGTCTCTGCCTCTCTCTCTCTGTTTCTCTCATGAATAAATAAATAAAATCTTTAATAAAATAAATGAATGAATTTTTATTAAAAATGTGTGTATATTTTTATATATTTATATGTTATATATTTTATAGATATTAGATATAAATATATTATAGATGTTATATATCTTTTTATATTATATATTATACATACATATTTTAATATATAATTTTATATGTTTGTATCTATCATTTATATTGATGTGTCATATGGCAAGTGCTCGAAAAAATAGACACTAAATTTTAGTAGAGTTTTTCGCTGGGGGTTTTGGGAGATTTTTACTTAATTTGAATTTTTTTTTAAGATTTTATTTATTTATTCATGAGAGACACAGAGAGGCAGAGACAAAGGCAGAGGGAGAAGCAGGCTCCATGCACGGGGAGCCCGACTTGATCCTGGGTCTCCAGGATCATACCCTGGGCTGCAGGCGGCACTAAACCCCTGAGCCACCGGGGCTGCCCCTTAATTTGAATTTTTAATGGTGAGTATCTATTGTATTGCATTTAGAGGCTAAAAAAAATAAAATTATTACCATTTGGAGAAAAATACTCAAAGGTAAAAATTAAAGCATGTAGCAGCTGGGAAATTGAAAAATTTATCAGGTTTGAGATAATGAAGATTCTGTATTCCTTTGTTTTTTATTTTATGTGAGATGGCCAAAAGCCACTGCTCAGACAGCCCACATGCCTACACACCTGTAGGATTTTCAGGCCACCTCACAGTTTATTAACTCAGTTTAATTTCTCCATCACTTCAGTTTTTTACTCTCATCTGTTGTTGTTGTTGTTGTTGTTGTTTCACTATTGTTATTAGTCTTTTTTTTTTTTTAATTCAGCAAAGCTCATTTTAATTGCTTACTGCAAAAACCACCTACTTACCTGGCATCAGAGACTGTCCTCATCCTATTTGAAAAAGCGAACCTAATTAGCAACAATGCTAACAAGAAACTGGAAACATGAGGGGGAGGAGGCAATGGAAAGAATATTTGAGAAAAATTATTTTAAACACTTTAGGGCAGGGCCCCTAGAAAGACAAAGATGGCCCTGAGTTTTGATTGATTGTCAAGCTTCTAGATGGTGATGCTTCTCAAATAATGAAGTGGCGGAGCCAGAAAAGGTGTTAATTGACTTCAGGGATTATGGCGTCTTTCACTTTGCATAATTACTCAGAGGAAATTCAAGACAGTGTGGGCAATCCTATAGGAGTCCATCACTACAGTAACCCAGGAAGGGAATAGGGTTGAGATAAATCAAAGTTAATGAAACAAGGATTTTCGATTAAAAGTTTTAGATTTTTTTGTCTCCAGCATTGGTAGGATTTCATTCCCCTTGCAACATCGAAAGCTGTCACGCACTCTACCACATTTTAACAAAATGAAAGCCATGTACCAATTTTAAACCTTGGAGACCCTTAGAAACCCAGGCATTTGCTCTGATTTTTATAGCTATTATGAAATTATTGCAAATCTCACCTTAAAAATTAATAAGTGACACTCCATGAACATAATTACATTGTTCATCTTTTCCTAATCCATAATTCCTCGGCGTGTAATAACATGTGATCAGTCCTCCTTGTAACCCAGCTGCTTCACATAATTGCTTGCTGTCCTACTGAGAAAAACATTTAATAAACGACATGTTAAGCAAAATAGTGTAACTCTGTTCTCATAGCCACAAAATCCAAACTGGTTTTTCCCCAGAATGAAGTCCTATGATTCTGCCTCCCTTTTTACCATAGCACTGGGAGAGGGAGGAGGGGTGGTTGAGGAGGACAGGGAACTCGAATATTTCAATTAGAACCCCCACAGTTCTTGAGGAATACGACCAGGACTATGCCACTAATTGAAGAAATAGATAACACGTGTCTTTCCTTCAGCAGCTCTTATTTCCTTAATAGACATTTTTTCCAGCAACTTTAAGAAATGTTTCCCTTTGAAATACAACATAAAAAAAAAAAAGAAAAAAGAAATACAACATCTACATAATGGGCCCCATCTGGAATGGAATGCACACAAACTGAGAAATGGGGAGGAAATCTTTTTTTTTTTTTTTTCAGCTTTGTCTAGGGTGAATAATTGCAATTAGCTACTGTGGTATCTATATATGTTACCATGTTAGAAAATGAGCAAAGCTTTTCAGTGACTAGGAACTATAAACCTTGAAAAGGCTGATATCCAAAAAAAAAAGAAAAAAGAAAAGGCTGATATTAAAAAATCTTGTGGATTTTGTTTATTCAAAAGGGAAGCATTTTCTTTTCTACTCAGGTTTTTTTTTTTTTTTTTAATTTATTTATGATAGTCACACAGAGAGAGAGAGAGGCAGAGACACAGGCAGAGGGAGAAGCAGGCTCCATGCACCGGGAGCCCGACGTGGGATTCGATCCTGGGTCTCCAGGATCGCGCCCTGGGCCAGAGGCAGGCGCCAAACCGCTGCGCCACCCAGGGATCCCTCTTTTCTACTCAGTTCTATACTACCCTCATTCTGACAGTCTGGCTTTGTTTTGTTTCGTTTTGTTTTTAACAAAACTTGTATTTGGGATAACATCTGAACTTTCTAACCCCCTTCTTCAAATGTGGATGAACTCTTTGGTGAATCATGAGAGCTTTTCCTTCAGTCAAAAAAAAAAAAAAAAAAAAAAAGAATTTCATGGGGGAAAAGTGGCCTCTGAAAACTTGTATGCTAGTGTTGGGGTCAATGAAGACTGGAGTAGGCAAAAGGATTTAAGACCTGGACAGAAAAACATTAAATCACAGATGCTGAATCTCTTCATTCCATAATAATTTCTTAGGTCTGCATTGAAAGCAACATGAGAAGTTCAGGTATAATTTAAAACACTGATAGGCACCTACCTGGGTGGCTCAGTTGGTTAAGTGTCCACTTAGGTCATGACCTTGGGGTTCTGGGATCAGGCCCACGTGGGGCTCCCTGCTCAAAGAGGAGTCTATTTCTCCCTCTCCCTCTGCCCTTCAACCCTCATCATGCTCTCTCTCTCTCTCTCTCAAAGAAATAAATAAAACCCTTGAAAAAATAAAATAAAACACCACATAGCCTATACTACTTGAAAGCCAAGGCCCAACACAGGAATTATGGGCCAACAATGACAAGTGGAAGGAAGCGATAGATCAGTATAAAGTGAGCTGATCATTCTATTGAAGACCAAGCCAAAGAGGGATTCCTAGTCCTGTTGGGAAAGGGCCCCTAAATTTCAAATCATGGCAGTGGGATAAAATATTAGGTGAGTTCAGTGAAATCCTGCATCCCTGCTTTGGCAGATACTCACAGTTGGGATGGCATTAGTTGCCACATTAACACAATTTTGCATTTGCTTTACCCTCCTCTGTCATCAGTGGAACCAACCCTGGAGAGCTGTTTTGGGTAGAGGCAGCCAGCTCAAGCCTTCCTCCAATTCCATTGTGTGATATGATTCCAAATCAACAGTTTTCCATTGCATTTTGGCCGCGGTTTGTCCTCCCAGAAATTAAGGAAAGGTATGTCACTTGGCAGACAGAGAAAAGAGAAGGGGCTAGTTCTAATTAAAAGCAGAACATGAAATTGACTTGAAAGCATTGGGTTTTGAATTCTCCTTGTCATTCTATCTGAAGTGCTTTGTAAACCCAATCATCATCTCTGACAGCCAGAATAAGAAGTCTTCTCAGTCTCCTCTAGCCCTTCTAGCAAATAGCCTTGGGACCACGGACTGCTGAAATGCAAATCCTATTACAAGGTCTATACATGGAAATAAGAAGCATCTTCCAAGATAAAACAATGAGTGCTAACTAAGCTCAAGGAGCATTAAAAGGAAAACTATCTGTATTTTCAGACCTCAAAGGACTGTCTATCTTTTGAAGATAATGACATTTTGGACACAAAAATCACTACTTTACAATGGAAATATCTGATATTCAATCTGCCTCTGTCAACATATGTTTAGAACCGACACATGCAGCTTATTTCATTAAATCACTTCAGATCCAGGATTGGAATCATTATGCCATTACAGTGCAGAGCCTTCTTCTAAAGTATAATGTTCCCCATAAGTGTTTACCTTCATTCTTTATTCTAGCCCTCTATCCTATTCCCCCTCTCTCTGGCAGTTATCCAAGACAGTAAGAATTGCCTGATGGTGTCATTTTTTGTAAGACGGGATCATACAAAAATTTTACAGTTAACTTTGAGAGATGGGATCAAAGACTCAACCATAACCCTCTGTGATCAAACAATTATCTACCACTACGAGAAAAAAAAAGGTAATAACTACCTTGCCAAACTAGAAGTCATAATAAGCAGAAATTTGTGTGTGGTTGAGATCCTCCCAAAGTGTTGTCCAGCAGCCATAATGTGCAGCCCAAAATAATACCTGCTGTCGCTGCCCTCACTCACCCCCGCCACCCCCTTGAAATGAAACATGGTAAATCCTAATGGATCCCTTGGGAGTCACAGATATTGCCTCAGGGTGACATGCCGAGTCACTGAAACTCAAGTTCCCAGTTAAAAGAGGTGACCTCAAGTACAAGTAATGTTCTAAAATTCATCTTCCAGGAAAGCTAGATCCAGAATCTCTATAATTCACATTTTGCAAACATTTCCTTCAAGAAGACACAAAGTAGATAAATACTCTACACATTTTCCTAACCAAAAAAAATGGTAATGTTCTGATCCCAGCCTGCCCGCCACATAAACAACTGACAAACTGGGCCCCATTAGCAAGCTCCTCCGAGGCTTGATTAAAGGCTCAATGCACTTTTCCTAAAATCTCCATGTTATGACACACTCTCTGGCAAACTCTGAATGCTGTCATGACCCACTCTGATTCAACAACACTCAGAAACCTTGGTCCCCAGGGATGCTGTCATGTTTCACAAAGGACCACATTGTGTCTCTAATTCTGATTCTTCTCGAGGTTCATTTTATATGCTCTGTCTGTGCTTTTTGATTTTCAGAACATGACTCATACCTTTTAAATTACTCTGCAAACCTACAAATGGAGAAAAGGAGTGATAGGTTGGCTGATTGAAAGTGAAAGAAGGTGTCCTTCTTTCCCTGGACAGCATGCCTTTTTAAAGAATGCACTAAGTGACTTCCTGGCTCCCCAAGATCAATGTTATGTGACATCTGAGAAGGGACAGGAGTAGTGGGTGTTCTCCTTACATTATTTTTAGGCAGCTCATCATTTTTTCACTGACAGGAATAAAGCTATTTTTTTTCTCCCCCGTCTTTCTCTCAATAGAATAACAGAGCAACATGGAATGAATCTAGCTCAGTTAGCTCTTCCCCACGGTTGTGTCTAAAGTGAAAGATTTCACTAAGTGACCTATTTAAAGTTAACAGTCAAAATGTATTGGCCACGATTCTGTTATCCGCGTTCAGCCCTGAGAGGCCCTTGAATTTTTAGGTAATACGTAAATATTTCACACTTTTGTCAAGAAGTGAAGACTTTATTCTCCAGATTGACTGGGAAGCCCTCCTCATTGTTTGAAAGAATGCTTTCTGGAAGGAGAGGGGCCCGCCCACCATGCGGGCCTCGGGGTGGTGGGACAAGTCACTTTGCAGGAGCCAGGAAGAAGAAATCTGTTCTTTGGGGTTAGGGTTGAGGGGTGTGGGGAAGAGATAGAAATGAGGAGGGAGGAGAAGAGTCAGTCTTTGGAAAGAGGCTCTCTCAATCTGTCCCAGAAAGGAGTGGCGACTCACAATATGTCCTGAACTGACTATTCCTGTCTTCACTGTTGCCAAATAAATGGAGTCCCACCTGCACACCCAATGCCCTCTCCCCCGTTCCCGCATGTTCTACCACATGTCTGGGACAGATAATGTTAACCGTTGGCATCAGAGAGACTGAGTTTCTCTGTGCTCTTGCTAGGTTATGCAGCAAAGAGTCTGCCTGGTAGGATGCAGAAAGCCGAGGAGAGAGCCCAAAAACACTTGTGTAACCATGAGAAACCTGGGGAACTTGCAGAAATCTTGCAGGGACTTGGGGTGCTCAGAGCTACCCCTGCTATGGAGTCAAAGATCCAGTCACTTGACTCAGGTCTATAAGAGCAGAGAGGTTCCAGCTACATCTGGATTAGACTTTATCCCTCTCTCAACCTTTACACAACATGTATGTATTTCTTATGTGTATGTCTTAGGTACAGGTGGGTTGGAGTCTGCACATGTGTATGAGAGAGAAAACTCACATCAGTATGTGACCCAGAATGGGACCTTTTTTGTTCTTCTTTTTCTCTAAAGAAAATCTCTTAAAGACTTGGGTGGAAACCCAGGGGCCTACAGAGAAAACATGACTTGTCATTGCATGTTCTAATTGTCCTGGGGTGAGAGGCTCTGACATCATTTCATTCTTGTATTATTTTGACTTGTGTTTTTATGCTTTTCAAAAGGACTTTTACATCCATGATGACATCTCATACTGGGGACACCCCTACAGGGGTAGGACAGGTATGATTAGAATTCAGCCACTCTTCTGTCAACAGTTGTGGTTCATGACCAAAGCCCCAGAGCCCATAGCAGGGAAAGCAACCCAATCGCTTTCTAGAAACCCCAGATAAGTCCTCTAAGGCTGATGGTCTGACCAGGCTTTGCAAGTGGCCGAAGGAAAGAGCCCTGATAAAAGGGTAGCCTGCCCAATGGCCACATGACCACAGCTCTGCCTGGCACGGACTGGGTGGGCTAGAGAGAGAGGTATTCTCCTATAGGGTGGTTTTTCTTGTTTTGTGTCCATTAGAGCATCCAGAGTTAGAGGCACTGGGTGGGGAGGGGAGCATAGCCGGAGTCTTTACTTTCTTCCTACAATCTGGGAGATATGATGCAATAGGACTGAATAAGAAAGAACGATCCCTCTTTTTTGTTTAGAGGTCTTTCTTTGGGAAAGCAGCAAGAAAGTAAAAATCCCTGGATTTCAGGGAAAGATGTGTAATGTTCTCTTTTTTCCTTTCCCAGCCAGTGATGGCCATGCTTATGTATACCATATGGCTGGACCATTTCACCGCCAGGAGAGTCAATTTCTGATCCTCAGTAACTTCTATGTTCATAGCATGAGGTTAAAAACAATGTGGAAGTTATCAGCTTAGTACATAGTACAAGTTCTGTAGGTGTCATCTATTATCATAATTATATACAAAAGATCAGCGACAGTATAAATTGGTATGTCTCTTGAAATGGCTAGATCTGCCACAAGGTACTTAAACGCCTCAGCCTATACAGATAATAGTTTTGTTTGCTTTTTTTAAAATTTATTTATTTAGGGCAGCCCCGGTGGCTCAGCGGTTTAGTGCTGCCTTTGGCCCAGGGCATGATCCTAGAGACCCAGGATTGAGTCCCGCATCGGGCTCCTTGCATGGAGCCTGCTTCTCCCTCTGCCTGTGTCTCTGCCTCTCTCTGTGTGTGTCTCTCATGAATAAATAAATAAAAATCTTTAAAAAATAAAATAAAAATTATTTATTTATTTGAGAGAGAGAGTGGGAGGGGAGGAGTAGAGGGAAAGAAAAACCCAAGCAGACTCCATGGTCAGCACAGAGTCTATCATGGGACTCTATCTCATGACCCGGAGATCAGATCTAAGCCAAAACCAAGAGACAGACGATTAACCAGCTGAGCCACCCAGGTACCCCAAGGTTAACAGTTTTAAATAAGTTAGACAAGTGTCCTGCCTGTCCAAGAACTGGGGTAAGCACAGCCTGAATGGAGAGGCCAATAGGTATAAGATTAGCATCAGCTTTTCATGACCCATAACGCAAGACAAACACACCTGCAAGACCACCATTACTTGGCAGCCCGTGGAAGAGTTTAGATTAGAAACAGGGAAGCAGTGTTACTGAACCCAATGTATCTATTCACATTGGTTTGGTGATCCCACACTCAATTCCAAAGGCAAGAGCCTACAATGATTTTTAAATGTATCCAATTCACAGCCAAGTGAAAATGTTTCTGTACCAAGAATAATCTTACATTAAACTTTTTTTCCCCCACAGCCTAAATTTAACCAGTGGGAATTCTTTTTTTAGATGCTATTCTATTCAACCTTTAAAACTGAAGGATCTGAATTTAATGTGAAATCTGCATTTCATCAAAGGTGGGACACAGCGTCCTTGGCTTAATTATTCCTTGGAAATCGAACATCTTTACTACTGCATGCTTCACAGGTAGCAAGAAAAACAAGTTGCAGAGAATGTGATTCAGGGCTCAAGGACTATGAGCACTGATTCCATCTACACTGATAAAGCATGGGGAATCCACCTTGCACTGAAGCTGCTCACATGCTGAACTAGCATGCAGTGTAAACAGGCAATGATAAGGTCACTACTTACCTACATGTGTAAGGAGAATTTAGAGCTATGAATAAGTAGAGTAAGAACACTTCCCAATTACAGGACACCTTCCTTCAGAACTCCCCTTATAACATGGATCTCCCATTTGGTTCTTTTATTGGCCCCTGGCGGGGAGAGCCAGTAGGGTTCAGGGAAGAGATGCAGTGGTGACCATTCAGTTGGCAGGCTGTAAAGCCAAGATGTGCATGCGTCCCGTCATTCCAGAGCACCTGTCTTTCTGTCATGCAGCTACCTATGAATGTGGAGATTTTGTGGACGGGGGCAGGAGGTGCAGTAACTGTACTTACGCAAACAACTTCATGAAAAACAGAGGAAGAACAGAGGGCTGGAAGTCAAACTCTGTGGAGCTTTGATTATGCTTTTAAGGCACCAGGGTGACCTGGGACAAGTGCCTAGATATCCATTACCTCTGCTTTTCATATCACAAGGGGGGATGTTAACTCTAGCTCCTTTCACCTCATCAGGTTTTTTTTTTTTTTTAATTTTTATTTATTTATGATAGTCACAGAGAGAGAGAGAGGCGCAGAGACACAGGCAGGGGGAGAAGCAGGCTCCATGCACCGGGAGCCCGACGTGGGATTCGATCCCAGGTCTCCAGGATCGCGCCCTGGGCCAAAGGCAGGCGCCAAACCGCTGCGCCACCCAGGGATCCCTCACCTCATCAGGTTTTTAAGGAAAGAAGCAGCTAATGAATATGAAACTGTTTTAAAAGGTATTAACTAAAATAAATAAATAAATAAATAAATAAATAAATAAATAAATAAATAATAAAAGGTATTAACTCTTTTCAAAACGTGGGTATGGAGAGGATTGTTTAAAGTATATTGCTAGTGGGCAGCCCGGGTGGCTCAGCGGTTTAGCATTGCCTTCAGCCCGGGGCCTGATCCTGGAGACCCAGGATCGAGTCCCATGTTGAGTTCCCTGCATGGAGCCTGCTTCTCCCTCTGTCTGTGTTTCTGCCTCTCTCTCTGTCTCTCGTGAATAAATAAATAACATATTTTTTAAAAAATAAAGTATATTGCTATTTAACAGAAGCACTTAGATCAAATGAATGTACTAAAAGCCTATGAAGTCCAATCTCCCACTGGCCATGTAGATGATTCCATAAGGCAGTGATGGAGTGGGATCTGGTCTCTGCTGGTGAACTACCCTTACCCTTCTGATGGTAAAAGGTAGAGATTTGGGAAACTCCTCTCCCCACTGGATACAGATAAGAAGGGAGCTTCATCAAGGAACCAACCCTCCCTGGGCCTAATCACACTGCAGACAAAATGGAGCTGGAGCAGAAGGATATGGCACCCAAGAAGAGTTGGTGCTCATTTGCCTCCAGGGCAGGGGCTGGAAAAAGACCTCTCTGCCTCTAATCTTCCTAGAGCTACTTGCTCCTCTGCCTGCACTGCTCAGTTTTTCAGCCTTCTCTTTGATTCTGGAAACTCTTCCACACCCTTGCAGTAAATGCCATCCATGCCCTCTTGTTATTGTTCTTCCTTTGAGGTGGCCAGTGCTAGCCCCAGCAACTTCAAACAAAACACCCTATCCATGAAAGCAGCTACACTAACAGGCCTATGCAGCCGAGGAAGGTGGACAGAAGAGTGAAAATCAAGAAAATCACACCATTTGGTCACCTATTAATCTACTGCCGAAGAAAAGGCAGGAAAGCCAAGTAAATGCACGACCACCATACTTAAAACGTCTTCTTTTTTCTTCTTTTTGTAAGTCAATAAAAGTTTAGCAGCTCAAAACAAAAATATTAATGTTTTAACAAAAAATGAGTTTTTAAAGTATATTATACAATTTAGGGGCACTAGGGTGGCTCAATTGGTTAAGCACCTGACTCTTGATTTTGGCTTAGGTCATGATCTCAGTGTCCTGAGATCGAGTCCTGCACCAGAGTGGATTCTGCCTGAGATTCTGTCTCTCATTCTCCTTCTCCCCCTACCCCCCAAGATAAATAGATAAATCTTTGAAAAAATAAATAAAAGTAAATTACACAATTTATACATGTATATATTCTACGAAGTTTTTTATGGGACCACATAAATAGTACTGTCAGTTTTATTTATTTATTTTTAAAATGTTTATTTATTTATTTGACAGAGAGAGCACAAGCTGGAGGAGCAGGCGAGGGAGAAGCAGGCTCTCCTTTGAGCAGGGACCCTGATCGAGGCTTGATCTCAGGACCCTGAGATCATGACCTGAGCCAAAGGCAGACGCTTAACCAACTGAGCCACCCAGGAGCCTCCATATTATTAGTTTTATAAGAAATGTAATAGTTAGTAACTGTTAAGGAAGTTGTTAACTTTTTGTATGCAAGTTACTCTCTTCAAGACCTCGGCTCTGCTAAAGTATATTTGATGGTGCATGGTCATCACAAAATGAAATCACAAGGAAGAGCTGCACTCCAAATTCTTCAAACTGTTTTGGAATCAGATAAATAAATATCTAGAAATATTTCTACAAAAGAGTGTTCAAAAGCCAGAAGAACAGATGTGAAAGGGAAAATCAAAAATTTGGCTACATAATAAAATCACCATTAGGGTCACATTTTCTTTGCATCTAAACATTGACTTGGTTCTAATATTCCCTCTTTCAAGAAATCTTCTGTTCGATAACTACTATGACCTGCCAAGCCCCTCTTAGTCATAAGAATTTAAAAGAACCATTTTATAATGCCTGTAGATTCTGCAGGTCAGGACTTCAGCATGTAGCAGGGATGGCTTGACTCTCTACTCCATGATGTCTAGGGCCCACGCTGGGAAGACTTCACAGCTGAGGGTGACCCAGCAGCTGGGAGCAAGAATTGTGTGGAGGTATCTTCCCTCACCTGTCCACTGTGGATGTTGGCCATCTGCTAGGACCTTAGCTGGGACTGCCAACTAGAACCTACAAGTAGTCTCTCCATGTGGCCTGCGCTTCCTCGCAGCATGGTGCGCTCAGGTCAACTGGACTTCTCACATAGAGGCTCAGGAGTTTTTACATTGATATCCCAGCAAACAGGGCAAGAGGTGATTCTCCTTCTCTGCCATTACCTTAGAAGTTATGTGGTGTCATTTCTGGAGGGCACAAATGAGTCACAAGCCCATTTTAGAGAAGACACCAACTTCTACTATGATGGGAAGAGTCATCAACATCTCATCATAAAAAAATATGTTGGATGGGGGATATTGCATGGCTACCTTTGGAAGATACAATCTGTCACACCATCATGGATCTCTTCTTTCCAGCTAAAAATAAGCTTTGTTTCTCTAATTTCTCATAATCCTCGATTTTCAAATTGAGGCTTACAGATTTCCATCTTATATTATAAATCATCACAGACGTGTCATCTCCATCCCTTTATGAGCTTCTGGGTTTTCGCTCTCTATTTTTTTTTTTTTTTTTGTATCTTCACGGTGCCTGACAGAGCTCCTGGCACTTCATAAACCCACAGTAAAGTTCACTGAAGAAATGTGGATTGTTTGAAACCAGTTTCAGATAGGACTACAGTTGACCCTTCAATAGCACAGGGTTGGGATGCCGGCCCCTACCTCACACAGCTGAAAATTCACATATAACTTTTGGATCCCTCAAAACTTTACTAATAGCCCACCACAGACCAAAAACAAAGCCCTATCAGTAACACAAAGGGTTAATCAGTACATACTTTGTATGTCATGTGTATTATATACTGTGTTCTTAACACCACCACCTAACTTCTTACTTTTGGGGTATTTCTAGGCTATGTAGTCCACCTGTGAGTTTTTTCAAATTGTGGCAAAATCTCCAAAGAATTTTCCAATATATTTATTTTTTAAAAAGCCTGCATATAAGTGGATTTACAGGGCCCAAAAGTTCATTGTTCAAGGGTCAACTGTATTCTGGACCTAGGAGACACTCACAAGTGCTTTTGGAAAGAAGCAAGGAGGAAGAGAGGGGTTGGGGAGAGGAAGAAGTTGTAAGGCAAACAAGCAGGCATACTGTTTGAAGTGAAACTTTCATTCTCAAAACACTTAAATCACCACATTAAAAAATTTCCAGGGACGCCTGGGTGGCTCAGTGGTTGAGTGTCTGCCTTTGGCCCAGAGCGTGATCATGGAGTCCTGGGATCCAGTCCCACGTTGGGCTCCTTACATGGAGCCTGCTTCTCTCTCTGCCTGTGTCTCTGCCTCTCTCTCTGTGTCTCTCACGAATAAATAAATAAAGTCTTCAAAAAAAAAAAAAATTCCCAAAGCTGAGATGGCTGGGTGGCTCAGCGGTTGAGCATCTGCTTTTGGTTGTGATCCTGGAGTTCCGGGATCAAGTCCTGCATTGGGCTTCCTGTGGGGAGCCTGCTTCTCCCTCTGCTTGTGTCTCTGCCTCTCTCTCTCTCTGTGTCTCTCATGAATAAATAAATAAAATCTTTAAAGAAAAATTTCCAAAGGAGGGGGTCCTTTGACTCATGTTGTGATCCTGGGATCCTGGGATCGAGTTCCACATCGAGTTAGTCTGCTTCTGCCTCTCCCCATGGTTTGTGCACTCCTGTGCTCTCTCTCCCTCCAATAAATAAATAAAATCTTTAAAAAAAAATTCCAAAGGAGAAAAGATCCATTTATTCACCTTTCACATACAGGAGCTGAAGATCACTGGAGAAAAACATACAACCACGCTTACAGGTCTCACATTAAATTCACGACTGTGAACATCCTAAGGAGGCCCCTGTGTTTGGCACTGGGCCTTCCTTGTCCGTTCATGGCTTCCCTACCCAGATGTCTGTCTCAGACCTTCATCTGTTTCCTCAACTTTTGACATCTTCTCCTACAGCTTTGTGTTCAGTTGGTGACCTCCTTCCCTCTGTGTATGATGGAACAGTGCAAAGGGAGGCCCTAGAGATCCCCCACTCTGGCCTCTGCACAGAGATGCTCTGTCTTCCCATCACTGCCATACATGGACTATCCATGCCCCTATTCTAGAATCAGTCCCTCTGCTCCAGTGCCAGACTCTACCATGGTGCTCCCAGTAGGAACTCAGAGCAAAGTTGGGCTAGGGTTGGCAAAGAGGTGAGGGAGACAAGAGACAGGGTGGTAGTCAAACGAGTACCAGACTGAGGTGCCTGTCTGGCTTGGTCAGTAGAGCATGCAACTCTTGATCTCAAGGTTCTAAGGACCTAAATAAGGATCTAAGTAAGATCCTAAAAAGGGGGAGGGCATTGGACTTTGGAAAAGTTGTATAATATCCTTTTCTCATCTGAAAGATTGAAGAGGTATATTATGAGCACTACATTTCATCCATGCAGTGAAGTATAATAAATATCACCTCGGAAGTCACACAGCTAGACTGAAATTCTTTCTCACTCAGGAGCCTGAGAAAACTACCTAACTTCCCCCTCCACTCTAACCAAGAAGTAATATGAAGGCTCCCATACATACCCTAAAAGAGAATGCTCGGGATGTGTCCTCAGAAACAGAAGATGGACAATTTGGGAGGCCCTGAACGACAAACATGGCAGCCTCCATCATTAAGCCTGCTCTATGTGTGGATATGGCCATGACAAACATAGTCTCCCTCATCTTGAAAATGTCCTAGTGTTCCAAAGAGGATATGTGATGTGTAAAGGAGCTGAGATGCTGTTATCTTGTCATCCATTTATTACCCAGGGCTACGATGAAGACCTAGAGGGAAACATGTCCTAAGAGAGATTTCTTTCAGACTTTGGGGCAGAGGACTGTAATATTAAGATAAAGGAGACTCAGAGGCAGTCTTGTAAAATCCAGCCAGGCTAATCCCCTGCTGGGTCCTTTTAAGGTACACAGACATCAGAACCATGTGCCCACATCCCCACTGCACAACCAAAGCAAGTCAGTTCAACAAGACCTTTATTGAGAGCTAATTCACTTCCTCGTGTAAATAAGTCAACGATAGTCATGAACTGGCTAATGTAGCTTGTTTATATTCTCCCCAAATTTTTCATGGACTCCATCCCTTTCAGAATAGCTACAGACCAATGGTACTACCCACAAACACTCCCCTCTTGCTCTCTCCGCCACCCTCCCTTCCTGTTTCCCTGCCTCCCTCCTTTCCTTCAAGAATGGGTTTAGAAACCATCCCAGCATTATTTGCAGAACCAAGAAACTATGGTAGTGCTAATTACAAGAGGCCCGGGGCACCTGGGTGGCTCAGTCAGTTACATATCTGACTCTTGATTTCAGCTCAGGTCATGATCTGAGGGTTGCGAGATCAAGCCCCAAGTCGGGCTCTGCACTGGCTTAAGATTCTCTCTCTCCCTTTCTTCTGCCCTTCTGCTCCTCTCCCTCTCTCTGCAAAAACAAACAAATAAATAAGCCAGATACCAAAAATTGCATAGTGTATGACTGCATTTACATGAAGTTCAAAAATCAGCAAAACTAATGTATGATGTGAGACGTTAAGGTCATAGGTAGGTTAGTTAGTGAGGGGGGGCGGTTGTTATTATGAATACCTGCTAGGGAGTTCTGGAGCACTGGCAATGTTCTCTCTCTTCATCTGGGTGATGGTTAGACTACAATGCACTTTTCCATATGTTTATTTTACTTCATTTAAAAAAACTGTGAGGTGCTTTTTAGGGAACAGACTCCTTCATCTCGTCAGTGAGCCAAAAGTTCAATCACACTAAAATGAATATTGTGTTAGTTTTGTTCCTCAATAAAAAAAATAGTCACAAAAATTAGTGATGCATAATCTATCATGCCATCACATATTTAAAAATCACCATGGATATTGATAATATTCTAGTATCAAATTATTCAAATATCTCAAATAGCAAACTTCAAATGTTCATATTAACATGGTAGCTACTGCCTACTAAAATACTGAATATATGCAATGCATGCATTCAATTAGCATTTGAAATTTTTGGCAAAGCCAAAGCCTGGTTTGCGAACAAAAAAGAAATTCAATTCTAATACTTTTTCTGAGATATATTGCTCAGAAAAATCCCATAGTATAATACTTCAACATAAATCATGATATGGAACCTGTCTTCCCTGGCCAGATTCTGAACCAGTGAGAATGGGGAGAGTGGAACAGAACCAATCACATGCTCAGTGCAGCTGACAAGCCCCAAGAGAAAGAAGAAAGGCAAGGAGAAGCTCACCAAGTAGGTAAGGTCACAGCCCCCTCTTACCCCCAGGGGCAGGAATGAGTGAAGACGATGTCAACACCAATCCGGTTCCAGGCTCCTAGAAGCATAGTGGGGCATAAACTTCTTCACTTACAGATGCCAAGATTTGACAAGTTAAAAGTGCCTTTTAATGAGGTGGTCATTGCTAAAAGGATATCTGATAAGCCAGAGCTGTGTTAGCCCACCTCACAGACCCAGTCTTGCACAGAAGTAGGTGCTAGCCCCAATGCTGCTTTTTCTCTTTTCCGGCACATTCTGTGTTAGACTGGGCTTTGCAACCATGAGCTAGTGAAGGCACATGACCACACCCAAACATTAGTATTACACTTCCTAGGAGTGAGACTGGTCCTGGAAATCAAGAAGGATCAGGATTGGTGGTCTTCCTCAAGGGTCTATATTCCAAGCATATGGGTGCTAGGACAGACCCAGTGACTTGTGAAACTTCCATGCTGCTATAAGGGGATGATCCTGGAGGGTGTGAGGTGTGCCCCTGTGGAACCCAGGGAGACCAACTTGTCTGCTGGGGAGAGTTGGCTGGTCAGGTCACAAGAGGGAAGGGACAGGCCTCTCATAGCAGGAGCTCTGGGGCCAGAACAAAGGAAGAAGCACTGTGATACAGGGAGCTAGACCTGCCTGGGCTCCAGCACCTAGAGCTGCACTGACCCAAGCAGGTGCTTAAACTCAGCATGTCTCAGGGTCTTCACTGGCAAAATGGGATAAACATGATTATCTCAGAGGGTTGTTATAAAGTGTCAATGAGCCTACAGATGTAAAGCCGTTTAAAACATCTGGCATACACCAAAAGTTATATAAATTTTGCTGTGAATTAATTGTCATAAGTAATAGATAATGTAATATAAAAGGTAAGAAGCATTCGGAAGCCTGGAAATATACATATTTTGGTTGTTTTGATTTATTTTTCTAGATCAAAGGGGGAAGGAAGAAGGGAGGTCCAGAAGTAGTAGTAGTTGAATCACGTAAAACTGCTGCTATTTTGCCCATTATTTTATTTTATTTTACTTTATTTTGCCTATGTAAGAGCAATTTCATGTGATTTGAACTATTATTAAGAGGGGGATAAAACTGTTCATTTTTCCATGGGATGCCTGGATGGCTCAGTAGGTTAAGTGTCTACCTTCAGCTCAGGTCATGACCCCAGGATCCTGAAATCAAGCCCCACATTGGGCTCTCTGCTCAGTGGGGGGTATGCTTCTCCCCCTCCATTTGCCCCTCCGAGCCACTTGTGCACAGGCACATGAGCTTTCTCTCCTCTCAAATAAAATCTTTTTTTAAAAAAGTTTATTTTTCCCATTTTTAAAAAAGATTTTACTTATTTATTCATGAAAGACACACAGAGAGAGAGGCAGAGACATAAGCAGAGGAAGAAGCAGGCTCCACGCAGGGAGCCCAATGCGGGACTTGATTCCAGGTCTCCAGGATCAGGCCCTGGGCCAAAGGCGGCGCTAAACCACTGAGCCACCCGGGCTGCCCTATTTTTCCCATCTTTTGAAGTGTCTTGGCCCATCCTGAACTGGGCCAAGAAGTGCTTGTGGATTTGTGAACCCAGGGCTCATCCATTAAGCGCTCTTTACTCTTAGTTGCTGCACACACCCTCAGAGGCAAAGGTGCAACTGGCCACAGCTGCACTAGGAGGTATATTATTCTCGCCTGAGCTTTTAGGTGCACAGGGGAGGCACAAAGTGCCTGAAGGCATTCATGGATTTACCCAAACTACCTGATGGAGCTCTCCAAGTTTGTGCAATCTTTAAATGGAAAGGAATGTGAGATGACCTCCTTCTACCAGAAATCCCAGCCCACTGCTAGGAATGCTACCCCCATCTTCCTAAGAGGTACATTGCCAGCCTGGTTGAAAAGGCACAGTTCTTCTTTCACCTGATCCATAAAGGCATGAAATAAATACTAAATCTTGTTTGCCTACTCTCAATAACTGGTCCCTTTCCCTAAAATAAACACTCTTAAGAGTTTCTTAGATATTTATGGGTGCCTGGATGCCTCAGTCGGTTAAGTGCCTGACTCTTGATTTTGGCTCAGGTCATGATCTCAGGGTCATGGGATCAAGCCCCACACTAGGATCCACAAAGCACAAAGTTGGCTTGAGATTCTCTCTCTTCTCCCTCTGCCCCTCCCATTTGTGCACTCTCGCTAAAATAAATAAATAATATCTTAAAAAAGAAGAAGAAGAGTTTCTTTTTTTTTTTAAGATTTTATTTATTATTTATTCATGATAGAGAGAGAGAGATCGAGAGAGAGAGAGATGGGCAGAAGGAGAAGCAGGCTCCATGCAGGGAGCCCGACGTGGTACTCGATCCTGGGACTCCAGGATTGCGCCCTGGGCTGAAGGCAGGCGCCAAACCGCTGAGCCACCCAGGGATCCCCAGAAGAAGAGTTTCTTAGGTATTTAACCAGAAAAAGTTATGTTTTTACCTATATTTATGTTTCTGCTTTTTACAGTTTACCCAAATGAGAGCACCTGGGTGGCTCAGGAGTTGAGCGCCTGCCTTTGGCTGGGATTGTGATTCTGGGGTCCTAGGATCGAGTCTTTTTTTTTTTTCCCCACCATAACCTACTAAGAAATCTTTCCACTACCTACGTACAGGAAACCATCCTGGAGCACACGAGGAACGCCCCAGAGGGCTCCTAAAGGCCACATGTCTGTTGGGGCAATGGGTGATCTTGTTATGAGAATAGTAACTAGTCATACAAGTAGCTAGAAGACTCAAGCTAGAGAGGAGAGCTGTACCTGTGGAAAATCCCATTGCATAGATGTGCCCCCTAACTTTTTAATTTATTTTCAATTTTTTAAAAAATATTTTATTTATTTATTTGAGAGAGAGCAAGAGAGAGTGAGAGAGAGAGAGAGAGCACACACATGCGGAGGGACAAAGGGAGAAGCTGACTCCCCACTGAGCAAGGAGCCCAATGCAGGGCTCTATCCCAGGACCCCGGGATCATGACCTGAGCAGAAGACAGATGCTTAACCAACTGAGCCACCCAGGAGCCCCGCTCCTAATTTTTTTTAAACAGTCCTTTATTCATGACCTTCCATGTTCCTTCCAGTTTTTTGCTATTACAAATGTTGATGTGCTACTCTCTTTGGCTCAAAGATGTACTATTTTTAAGGCAATCTGTTCCACTGCAGGACACTCCAGTTATTAGGAAATGTGTCCTTGAATTGATATAATATCCAACACTCTTTGGGTTCAAAGTATTGGTCATAATTTACGACTTTAAAGTCGGGGAGACAAAGAAGCATGCTGAATAATGAACTATCACATTGATAAGACATTGCCAGTGAAGTATTGCAGCATGTATCCTGGGAAGGCTTGATACATTTAACAAATAAAAATCCAGAAAACCCAATCAAATTTGAATTTCAAGTAAGTAATGAATAACTTTTTTGAGGTTAGTTTGTCCCATGCAATCTATGGGGCATAATTATCCTTAAAAAGTATTAAGTGTTTATCTTTTTTTTGTTGTTTCAAAAAAAAAAGATTATTTATTTGAGAGAGAGAGCACATGCAAGTGCAAGCAGGCAAGGGGTAGAGGGAGAAGGAGAATCTTCAAGCAGACTCCCCGCTGAGCATAGAGCCTGCCAGGGAGCTTGTTCCCAGGACCCTGGGATCATGACCTGAGCTGAAGGCAGACACTTAACCGACCAAGCCACCCACGAGCCCCTAGCATTGAGACATCCAGAGCTTCCAAGTGACCCAGAGCTGATTCTTCCTATTACCCTATTCAAAACTGCGTCCACATTTCTATTCATCCCACAAAGCCTTTGCCCCTGACACAGACCTGTGAGTAAAAGAGCATACATTTGCATCCTACTACAGAGAATGAGACCATTCCCAAAGCAAAAGAGAACGAACATCCTTAATGTCTATAAAATGTGTCATCAGAAAACAGCTATATATATATATTTTTAAATGTTGTCAAATTGTTGGTTTATATCTTTTAAGCTTTGATAGTAGCCAAAGCAAGCAGGTTTCCATAAAACAGATCATATTGCTGCTGCTCAATCAATTATTCATTAGTTTGATAGTGTGAGCTGGGGCACATTTATTTTGACACTTTAACTACCAGTTTGGATTAGCCACGTTGCTCATTGACTGAGTTCAACTGGCTGCTAATGAGAGTAAACAGAGACAGTTTGTCATATGTAGATTTTGCTCCCAATTTTAACCCAGGAAAAGAAAGGATTAAGAGAAGGAAGAATGGGAAACTAAGGGGAAGGGAGAAATGATAAAGGAAAATGAGAAGAAATGACTAGAGGAGGCTGAGCCAAGGAGAGGATTCATGGTTCTCTCATACCCCTGCTCCTTGGTCCCTAACTGAGGTCATTTCTATTAGGCAATCATTTTCCTAAATAGCCCCGATAAAACAGAATTATAGTACATTTATCATTCTGCAGCTTCCTTTTTCACTCAACACCAGCTCCTGAAGACATTTCCACGTGCCACTGGTAGACTCACCTCACTGTTTTACAACAACACAGTGTCATTGTAAAAATAGGCGGCAATTTATTTAGACCGTCGTTAAGCTGCTTACCTTTATTGCTATTATACACAATGCCGCGGGACATAGCCCCGTTCATTCTTTCACATGCACATTCAACTGGTTTTCTTAAGTGTAACTTCTGAAAAGTAGAATTTCCAGGTCAAGGAAAATGAACTTTAATTTAAATAGATGCTGCCAATTTGGAAAAGGTCTAGAGGGTAATAGTTTGTCTTCTGGGGAAGGGACTGGTATGACAGCCAAAAGGGATTTTAGCCTTATCTGGAATGTTTTAATTATTTTTTAAACAAAGAGAATGAATTCACTTATTAATTATGTAATGAAAAATAATTTTTGGAAAAAGAGTTTAGATACAGAATGCATCAGTGGCTTAAATAACCCTAAGGATCACAGAGAGCCAGTCTACCTGCCCTTCCTATAAGGGCCCCGTGTAGAAGTGATAACTGTCCTAGTGAAAAGGGTCGAACTTACTAGATGCTTCCCCCAGCCCCCCAAAATGTCACACCACACACCGTACATACCACATGTACATGTCATGCAGACACCACACACACCACACATACATATCTCACACACACCACCTGCATCTCACACACACACACACATCACACATATACATCATACATACTACACAACACACACATACACATGCATATCATACATATTCCACCTGCATCATACACACACCCATATCACACATACCACACATATTCATCATATACATATACACCACACCATAAACACACCACCAAACACATCACATACCACCCTCATCTCACACGCCACACACATTACGCATACCACACACACACCACACATACACACACCAGACACATACACACATCACACATTCACATCACACACACCATGACACTACACACACACCACCACATCGCACACCACACATACAAAACACACACCATACACACATACACATATATATCACACACACACCACACACACCACTTGCATCACATACACACCCATATCACACATACCACACACATAAGGACACCACACATACACATCACCACCCACTGCCCACATCACACACACCACACTCCCACCACACAAACCATGGACACATACACATCATACATACCACACACACACCACACGCTCTACACATGGCATACAAACCACACACATCATACACACACACACTACACACACCACACATGAACACATACCACACCATATAGATTTCACACACTATATGTACCACACACAGCACCATACACACCATCACACATACACATTACATACACACACATCACTCATATCACACATACTATACACATCACACCAAAAACATACCACACCACATATACACCACAAACACCATTATATACTACACAGAAACACCCTGTCTAAAAGGTGCCCTTGTATGGGTCAAACACTTTCACGCAAATCTGGTACAAATGGCACTAGATGGGGTCAGGGTTTCTGAAAGAGCCACTAATGAGTAGCTTCCTCACTCCTGTCTTAAGCAATTTAAAGACAGAATTGATGTAGACATCAAAATAGCTTTATCCAGCTGACTTTTGGAGGTTTAAAGATATGGGTTCGACCTGTGAGAGGGTGGTCCTACTAATACTGAGTCTTGAAATAGGTCAGACTGTCCCAGAGGGGTCAGAGGCCTGGAGTGGGCCTACCCCGTGCCCCTGCCCCCATCAGTGAGGGTCCCAGCAGAGTTCGGAGGGCACTCTCAAACCAGGATGATGCAGGGAAGCTGCATCAGAAGTGTGGCCAGAGCAAGTACACTGAGGTGGAGAAGAGCACTGTCTTAAGTTGGTGCCAGAGGAGCAAAGCGCAGAGACAGAGATCAGCATGCAGGAAGTTTGCTGGGGAGCACACTCAAGACCCAAACTGTGTGGGGGACTGAGATGAGTGGAAGTGGCAAGAGGAAGGGGCTGAACGGCAAAGAAGCTGCAGCAAAGGCCTCAACTGATCCAAGGGCTGAGTTGAACCCTCCCAGATGTCTTGCTTGATGCAAGAAAGCTGCGCCATATGCTGACCATGCACCGGATGGGGGTTGCCTCTGGGGAGAGAGTGATCTTGGCTCTCTTAAGCAGAAGGCAGGTCCTGGAGAGGGCCTCAGCTGAGAAGCCCAGGGCACCAAGTCATGAACATTCTCAGAAGGCAGGGTGGGAGTAGGGGGGGTTGGTCTTCTGTCTAAAAGGGGTATCTGACAGTGGCCCACAGTGCTCACTCGGGCTCCACCCTGGGCCACTTGGATCCACTGTCTTCAAAGGTAAAAGCTGGAAACAGCTCCTCCAGGGATTCTGACTGGCCTATTTTTCCCATAAACTTGTAAGAGAAAGGTTAGTGACATGAGTTACAGCTCCCGGTGCTGTGGCTGGTTTAAAGGTAACTGATGCACATCATCTCTCCACTCCACTGTTGCTGTAGATTCCTCTGGCTCTTGGCTAGCACCTCTGTTGGTCTAAGGGGCTCACCTGGTGGGTCAGCCTGACTCTCATCAATGAGATGATCTGGGCCCACGGTCACCATGCCCTTCTCAGGCTGCGGCTACTGCCTTCATCCATTGATTGTTAAATATAGTGAGTTCCAAGAGGCACCCCAGGATGTGACAGCAGCCCTACCTCCTCCTGACCATCCAAGTCCATTACTTCTGCTTGGATGGAGACTATTTCCCTTGCTTGGTTGACTGTGGCACAAAGGTGAGTCAGCATATAGAGTTTAAGGCTTAAACTGACCCCTGCTGAGTTTCCTGATACAAATGTTCTCCCTCTGGAAACTGAGAGGTTTAAACCCAGAAAGCCTAGAAGTGCAGTTAACAGAAAGCAAAAATGCCCTAAGTGGGTCAGTTGGAATGATATAAGCAGAGCTACACCTCCTTGGTTTCCAGACTCACACTTGCTACCTACGGGCAACACAGCCCCATATAACGGTGGTTGACATAGGGGTCATACTGTGTCCTGAGGATAGCGCCCACTCAAATGGCCGATAATCTCTCAGCTGAATGTTCGGTGGTTGTTCAGAAGCTGTTTTGTTGCACTCAGCAACTTCTGAGTGACGTGGTATGCGATCAGGCCAGTGGATCCCAGCCATGCACCCACTGCCATACCTCCTCGTCTGTAACTGGGTCTCTCGGTCCAACAACCTGGGATCACCTGTCCGTGAATCAAGCATTCTGGAAACCCTTTTATAAGCATGCTGGCAGATGCCTCCAGGCAGAAAAGGCAATTTTCTATCTGGTGTACATGTTAATTCAGTCAAAACAAATTGCTGCTTCTTCAAGATGGGGGCTGTTGAATGTAATCACTTGCCACTAAGTCTCCATAAAGGATGATACCAAGTTAGCAGCTCATCATTGGTCTGCTCCTAGAAAGGTGAACGTTCAGCAGTGGCAGATCACCTTTGGTGAGAGGAAACCCAAGCTGCTGGGCTCACGCATCACCTCCATCCCTGCCACCATGGCATGAACGTATGTTGGGATCCACTCCATGCAGCCTTAAGAGCGCAATGTGTTGTTGAAGCCATGTGGATGATATACCCGAGTGAACCCATTTAAGGCCTCTACATAAACTTGTAAGATCCTGGCAGGCAAGTGCAGAGATCTGCTGGACCTGTGGCCACCCCAGACAAGCCTCATATGTAAGTTCCCTTGCTTATTAAACCTACCACCTGGGGCGTCTGCATGGCTCAGTTGCTTAAGCCTCTACCTTTGGCTCGGGTCATGATCCCTGGGTCCTGGGATCGAGCCCCTCATTGGGCTCCCTGCTCTGGGGGGAGTCTGCTTCTCTCTCCCTCTGCCTACCTCTGCCCCTACTTGCTTGCTCACTCTCTCTGTCAAATAAATAAGTAAAAATAAAATCTTTAAAATAATAATAATAAACCTACCACCTACCAATCTGGAGTGGTTGGATTCTTTCTTTGAGCTCTCCTTGCCCTCTATGTACGAAGGTCAGTTTGCAGACTCAGGGACCCTCTCACACCCCTGCAGCCTTAGGTGTGAGCCCAAAGAGAGGCCCCAGAGGAAGAGTGGTGGGTGAAATGGGTCCGTACGGCATGCGATTTCACCCAAGACAATTTCCTTGGGTGCCTGACCCCATTTATGTCCAGGGCCAGATGTAGCTCTTCCATCTCACCATAAACTGCCACTGAGAGTATATGATATGGTGCATCTCAATAGAGGTCAAAGGAGCTCACGGAGCAGAGCCATACAGGTGAGCTTCCAGAGCTTCAAGCAGGGTACAGACTGGAAAAATGGATTTAAAGCCACACAGAAGATATTCAGGACACCTCACAGCCTGCCCACTACAGGGGCAGAGCCCTGGGGGAAGAGCAAAACTTGTATCTTGTATTCCTACAGGCAGCTCGTTCCCAAATAAACAGATCAGGGAAGCATCTCCACCTCCCAAGAGCAGAAGTCAAAAGGCAGGTAGAGGTCAGAAATGTGCTTAGCGAAACATTCCTCCCAAGGAACCCGAGAGGGACTAAGCATTTCTGCTCTAATAAGCAGATGAGCTGGATTCTCCAGGCCCAGAAGAACTAAGTACAGCCTGAAAAGGGAGGTCCCATTAACAACCAGAATGTTCCAGCCAGCTAGCACTATCCACGAAAACTTTCTGAGAAGAGGAAAATGTTCTAGAAGTCTGTGCTGCCCAGAAAGATAGCTGCTGGCCACTTATGGTTCCTGAGCACTAAAGAGCTACTAGCGAGACAGAGGAATGGAGTTGTTTACTGTGATTAATTAAAATTTAAGGGACGCCTGGGTGGCTCAGTGGTTGAGCGCCTGCCTTCAGCTCAGGGCGTGATTCTGGAGTCCCGGGATCGAGTCCCACATCAGGCTCCCTGCAAGGAGCCTGCTTCTCCCTCTGCCTGTGTCTCTGCCTCTCTCTCTCTCTCTCTCTGTCTCTCATGAATAAATAAATAAAATCTTTAAAAAATAAAATAAAATAAAATTTTAAGTGGTCATAAATGGCTAGTAGACTGCACTGAGCAGCCCAGAGACTGGGGAACACACAAGCCTTAGCCCTAGAGACAAAGAGATAAACAGGCTCAATCACACAAGTTCCCTTGCACTTGATGGAGTCATGCTCTTGGCCGGGGGTACGACGCCACAGGCTTTGCAGTCATGCAGGCCGGGCCTCTGCTAGCCAGCGGCGTGATTTCGAGCCAGCTGCTTGACTTCCCTGACACCCAATCTCCTCCCCCCGGGGCACGAGGACAACACCGACGCTACAGGGCTGACACGGGTGTGAGTTGCGACGCCTGGTGCCCAGTGATCCTTTCCTGGACACAGCGTCTGCCTCCAGGCCCCAGCCTCAACCCCGGCCTACTTCCTCCTCCCCGTGCGACCCCACAGGGAGGCCAGTCCTGTGGGCGCAGCTGCCTATCCCACTGCTAAGAACCAAGGAAGCCCGGCTTCTGCTCTGGATATTCCTCTTTGGGAGCTCAGGCACGGATGAAAAAGCAGAAAGTGAAGGGCCAGCTAGTTACTCTTTGGGAAGAGAGGCGTGGAACCCATTCTATAACCTCATAAACGTGGCGTTTCCTTCCACACCATCCGGGCGACCCCACCAACAGTATCGGCTCATAAAAATCAGCAGCCTCGCTGCATCAGAGGAAGCGAGATTCTCACCTATTTTGGCTGCCAGGCCTTAGGAGGAAAAGCCTACCAGGAGATGCTGAGATTCGCAGGGAGGGAGGGCTCTTGTCTGGGAATTACGTAATTCCCGCGGGGCAAACAGCCAGAGCCGAACTTGGCAACTCACCAGGGCTTGCTGATTTCTGCGCTTGTTTGCTTGGCCCTGTGGCACCCCGCTTTTGTTTTGGTTGGGGATGTTGTGGGTGAGGCTTGGGGCCCTGTGACGACTCTCAGGTCGGCCTCTTCCCTGGCCGGGGAGGAGGGGAGGAGAGAGAGCTTCCTTTGTTGGGGGGAGTTCAGTAATGATCTCGTTATTTCTGTGGCAGGAGGTGTCAGAAAGTTCACCGGATCAAATTTTAATCCGGGTCCACTCCGGGTCCCTCTGATGAATTTCTGTTATATTATTATTATTTTTTCATCCACATCTCAGCAGCAGACATCACATAAATACATGAATACATAAATAAAATTCACGAAGCGGGCCCGGGGGATTTGAAGCCAAGACGCCTTGCTGAGTTTCAGGGCCAAGTTTTAACCTCAGAGCCTCCTCATTTTGTTATTGTTACCTGTGCAAAACTCAGTAATGAAAGGACAAAGTAGGTCAGTCCCAGCTGTACGGAAGGAGAGCACAGTGAAGGAATTATCACAGAAATGTAAAAGCCTGTCACAGCCATCCAAAGCGCACACTTTTGTCGGGTTTCTTTCAGTGAGAATCTGACCAGTCAAAATCATGCCAGCCGACCGACTCTTCTAGTGCTGTCAAAGCAGAACTGATGTCAGTATTCCTAACAAGGTTTGTGTGGGAGAGGGCAGGGAGTATTCATGATAATTAAAAGCACTGCGAACCAGTCTGATGTTATTCTTAGATCTTGGGGTTTTGCTTTCCTGTGTAAAATAATAAAATAACTTCAGGCTCCTCTGAACTCCTAAAAGTCACTTTGTACTCTTCTGAAAGCGAAATGCATGTTTGAATGGATTATGTGAGCGTTTCCTGGGATTACCTGCATTTCAACAGCTCTCTACCAGTTTGCAAACCTTTTTTGGAGAGATGGGGGAGGGGAAAGGTTCTGGCAATTTGCCATCCTAAAAGGAGCTAAAGCTGAATCCCTGGAGATAAAGAAAAAAATGGGATTAATTCCAGTCCCCCATGTCAAAGGTAGACAAAGGTAATGAATGAAGGCAGAAAGCAAGCAAAATGAACTTCCGTCCGGCCTAGATGATGGGTTTTCCTTTGCAGTCTTCCTCCAAGAGAAGTCCCATGTTAGAAAACACTTAGCTCACAGGGATAGTCTTAGCAGACCAATGCACAGGGTCCGGGCCAGCTCTTCCCAAAGACAAAGGGCACTGGTTTCTCTGGTTCAGAAGAAACTCAAGGAAAGTCAGGAGCCTGGCCTGACATACCGCACCTGGTCAATACATGTCGATCCCCTTCTTTCTCATCTCCTTTCCCACCTTTCGGCCGGCCACTTGAGGAGGAAACCAGCCTCTGAACAGATGCCCAGGAAACCTGAATGAAAGCACTGCCCCAAGAGCCCCGTCTGCCAAGGGCCCGGGAAATGACATCCTCTTGTTTGGTACACACCCAACAGGCGGGGTGACCTGAGAGTTCCATCCCCCAAAGAGAAGACACCTGCTCTCTTCCTTTTCCTCCACCTCCCCATCCCCACCCAGATCCTAGAAGCATCTATGCCATCAGATAGCATACTCGGGACCTCAGTACTAGTGTCATTATCCTTAATACCTCTACAAGATCCCTTTTAACTCCCGATTACCATTCAGAAGGGGGAAAAATCCTCAAAGTAGAAAGGAGAGAAGTAGGGCAGATGGTTTAGCAGTAGCAAAATATCCCCTCTCACCTGGGTTGCTGTCCTCAGGCCATGCACACACACATGCAGCCTGTCCCCTTGCATCGAGGGTCAGAGTTAAGGACCACATCCTCTGAGGGCATGAGCTGACTCCTGCCAGGCCACCCCATGTCCCCCATGAGAAGGAGCTTCCTACCTCTAGAGGTCTGGGCAGCGCTCCACACAGGGCCCTGGAGACATGGTATAATGGAACAATCCTGGGCCAAGTCAGACGCAGAGCCTGAGTCTAGCTCCCCACAGATGTACAATCTTGAGCAAATTTCTCAACCTCTTTGCACCTTCATTTTCTCCTTCAGTATGTGTGGTAATAACACCTAATTCGCAGAGCTGGTACAAGCCTCAGAAAGATAATATATAAGAAGCTTCTAGTCTGGGACACCATAGATCCTAATAAATATCAGTGTTCTCTCTCTCTCTTTTACACACACACACACACACACACACACTTAAACAAGACAAAAGGGATGGAGAAGTCAGGAGAGGAATACGTAGTTGTGTACACAAGTCACTGAAGCTTCTTGGCCACAGCATCCTCAGCTGTAAAGTCAGGAGGTTAGGTTACATGATTTTGATATTCCATGAAAAAATGAGGTGACACAACTGAGAAAGAGAAACGAAGCAAGAAAGCAAAGGAATGGCAGATCTCAGAGCAGGATGGCCACTAGGATCACAGTCTACAGAATTCCAAGAAGACTAAGGAGGCTGACCTGGAAGGGATCACAGGGATTCCTTCTGGTTCCCTGCAAGATCCCACTCCCAGAATTCAACCAACATAAATTCAATTCAATAAATATAAGGTAACAAGTTCAACAGCACACACTAAAAGTGTTGCATTGGGACTGGAAATGCTTCTTCCTCCTTGGCTCCTGTCACAATTTTCTGTTGAGCCAAGAGGACAAGAGGTGGATGGATGGAGGAGAGGTTCAAGCAGATCCCTGTCACGCAGACATCCTCTTCCAGTCTTGCTCTTTAACCCAGATTCCTTAGAAGAGGTTAACATACCAAAGTGTAGAATACTATAGTATTCATAGAATACTATGAATACTTCAAGGAGCTTTGATTTCCACGTAAAGATTCTTGAGATACTGAGCACTTGTCAAATGATGGGCAGACTCTAGCCTCCTCTTTCATTTTGGAAATGGGTCATTTGTTCCCTTTTTACCAATCCCAAAATGTTTAGGAGCCCTGTGGCCCAGGGTTTGTGTCACTTTCTTCCTTATAGACCATGAAGAGATGGACTATGTCCGTAGTTACACTTAGGATGGCTAACTCTGTTCTAAGTGGCGACTGATCAGAGGAAACTAAGAAAACAAGACGTCTTTTAGAAGAGATGTCTCTCCTTCAACTTGAGATGGAGTTTGGAGGATACCTGGGTGTAGTCAAAAACCAGGTGGTCCTGGAGAACCGCCAATAACCCATCTGTTCAGTGCCTAGCAGATATTCTAAACAAGCAAAATGTTTTACATTTTTGCAAAGGGTGTTGGCTTTGGATTCAAAATCAGTTCAATTCAACAACATTCTTTCCCTGCCTTGTATTGTCCTTGGAAGAGCTGATGGTTGCCAGTCCTTGAGCGAGCTGAGGACTGCCTTTGGTGCCTGTAGTTGGAGATTCACAAAAGTGGGGGATTTTGTTTCCCTAACTTCAGGCATTATAGTTGTTTGTGCTGGGGCCCAGAAGAGCCAAGGCAGCTACCCTGTACTCATTTAACCTTAAGATAGACAGCTCTGTGAATGCCTGACTCCCTAATGAATGCCTGACTCTATCCAGCCAGTATCGCATAAAATGAAGCCAAACACTTTTTGCTGGCAGGTTATAAAGAGAGAGAGAGAGAGAGACAGAGAGAGAGAGAGAGAGAGAGAGAGATTGAGAGAGAGAGAGAGAGAAAAGCAGGATTAGTTAGTCCTAAACACTGTTTTCTTCACTATTGGAGTTCTTTGCTCCGTTCTCTCTCATTTTAAAACTGTAGGAAAGTGGTAAACACAAAGAAAATTAAAGATTTCTGGTAAAGGGTAAGTTTGATGGAAGCTCCCCCCCCCCTCCTTAGCTCTAGGAATAAAATGCTTTTTAAGATTCCCTTGAATTCAAACTCCAAGTAGGTTCACCCATTCCAAACTGGACCCCATCCTGTGCACCTTGCATTTCAATCTGTGCCACACTGTATCAGGTGACAGTGTTCCAGGTGTCACCCTCGAAAGGTGTGACTTCGTAGAGAGCCCAGTCGTAGGGTTTTGATCTGCACCGTCTGGCCCTTCTTCAGTGCGTATTGAATAAAGAATAAAATCATTGAGGGTGAAGTGTTCCCCTTCTTAGCATCACCCAGGAAGCCCTCTTGGCTTTACAGGGAGATGTGGAGAGAGTCTACACCTCAAGACTGCAGAAAAGCAGGTCAGGTGCTACAGAAAAGTCACTGGCAGTTTTCCCACGTGGAGATGTAGAAGGAACGGATGGCTTTACCATTCTGCGTTTTTGCCAATGAGCTGTCTGCATCCACCCCTGGAAGACTGGCCATTGTGAGAGTGAACCCCTGATCAGAACACCAAAGACCTGAGCTAAGCTTTCTGCTAAAAGGGCAGCCAGCCTGCACACCTCGCAGGGTTGGGAGCTCCAACTCTCAGGAGCCAGATGAGCTTGTTTGATTTAGTGGCAGCACCAATCTGATCCTTTAAATTGTTTCCTAGCAGAATGGAACCAGCTCTTTTGAAAGTCATTCTGACAGTAATTTGCTACTAATTGTAGTGTAAAATGAGCTACTCTGGGTCCAGCTGATAGCAAAGCATAAATTCAAGAGGCTGCTCTTAGGATGTCCTTGAATTAAGGTGAGCTTTAATATTCTCACTACCTGGGCTTCTGGAAATCAGATCATTTTCATGCTATTGTACATATCACACTACTCATCAAATTAAGGTAAGCTCCCAAATGATGAGAAAGATAAGAATTGTTTGGACACTGTTTAAATTTCATCAAAGAACAGTGTCTTAGTAACTAATTGTGCAGCTTGTTTCTATTACAAATGTCTTTTTCTGGCTGCCCATATTCTGACCTTTTTTTTTTTTTTTTTTTTTTTTTTTTACTGCTCCTTGGACCACTTACTCCTTAGGGCTATATTTGCCAAAGTGTGATCCACGGAGCACGCTGCAAAAATGCAGACCCCTAAGTCCTAACCCAATTCTACTGAATGAAAACTTGGGTGTGGGGTAGGAAACAGGTCTCAGCAATCAGCACTTAAAATAAGATCCCAAAGGGATTCTGATGCACGTCCAAGTTTGAGAATCACTGCCTTATAGAGAGATTGGGCTCGTTCACCAATGGGAATTTTTTTTTTATTTTTATTTATTCATGATAGTCACACAGAGAGAGAGAGGCAGAGACATAGGCAGAGGGAGAAGCAGGCTCCATGCACCGGGAGCCCGACATGGGATTCAATCCTGGGTCTCCAGGATCGCACCCTGGGCCAAAGGCAGGCGCCAAACCGCTGTGCCACCCAGGGATCCCACCAATGGGAAATTTTTAAATCAAAGAACCGAGTGCTGACTGTAGTGAAATCAAAACCAAGAGGAGTGTGGAGAGGAGGTGCCAGAATGAGCTCCTGTATCTCCCTCCAACCTCCACCACTATCCAAATTATTGCCTCTGCCACTCTGGGAGGGTGAGGGGTAGGCAAGGGGTGGTATCAAGATAACAAACCATGGGTCTGGGTTCTCCACTGTTTAGCCTTAACATCCTCTTTCTCTCAAGCATATGCCACTCTGGCCAGATTAGTGGCCTCTCTTCTCATGTGGGCTGTGCTCACGTGGTCACGCCAGTCTCCATGTCTTTGCTCTGCCCCCGAGCACCCCCACTACAAAGTCTTATCTCTGCCCCTTGATACATCCTAACCCCACACATCTTTCCTGCTTAAGCTCTAAACTCCATACAAACCTTTTCCGACCACCTCAAGACACCTTCAGCTCTCCATTCTTTGAAACTTATTTCCCTTAGAATCAGTCTCAGGTTTGGGTGGGGTTTTTGTTTAGCACTGAGTTATGACATGTAAGACTCACCTTGCCAGCTAGACTTCGAAATTCTCTAGGCAATTGTATTTTTTTAATATTTCCCTGGTTTTTTTTAAGATTTTATTTATTTATCCATGAGAGACACACACAGAGAGAGACAGAGGCAGAGACACAGGCAGAGGGAGAAGCAGGCTCCATGCAAGGAGCCCGACGTGGACTCGATCCCAGGTTTCCAGGATCATGCCCTGGGCTGAAGGCAGCACTAAACTGCTGAGCCACCCGGGCTGCCCATATGTCCCTCAGTTTTTAGCATTGAGTACAAAGTTAGTATATAGTGCAAATCTAACCAATTCTTCTTAAATCTGGCCAATTCTTGTTGATGGCACACCTGCCTGCCCAGAGAACTATATGATAATTTCCACCTCCCCTATCACATCTGGCTCCACCCAGCACTAACTGAGTCAGTGGTCTTATAGAAGACACTAAGAACTGCCATGAGAAACATGCAAAGAGGACAGCGTTCAACCAGTCATTATTTATTAAGCACCAACTGAATGCCAGGCACGGGGTTAGGTGCCGAGAATACAGTGGTTAGGAAAACATTCTCTTTATGGAGTTTCTGCCCCCCTAGAAGGGACAGATTATTCAAGTGATCATAAAGACCAATATAAGATTATAACACGATACATATTAGAAGGGAATGATTTATGTGGGCACTGAAAGCAAGATACAGGAGGACCTTCCCTTCACATGCATGGGATCAGAAGGAAGGGAAGAGTGCTGGAAACAGAACTCTGAGCCACCAGGTTGAGACCATGCAAACCTCTCCCTCTACCCACCCTGTCCCCTAAAATTCGAGTTTCAGGACCTTCCGTTTGGGAGCTCCCCACAAATTTCAGAGCTGCTTGAGTCCATATGGCTGAAACATGACTGCCAGGTGATTCATATGTTTTATCCCCAAAATGGCCAAACCCCTGGAATTCTTCTTGGCCTTTCTGGCAATAAAATGGATATGAGAGTAGAGCTCTGCTCAACTCACACTGAAGATTAAGAATGATTGCAATGCATTTGAACTCCTGGAAAGGTGAAGCGGTCACACCCCCTCCTCAAATCTTCAGAGCTAGCCCCAAATTTCTACACTATCCAACCCCAGAAAAAAATGTGAAGGGAGGAGGGACAAGGATTGTGTGTGTGTGTGTGTGTGTGTGTGTGTGTGTGTGTGTGTGTACACATAATAAATTAAACTCAGTTATTCAGTTCAGCTGTTCTCCTGTGACTTTCTGCGGATTGCAACAAAGGGACATTTTAAGGGGTTCCAAAAGAATCTTCTGAGGGAAATTTGGCTGCCTATCAAATGACAGAGGGTATTGTTTATCCCTGAACAGCTTTGTCAGCAATAGGCAAATTTAAGAAGATAGTTACCCTGAAAACTCAGCGTGTAGGAAGAGCAATAACATATGGAGATAGATATGTGTGCTTATTATTTTTCTGCTCTGGAAAGCTTACGTAAAGTGTGCCACTTGTCCTTCCCTCCTGAGAGTGTAAGGAAAGGTAGGAAAGGGTGGTGGGGGGAGCCGCCAGAGGCGTTGGCTAGCCACTTAATATAGCCCTGCTCCGTCAGATGGATTGTATTATGCAAACTCACACATTGAAGACATTTCTTTCCAACCTTTAAAACATGAGATTCAAAATAGCACTGTCATAAGACCCAGAAGTTTCATAGAGATAATGCGTCTAATTGTATTTCACAAAAAACAAAACCCTCAGTGAGTACAACTAGACGCACCTTTGTATTAAATCTGACCCGCTTCTAACTGCCATTATTTTATACTCAAACCATAAAAGCAAAAGATACCTGTTTTTACAAATACATGCTTTCCTGGTCCATCTGCAGGTTTTGCTCCTCCGAGAATTCAAATATTACACATTTAGAACACAACTTCTTGAGAAGAAAGCACGCTAATATTTTGCTTCCTGTGCATAAGGCACCCTCCTGTCTTGAGGTATATCTTAACTCATCTACTACTAGCAACAACCCACGAGGAAGGTATGAGCTTTGCTTCCATTCACAGATGAGCAACCTCAGGCACACAGAGGCCCAGTAACTGGCCCTAGGTCACAGAGCAGGTAAGTGGTAAATGCATGATTTGAATCCAGATATGTGGATGTCAGCATCCACCATCTTTCTGCCACTGTCATATCCTCTCTCTAAGGCTCTGGAAGAGAGATGGCTGCTCATAATTATAATTTTCTTGGGGTGGATTTGAAAAATACAGTGTTCCCCTAGGCTTTCCATGGGCTGATTTTTAAAACTCTTGTTTAGCTAGATGGTTAATGATAAGGTAGATGCCAGTTAACTTACAGCAAACCTAATGTCATAAATGAATGGCAAATGGCTAATTTGTACCACCTAAGTCAGATTTTGCAATGAAAGCAAAGGGGAAAAAATGTTTGAGAAAAGTATCTTCAGAGGAAAAAGCAATAAGTTAAAATTGACTCCCTGAGGTAAAAAGACTCTACTCTTTGCAATTTACCCAAGTGCTAGGAGGTGACTTACAATTCCCAGCCTACGCTCAGATCTGAGTTTAAAAGTGCTTCTTTTAGCAGCTCTTGCAGGATAAATTATGACTTCAAAGCAGAAATGTCTCCATTCACAAATGGGTCGCTGACAAGAGCTCTAGGGTGCAAAGGAAGTATAACAAGCAAAGAAATATGGCAACAAGAAAAATGAATTTTTACCCTGGGTTCTGCTTCCTCTCAGCTCTTTCACGCTGTATTATGGTGAGCCTCATTCTCCGGCTCATCACACTGGGAGGAGCACGAGAAGGGGAAGAGGCTCAATTAAGCCCCGTGGACTGGGCCCACACGGAGGGGGCTGGCAGGGGAAGAAGTACCATCGACATTCTCTAAGGTTCCTGTGGCTCGAGCCATGGGACGACAGAGCCAAAGCCCTTTCCGTGGAGGCTGACCAAGACTTGACGGCCACACTTGGGGCTGGAAGTCTGGGCCCACTGCGACATAGACATGCTCCACAGAAGCCCCCGGTGAAGTCCCTCTGAGACAAGAGATTCCAGGTCCATTGAGAATCCATGTAGGCCTGCAGCCACTTCTCACATCTTTGCATCAAGGTGGGGCTTCTGTCTAAACAGGAGTGGCCAGTGCTGACAGGATGGAACTGCATAGACAGAAGTGGCTTTGGAAACGCCAGGGCTTCCAGGGTGGGGACAAAGGAAGATGGTGTTGCAGAAAGCATGAGAGCCTTCCGTGTGCCCAAGGGCAGAAGCCTAGAGGGTCTGGTGGTGCAGGTGACAGAGGAGAGCAACAACATGGATCAGCCAAGAAGGCGAAGTACGCATGTGCTGGGAGGGGGTTCTCCGTCACTACAGGTGTGGGGATGAGGTGAGGGCACCCCCAGCAGCCAGGTGATGAAGGAACTTGGAGCCAAAGTCAGCTTGGCAGGATGAGGTGATGCCGTTACTTCACAGGCTCAAATGGGAAGCAGCCCTTAGCACAAGGCAGCTCAGAACCTCCAGCTGGCAGGCAGTGGAATTTCAGGAAGGGGCCTTGCCCCACGCAGGTCTCTGGCCTTTGCCTCAGTTTCCAGCCTGGTACTGCAGTTCTTTCTGAGAATCAGAGCATAGCTGGGACTCTGGCCACTTGGCTGAGGCCCTGATGTCTTACTGGGGTCTCACCGTCTTCCTCCTTCACCCTTCAACCCAGAAGTATGAATATTTTCTCCCACCTCAACCCACAGGAAAGAAAACCGGTGGAATAGCTCTGTGTCTCATGACTAAGATGCTCAGAGAGAATCTGTGAGTGTTTCCAAGAAACTATGCCTTACCTATTGGTGCCGCTCAATAAAAATATTACTAACTCGTGGAGGGCCTGGGGTAGTGCAGTCAGTTACACGTCTGACCTGGTTTTGGCTCAGGTCATGATCTCAGGTTCCTGGGAAACCTGGGGCTCTCCCCTCAGCACAGTCTGCTGAAGATTCCTCCTTCCTCCATCTCCCTCCTTCTCCCTCACTTTCTGCTCCTCCCCACACTGGCAGGCTCTCTCTCCTAAAAAAAAATTAAAAAAAAAAAGTCTTAAGTAACTCCACCTTAGGCTTTGTGCCAAGCACTTTAGTTAATCTCCCCGATTTAACCTGAGAGTTTTTTTCCCCTCATTTTGTAAATGAGGAAACAAGGCACAAGGGCTCATGACTTTCCCAGATCAAATTTGGAGCCTGTCCTTAAGTGGCAGGTTACATTCCTTCCAAGACACACTGGATATATCCCCTTTCGGTGCTTCCCCTCGCTTCTCTTGAGCACAGGTGACAGTTTTGAGGAGGGTGTCACAGGTGAAAACTGAATCCAATTCAATAGAGTCACCAGAAAACGGGATCCCGTCCCTGAGCTAGCACTGCAAGTAACTGGTGTGATGGGAAAATCCTTTTCTATAAGGGAGGAATTCTTCACAGGTTACTAAAGCCTTCCCTCGCCACCATCCCATCTTCCTCTCCTTCGTAGAAAAATAAGCAGCAAGACAAAGTCAGCACTTGGATTCTTCCAACTGTCTTGATTCAGCCAGGAAAACATGGAAAACAGACCTAGCTCCCAGAGGAACAGAATATGGAGGAGAAGGGGTGGGAAGAGTTAGCTGGGAGCCCAGTGGGGATGGGGAGGGATGGGAATTGGATGCACGAGAAAAATTAGAAATGAAAACAAAAGCGAGTTCTTTTATTACTGCTAATATATACCATATCAAGCCACAGATGGAGGAAAACATGGGGAACAAAACAAATAAGGAGACAAAAGAAAGAGGGAAATGTTTGCAACTGTGTCTCTTATGTCCAGTGGAATGATAATCCAACTGGCAGTGAGAGCTGAGGGTCTGGTCCTGACTGTGCTGCGAACCGGCTGTGTGACGATGGCCAACACGCTGCCCACTTCTGGCCCCCAGTTCTAGGTTTGGGCTGGCCACAATCTAAACAAACACATTCAACCCATGACTCAATCCACTGGCATTTGCTCATTAGCATGAGTTGTTCCTACCTTTACACTCATAACATTCAGAGAAGCAAACAGGAGAGAAGAAGAGGATAATACTAAGTCACCTGCTTTCTTGCAGGGAGATTATTTCATCTCAGCATCCCTGGGAAATAATTTAAAAGTCATCTTCACATATTCACACACACACACACACACACACACACACACACACACAAATGCTTCCCCTGTGATTTAAAAAAAGATTTGTACTGACATTCCGGAAAAAAAAAAAAAGTAGTAGGTGGAAAAACTGTGAAATTAACATCACCACGTTTCAGTTCTGGCCACCCTTAACCTTAGTTGGGATTCAGACAGAGCTGACTAAGCATGTGGGCTTCGAGAAAATAACACATATTTCTCTTCCAGGAAGAGCTCATATCATTTTCTGCAGATAAAGCAATGAATCGGGGGCTTAACCTTTTATCTCTTTTTTAGAAATTAGTCAATGTTGTAGGCATAATCATCAAACCCGAGTATATGTTTTCCGAATACTTGAGCAACAACAGGTTGGAACTGATGGGACCACTTATACATGGATTTTCTTCAGTAAGCACAGGAGAGTAGAGCAAATGTATTTGCGCTTCCTTAGGATTTTCTGAAATAACATTCTTCTCTTTAGCTTTCTCTATTGTAAGTATATAGTATGTTACACATATAACATACAAATACATGTTCATCGACTGTGTATGTGATCGGTAGGACTTCCAGTCAACAACAGGGTTTAGCCTTTTGGAGGAGTCAAAAGCTATGCATAGATTTTCACCTGCACGAGAGTGGGGGAGTGGGGATCACTGTCCCAAACCCCACTGTTGTTCAAGAGTCAAGAGTAGATGTTTTCAGACACTCTTTCTCAGTTAATAAGACTATCACCCACGTTTTTGAATGTGAAATACACACAGTATAAAAGTGACAGGTATAAGTGACATCTTGTATCAAAATTAGTCTTCCTGTAGTTTACTGGGAACTCTGAAATTCTTTGAACCCTCTTTGATTAGTTTTTGATGGAAGCAGAAAACGAAAGTGGTAGATAATGTCTGAAGGAAAGAGATGTGGAGAATGGGTCTATGCTCTCCACCCTTACCCCCAATATATGAAGTAGAGAAACATAAGGAGTCGCTTCTAACCCCAGCAATGGGTTCCCCTTAATTTAATGCACTCAGCTACTTAATTAGCATGCCAATTTAAAGCTCTGAAAAACTGTGGGCAAAGTCAACAGTGGGTCTGAGTCCTGATAGTATTTTTCCCACAGCTGAATAAATGATTTCCACCACCACCACCACCACACTCACATGCCCATCCTCATTAGTATGTATGAAATGAGTGGAATAACCATTGGGAGATTTATACTGTGCCACAGCCAGCTTAATTAATAAGAAAGGGAGACGATTTCTAGAGGAAGAAGTACATGTTCACAAGTTCCCACATACCTCTGTTTAATTAATAATATAAATCCGTCATAAGGACACTTTAAAAATGCCCTTCTCATATTCTCTACCCACTTAACAATTAACTAAACTTTTTAGTAGCTTACAGATGTCAAGGTGCCATGATCTTTGGGTACACATCTATAATTTAATTATAACCTTAACATCCCTTGCCTCATGCCAATTCAGTGATTCAGTGAATATTCAGCAAGAGTCCACCAGGCCAGGCAGTGTGCTTGGGACCCAGGATGCAAAGGTGAACGAGGAAGAGCCCAATTTTCTCAAGTGGGTTGTATGCATAAATCACTGAAAAAGCCACAGGTGATGGTGGCAGGGGAGAAGAGTACAGAGAAAAGTTTCACAAAGAGCTGATATCTGAAAAATGATTTAAAGGCCACATGCCAGGATGACAGGATTAAGTCCATTAAGTCACATCCACCAGTATATCCCCAGCACCTGACACACAGTCCGTGCAAACAGAATTTTCTCAATGAGTTAACCAAATTAGCCGGGTATAGAAGGATGTGACAGCATTTTGGGCCAGAGACGGGGACAAGAGTCAAAGGACTTGGTTCCGAAAACCTCAAGTAACTTATTACAAAGGAGGAGGTGGTTTGAGCAAGGAGGGGGGAACTGGAAAGGGATTATAGAAATCCCGGTTTATGAAACTGGGCAAAATAAATAGCTTTTTTCCAAGAATATTTACTTCACTGAAACTTAAAAACATACGAGAGCACATGTCAACCACATACATAAATTAAGCATAATATTAGTGGTGCCTTGATAACCACCCTATATTGCTTCTTGGTTTGTCTACACCGCAAAAAAGAAAATAAAGCCAGGTGTCTCACAACAAAAACATATTTCTTTCAGTTCGGAATAATGAAAAAGTTCTGGAGATGGAGAGTGGTGCTAGTTGCATAATAATACGAATGCACTTAATGTCACTGAATTGTGCACTTAAAATGATTAAATTGGTAAACTTCATGTTATGTATATAATACCACACAGAGAAAGTATTCTTTGAATGCCTACCAAGCACAAGACACACAGATTTTTATCTTATAGAATTCCAGTAATGATGGATATCAAGCTCACTGGGTTTTCATTTTTTATTGAGATACAAGTGCCCTATACACAAGTCTGAAGTCTACAGCTTGACACATTTTAATGCATACCAACACCCAGATCAAGCCCTCGTATCCAATGTCAACAATTTCCAGCACTGCCCCCAAGGTACCCCTGCGCCTTCTCAGGAACCCCTCATCAAGCTAAGCACAACACTGAATTCTATTGGAAGAATTCTTTTTCTTCCTTTGAAAATACACATTCATTCTCACACTCTTCTGATTTTACTCGGTAGGAGCTTTCGGCAGTTGTTGACCTAGTAGTTTAGGTTTCTGTTACCGTATCATGAAGGGCCACAAACTCAGTGACTTAAGATGACATAAATACGTTTTCTCTCAATGCCCAGGGGCTGGGAGTCTAGCCACAGGTTAGCTAGGAACTTTGACCTCACCACCCTCATCAGGGTGCAGCTCAGGGCTGCTACTCCTTGGGGGTGCAAAGTCCTCTCCCCAGTGTACTGGTTGGTAGAATTTATTTCCCCGTGGCTGAATTACTAAGGTCCCTGTGTTCTTGCAAGCTGTCAGGCAAGGATGGCTCTTGGCCTCTTGAAGCCGCCCTCTGGTGCGTGGCCCCCTCCTCTCCCAACATGGCAGCTCACCTCTTCATAGCCAGGAGCAGACTGTTCTTTCAAGGAGAAGCCATCTTGCAAGGGCCTGCCTGATTAGCTCATGTCCACCCAGGATCATTTTTCCCTTCTGATTAACTCAAATTCAACTGAAAGGACCTTAATTACATAAGCAAAATGTCTTTAGCCACAAACATAATGATGGGGGAGTGCCAGAGTCACAGTAGGCCCACACTCAGGGGAGGAGATTATCCAAGGCTAGCACCCTGAGGGCAGGAGTCCTGGGGCCATCTTAGAATTTGCTCTTCAGCTGTTTCACCTGACCACGAAAGCAGTTGTTTTTCTACAGAAGGCACTTATTACAGAGAATTGAGAAAACACAGATCAAAGAAAAGTAAAATACAAATTAATATTCCATTCACGGGCAGCCCAGTGGCTCAGCGGTTGAGCACCTGCCTTCAGCGCAGGGTGTGATCCTGGAATCAAGTCTCACGTCGGGCTCCCTGCATGGAGCCTGCTTCTCCCTCTGCCTGTGTCTCTGCCTCTCTCTCTCAATCTCTCTCTCTCTCTCTGGGTGTTTCTCATGAATAAATAAATAAAATCTTTAAAAAATATATTCCATTCACTATTATAACCACATAGAACTGCTTTAGCATTTTAATGACTATTTCCGGTTTTGTCCTAAGCATTATAAATATACGTATGTGGGCATTTATAGAATGGTGATTGCACTGTATAATATTAGGTAGGTATTTAAACTGAGTTTCTGTCTGGTCACTGTGTTCTTGGAGGACTATTTTCATCTTCTGATTCTGAGCATATGTTACAGAGTAGCCTTGTGTTTATCTATGCCATATATTTGCATGTGTGTGTACAGATGCATAGTTCTAAATTCTGCTAAACTAGAATGTGTAACAAAGCAACATTACCAAAATATCCAACAAGTCCTTCTTTCCAGGTAGAAAAACACAGAAAATGGAAGAAGAGTGCTCCTCAGCCTAGGGTTTGCCCAAATGCGCTTTCACTGGGTAGCAGGAGGTACAATTAATAGAGCAGGGAAGTATGTCATATTTATTTCTTACTAAGAATTTTTCTCTTTTTACATCGGTAGCGATCATCCAGGCTTTTACAAATATTCCATTTTTCCTTTTCTGAACATATCACCGGACAGCATTTCCCTGTCCCCAGATTGCATGGCCTGTGTGACTTATCATGGCCACAAAATGGGAACAAAAGCGATGTGTGTCGCTCTAGAGCAAAAACGTCAAGGATGAGTTTGTGGCTGGTGATGGGGATTTCATTCCACCAGTTCTGTGACTGTGTGTGCAGCTTGGTGACGGCATCTTTGCCAGCTGGATCCCTGGGTGGCCGTGATGGGCAGAGGGCCCCCCCTCACTGTAAGCTCCCAGTGAGTCGGACACAAAATGTTGTGTTCGGCCACTGACAGTTGTGTCTTACTGCGGTATAATCTAACCTACTTGAACAATGCAAAAACGAAAGTTTGAGAATAATGTGTCTCTAAAAAATAGAGTAGACCCAAGTTCATACCTGTAAAATATGATGTGCGCTCACTTGCATTCTGATGAGCTTCTGTTGAGGGGAATGAGTGGGTAAAGGAGACACAGATGTGCTGAGAAGTGCACATGGGAGCCTGTCCTCAGGGTGAATATCTTCTGTCACATGTGATTTAGTGGGAAAACCATTGAGAACAGCAGATTATCACACGGGAGCCGCTGGACCAGAGAGCTGAAGCATCTGCACCCCTCGACAATTGTGTATGACCCACTCTTAGTGCGTCAGGTTAGTTAGGAACTGAAATTGAACGTATCTGAATGCATCTCCAACCTATGAAAGTCTAATTCCACTAACATTCTCTCTTGAAAGTAGGGCATCATAAATAATTACTTGTAAACTACATGATTAAGTCTTGGTATGCACTTAACCCTTTAGAGTACCGTCTAATACAAATCAGCAGAGGGAAGAGTGTTCTGACTCACCGCTGTAGCCAGGTATAACAAACACTATGTGGCTGAGAGACACGTAGGAATTTGGGTGGTTGTGGTTGATACAGAATGAAACCAGCAAACAAAAACAGTTTTGTTGAGTGTCATGAGTTGAAGGGATGTTTTTAGCACAGAGCAGACGAATGCTTTTAGACGAGCTAAAATCTAAAAATCTTTTAGACAAGTCAAGTGGCACAGGCATTATATTTGATATTGAAATCACATCCCCCCTCGCGTTGATTATGCCTTCTTCAGGTAGCTCCCCTGATTTTGTTCACAGGTAGCCACACCTTCCATGAGCACCTCGGGCTTTCCAGGAGGTCAGCGTCCCCTGTTCCCCCTGAGGGTAGCCCAAACTCATAGCCCAAGCTAATTCAAATTCACATGCCCTCCTCCCCTGTCTCCACCAATTGGCTCAAGTGGAACGTCCACCAAGTGGATGAACAACTGTGAGCCACTAAGATTGGGGGAGTTTGTTTCTTATAACGTCCAAAAAAGACCCATTCTTGCTCTTTTCAGGGTGCTTCTGAAAATAGCCATCTCTCTGGACCTCTCCAAGGATCCTTGTGAAAGCAAGCCCCCTGAGATTGGTTAGCAGCCAGATTACACCGCGAAGTAAAACCAGCCTAAGGGGGAATCCTCTGTTGTAGTGAGCCAAGAGGAGAGATGAAAAGAAACCTTGATTGCTCTGCTGAGCTACTGAACTGAAGTAATCCAGGGGGCTGGCCTACCTGTGAACTGCCCGCTTTCCATGCTCATCTATGTGCTTTGAATGCTGAAGTCTGTCTTTGTTGGGTTTTGAAACAGATACAATTGCAGACTGATTGGGAAACCCAGCTGCCTAAAGACCTACATGGAACACAAAAATCAGATGCCCTTTTCAAAGCAATGGCTTTAAGCAGGCCGGGTCTATACTTCCCAAAATGACAGCTCATAGTAAGCCACTCTCACAGTTCCGATTATGTCCAACAGAATATAAGCTGTGAAGAGTTGCAAGTACGGTCTTTTGAGTGTGTGCAGTGTTGGGGGGGTGGGGGGGTGGTAAACAGGTGTGATCAGAAAGGGGATGGCAGAGAAAAAAAAGGGAACATGGGGATCCCTGGGTGGCGCAGCGGTTTGGCGCCTGCCTTTGGCCCAGGGCACGATCCTGGAGACCCGGGATCAAGTCCCACGTCGGGCTCCCGGTGCATGGAGCCTGCTTCTCCCTCTGCCTGTGTCTCTGCCTCTCTCTCTCTCTCTCTCTCTCTGTGACTATTGTAAATAAATAAAAATTAAAAAAAAAAAAGGAACATAGACTTGATTACAATAATAGCTAATGCTGTGCTGTGCTTACCATGTGACCAGAAGCATTCTGCGCAGTGGACATATGAACTTATTTACTCCTCATAACCATCTGATGGTAATGATGAGGGAACAGAAGGCTAGCCCATGACAAAGCACAAGCTGACACCTCCCCCCACACACACACCTGGGTGGGATATGTGTGACATTCCTCCAGGAAGTTCCCAATTGTCTTCATGTTGATGCCTTGCTAGAGGTGAAAAACAAGCTTAACCTGACAATGGCAAGGCCTCCAGGATACTGTGAGTCTTCTTTAATATGAAAATCCTTTTGAAACCTCCCTTTACCTACCTTCCCCTGACTCCCAAGTATATAATCAGCCACCCGTCACAACCTCCAGGGCAGCAGCTCTTCTTGTCCATGGGTCCTGTCATAAAACCACCATTTTGCACCAAAGAGGTCTCAAGAATTCTTTCTTGGTTTTCAGCTCTAGACCTCACTCCACCAAGGCTCACCTACGTTCCAAAACTACACCAGTACTATTATGCTCATTTCAGAGAGAAAAAGAGAGACACCAGGGGTTAAGCAACATGCCCCTGCCCCTCCCCCAGCTGCTGATACCAGCCACGCCTCAAGCAAGGGGTCTGGCTCCAGATGCTACCCCACCCTCCTACAGCATCTGCCACTTTGGTCCTTACTGTAAGGACCTACATAGAAATACCTCAGTATCCACAGGAGGCATTCCCTGTGATCTGTATGTAGCTTCCTTTGAAACCCAGTGGACCTACCTAGGATTCATCTGGAATGAAGCAAGGTGATCTGATGGGGACGTACCTCGCAGGGCCTACGTGGACAGTGTTTGCACATGACTCACGCCAAGGAATTAGGTAAACAAAGGGAGTTCTCCTGCCAGTTACTTGCACAGACTTCATGGCCACCTACTTACCTGTTGATGTCATTGAGAGCCAAAGTTTCTTCTCTGTAAACAAATTCTACCTTTCTTCCTCCCTCCTACAGACAGGGGCGTTGAGCCACGGTGAAAAAGCACCGCCGTGGAAGAGATCTTTTTTGCTTCAACTGTGACAATGTTAGTTAAATCTAAATCTAATCCAGCTGTAAAAGTAATGACAACAAAACAAGAATGTATTAAAACTTCTTTTAAGAAAAAATTTTTGAGATTTTTATTTAAATTCCAGTTAGTGAACACACAGCGTAATTATTAGTTCCAGGCATACAACGTAGTGATCCAACACTTCCACACATCAGCTGGTGCTCGTCTCCATAGGTGCCCTCTTCAATCCCCACCACCTGGTTCGCTCATCCCCCCACACACACACACACCACCACCTCCGCTCTGGTGACCATCAATGTGTGCTCTTAAGAGTCTGTTTCTTGGTTTGCCCCTCTCTTTTCTCCTCCTATAATTGTTTGTTTTGTTCCGTAATGCTAGAAACGAATGCTCCTATTGCTTTCACTGTAACTATAAATTACAAGTTCAAGGAGTTAAATGAGACAAGTTTTTATTAAGCTACTTTTTGCATTATCGCTGGTGTTGCGTAAAGTGTGATAGCAAAGAACAACAACAAAAAGGCCTAGAGGGTGTTACTATTTTTTTTAAACATTCACTTAATTTTCTTCTCTTTTGTATTTTTCTTTTTTTCTTCCTCTCCCAGTAAAGCTCTCCCACCCCACCCCATCCCAGCGGAGGACCAGATCTCCTACTCATTCAGGAAGGGCATAGAATGGAGTGGAAAACAGGGCTTTTGTGTCTTTGTTTTACAAAAGCCTAAACCCAAGGGGAAGAGATTCTCTATTCACATCCTGAAGACACAGGAATGGAGAAGTTCCTCTAAACTCTCCCAGGTCCCTGGGCTGAGGGGAAGTGTGGAAGAGGCGGGGGCCTGGGACCAGTCCCAAGAGCAAGGAGCTGTGCCCCGCATTAAGCAGCCTGCTAGGAAGCCTGCCAGCCCCGAGAGGACGGCGACATTGTGCACATTGACAGAAATATAAGCAGCCTTCACGAAGATTCCTGGGCGCCCAGCAGGACGTGGGAACAGCAAGAGGACCATTAAAACTGAGCCCAGAGACAGAAGCTCTCAGACCTAGCCTGCTTGGAGCACTAACAGAGGATCCAGTGTCTCCTGCCTCCCCACCCCTTGGCGCTGCAGAAGATCCCAGAACTTCCAGGGAAGTGGTTAGAGTAACCCCCCAAAGAACTTAAATTTAGTTGCATTTTGCTTGTTGGCTTGTTTTTCTCCAGGCCCAACAGAATAGGCAAATCATAGTTAGACCTCAAGATGAGACACATTGAAAAGATGCACTACTGCTTGTTTATCCGAGTTTGGGGTATGGGACTCGTGGCTGCAAAAGGAGCAGGCAGGGAATCCTATCACAGAGTTTATAATCCCATATAGGGGCTGCAGAGACTCGGTGAATCTGAGCACTGGCACGGAAAGCAGCCAGATGGTAGAATGTGTGGAAAAGGAGATAGGATGGTGACCTGAGTGACACTCTGGCGAGGGTGGAATCCGACTCAGTTTCTCAGCAGAGTAGGTGAAAATAGCAAGTATAGGGGGCGAGGCAGGGCTCTCCAGGCGATGGGACAACACGAAGGAGGACTCAGGGTCGAGGGTGAGCATCTTCAAGGGTGCTAGTAAGGAGACACACTTGGCAGAATGAGCTGAGGGAACAGTGGGTGACCAGTAAAATAAGGGGAGACCGCCCTGCAGAGGGTCTTGAGTGTTTGGCTCTGAAGTCTATTGGATATCATAGGCAACGAGACACCCACTGGGAGTCTTGACCCAGACTGTGCAGTGGGTTCTGGAAATTATATTCTAAGATTAATGTGAGGTTGGTATGAACAGATTATGAAGAGCCGGTGATACAGGAACAAGGCAGCAGCATGGGGTGCCAGTTCTATGACCTATGGAAAATAGGAGGAAAGTCCTGCCTTTGGGTTGGATGGGAAACAAAAAGAGTGTATAAAAGAGTGGAAGGAAACATTTCAAGGAGTGGCAGTCATTTCAGCAAGCTGGAACTATAATTTGAGCATTCTGTTTAGCTGGACTTCCAAGCAAATGTTGACACTGGGAATAAGATAGTTCATTCTGTCTAAGTAATGTGACTGGCAAAAGTCATGCGACAAATTTTAGTTTGCTATTTTATTTTATTTTTATTCCTTTGAGACAGAGAGAGTGCATAGAGAGACAGAGAGGGAGAGAGAGGGAGAGAGTATGAGCAGGGGCAGAGGGAGAAGCGGTTCCCCGCAGAGAGGGAGCCCGATGTGGGGCTCGATCCCAGGACCCCAGGATCATGACCTGAGCTGAAGGCAGATACTTACCAGCTGAGCCACCCAGGCACCCCTAGCTTGCTATTTTAAGGTGCCGTTCACCTCAGTCCCTTAGGAAATGGGCTGTATTGGGTTGGGTTGGGAAAGAATTCCAAAAGTGAAAACGAGTATTTCCATCCTCAGAATGTTTTCATTCTCAGTAATGTTCGGTGTTCTTGCTGTTTAATATTTTCCCACACTGGGACACACTGTTGCACAAGGCACCTGCGAAGACATACATGCCTCCCTGTATGAACAAACCCACCTCAGGGTTTTTCCAGGCAGAGTCCTGCGTTCAAATTCTGATTCTGCCACTTAATGACCGTGCAGGCTTGGACAAGTTACTTCAAAGACGAGCCCTTAAGACCTCCTTCCAATTAGAAACAGGTGTTCCCCTGGGCAGATGAAATCCCAAGGAGGCTGGAGAGCTCGTTTTCTGACCTCCACTCTCTCCTGCGACTGAGCACCCTCATGCAGTAAGCAATCCACCCGATTGTACACAGTGGCTCTACTGCTTCCAATCTCTGTTTTCATTTCCTCTTCGTATATTGAAGGAAATGAGAGGATCTACCTCAGGGGCTGTTTGGAGGATTAAATTGCCATAGAACACGTCAAGTGTTTAGTATAGCATTTGGCACATTGTAAACATACTGCAAATGTTTACTATTATGATTGCATTTTTATTCATCTAAATCTTTCCTATTTTAGGGCAGAGGTTAGCAAGCTGTGGCCCATAGGTCAAATCTGGCCCACCACCTGTTTTTGTACAGCCGGAGAGGTAACAATTGTTTGTATGTTTTTAGACAGTTGGAAAGAAATCAGAAGGAAAATATTTTATGACACATGAAAATTACACGAAATGCAAATTTTACTGTCCATAAGTCAAGTTTTATTGGAAAAGCTCCTCTCAGTCATGTATAGATCCTCTACGGCTGTTTTCACAGCCCAGCAACAGAGCTGAAACGTAGCATCAGAGATGGGATGGCCTACAGAGCTCAAATTATTTTCTATCTGGCTTTGCAGAATGGGCTTGCCAAGCCCTGTTTCTCCCCCACCCCACCCCACTGGCCTCAGGATGTGCTCTTCAATCTTTCCCAAGGCTTAGAATGAAATCAAAATGATTTCCGAAATTCTTGAGCACCAGTGAACATCGAACTGTTGAAAGAGAGGCATTCTCTTTCTTTCCAAGTATTTTGCAATATCTTTCAAAACACTGTCACTTCTTTTCATGGGTGATGACAATGTGCTTCACATTAATTCTCCTTCTGATATACAAAGATAGTGGCAGCGCAGTGCAATGTCAGAGCCAGAGCAAACACATGCCTGTAGAGGCTGCCCTTGGTGTTACTCTATGTTAAACAGGTTTAAGTTGGAAACACATTTCGTATGGACAGGTGCCAAGCCATCTTTGGCTGTCACATGATGTCAACATATACACGAGCACAGCCGAAAATTCAGCCCATCACTGAGATGTTTTATTTGTTTGATGCCAAAAATCCAGATATTTGGAAACATCTGGATAATTGATTACATTTTTCACGTTTCATCTGGATTTGGCCGTCAGCCTATTTCAGCTACAGAGAACAGCCAAATATTAGCTGTGTTCTAAAGACCAACATAGAAAACAAAATCCACTTTCTCCCTAGCTTTTCCAGGAAAAGTTTCTACTTCTTCTTTTGAGTACATTCTCTGTTTTCTTCTATTTTCCTGTTTATTTTTTCCTTTATCTTTTTTATCTCTTATATTTTTTCTTGTTCTCTTTTTTTACCTCAACTGTTCTCTTTAGCACAATTTCTACCATAAAACTTTGTTAAAGAGTATGCTCTTCTTTCCAATCCAAGAAGAAAAATGAGTGGCTTCATAACAAATGAAGTTTTTGATTAAAACCCAACATCCAGGGATCCCTGGGTGGCGCAGCGGTTTAGCGCCTGCCTTTGGCCCAGGGCGCGATCCTGGAGACCCGGGATCGAATCCCACGTCGGGCTCCCGGTGCATGGAGCCTGCTTCTCCCTCTGCCTATGTCTCTCTCTCTCTCTTTTTCTCTGTGCGACTATCATAAATAAATAAATAATTAAAAAAAAAAAAAAAAACATCCAAGCCTCTGATGACGGAAAACGGCTGCAAAATTGCTGGGAGACTGCTTTGTGTACAATCGACCAGACCACGTCTGTAGCAGAATTCAAGGGAAGGTCACAGGAGCAGCCTCTGATTTACCTATTCACACTTTTTCTATTATTTTCAATTGATTTTTTTAAACAATCTGTTCAATGTTATAAGTGGATATAAACCCGCTGTGATATAATACAGACTCTTCTGGGCCACTTACTTACAATTATGGCAATTACACCCTTTCCTTGACCGGCTATTTTGGGAGGCACAGTTATGGTCTACACTGCTCCACAGTCTTCTAATACTATGCACCTTGCCAAGACATATGCAATGTAGGGGACTACATTCCTATGAAGTCTTACTGTGAATACAGCATTGAATCCATGACACTCCTGTCTGGATGGCTTTTGTACCTTTCTGGTGAAGGCCGTTTCTTCTCCAAACAACATTGTAGGGTTAGCTGTAGACCTGGAGCATACAAACAGGAGTAGCAGCTGCAAAATGCAGAATGTTATTATCCTTAGTCCTAACCTGCAGGCTTCATATTTAAGAAGAAACAACTTCATAAAGAAAAGAGAAAATATCTTGGTGTTCAAATATTCATTGTGTGAGTCCTGGAGGTAGTGAGTTATGTCCTATTTATCTGAATGTTCGGTTTCCTTTTTGCTTAAAGATGACTACAAAAGATACCTTTTCCCTGAAATCCTTTATAATTAAAGGGAGAAAAGTTATGCTTCCAATACTAGCTTGTACTACCTCATTTTAATGCCAGCCCAAATCAGGGATATATTAAATACAAAATTGCTAGAAGAATATAAGCAGTAATGAGGAAACAGCAACCAATATGGTTGTGTGATGGGAAAATCATGCTGAACCAATATACTGTCAAGGTAAAATCCAAGCATACTGTTTCAGAAACATTTCTGAAGTGCCTTAATGTCTTGGGAGATAAACCAGAATGACAGTGACTTTTAATTAAATTAAACATAACCCTCACTACCAAACTTTTATGCAGTACACACTTTTTCAGGTCTTTGCCAGAAAGTTTATATTCCCAACCCTTAGACACCTTTTGTCCTTTCTCTGTGTTGGAAAAATCAAAATAAAATAAAGGAGAGTCAAGATCATCTCAACTCTTCCACTAGCCTGTTAGGAAGTTCAGTCACTTTCTACCCCTCTTCCCGCCTGACACTTTCAACACCCAACCACAGCCCTCAACACAGGACTGAGTCCCTCAGAAGAGGGAGGGGACATGAATGACATCTCACTCTGGAATCCATTGCTCTCTTTAGGGAACGATTCACCAAAGAGCCTGGGAAGCAGTCCAGTTTGCTCCTAAGACCTCTGCTAAGATTAAAATGTCTGCAAGTTTGCTGATTTCTTACACTATATGGGATCACAGCCCTCTCCTTCTCAGGACCCTCCAGGAAGCCTTCTACCCCACTCAGAATGAAATCCCCAATAATTTTCTAGGAAGACCTACAAGAGCCCATCTCCAGCTCTAGCTCCAACTCCTCTCAGGAACTTAGTCCCTGCCTTTTCCTGCCCTTTGTCTACTCTATACCAGCCATATGGGCCTTTCTTCTGATCCTATGGATGTACCCTGTTCATCCTGCCAACGAGTTCCTATACTCGCTCTCACCCAAAAGAGACCTTCCACCAGGTGCTCCCAGGGCTCACTCACTTTCTGCTTAGAGGTCAACCTCACCCTGCCCTGAGACCTTCCCTGATCACCCCATGGTAGGCAGATTAATAACAGATGTCCATGTTCCTACTTTCCTAAACCTGAGAACATGATACCTTACATGGCAAGAGAGACCTCACAGGTGCGAAAAAAGGTAAGAATCTCACGATGGAAGATTTTCCTGATTATCCAGGTGGACCCGATGTAATAAAAAGGGTCCTTATAAGAGGGTAAGTGTTGGTTGGCGAACTGGCCCCATACAGAGAGCAAAGGGAGACTGAAGAAATAGACTACTCCAGAGTGGTAGGTGGCCATTTTAATAAGCAGGGGAACTGACATACAAGACTTGTCTTGGGCAACCATGAGACCAGCAGAACTCCATACCAGCAATGAGAATCTTAAAATTTTGTAAAGAGGCCTTAACTGGGTTCAGTCATGTATACCATCCAAATGGTTCCAACAATACCATTTCCATCAAGGTTGTGTCCTTGAAAGAGCTCATACTGTGGAAACAGTGGGCAAAATGTATATTCCAAGGATGGGTGTGGGAGTGAAGAGCCTTCCATTGCCCAGGTCCAGCTCTGGGTCAACCAGTGCTCATCCTCCAGATAACATCCCCAACAGTATGAGTCACAGAGAGAGTTGTAAAGATGTTAGGGGCTTAGAAGATGGAGGAAGGAACCATGAGCCAAGGAATGAAGTAAATTCTAGAAGTTTTTTTTTTTTCTTCTCCATAGACTTCCAGAAAGAAGGCAGCCCCTTGGACACCTTGACTTTAGCCCAGTAAGACTCATTTTGGACTTCTGGCCTGCAGAACAGTAAGATAATATGTTGTGTTGTATTAAGCCACTAGGTTTGTAGTAATTTGTTATGGTAGCAATAGGAAACATATACACACCCTTCTAAAATAACTTTCCTTCCCTCTTTCCCACTGGGTTGCTTTCAATGCCTTACTCTGCTTTATTTTTCTTCATAGAACTTACTACTATTGAAAAGCATATTACTTTCTCATCTGTTTGTCTGCTTATCTATCTCCTGCAATAGAATGCAAACCTCATGAAAGTAGAAACTTTGCTTCGTTAACCTCTGGATCTCACATACCTACAAGATTACCTGGAGAGAGTAGGCACTCAATGGATCTTTGTTGGGTGAATGAATGAATAAGTAAACTAATACTTATTGAGACCAGACCCCACTGAAACAGAATTTGGATGCTTATGGAGAGAGGTGTGTGTGTGTGTGTGTGTGTGTGTGTGTGTGTACACAATGGTCTGAGTAGAGTAAGAGGATTAATAAATAATCCTGGCTGAGAACAAACTGGCCCCATGCAGAGTATGGGAGTAGCAGTACTAGCAGTGGTAGTGGAATTGTGGAATTCAAACTCTTTATGTGATAGAGCGGTGGCGCTGATTGACATTAATTAAAATATATCAATATTTCAAGAAGGCTTTTGATTAGATCCTCATATGACAATGTCCTCCTTATCTAACTTCAGTATTATCCGGAATATGTTTCTCTACCATTTAGATAACATGTTCAGGGCAGCCTGCGTGGCTCAGCGGTTTAGCACTGCCATCAGCCCAGGGTGTGATCCTGGAGATCAGGAATCGAGTCCCACGTCAGGCTCCCTGAATGGAGCCTGCTGCTGTCTCTGCCTGTGTCTCTGCCTCTTTCTCTCTCGGTGTCTCTCATGAATAAATAAATAAAATCTTAAAAAAAAAAAAATAGGGATCCCTGGGTGGCTCAGCAGTTTGGCGCCTGCCTTTGGCCCAGGGCATGATCCTGGAGACCTGGGATTGAGTCCCACATCAGGATCCCTGCATGGAGCCTGCTTTTCCCTCTGCCTGTGTCTCTGCCTCTCTTTCTCTCTGTGTCTCTCATGAATAAATAAGTAAAATCTTTAAAAAAAAAATAGATAACATGTTCAAATGGCCCCACAAGGCCATTATCAATAGTTCAATGTCTGTGTATAGATAGCATACTTTGAAAAATTTCCCCAAATTGTGTGACTAAAGAAGTTGACATTATTGTGATCAAAGCCATAATGAAAAGTCAACCCCAAACTACAGTCAACGGTAAGATACCAAAACAAAATTAGACACATAGATCAAAGGAATAGAACTGAGAATGCAGAAATAAACCCATGATTATATGGTCATTTCATCTACAACAGAGAAGGTGAAAATATATAATGCGGAAAAGACAGTCTTTTCAACAAATGGTGTTGGGAAAACTGGACAGCTACATGCGAAAGAATTAAGATGGACCACTATCCTATCCTACCCTATACACAAAAATAAAATCAAAATGGATTAAAGACCTAACTGTGACAATGGAAACCATAGGACTGCTAGAAGAAAACCTAGAAAATTATCTCTTGGTTACCAACCTTAGCAAGATTTTTCTAGATATGTCTCCTGAGGCAAAGGAAACAAATACAAAAATAAATAATTGAGACTACATCAAACTAAAAAACTTTCGCACAGTGAAGTAAACCATGAACAAAACAACAAGACAACCTAATGAATGGAAGAAGGTATTTGCAGAAGATATATCTGATAAGTGATATATCTGACAAAGGGTTAATGTCCAAAATATGCAAAGAGCTTATACAAACAACACACACAAAAACAAACAATCTGATTATCAAAGAATGGATGGAGGAACTGAAAAAAACATTTTTCCAAAGAAAACATACAGATGGCCAACAGACTCAAGAAAAGATGTTCAACATTACCATCAAAAGGGAAATGCAAATCAAAACCACAATGAGTTATCACCTTATACCAGTCAGAATGCATAGTATCAAAACAACAAGAGATAACATGGGTTGAGAGTATATAGAGAAAAGGGAACCCTCATGTACTGTTGAGAGGAATGCAAACTGGTGCAGCCCCAGTGGAAAAGAGTAAAGAGGTTCCCCAAAAGCTAAGAGTAGAAGTATTATATGATCCAGTAATTCCACCTCTCGGTATGTATTTGAAGAATATGAAAACACTAATTTGAAAATATATATGCACCTGTCTGTTTATTGCAGCATTATGTACTAGCCAAGTACATAGCCAAGACATGGAAGCAGCCCAAGTGTCCACTGATGGATGAATGGATAAGGAAGATGTGGTGTATGAAGACAATGGAATAATACTCAGCCATAAAAAAAGAATGAAATCTTGCTATTGACAACAACATGGATGGATGTAGAGGGTATTAGGTTACATGAACGAAGTCAGAGAAAGACAAATATTGTATGATTTCACTTACATGTGGAATTTAAAAAACAAACAAGAGAAAACACAGTCATAAACACAGTGAACAAATTGGTGGTTGCCAAAGGGAAAAGGGGTGGGGGAGGGGAGTGAAACAGGTAAAGAAATGAAGAAGTACAAACTTGAGGTACAAAATAAATTTTGAAAAAAGAAAAATTAACCCCAAGAAGTGGCATCTTGTTTTGTTTCAATTTGATTAACTTTGATCATTGAGGAATCTGAATTATTTTTCACACACCTGTTAATTCTTTTTGAATGATTCTGATAACTATCTGCTTATGACCTTTACAGGTTTTTCTTTTTGTTTTCTTTTGACTTATAGACATTTTACAAAACTACATTCTGGATATCAGTTCAATCTTTGTTACCTATGCTACAAATTCTTTCTCCTAGTCTGTTTTTTTTTTTTTTTTAAGATTTTATTCATTTATGCATGAGAGACACAAAGAGAGAGGTAACCTGAGACACAGGCAGAGGGAGACCAGGCTCCATGCAGGAAGCCCGATGTGGGACTCGATCCCCGGACTCTGGGATCACGCCCTGAGCCAAAGGCAGATGCTCAACTTGCTGAGCCACCCAGGTGTCCCTCTCCTAGTCTGTTTTAACTTTAAAATACTTCATTTCACTTTATTTTATCTATACATTATTCTTTAGACTTGTGTTTTGAAATGAGCCTCTCTGATAAACCCTATATCCATTCAAGCGACATCACTGGTAAATGTATGTACATATTTTCTGGTCTCACTGTTACAAAATTTTGTTAAAGGTTCAAGTTATCTTTAGCATACTGAATGTATTAGGCAGAAGTAGCTTTCTTAAGAGAGTCGGACTGGATCATGAGTAAAGATATCCTAATACTCAATAACATACTTTCCTTAATGCCCAGTCACTGTATTTCCAAATACAGTTAAAATGTGCCTATTCATTTACAGGAATTTTCGGGAACTTTAATATTCTTTCCACATGGGTATGTTCATTTTTAGCACTTTCATGACATTTTCTTGGGGAAAAAACCCCAAAAGACCAAAAAACTTCAACTTATTTTTGTTACAATATAGCTAATTTAACTTTTGTGAACCAAAAAGGAATAAGGTCCCATACCACATTAATTTTTTATTTACCAAGTCAGTGATTCCTTTTAAGTGGCACATATTAGGATTGGGTTTCTTTCATTAATATTTAAGTAGTATCTAGGTTTAAAGATACCAACTTTATTATTGTGTAAGCAAAATGAAATAAAATATAGATCTTTAAATTCCCCTGAAATGTTGAAACAATGCCTTTTAAAGACTATCTAAAAGAGCATTAGATCAGAAATCTCTATAGACCCTCCCTCAAAGAAGTAGATGTAAGTTTGAGTGATCTATAATAGGAACACAAAATTTCACCTATAGAACTGGTGGAAAAGGTAATTATTATAAGTTCTCAATTATTCACAGTGTAAGGATAAAGCAAATCCACAAAAAAAAGTTAATTTCCAGCCAATATTTCAGACCTCTCTTGCCACTAATTCTCTTGGAAGAACTAGAAACACACAATGTGCATAGGTGGGTGGGTGGAAGGAAGATATGACTTTTGCTCTATCTTCTGTAACATACCAACATCTCTGGGAAGCTCTATCGAAGATCAGGGGACCCAGAAGAAAAGGGTGACCTGAACAAAGAACTAAATGTGCAGAGTCCACAAACAGAACCACGTGCTTCTGAACCGTTACATTCTTGGAGGGCCGTAAAAGCATGTTGAGAACTGCCATTCTAGCCAGAATTGAAGAACTAGTAAATAAGGTGTGTCAGGGGTGGAGGGGAAGGGCCGGCTGAACATGCAGGCATCACTGTGTTCTGCTTCACTCAAGATTTGTATTTAAAACCTCATATAGGAGATACCTGGGGGGCAGCCTTTAAGCATCTGCCTTCTGCTCGGGTCATGATCCCAGGGTCCTGAGCTGAACAGGGAGCCTTCTCCCTCTCCCCCTACTTGTGCTCTCTCTCAAATAAATGAATAAAATATTTTTAAAAAATTTATTCATGAGAGACAGAGAGAGGCAGAGACATAGGCAGAGGGAGAAGCAGGCTCCCTACGGGGAGCCCAATGAGGGACTCAATCCCAGAACCCCAGGATTATGACCTGAGCTGAGGACAGATGCTCAACCACAGAGCCACCCAGGAGCCCCATGAATAAAATATTTTAAAAAATAAAATAAAAATAGGTATTGCTGAAGATAGAAGGAGGGGAGAAAAGAGGTGCATTTCTTGAAACAACTGCCTAGAACAACAGCTGGGCAGACTCTGCTCAGTGTTCCCAACTGAACAGTGAAGCTGTAATGACATGATGACCTCTCCTTTGCCATCTTCTCAGGGTTTCTTCTCTAAATACCTCTTTCTCTTTTTCTAGATCCTTTTCTTCAAAATCTCTAGCCACCTCAGGGGCAGAAGCCACTGTAAAAATACCCAAGCTGTTTCGTTCTACTTTGAGAGGCTCTTGGGTTGTAAACTATAAAGAGAGAGGAACTGTGGAAGAAATCTGCCACAAGCCTGCAAGTGTGAGTCCATACCACTGATGTTGGAGAAATCTCCTGGGCAGTCTAGTCTGTGCCAACCCTTGAGCTGAATTGACCACTTCAGCAGGTACGGAGTGGTTTTCTGCAGAAGACCATGCACTAGCTCTGCAGTTAGATGGCCACGGATTTAAATCCTGGCTCCATCCAATTCCTAACAGGGGCCTTGGAAGCTGGTTAGTCTCTTGGAGACTCCAGTTTCTTATCTCTGAACCCAGTGCATGTGCTTGCTTTGTTGGTTCTGGTCAGTGGATGGGAAGCCAAGGGATCCATGCCCCCAGAGGGTGGAGAAGGTTTGGTGCCTCTTCCATCTTTAGAGGGTGTGTATACAGGTGATATCACCAGAAGATGGAGGAGAGCTGCCCACTTGCTTGGAGCTTCAGAAGAGCAATGGACCTTTCATTGTGTCATGCAACTGAGATTTTTGAGTTCCTTTTCTCCTGCAGTATCACCTGGGAACTGGTTGGAAATGCAGATGCTCAAGCCCCACCAGGTCTGGGTTCTGACCTGGAACCCAGAAAATCTGGAGATGGAGCCCAGCAATCTGTTTTTGTTTTTTAAGATTTTATTTATTTATTCAGGAGAGACACAGAGAAAGAGGCAGAGACACAGGCAGAGGGAAAAGCAGGCTCCCTGCAAGGAACCAGATGTGGAACTTGATCCCGAGCCCCAGGATCATGATCTGAGCCAAAGGCAGGCGCTTGACTGTGGAGCCACCCAGGTGCCCCAGCAATCTGCATTTCACCCCCACAGGTGATTCCAGCAATACTCTCAAGTTTGAGAACCACTGATACAGACCAGCCTGACTAACCCCACCCAGCACAAAATGAGGACTCAAGAAATTGGAGTTATTATTGGTTCAATCAAAGCACAGGCGACAAACTAGTTACTGCAACTAAGTAAAAACACTCTGGTGATGTTTGTCATGATAAAATATGTGGGTCACATTTTATAAATGACATCTGATCCCCAGTTAATATCTTCTCCTTCTTCTTCTATTTGGAAATGCAGATGGTGGAATTGTTAAGATGATCAAGGAACCCAAGGATGTGGTCATCCTGAGGCTAAGCCAAGTTTATGATTATAATTAAATTGATATGTGAGGTTCAGTGGTGAAGCATGGAAATCAAATCCCCTGAACTTACAAATATTTCATAATCAATTATGCAACAGCTGCAGTTACCAAACAGGGGACCTCATGAAAAAAGCTGCAGTTGTAAAATGTTTTTAGAATTTTGTCTAATTTATACAACAAGGTGTGAGCGTCTGTGTGTGTGTGTGATAGTGAGATTGGCCTTTTTTGATAAAATTCTTACATTTAATTATAATGAGATTTATTGCAATCATGTCTGCTTTCCTTCCTTCCTTAACGTCTGCTTCGATTTTAAATTCTGTTCTGGCCCCACCAGGGCTTTAGGTGCTGGAGTCACCAGGCTGTGCTGCTCAAACAGAAGAGTGCAGGCTTTCCACGCTCATGCTGAGCCTCTAATGGATCATATGATGACCTTGGAAAATTGTTCAATGGCCTAAAACCTTTCCATGACATTGTACACGGCCTACGGCTTTGATTCCAACACAACAGAGCCCCACCTATCATGGCTAGCCTCATTAATCTGTTGCCATGATCCATTTTTTCCTTCTTAAAGGGCTGCATAATGTATATTTTTTGTCCTAATTAAAGTCAGTTAGAACAAATTTTGTCTGCAGAATTAGGTGGCAGGCATGAAGCTTTCTGGGAGATCAGCAAAATAAGATCTGGAAACCACTTTTCTGAGGACTCCACAACTTGACCATTCTTAACAAGCATGCATAAGAGAAAAGAACCTGGAATGTTCCCCTCAAGGACATTTTCCATCAAGACCAAGAGAACACTTCTGCATTCTTACTTGGAACATTCAATTCTAGTGGGAATCAGAATTTTTTCTATTTTGTCTGTGCTAAGGAATTTTGTCTTTCAAGAAGTCCCAGGCCATAGCTGCCTGCTGATAATGTCCATCATTATTCTCAAAACCTTGGAGGAAATTCCCCGCTAACAAATGGATTTTTGTCATCTCCATCCATTCTCTGTTTGGCTGCTCCTTATTCATGCTTACTCACCTTGGAAACTCAAGCCACCTGCATTCACTGTTCATTCAACAAACATCTGTCCTCTTAAACTTGTTATTTTTCTATCTCATCTTATTTCCCATGTCCATCCCTGACTGCTAGAAGGCATCTCATTCTAATACGTTAATGTATTCCTCTTTGTATTCTTGAAAAATTGTTGTTTTGCATACATATATATTTAATTCTTTTAAATGGCATTGTGTTATGGATCTAATTTCCTTGTGTAGTGCTTTCACTCAGCATTATATTTTCAGAGACAGCCATACGCGGCCATGTAGACAGCCAGTCCACTATTTCCAATTCTTGTATGTTAATGATGGGCCTTTTTTCTAGCAATTAGGTATAAAGTGTCAAACAAGAAAATTCATGGCTCCTGTTTCTACAGAGCTTACATTCTCATTGGGTGAATACATATTAAACACCACCACCAGGGGACCTGGGTGGCTCAGTTGGTTAAGCGGCTGCCTTTGGCTCAGGTCATGGGGGGTGACAGGGGGTAGGTGTCCCTGCTCAGTGGGGAGTCTGCTTCTCTCTGCTCCCTGCTTTTGCACTCTTGCTCCTTGTCCTCTTTCTCTCTCCGCATTCCCCACTCAAATAGATAAATAAAATATTTTTAAAAAGTAACCTCCATCACCCAGTAAAGTGTCTGTCATTCGTTTTTCCAATATTTATCGAATGCCTTCCATGTGCTAAATTCTTTAAGCACTGGAGATAAAGTGGAGAATGAGACAGGAGAGATACTTGCCCTCATGAGGCTTAAACTCCAGAGGATCAGCCAAGTCCTGAAGCTCATAGTAAGGATTTAAGGTCAATGGCAAATGATTAAATGGTTTTCTGCAAAAGAATGATAGAATGTGATATCTTTACTCTATGTACCATCAGAAGAATGGATCAGAGGGGACAAGACAGGATTTGGGGGAACCAGTTAGAAGGCTGCTGCAGTGTGGCAGGTGATAGTGGATACTGGCTTCAGTGCAGCTGGTGGATGGAACAGGAGAGAAAGGAGGTGGGGAGATGTGACATATCCTGGAGAAAAAACAGGCAAGTCCTGTTGGATTCATTGTGAGGGGTGAGAAAGAACCAGGAAGCATCCCTGGGTTTCTGGTCTGAAAACTGAGTTGCAGAAGACCGAGGGTAGGCTGAGATTGGGGAGAAAAGCCAAGTCTTGTGTGGGTTATGATGCCTATGTGGCCTCTACATGGTATCTGACAGACAGGGATACCATGTAGAGGTATATGGTATATGCCTACATGAATCTGATGCTCTGAGAAGAGCTGTCCACTCAAGATGCATTCAGGAGTCATCACATAGAGATGGTTTCGAAAATCATGAACAGGAATGCAGACAATGGCCAAAAAGGGGGAGGGGTGGTCTGGAGGGGGCATTACAGAGCCCAAATGAACCCAAAAATTCAGACACTAGATGGAGGACAAAAAGCCAGCAGGAAATCATACTGAATGCTCAGGGAGAGTCTACTAGGATTGAGCCACTTGGATGTCTACATGTATCCCTAATTAATGCCTTCAGCCAAAGCTGTCTTCGTGAGGAGGTCAGGAGCACACCTTCAAAGAATAGTATAAGCAGTAGGTGGAAGTTAGGAAGTAGAGATGGTGCAGGTAGACAAATCTTTAGTGAACATGGGGAACAAGGAGAGGGAATAAAGGCAAGGTGGGAGATACCTGGGAGAAAATTTTGGATGAAGAAGAGGACTTTTTATGTGGGCAAGACTTGGACATGATTAAAACCTGGTGCACAGGGACACAGGGATGGTGGCGAGCAGAGCACTCCTAAGAAGCGTGGAGAGGTGGGATCCGAGCCTGGGACAGGGTCAGGCTCCCCTTTGACAGTACCCATTCCACAGCTTTGTCTGAATGCTGCTTCACTAACGAAATAAGACAAGAGGAGGAGCTCCTTTGGAGAGTTCAGTTCCAATAGATTTCACAATGAGCTGAAGGAAAGGGGACTTACTTCATGAAAAGTAATTTGTTCAAAGGTCATTGTCAAAGAAACGAGGCCTCAGAGTAAGAGGATATCTATAGAATTTGGTGCAGAATCTGATTTTATGTTGTCACAGGGCAAATCTGGGTTGGAAGAAGGCTGTATGGAAGATGAAAATTACTGTCTATGTCTGGGAAGAGCCAATAACAGGCTTTGACAGAAACTGAGAGACATGGAAGCAGCCTTTTTTGTGTGTTTATCACAACGCTAAAAGCTCTCTTTTCCAGCCAAAGGAGGTATACAGAGCACAAGATGGGTTCTCCAGGATACATTAAATTCAGGAATGTCCAACTAAGTAGGAGGAGATGGCCAACCAAACAGGTAGAGATCGGAAGACACACTACTGCCTTCTAGCATTTAGCTGGGCACAGGCCAGGTGACTCTCCCTGTGAGACCTCATCTATGAGTCTGAGAGGACCTAGTTAATGAATTTCTACTTAGGCCCAGGAAAAAGACCACACACAAATTAATTGGTATTTAATAATAGTTCAAAGATAGGAGCAACTATATCTAAATATATTTATTTCTTTGAATCTTAGACTAATGACCTCAGTTATTTCATTTCCCTGTTTATATAGTATTTACAGTGTTTTGGAACTTTCTGAGTTGACTGCTTATGCATCATAATCGATTTCTCAAGTCACATCTTAGGTTTTATTTTTCAGATCTTTACACCACAGAGACATGTGAGGAGTTGGATGGCAAAGCTAGATCCAAGAGGCCAATGCTGACATGGGAGGCAGGGTAGCTCAGAGGAGAGAATAGATCTCTACAGGGTTCAACTCAGAAACCCAAGCTTATAAAATGGCATCACAGGTTGTAAAGAGGGGCAATACATTACATGGCAAAGAATGCTAACTTGGGAACTAACCTTTTACTACTGGCCTGCCCCTAACATATGGCACGACTCTGGGCAGTTTACTCAACGCCCCACGTCACTTCATGTGCAAAGTATGCACAGGTACTCCAGAATTGTTAAGGCCTATCTAGTTTAAAATCTCTTAATCTGATATATTAATTGGGATTAGTTTGATTCCAAGTGACAGAAACAGACCTCAAACTGACTTAAGTAAAAGGGACATGTAATTTATTGATTCATACAACTAACTGCAAAGCTACTGGCAACCCACAGAGCCCCTTCTGAGAAACGGGAAAAGGGACTCCTGAGTGAACATGTGACTTGGCAAGGAATGGGAGTCTGTGTATGAAACAAAACACAACAAAAACATGTCCCTTTCTCTTGGTAGAGACAGCCCTGCTCCCTGATGCACCAGATAGATTTCAGCCCTATTTACCCCTTTGGCTGGGAACCCTCCACAGCCCACAAATTGCTCAACTGCTTATGGTGGCCCCAAATCTAAGGATAACTTCTATGAAGTTCAGCTGGTTTTAGGGACTTAAACACTGTCACCAGGATTTAACGCTCACTCTTGCCTTGGGGCTCTACTTGCCTTTTGTGGACTTCATTCCTCTGTGGGTGTGTGTGTGCGTATGTGAGAGAGAGAGAGACAGAGAGAGGGAGACAGAGACAGAGAGTGTCACCATGCTGGGTCACATGTTGACCCCTTGGATCTGAGGGTGGGGCAGAGGTCCAGTCAAACCACTCAGAATGAGAGCAGAGGAATTCAGGGTGCTGCTCCTACAACAAGGGTGTGGATGTTGAGCTGGGAAAAATAATCCTTATCTTTTTATGTATCCCTGTAGCCCTCAATCAGCTGACCTAGTAGTCTTAGAAGAGCTGAGGAACTACTCCCCCTCCTGTCCCCACTCCCCAGAAGTGTTTACATTACCTGGAATGACACTAGCTACTGCCAACCATGCTGCGGTGAAATCTGTGTATTTGCATGTGTATGGTGCTGGGGCATCATTAATTGCCATAAGGCTTTAGAAAACTATTGGTCAATTGTCACCAACAAGAATACAAAATATTGTACAAATACAATACATGACACATGGTGTCATGGGGAATGGGTAAGTGAATTATAACATAGAAACTGAATGAAATATTGAGTGGCCATTAAAACAACAACTGTAAAGAGTGTATAACCAGAACACTAAGTGTTAGAAGGTATGCACAAAATTACATAAGCTTTTAATGATAACATGACATGTGAAAGCACATAGAAGAGGCCTTAGGAAGGGACATCCATAAATGGAAATCGTGCTTGTAGGGAGGTGTAAGAGGAAAGCCGTTTTGCCTTTCAATTTCTTATGATTTTGGTATGACTCTTAAAATAAATAAAATCTAGTCAGAGGGCAGCCCAGGTGGCTCAGCGGTTTAGCGCCGCCTTCAGCCCAGGGCATGATCCTGGAGACCCGGGATCAAGTCCCTCTCCCTCTGCCTGTGTCTCTGCCTCTCTCTTTGTGTGTCTCTCATGAATAAATAAAAATCTTAAAAAAAAAATCTAGTCAGAAAATTCTATGATTTAAGAATTACCATCTCAATTTCCTCATGAGGGTTTTGGATAGTTGACAGAGGTTGTACATAAAATATTTGGGAGCCTGGGTGGCTCTGTTGGTTAAGTGACCAACTGACTCAATTTTGGCTCAGGTCATGATCTCAGGGTTGTGGGATCAAGCCCCTCATCAGGCTCCAGGCTCAGCATGGAATCTGCTTATGATCCTCTCCCTCTGCCCCCCCCCCCCATTCACAGGCATGTGCACACACACTCTATAGTAAATAAATAAATAAATAAAACCAAGCAAATAAGCAAAAATGTGTCGGGAATGCCTGGCCCATACCGAGGAAGCAATAAATGTCAGCCATCACTATTAGGGTAATAGACTTAAAACACTGACTATACACCTATAGTAAGAGATGACAGAAAGTGACTTTTTCACTTGAGCCCTGACTTCTAATGCTGAGAAAGTGATTTCCCTTTGCCACACACGTCCCTCCCAAGTCACACTGCCTTACTCTGCAGATCTAACCTCAAGTGCATTCGATGGTGTCCTCAGAGGTTCCTGGTTGAGTCCTCTGACCTGAAGGGAGGCCCTCTTGGAAAAGTCTTGCTGGGAGCCTCAGAATGTAAGTGTCAGCCTAGATTAATACTGCTCCGGGGATAGGTAAGTAGCAGGGGAGGAGGCCAGCTACAGGGAAAGCGAGAAGATTAAATTTACTTCACAAAGTGAAAGTTTTAATCACCCAGCTCACAGGGAAATACATTCTCACCCTAGAATACATTGAAAAGAGCTAACTTGGGATGCCTGAGTGGCTCAGTGGTTAAGTGCCTGCCTTCAGCTCAGGGCATGATCCCGGGGTCCCAGGATGAGTCCCACAACGGGCTCCCTGCATGGAGCCTGCTTCTCCCTCTGCCCATATCTCTGCTTCTCTCTCTCTCTGTGTCTTTCATGAGTAAATGAGTAAAATATTGGAAAAAAAGAAAGAAAGAAAGAAAGAAAGAAAGAAAGAAAGAAAGAAAGAAAGAAAGAAAGAAAGAAAGAAAGAAAGAAAAAAGGAAGGAAGGAAGGAAGGAAGGAAGGAAAGAAAGAAAGAAAGAAAGAAAGAAAGAAAGAAAGAAAGAAAGAAAGAAAGAAAGAAAGAAAGAAAGAGAAAAAGAAAAGAGCTAACTTGTCAGCTACGGCTAAAGCTCAGGCTGATGTCACAAAATACGCTAGCCTGGGTGGCTTCAACAGCAGGCATTTATTTTCTCACAGCTCCACATGCTGGGAGTGCAAGATCAAGTTCCTACAGTGTTAGTTTCAGGTGAGGATGCTCTTCCTGGTCTGCCGATGGCTGTCGTCTCACTGTGTCCTCACATGGGAGTGAGAGACAGAGCAAGCTCTCTGGCACCACTTGCTATGGATGTGTTAAATCAGGGGGACCCCATTCTCATGACTTCATCTAATTACTTCCTTACTTCAAATACAGCCATCCTGGAGGGCTAGGGCTTCAACATAATTACTTTGAGAGATACACACATTCAGTCTATGACAACAGTCCCCTCCTTCCCCCACCTACATGCTTCTTCTCCAGTTAGGACTCTATGATCAGTTCTCAGGTACAGAACTATATTCAGACTTTCTTCTTTTAAAGAAAAAAAAACCCTATAGACTGTATGAGGTTTATTCTTTGCAGTTTTAAAAATCTTCCTGATTGTACTCTTCAACTTGTTTTTGTTATCATCATCATCATATTATTATTATTACTAAGCTGCTGCATAATATTCTAAAAAAGGAATTAACAGATCCTTTTAGCTACTTTATTATTTTTATCGAGAAATCTCTACACCCACCATGGGGCTTGAATTCATGACCCTGAAATGAAGAGTCACTTGCTCTTCTCACTGAGCCAGCCAGGTGTTCCCTATGAACTACTTTAAATAACTACCACCATATTGATAAACATTTAAGTCATTTCTGATCTTTCTTCCCCATACAGACAATTCTGCAATAAAAATCTTTACACATATCTCTGCACACAAAGGTGAATGCTTCTCTTGGGTAGATATTCAGAAGCTGAATTGCTGGATCACAGAATATGCACATTATCAATTTTAATAGATACTGGCAAATTGTCCTCCAAGGTGGCTATCCCATTTATATTCTCACTAGTAATTTATGAGGCTGCCTGAACCTCCTTGCCGACATCTGAAATGATCAAACTTGAATATTCTTTCTCAATCTCATGAGTACCCAAAATGTTATCTTATTATTTAAATTTGTATTTCCCCATTTGACGTGAAGGTGAGCATTTTCTGGGATATTTATCAGTCGAGTCCTTAAGCATTACCTCCTAAGTATTGCCTTTTTATGTGTTTTGACTATTTTTTCCCTATCAAATTGTTTATCACTGTCTTCTTGAATCTGTACGACTCCTTTCTATATATGTGAATTCTTTGTCTATTAGTTAGGTTGCAAATATTGTCTCCCAATCTGCCAACTGCCTTTTTTCTATGGTACGTTTTGCCTTATGAAAATTTTTATTTTGGAAATAGTCAAAATTTCTGACTTTTTTCTTACATGACGTTGCTTTTAGTATTACAAGGGGGCGTTTTCTGTGGCAAGATTGTAAGTATATACTCTTATGTACTCATTTAACTCTCTTATATTTTTTTCCTTCTACTTTTAGATCCTTAATCCATCTGGAATTTTATTTTCAAAAATGATGTGGGGTGGGAGCTAATTTTACTATTTTCCAAATGGATAGTCAGTTGTTCCAATGTAGGGAGTTGATTCTTTGGGGGGACGGAGGGAGTGGAGGGAGAGAGAGGAACTCAAGCAGCCTCTATACCCAGTGCAGAACCCAACTCAAGGCTCCATCTCACAACCCTGAGATTACAACCTGAGCTGAAATAAAGAATCAGATGTTTAACCAGTTGAGTCACCCAGGTGCCCTGGGAGCTGATGCTTTCTGTAGGGAGCATAAGCTCTAAGATGAAAATACACTTTTCTATCTCACTGTCTCTGGGATCCAGCTCAAAAGGAAATGAGCTGGTATCTACAGCCACACCCAACACTCTCCGGGAGAATAGGACTGTGTACTTGGAAGCCATGGAGCTCAGGGCTCATTTCTTCATGCAACTTATAGATTATAAGTGATATTTTAGTAAATTAAACATTAAACCTAAACTGAGAGATGACTTCAGCACTGACGCTGCTTCTTAAAAGCACATCATCTTTTCTAGAAATTAAATTATCAAGCCCTGCTTTATCTGTCTTATAATTAAGATTTGCCTGCCTCGGATTTCATTTTTGGTTGAATGAGCACCCATTTACATTTAAACAATTTTCTGAAGTTGTGCTAGAGGAAGATTCACCATGACGCCACATACATTTTGAACCAGACGCTATTTTGTTAAGTTAGCAGTAGCCTTAAACACTACATGCCTTGGGGATCCCTGGGTGGCTCAGTGGTTTAGTGTCTGCCTTTGGCCCAGAGCGCGATCCTGGAGTCCCAGGATCGAGTCCTGCGTCGGGCTCCTGGCACGGAGCCTGCTTCTCCCTCTGCCTGTGTCTCTGCCTCTCTCTCTCTGTCTATCATGAATAAATAAATTAATTAATTAAAAAAAAAACACCACATGCCTCAAGGAAGTTCTGGACTTCTATGTGTTTCTCAAAAGGGTTAGAACAAGGAATCAGCTGCATATAACACACATGCTTCTTTTGCCTGACTGCTCGGTGCAACCAGTGGTGGGGTGCCAGAGACCTGGCTTTGAATTCTATCTTACCCACCTTATGACCACGAAGCTTTGGCCAAATTTTCTTCTGTTTGGCTCCTCTGTTGAATGGGGACAATAAAAATACCTACTTATTAGAATCATTATAAAGACAAAATGAGTTAATGCCCACAAAGCTCTTAGAAATGTCTCCAGCATGACCAATGTTCAGAGTTAGGGGCAGCCTTCAGCCCTGCAGGTTCCTGCTTTCATAATGTCCCACTTTGGTCCTTCTGAAAAAACTTCCCATGTTTTTAGAGTCACGTGTCTTTTTCATTCTTACTACTTTTTCTTTTGTGTATTTTCAAAAATAGAGCCTTTGTCCCAAATTCGCTGTCAGAGAAATCTGGGGAATGTCTTGGTGGCCAGTCTGATGAGGAGAGCAACTGGATCTCCCTACCTCAGCTTGATTCCAAGACAATGTGAGCCTCCATCATAGATCTCCTCTCACAGTCACCATGAAAAGTCAGCTCTAGGTCTGCACTGCTCCTACTGCCACAAGGCTCTGAAAGCATGCTTGCCACATGGATTGACTGAGGTCTTTTTTTGTGAGTGGCACTGTGCTAGGTTTCAGCTGAGGAGCTAAGGCTCAGGATCTCGGGGCACATCTGGGTTTCCTGGGCCAACTCTATGCCTTTAGCACAGAGGCTGCCTCACCATTCCCAAAACTATATCTTACCAGAGGTCTTGACTTTATAGAACCCAGGCCTCCATCATTATTTGGGGGTTCCCCTGTGAGTACCACCCTGGAGAAAATCAGTTTGGGGAGTAGTTTGCATGTTTTTGGCTCTACCCTGACAACTGATGAAGTCTTCATCACCCAAGAATGGCCATGAAGGGCCTGGGGTCCACTTGTATGCCATATTAACAGAGAACTGGAGGTGGAAAGATTAGTTGGTGAAGATGCTGAGGATGCTGGGGTGGGTACTGTTCATTCTGGATAAGTCTCAAAGAGGTAAGGACAAGGCAGAGAGGTCCAGAAGGCAGGAGAGAGCTGGAGACCCAGCTGAGAGAGAAGCAGCACACAGCTGCAATGACAGTAAAACACAGGGAAGGATCACTGGAAGGGAGGGTCAATGTTTGAATGATAATGAAGAGAAACCAGGACAGCAGGCATGGTAGATGGCAGTGCCCCAAATCTACAAGGCAGGTCCTGTGATGTCGACAGAAGCGAGATGTTCCACTTTATCAAAAGATAAAAGATGCTAAAATGAGCTCATAAGCACTGTAGAAATATTTAATTTATAAAATAAAAACATGGGATCCCTGGGTGGCGCAGCGGTTTGGCGCCTGCCTTTGGCCCAGGGCGCGATCCTGGAGACCCGGGATCGAATCCCACGTCAGGCTCCCGGTGCATGGAGCCTGCTTCTCCCTCTGCCTGTGTCTCTGCCTCTGTCTCTCTCTCTGTGTGTGACTATCATAAATAAATTAAAAAATTAAAAAAAATATATAAAATAAAAACATAATGGCCGTATGTTATATACATTATACATGTTATATACATATGTATATATATACATATGTTATATATATTTTTTGTATGTGGTGTGGGTGTGAGCCTGAACATTATGTGAAGAAAAGTTTTAGAGATTATTGGAGAATGTTCCTGAACATGAGACCCACACCAAATGGCCCTACTGGCCCCTCCTCCCTGTCAAAGCCTGCCTGGGGGACGGTGGGCAGGGGATTTCACAGGGTTCAGCTCAGCCTAGAAGGGAGGCTGTTAGGAGCTGAGTGCCTGTGTTCTCCCGAAGAGTTCATACGTTCATGCCCTAACTCCCAGGGGAGCTCTCTTTGGAGTGGGGAATCAAGGTTGAGTATAGTCATAAGAGTGGGGCCCTTATCCAATGGGATCAGTGTCCTTTGAAGGTGAGAAAGGAGAGAGTTCAGTACCTCTCACAGGTAGGGAGAAAAGGCCATGTGAGGACAACAGGGAGGAGAGGCAGCCATGTGCATGCCTGGAAGAGTGCTCACCAGAAACTGAATCAGCCAGAACCTTGGTTTGGGCTTCTCAACCACAGAACTCTGTGAGAAAACAAATGTGTGTTAAGACAGCCAGTCTGTGATGCAGCATCAAGGCAGCCCAAGCTAACAGGGAGATCTGCATGGAGGCTATGATGTGAGTTGGCTCTCCTTTTCCTCTAGGTCTCTGGACAGGATCATGTGAATCACCACCCAGTAACAAGAAAAATCCTCTTCTGTCCATAGCAAGCATTTCTACTTCAGAACCTCCTAGCCCGGCATACCTGTTCCCATGCTCACCCTCCAACAGCAGGCACTGCCTCAAAGCAAATGGTATTGAAAACACAAACACACCGCAGGCTGCCTATTGCAATGTTAGGCAGAGAACCCATCAGAGAATTCTGTTTAGGGCCATTTCTTGACAGAGAGCTACTCGCTCTGCCCTGTGACGGAGTGCATAGCACCTGCACCCTGTGGCCCTTATATGACTGGCATTAAAAGTGGTGAGGTGCAGTGCTCCTCTCATTCCCTCAACCAATATTCACTGCATTTCTAGGATGTACCAGGTGTTGTTCAAGCCTAGAGGTCAGCCAGCATGGAGACCATGAAAGAGGGGAGGCCCAGGAGGGCAACGGGAGGCCACATGGCACTGGCTTTGGCTGTTGCTCCCAAGAACGTGGGAAAGGAAAACCACTGGATCATTTTGAGCAGAGGAGTGAAGGGATTTCATTATAAAAGTTAAAGGATCATTCTGGCTGCTCTTCAGGGACTGGAGCTTAGGGCACAGAAAACAGCAAGTCCAGAAGCAGGGAGACCAGTTATGAGGCTCTTGGAAGACACCAGATGAAAAGGATGGTGGTGGCCCGGACCAGTGTGTTGATGGTGGAAATGAGAAGGTGAGATTCTGGATGCATACATTATGAGCCAACATGATTTGGTGATGAATCAGATGTGACCAATGGGAGGATGAGAAGAGTCAAGCGTGACTCTAAGGGGTTGGGCCTGAGCACCAGGAAGGATGACATTGCGTTGAGATCCAAAGATAGGATACTGATAAGTCAAGTAGCATCACATAGGTCACCAACACCCAGTAACACACTGATGGGAACCCAAGAGTGCAAGGCTGATTTTCTCTCCGCGCTGAGTGAATGAATACTGCCGTGTAACATTCTTATTACAGCTTCTCTGTTCTGTTTTGTAAGAAAAACAGCTAAACATTTTCTACCCCCCCCCAAAAAAAAAAAAACTGGAAAAAGTAATGTATTGATTAAAGCTAAAAGAGAAAGTCTCCAAGGCAAGGGAATCCAGGGGACCCAGGTCAACACCAAATCATAATCCATTCAAAAATGTATTGTTCAGACTCTTGTTTGGAGGGTAGGAAAGGGGAAGACCTGGCAGTGGTGAGGAAGACACAGAGGGTCAGGGACTTTTTCAAAAGTTTGCTTGAACAAGAAAAGGCTTGAAAAGGCTATATTTGAAGAAAGGAAATGTCTCTGTTGCTTTGAAGCCTGGAAAAGAAGAAAGGAGCTATGAGGAAATGAATGTGTGTTTTTCTAAGAGTCTCACTAACAGTTCCTGACACAGTATTTAAGAAAATAGGTGTGTACGTTTTCAGTTCAAATGTAAAAATGTTAACATTCTAGTTTATATTAATAAGTACTTGGTTATGAATAACTGTATTTAAGAGGGTTCATGAGGAAAATGCCATCAAGCATTCATTCCACTTGTCTTAAATTGTGGGATAGTACAAATTGAGCGTTACAAATTAGTGAATCATCTGAAACGTTCAGGAAATACCGGAGAATACATTACTTATGTCAAAATATAATATTTAAGCTTATTTCAACCTACAGGTTATCTCTGAAAACATTCTTAAATCCAGCTCGTCAAGTGGCATCAATGTATTATGGGACTATTAGCTAGAGACCTGCCCACATATAAAATCCAACATCAGGTTAAGACACTAAGAAACCACCTTAATGTTTTATAGCTACATGTATAAGGGGGTTTTCAGGGGATAACTTTATATTTAATGACGTTATTTGTTAAAACTTCATTAAAAAATCGACTTTGGAGCATATTGGATCATTTTTTTTTTTTGGTACTTTCACTGTCTGCAATGATCCAGCCGAAGTTTAGATGTTTAAAACAGCTGTCTTCTGTTTTAAAGTTAAAGCAAACAAAACACCCTCATTGTCTCCATTTCTCTGGTTATAAAATTACTCTTAAATACACATTTATCCTAAACGGCCTGGAAAAAGTCTTTCCGTTGATAGCAATACAGTGTTTTCTCACATTATCTACAACCTAGATTTGGAACAAGTTGGAAGCCTCATTTTTTATTTAAGCAGGGGCCAGAACAATTCCCTCTTCCAGCCAGGCCTTCCACTACCTGGAAGCAAAGGCCCTGAAAACAGTTCTTCCCCCCAAAAAAGTTCTACTTTGCTTTTCATCAATCTTTTGGCCAAACAGCAAATTCCAAAGTGGTGTCTAATCATCTGGTTTATCTGGTTATGAAAGGTATAAATTACATTTCGGTCACTGTATTTTTAAACAAACTTATATCCAAGTAGGTACTTTTAAGTTTAACTGTTAGCAAGAAGGGCAATTAAGAGCATTTAGGTTGGAACAGCAAGCCAAAAACAAGGCCTGAGACAGCCTTGGATCTGTATTACATAACCAAAGACTTCAATGAAATGTAAAGAGCTTTTGTGGGGGGAGAAATGGAGTTCTGGTTTACTTAACGTTTATTGTTCATTCATTACCTTATTTCTAACCTACCATTCTCTTCATTTCCAAACAATAATCTGATATCAGGAGTGAATGGGGCCCCAGCTCCGCGGCGGTACAGTGGAGTGATTGTTACACCCGGAGAGGGTACCACCCGTGAAGCTATTCATGGAGGGGCAGACAGTTAATCACTGTTAGCGCTCCGGCTTGCTGGGAGAGCTCCGAGCTGTTCCTTGGAGATGTTCCTACACTGTTCTCCGTGGATTCAAATTGCACTTTATCTCCTTCCACAGGTCTTTCAGAGTTCTATTTATATTCTCATGGCAGCGTATTTCCAAGCATCTTGTTTTGTAATTGTGGTTATTTAGCCATCACTTACATCTGCAAATCCTTTTTTCCTCATTCCAAAAAGAAATCAGACACTACACAATAGAAGTTCGATGTTGGGGGAAAGCCTAGTTTTTGTTCATCTTTAGAACCAGAAACTCAAAACAACTGTCTAGTGTTGTGGGTTTTTTTTTTTTTTTCTCTTTCCATTTTTAAAGGGTCCTATCCCATGCAAAAACCTTTTTTTTTTTTTTTTCCCTACTGCAGCCTTGAAAAACAACTAACTGCTCTCACTAATCCACCACTCTTTTACGTGCCAAGCCCTTACTCTCTTCTAGATACTGGAGATACAAGAGAGACAAAAGAGATGGAATCCCAGGACTTTAAGAAGCTTCTGCCCTAACAAGAAAGAGAAGCATCCAAACAAATAATTGTACCAACAGTTAAGTCTAGTTGTGATATATGGACTAATTTGGAAGGGTACTTTGAACCCATAATAGAAAGGTATGATGTACTCTGCAATATCAGGGAAGCCTTTCCTGAAGGGAAAGGGATGTTCGGGCTGACATTTGAAGGATGAGCATGGGCTAACAAGGTAAAGAAGTAAAGAAGTGTTCCAGGCAGAAGCACATGGGCAGGTCTGTGGTTACAAAGCAGCATGGAACATTCCATTCATGGCAACATTGTGGAAGAAAAAAATTGATGGCAGCATGGCAGACAGAAGAGACCAGAGAGGTAGATGATAACCAAATCGTCCATTGTCTTGAAGGCTCTATGAACGTTTTGGGTTGCCAAAGTATTTTTAGCAGGGGAGTGATGTGATCAGATATTCATCTTTCAAAGATCACTTCAGCTACAATTTGGAGAATGAGTTCAAGGGCAAGAGTAATTGAGATATTACTTAATTTGGGGGGGAAAATCCTGCTATATACTGGTTCTGGGTACATACAGTATACATAAAAGCACAGAAAACTCAGGAAGATATTGCCCATGGAGAAGTGGAGAGAGGTAGGAACAGTATAGACTATATGGACATGAAGCTTTATATACCACTTTTCATTTCTTGAAATAAAGACAGGAAACATATATGACAAAATATTAACAGTTGCTAATTCTGCAGAGTGAAAATTGGGAGGTTCTATTATTCTCTGAAAATGTCTGTATCTTTCAATTTCCTCAAAAGAAAAGTAAATATTTTTTAAAGATTTTATTTATTTGACAGAGAATGAGAGAGAGAGAAAGAGACAACAAGCAGGCAGAGTGACAGGCAGTGGGGAGGGAGCAATAGGCTCCCCGCTGAACAGAGAGCCTGATTCAGGGCTCCATCCCAGAACCCTGAGATCTTGACCTGAACAGAGAGCAAGACGCTTAGCCAACAGAGCACCCCCCAGACGCCCCCCTGAAAAAAAAATTTAAAAAACAAACAAGAGAAATAGGAAGACAACAGGAAAGGGTGATGTGTTGTAGAAGTCAAGGGCAAAGAGAGTTTCACAGGAGGAGTGTGGTCCTATTCATCACTGCTTAGGATACAAATAAAATGAAAACTTTAAATATCCACTGGATTAACTGTCACGGATGTCGCTGAGGACTTCAGCAAAAGCCTGGTCAATGGAGTTGCTGGAGACAGAAGTCAGATGGAAAGGAGTAAATAGGAAAGGAGGAAGGAGCAGTGGTGCTTGTCACTATTCCTTGGTGAGGTCTGGTTTTTGAAGAGAGGAGAGAAGGGGTAGCTTGGAAAGTAATGGAGGACCCAAGGAGGGCTTATTTCTAAGACTAGAAGAGACCAAAGCTTGGTTACCTGCTGATGGGGAGATGCAGGAGAGGCGGAGAAAGAGCAAAGAATTTGTAAGTATAAAGGATCAAACAGAGGGATTAGCCTCCAGTTGGAGGAGAGGCATCACCTCCCCTGTAAGAGGAGATGTGTAGGAAAGAATGAGTAGAGGGGCAAAAAGTCCCCATGTGACAGACTGAGTTTTTAAAGAAGTGGGTGGCACCAAGGTGAAAACATCTGGTTAAGGGGAGAAGGTCAGAGCCTAATGAGAGAAAGGGAAGATGAGGAGGCTGTGTTGGACCAACTGAATTTGCTAATTGAAATTTTGTTCCATCAGGCCTCAGCCTGTAACAGCCCATATGTACAAACAGCCCTCTCCAAGGGTCCCCCAGGAACTCTTACCCACCAGGAGCTGACCATTAAGAAGCATTACTAGACCCCTAATCTCCCAAGTGCACTCGCCCTTTTTGTTTTAAAGCTGAGTTTCTGATCAAATAACTAGATGTGCTCTTTAAAAGGTTCCTGTGCGAGTTTACTTTTTAAATCTTTCTTCCACACTTTTCCCAGGTGATGTGGGGGGAAAGCAGGTGTTGTCATCACATAAAGTTATCCGAGCGTTTTAGGGGTAGCTCCCAGCACTGACACAAAACAAGCCCTGTTTTTCCTCAGCGCTTCCATCTGACTGCTGTCAAACGTAGTGGTGGGACTGACATGGAGGATGACAAAGATGATGGCGACACTAGTCTACCCTGACAGAGTGGTGTGTACCAGGCCCTAGACTCAGACTTGAGGTTCACACACAGCATCTCATTTAATCCACACAATCCCTGGGAAGCCAGGAGAAGGTGAATCCCCATTTACAGGTGAATCCACTGGGGCTTCTGAGAGGTAAGTGACCCAAGGTCACCGGTTATTAGGTTACACAAGCATAGGCCACCTCCAGGGACCTAGCGGGGTTTTCCTCACTCCACTTCATGCCCTTTAACTACAAAAGGGTCTAAATTTCCTTGCAGTCCTTACACTCTGGGACTCTTTAACCCCCATTGGCTTTCTTTCCCTGGAGGGACAAAGTAAATTGCAGACTTCAAAGGCTTTGGAAGAGCAGTGGTTTCACTGAAAAGTTAAGGCAGGCTGCTGGTAGAGAGTCTGAGGTGCACCGAAGGGGAAATGACATCATGAGGTTTCATCGGGCAGCCTCCCCACAGGTGCTCCCCTGAGGGCCTTGGGAGAGACACAATAGCTGGCTTTTCTTCCACCTCTGGGAGCATCCCTCTCCAGGCAGGTGGAAATGTAATCTCACCATGTCAGGACAGATGGGTGCCTCATTGGATGGTGAAACTTTGGGATCTAGCGATTGCCAGGAAGATTCTGGGTGGTATTTCTCGGCCGTCTGAAAGTTAAGTCAAATTCTTTTCTTCTTGTTTTCCATAACCTACAATCAGGTAAATTTAATCTCTTGCTTCTCGGCTCAGCGTTACTGCAAATTAAACATGCGAGTATTAATAATGGAAATAACTTCCCTTTTAAAGAATATATCCTGGAACTCGATGCGGGGGCATTTCCAATATATCCATAAAGCAAACAGGACAGCTTAATTGTTTGTTTCTCCAAGGAAAGAAGCTAAACCCGGAATTAATTTGGTTCAGCTTGTGAAACAATTCGTTTGCTCTGCCTAATTCTGCCAATTAAAGAACTTTTCCCAGACACAATTAGCATGGAAAGCAGCGGCTGAGAGCAAAGAAGGGGCCCCGACGACGCGGGCGGGGCGGAGGTGCGGGGTGAGAACCCCCGGGCCCCCGGGCTCGACCCTGGGACGGGGGGGGGGGGGGGGGGGGGGACCCGGCTCGCAGCGGCCCCGCCGTCGCCGGCCGGAATCGGGGCGTCAGAGAGCGCAGCTGAGGACCAAGCCGGCCCCGCCGCACCGGGTCCCCGCGGACGTCGCGGAGCCGGCCCCACCGCGCCCTCGGGACTCGCGGCCGAGGCCCCCCGCCCTGGGCCCGCTCCCGGGGCCGCTCGCCTGCTGCGGGGGCTGCGCGCGCACCTACGGCCGCGCCCCCCGCCGCCCAGGACCCGCGGTCCCGCTTGGGAAAGGTGGGGATAGCGGCCCCTGCTGGCGGCTCTGGCGAACGGCGGAGACGCGACTCCCTCCGGGTCCTCGCCACCTCTTCCAGGTGGGTGGGTGGGGGTGGGGGCGGGGGGATACATATACGGTAGGTACGGGGTGTTGTCGCATGTGCGTTTATTCTCCGCGAGTCCTCACGAGTGTTTGTACGTAACTTGAGTTCTCAGCAGGAACAGCAGAAAAGAGAACGTGGGCCCGAGCCCCAGTTAGGGAGCAGGTACGGTTTCTAACGCATTTCCTTGGGGGTACTCGGCTTAAGGGCACCTGAGACCCCCGTCCTCCTCCCACTGCCTTTCTCGGCCGCCCCCGAGGTTGTTAAATATCGCTCTGCGGGCTGCTTGGCCGCCCAGGGCTGCTCTCTACAGAGGCGTGTGGCTCCGGCCCGCCCCGTCTGCGAAGCCCGCTGGGGCGCGGGGTGCGCGGGCGCCGCGGGGACCGGGGGGCGGGGGGCGGGGAGGACCCGGCGCGGCGGGACCGGTCGGCACAGGCCCGAGGCTGCAGGGGTTTGGGCGGTTGCAAGTTCACGCGGTGGAGAAAGGCTGCGCCTGCCATTCTCCGTGTGACCCTAACAATAGCGCCGTGTAAGAAGTTGCGATTTGACTTCTTCCACGAGGGTGTTGGATTCTCGCTGGAACTGCCTGCGTCTTATTTCTGAAGTTTGCTTGTTTCTGAGGGCACCCCACACACCTCCTAAGTTTTAAAGCAGCTCATGGCCGTCGTTGACAGCACCGTCCTTTGTGCTACGGGGTACGTGCTCCCTCAGCGCGCTGAACATGCCGAATGCGCCTTAACCGCCAAACCGCGCTCCTGCCTTCCAAGTGTGTTTTTAACTGCACCGGCTTTTACCCAGTTCATCGGGGTGCGTAGGGCGCCCGTCACTTCTGGAATCTACCTCCTGATACAGTAATCAGAATTAGAAAGGCTCGTCGTTCACTTACCCTCATCCTTTAAAACTTTTCCATTTAAGAAAATCGATAAACAGATCCTTTCTTGTAACTCGCTCCTGCACTACGTCTATTTTTATTTATTTTTCGGATTTGGCAGGGCTCAGCAACGCTCCCCCCCTCCTCGCCGGAGCAGATGCGGGGTGGGGGCAGCCGGGGCTGGGATCCAGCCCGAGCCGAGCCCGCGGGGACCTCCAGCCGGCGCACGGCGGGGCCGGGAATCGTGGGGGAAGGCAGCCTCGCCGGCCGGTCGGTGCAAGGCTCCACCTGCAGCCGCGCCGCGCCGCACCGCGGAGGCTCTCCCGCCCCCCGCCACGCTCACTCACATTCACACACAAACACCGCGGCCCTCCTTTGGGTCGGAGGAGACGCCAGCCAGAGGAGGCGGGGTTGCAGGAGGAGAGTCCTCCCTGCGCAATCCAGTCCGGGACTTGGCTCCGCCCGGGCGCCTCGGCCTCTCCAGTGACAGAGGAGTAGTGAGCGGCTCCGGGTGAGGCTGCAGCCAACTCCGCTCCCCGCGCACTCGGCTGCCCAGGCGCTCGGGACGCAGCAGCGGCGCTTCTCCGCGGGGCCGACCGCCCGCGATGCCCGCCTAGGAGCAGCGGCAGCGGCCAGCATCGCCACACCCGCGGCGCAGCGCCCGCCGTCGCAGAGCGGGGCCACCGCGCGCCCCCCGCCCCAGCCCCCACCCCGCCCCCCACCCTGAAATGACTTGTTAATCCGCGCGGACACCACCGAAGGGACTCACCGGAGCGGAATCCCAAGTGGAATTTGGATTTGGAGAAGAGTTTCTTGAACATTTACTCCTTCCTTGTTGGGGTTTTCTTTTTTTCCCCCCTTTCCTTCTTTTCCCCCCTCTCCCCTTCTGCGCCTGTCACTGGAGATGAACACAGCGCGTTTGCTTCCCAGAAAGTAGTCGCCGCGACTGTTCCCCCCCAAAGAGACCAGCACACATGTAGGAATGACAAAGGCTTGCAGAGGAGAGAGCGCAGCTCGCGGCCCGGAGAGATCTCCTCGATAATGGATTACTAAATGGGATACACGCTGTACCAGCCCGCTCCGAGCCCCGGCCGCCTGCCCGTCGATGCACCGAGAAGGTACGGCCGGGGCGCCCCGGCGCGCCCCACCTCCCTGGCGGCCCGGCTCTGGGCGGCGGGTCCCGGGGCCGCGGCCGGCACGCGCTGTCGGCTTTGTGGTTGCGGCGTCTTATTTTGTCTGGTGTCTGTCTCCCGAGCGTTGCCCGGCCCTGGGGGAGCAGTCGTGAGCCCAGCCCGCCGCTCCTCTCCGCCCCGTGCCCGGGAGACCGCGGGGCTCCGCGCTTCGAGCTTCCCCACCCGCGCGGCGCACACGCCCGGCGCCGCCCGGTGCTGCCTGGCAGGGGGACGCGTGTGTAGGGCCCGGGGCCCGGGCTCACTTTCGGGCCAGCAGGGAGGGAGCAGAGAGGCCCCGAGAGGGTGGGATTCTCAGGAGCGCCCAGTCCTGGTGCAAAGGCGGGGGCAAGGGTTGTGCCCTCAAGGGCTGGAGGACGTTGGCTGGAAGAGCGCTGTTGGTGCCCAGCACCAGGGGTGGGTTCCGTGGTGGAAGAAGGGGCTCCGCAGAGACGGTGGGAAAGCGAAGAGAATCTTTTGTTGTGCGCTCGGGGTCTGGGCTGAGCTCTGTGGAGTGCGGGAAACTTGTAATGGCCCCGGTACCCGTGCGCCCTGCCACTTGGGGACATCCAGGCTTTCGCGGCCGCTGGCACCAGAGGTTCCGGGCTTTGTTTGCTCGAATGAGAGCCCAGGAACGGTCTCCTCCCGGTGTGGCGCGGTGCCCCCCGCCCCGGATCCTGTCCCCCGCTGCAGCTCCCTTCTGGCCGGCGAGGGCAGCATCTGTCGCGGCTGCGTCCCCCTCCGGCACGGAGCCCGCCACGCCGGGGCCTCACGCCCGCTGCGCCCTCCTCCAAAATCCAAGAGGTCCCTCTCTGGAAAGGAGTTGTCCCTGGAGGGGAAGGGTGGAAAGTCTTGCAAAAGATGGCCCAGTGCTTGCTACCCAGACAAGGGCTCTGGCCCGGCCACAGGTCCTGGGGGTCCGGAGTACTCGCTGCGTCCTCGAGAGCTGCGTGGCCGGCGGCGGGGCGCCTGGGAGCTGGCCCGGCAGTGCCCACCCTCCCCGGGTGACTCGGCGGGGATGGAAGTGTCCCTTCTCCAGAGTCTCTGCTTTTCCCCCTCAGCTCCCCACTGTGGCATACGGTGCAAAAGCAGGATCCCAAGATCGCTCCCTCTTCCCACACCCGAGAGGTACGGGGGGAGCCGGGGAGCGGTCCCGAACTTGTGCGTTTCGGGAAGGGAAACAGGATTCCGCTGTCTTTCCCGCTCCCGCGCCGCCTCCTTCTCCAGCACGGGGTCACTCGGCCGGGCGCTTCTGGAAAGTTTCTCTCAAAGCCTGGGCCGGCAGGCATGACGGGATTGGGGCGCAGCCTGTGCGGCCCGCGGAAAACCGAACCCGGAGGGAAGCGGGCGGACCGCCCGGGCCGCGGGGAGTTGGGTGCCGGCCCCAGGCCGCGGCTCCTCCGGCCGGCAGTCGGTCGGGATGCGGCCTCGGCGCGGCCCTTGCTGGGCGGCTGGAGAAAGCGGGGGGAGGCGGAGGGAAAGGAAGTTCAGGGGCAGGATTCAGGATGCTGGGGCGGCCACTGGACAGCGGCTGGCGCAGGGGCCCAGCGCACCAGCCCCGGGTCCCCCTGCGCCACGCGCGTTTTGCCAGCCGGCGGGGGTCCGGGGAGGACTGGGGCTGGCAGCCAGGTAGGTGTTCGTGGAGCGGGGAGCAGCTGCGTCTGCACAGCCGGGGAAGGCGCTGCCAGCCGCGGCCTCTGGCCCGTAGCGCCGCGGGCAGCCCCAGTGGCCGTGCCCGTGGCCCTGGGAGAAAGGTGGCCGCTGTGCCAACGCGGGGGCCAGTCGGGCCAGTCGGGCGGCGGTGGGATCGCTTTCGGCGTCCGCTGGATGGAAGTCAAGTTGCTCCTGACCGAATTTGATCCGTGAAAGGTTTAAAACACAGGCGAAGGCGGGCGCACAGCCACGAGCGCGCGCGCGCGCACACACACACACACACAGAAGCACGCAGATGCTCACACTTGTACGCACAACTTTCTTTGCCTCCCATCTGAAAAGATGTTTAACCCAGTTGCAGTGTTCCGCCAGCAGGTCTCCAGAAAGCTATGCAATGCCCCCCAGCGCTGGTTTTTAAGTCTTTCCGGGGTAGGAAGGTCGAGTGCTTCTGCCGGTCTTTCTTGAATCCTGATAATTGTCGGTCTTCCTTCAGACCTACGTCTTGGGCATCAAGTCCAATTCTGATGGCGCGGAAAGGCTATAGGTTCCAGACACATGAATCCTTTCTTTAGGCTTTTTCTCCCAAAGGAAAGATGCCTGTGCTCAATTCTGAATTAAAGTATCGTACTTTTTTTACACCATAATAACCAAATGGCTACCAGAGGTCAAGACTGCAAAGCATTTTGTGTCTATTTTTTATAAAACTCTGTTTAGTCTGCATGGAGCAGTTTTATGATTTACAGTAAGCTTTGATGAAACTACGCCAGGCACCAAAGTTAATTATTAACCTAACCTTAAATACTGTGTGGCAGAACACTGTCTCCACCTATTAACCTCAGTTATTTGTCAGAAAATAATTGCACTATTTGAATTTGGTTTACCCGTGCTTGTTTACACGGTAACTTTTATTTGAATCTTGAGTAACTCCTACTCTGTATTATTATTTTGCTTTTAGGATATTTTTGAATGAGGCACTTGGCAAACCAATCCGAAAGCGGGAAAGAATGGAGGTCAGGTTTAAAGCCTCATCTCTGTTACATCCTTTTTCAACTTGATGGAAAGGAAGCATTCTAGTTCCTGTGTCTTATTTACAGTGTTGGGGTGGTGACAGTCTTCCCAAAGTGCTGTGTTTTGTAACTATCACCCCGGAGAGATGGGCCACACTCTTCAATAATGCATATAGTCCTCATGTGTAAATGTTGAGCAGCCACCCAAAACCATAGTCTCAGGAGCCATCTGCAGAATGTACTTAAAACTTCTACTACTCTTAAATAGGTTAAGAATTCATTAAGAACTAGGATAGAAACCTAAGTAAATGTTGAATGAACAAAAGAAAGACATAGTCACACATGATTCACATTTCTCTGCTTAGAATGGACCTGCTGTTTTCCCCCCCTACAAAGCAGCTTCAAGTAAGTGATTATTTATTATAAAGTGGCAATAAGTGCAACTCTTTATTTACACACACAGCAACACACACACACACAAACACACAGACCTCAAGTTCTTTCCAAGCCTAGTGAATGCTTTTCCCATCATTAAAAAAATATAGCATTTGCATTTTGAGTGGGTGGGTAATATTGCTTAGTATGTTGACTCAGAAGGAGAGCAAGAATTAAGAAGACTGTTATCTTCATTGAATGAAAATAAGGCACCCAAATTAAGAATTTGTATTAAATTCAAAATAAATACTCATGCTTTAAAAGCAAATGGGTAATTGCACTCCCATGTGAAATGGAAGGAAAAATACCGTTTTGAAGCAGGAGGTAAGTCAGACACTTTACTACGGGTACATGGTGGTTCAGCTCTTTTCTGAGCAGGACAAAAGAGTGATCATGGGAGAAGAAGTTTTTTAAAACTAGATTGCCAAAAGCGAATATATTCTCCCATCTTATTTGTTTGCAGAAAGGAATCACAGAACAAGCCAAACTAATTGCAAATGCTTTAATTAAGCATCTGCCGTTTGCAGCAGTATAAAGCCTAAGAGAGACTGTGTGTCTCTCCCTCTGCCTCCCCCGCCCCAGGTTTCCACAATTTATTGTCCTCCTCCCCGGAGCGGGTGTTCCCTGGGCCCTGGGCGTTCGCACTCCCAGAGGAAGGTGGAGCCTGGAAACATCCTGCTGTGCCCTCCCCTATCAGTGATCAGTGTCCCCCACTCTCTCGAGGTACCCTGGAGCCAAGTCATCTCTGAGATCTTACTATTCCAGAGTGAAGGCTTTTCTCAGCAACTGAGCTATTCTCTGCCAGCAACCACATGGTTGCCTCTTGGGGATATGAGAAGGCAGGGAGGCATTTAATCCCTCTGAAATGGGCAAGTGAGATGTCATACCACACAAACCTCAAGGGGAGAAAAGCGTACAGGATACTGCTCAGCATGGGACTATTGCAGAAGAGTCCATACTCAAGGGGCTCCTGCTTTGTGAAGCTGGTAAGTTCTCCTAAAACTTTCTGATTCGGATTAATTCAGATTCCACTAATGGAGAGTATCCTCTAAAACTGTCAGGACTCAACACAATGTTTCCCAAGTAACCTCTTCACCCCAGACCTCTCTCCTGGGTCTCTCAGATAGCAAATCCTACAGGTTAGGTAGCCTTCTTGGATCTGATAGACATCTCAAACTTGACATGTTCCGAGCACCCAATTCTGGGTCTTTTCTCCCCTAGAGAGGCTTTTCTTATAACTTCCTCCATCTTGGTGAATGGTGGAACCATGCTTTGGGTTGTTCACTTGTGAAAACTTAAGACTTACCCCTTCACTCTTTGTTCAGACCCACATCCACTCCAGCAGCAATGCTGTGGGCCGCTCCTTCAGAAAGCGCAGGGGCCTCCTCCATAGTCGTCCACCTCTGGAGCCCTCCTGGTGCCTGAGCCGCTGCCTTCTCCTGCTGGGTGACTGTGCCAGCCTCCCAACTGGTCTCCCTGCTTTGCTCTTGGCCCCCTACAGTCTCTTCCCCACACAGCAGCCACAGTGATTTTTTTGGGAAAAAAAAACAAAAAAACACGAAGCCAGATCAGATCACTTCCGCTCAGATGCTTTCCCATCTTCTTCTAGAAGTCAAAGTCTGACCTACAACCTTTGTGGCCCAAAGGGATCTGGGATTTCCACCCCTCTTTAGGGCTACATGACTATGCCAGACGTGTTCTCTTCAGGGTCCATTGCATGCTCTTCACTTCTGCTCTTCCATGGCCTGGGATGATTCTTTCCCCCAGATAGCTGTGTGGTTTGCTCCTCACATTCTTTAGGTCCCTGTGCAAATGTCACTCTTGCAGTGAAGCCTTTTATGATCACCTGACTTTACTCTTTCCTCCAGGACTCCCACCCCCACTCCCCCTGCCTCGTTTTTTCCCCCTTCTCACTTTTAACAGCCCGACAGATTATATGTTGTTCTCATTTATCTTCTTTCTTCCACTAGAACATAATACCACGAGGAAAGACTTTCAGGTGTTATTCACTGCTGTATCTCCAGCCCCTAAACCTGTGCCTGGCACACCATAGGCCCTTTGTAACAAGGATGTGTTCAGTCAGTTAACTGATTAATCAATCCATCAAGAGTGACTCTTTTTACAAGCATCTAATTTTTCTTTTTTATCTGATCTTGTTTTTCTTATGTTTCCATCCAATGACATACTTCTTTGCGTGTGTGTGTGACAGTCTTCCATGTACACAGGTGATTTGTCTCATGCACCATTAGTGGAGCATGCATGGCGGGTTGTTTTCCCAGTCCTGGTGATGGATTGGGGACTGTGAATTCCCACACCTTCACCCAGTCCCCTTCTGTGGCCAAGAGCACACATCTGTGGTACACCTGGTTGAAGCTGGAGGGAATCTGAGTTTTAGGTAAAAGCAACTTGCCAAGAAACAGAGCTAGGAAGATAGCCAGCACTTATGGGGATTGAGCTTTTGACCTTGGCCTCATTTGTTCTGCATTCTAACCACTGGCCACAGATCCGTTGTGCTTTTTTGGAGTTTGCTGATAGTACTTTTTAAAATCCATCTTTCCAGGGGCACTTGGGTGGCTCAGCAGTTGAGTCTGCCTTCGGCTCAGGGTGTGATCCCGGGATTCGGGATTGAGTCCCACATTGGGCTCCCTGCGAGGAGCCTGCTTCTCCCTCTGCCTGTGTCTGCCTCTCTCTCTGTGTCTCTCATGAATAAATAAATAAAATCTTTAAAAAAATCCACCTTTCCGACAAGAGAAGATAGTATGCTTATGAACCCACATTTCTGCCCCCTACTGCCAGTACCATGGTAATTGTAGTTGAAGATCCTCTACCTGGATGTCCTGAGTTCTAGACTCTTATTTGGACAAGCCACTTAACCTCTCTAAAGCTGCATTATTTTAAACAAAATTTGTGAATAGTAAACCTATGCTTCCCACCTTGTCAAGACTGTTGGGAGAATAATTTGAAACCACAAATGTGAATATTTGGTAAGATGTGAAATGCACTCTGCAAACTTGGAAGGGTATGACGCTAATTCCTTTCTACCTACCCCAGACCCTGGGCCTTGCAGAGATCTTGCCTTACCGTCTACTAAATCATACAAGAAAGATTATATTCTGTTGGCATCACATTTTAGTATAAACCACGCGATGAAATTAAATAAGATCCCCAAATTCATTGGAAATTCACAGTCTTCATAGAGCACGGAGAGCGGCAAACCTATTCATCAGAATGCCAACTGCCTCAAGTGACGATGGCTTTTCAGTGTGACCATTAATTTGGGCAAGGTCATGGGAGTGGCACTCTGCCAGGCATTATAAAAGGTGAGGGCATTGTTTTTGCTGAGGTAAGCCTTAAAATAGTTCATGTCAGTGTAAGCATTAATGTAGAACAGACATGTCAGGGTGAACCAGGGGTGCTAGGAGAGGAGTTTTGATCCTTGCTGTGACAAGGGCGAATTCACTAGGATATTGAGACCTCAAGTTTATAAATGTGAAGGGACTGTCACAGGAAGGCAGTGGGCAGCGACGGGGACAATGCAGAGGCCGTACTCTGTAGGCAGATGTAACCCACTGATTTGCGGCCTGTTTTTTTTTTTTTTTTTTTTTTTTTTTTGCCATTTACAAATAGTGTGACTTTGAGCCAGTTACATCTCTGCCTCAGTTTCTGTAAGATGCTGGTATGTCGCTAATGTCACGGCTGATGAGAGTCAATATGGTAACATCTGTAAAATTCATAGCACAATATCTGACACAGGATACCCGCTCATTAAATATTAGATGTTATTTTTATTTGGGGGATAGAAGTCACGGAGAGTGCCCTGGTGGGGAGAGTAAAAAGGAAATGGTCACAGAAGTGTAACAGATGGTACAAAGGAAGCCGCCTCTGGACTAGAAGTGAACATTCACACCATGAGCTGGCCACAGCGCCAGGGGTTTTCAGCTGGGAAGCATGTGAAAGAGTCACTTGTGTGAGAAGGGGAGTTGTGATCCTCTTCCTGACTTTGGATGCTGAAATTTCACACCCAAAATACGGAAGAAAAAACATTATACCAATAAAACCACTGTAGGCAGTATAAGACTTCACATCAGGTAAGAGCCTAAAGGATGACTGCTTAAAAAAAAAAAAAAATGATAGACTTCACTTACTGACATCTAAAAATAAAATCCACAATTTGCATGCGCTAAAGAATCTGAGAGCAGGGATCCCTGGGTGGCGCAGCGGTTTGGCGCCTGCCTTTGGCCCAGGGCGCGATCCTGGAGACCCGGGATCGAATCCCACGTCGGGCTCCCGATGCATGGAGCCTGCTTCTCCCTCTGCCTGTGTCTCTGCCTCTCTCTCTCTCTCTGTGACTATCATAAAATAAATAAAAAAATTTAGAAAAAAAAAAAAAAAAAAGAATCTGAGAGCAGCCTGTAATGTTGGTTCAGGGATGAGCTGAATTGACCGCAAGGACCCTACCTGTCATGGAGAGAAGCTTGTCTGCTGACTGCTCCAGGAGGCTGTAGCTAGGCCTTCTACCAGAGGGCCTTCATGGTGGCCATCTACTTGCTGGATTGCAAACCCTGCAATCCCTGGCCAAGCCCAAATCAACTGGTTTGGGAGAGCATTGAGTTTCCACGCAGAAGCAAAACTCCACCTTCCCCACCAAATGGAGCAAGTAGTTAGTTGGTGATCCCATAGGAGCTAGCATTTACCCTCCTGACTGGTACAGTGTCCTATTACCTGACATCTGACTCAAATGGTAGTCGTAATACAAGTTCTTATCAGGGAGAAGAATCTCACTTCTAAAAGACATAGAAGAAGGGGCAATAAATTGGTATAATCACCACAATTCCCTGATGGACTCTTCTTGGACCCAGGGGGAGCAAGACGCTCCCTCTGTGGCTTACTTAGAATAACAGTTATTTTCATCCAGGAGGAAAAAAAATTCTTTCTTAGACTTTGTAAGTAGAAAGAGGATGTCAGGAGAGTGAAATAAATCAGCAATTAACATGCCCCAAAGAGGGAAGGGCCAGGTCTTTCTAGCAGCAAGTGTGATGACTGGTGCTTTGAAAATAATGGTTAGACAGGTATTTCCACATCCGGCTCATAGACCTGAGGCTTTCATTTAACATGACTCGGCACTTTCTAGTGGTTTCCAACTAACCTATAATTGCTGTTTGTAGAAAATCTAATTCAAAGAATCCACGCCAATTAAAAAACTGGGAGAAGAACCACTAAAACGGATGCTCTTTCACAACACTCTCATGCCTTCTGCACCCACCCACCCCCATGTTTAAAACCAAGCCTTTGCCATGATTTGATTGGAAGCATGTCCAGAACACAACCGGATCAGTCACTGAACACAATGAAAACATGCCACCAGAAAAGAAACATTTTAGAAACTGGGAAGAAATAAAGAATCTATTAATTATGGTTGGATGTCAGATAAGAGTTTTACAGACAAGCTTTCTGGGATGGATCCATTCTTCTTTCCCTTTTCCTCTTCCTGAAATCTTTTTTTTTAAGGAGAGTATTCAATCTTTTCATTAATATTGCAGCAACACCAGTGCTTCCCCACCCTTTCCCCAGACTCCTACTGTCCTTGAATGAGGAAACTGAGAGAATACTGATTGAGCTGGTGAATGGAAATGTTCCTTTCCTGAAAATGGAATGCTTTATGAAAAACTGCATTCCACACACACACACACACACACACACACACACACAACTCCCCCCCCCCCCCAAAAAAAAAAAAAAACAACACCCCACTCAGACAATCCAACAACTGTCTCTCCTCCTTTTTATTTCGGAGAACCACATGACTCCACTCATGTATTTTGGTGTTTGAATGCATTTGTTCTTAGGCCTCAAATACCCAGGTGGAAAACCAATCTATTAAGCCTTTCGTTATTCCAAAAACGTGAGCATCTGAGTTACTAGGAACATTCTCATCTCTGCAGGGTGAGCGATAAATAGAAACCAAATTGTTTATAGCATTCTAAAGTGGAGTATATGCAGCAGGATGGCAGTTGGGTGGATTTTTACAAGAAGAATACTTGTAAATGGTTTGCGAGATGGATTCCGTGCTAATTCTTCTCGTATCATGAATGATGGCCCTAGCTAGACACTGTCGCTGGGATCTTCATCTATAAATCATGGAGGCTGCTTTCTTATTCGGTTGCCATAGTTTCAATGCCTCAGATAGTGTTGGGGTGTCTTGGGAAAGGTTTGAGATATACTGGGGCTTGCAAGCCTTGCAGTTATTTTGGCAGTTGTGGTGCTCTGAAAAGAACCGAAAACCGCTTCTCGTATAATTCAGTGTTGGATTAAAAGAGGCAACTTCTGAGTGTCTCTCTGGACCTTGTTATGTGCACATCCAGCTGATATTTACTCCAGGATTTGCCTCATGCTCAGTCTTGGCTGGTTAAAAAAAAAAAAAATTACTGTCCAGGGACTGATGTCACTTTCATCTTTCAACAAGAAAGCCAAAGGGTGCGAGCTCTTCATTAAGACTATTCACAAATGTGGAGGTAAATGAGGGCATTCATGGCTCTGCTCAAAATTTCAGGTTCATAATTCGGGTTCGGCTCTGCAGATGGCTAAATAAATAGAATGACCTCAGGAGTGCTGTACGTTGTGCTTTGGTATGGCAAGGGAGACATGCTGTGCTTTACCTAAGATTTAACCTCCATTTTTTGTTGTTGTTGTTGTTTTTTTTTTTTTTTTGTTTTGTTTTTTGTTTTAGGGTGGATACACATTGCTAAGGAGCTAGAGACCATTTCACTGTATTTTGTGACAGTGGCCCACAGGGCTCTTGAGTATCTGAGCTTTTCGTTTGTTTGTTTTCCTTTCTGTAATTATCATCTTTGGCTGTTTTGCCTTTAGGTTTGTGACTTCAGGGCTGATTAGGAAAAGCTGTCCAGTTGTGGATATATATTGGGTGACCGAGTCAAGAGTAAGATGGGGAGGAGTAAGTTGCTGCAAGAAGGAGATACACACACTCAGTGATTTATGTGCTTCGTGGGTGATGTAGAACACAGCTTTCCTTTGTTAGGTACATTTGGCCTTGTGTAACAGATACTGGTACACTTCTTAATGCTTTAATTCCCATTTCTCAAGTGGACTTTCAAGGACTCCTGCCATTCGAAGCCAAGCCATTTCATTCCTTTGTAGATTAAAACATAAAATAAAACAAGCGCACACTTGAAGCAAACAGCACCGAATTCAGGACATGCAAGGCGTCAAATAAAAATCCAGGCAGAGTCACAGGAACAAAACCTTGAATTCATTACAAATGGGTCTAATCTAGAAAATTAGTCACTTTTTTCTTCCCTTACTAGAAAATGACTAGTTTTTATTGCAGGGTGAGCTTCAAAAGCAGCCGTTTTACATTTCCCCAGACCCAGCCTGCCAACATTTTTGTGTAAGATCAACAAGCATTTTTCATGCACGTGCCTATTATATTGACCCCCCCTTCCCTATGCAACCACACAAAATGATTGATTTTAGAGGCCAATAATTTCAAGTAAATTAAAAGGATAACATGGCCTTAATTGTTACTGGCTTCACCAGGCTTCTGGGCACCAGAATTCCTTGAGGAGAAACACTTTTAAGTGTCACAGCAGTTTCTGATCATGTGGTCTGGCTTACCCATAGGCTGCAATTATCCACACACACTCCCCCCACACCCCAACCTTTCTTCCCCTCCCCCTCCAAATTCTCTGGGAAGCAAAGAAAACACGTATTTGTGAATTCAGTATGATGGACCTCTGGTTATTTGGCATAGTCTTGTTCGTTTTTCAGTGTTCTCCTAAGTGAGTTGTTTCTTGGGGATTTTGTTTGTTTGTAAGATTTTATTTATTTATTTATGCATGAGAGACCTAGAGAGAGAGAGAGGCAGAGACACAAGCAGAGGGAGAAGCAGGCCCCGTGCAGGGAGCACGACATGGGACTCGATCCCGGGTCTCCAGGATCCCACCCTGGGCGGAAGGCGGCGCTAAACCCCTGAGCCACCTGGGCTGCCCTGTTTGTTTGTTTTTTGAGGAAGGCTTAGTGATGAGGAGGAACCCGGGGAACTAAGATCTCAGATCAGAAGCTTTTTCTTCATTGGAAGAAGAGTTTGTATGAATTCAATTTGCTGTCCTCCTGACAATAACAAGATGGTGATTACTCTTTGGCGTCCGGGCAGACACAGTATTGTACACATAGCCTAAAGAAAAGTAAGCAGTACTTTTGTGTGAATGTCAGTCAGATACAATGTGGACTTTAATTAACCTTAATTAATGATTTCTGATTACAGATTTTCTTTTGTGCCTCCAAGACGCCAGTGCCTTGGAGGCTGTATTTTGGTGGAACATTTTCAGACAGCAGTGACTCCAACATCCTTCTGTTATCTTGCCATGCAAACCATACTAGGTTCTTATATGAAAAGCGTGATTCTGTATCACTTGCAAAATGGTCATGCAAAGGAAGAAATATCATTTGAGGAACAACTGAAATTTGTAAGTGATCCAGAGTACTTTTAATCTTTAGGGGAACCATTTTTAATTTTCTCAAAACTGAGATTTACTGGCTCCTAGAGGGACTGGATGCCCTTCCTTCCCAAGATCAAATGGGACTTTGAGTTCTTTCAAATGAAAGAACTGGGGCAGTGGGCCAAGTGGCATTTCCTTTGCCCAAAAGTACCTGTTACCATGTGCTAAACATAATGATCAGGGAATACTATAAACATGGGAGAGAAAAAGGCCTTACTTTTGGTTAAAAGTACTTTTTCCCGTGGCATGAGTTCTACAACAGATATCAAGAAGCTGAATTATAATGTTAATGTGCTACTTAGGTTTGACTTTTAACTAGAGGGTCTAATAAAAGTTAGGTATAATATATTAATTAGATTATAAATTTCTTATTAATTAAATTTTCGTGTGAATAATCATTCTGTAGCTTATACAAGATTCTAATAGCATATAGCCCATCTAGTTTAGCATAATTTGTGCTTATGAATTATAAATGTTTAACTTTTTACAGTTAAGCTTACCGATCTATAAGCATCATAATGAGAAATTACCTAAATTAAACTGATGTGCCATATTTGCTGTACTGTGTTCTAGGGTAGTGATTATCTAAGATAATTTTCAAGATGGTTGTCTCATTGCATGCAATATGGTTTTACTTTTAGCGGAAATAAAATGAACCCAAGATCTCATGCTTGCCCAGTCAAGGGGAGATGCTAATGCTATCAAAAGTAGAAAGAACAGAGTAGTTTCCTGTGTAGCCAAGAAAAAAAAGGTAACAAACATCTCTTGGATACTTTTCTTCTTTAAAGGGATGTACAGAGTACAAGGGAAGGTTTTCTATTCAAAAGTCAACTTGTATCTACAAGGTGTTTCCTCTCATTTGTGATGAGGGGAAGTTCACCATGTTGAATATGCTGATTAATTAATTCTCATGGGATATCTTGGAGGGTGGAGCTTTCATGTCCATATTTTGTCATGTCCAGAACATAAGACCTGTTAATATTGCCCAAGCACATCCGCTCCCAAGAATGAAAAGGACAACATAATTGCCTCTGCTGTTAGAAAACAGCCACATCCAGTTCCCCAGCAGATCCTACAACATGCCAGGTGTGCAAGAGGAGGCTTTGAAATGTTGTGAATAGCTTGACATTATCACAATGTTATTGAAATGCAAATTCTTCTGAGCACAACTTGAAAAGGTTTTACATGTAGGACTAGGACAATATCTTTTCTTGCCTGTTGTCGACCATACCTAGTCTTAACTCAGAGTGCTTCTTCTATTAAAAGTCCTCATAAGCATTTGCATATTTCATTGTTTCTCACTGCCCGTGTTTCAAGTGAAGACACATCTTCCCCAGGGCGGCACCTTTTGGGGCCCTTTTGGGGAGAGGATGCACTGGCCTCCAGCAACGAGGTACAAACACAGGACTGTGTGTCTGCCTTGGAAGGAGTCTTTTGCCGGGTTGCAGATTGCATTCAGAAAACAGGTTAGCCGATAACCATCAACCTCAACAGTATTTAACGGTGTTATTATGAATAATAAAGGCCTTATTTATATCATAAGGATATTTTTCAAGGTGCTCTTATAAACATTGCCTCATTGGATACCAACAACATGGGTTAGGCAGGGCAGGGATTTTGAGGCCCAATTTAAAGATGAGCTAGCTGAAGCTCAAGGAGATCAGGTAATTTGCCGGTGTATACCTCTGGTGAGGGAAGGGCTTGGGACAAGGTCCCCAACATTCGGAATCTGCGTTTTGCACTCCTCCATGCTGCTGCACTGTTTTCTCAATGCTTTAACAATTCCGAAAACTGATGACTGCCTCCCAACCACAGACATCGTCCCATTCTGCCTCTTTCGCAGGTTGAACGGTGACACAGAACAAGTTCAGGAATAGCTTTCCAAGGACTCCACCTGTGGCATCAGTGCAACTGGAACATAAGTTCCTGCTTCTCAGTGGAGTGCCATTTCAGGACACTGTCCCCAAAGGCTCTTAGGGTCTGGACGGTCATCTGAAAGGAGATCAGTTGAAAAGTGGAGGATGTTTGAGGATGTTTTTGAGGGGGATTCTAGTCCTGTTTTATAGAAGGAATACAAAGAAAGAGCAACGTCAAGGTGCAAACTCTGGTGCAGGGTAGACCTCAGAGGGGCAGAAAGTTGAACCCGATATTGTGGTAGGAATATCCTCCTGGGGCTTGTAACTTGGACCTAATACAACAGATATGTGTTTTTAGCAAGGTATAAATAGACAACACGGGTGTATCTTCCTCTCTGACAAAGGTCATTATATTCCTGAGCCAGGCTACCAAGTCTAGTGAAAGCAGCAGTTCTGTTTAATCCAACAGATTATAGGCAAGTTCTGGGTACTGCAGAGACATAATGATGACGGAGTCCAGAATTTACTGATCAGCTGTGAACCCAGTATAGGCCAGACACTGGATCCACGTTCTAGCAAGGAAGGCAGATACGTGAAAAATCACTTTGGTGGAGTGACTATTCTCCATTCCTAAAGCAGAGTGTTTGCTCAGCGAGGTACTTAGTTAATTAGGGATGCTAAGAAGGCCAGGAAGGAGAGCTCTATCCAGCCGGGAGTTCAGGCAGGACTTTATGAAGGAGGAGGCATCTCAGGTGCTCGAAGGAGACTCCAGTAGGTGGGAATGGATGGGAGGAAGAGCCGTGGGTCTAAGGGAAAAGCAAGAGCAAAGGCCCATGGCAGGGAAATGGAGGACTTGGTCTCAGAGCAGCCAGGGGTCTTCCTGGCCTACCTGGAAGCCTGAGGATGGAAGGAGATTGAGAGCACCCTGCTGAGGGCTCCCCCCTGCTCCAAAGGGGGACCTGGAGCCACAGGCGGTTGAAGCTTCTCAGCAAGAAGATGACATCATCAAATGCGTGTTTTAGAAATATGAATCTGCTAGCACTGTGAGTAGAAGAAAGGAAGCAGATTCTGAGTGTGTTGGCAAGATACAGCCGTCAGGACATAGGGACCAGTTGGACATGTGGGGCAAGAAAATAGAAAGAGGAAAAATTGCTCCAAGCTGTCATATCTGGGGAGCTGAGAGGATCATGGGGGCCAGTGAACTCAGGTTTTCAGACAAAAAGAGTTCATATTTCACAGCCATCACATCCCATATTTAAATGACACATAATAGCCCAACACAGAGCCTTGGCCCTAGCCCTACCGTGCTCACACCCAGCTCTGTAAAGGGAGTGCTAAAGATTTTGAAATTAAGAGTGTTTAAACGGTCACATTTGGCCTGGCAGCTGGGGCCACTTTCCCCAACATCACGGTAACAGGAGGGGGATAATTGGAGGAGAGGTGAAGCGGCATCCCGCACATCTCTAAAAACAGGTTACACAAGCGTGGGAGAGGCAAGTTCTGATGGTTCACTCCTGCAAGATCAGGGCGCGGATCAAGCCGCCTGTTCCTTGTCTTTTTCATTCTGAACAATTTTACTTCATACAAGTATCTGAGCTCTGAAATTAGACGTCCGCGTGTTTGTCCCACTCCATGCTGGGCATCTTTTTATGTGTTGATCTCTTAAACTGCCTTGTACAGCTGAAATGTTGCAGATGACGTAATTCGCAAAACACAAATAACACCTAAATTGTGTTGTTTATTTAATAAGACAGTGTTCACAGACAGCTAGGCCTTCTTATCTGCTGAGTTGCGCTAAAATTGAACACTGCTTATAAGAAAAAAAAATGTGTTTTATAAGATTTCACTTAGAAGAGATGGATCTTCATTACATCAGTATTGAGGTATCACAAGTTTTATTTTGTGGTTTCAACCTTTAGGGTAAGGGTCAACCACAGAGCGCAGCCGTCCAGCAGAATCCCCCGATGTCTTTAAGAGGTGCAAATAAGTAATATTAATGCCATAAAAAAGAATCCTAAAAAGATGACTGTTGTTTTCTATTTACCCTTCCCATCATATTCTTCTTTCAGGGGTCTCTAAATACAACTTGTTTTTTTTATTTTTTCTCCATTTTTTTTTTATTGGAGTTCAATTTGCCAACATATAGCATAACACCCAGTGCTCATCCCATCAAGTGCCCCCCTCAGTGCCCGTCACCCAGTCACCCCACCCCCCCCGCCCACCTCCCTTCCCACTACCCCTTCGTTTCCCAGAGTTAGGAGTCTCTCATGTTTTGTCACCCTCACTGATATTTTCACTCATTTTATCCCCTTTCCCTGTATTCCCTTTCACTAATTTGTATATTCCCCAAATGAATGAGACCATATAATAATGATTGTCCTTCTCCGATTGACTTTCTAAACACAATTTATAACGGGAAAGTTTTATTCTGTATTTTAAGAAAAAGTTGAATAACAGAAGTGAAACAAAACAGGATGAGTTTCATCAGGCAGCTCTAGCAAACTAAGCGAGTTTCTAGGAGGGAGACCAGTTTAGGTCTTATTTTAAAGGCCAATTCAGGTGAAACGTTAGGGAGTTATTTCATTATGTGAGGACCCAATATTTGAGTTGGTGTCAGAATGCTGAGACCCAACTATAGATTACTTACCTATTGGCATAGGCCAAATTATTGCTTTGGTGTCCTAGTACTTGTTTCCAACTTGTAGGCTGCCCTCTAGTGTCACTTAATCTCAACACAAGCACTTTTGTTCAGCTCCCACGAAAGGTGAAAAAACAATACACAGGATCAGACCAGCTAGTCAGCAGTTAACCCCACCCAGCTAGACGTCGGCTCTAAACACAGTGTCAAGAGGCTGATGACACCTGCTTTGAAATACTGTGAACAAATGTAAAGATGCCCATCACCAAAGCTCTTGGGGATAGAGGACAGTACTGTCTAGAAAAACGCACCCTGATGACCAGCACTCTGAGGTCCCAAATGCAAGTCAACTCCCAAATATGAAGTCACACACTGAACAAGAAGCATTAGGACATTACGAATTTCACTTCTGTTTTCTGTTGGTGTGTGTGCAAAGGAACGATCGATGATAAAATAAGCCCTGACGAAGTACGTCTGAAAGGCCTCCCGGAATAAGTTGAAATAAAAATGACAACTGTCAGGGGATAAGTTTCAGCCACCAATGGATGGGAGGCGTTTGTCCAGAGAGCCACAAGGTCTCTGGCGTAATTAGCCCTCAGGGAAGAGGTCTCCCAATGTCAATACACTGCCCCTACTCCCAACCTTCAAAGACTCAACCCCAGCTCTTTGTAGATTGGCCTCTGAAGATATTAAGGAGAGATGCATGCACTGCAGCCTCAACTGGCACTCTCTGACAGTAGTGCCAACTCTGGTTTTTTCTTGGATGTAAGAGTAAGCATACTCCGGAGTCTACAATCAGTGGAGGGAGTAAATTTCGAACTCTGCCTGTACCGTGTTGGCATTCTCCATGGGGTAGGAAGATAACCTGGCAAGATTCAAAGCACATCCAGCTCATAGCAGCAGAATGCCTGACACGAATTCAATAAAAATGGTGACTGATGATAATGATGGTTTCCCCACAGTTTCAAGACTTGCATTAGCAAGAACAAGAGCACAGCAGTGCTAGACACAGAGTGAAGCTGAAGGTCAAAATTACACCTGGGAGTCAACTTCTTTTCTTCTAGAGGGCTAACACGAGGGAGTAGTTAAAAGTATGGTGTTTCCTATTCTACTGGCTGTGATCTTGGGAAAGTCACTTAACCTCTCTGCCTCGTTTTCCTCATCTGTGAAATGGGAATACTAACAGCGCCTACCTCATAAAGTAATTCTGAGGCCTAAATGTGACTGTATATGCCAGAACAATGTCTGTACGTAATAAGCACTCAATAAAAATTAGCAATTGTATTTTGACAACAAGTCCTCTTACTAGAATTGGCTAAATTCAGTATTTTATGTCACGAGCAGGGTATGGTTCTTGGCATTTAAATTAAAACTGAAAAGACAAGATGATGACAGGATGATAGCATCCAGAAGGATCTTTCTGCCTGCTTCTGTCTGTCTCTCTACTCTTTTGACTATCAGGGAATGATTGAAAATAACTGACTAAATCATCACTCATTATTTTATTTAGGAAATATTTAGTGCATACCTACTATGTGCACCGAGCTGTACTGCATCTTGGATCCTATTGGATAAATAAAGTGTTAGGTGAGGTGACTAGGTTTTGCTCCATTTTAATCTGCCTTTGTGGGATTTAGTACTCAGCTAGGAGCCTGAGTGTATCAGGCTTATGCCACATGCCCCAAGCTACAACTTTCTTGTGTTCTGGAAATAAAGGACATAGAAACTCCTGGAGAATAATACCTAGAATTTTCTCGCTGAGTTTTCTGTATGCAAACATTTCGATTGTCGTTAATGTGTATTTAGAGTCACGAAATTGAGGAATCTCCACTAACAAAAAGGCCCCAAAGATCTCTGGTAATATCTGACTCAAAACCAATGTATATATGCAAAGAAGTTATTTTCTACAATACGACTTTAAGCGATGATGTGGTCTTAACCGCTTACACCGGTAAAACCAAACACATCACAGTGATGCGCTGGCTGTAAACCCTTGTTTCTCAGAAAACCTACTAGTTGAACCATGAAATAGCAAAGTCAGGGGGTTGCAAAGTCAATCCCTAGAAGGCAGAAAAAAAGAAGCTGGGTGATCAGAGAAGAGAACCAAGGGCCAACTAACTGATCATTAGCTCTCGAGTAAACACAAGTTACTTCTGACTTCATCCACCCCAAGTATTTACTGCAATGGGCAAAGCCTTGTTCACAAAAATCAGGAAGTTGCTGGTCAGGAGTTAGGGAATGTGCTAACAAGTCAGAGCTTGGAGACTGGGTACATCCGGAGACAGATAATAGGAACTGGGGCCCCGCCTCCCCAGTGGCAAGGAGGATTGTGTTTATTTGGTACCCGTCCAAGCTCAGGACCATCTGACAGCTGTTTGGTGTTTCTTGTGAAATGGACTTGGGCCCTGGCCAGATGCTAGTGGACAGATGTTCACAATACAAAACCTTCACCAAAATAGGTGCTAATTGGCACTCTCCTGATGATCTGAACAAATACGGCAGGAATGGGCTGCATGTGCCAGTGACCACCTCCACGCCCAAGCCTGCCTCTCCCACTTAGGGGGGAGGCCTGGTGGGAAACCGCTTTCTCCACACTTGGGGACTTTGGGCTGCCAGGCTCCTGGACCTTAAAACCTCCAAAAGGAGTATTTCGTTGTTTGTTTTGTGTCTGTGTATGCTTGTAGGTATGTGCTTAGCAAGTGAAACTTTGCAAGAAGGTGGGCAAATCTGGGTCCTTTGGATTTAGCCCACCTGCCACTGAGGCAAGTCTTAAAATGCAGATTTTCTCTACGCGTTTGGTTTCTATGCGGTAATTCTTGAACAAATACTTTGTAGAAATAATTACGTATTACCTTCACGTGAACCCTCACACAGAATGTATTTCAATTCATACCTCTGATTGTAGCTGTCATAGCAGCCATGTAATTTGGCCCAAATATTTTGGTTAAAATGGAGTTAAAAAAAAAATCCAAATTAGTTTATAGGGAGGTTTTCAGGGGCAAACTGGTTTGACAATGCCTCATTCATAATTAGGTGGACTTGCTCCCACATGTACAGGCTACAATTTACTGTCTTTGATTTCAACAATTAAGCTGTCTTTTGAGTGCCTGGAGCACTCTTTGAGTAGGAATTACTCTACTCCCTTTTTCCCTCTGTTTTGCGAGCTGGGAGCAAACTTTTTTTTTTTAATATCTATTTACTTATGATAGTCACAGAGGGAGGGGGAGAGAGAGAGAGAGAGGCAGAGACACAGGCAGAGGGAGAAGCAGGCTCCATGCACCTGGAGTCGGACGTGGGATTCGATCCCGGGTCTCCAGGATCGCGCCCTGGGCCAAAGGCAGGCGCCAAACCGCTGCGCCACCCACGGATCCCTGGGAGCAAACTTTTAACTCCTGGCTTATTCCTAATAGAATCAGTTACCCAGCTAGAGACCGACAAATACTTTTTTTCTAAGGTGGGACGTAGTGTTATCATAAGGTGGTTTAGAACATCATATGGATGCTGCTCTTCACTATTTGTCTTCCATGAAATCCAATCATATGTGGATTAGGACATAGAACAGAGACCTTCCCAAGCTCTATAGCCCCCACTCACACTCATCAGAGCCTCCTTGGTCCCATATCTTTCCAGAGATTAAGATCTAATAAAGACCCATTGTCCACCCAGATCTTTCTAAAACACACTCCTACCATACTAATCCAGCTAAAGAGGCTGGACACATTTTATTAGTCATTTCTATAGTTATTTCTCCCCCCAAATGATTGACTTGGCTGAAGCACATTGAGTGGAAGAGGCTAGCTCATTGTGGCATTCACCTTGGTGGAAAGTCTCCTGGCATTTTTCCCCTTAATATCTTACGCCCAGGATTTCTCTGGACCAATAATAACACCGCCACCCCCCTCTATTCTCTAGCGTGGCTCCTGCTCCCTTGAATGAAAGGCAGCTCCCACTGAAGGAGCTAGAATATGCCCAGCAACCAGTGCTGGGGACTACTGAGTCCATTGTTTGCTCTCAGCACTGTGGAGCCAAATCTCATTTTATAGCACAGTGTGTTCTAGGAATTCCACTTCATCAGTACAACAGACCCTCTCTAATGCTTTCCTATTTTCCCCATTGGCCGCTGTCACAGGCAGCGCCACACAGTCCTGCGGCAGGCAATTATAATTCACTTCTCTCCAAGGCTTTGCTCCCCCCCCATTTGCAAGGGACCACAAGGCATCAGCTGCCGTATTAAATAGACGCTAATGACACCAAGCGTGAGCAGCCAAAGCAGTCAACGTGATGGCGTATTTAAGATTTAATACCTTTGAGGGACCCAACTTCGGGAGCTCGGAGGTGGTCTCCCCATTGTGGTTACGCTGAGGTTTATAAGAAATTCGGCTGAAACTATGCTTGGTGCTTTTTCAAGTGCTTAAAAGCAAAGAAGGTGATTGTGTTTAAAGTGAATATATCAGTAAGAGTTGCCCAATACAGTCACAGAAAATAGGTCTGTTACAGAGTCATGTAACATGTATTGACATTATTCACACGTAAGATCCATATTTAGTCTTCCTCTATAGGTTTCCAGGCACTTTGCAAATTAGTAATACTGCCCACCTTCCAAATGGAGAAGTGTCCTTTGGTGACTCGCAAGGATTCTTGGGAATGAATGAGTGCTCTCTAGAACATAGCCAGCTCCTCCTGGACCCTCATCTGTGCAGGGAGATGCTTTTCTCCCAGAGAAAAAAATCATTGCTTATTTATCCCTACACCCACATAAATCTTACTCCAACTTGCCAGTCTATTTTGGCAATGGTTGCATGGAGATGTTTCCATTTCTGTCCCATCTGGCAATACATGGCACCACTTAGGAATTAAGTTTCTCTGGGATTGGTAAACTGCCCCATTCTTGACCCTTCCTGTAAGTAAGTGTAAGTGACTGTCTCCCACTGGTAGAAGGTTTCTGAGAGAGAAGCTGATCTGCATTTGTAGGTGGAGAGGCTGATGGAGACTAACCCTTATCCTAGTAGACAGGATGCAGCCTAAGGCAGAGGCCCTCTCCCCCTTCCACCTTTTAGGGTCCTTATCTAACTAGCCCCATGGCCTTGTGCCAAGAGATGGTGATGAGCATTATCCTGATGGGCCCCACCTTGGGGGATTTCATCTTGTACCAAACCATCAACTGACCTGGAGGGTAACTTAATAACTGGTACAAGTACAAGACTTTTCAGGGCTCTTTTAGATGCACTGCCCCCTTTCATCCTTCCAAGACACAATGGCACCTGGCTTTGTGCCCTGGTTTGGAAAAGAGAAGAAACATTCTCCTCTTGAATAAAAGGTAGTCGATGTAAAGTTATGAGTTCTCATCCTTTTGCCCAACTCTTGCACTTGGTAATTTTCAGCTTGGCAAACTAAAACATGTTGAAAAGGATGGCTGGCTACAAAATCCTTTTTAAAAAAAGAAATGTGAACATCAGAGGAAGGCTTAGGCCGGGAACAGAATTATTTTACACATTCTGGGAAATTTTAAAGAAATAAGAACAATAAGAAAGGGGCCATGGCTCCCTTTGCAGTGCTCTCTCCAGGTTAATCAGTAATTCCGAGATGGTGTCAGGGACTGGGCTGGGTGGGGGGAGAGGGAAGGTTGTCACATCTACGCTTTTCTGTTGTCACCATTCTTCATGTTCATGTAAGTGACCAAGTCCAGATCTGTAGACAGGATCCTGTGACAGACTCTCAGGGGGGTCCTTGTGGCAAACATCAGGCAGGTATTTTTTAAAAGCCCTACCCTAGCTGTCAGAAAGCTGATGGCTCCTGATACTTAAATGTGTCAGCCCAGACATTCTAATTCCTTCGTGGGATTATTGATGATGTTGTTGTAGGAGGTCTGCGTTTAATTGCAAACAGGAAGCTGATAGAGCAAGCTTGTTGTGATTACATCCTCTGAGGTACCTATTATATCTGAATTCAGTAATCAGGTCCAAACTTCGGGGTGAGAGGGACGGAAACTACATGTGCAAGAGAAGAGGGAAGAGAGGCTGCGAGTCGCAGAGACGCAGGTGCCGGGGTCCAAATCCAAAGTTCACCACTCACTAGGTACATGACCTCAGGCAAGCCTCTTAACCTCCCTGTACCTCAGTTTCCTCCTCTGTAAAATGGCATAGTAGTAGTGTCTGCCTCAGGGTTGCTGTGAGGATAAAGGAGTCAATGTGTAAATTGCTTAAAGGGTCTGTTATATAGTAAGTGCTAGATAAGTATTTCCTATTTTTACTCTTTTCCCCCAAAATCTGTTCATCTAAGTATGCTGATGAGGCATAAGCTGCAAAAAGAATGTATGTATGTGTGTGTGTGTGTACACGCACGACTAGAAAATAGCAAGCAGAACCGCTTCTATGCTTGAATTCTAATAACATGGGCAAACATGGCTTTTGTTGCCTACCTGACCTGTTTTGATACCTTCCCTCCACCTGACACCCCTGCCCTGTCACTCCCCTCTTCCACATTCCCCCTCCAGGGTCTTCTACCCACATTTTCTTTGGTCATGGCCTGTATCTCGTCTAAGTGAGGCTTTACGAATTCCATAAGGCTGCTCCCGGTTCAGGTCCCCAAGAAGACTATACCTAGTCATTTCTGCGCTCAGAGTTCCTTGATGAATATGCTAACGAATGCTAATATTGAAAAACAGAGTCAACCCAAGACCTCTCCTGACGATGCTGGATTCCTGTCCTTAAGGGTGAGAACCGTAGGCCTGAAGCTCCTTGGGAACTGGGATGCCAGACGGCCTACCCGATCAGGATCTCCAGGCTTGAGACCTGGGAATCTGCAAGAGTCGAATATCCCTGGGGTGATTATAATGATGCGTCGGTCTTGGGAACCTCCGATTTAATTTATCATTCTGAGAATGACGTTCCTTGAGAGGATTAGACAGCCGAGCTTTTGTCCTGGGGTTTTGGAAGATGCCAGACCGGAAGATGCCAGGTGGTTTTATACCATGTAAAGCCCCAAGTGACCCTAAGGAGCTGTTCCTAGCACTAGATGCAGAGCACCTGGGTGCTGTGGAAGGTGAGCAGGGCACAGAGGTATCTGCTGGCCACATGCTGACAGGTCACTGGAGAACCTCTCTCCTTCCACATCGTCTCTGCTTTTGCCCTGATGTCGTAAAGCCAGTTAAAGGCAAGGTTTCAAGCCCACGGAGCCTGACTTGGGGTTCTCTGTACCATTAGGTATTATTGACATTAGCACTTTAGAGTATTATTTCATAGGCCTGGTTTCAAGTTCATGAACTAAAAGGTACGGTAATGGTATCAGATACCCTTGGCCAGGATCCTTCTCTTGGTAATCTCTCCTTTCTTAAAATAATCCAGACATGCTGACAGTGTGCAACTTGTGACCAACCTTCAGTAGATACGTTTATTTCGCTTTTAAAATACAACCGAGGAAGCTCAGAAGTCGCCACAGAAATAAATATCGTGCAAATTAAATGACCTGAGACAATTGAAGGATAGTTATAACATCTATATTTTAAAACAATGGTTTAAAATGCCTCAGATTGACAAACTCTTCAACCACCAACCCCCTTTCCATTCAGATCCTAAGGAAATGCAATTCCGTATTTTCAATTTGAACAAGGTCAGGATCCATCACTGATTTAAACACCATCCTAGGATGCCCAGGAATAGTGTGACACCAGTCACAACCAACTGAATGGAGTGTGTGCTGTCACCACCTCCGAAGGTAACACTGGCCTTTGCCAGAGTGGCGTCTGTGACAGCACATGTATGTTGGTTGCACCTTCTGATTATTGTTTGTGTACTATTCTATGCTCTGAAAATTTATATGCAATACAGGTGATGTGAGGGAAAACTTTTGTGAATTTTGCATAAAAGATACACTGCATTCCTGTTGTTACTAGACACACTCGGTTATCAATAATCAGGAAGAGTGTAATTTCTCACTTATTATAAATAAAATCATTTTTGTCTCCTGTATCTCACATCTCTGGGTTCCAACTCTGTTTTGTCTCCCTGCTTGGTGTTGGTAGAGGTGAAAAGAAAAGTAGCCTCTAACCTGCCAGTCAGAGGATGGGCAACAGCAGGGCGCTGTGGGTTCCAGCAGGAGCCATTCCCGTGCTGCTCCTCCATCCTTTCCCCGCTTCTAAATGACATGAGGATTTCATGGAAGTTTACACTTCTCCAGGGGATAAATGTAATCAAGATCCTTCTGCTGTTCATCTCTCTTCAGGCTTTTGCCTGAATTGTATTCTGTATCTGATATATCCATATGCTTTGGGAGGGTAACAAACAGAAGTTATCCATTAAAGCTAACTCCTCAGTTTCCAGGAGAGATTTTTCTTCTTAATTCAGTCTTCAAGTGGTACAGAGTTATAAAGCAACCTCTTAGTAGGTCCTTGGCTATAATAAGGGAATTTGGTATGTGATTTCTCCCCCCTGATTTTCAGAGACATTTAAGAGATGATAGGTCATGTCCATTTTGCTGTTTGCTCTTTTTATAAAAAAGATTTTATTTATTTTTTCATGAGAGACAGAGAGAGACAGAGACAGAGACAGAGAGAGGTAGAGACACAGGCAGAGGGAGAAGCAGGCTCCATGCAGGAAGCCCGATGTGGGACTTGATACTGGGACTCCAGGATCACGCCCTGGACCAAAGGCTAAACCACTAAACTGCTGAGCCACCCAGGGATCCCCCATTTTGCTGTTTGTTTATGGTGACTTTTGGTTTTAGTTCATCCACTGAGAGCCTGAAAAGTGTTTATGTGGTCTTCTCATCACCAAGAACCTTTAAATTAATGGTTTGGAATATTTTATCTACAGATCATGCTTTAATTACTGTATATTTCTTTCTAGAAGTAAAAATTGCAAGCAGAGAAGATTGAGTTTGTCCAATTAATTCCTTTAGCTTCCAAGGCAGCATTCATATAAGAAAAGAGTCTAAAAAAGTTGGGCTTTTTTTTTTTTTTTTTTTTGATATTGACAAAATTGTTTTGGTTATCCATTGTGGCTAATGGAATTGGGCTGGGCAGGGCAGGGCAGTACTATTTTCACGTAAATAGAAGCTGTATATCCTAAGAGAATACAGTCGTCTTCTTGTATTTTCTGTTGACTTGGTATATAATCTATGGGGAGGAATTTGTTCCCTGGCCTCAGTTTCCCCACTGAAATGAGGATTTGGGGAAACAGATCTTAAAAACCTCCAGCTGGAGAAGTTCTATCAATGATAAATGTATTATTTAAGCACAACAATAGTGTCTCCATGGCACATACAATTTTGTTTTATTTATTTACTTTTTAACATTTTATTTATTTATTCATGAGAAACACACACACACATACACACACAGAGGCAGAGACACAGGCAGAGGGAGAAGCAGGCTCCATGCAGGGAGCCCGACATTGGGACTCGATCCCGGGTCTCCAGGATCAGGCCCTGGAATGAAGGTGGTGCTAAACTGCTGAGCCATCCAGGCTGCCCTGGTACATACAATTTTATTTATAGACTACATATTGAACAGAGCTTTGAATGTAATATAAATATGAGGAGACCTGTTTTATAACTCTTGATCATCAAAACCCAGAGATAGGTTAGCAGCCCATGCTGACCCTCCAGAGCCCATTGCAAAGTTGTCTGTATAGAAGGACATGCACACTTTCTGTCCTCCACAGCAGAAGCTTGAAACTTTCCTCCATACTCCACCCCAAAGAGAGTTTTCTGCTCCAGCCTGACAATAAATGTACTCAATGAAATGCACCATGAGCCTTAAGAACTATTATTGAGCTGACATGGACATGGCAGCTAAATGGACAGTAGCGGAAGTGTGCCAGTCCTCCCTGGAAGCAAGAGTTAAGGTCCGTAAATCAAGACTCAAGAATGGCAAAGAAAGAAAGAAAAGAAAGCTGTCACCGAGGGTGGAGGCATTACAGCTGGCCCTTGCTGTGCCCTAAGACCTAGCTGTTGTTGGTACCCACAGAGCTCTGGAACCAACTCAAGACCCATCAACCCCAAACTAGACAACTAAGTTCCAGGGCTGCCAGACATCCTTGTCTGCAGGTGCAAATGTAAGTGATAGGGTAGATGGTCCTACACAATGACCGTGATAGCCACACGGCCGGAGTCTCCCAGCGGTAGGGCATATACAGGGATAAGGTACAGCACTTGTGCAGATGGCATTCATTTGTAGCCCCTAAAGACATCTTAGCTCCTCTCAAAGAGTAGCTTACATATTGTAAGGTTCTCCATATAATATACCTTAATTAACAGTGCTAATCATGTTCCCTCTTTATTTGCAGAATGCTTTACGCTCATGGGTGTTGACTCAAGGGATTATTCAGCTTTCTTTTATTAAGTATCAGATGTATAGCAGTTTACATCACTTGATCCTCTCCTCTGGTTTAGATCCAAAGACATTATTAGCCAGTCTTAATGCTTGCTTCTTAGTAATACTGTTATGAAATAAAAGCTTCTGTTGTAGAAGCTTCCTTAATAGACAAAAACAAAGGCCTTTTCTTAATCAGTACATTAATATTAATCAAATAGTTCAGGAATGAGAAAAAATGGTCAGTGCTTTAAAACGCAGGCCTTTTCACCTTGAGAATATATACACACCACTAATTTCTGATAATATGCACCCCCCCCCCCAAATCTGCTGACACTTGAGTTAATTCTTAGGAGTTACTTTAATATGTTTGAATATTGAAAAATGAACAAATATAAATGTCGTTTGAATACATTTAGAGGGTTTAGCATATACCTTGGCTAGGACTGTAATTAGGATGACCTGGAAAGAACAGCATGAAAGCAAATATTTCCATACAACCAAATACAAGTTTTTTTTTAGCAACATCGGTGCTGCGGCCCTTTGGGACACTTAGGTAGTTTGCAGGCCCGCTACTACCTACCATTTCTTTGATGCCACTAGAATAAAAAGGATTTGCTTTTTTAATCCTTTAAAAATCTAGAGTAGCAGGAAAAACTGATGCAAAAGCAAAGAGCAAACAGGATGACTTAATGGAAATCAGGCAACAAGTCTAGGGGAAAAAATAGGTTCGGAACCGAAAATAAATTGAATATATAACACCTTTCCATTCTGTTCCCTTTTTCTCTTTGTTTTTCATGGCAATCTATATTTATGGAAAAGTCAGTTGATTGCTTATCAGGCTGAAGCTTGTGTTTGCTCAGACTAGTGATAATGAGCAATAAAAAGGGGTGGGAATGGCTAATGTGTGAGGAGTTAGGAGTCAGGGAAAATGAGTGGGTGGGCTCAGGACAGTTCTCTGGATTTGAAAGCTGAGTTTTGAAGGCATTGTGGTTCCCCCTGAGGCTGCTGTGTTAACTGGAGGGTGTTGGGAGGATAAGATCTGCGCTGAGGAGTATAGGGGCTCTCCAGGCAATCTGGAAAGTCGGCTGACTCTGGGGAAGAGCTCCCAGTCACTGCTTAGTGACAGCCCTGTGGTCCGGTTGACAAGGTGGTCTGAAGCCTTGCTCACCAACCAGCAGCAGTAGCACCCGAGAGCTGACCAGAATGCAGATGCTCAGGCCCCATGCCAGAGAGACCGCAGGTGAGTCCGCATTTTAACAAGGTGGTTGTTGTACACGTTCACATGGGAGAAGCACTGGTTGAAAGGACGCCCAGACATGAGCTAGGACATCACCACAGAGTGTACAGTACAAAAACGGGATTCTCTTAGAAAATGGAGCAGACTCTTTAGATGACTAGCTGACTAGGCTGTAGGGGTGTGGGCATATCTGTAGGCAGTTTATCTTTCGTGAAGCAATCAGAGTGGCTCAAGGAAGTAGTTACCTGGACCTCGAGGGGGCCTCTAGAGTCCCAGGAGCCCAATGTTTGCCCGTTGGCCCCAAGGCCACATAGGCAAATGGAGCTGAGGTAAGAGAGCTGGGTGATAAGAGGAGTTGACACTAATCTCAGGGCCTTTAGGATTATGGCTCTCGTCAGGTTTCAGAGCTTCGACTCCAGTACACCAACACTCTGCCCTTGGTCTCCAACACCCATCCACTATTAAGACGCCCTACCATCTTGCTCAAGCTTCCTGCTTCCAAAATGCTTTAAAAACCATCTTAATCATCATGACAGCCCCACGAGATAGCCGTGTGCTGTGTTTCCCCGGCCCTGAAGGCCAAGCGAGGGTTTCTGCCTTCACCCCTGCAGCCTCCGTGGACGGCAGAACGGAACGGGGCCGTGACGACGGCGGGACGGCAGGACGCCTCTCTGCAGAGCATACGGTCGCCCCAGCTGAATGGCAGCCCAGGCCGACACGGGGGGCCTAGACCGGCCCTCGTCTTCACCTTCCCACCCTGGGCTGCCATTTTCCAGGGCAACCGCGTCCATCAGGTGGTGTGTGAATAAGCCTCTCGCACAGTTTCCTGGAAACGGTGGAGGGTGAGGCGCCCAGAAACCCTCTGCCACTTCACGTCTTGTGCCAAAGTCTAAACGCAATAAATACCAAGCGAGAGAAACATTGACTAGAAATGGTGATATCACAGCAATTACAGATTTTGGTTTCATCCCTGTAACTTCTTGATAAAATGCCCTGCGTCCTGTTTGGCAGGCAGGGAGAACCACCCTGAGGGTGGATGTGGGCGGGGTGGGGTGGGGGTGGGGGTGGGGGTGGGGGTAGGACTCTTCTGAGAAATACATAAGGAAGCTGCACACGGCTTCTGGGCCCTAGACCATGCCCAGCCCCAGGCCTGGGAAAGAGGATAGGGAAGGCGATTCCTCAGTGATCCCAGAAACCAACTTTGATAAGGAAGGGCTACCCGGAGGGCCAGCCGTTAGAAGGAGCGCCTTCCACGCTAATAAACCTGAAGTGTAAATACTTTACTAAGAGAAAACCTGGAGTCTTTCCCAGCTTTTCCGGCACCCAAGTTATTTCTTAGAAAGGTTAGGGACCACAGGGAATTCTGTTTTCCTATCTAGACAAAGGGCATTTATTCTGAAAGAGAAATGCAGCGGAGAACATTGGCTGCCATATAATCAAAGATCCTCCAAGACGTATTCTAAGACCTGCCCAAAAGATTAAAAGCACTTAATGGAAGAGTAAAGGAGAAGACAGAGTCTACAAAATCTACCACAAAAGTGAAAAGGTCTACTTTGGCCATGAATTTAACCACGCAGGAGACTTGATTAGGAGACTGAAGCTTGACTACGTTATCATAAGGCAATTTGCTTGCCTCACCCAATTGTCCTATTTACTTTTCTTCTTCTTCTTCCAGCACAGACTCTGGGCAGCATGCGGGGGTGGTGGTAGTTCTGCTACCTAATCTTGGTTAAACAGCCCTGGAACGTCAGGAAAGTAGTCAGATTATAAACCTTTGGAGAAGATCCAATGCTTATCACCTGTTGATCTGTCTTGACCACCTGCTGATCAGTCTTGACCACTCCGAATTGAAAACGGAGTCTTGTCCTCACTTATAAAGTGTCACGAGCCTAGATGCTAAGTATAAGCGTTGTTTTTATATTAGCAAGTATTTCTATACATACTGTTTGGTTTCTAGGGTAATGAGAATTATTTCGGGAAGAAAAAGGTATTTTTGGCAGAAACTAGACCAAGAGAAAAACAAGAGGTTGAGACTCATCTACAGTTTTGAAGACTACCCCAGAAATGGTGAGAGCAGAGGGGTGCCAGGTGATAGAGAAGCTGGGTCCTTCTGTTCACCGGCTACATGGGAGGAAGCAGGCAAAGGGGACTGCGACTGAACCTAGGGGTCCTAAGAGTTTTCCAAAACTAGTATAAACTTAGATATAAAATAGGAAGACAGCACTTCCTTGCCTTAAAGAAATTCAGTTACAGGCCTGACCGGGAAAGTGATCATCATCCCCTAGCAGTTAAAACATGAAATTGACATCATCTTGCAAGAGAAAAGCTGGTCGTTTTTGAACTTGGGGCGGGGGTGTGGGGGGACCTGCAACTTTATGATATGTGACTTGGGCTTTGTGATATTCAAGCAGATGTACACGCACAGAATTTCGGTGTTCAGAATGAAAAATGCTGCTATCTCCCAAATAACAAACAAAAACCAGGGCCAAGTTTCAAGCAGTGCTGAAGCGGCAGCCTCTGGAAGTGTAAAGGAAGTGGTTGCCAGGCTAGAGAACCAAAGAGGGAGAGGGTGGAGCTGGTACGAAGTTGTCCTGCATGGATGAGGCGGGACAGCCTCACTTCCTCGGGCCTCTCACCGTTCAGCCAGAGACACATCCTGTTTCTCCAAGCCTGATGCAGGAACCAGCTGTCTTTAGGGTTTAAAGTGATGAAAACCCCCACTAGTTTTGCCCTGATCCACTAGTATCTGCTCATGGTCAAACTTCCTTCAAAGAAACCTTCAAAGGAATCCAGATTCTTTTGGGATAGTTGTGTGTGATAGTTGCCCTTTTTAAATTTTGTTTTCTTAGTTTCTTTGAGCAGTAGATGTATGGACCCGTTTTGTTTTTAAATTCCCTGAAGTCAGGGCGCCTGGGTGGTGGTTAGGTGGCGGCCTACAGCTCAGGTCACAATCCTGGGTCCCCCACACAGGGCTTCCTGTTCAGCGGGGAGCCTGCTTCTCCCTTTCACTCTGCTGCTCCCCTGCTTGTGCTCTCTCTGTCTCTCAAATAAGTAAATAAAATCTTTTTAAAAAGTCCCAGAAGCCTAGGGTGAATGAGAGGGGAGAAAACCACTGTTTTCTGAACCCTGTTAATGAAAGATAGAGGGGCAGTCGGGTCCTTTTGTGAGCCTAAAAGGCTCGCAAAAAATGCTATCTGTATATAAAGAGGTTGGAGGGGGTCTCCTGGGAACAAATAAAAGACAACAGAACAGGAAAAGGAGAAGGCAAATGCTGAGTGTCCTTTTCAAGATACTCTACTTGCCAAAGAAGTGGCTAGATTCTTGCCTTCTATAAACACCAGAATATGGGGCAGTTAGGATAGCTTGGTTCCTGAACTTTACATGGTTTGGTTAGACGATATTCGTCTGTAAAGGATGTAAGAAAGGATGATCTCAAACTCCTTGTCCAAATGAATCGGCAACTATCGATGCATTTACCACGACAGGACATGTGCTTCTGCACATGAAGCTGCTCAACTGAATAAATAAAGCATCTTAAAGAACTTAAAAGTTTTCTTCTGCCCCAGATACCCATTCATGTGTAAGATGTTACCAAGTTCACTCTAACTATTAATTAGCGTTTGAACTTGTAATGACAATAACTGGAGCTTGGTAGTGACAGGATGAAGTTGTGTGGGTGGCCTCTGAGCATAGGGACATGCATAGTAATTAACCCTTTACTGACTCATGCTAGTCTGGGTTTGTTGCCTCTTAAAAATATTGCTTTCAAATGTCCCTGAATGCTAGTTATCGTATACAAAATAAAATAATAGTTTTGGTTACTCCACCTCTTTCCTCCTCAGCACACAACAGACATAATAGGACTTCTGCAAAAAGATACAAGTTCAGGTGAAAAAGACCTGTGGTGTTAATTTGAATTCTGATTTTAAATATCTAAAATGCACCTGACACCATGATCATTGCTAATTAGCATTTTGTGTAGCCGGTCCAGCTTATGATTCAACTGTTTTTGTGTTCACCCTCCGCCCCCACCACCCCTCACTGCTGATCCACATGAATGTTTCTCAAGCCTCTGCAGCGTGAACAAGGCATGATCCAGATCTGATTCCTTGGTTTTGTCCCAGTTAGGATCAAGTGGGGCTGAACACTCTCCACTGTAAGTCTCTTACATTGCCATCTTACTATTTTCATGATTGTGAATGTCACTGTCTTGGGATGAGTTGAGAGCTCTGACATCAGCTCAGTATCGCTAATGGAAAATTTTATTTACACAAGACTTTTTCCTGTCTGTGTTCAGCTGTGCAGAAATATACTGTCACCTTGGACGCCTGGGTGGCTCAGCAGTTGAGCGTCTGCCTTTGGCCCAGAGCATCATCCCAGGTCTGGGGATCGAGTCCCGCATCAGGCTTTCTGCATGGAACCTGCTTCTCCCTCTGCCTAGGTCTCTGCCCCTCTCTCTGGGTCTCCTGTGAGTGGATTTTAAAGTGGATTTTCTTCTTTAAAGAAAAAGAAGGAAAGAAAGAATAATACTGTCACTCAAGTGCCAGAAGATGCTGATCTCAAGTAGAACTTGTTGGCTGGTCTTGGTGCCAGTCAGATGAGGGTCAACAGCCAAGGAAGACATGAGCGAAGAATTATCATCTCGGCCATGTTTCTCTCCCTCTTTCTCTGTCTCCCCCATTCTTGAAATGAGGTTTGTAACACAGGCCTACACACAATATCGGGCTCAGGGAAACATGTCTGATTCCAAGCAAACGGGGAATGTTGGAGCAATACTCTAGTGCAGCTTCATGCTCCACCTCCCTCATCTTGCCATGTCATGGTTCTGACAGTGAGAGATGAAAGTGGCATCTCCATGTAGGACAAGGGGACAGCCCCTCCTAATAGAAGTGACTGAAAAAGCAACAATAGCCAGAAATCAGAGGATCTTTGGGAGCACACCTGAAGCAGGGGTTTATCCAGAGATAGGCAGTTTTTCCAGGGGTCTCTGCAATGGTGGAGACAACCCACAGGCATGTGCCAGAAAACGGCTTCGCTGCTGAAGGTTTGTAATGATGACAGGATCCAGATGACCTGCATTTACCGTAGCCATACTTTACTGACCTGCTTTGAAAGTGGTATTTGAAAAGAATGTGAATCAAAAGCAGGATAATGGATACTTTTCCCAATTAAAAAAATATTTATCTATCAACTTATTTATCTATCTTTGTGTTAGAATAACTACATGCCCTGAAAACAATGAGGTTCTGAAACCTAGCTCATTATCTGAAGAAAATATCAGACAGAGCATATAAAGATCGATCTTTTACCTAGCCAAGATGCTACGATGTAAGTAAAGGAGTTTTGTTTTAAAAAATACACAGCTTCCCTCTGCCTGTGTCTCTGCCTCTCTCTCTCTCTCTCTCTCTCTCTCTCTCTCTCTGAATAAATAAATAAATCTTTAAAAAAATAAAAAAAATACACAGCTTATCACAAGAAAATGAGTAAGATGAGCCTGTAACTGAAGTAAGACTTAACACAACTAAGAATGGCATCAGACAATTCCCAAGAGCACTTACTCAACAAATAAAAAATTAACGAAAGCAATATAATGCATTCTGAGTCTAGTGTTAATTTATGATACACTAGAAAAAGAAACTGATGTGACTGATGACCTGAATAATTAAATTTTTATGTAAAAATCAAAAGGTTAAAGTCCAGGACAGAAGTAAAATAAAGACTAAAATATAAAGTATCTGGACTTCAAAGACCTGTAATAATTTAATTTGAGCATCTACCACTGATAGAAATGGTGTCAACAGTTCTAGTAGTGAAAATCAAGTTATTGAAGGAAATCCATCATGTATGTTTATTAATTCCCCATTAATTTGAGGGGAATTAATCAGGCACAAACTTTTTAAAAAGCCACCTGTGTCAGCATTAGAGGAATGATTAGAATGTACTGCAACGGAAGGTATGGGTTATCGCATTGGAATATTGGGAGCCATTTCTTTGGAGCGTAACCTAAGAGTGCTGCCCTGCACTCCCTTCCCTTTTGGGGGAAGGACAATTCTTGGAAGTGACGACTGTCAATGATTTGTTTTGTTCTCAGGTTGCAAAACACAAAAATTGCTTTTCATCGCATATCAGGTAATGTGCATACTCAATAATCTGTAGATCCTTAACAGCCTTAAAACCAGGATTATGTGAAATATATCCCAGAAGGAACACCAGAATCCAACAAAAACTACCCAAACAACCCAATATTGCCTCTGGCTTTAGGAAGCAGAACTACCACATAATGTTTGCCCAGATCATCGCAACACAACTAAAATCTCGTTGTAAAAAGTTGTCTAGTGCTGAAGAAAGCAAAGCCGTTTGTTCTAACTTCCAGAGGTGGGGGCGCTGGGTTGTGATACATAAGGGTAAGGCACAGATGGTTAAAACTGCATCTTATAATATACAATGAAGAAAAATTTGTCTCTAAACTGAAAATGGTATTTTCAATACCATTACAACTAAAAATGGTATTTTCTATGAATGACTTCCATGGAAGAACACTGCCAACTCCAAGTACATGGAAAACACCTAGGAAGTATATTCAAACAGATACATAATATGTTAACCAAGGTAACAGACAAAAATATTACAAATTGTTGTTGAAAACAGAATCACATCTAACAACACTCCAGTGAAAGTCTGCTCCTCTGAACAGAACTACAAAACACGGGAGTACCAGGGACACGAAAGAGTTCATGATCCCAACACTCTGGGTGGCTCTGCCGAGTGTCAGGTGGGCATCTTAGCCACCCAAATTAATTACTTCAGGACACCCACTGGTCAGCAGGAAAAAAATTTTAAGGCCATCAATCTGTTATTTTGAGGAAGATAAAACATTCTTAAGCAATCAGCAAACGCCTATTACTAACATTGGAAAAAACAGACTCAAACCACTGAGCCCAAGTAGATGGACTGGAGGTATAATACTCCTTGGTGAGGACGGCACAGACAGTTATTCCTACAGAGCATGTGGCCTGGGTTTTTAAGAGCATATAAAGCAATTAAATGTTTTGTTCATGTGATCTGTCTTACATTTATTACTCATATGCATACTCCTGTATCTTTGTGGTTATTTTGTATGTTGTTTGTTCTTTCTTTCTTTCTTCTTTCTTTCTTTCTTTCTTTCTTTCTTTCTTTCTTTCTTTCTTTCTTTCTTTCTTCTTTCCTTCTTTTTTTTTCTTATTTTATTTATTTATTTATTTATTTTTTTTTTTTTAATTTTTTATTGGTGTTCAATTTACTAACATACAGAATAACCCCCAGTGCCCGTCATCCTTCTTTCCTTCTTTCCTTCTTTCTTTTTTTCCCCAAACGTGTTAAAATTCCCAAGCAGGTAGAAACCCAACTACTGCTACTGATAGCAATAATCATAGTAACGCACATTTCTTTAGTGCTTCCTATTGGTTCAGTTAATCTCTGCAGCAACCCTAAAGGTATGTGTTACTGTTATTCCCATTTTTCAGTTAAGTTAGTTAAGATTTGAAGAGTAGGGAGGCCTGGGTAGCTCAGTCGTTTAAGACTCTGACTCCTGAGCTCAGGGCACGATCTCAGGGTCATGAGATCAAGCCCTATGTAGGGCTCTGCGCTCAGTAGGTTGTCTGCTTGTGAGTCTCTCTCCCTCTCCCTCTGCCCTTTGCCACTGTGCTCACTCTCTCTCTCTGAAATAAATCTTTAAAAAAAATTCTGAAGAGTAAAGGAATTTTTTCCTAGGAAAACAACAGTTCTAGGGGTTCAAGCCCAGATGAGACTGATGGTAAAATCCACAATCTGGTCTCCACTGACCCCTGAACACTGAGCAGCGTGCAGGGTAGCATATAAGTACCAGGACGTGCTCCCTGCTCCTAAGGGGGGGCTTCAGGGCTTGTTTGTGAAGTATCTGTGTGTCTTTGGGCAAGTCACTTAACTTCTCCAGAAGAACAGGATTCTCTGCAGACGCGAGTACTGGACTAATTGATCCCTAGCTCGAACTGTTCTGTCCCCATCCTGCATTTTCTGTTCCCACCATACTGTCAAGAAATTCATTTGTTACGAATACATGCTGTGGTTTCCTAGCAATAGGTCTCTGTGAGTGTGTGTGCACGCGTGTGCATACATGTTTGTGTGAGGCTGTTGCCCAAAGATTTTCATCAAAAACTTGTGAATCAAAATACTTGACTTCTAACTGCTTGTCTGAACTGCTTCTGGCTGGGTAGGTGTTCCAAATATTGGGCTGCTCTTACTATGGACTCGATTTTAAGGCACGCCTACTCCTTTCTTTTCTACACATGCTAATACATTGTCCATCTTGCCTCTGCTAATAGCCCATGAGTCTTAAACTTGGAGCTAGAAAAGTACAGCTTTTGTAAAGCACAAAAGAACACCAGTGGGTTGGTTTTTTGGTTTTGGGTGTTTTTTTTTTTTTTTTTTTTGGAGATCACACGAGGCCTGAATAAAAAGCTCTCGGGCCATTCAGAGGCTGCTTGCATTGTGCAGCTGTTCCTTGACTGCTGAGAACATCTCGCGGCTGACAATGCCCTACCTGAAGGAAGCCGCGCACATGGCGCTATTCAGGAGTTGCAGGACCTGGGATTTCTGCCAGTGATCACTGACTGAAAGATCGGGGGCCTTTTTTCTTGGTCAAACCCCGATAAGCATATTGCCGCTTGGCTGTTATTTTTTGTTGTTGTTGTTTGCCTGTCAGCCATTTGTTTCACAATTTTATTGCCATGAGGTCTTCCCAACACGCTGGCACTTAGGGACTTTTTCTTTTCCTGTTTTGGTCCCACCTCCGTGAAATGTACAGGGAGACTGATTGGTCCGGGCCGGCTCCCAGTTAGCAGTTCATCTCTGCGTGCACTCGGTTCCCATGACTCTGCTTCCCTGGGACAATGTCTCTTTCTTCACCAAGCTGATGGTAAATATCTGGTCAGCCTCATCTATTTAAAACCAGCCAAGCAGGAATCCTAGTGCAGGGGAGAGGATTCTTTTGTTTGTTTGTAAGTAAACAATGGACTCGACTCTTCCCAACTAAAATTAAATTCCAATCACTCTTAAAATAATACCAAAGAACTAATCTAATTGCAACAGGGAGGCGGAGGGCGATGAAGGCAGATTTACTGGTGTTGGCTGCGGCCTTGCCACTGTGCCTTCTGTGTTCTCTGACAGATGATTCGAGAGAACCTGCCGATGCAAGGGAAATTATTATCTTCCTCGCAGGTAGACCGAGCTGGGTAAACTAAAAGCCAGGTGGGCATCTTTATCCAAAATCATTTCCTTTTGAGTAAACAGGATTGAGTTGATGAAGCTATTTCACGGGTAGCATTTCATTTCTTCTATTTTTTTTTTTTTTAATGCCTTAAAAACTAAAGAGCTATGCAAAATGACTAGTGTCTCTTTCTGGTTTAGAACGTTCTAGAAGATCCCTGCTCTAATCAGTCTCAATAGAGGAAAATCTGGATTGATGAAAAATCAAGGGAAGCGGGTGTAGCCTGTGTTACAAAATCATTTACAGGAGGAGCCCCTGGAGCAGCACCTCCCGTCCTGTAGTTGTCATGTCATGACCTCAACCAAAGCTGAACGGGTGATGGAAGGTGCCTAATTCCCCCCGCCCCCCACCCCGTCCCCCAGATTAGCCCGTTTCCACTGTCCTGGAATAGGCAGGTCACCAACACAAATAGGAATGCTGTAGGGTGCCAGCTGCAGCTCAGCTGGTGGGCAGCTGCCCATTTTCTCCATCAGGTTGCAGGCAGCCTTCTTTCTTGACATTTTTCACTCGCACCTGAGACACCCATTTGTAAAGTCAGGATACAGAGTCAGGATAGCTGCCATACTACCCTGATCAGTTTTGAACTGCACAAAACCCAAAGAACACCTGCTGATCAAGAACCCGCTGCTGCTTACTCGTCTGTGCCCACAACAGCCTCCTTCTGCCACTGTGCCTTTTGTTCATCACTGCAATTTCTACTCATCTCCCCCAAATCTCTCCTGTCTGTTTCCCCTAACCACTGCCAGGCCAACCCTGCGTTTGTGCAGACTTGCAGTTCCGCATCCCCCTTGCTTCCCTGTTTCCCCGCCAGGCCGATGACCTTGTTACTTGATCTAACTTTAGCCTCCTCAGTTGGGCAAGGTCACCCCCCACCAGTTTACTTCTTCTTCCTACTGAACTCCTTTCACTGGGGCACCAGGCTGCTCTCCTTCCTGTCTGCCTTCACGCCACCCTGGTCATTATTTTCAACACAGTGTCTCTCAACACAATGTCTTTTCTTTAGAACCTCATTTCCTTAGAAAAGGACAGGTATGTGTATTAGGCTAAATGCTTTTCTCCCCCAGGATGAGTGGCCTGGTTTATGTATATGTAAGGATGAGTAAGGCATTTCAAATGCTAGAAAGCTTAAAATGTGAATTTCTTCTAGTCATTCCTTATTCAGTTATATCTTTGGCTGTGTTCCTTCTAGAAAAGGCTTCTGTACTAAAAGTATAGATTTTATGCAACTGTTCATTCATTCATTCATTCATTCAATAACTATGTGCTCCACATGGGGCTCAGCACTGAGTGTCTTGTGGTGGATAAAAAGGACATGACTCAAGGACTCATGGGACTCCCGTCTAGTGGAGGCACATTCAAACAGCAAGCATTCAAGTCCATTTTCCATTACAGTCTGTGGTCACTAGCATAAAGGACAAGAATAAGGTGCCATGAAAAAGACTGTTGTGGTGAAGGGGGGATGTCAGGAACCCACATAGATGGTTTGGTCACAGAACAGATCCCCAAGGAGGGAACATCTGAACTAAGATCCACAGGAGGACGAGGAGACAGCCAGGGGAGCCCAGGGGGAAGAGTTCTCTAGGCAGAGGGTTCTCCAGGCAAGAAGGAGCTCTAGGAGGAGTGTGAACGGCCGTTCATTTGGTTAAGCGCCTGCCTTCTGCTGGAGTCATGATGTCAGGGTCCTAGGATCGAGCCCCATGTCGGGCTCCCTGCTCAGGGGGAAGTCTGATGCTCCTCTGTCTTTGCTGCTCCCCTTGCTTATGCTCTCTCTCTCTCTCTTCTCTCTCTCTGTCAAGTAAATAAAAAGGAGCTTTCAGGTATTTCAGGACCCAAAAGACCGTCTGGGTGGGATGTGAAGGAGGAGGGGGCAGGGCTCTCAGGAGCTCAGCTTACAGGAGTCTGCATGTTGTTCCAAGCACCCTGGGGAGCAGCCGAGTCACAAGGTCTCATTTAGGTTCTCTACACACGAATTCAGCACAACTCAGCACAGGGGTGATGGCAGTGGGGATGGACAGAGGGAAGGGAGCTCCAGCTGTGTTCAGGAATGACCCACAAGCTTGCTGAGATAAGCCACTGAGTTCTGTCTTTGGGCTTAGTGAGAGCACTTCTGGTGGTTATGGGCACATCGACAGACTGGGAGAGAAAGGGCCAAGAGCTGAGCCGCCTCTTTGGGGGAGGGTGGGAGATGATGCCAAAGGCATGGGAAGGAAGGGGCAGCCTTGGGTGCCGGTGGACCCCGGAAGCCTGGAGGTGCAGAAAGGTAAGGGAGGACCTCAGTCTTATCCACCTGGTGGAGGTGAGGCCTCTGCCTTGAGATGGGAGAGGGGTTGGGAAGAGAACAGGAGGGCCCCACTGCCTCGCCAGTCCAGAGGGGCTGCTTCTGAGCCAAGAACCAGGACCGAGGAGCAGTTTGCAGCTTCGCCACATTTGTTCTGCAGCCTTCCAAACAGCTCTGCACGCTCCTTCCCCAGCAGTGCTGCCTCGCTCCAGAGAAGAGCGCCCTGATGTACTTTGGAAAGATTTTCAATAACAAGGGCTTTCTAAATAACTTTCAGTTTAACCAGGAAATCACTCACCCAGAACGCCCCTCCCCCAAGTATTGCAGTTAGTCAGAAGTTTTACTGAAACATGTCAGCAGTGAAAAATGCGAAGGCCGCTAAGCGCTAAGCAGGCCGAAAGCGCATCAGAAATCCCACATCTGCGCACAGAGCAGCAGCGGCCGGGCTCCTTAAAGGCTGCTCGTTTCCAGCCCTTCATGTGCACTGCTGAGGCGCACCAAGGGTTTAAAAAAAAATGGGGAGACAGGGAGGGAACAAACAAGGAAGCCTGCAGCTCTGAGTAGAAAAACAGCCCATGCAGAGTATTCAGTGGCACATGTGTTTATTTAGTTGCGCGCCACGTTTTAAAATGTTGACCTGGAAACTGATCAGTAGCTTTGCATAGTTGGAGTGGACAGTTTAAAGGACTCGAAAGAACAAAATGTCATGTAAGGGGTGCAGAGGATTCATTTTAGAACAGGGCTGTAAGAATGTGTAGGGGACACACACAGGGCCAAGTGAAGGTGTGTTGGTGAGCTGTTGGCAGAGGGCATGGGGAAACCTGATCCTGCACTTTGTAAATTATAAACTGTTTATACCTGTCATCTCTGTCTGGGTCTGTGCTAATGACACTTTAACAATTGGCTTGTGTGTGACAGAGCAGCAAGTGCCAGCAGTTTCAAAGCCAACCACGGCCAAAGGCATTGTTTCGGAGTTTGAGGGAAAGGGACCAGGCCTTGGAAGGGAAGGGAGGACTTGGACCACTGGGGTTCGGTGCTTTCACAAGGGTGGCCCTGGAAATGTGTCCAGGTAGACTGGATCTGAGCATGCAGTTATACCCCCCACAGGGACCCAAATGCCTCAGAGAGACTAACTCCTGGGGCCCACTATTCCTCAAACTGGAAGGACCAATGGGAAAAGGAAGGGTTCGTTACGTCTAGTGTGTGTACGGTCAGGATGTTGGGTCCACCTGGCTTACAGAGCTGTGGTCGGAAATGTGGATTTTTAAATCCTTAAAGCTGTGTTCCCTCTTTTTTCCCCACTCCAGACCCTCCCCCCACCCTCCTCACCACCCAATGTCTAGTACAATGCCCCATGCACAGACTAATAGATACTTACGAAACGTGTAGTAAACTCAGGATTTGGGAAATACTATAATTAGTGGGCAGGGTACCTAGTAGTTAGAGATGTGGACTTTGGAGCCAGCTTGCCCAGGGTTCAAGTCCATATAACCCTACTTACTGATACGTGACCCCGGGAAGTCTCCTCACCTGTACGATGGGAATAATAATGGCATGTGTCTCAAGGGGCTGTGAGGATTAAGTGAGTCATTACACATAAAGACTTAGATCTGGGGGCACCTGGGTGGCTCAGTGGTTGAGCGTCTGCCTTTGGCTCAGGTCGTGATCCCGGGGTCCTGAGGTCCTGGGATCCGGTCAGCATAGGGCTCCCCGTGGGGAGCCTACCCCCCTCTGCCTGTGTTTCTGCCTCTCTCTCGGTGTCTCTGCCTCTCTCTGTGTGTCTCTCATGAATAAATAAATAAAACATTAAAAAGAAAGACTTAGATCTGAGCCTGACACATGGTAAACACAACAAAATGTGACTGTTTTGCAAAAATAAATCAATCCCTCTTGAGCAGAGGGACCCCTTCTGAAAATACACCACCTAAAATGATGGCAAGCAGGCATTTTTTGGTCACTTGATTAAGGAAGGTTCTACAACTTCTTCATATATATGTTCCAGAGCCTGTTTTTAAAGGTAAAAATTTTAGATTAATATGGGTTTTCACTCTTTAGAAGCCCAAAATACGATTGTATACAAATTGTACACAGTTTTGCTTAAAACAAAGCAGACAAGTAGGAGTCTTTTTAAATAATAAAGTAAGCTTTTAAAATATTTTTTCCTCTTAAAAAAACTTACCAGATTCTGTTTCCGTTTAGAAACAAATTCACATCTGGGATGCCAAATTTCAGTCTTAATACAGTATGGAACAGCTGAGTTATAATTTTTTAACCTCCCAGAACATGCAGAGTTCTGATGGGAACATGGGAAAGGACATTTATCTTTTCAGCTGCGTGAAAATGAAACCCACAATATTTTAGTGAACTGAAAGAAAAATAACGTATTAAAAATTAAGGCCGTGTGTAACAGGGAGTGTCTGTCTAGCTACGACCCTAGAATTGGTACAATTGCCCTACTATACAGACTATGATGCCCTTTACCGATTATTATAAGTAATAGTGCCTTTTACAGTAGAATGAAGGTAATGTAAATAGTGGTTATTTTCATTCTAAGATACTTAAGGATTTATATTTATTTCAAATGGATGGCTGTACAGCCATATCGAATAAAAGCCACCTGCTGATTAGAAGAACAAAACATAGCACTCAAAAGGGGGAGATGCTGATTAAAGTTGGTCACTTAATACTTAGTTCTAGATCTAGTTTGGAATAGTTCTCTTCGAGCTGTGTCTCAAGATATTAAAAGATATTAAAGTACTTGGTTGAAATATAAAGTATTCTGTTTATCACTCTTCATACTAAACAGATTTCTTTATTGACACTGGCCAGATTCTTTGTTTTTGTTTCTCTTTTAACACCTGAAGTTAATAACACCCTTAAGAGGCCCGTTTACATGTCCACCCAGTACCCGCAGAGCCTTGGCTTATTATTATGCCAGTTTCACAACCAGAATCCATTAGTTAATTTAACAGAGTCAGAGAAAAACTCATTTGTCTCCTTCAGTGTGTTGCACAGAGTGACACGGGGTCAGGCATTATCTGGTGGAGGGGGACAGTGAAATTAAAGTCCCCGGGTACCAGCCGGTCACAGCAGCAGAATAGATGATTATTGGGCTGGATATAATTATAGAGCCACAGCAGCCCCCCACAATACACTGGCTATCTGCCCAGCGCAAAGGTTTAAATCCCTAATTTGTTGCGGGCTGGACTGTCCATGAAGGAGCGTGCATTTTTGGGTGCCATCAATCACAACTTACAGATAGGCAACTACTGCTGTTTGCATTCTGGAAGCTTGGCAGCTTGTTAGGGTTCAGCCTACTTTTCCGACCGAAAGATAGGGTGCAGGGCTGCAGGAAGGCTTTTAGTGGCGGCAGAAGGATGACACTGCTGCCAAGGTCCTAGCGCAGGCTCATTAGCTGAGTGGAAATTTGAACCTCGTCAGTTTCAAAGGTCTACTTAATACATATACAGAGTCATCTGTGTCACGAAGTTAATTTACCTGAGCTGGCTGCCTGGCTAATCAACTGCTCCTGCGGCGTGAGCACTCTACCTCCTCTACCTCGGAGGCCCAGGGGGATGGAGTGGGGCGAGGGGCGCTGCTCCTCAGGACGCGGCAGGAGGGGGGGATGTGTGTGTGTGTGTGTGTGTGTGTGCGCGCGCGCTGGGGGTGGACCGTCCTTTATTTTTATTTTTTTTTATTTTTTATTTTTTTGTGGACCGTCCTTTAAATGCGCACTTCCAGAAGTCCGCATTGTGTTTGCATTGTGTTTGTAAGGGAGAAACAGGGCAGGAAGCTCATGCAGGCTTGTTATTTACTTTTGGTTCCAAAGGATGAAGTTGGAAAATGAGAAAAGAGACCATGCGCTACGCTAATCACTCAAGAATAGTATCCAATTGTTAAGAGAGGAAATGCAAAAAGGAAAAGGAAGCGGTAGAGAGGGCTCCACGTTTTGTTGATTAGGTGTTTAACCTCTGCTGAGCCTGGCGAGTGCAAACTGCTGTAGGGCCACCTTCACTAAAATGATCTGACCTCCAGGAAGCTGTAACCTGCGACTTTACATCCTACACAAGTTGGTAATTAAAGTAAATTCTGTATGTTCTCTCCCTAACTCCGCCCCCACCCCACCCCCACACACACACACTCTTTTTTGGGGGAAAGAGGGAGGGACCTCAAAGTTGTGTCTTTGTTCCTTTTTCAGGATGGCTTTATGGTGTTTAGTTAGACTTGAGAGTTAATCAGTTGAGAGCGGTTTGGATGTTAAAATTTAATCTTATCTAAGGTTTTGTGGTCTCAGGGTTGACTTTTAACTGAAAGTTGTTACTGGCTTTCGGGCTATGCTGTTAACTCTTGACTGCTTAATATGAACCATCAGACTTCTGAGAACCAACTGGGTTGACAGAGAGACATGAGAACATGGGATCTTATCCCTTTGTCCCAGCACAGAGCTAAAACATCAGTTATTCAGAGGAAGATGGAGAATTCCTTCTCCAACCTCATGTATACTTGTATCTTTTCATGGCCTATTGGGTACAAAAGATGACTTTCTCAAAATACTTATGTGAAATATACTTCCCTCTGCATAGAAAAGAAGTCCACATATTCCTTGCACTGAATCATTAGAAATAGTTTTATTTTGCAAGCCCCAAGTCCATTTGTTTAGTTTGGCAATAATTGTCTTTTTTGGCCATGTTTAATTTTCTTTATCTAGCATTTTGGAAGATCCAACTCCACCCATTTTTAGGGCAGCAATGTTCAATTGCTTAGCTCTGATGACAAAATGTTTAATGTCAAGTATGACTGTGAAGAATTAACCTCTGTCTGGATGGACATTTTGCTGGTAGGAGCCTTAAGTAACAATTTAAACTTCATTGTCAGGAGTAGATAAAATAAATATCATCTCTTTACACCCAGGGGATTCTGGGCCAGCTGTATCTTTCTGAGGTTTTATTTCATTGTCCACACAATTGAATAAAGTATCTACTCTAATGCAATATTAAGGTCACAGATTTAATAATATAGAACTTGGGGAATGCAAAATTTACTTTTCTCAAGATAACAATTTCTTCTGCGTGATGGGCATTATATGCACTTAAGCTATGCTTTCAGTAATGTAACTAGGTCAGGGATTTCAAAGAATGTGGAGGTGTTCCTGTTACTGCACCAATACCATCCTCTTACATTTATATTTCAAGAGCCTGTATATGCAAGTAAAAGGCAAACGCTACGTCAGTCTGATGTGTGTTACCAGGGCATATAGACATAAATAGGGTTTCTGAGACCAGCTAGTACTAAGGCCTTTTTAAAAGAAAACTCTGGTGCAATTTATGGTAACTGCTCCAAGGCTCCAATGTAATGACAAAGTGAGCTAGGTGAGTAAATCTTAGAAAAATTAAAACTTACAATGTGTAGCATTCTTCTCATAGTGCATAGGTACTTGTACTTTATTTTGCAATTTGTTATTGATATGTCCGCATGCCCCATAAATTGTAAATCCTCTGAGAACAGAGACTGTGTATTTGATTACTTGTTTACTGATCCATTTGTTTGTCCATCAAACATTTGTTAGGCCTTGCCAGGTTCACTGTCTCGTGGTGGGCAGATTACTAAACAAATAATGGTAATTGGATCACTCTGATAGAGCTTTTTCATGTGGAAGAAAGGAGAGAGTGATTAGTGATTAACTGGGGGGTGGGTATCAGGGAAGACTTCACAGAGGAAGTGATATTTGTTGAACAGTGAGTGTCTTAAGGGAAGGGGTAGGAATTTTCAAGGTAGGAAAAAGAATGGGATGGAGAAGTGGGTGGGGCAGGAGGTTGGGGATCAATGGGGAAAGCACTCTTCCCTAGTCAAGGGACGAGTGATATAAGATACAAAGGAATGAAAACAGAGAAGAGAAAGCATGAGAAAATCCAGTTGGAGCCATCCTTGCAAACTCCTTCAATTCCACTGACTTGTGAGAAATGCTCAACCTCACTGGTGTGGGCGGTTCACTGAGACCCTGGTGTACATTCTTAATCCCAGGCATAGGCAGAAAAGCCATGGCACTGGGACAAGGCCTCGCCTAGGACTGCTAGGTCAGGTGGGAGGATTCCAGAGGGCACCACTACTGCCTGCTTCCCAAGGTCTTCTGCATTAGCCATCCCTTACCTTTCATACTGGCCACAGTGCCTGACACAGTGTCTTGTTCATAAACACAGACAATCAATACTCAATTCTGGTGTCTTTCGTAAAAGGGCCTCTCCCTGTGAGGTGCCTGTACAGTGGCTGGAAAGAGGGATATGAATAAGCCAGGTCAATAATGAGGAACACCAGTGACCACAGACAATGGTTCCTCCTTTTCACATGGATGTGGCTCTGAAAACTGCATCATAAAAAGCGCAGCCCTCCCTCCTGAAAGGAGTAATTTTAAACTTCAGTAAAGTTTAGGTTAAGCACCCAGCTGCAGCTGCTGTCTTCTGAGAAGGGCAGCTGTGTGCCAGGGAAACCCGTGTGTACAGTGGCCACGCGAGACTCAGAGGCTGTGGTTGGAATTTGGGGGAAGAGGACAACAAACTATAGTGAGGCAGTATTTTTAGGAAACCAGTGATGCATTAAGTGTACAAAATCCAAAATGTGGAAATGTGAGGATACCTCCGGGTTTCCAAATGCCAACCTCAGGCTCAAAGGGGATTGAGAAGAAAATGGAAGCACACATTTATTAAACACCTCTTTACAGGCGGGTACTTCTAAGTCCTAATAACAACCATATGAAGAGAAAGCGTCATTATCCCACTTGTAGCGGACAAGCCCAGGTCTTACTGAGATTATAAATAAACTAACCCATGGCCACTTATCTACTAACAGAAGGAATGGGATGGAAACCCACTAGAAGGAACACAAGCCCAATCGAGCAAAGACTTCTTTTGTTCACTGAGAAATCCTCAGTCCCTAGATCATACCTGGCACACAGTAGGTGCGCAGTGATTGTTTTCTGAAACGGTCCAAGCTCCAAAACAAAGCCCATGTTTACAAAGTAGTCAGGGTCAAGTTAGTCTCAGAGAAGACCAACTTTTGTACTTGTCCCCGGGATAAAGGAACACCTGGGACAGGTGAGGTGGGAAAAACAACCAAGACAGGGAAGATGAAGAGTTAAGAGGTCTGTGCCCAAAATATTGTTTCTTGTGCTAGTAAAAAAAAAATGTTTTCCTTGTCCCTGAAGTAAGAGCTAAGACAAAGCATAGAACATTTGGCCCTTAAAGAATATCTTCTGAAAAGAGAGAGGGAGAGACAGAGAGAGAGAGAGAGAGAGAGAGAGAGTGAGTATACACACATAATCATACATTCTAGAGGTTAGGAACCTGTAAAAATAAATGGTTGCATTGAAAGAGGTTTGTAACCTTAACTATAGCATTTGCTAGTGAAACTATAATTACTGTTGTGTTTTTGGTGGCGACTGTTCGTGATTTTTTTTCAGGGCCTGACAGCTGCCCTCTTGGTATTTGTTTCTTGCTAGGGAGCCCATGATTCCCAACTCTGAGCTTATAATGAGGAAAAGAAGACCATACAAAAAACATGAAAAGGAGTATGAATTGAATATCGCCAGAGAGACAAATCACATATTCTATGCTGCTTTAATTGGAGAGCATTTCTTTCGTGGGGTTACTCTCTTCCTCAGCTAAGATAATTAAGTCTGGGCTGACACTGGTGACCAGCTACTGATGATGTATCGTCAGTTACTAACAATGGAGGCATCAGTAATCAAAATTTATATTTCCCAGGTTACTGGGGCACAGTTGAGGAGAAAAGCCATTTTGATAAGGCTGGGAGATAGGCTTCCTAACCCAGGATTCGCATGGCCTCTACTCCATAGCATCTGGGAGGGTTAATTAGGTCTGCTTTATTTCAGCTCTGTCATAAAAGAGAACATACCTATTGTCTGTGTTTACATTAAAAAGATGTTGCAAACCTCATGCTAGAAAAGGAGTAAAGGAGTCTCTGCCCGGCTCCTTGTCATTTTTAATGGATTAAATTATATTTTCTTAGTGGTTTGGCATGGAGGTAGGTGGGCACAAAATAGACTTCGATATTTTAAAAGCCACCTCATGCAGCTGGCCCAAGTACAAGTTTTTTGAATCATGATCAATTATCCCTGGGTAGAGCTAAAGGCACTGAAATGGAAGGATTAGGATTATAATTTGGATTCCATTTGTTTCAACCAGCGGTTCCCAAACTTTTCTGGTTAGGAGAATCTCCTGGGGATCTACGAAAATTTCCAAAGCCCTGGGGTCGCACCCCCCAGACCAATTAAGTCACAATCACTGGGTGTGGGACACAGGCATCCTTAATTTGTGAAGCTCTCCAGGCGATTCCGTAGTCCTGACAGGTCTGGCAAACACGGGTTTATGCTCGCGGTGCAGTATGTGTTTGCATTTAGCTGTGGACAGAGCAGCATCCACTCGTGGAGTGAGGAGAAGGGAACACACGCGATCCAGGGGGCAGCAGCTGCCTCCAAGGTTCAAGGTGGAGTTGAAACTGGATTCTGAAGCCACTGTCTCCCTCCCCAGTGAGAGAAGCAGCATCACAGTGGTTGCAAAGGACTCTGGGGAGAGAAGGGGAACCGAGGAAGAAGAAATGAGCCTTTGCTCCTGGCTTGGCACCCAGATCAGTGTTTGTTCAGCAGAGAAGTGGAAAGGTAAGAGGGGGCAGTGCCCTGTAGCTGGCCTTCCAAAAAGAGACGCCAGGGTAGGATGAAGGATACTTTTTAACAGGCCATACGCCAGTACAGTGGGTCCCTCTCTACCCTGCCCTCTTCGCTCTGCTGAAGTCCTATCTTCTCTCCAGTCCAGGCAATGTCCTCTCCTCTCTGGGAATAGTTGTTCTGGGAGAGTCTTAAGGTGACCATTCCCAAAAGAAGACACGCATTCTGCTTCTCAAAAGTCTGGCATGGCATCCTTTAGGGATGCTCAAGAAGCAGCCTTTGGCCTTCCTTTGACCTGGAAGGTGAACACCAAGAAAGGGGCAGGGTCACCAGAGGACATGGGGGCAGGAGGCTGCCCAGAAATGAACACGCAAGGAGAGGGAAAATCAAGTTCCCATACACAGCCCTGGAATCTTGTTTATGGAAAATAAAAAATATGAAGGGTATTTGCTTTGAGCTCATCTGACTCTTTCGGTTTGACTTCGCTGTGCCCTACCCTTCTGAGTTGATTTACATTTTTATTTGAAAGCTTATAAATAAGGCAGCCATTCACATGGCATGCAGAAGGGTTTGTGGTGCTATGTAAACTACCCACCACCATATATACCCGTCCGTGTCACAGATACACTCACAGAGTTGCCACTTGATGCCACAATGCCCATCAACGCCCCTCACCCTCATCCTGTCTTCCAGAATGTTACTATTGACTGGACAGACTGTGAAGGGATGGGGTCCTGGGGAAGACTGTGGGAACTAGCAGCTATTGGGCAGCTTGAGTTCCAGGTCTGCCTCGGGAGACAAAGATTTGAAAAAATAACTAGTTTTGGTTTTTTTCCAAAAAATGAAACACATGCATGAGATTAAAAAAAAATTAAAAAACAAAACAAAACCTAGAAGAGTACAACACAAAAAGGGAGTTTCTTTCCCACCTCTGACCTCCAGTCCTCCTCCTTCAGAGATGAACCTGTGTTACCAGATGCCTGTATAATGGAACTGGAATCTTCACAACACTTCAGAAAATCAGTCTTGGCTTCTATTTACATTTTCGTTTTAAAAGATGCCCCTTTCACAACCACCGTGGAACTCAAAGTGGTGGTTCAAAGCCGCTTGAATTAAAATCAACAAATATTTAGCAAGTACCCCCAATGTACCAGATGCTGCCTAAGCAAGACATTGGAATGGAGGATTTTACATGTACACCTTTCAGGTTTTCTGGTGCATAATCAACTCATCTGATTTTATGTCTTTGCTTTAAATCCTTTTTTCAGAAACAGATCATCTCTTTCTTGCCCCCCACCCTCCCCTCCACCCCCTCATTTCACTTCTGAGCCTTTCACACATTCCCTACGTTGAGAACTGTTTTAAGCCCAGATATCTGGGTGGGTGGTACATTCTGGCCAAAGTACTCTCTCTCATACCTTCTCCAGATGGACTGGCTCAAGGATCTAATATTCCCCAAAGAAATAAGCCTTCTATAAGCTGTAGAAGAAGAGGAGCTACAGTGCTCAGTGTAGACACACATATGTGCTGAGGATGAGAGGTGGGCCACGACAAAGTCAACATCCCCACCCAAGTCTTACCTGCAAAGGGGAAACACCCCTACTCTCTAGCCCACTGAGGCACTGTGGGCTGACCACACAAATGAGTGCCCCACAGCCCCCTCCAGCTCCAGCCAGCAGCATCTGTATGTGTTCTCCAGCTGGCTGGCCCAGCTGTTCTGGTGTCAGGAGAAAGTTATGAGTCACTGGGAAGGGAATTGAGATGAGAATGGAATTAAATCCTCTCTTGGGGTCTATGTGTCATTGGCAATAGGGTCTTAGTAACAAGCCAGTGGATGACATTCACCCCCAGGAAGGCCACACACCAGAGCTTAACTTTGGATCCCACACTTCAAGTCTTCCTCGAAGCCTTGCAGGGTTGAGAAGAGGTGGGGCAGTATGGATGCTAGATGTTCCCACCTCAAAAGACCTCTGGTTAGTGTCTGTGATGTTCATTAGGTTATGACCATCTCTCCTATGTGCGCTTTTTGGCTACCAACCTACCACCTATACAAGCTGCTGGTCAGACTGGGATCCTGAATGAAAAAGCCCTGGCCAAAGCCTGAGGACTTTCTCTTTGGTCCTTTGATTCCAGGCAGGTTATTTCATCAACAGAGCTATATGGGCAGCCTCCAGCAAAAGCTTGAGTCAACAGCAGGATTTTCCTGGACCATCTGTGGTTTCCTGCTCTAAGCAGTGCTTCCTCAGTACGTGGGAGGAAGAACTTGTCAGAGGATCCAAGAAACATAAGCAGTCAGGCTCTCCATTGGGACCTTACATGTTGTCTAGTCTAGCCCCACATCCGATGTCTGACTGCCCTGGACAATATTCCTTCCACTCCAGCACTCAACTGGCCTCCTGCCCCTTGGGCAAGCCAGTCCATGTTTGTGTTCCTGGGACTACTAGAATGTTCCTCCTTACATTGAGCAGAAAATACCTTTTAATGATTTCTACCCACTGATCTTAGCTCTTCCCTCCTGTCTTCCAGGTTCCTCTTCAGATGTCTGAAAAAAACCATCCTTGCTCCTTACATCTCCACTTCTTTTTTAACACCCGTCTCTCAGAAATTGTTCTGATGTTGTTTCTAGGGCTAACATTTACACATTATTCAATGAATATTGGTTAGAAGTTCACTGTGTAGTAAGCTTTGTTCCAGAACATGGAGATACATGATTAACAAGACGGGCTTGTCCATACCAAGCTTACATTTTGATGCAGTGGAAGAAAGACAGCAAGTAAGAATATAAATGTGGAAATATCAAGTAGGGAAACATTCACTACAAAAATTTAGAGTAATGTGATTTAAAAAAAGGCATTGGGTTGCTTTCAAGATCAGGGAAGGTCTGTTCAAAGAAATGACTTAAGAAAAAAGGTTTATTTATTTTAGAGAGCGAAAGTGAGCATGCAAGTGGGAGGAGGGGTGGAGGGAGAGAGAGAGAGAGAGAGAGAGAGAGAATCTCAAGCAGACTCCTGCTCAACAGTGAGCCTGACACCAGACTTGATCTCACAACCCTAAGGTCATAACCAGAGTTAAAACCAAGAGTCCAGGGCTTAACCAACTGAGTCACCCAGGTGCCCCAGGAAGTGACATTTTCTTGGAGTTCTGAATGACAAACGTGAACCAGCAAATGAAAAATGGGAGATAATTCCAAGTGGTGGAGGAGGGGGCAGCTACAGGTCCAGAAGGCAGGACTGGAAAGCCAGGCAGGGCGGGTGGAGCTGAGTATGAAATGACAGAATGGAGCGAGATGGGGTCAGGGAGGTAGGTGGTGCTTCTTGCACCCAGGATTGGTGATTTCAGTTCTGTCATAAATGCAGTAAGGAGCTGCTAGAGTTTATGCAGGGGAGGGAGCGACCTGAGTTGTAGGTTAGCATGTAGAAGGTGCACAGATGTGGTGTGTTTTGGTTGTAAAATCAGTATCTCAGCTTGTAGTATTTTGTGTTTTCACAGCTCTGTGCTTTGTTACAGCGATTCCTATACGACCTTCCACAGCAGTGTGGGGGCTCTGTAAGGGCGGAACCCACTAAGGAGCCCCTGACCTTGGTCCCCCGCCGTGTCCCAGCTCAGTGCTTTGCCTGCACATTTGAGACTCCACCATTGGTTGAGTGGATGGATGGATGGATGGATGGGTGGATGGATGGGTGGATGGATGGGTGTAAGGGAACCACTGACAAAGGCAATTGCTTATTCAACCAAATACTGAAGATAAAGTCCTCCCCCCATGCCAACACCCTGGTATGACATTTCCTCCTGTCTCGTGTTCCCACCGATAACTCCCACAACTTTGAAGGAGTAACCCATGATATACAAAAGCAATGCTCCTTTGGAATGAAATCACGTGCAGAAAATGGCAATATCACTAATCGTGATTCTCAATCTCCAAATCTACCTTTGGTGAGGGAGGAGGAGCATGCGCACATCTTACATTTTCAGATGGTGACACAGTGCCCCGGCCTAGGTAATCGTGCCCAGGCGCCATATGGCACCTTGCTCCCTCCTCATTGAAGATTCTGGAGGAGACTGAGCCTTTCTTTCATGTCTTAGTGCTGCTGGAAAGGGCTGATTAAATAGATATGCGAGGAACACATCTGCCTCCTCTTGCATAACACTTCAGAGTGACTTTTCTTTTTTTTTGCTCTTCCGAGAGCCAAAGACTGTGTTAACTGAACAAGAAGAATATCGCTATTTGAGTAGAAAATTGTGCTTCCTTACTTAGTCTTTTACTTATTCAAAGTGAACCTGGGGAATCTCCTTTTCAAAACAAGTTCATGCATCATTCCCTCTCCGTGTGGTCCATAGCTGTGTTTTTCCCATCTTACTGCTCAGACCTTAGGATCCTTACCAGTGAGCAAGCCTGCGGGACCCCGCTGGACCTCTGCGCTGTCCAGTAAGAGGGGGAGAGCTTTCAGAGGCATTCCTGCACTCCCAGGCCTCCCTTTCTTCCCCTGCACTTGTGTGTAGGGATCCTGGGGTGACCAGCCTGGGCACCTCTGCCAGACTGGGCGCTGGTCTCATGCTCCCTTCCTCTCTGATACATCGCCTCTCCTCGCGGGCCCTCAAGACTTCGGCCTTTGGCTTCTGCTTGTCGCATCCAGGAGTCCTGGATAATGTCACTTTTCTCTCGATTCTGGTCTCTCTCACACAGATAGTGATTACACTGATTGTCTGCCATGCTATTAATTATGGGAATTGTGATTTATTTATTTATTCATTCTTAGCTTTGGGGGTTAATTGGTGACAGCCAGGTACTGTTTTCCCTCCAGATAATGTGGATTGCCGCGATTAACCTTGTGTCCAGGTTATCTACTGTTAACCATTTGCCTGCGTGTCCTCTCACAGCTAGAAGTGATTGCCATTGTGCCAGATGCCCTGTGTCCATTTTGGAGGAGGAAAGGAGGCAGGCGGTTTGTGGAGGGGACGATTTGTGGGGAGGCTCTCAGAGAAGGGAAGAGACTAGGTCTTCCTCCTTTACCACCCCACCACCTGTTGCACAAGAAAAATGCTGTCCTCCCAACATATTCTTGAAATTAAATTCTTCATTTTATTAATTGATCCTTCAATGGACTGGTATTATCTATGAAAAGAAAGTTGCAGGCATTTAAAAATTAAAGGCAAGTACAGAAAGCAAATACTGCCAGCCAACAATTCCCTCTGATTATGGGGGACTGGCAAAAACCATGACCAGGGTCATTCTGGGAGAAAAAAATTGAAGACACTCTGAACACTCCTTTGGAGAAACCACCACTAACTGCATAAAAATGGCTGTGAAGTCTACCCATTTAACACAGGGAGAGAGAGGAAGGAGTAGTTGGCTATAGGATGGGAGGAAGATTGTCTCTCACCTGGGTGGTGGGGGGCTGCTGCTTAGATAAGGCCGTCCCTTCTGCTGATGGTGGCTGTCACTGCTCACTCACCAGTCTTTGAGACCGTTGCTACCAAGATCACCTCCGCTTTGTGAGCTGCAGTCATTCTGTGGAAGCCTGTTCTTGTCAGTCCCTTGTATGGACCAAAGCCTGTCACTGAGTGGAGGACAGAGGAAATTAAGACAAGATGACTCAGTCAGCAACTCCTAATCTCTGAATTACTCTTTCAAGTATAATATGATACACTGAAAAAGAAATCAGATTACACTTTTTTCGTGTTGAGACTCACACCAGTGTACCTGGGATAATTAGAGAACTTCTGGGTTTAGCAAAGCCAGGGTTGTGAATTATGCTCTAAAGCATCTCCTTTGTTCTTGTCTTTTATCCTGTTTTAAGTCTCTTCAGGGACCAAGGAATAGAGTTCCACAGTCTCTTTCTCGAAACTTTTGCAATAGATGGACTTCAGAATTTTTAATTTTTCAGATTTTAGAGAAGTGACATGGGACATATACCCCAGTGGGAACAACGTCCAGTAACCAAACCATTAATATTTTTTGGAGTGGATCATTATTTACAACAGCCAAGATATGGAAGCAGCCCAAGTATATGATGAATGGATAAAGAAGAGATGGTGCCTATATGTGTGTGTGTGTGTGTGTGTGTGTGTGTGTGTACAGAATACTACTCAGCCATAAAAAAGAATGGAATCTTGTCATTTGCAACAACATGGATGGACCTAGAGGGTGTTATGCTAAGAGAAGTAAGTCAGACAGAGAAAAACAAATCCCATATGCTTTCATTCATATGTGGAATTTAAGAAACAAAACAAATTAAAAAAACACTCTTAAATACAGAGACCTAGTAGTTGCCAGGGGGGAGGGGGGACAGAGGATGGGGGAGATAGAGGGGATTAAGAGGTACACGCGCCTCTAGTTACAAGATAAATAAGTCACAGAGCTGAAGCGAGGAGCATAGGGAATGTAGTCAATACGATTGCAGTAACCTCGTTTGGTGACAGATGGTGACTACCCTCACTGTGGTGAGCACTGAGTAATGTCTAGAGCTGCAGGATAAGGTCGTACACCTGAAACTAATATAATGCTGTATGGTAACTACATTTCAATTTAAAAATATTTTTTGCAGTGACATGTATAAATACTCATCCCAAGAGCAATAAATAAAGACTATAGATGGTCTCATGCCAGTTCAGGTCAAATTTTGTCACCACATAAATAGGAAAAAATTTAGCTGTCAGGATTTGTTCCCTTGGTTTTGTTCTGTAATCGCAAACCAGGGACTGTGTACCTCTGTTTCAAAAACCAACTAGTTTCATCCAGATCTAGAGAAAAGGGAAATCAAATCTTGTTTTTCTTGAAACTTATGAAAAAATGAGGCTTTTTCCAAAAACAACTATGGCTATGAAAATTGTTCGTTCAGATGCCTACCAGCTTCATTTCAATGAACAGGACTTTAAATCTCGAAGTTTCTGTGCAGTGAATTTGAAGTTACCTATGTAAGGAATCGTCATTAAGTGGCAGAGACATTTAAACAAACCCATAATTTCCTGGAACTTGCTCTTTCTGGCCTTAAGAAAGCATATTTTTTCAGGATGCTTGGAGATCGTTATTAATTTTCAGAGTAGGATTTCACATTATAAATAAACGAACATTACAGGGATCATTATCACCAGATTTGACTTGATTCTAAAAGAAGCAACTAGTCCATGGTGCTCTCTCTACCCCAATTCAAACTGATACCTGCTCTAAATAAATCAAGCCAGCCTAATGAAGAACATGAACAAAGCCAATGAAGATATCATTCATTCAATTTCAGGAAAATTCAGCAGTATCTGCCAAACACAATAATAAATTTAAATCACTTAAATGTATGGGTTTGCCGTTTTCATCCGGTTCACCAGGACTAAAAAGGACTAGCTTTTCCTTTTAATAAATGAAGTGAATTTCCTAAAGAATATAAGAAAATTATAGAAATTCAAGAGATAATGCTTCCATCTCATTTCTGTCCTGGATGCTTCTAGACAGAGACACGCAGATAAACCCACTGTGTATGTAGATATTTCACTGATGATAAGAACCAGTCGGCAATATCATGCTTTGTTATGGAGCCGATCCTGAAATGATATTATGTTGCTCTATATGCAATTAGAAGCTTGTAGTCAAATATAAACTCTATTTTTGGCTCTCACATTACTGGAAGAGCATCAGGGCTCACTGAAAGAGTCAAGGGATACAATGCAGCAAACACCACAGAACTTGATTCAAAAGGTTTAGTTCAAGGAAATGTTTTCACTGCCTGATTTTGAGACTATTTTACCCAAAAAAGGCATTAAAAATTTGTTCGGCTCGGTCACAGTGTCAATCATGTGTGAATGGTGATGTTGTGACTTTGGGCTGTTTATTCAGGGCTCTGAGGAGGAGAGACTTGCGGGTTTGTTTTCATTTCTCTCGGAGCCACGTTTGAAGTCAACTCTCACTGCAACCCCAACTTCTGCTCCAACCCCAACCAGGGGAAGAACACCTCCCTGTGCTCCAGAGCAGCAAGGTGAGAGTTGTGGCTGGGAGACTCTGTTTATCATTAGCTACTCTGAGAGCAAGCAGCTTGAGGAGAAATTACTGGGGAGAGTCATCCTGTCAAAGGCTAGAGATTGCTCCAGTTTAGTTGTAAAGCAGCTCAGCATTTTGACAAAGTTTCGTGGAAAACTCTAGACACGGATGTCTCTGGTTGGCTCTTTATAAAGTCACTCTGGAAGCATCTTTCTAAGGATGAAAGGAAAGTGGCTCCAATTTAGGCCTGTTATTTTTGCCCTATTTCATTTTTAATGAAATTAGCAATGTACAGAAAACTAGGGAGAGTAATAAGAAAAAACTCAGATCATCAGCACCTCGAATGAACTAATACCAATATTCTGAGGTTCTGCAGCAGAGCTTCCTGCCCCCCACCCCCGCTTTCTTATTCCTGGGTCATATTCTTAGAAGGAAAAAGGAATCTGATACATCTTTATTCTCAGCTGTAATTCTTTTCACCCGAACTCTGGGTGCAGTGCAAAAATCCATCCACTACTTTAGACAAATATTTGAAATTCCTTAAGCAAAGAGTGAAATGGTCCAGTTTCAGTGTCTGAAAATCCAATCAGCATGGAGTTGCTCATTTTAACACACTGTTCTCTAGACCCGGTCCTGCTGGAAATCTGTTAGTTACCGCTTGTGCCTCCTTTACCTGCCAGTCCGCAGTGACCCGGCCAAGTCTTTGTCCATCCAGAGGCCTAGGGTGATCATCCCAGCTGCACATCCCTGCAGCACCCTCACCCTCTAGACACTGTTCTTCCCGATAGGACTTTTATTTCTTTCTGAAACCGGATTGGTACTTGTTTTTATATTCTATTTTGGGACAATGGGCAGGAGCTGTGCGGGGTCCATCTACTAAAGAGTACGGTCCTGGGGGATGAGGAGACCTTTCTTTCCAGCTCTGTCTGCATCAGCATCTAGCACAGAGCCTGGCTTCCAACAGAAAGCAGGGAATTGGGCAGTGGAAGTAATGAACATCAGGCAGCAAGCCCAGGAGAAATGAATGAGTCTTGGCTGCTTTTCTGCAAGCAGTGTAATGTAGGGACAGAGCTCAGTGAAGGAGTCAGGAGTCCTCAACTGCTGTTCAGCTTTGCCACTTTTGAGCCGCCCCACACTTGGCAAGTGACTTCACTTCTCAGGCCTCAGTTTCCTTAACAGTAAAACAAAGGGGGCATGTGTTTCTGCCTCTGGAGCAGATGTTTGAGCTCAGCAATATTATAAAAGCTGAAAAGATGGGAGGTGCCCAGAAGCCGGTGTGTGACATGGCTACACACGGCTGGGACTGCTGCGGCTTTTTGAGGTCAAGACAGTTTGCCATATATTTTCGGGCCTGCTAAGGTCATGGACACACCTGCAGAGTGCTAGTGAGTCAGGAGACTATATCTGAAACATCCAAGCAAAATGCACCACTGGCTCAGGGGTGCATGTGTGTGTCAGGGTGGAAGGTAAAGACAAAGAAAGCAGTCATAACACAGAACCTCCTGAAAGATAAGGCTTGCCTTCTCCCCTTAAAAGATTAAATAGGTTTCCACCCTGACCTTATTTTTCCAACAAAAAAATTTTTTTCCACGTAGGGCTTCTGAATTCACAGCTGTTTTCCTGCTCCTTTGTGACAGTGGTTTCAGACCTAAAATGGGGCATAATGCACAGTCGATGTTTATGATTATACTCCACTGAATGCCAACAGCATTCTCCAAAACGTGTTGAGGCTAGGCCTGTGGCATTTCCCTTGAAATGGGTGCTTCTGTGTCTGTGTCCGCTGATGGCTGAGAAGAGGAGAAGGAGACCAGAGTATTAAGAGCCCAGGGCAATTTTTCTCATTTGCATGAACCTTCTATCTTAATGAAAGTATCACCCAGATGGTGGCTGGACATGGTCCCTGTATGTAGACTGGGTTAGAGCAGAGGTTTCAACCAGGATCACTGGGCCCAAGGTGTTCATTTCACCTGGGAAGTATTTTCTGATGGCCCAGTTATGCATCCTGTGGACAGCAGCAGCCTCAGTGGTGTGGCCCTTGAAACAGGGCTGTCTAGGCCAGTGAAGGCCACCTGCTATTTAAACACTCCTTAATTCTCGAAATGGCTCTCTGGTGCAAGAATAATCAGCAGTTCAGTCTCTCGTAAGATGAGTCTCCAGCATTCAGCAAGCTGGATTTTCTGCACCAAAAGCCTGCCCTCCCGCCTCTCTCTGGGAGAGGTGCCTTTCTCGGACGTGAGGGGTGTCCAGATCTGTTCATCTTCTCAGCTCCTGAAGCAGACAGACTTGTTTTTAGCCTTCATAACAGAAACTGTTTTCTATGATGGACTGACTTCAAAACCTCACTGCTGAGGAGATGGCAGGCAAGTGGTTCCACTTAACACAGTGTTGTCACGAGCCAATCAATTTTTCCAAAAACTGTGGCTGAGAAGTATTTGCATCTTTCTATCACGTTAAGCCTGCAATCACAGGGCCATAAAGTGGAATGAGCCTTTGCATGTCTACATGTTTGCAAGCAACTATGTACTCCTTTTTATAGATTTTTATTACTGAAGCCATTAGGGACTTCCAGCCACGTGAGCATAGATGCATCAACCTGTATTCAACTATTAAGATAATAGTGCAGTTTCTATGTATGTCAGCAACTCTCTCTTTTTTTTTTTTTTTTTTTTTTCAGCAACTCTCTCTTGTCCAACCTTCCTTCTGTTCCCCTTTCTTTGTTGTCCCGGAAGGACATAAACTTTGGCGTCACACAGACCTGGGTTTACGCCTGCACTTCTCCTTCTTACTGATAGGGTTGTAAATATTGACCGTATGCCACCCGGACATGTTCCTTAATCCCCCGGAGCCTCAGTTTCCTTGTGTGCATAAGGCCTTAAGACCAGAAGGCCTGTCTCGTGATTAAAATACTATGTGGAGGTACCTTGCCCACAGAGGTGTTCAGCAAAGCTCCACACCCATGCCATCCCTTTCCTGTGTTCCACAGTTATTTTCCTTTGCACTCGAGTGCCTGCTAGGATTACATTTTACAAATCACATCATGTGAGTTAGGCCATTCTGAGACTGACTCATGCCTTTCCCAGACGCCCACCCCCAATTGGAAGCTTAGTGACCCAGAAGGAGAAAGGGGTAGTGAGAGTGGAGGGAAAGAGAGGGACCAAGACAAGGGAGCTTCCTTTCCCACTAAGGAGGTAGAATGCCAGCTGCAAATCTAGGGCCCAGCTGAGAATTTCTTAAGAAATTCCAAGAAAAGCTATAAAAGGCAACTTTTTAGTATCACAACAGAAGAATAAACACTTATTGAGGGGCACAACTTTTATGAACGTTATCTCATAACCAAACTCGAGGCATTATTTTGCCCACTCTAAGGCTGAGGAACCCAGGGTTCAGAGACCTTCAGCATCTTGTCAGAGGTCCCAGCTGGTAAGTGGGACTCAGGACCTCATGTTCTCACCCTCTGCTCTTTCTGCTCCCTACATCATGACCAATAGTTTGGTTTCATGTAGGAGCTTTTACACCAGTTCCAATTCAGTTTTTTAAAGACAGTCGTGTTATAAAGACTAAGATGATGAGGTCATAAAGCTGGCACATAGTAGCCAAGAAATGGAAGCAACCCAAGTGTCCACTGACAGGAGAAAGGATGAGGAGGAAGTGGTGCACACAGTGGAATATTACTCAGCCATAAAAATGATGAAATCTTGCCATTTGCAACATGGATGGATCTAGAGGGTATTCTGCTAAGTGACGGAAGTCAGACTGAGTAAGATAAATACATTTCACTTATGTGGAATTGTAGAAACAAAATAAATGAACAAATAATACAACAGAAACAGACTTCTAGGCATAGGAAACAAACTGTGGGTTACCAAGGGGGAGATGCATGAGGGGATGGGTGAGAAAGACAAAGGGGATTAAAAGGTTCAAAATTCCAATTATAAAATAAGTCAGTCATGGGATGTACAGCATAGGGAACATAGTAGTACTGCAATAACTTCGTATGGTGACAGACAGGTAACTACTCTGATTGTGGGTATCATTTTGTAATGTATAAAAACATTAAATCACAGGACGCCTGGGTGGCTTAGTGGTTGAGCACCTGCCTTTAGCTCAGGGCATGATCCCGGGGTCCTGGGATCGAGTCTCACATCGGGCTCCCTACATGGAGCCTGCTTCTCCCTCTGCCTGTGTCTCCACCTCTCTTCTGTGTCTCTCATGAATAAAATAAAATCTTTTAAAAACTCATCAAATCGCTGTGTTGTAGACCTGAAGCTAATAGGATATGTCTTTTTTTTTTTTTTAGTTTTGTAAAAGCTAGAGCAGTAGAAATGAAGTGTCACTCTTAGTGTAAAATCCAACTATTCAAGGGCTCCTGGGTTGGCTCAGTCAGTCAAGCATCTGCCTGTGGCTTAGGTCATGATCCCAGAGTCCTGGGATCAAACCCCATGTCAGGCTCCCTGCCTGCTTCACCCTCTCCTTCTATCTTCTGCTCCCCCTGCTTGTGCACATTTTCTGTCAAATAAATAAGTAAAATCTTAAAAAACAAAATAGCCATCCGAATATAATTAAATGGTAACAACTATGGTCCCTGACAAGGTTAGAACTACTTACGAGACTTGAACCTTTTCCTGATGTTGAAACTAGGTGGTGTCACATGCTGAGATTTCTCTGCTCTAGCTCAAGGAACTTGTCACAAAAGGAGTGTCCTGGTTCAAAGTCACAACAGGTCCTGCCCTCCCTAATCACCACCATATACCCACTCCCTTCGTCACTGGGGCAGAATCACCTAGAATCATATCATCTCAGAACCTGGAGGAGTTCCAGAGGCCATTACATTTTATATCCTTTCATATTACAGGTGAGGAAAGAGAGCCAGCAAGGCTACGTGACTCACCTAGGTCTCCCAGTTAGTGTGCCCTTCCTTCTATTAATGACAGCGTGAATTATTGATTACCTTTAAAACTTCCTATGATGTCAGTACAAAGTGTGCTTTTTAAAAGAATTACTGAAACACGGTAGTAAATGATGTACATCATCAGAAAAAAAACCCTGCCACTACAATTATCCTCTTTATTCCTAGGACATACTTAAAGTTATTATCGAGAGTATTTTGCAATTGCAATATTCCAGATAAATTCTTTTTCCTGTTTTTAACGCTTGGTATTAAAACGTTCACTGGATGTCAACATACTGGAAGATTGTACCACAAGTTGTATCCATACAGCCAAGTCCAGGTGCAGGGGCAAGTGTACTGGGCTGCTGATTGCATGTGTCCACAGGGTGCGAAACAACCCATTTGGGTCTTTAAAACAAGCAACATCCGTTCACTTGTGTGTACAGACATTGGGTCCCACCAGGTTCATTTGCTAAGACTGACCGGTAACTGCTAAGGTCCGAACAAGCAAACTAACTCATGTAGCAGCGCTGATGTGCTCTTCCTCAGTGGCATGGAGGCTGCCTCGGAGCCTTCAGGAGTCAGACAGGTGAGCTTAGCGGGTGAAGAGGATTCCTAAGACAATGGAAAGTAGTGGGAATGTTTCCAACTGCAGAGGACTAGCTGCTCTCCTTTGGGCAGCCACCACTCGGCTCCAGAGTGTTGACCATGTGAAATGTTGGCTAGCAAAGGCAGATCTCTGATTTTCTTTTTTTAAGAAGCCAGAAACCCAGAGTTCTATGTTAAATCTCCTTCTCCACCCCACCCCCCGAAATGTTAGCAACTAATTTAGGTTTTTTTCTGCTCTGTAAGCCAAGCTACGGCCAAGTCCTACCAGTTTATGAGCCCGAGTACAATTTTCCAGGACAGGCTTTGGGGGAGTAGCTGGGCAGAGGATTGGAACTAGTACTGCGGTTAAGCGTGAGTGGTACCCTGGCTGTACATGCTTGTCGTGGTTCACCAGTCCTCGTGGCACTTATGAAAGTAACCTGAAATCAGAAGTAGGACACGGCAATTTGTGACCTCATTTTCTGACTTCATAATCATTCCCAGTTCTAGTGACATCCCCTTTGCTTCATGTTTTGCTGACACAATGACCTGCTATATAACAAGGGTATGGGGGAGGGAGGTGGATGGAAGCTCCAATTACTGAAAATATTTGATCATTTTAAGGAACAAATATCAACATGAATGTAGTCATGGGGTTTTCAGACAGACTTCCTTCCAGCCCCCTTTGTATGGCCCTCAATCCGGAATACTGAAGGCTGGTTTCCTGGCCAGTCAGCATTCTGCACAGACCCTTCAGCTCATGGCAGCCAATAGCCACAACACTATCTGTGCGCCACGGCTCTGTTAACTCAGTCTGGTCTTAAAAACTGTAGGGGAAAAATTACAGTAGAAGAGAATTTTTAGCTGGGCTGAGAGTATGCAGTAAGTCAACACAATTCTTGCCCATGTGACTCAGAGTAAAGTCATGTAATTAATTTTAGATGAATCCAAATAGATCTAATAAATTCACCTAGCAGATGCCTATTAAAATTAAGAATGCTCTTAAGGTTTTCCACAAATACTGCAGGTTACAGAGGAGTAGGGTTATAACTTTAGAGTAATGGTGTATTTTACAAAAGCCATGTCTCTTCAGGCTCAGAATAGCGGAAATTTGAGACCATGAGACTGGAAATTCAGGCATAATGGGCTTCTTTTTGAAGTAAATGTTTTTGTGTAGAATCCTCACTGACAGTCTTCCCATTATCTAATTGTCTGGATATCTGCTGAAGTCGAAGTCCTGTTCAGCCTATATACAAGCTCGGTCACAGAGAGGGAAATGGGCAAATGGCTACAGATGCCTAGAAATACGCTGTATGTGGGAAGCGCTGTTGACAGTCTCCAAGATGACCTGAACAACCTCTTTAACTGAAGCAGCCCAGCTAACTTAAGAGTTTTAAATTTAGGGGCAAGTTCCTGTTTGTTTTTTGTTCTCCTAGGCTCGAGGCATGTCTGTATGTCTGCACCGTTGTGGACTTAGCAGGGAAACCCAGCCTGCATTCCACAGAATGGGAAATGACAATGTGATTGAATTGGAATCTCTCCACAAAGTAATCATTTCAACAAGAAAATATATTGTCTACATATTTACAAGGGTTAGAGCCCAAAGTTGTGTAGGAGGGAAACAATACATCAAAACCTCAGCCGAAGACAACTGTAAAGTATTCGTGTGGACGGCCCAAGGTACCTCCAGAATGCTTCCTCCCATATGATGTACATGTTAACAACCTGATGATATGATGATAGAAAGACACATAAAACAGCTATTTTTCCTGGCACAGGGCCCTGCTGTAAACCTGGAGATCTTTAAATACCCCACCTCAGCCATGATCCTGGCTGGGTATAAGGATTAAAGGAAGCCACTGGAGTGTAGAAGAGGTTTCTCCTGCAGGCACCTGCCCTGCCTGCCAGCTTCTGGGGATGGCACATGGTTAAGATAGGAAATGTGAAATTTTAAGATAGGAAACACGAAAATTAGGAGATACAGTGAAATAGCTGGGCTCTGTCTCGTTAGTTTGTAGGACATTTGTACAAAGATGAATGTCAATTGTGGAAGACCAGAGATTCATTTGTCATGTCGAGGAGACAAATTAATCTTTAAAAGTATACATTCTATTTCCCAAAGTTTCTAAAAGAATGAGAATCAGCATTGTGAGTCTCCATTACTCTTCCATCACATGCTGCAAACTCTCTGAGGCAATCTCCTTCTGTATTATGCTGTAATACTGCTCTTGAGCCCTTGGTAAATGTTGCCACTTCCCCTTGCTCGGGTACTTTCTCATCTAAAATGTAACAGCTGACTGGGATCTGGTTTATGTCTGTCTTACTCCGGTGACTGATTTTCCCTCTTTAGTGTTATACTGAACAGATGCCATGAGAAGCACACAAGGGGACCTCAGAGCTTCTTCCCTTTGGGTTCAGAGTCTCCAGAATAGGAAGAACCTGCAAATGAACGAATGGATAGTCAATCGCTTTTAACCTGTCTATAAATATATGTTTACGTCTCTTGCTAATGGATTGCCCTTGTGAGCAAGTCATCATTTAAAGTTTAATTTCCGCATCTGAGATGGAGATATGGAATTGCTCAGCCTTTTCTCTCAAACTCTCTCCCTCTTTTTCAAGAGAAAGCAAATTAATTAATGTGTACTTTTCAATTGAAGAAATGATTAAGCCCCAGCTGTGTCTGTGAAATCATAAGTTGCGATGCAACACTTGGGACTTGTTAATGCTTTTTTTGGCATGAAAAAGAGAGACATAGGTATCTAATATTAAGTGGTGTTCTAAAAAGCGTAAGTTAGCAGTTTGTTTGCCAAATTAACTTTCAAAGAGATCTAAGTTACTAAGTTTGACTTTTCTACACACAAATCTTAAATGATTGATGGACTCCTGTAAAATAGCTTTGTTCAAAAAAGATCATCTTTGGCAGGCTACTTCAAAGGCTTTATCACTCTGGAAAGATGAAAAGATATCCCCATTTTACATTATTTCCCTTATAGATCAACACTTCCTTGAAATATGCCCGAAAATTATGCAATACTTACTGTATTATGAGCCTTCTTTCACTGTATCCAGCGGCCCCACATGGGATTGCTTTTATTTCTAAGACTTAGGAGAATTTTCTACACATAAAGAGCATCTTTAAGAAAATACAGCTGGGCAGAATGGTATATCTGGCATTTTTATTCACTACTGCTTCATTGCAAGGCAGTGTTTCAGACTAAAATGTACAGAGATATCATTTTTTAAATCAACAGTACCATTTCAGGCGGCCCCTGGGTGGCTGAGTGGGTTAAGCATCTGCCTTAGACTCCGGTCATGATCCTGGGGTCCTGGGATGGAGCTGTCAGGCTCCCTGCTCCGTGGGGAGTCTGTTGGTCCTTCTGTACTGCCCCTCTCCCTGCTTGTTCTCCCTCTCTCTCTCTCTTAAATAAATAAGTAAAATCTTAAAAAATACTATTTCAGGATGTGGTTTCAGAGTCTCCCAATGGTATTCTTTAGTCTAAAAGGATCCATTTCTTTCTTTTTTAAACATAGCTTGTGTGACTTTATTTATGTCTAAGGTCATTCTAGAATTACTGTGGAATGATGTAAACCAAGGGTGAACATTTCAACTAAGGAGTCAAGCAGATAACAGAAATTAGCCAACAGGGCCTGTTATGGGGGGGGGGGGGGGATCCGTGCATGCACACAGGTGCATGTGTGTTGGGGGTCCAGGGCAGTGCCCGAAGGGAATAGTCATTTAGGTCCACCTGTCAGATATCCTGATTTTTATTAGAAACCTCCTAATTTTTCCAATATCGGCAACAAATTTGTGAAAAGATCTGGAGCTGGCAAATAAAACATGTCTGGGGGATGGCATGCTGCCCTAAACCTGCTGAGAAGAAAAGTATTTACATTAAAAAGAAAAAAAAATGCTTTCTCAGTTGTCCACACTTTTTGGAATGCAGTTTTGTAATTGTGAAATAGCCACCTATAAAGGCTTTAAAATAGTTCAGGACAAAGGAACTAAGACGGCTCTGGGTCATGTGTTCAGATGCGCGGGGAAGGAGGGTACAGGGGTTAATGGATACAGATTTCTATGTAAAACACAATAATCCGAGAATTCACAATGGAAAAGATACAAGGCAGAGGCCCCTTTTCTCCTAAATTTATCTGCAAGGCTATTTCATTTTATGGAGGTGAATAAAGCTGACTTGCAAAAAAAAAAAAAAAATTCCTTCTTTGCTCTTTGGCAGGGTGAAGTAGAGAAATAAAGTCTCCCCGCTGAACTACTATGAGGTCAGAAGCCTTGCTGCTATATTTCACACTGCTACACTTTGCTGGGGCTGGTTTCCCAGAAGATTCTGAGCCAATCAGTATTTCGCATGGCAACTGTAAGTATCCACAATCTTACTGTCATTCTCTCCCTCTGTGGGCATTTCAGGCTGCATCAACCAGCCAAACACCAAAATTTTTCTGAAATTTAATAAAATAGGAGACTTGTTAGTAGATGACAAAGATGTCTCATCAAATTGGTGACATGGCTGTTCCATAACTTCGTTAAGTACTGTTGTGGCGACACGTGTATGAACCCGTGTGTGAGGATTTGAAACGTTCCTCAGTACCTCTGATGAAGCCTCAGGCCATCCTCCATCGTGCCTGAAAGCCAGCTGTGGGAGAGTATCATTACCATCTGGGTATTGCTCGGAGCACACATTTTTGTGTGTGGTTAATGCATGGGCATTTCTTCAAGATGAGAACAGGAAAGAAGACCACTGTTTTGGAGTACTTAGGGACAAAAATGAACTTTTCCTTCAGACTTACAAGTTCTATCATTGTTGGACTCTGAATTCACAGTGGACCTGTTTCAACTATTTATAACTTTCTTTTGGTCTCCACTTTATCATGAAGAGTAGAAAGCCACGTGATTAAGAGGATAGTTGACTACGTAAGAGAAGTCCTACCTGTAGGTGGGACCGGACAGCCAATGTACTACTTCATTTCCTTCCCTCCAAAAGCCAAACTATTTTATCACAGCAAGAGGTAAAAAAAAGGGATCCCTTTTACCCAAATATCCATTTTCTCAGTAGCCATCCTAAAACAAACACTGAACAAACCCTGGGGAAAATCTTTAGCATTTATAGGGGACACTAAGGAGATCTATCAATGCCTGGCTTTTGCTGGACAGTCTTTGAAAAGGGAAATAATTTTACACGAAGGTGAACTGGCTAAGACCTGGCATAGAAAACAATAAGCAAACAAAAGTCAGGGCGTGAGTAAGGACCAAATTATGTAGTTTGAAATCATTGAAGTGGTGGACCACCTGACTCAAGCTACCAAATCTCGATACACATTTATCAATCCCCATTTGGGACACGGAATCTATCTCTGGTGCCCCTGTAAAGAAGAGCCCCTTGCCCAAATATGCTGCTGAAAATGAAATGTCAGTGGATCCTCAAATCCTTGACAGTAGAGACATGAATTGTTTTAGCATGCTCCTTGATGAATGGGTAAAGCACGAGATAGACCCATACCGAGCTTGACTGTGAGTAAAATATACCAAGGCTCTCTGATATGCACTATGAGTAATGCTCAGATACCACAGGGGATTATGGTGTAGGGGTCTGAGTATAAATCTGTGAATGGTTTTCCAGTCATTATTTACACCCCACCCCCACCCCCCAAAAAGCGTTTTTAAATGTGACTCATCCTTCTTTCCTTCTGAGTTTCCTTGGAGGATTGCCAGTGCTCTGGAGATTGTATGTTTAAAGGCAGAGAGATTTTTGAGATGTAGGTATTTATAAAGGTCATGTGTTATTATAAATTGCCCACTCTTAGCTAAAGAGAAGTGTAGGAACGCAGAAATCTGTTCATGACTCTCCCAAGTCAGGGGATATTCCAGATCACCCGACTGGCTACACTCAGTGTGACCCCGTCCCATTAAAGCCTCGACTTGTGTGAGATTAGCCAATTGCTCAACTCAAGAGTGAACTTCCCACAGTTCCTAGAATGCCAACCAAGCTAGCGGAGCTGCCTTCAATAGTAGATTATTCCAAGTGGACGCCTGTGGAGACTGTATTTTTCTTCTGGCTCCTGGACGAGGGTTCTCGCCTCCAGACCACATTGCCTTTGTGGTGATTGATGGGAAAGCTGCTTTGAAATAGTTTTGTCCGGAGACAAGATCTTTGGCAGGCTGCCTCTCAGGCTTAGCACTCTAAAGAAGATGAAAAGAAAACTGGAAGAAAAGAGCACCTTCATGTAAAGGGTTCACTTGCAAGTTTAACCCCCCAAAAGAGGGACAAGTCAGAAATTGTGACACTGAGAAACAGAAGTCCAGGCTTATTATCACTGGAAATGAGACTGTAACTTGATCGTCCTCAAAGAGCACCCGTCTATCACAGGCTTTCCTAAAATAACAGACTCGTTGGAAATGGAAAGTGGTGGCATGGGCCGACTTAAGTATGGTTTTGTTTTGTGGCTGTGCGCCCCCCCCCTCCCCCCCCCGCCTCTCCTCTCCCTGCCCTGTCAATTCTTGGCTTGATTTCCTTTCCCTCTCTTGCCCCATCTCTTCTTTTCACAGATACAAAACAGTATCCGGTGTTTGTGGGCCACAAGCCAGGACGGAACACCACACAGAGGCACAGACTGGACATCCAGATGATTATGATCATGAACAGAACCCTCTACATTGCTGCTAGGTGAGTGGCCTTTCCCTCACATCTGCCCTCAGAGTATCCGAAGGCCCCAAGATCTGAATGTGCTCGTGATGCATCAGTTTGAAGATCATGACGTTACCAAACAGTGTGTTATTTAATTTAAAGGCTACTTTAGTTTGTCCAGCAATCATGCTTTCAAGATTTTGTGTCTGTTTAACTTTAGGTGGATTTGGATGGAAGTATTTGCCTATTTTGGAGCTTAGACTCAAATAATCCACTGTCTGTCTTGACCATATTTGCAAATATCTACTCACGAAACCAGTAGAGTACTTCTCTCCTTGATACTTGTTAAATTAACTTGAATGTGTAAACATGTATTATACAGTGTGTGCGTGGGTGTATATTAAGCCTGTTCGTAACTTCGTAGTGAATATATAGTATATGCCATTACTGTAATAGAATGACGGTGGCACTGATTTTAGAAGAGTGTTTGATTTGGATCTAGTAAGAAAATGCTCATCCACTGTGTAATGTCATTTAAGCAGACCATGTCTTAAGGCTGAGTGGCTTGGCAAGAATACAGCCTAAACACGGCTCACAGGGATTTAGGCTTTTGTCTTAATTCTATTCTTAAGTGACCTGGACCACAACTTCTCTGGCCATGTGTCCTCTCTCAAATGAGACATTAGATTACTTTAAGAAGTCCCTTGGGATTCTAACACTGTATGATCCCCAGTTTGGGAGGTGCATAGTTCATTCAACAAAATTCTGAATGGAAAAGCAACAAGGAATACTATCTTGTGGGATTCCACTGCGATCTTAACCTGGGTCTAGACTGATTAATCACTTAACATGGAAGAAGAAATAAAGATTTACGTCTGTGATACTTGTATGGCTCTGAGCATGGATAAGAAACAGGTAAATAACAACGGTGCTTCATTCTTCTAAAGCACTTAGGTGTTCCCAAATGGCAAGCTATGCAACATAAACCACAAACCACTGGCCACATTACAGCATCCTGCAAGTACCCCATAGATGTCCCAGGGAGCAATGCCAAGGCACTTTTCAGCAATTTACTTCAATACGTATATGGTACATATCTGGTTGTATGTGCTATGTAAATTGTGTTATGTAAGTTCTTTAGAAATGTTAATTCATTCAATCCTGGAAAAGAGCCCTAGTTCAGTGAAGGAACATGCCTTACAGGAAGAAGCCAAGGTACACAGAGGTGAAATGCTTGGACCAGAAATGACAAGGGTAGGATTTGAAGTGGGGCAGCCTTGCTCTAGAAACTGGGTATGTACTCCTGGTACGGGGCGGCCTACTGAGGAGGACAGGTGGTAGTACTGTCTGTCCTGGCAGTAACTTTCTACCAGGCTTTGCCTGAAAACAGGGCCAGTGTGGTTATTCATCAGCAAGCGTTGCAATGAGGTCCTCAGGAGGTGCCTCTCTGAAAGAGTATCAGCTTAGCTCCTTCTTAAGTATCACTTTTAGATTCCTAAATGTAGTAGGGCTGGAAGATTACACTTCTAGTCAATTAATCTATAGGCTGGTCAAAACAAATGATTAAACACTGAATCTGTAAGAAATAGGTTGAGTCAAGAATCTTCTAGTAATGATTCACTCTGCAATGGAGTCTCTAGGGGGAAAAATAGTAAAATGGGCTGCCCTGGCACCTGATGATCTAGTGTGGGTGCAGGCTGCAGGTCCAGGGCCGTGCCTGCGTTAGGAGCAACATGCTGTGCAAACTTAAAAGTGACCGTTATTCCAGCTCATTAAAACTAAGACAGAGTTACCCTAACCCCCCACCCCCTCGAGATGAGAAATGTAAAGGGCCAAAGGAGAGACACACATTCATTTTTTAAAAACTGTAAAACAGACCTGCCTCTCATTAAAGGTCAAATCTGCAACACCCTTGGGCTAACACGTTGGTTTTCACTCTACACCCAAGCTGCCTGTCTTCAGCGCGCACCCTTGGGAAAATTGTTGAAGAAGGAGTTTCCTGGCCACCAGGTTTAGGACCTCTCCTCTCCCTTCAGTTCCCAACCCTGCCCAGAGAGATCCTGGTGCCTGGGCAGCAAGTGACAGATGGAAAGTAAATCCTTCCCCCAGGCTCAAACCTCGGTGACACAATTCAGTTTTGCTCACTGGAGGGGGGAAGAGGAAGTCCTTGGATTAAGTCAGTTTGTGTTCAAATAACTTAATTCAGTTAGGGCAGCTTATGAATCCTGGGATGTACAGGCAGCAGTTGGGAATAACCCTCTACCCTAGTCTTCTTAGGTTTAGCATAAAGCATGGTTTCTGTTTGCTGGGCAGTGTGATCTCTTGGTTACTGAAAAAGATTGCAGTGGTCCAAAAGATTTCATTCACAGAATTCTATTTTTAAAATAGGCTGCCCGGTTCTTCCAATTGGTGTCAGCAATCGGAAGCCAAGCCCCATCCAGAACCCAGAGATTGAGTGAGCCTTGATGGCAGGAACCCCTTTAAAATTCTGCTTTATTACTATCCATTTTGAAAATTCTGGGTTTTTTTGTTTGTTTAATCTCTAAACTGCTAATTAACATAAACAGGTCATGCCAGGAGGGGGCAATCCGAGAGCTTTCTGAGGAATTGCCAGTGCATATTAATCAGCTGTTAATTTACAATTCATATATTCAGCTCCTACTTAAAGTTTTCAGGGGAGGCAGGGCAAGGAAAAACCTAGAGTCATATCAAACCTGATACCAAAGTAATAGGCAATTCCATCCCAATAATGAGCCTGACCCGCAGCACCACCAATAAAGTCGAACAAGTAATAAACGAATGCAATAAAACTGCCTTGAAATTAAAGGGCAGGGTGATTCTGGCACTCTGCTGAGGTTCCAAAAACTTCCCAATTCAGCAATTTACAAAACACAGGCTCCCCATTCTCTCCATCACCACCCTCACACACACACACACACACACACACTCACACTCACACACTCAACCACTCAACCACTCACAGTTGCAAGGAAATGTCTAAGCAAACTGCCTTGCCCCCAACTTTTATTTTCATATGACAAAGCCTGTTTTTATTTCTATTTTTCTCTGTTGTACTTTTCCTAAAAGCAGTAGCAGACAGATTTCCAAAGGAGGCGGGGGAGGGGGAATTAAAGTGACTCCTGATGGCAGATCATTCCTTTCTTTTTTCTTTCCCCCTCCCTCCACTTTTTCTTAAGTAATGAGGGAGTTTGAAAGTCTACATGGGAACCTTGAGGTCCTCCTGGTTTAAAGCTGTGGGTAATTTTGCAGCCCCAGGACTTCCTTCGTTTTAGAAAAAGTCAATGTTATTTCAAGGGAAAATGAGCTGTTTTGCTTTCCCTCACAAGCCCCCCATCTACCCAGTTCAGTGAGTTCTTTTCTTTCCTTTCTTCTGAATTCCAGACAAAAACGCCCTTGTACTCAGCTCACACAGAAGGGGATGTTTAAATATAGCCCCACACCTGAGCTGCTGATTCTGTTTCTTCCCTTCCAAGGGGAGATTGGCAGCAAATCGTAAAGACAACCAAATTCTCCACAAAACAGGAAGGTGAACAGAGCAAGAAATGCAAACTTTAGCTCAAGGACATTTTAGACCTTAATTGACCATCACTGTGTGAAGAAAACAGTGCTTTTTGGAAATAATTTCACCTTTATCATCTTCCATCTTGTCGATCAAATCATTGAAGCTTAGGTTGGAAATATGTTTTTTACAGGGAGAAACAGCCAGAGACAAGCTCTTCTGTTAGCCCCCATGATGAACAATGTGGTTTGTTGAATAGCAAGTTTTTGGTACCTGGATTTGAAGATAATGAAAGGGCATGGGAAACCCACCTGGGTTCTGGTTTTTGGGTCAATTTAACTTTGCGAGTCCTCTCTCCTGAGCTACACACATACAGTGATTACAGTTCTGGTGGGAGGGAGATGACAGCAAAGAGTTTCCGTAAAAGGTGCCCCTTTCAGCAAGATGCCACAATTTATCAGAAGTAGCAGAGTGTGATCGAGAGGCACCTCTTGAAGGCTGAACTATTCCCTTTTTCTTGCATGTGGATGTCTTGTTTTCTAGTAACATGGATATGGATTTATCCACCTCGAATGAGATACGTACTCATTCAGGAGAAAATTAACTGTCTTGACTCCTGTGTTTGACACTGTATCAATTTCTCATTGTTCACAGGGACCATATTTATACTGTTGATATGGACACCTCACACACAGAAGAAATTTATTGTAGCAAAGTAAGTGGTTTTAAAAACCATCTTTCTAAAATAAAGGGTTTTAGGATAGTTCTTGAAGGGAATATGTATCTTAAATGCACTGCTTGAGACGATGTGGCTAATAATTTGGAACTTTTTTTTTTTTTGCAATCCTACTAATTTGGGGCAAATTCATGTTTGGAAACAGTTATCTGCTTTGTTGTTTATTCATCAAATACGTGTGCATATATAGTCTGGAGTTTTAGGTCATTTTCAAATTCCTTTAATAAAATACTACCATGTTTGTCCAGGAAAATATCAGTTTTCATATGTAAAATTTTGCCCCACAAATGTTTCAATGTTACATTTCCATGTCTTGCAGTATTAAGTTTGATTTGACTGTTGTGGCTCAGGAATCTGATCATTATCCACTTCAGACAGACATAAAATATAACCTAAGCTTCCCCTCTAACTCCACATGGAGATATTTTAGTTAATAAAATCTGCCATAGAAGTAGATGATCGCTTCAGTCCATGAATTTACGTGGAGTGTAACCTGAATTAAATCTTTGTCCACCCAAAGTGAATGTCCCCTTTATGTTTAAGTAAATGACTTCCATATTTTAAGGAAAAGGCATGCTTTATGAAAAGTGATTTATCAACTGAAAGGAAAGGGCAGGGACATGTATTTTATCAAAATGAGCGTCCTGATTTGGATATTTTATGAGAAATTTCCACACTGTTGTTTGTTGTTCTTTCCTTTCTCCTTCGTCTTCAACTCAAGGAGAAGATCGTTCTATAGTTTAATGAATAGACAGGAGTTCAAAATTAAATGAAAGGTTCCCATCTCCGATCTTTTGTCGTTACGGTGAATTAATCATGGAGAAAGGGTGCGGAAAGCTTTCAATAAATATATGTTCAGCCTCCGCCTCCCCAAGGGAACTCTTACTTCTAAAAATCAAATGCAACAACCTCTGGGCTCTAATTGATTTCTTTCTTGATCCCTGCAGAAACTGACATGGAAATCTAGACAGGCTGATGTAGACACGTGCAGAATGAAGGGAAAACATAAGGTAGGCAATTTTCATTTCTCCTGCAGCTGCCACTTTGGGTTAAGTTCTTGACTGTTATCTCCGGCCGTAGACCGTGATGTGGAATGGATCGCGCTAGTCCCTTCTCCCCCAGTAATTGCTTTTTCCATCAACTTATTGAAGGCTTTAATTTGCAAAAACTGTTTGCTTTTAATGTGATGAGATATTACGACAGCTGCGAGGGCTGCATCATGAACTACTTAGGGGCGCTAGGGACTGTGGTCACAAAGCTGGCTGCCCCAACTCTTTGGAGTGCACTCTCCAGTAGCCCACTGCACCGACCAGACCAGCGTCCTCCGGGAGGCTCAAGAATTGCTCAGAACAAAGCTGCCGCAGACATCCAGGGGTCTGTGCCTTTAGTCCCAGAACAACATACAAACACACTTCAGCCAGGAACCTCGCACATCAAGGGACCCTGGGACATCTGGCATTAAAATTAATATGATGGGAGGTTGGCATTTCCAGGCGTGCCTTCCTTTTGTGACATAAATGCACACTCCTCTCTCTCTGCCAGGTGTTTAGTTACTGTTAAAAAAGCCATAGTTGTCAACATCCTCTTTTGGTAAGCATCAGGAGAAACTCGAATTTTTAACAGGGGAACTCCACAGCCACCTTCCTTTAACCTTACTATGGGCAGATCTTGGTACCTGGTGAAGAATGGGTTTCTGTATTGGATGGATACAAGAGAGTTTGCATTATTTTTCAGGATGAGTGTCACAACTTCATTAAAGTTCTTCTGAAGAAAAACGAGGATACTTTGTTTGTCTGTGGAACCAATGCCTTCAACCCTTCCTGCAGAAACTATAAGGTAAATGTGGTTTTGTCTGTTAGAGCCACACGGGCCGGAGGTAGTCCATAATTTACTGTGATTATACCTGCAGCAGCCTAAGAGGGGTAATTCAACACCATCTGGGTTCCTCTCACTCCTTGGACTTAATGTACTGCTCCACATGACTGATCTTGAGCAGGCTCCTGAGCTTCCTGTGTGTGCAGGATTGATTGACACATCTCTAAGGAGCCTACCCAGCAAAGTTAGTTTCTCTAAGACCCTATTCTTCATTGTTCGGAACACCAACAGACTTTTCCACGTATACCATGTGGATTTCCTGTCTCTCCCTTTCTCTTTCTCCCTCCCACCCCACCATCTCCTCTCGGAGCCCAAAACCACACTTATGTTGTAAATGATTCCTATTTTAAGAGATATCTCAAAAGCATGCCCTTGGAAACTGCAGACTTTCTTCTAGGTTAAGATTTCTAAGAACACGGACATGTAATTCCATTAAGCACTCTGCTCACTCGACAGTGGCCTTACCTACTGTGGCTTTTATGCAGGGGGTAAAAAATTAAGTCTCCGAGCATGAACAAATCAAGTTAGTTCTGAGCAGCGGGTAGAGGTATTACTGAAGCAGCAGAAGCAGAGGTTGCAATGATCTAAGGTCTTGGCTCCACATCTTTTAGCTCCCCTTGCCCCTTCTTTCCACCACTGTCCTTCTTTCAGCAAACATGTGCTCGGTTGATTGCATGGCCAGGCACTGAGGCTGTGAGGACAAATAGGAGGCCTCCATCCTTAGGGAAGCCAGACAGGGAGAAGAAAACTAATGCCATGGGGTTGCTGCCATGGTAACATAATGCAGAGCATGATGGAAGCGCAACAGAGAGGTACTAATCTTAGCCTGAGATGAGGACTCAGAGGAAGCTTCTAGAAGGAGGTAGATGACCCCTCTCTTTAAATGCTCCCTCCTGCTGTTCTCATATATCGACCATGAACACCCCCGGTCTGGAGGACAGACACCACCATGTCTGTGACCATCCACAACCCAACCTAGTGCCCCCTGACAGGCACTCTGTGGATTTTTGTGAGGGTGAAGAGTGAATGAGATGCTGACCTTTGTTTTAAAGAAGTAGAAATTAGCCGAATGAAGAGAGAAGGGCATTCCAGGTAGAGGAAAGGGTACTACAAAGGCACTGAGTAGGAAACAGTCTGTTCAGTGTGAGAAACCTCCTTTGAGTCTGCAGTGCTGGACTGGGAAGTGACAAAACAAACCAGAGGCTGGAGAGATAGGTGGTCCCAGAGATGAAGGGAAGAGAACAGATTCAGAAGATATTTAAGTGACCCAAACCAGGAGGATTCAATATGTGATGAGCAGCACGGGTTAAGGAGAGAGAGGAGTTAAGAATGACTGTTCGGGGCGGGGGCAGCCCGGGTGGCTCAGCGGTTTAGCGCCGCCTTCAGCCCAGGGCATGATCCTGGAGACCCAGGGCTGAGTCCCACATCAGGCTCCCTGCATGGGGCCTGCTTCTCCCTCTGCCTGTGTCTCTGCCTCTCCTGTCTCTCTCTCTCTCTCATGAATAAATAATAATAAAAAAAAATCTTAAGAAAAGAAGAATGACTGCTCGGCTATCTCTTGGGTAGGTGGATGGATGGATGAAGCTGCCACCAGTTTGGACAGGGAATAAAAGCAGAAGAGCAGTGGGATTGGCTGGGGCAGGCAGTGAGAAGGTGTGGCTTTGGTTCTGGGCCATGATGAGGACGCCCAGCCCTGCGAGTGGCGATGCCCAAGGGATGTGAACAGACACAGCTAACAAGCAGATGGATGGGTGAGCCTTGATTAAGGGACAGATGTGGAGAGAAAGACACATTTGGGTTTCACCAGCATCAAGTGAACTCCGACGGGTGTGAAGAATGAGAAAAGAAATGGTGGGCTGATACCCAAACCAGAGGGCTCACCAACAGTTTTAAAAGCCCCTCAGCCTTAGCACAGACCTCAAGGGGAGGGCCTTGCGGACCCTTCCGCTCCTCTTCCATCTTACACTTGGAAATGGGGACCAGCAGAGCCAGGATTGGGGTGAGCAAGGGAGGCATTCGCCCCAGGTACAAAATGTAAGGGGGCACCAAAACCGTTCAATATCAAGGTAAGTGATATCTTCAGTGCAGTATTTTTCAAAAATCTAAATTAATGTAAAAAATTCTGTCCTAAAATGGCGAACTTTTTGATACTGGCAGGATCCATTCAGCCTGTAACAGGCAAACATTTACTCTGGCCAAGGGACAGCATACAGCTGACGTTTTGACTTGAATTCTCCCACTTAATATTCCATCCCCGTTTGTCATTGTTTAGGACTCATTAAGATTAATGCTTTTCACAATTCCCAACCAATTCCCTAGCTGGAAAACTATCTTTTATGACAAATGACAGGTTTTCTTGGCACTGTGAGACACAGACCCGGAGTGGTCTAGCTCATTCTGCCCACACATGTTCCATTCCCCGGGATGCCTGACCTGTGGCGAGACAATCACCTCTCTCTTGTTCTGGCCACATCTGCTGAGACCTGTTCGGGAGCCTGCGCCTCTCCGAAACCCACGGGATGCTCTCCCGCACTTCCTGTCTCTCGTCCAGCCCTGTGAAAAGTAGGGAGCACTCGGAAAAGTGTTTTTCCAGACTCAGGGCAGCAGGACTTTGTTGATGATATGAAACAAGAATGTATTTGGCTGCAGGAAGAATGGACAGTCTCTCTCTCTCTCTCTCTCTCAAGCGCTTTTTCTGAACAGATCAGGACTAGAGGTTGAAAAACAAAACAATGACCAGTCCCCCTCTCCCAAAACCCAAGTCTCTTAGCACAGAAACATCAAGGTGATGATACTAACTTGAAGCAGGAGGGTGATACGTTTTCGGAGGTCTCCACCTCTGCACCATGCCCCGATTTATACAGTTTTAAAACAGAAGCAGCCTGAATATATTAGGAAGATTATAGCCCCAAATAAGAATTTGGAATGCCACCCACTATAAATAAATAAATCTAAAACCACACCCCACGGTCTTTCTTCCTCTGTTCTCTAAACTTCTGCAAAAAAAGTCAGGCTGATTCTTAATGTAATTATGTGTACTCAATGGTGATTTAATTTCCAGGGGCTGATATTAGGTCTGAGATTGGGCGACTACCACCAGGATTAGTTCTAACTTCATGGAAAGAGGATTTCACCATGCATTGTTTTGTCTCTGGGCTTTTCCAAACTCACCAACCGAAACATTAATACCTCACTGCTTCTTGCCTTTGACTTGCTATATCTATGGCTACTGCTTTTTTTTTTTTCTGTTTTAGAAGTAGGTACATTTAATAATGTAAATCCTCCATTGTATATGGTCTCCCCATTGCCAGGATTACAGCATGCACTGCTTGGGATAAAAGCATTTCCGCTGCATCACTGTGTACTTGCCAGATCCAGAGACCACAAAGTCTGTCACAGTTTAACAAGATGCCCTTATTGGGGGGTGGGTGGGGGAACCTTTCATAGAAATGTGCTGAGGGGAAGAGAGTACTTTTAAAGGGTGTCCCACCTGAACATCTTTCCCCTAAAAATACTGCTTTGGGGGTTCTCAACTAGTTTGAACAAATAGGATGGGTTTCAATGGGAGCTATCTCAGAGCCGTTACCGAAGACAGAAGTCCTGGCATATTCCTGCAACAGTTCCTGGGGGTTGAGGGCAAAAAGCACAACGAGTGGACAACACTGCCAGCCTCTCCAAAAGCACCTCACTCCTCCCACCCAGCAGACTCCAAACACCTTGACTTAAGGCGCCCTGACTTCCAGCGCTCAAGGCCTTTCAGCGGATCCTTCCTCTGCACCAGTGCCGTCTTGGGCTCCCCTCCTTCCAGTTTCGTATCTGTAGTCAAAGCAGGCAACTGCCAGATGTAAACAAGATAGCCCCGAGCAACAAAAAGAAGAACGAACCACAGAGTTATAAAAACATTAATGCCCTGGAGTAGATAATTTTATGGACTCTGTGGTACTGAGCTGTAAATGCTAAGGAGATGCCCTGGTGTAAGGAAGACGACCACATGGTACAAGGCAGAAACTTTGAGGGGGGGGGCAGTGACAGAGGAGGGTCTGTGCCACCAGGTCGTGCAAAAGGCTAAGCGTCATCCTGCTCCTATTGCTGCCATCTCCTCGGATCTTGGGCTTCTGTACTGGATCCTTCGTATCTAGTGGAGCAGAATATAGAAAGAGAGCAAGAGTGAAGGACACTGGAAGGTTTTTAGAGACCAGACCTAGACAAGGCACACAGCCTTCCACTCACATGCTGTTGGCCAGAGCTCATTCTGTGATTGTACCTAACTCCAAGGGAGGGTGGGAAATGTAGTTTAGTGTGATGTGGAGGAAAGGGAAATAGAATTTGGTGCGCAGCTGAACAACCAGCAAGGCTCTTCCACACCCTCAAATCTCATGAAGCTAGGTGGGTAGCTTGCAGGAGAAAGACAAGCAGGGCGTACATACGTCTTGTGGATAAAGAGGCCTTGGTGCTGGAGTCCACATGCTTCTTTGAAGTAGATGACAGGGTGACCATGACTGAGCTTCTAGTTGGTTGCTGCCACTTGGGTACAAAAGGCATGAATTGACTTTTCCACTTGCTCGGAAATAAGAAACCAGGTTTCATTTGCAATCTCCTTGTGTTAAAATAGAACTCAGTTTTTCTTTTCTTTTCTCTCCCTCCCTGTCCCCACCCCTGCCCCGCCCTTTCTTTCTTTCCATACTAAGATGGCCAAACAAAACTCACTGACAGACCAGTTATAACCTCCAGCATGCAGGAACAAGGCCTGGGGTGAGCACACAAATGGATGTCAAATGGCAGCCCCACTCCTGACTGCCTTTGACTTGTGTGAGCCCCTCACCTTCTGAACCTCTCCTTCCGATCTACATGATGGGAGGCTAGGACATGTTTCTGAAGTTGGTGCAATAGGGCCACCTAAGCTCTGCTTGCCTCAATGTTTTTGCACCTCTGCTGATGCCATACTATCCTGCCAGCTAACCAGAGGGAGAATTCCAGTGTCTACTATTGGGATTTAACCCACAAAGGCAGGTTCCTTAGGCAAAACAAAGCCAAAGACTGAGATCTTTCTCTACAGAGCTCATGACTCAACATTTAATTCAGAGGCAGTGGCAGAGGAAGGGAGGAAGTCTTCCCAATGATTGCCTTAAAATTTCCTTTTCCAAAGACAAGATGCTTATTTCTAGGCCATTCCAAAAGGATAGGCAAATCTATTTACTATAATGGTTAAGAGTGAAGCAAACAGGCCTGAATCTCAGACTCTCCTAGCTATAGAGCCTCGGACAAAGGAGTTATTCTCTCCAAAGCTCAGTTTCCCCGTCTGAAACCAATGGATGTATCTCAGAGGGTATTTGAGGATTACCTGCACTACACGTATGAATTACTTCACACACTAAGTGCTTTATAAGTATTAGTTGCTATGACTACTGTTGGTTGTTATTGTTCCTAATTAAGTCCTATTGTTTCATTTAGATGGATACTCTGGAACCTTTTGGGGATGAATTTAGTGGAATGGCCAGATGCCCTTATGATGCCAAACATGCCAACGTTGCACTGTTTGCAGGTAAACCAGCCGATTTCTCGTCGTTGCATTTGCTCTCTCATGCCCGTTACTGAGAATCTGCTCTGGAGGATTCAGAGTCACACTTGTACTCCGAGTCTCTGGTGAATACTGTAATTAAGAATGCCTCTTCCATTTGAAAGTCACATGGAAATTGTACACTTGCTTCATATAAGGAGTCTCTGCCACACGGAACTGGTGCCTGTGTGCCTTAGAAGAGGATACAGCTTCGCACTGAATGCGTGGCATGTCCGTTTAGGGCATGTTGGGTTCGAATAATAGAAGATTCTTCCTTGAACCACCCATGTAGATTGATGGTTCAAGGTAGGATTGACTTTAGGAGTCGTGTGATTCAGAGACTCCTCTGTACCGTCATCTAGGACAGAGGGCCTCTTCACTTCTCTGCTCTCTTTCAGTTCTCTCTCTAAGAGGGACTGGCTACTCTCATAGACACAGGGTGCCTGCCAGCTCCAGTTAAGGCTACATGTGCTCTTGTCCACATATAGATGAGGAAAGGGAGGAGACAAAGTAAAGCTGCAGGAAGATCTCTACGTAGTGAGGCCACATGCCTATGAGTTTCTAGCAGACATCTCAATCATCATTTACCTGATTGGGGTGCATGCTTCTCTCTAATGGAAAGATAATACTGGGGGGTGAAGCTGATAGGTTTAGGTTGATGTGTACTCCTCATCCCCCCCCTTCCTTCTTCTGGCAAATAAGCCATCATCTTCAGATTGGGATTCGTGTGTGTGTGTGTGTGTGTGTGTGTTTTAATTAGGAATTTATTTAGGAATTCACTGCCAGCTGTGTGGAGGTGGGTGTGGGGAGAAGTGTTGGTATAATAGTGATTGTTACAGCATGCAATAAAGCAGTTAGCTATAATTTCTATCACAACAGCTAAAAACTGGCACATCCCAGCTTGATGAGGAACTTTAGGGCTTTGATTATGAAACAAGATTAGCTCTCTGAACCTTGTTCTCAGGGCCATGCATTTGTGAGCCTGGATCTGCAGTCCCAGATTGGAGAAATGTCTTGAGCCAAGAAGGGTTCCTCAGGTTCTCCCCAGCCCCCAAAGTTAGAGCACAGTATCGTAAAACACAATCTTATACACCTGCCAGTCAGCATGAGCAGGAGCAAAGCCAATGCTAAGAGGACCTGAGTGCACAACTTCTACTACAGCACCGTCCTGACACTTGAACCCACTGGTACCATGGAGGATGTGGGCTACAGTGGAAAAGTTTACTGTCAACTAAAGAGAGGACTGTTGCAGCCTGAGGTACAAACGGGAGAGAGAGTCTCATAGTATTAGCTCAGGCCACCAACCTTCCAGGAGCTTCTCAGAGCAAGCCCTGTGAGACAATACTGTGAATACCTCTCCACCTCCCCCTACAGGGATACTGGAGAGTTTTTCATTGGACTGTTTGAAATCCTACAAAAGCTCAGCCCTTATTAATAGAAGATCCTTGTTGGAGCTAAATGTTTGTCATATTAGCAAGAGTAGCAGAATAGTGCTCTGTTTTATTAAGTGAAAGTTCTGGTGAGATACCCAATGTCATATACAAAACAAAAGGCATAATAGAAAGTGGATGGGAGGAAAACACACACACACACACACACACACACACAGAACCATCCCACTGCCCCCCCACTAGCCGAGCAGCATCACCCCCCAATATTACTAAAGATTGATTCTTTAAGAAAAGCTGTGATTGTAGATATGTGTTTAGCAATAGATAGGTCTGCCATCTGTAGTTCGAATCTAACCAGTCAACCTTTATTGATATATGGCTGTGAATAATGCAGATATCAAGACAGCTCTAACTTGAACCTCAGCAAGTTTTAGTTATTTTTAGCCCAAAAAGCATACATCCAGAACTTTTCATAGATATGTTTGGATAAACTTTTCTAAAAAATTATTATGCTTATCCCACCAGTGGATGGGCTGAAATAGTACTGTAGTGTACATAAGCCAATTTGACATACAACCGATGGAGGTATGTAACCACTAAAAATGAACCAAGGAAGTATTTTTTATTTTGAACAAAATTACTGTTTCTGTTTCACATACTGCATAGATTTTACTCTTCCAGAAGATCCTATTTGATTATTTGTATGCAGGATGTTTATCAATCGAAGAAAACACCCAAAGTGTTAGGGATTAATCTTCAATGTTCTTCATTCTCTTTTGCCTTAAATAGCTCCCCAACAGCAGGAATTCTCAAACAAAGGCCAGACTGAACAGTGTCACCCCTTTCCCTTTTCTCCTTGCTTTGGCATTTTGAGTGTCAGAGTGTTTTTAGTTTATGACTTTGAAACACTGAAGCAGTTATTTCTTCTTTAAGTACACTGACAGAGCTCAGTGGCTCTCATGACTGATGGAAAGAGAAGAGAAGCAAGTGATTCTCACAATCAAAGCAGCAATTTAGTCAAGTTGTTTTTGTTTTGTTTTGTTTTGCCTATGAAACCCCTTTCTCTGACTCTCCTCACCTGCCCAGGCTAAGGACTCCATCACTTGTGCTCATACTTAGAATTTCTGGTGATACAATCAGTTCCTGTCTTTCCCTGGGCTCTCACCTAATCCAGTTTGCCACAGCGTGGTGGCAGTAGCAGTGTGCAAAGGGCCTTGGCCTTGAAATTCCAGCCAAGGTCCATCTAATCAAGTGAAGCAAACAGCATTTTTCATTTGCCCAGTTCCCTGAGCTGCCGCTGCTTAGAAATTGCCATGCAATTTAAAAATGAAAAATGTTTCATCTCTCAAGATCCTAATTTAAAATGGTTAGGAATGTGGGCCAAGTATTTTCCCAGTGACTCTTGGATTTTTCCCAGTTGTCCTATCTCATTTGCCTGAAGTAGGAAAGCAATCCGGGGGATGTCTCTATTCCCCCACGCCCACTGCCTTGCCTTGCTCCCACCCTGTTCATCTCTTTTCTTTTTTCTTCTAAGATGGAAAACTGTACTCAGCCACAGTGACTGACTTCCTTGCCATCGATGCGGTCATTTACCGGAGTCTTGGAGACAGCCCAACCCTACGGACTGTCAAGCATGATTCCAAGTGGTTGAAAGGTGAACAAACAATTAAGAGAGGGGAGGGGGGTAAGGAGATGTGTATCTTGAGGAAGATTAAGAGTCTGGGCAGACCAGACTATAGTTTCATTTTAGTAATGGCTTCTGACAGACAGGAAGGTGGAAATGGCATCTTTTGCCTCAACTGATTTATTTACCTCCCCCCTTTCACTTCCCATGGGTTTCTGGAGACCTAACACAACTACCGATACCACTACAGCAGAATACACTACATTCATCTTCCCTGCCTGAAGCTCTCGTTCCAGAGCCTGACATGCCAAGAACTGAACATTTCTTTCATGGAGGGGAAGAGGGGACTGGAAGTGGGGGGGAGCAGGAAAAAAGCTATTCACGACCCCATAGGAGTCAGGGTTCACAAGGGGGAGATGCATACCAAACCTTTTCTGTAATACGGTCATTCTGTTGGAGAAAATAAAATTACAGATACATGAAAATTCATTTATTCTTCATTGTTCATTGCAACCACTTCTGAAAGACAGACTGTATAGGCTCGAACGCCTTCTGGAATCATCAGCACTTGCAGGTGTGGTCATTAGAAATGGTTTGTGTCCACCCCATGTCTAATGGACCTACACTTTTAATTAATATCATGTCTCTGGTTGCAACTGATTTGAAGTTCTTTTCACTCTGTGATGTGTCCCCAATTAAAGTGCCGTTTGCCCACAGAACCGTACTTTGTCCAAGCAGTGGATTACGGAGACTATATCTACTTCTTCTTCAGGGAGATAGCAGTGGAGTACAACACCATGGGAAAGGTAAGAGGGGTGGACGTTTCACTTGGAGCAATGTCGTTATGAATGACCTTGACAGAAGAACTATAAGTCTAGCCACAAGGTCATCATTTTGAGAAGATTCTGCCAAAAACTGGTGGCCATGAGCACTGTGCTGCCTCAGAGCCCTGTGAGCTTTTGCAGAACAATCCTAGACCCCAGGGAACCTCTGACATGTTTCTACTGAAAATGTAATGACAGAGGTTTGTTTGGTTGATTTCATACTGAGTTTCAAGGATCTTGAGATGTGGTTTCCAGATATACTCATTGTTGGTTTTTTTCCTCTCTTTTTAATTCAGTTTTTTTCATGGAAGGAGCATAAATATGCAGTACCTTTGAGCAAACTGAGAGTCTTGATTGTCTTTATTGCAAAAAGCGATACCACACTTAACGGGATGTCCACTTCAGTTATTTTTACCAGAGTGGATCAAGGTCACAAAGTTGGAGGGCACAAATTCATTGTCAGGGTGGCTTGCAGGGTTAGAAGAATTCAGAGTATGAGATTCAGGCCCAGAGGCAGCCAGTGAGGATGGCAGAGATGGCGCATACAAAGTGTGCTTTTGTTTGAGGAAATAAAAAGCTAAGCAGTCTGTATGGAAATGAGTTTATCTGGCTGGGAGCTGATCCCCTGAAGGATTTATGGCTCTGTATTAAATGCCACAGCCTTATCTTTCAAAACATGCTGTTCCAATGAGTCTCCCCCCACCCCCGCCTCTTTTTTTTTTTTTTTTTGCTACTAATTTTAGAAACATGGGATTAAATGAAGCACCTTGTTGTTGTATTTCTGTTTCTACGAAGATCTCTCAAAGTGAGCGTATTTCATTTTCCCTGTGTGTCTTTCTTCCGCAGGTAGTCTTCCCGAGAGTGGCTCAGGTTTGTAAGAATGACATGGGAGGGTCTCAGAGAGTCCTGGAAAAACAGTGGACGTCTTTCCTAAAGGCTCGCCTGAACTGCTCAGTTCCTGGAGACTCTCATTTTTATTTCAACATCCTCCAGGCGGTCACAGATGTGATTCACATCAATGGCCGTGATGTTGTCCTGGCAACCTTTTCCACACCTTATAACAGGTAACCATGCCCTAGCTGTGCTGACCTCGCTGGGCCTTCCCAGCTTCCTTTGCCCAAGGGATTCTCTCCTAATACGCAAGATTTACAACTAATGCAAAAAAACCTGCTGCTAGCTATTTGTGGCTAAAAAGCACTTAACACTGCCATTTCATCAACAAATTAACAATCGGTTTTAAGCATTATTAGATTAGGATTTTAGGGGGATGTAATCAGATAAATTATAACAATATCTGCTATTTATATACCTGGCGTGTGAACATGTCTTGTGTGTTATTTCTAAATCTCTCCAGTAATATTGAAAACTGTTGCCCTCTTTTTATACTTAAGAAAACTAAACTCATTTATAGTACCTGGTCCAGCCAGTCAGGAGACGGAAGAGGCACGGTTAGAACTCAAGAGTGCTTCTCCTTCCTCGTCAAGGTCATCTGGCGTTCTGTTTGTCTTTTACTATTTCTTTGACTGGATCTACAACTTTTGAAGTAAAAGCACTGAACATTTATTTAGAGGCTACAGGGTGAAATGTAGGGTTCAGATGGTGCAAGTCCACGGTGCATCCCACCGGAGGGGCCTGGAGCCAGGACCCCCCTACCACCACTGACTCTGGGGGGGCCTGCATGAGGATGTAGAAGTTGTTGAATGCTGAACCTAGAAATCTGAGTGTCAGCCTGTTCATTCCTCTGCTTGTGTTTATTTAAACAAAGACTGAGTAACCAAATGACATACTAAAAGTCGTTTCTGGAGCAGCAGAAATGTGTGGAGATTGAAAAATAAGAGGAAGGCAGGCATTAAATTCCCCAGTACTGAGCTTCCCTAAACTCAGTGTAATTGGACATGGTCATGAAATCTAAAAACATATACTTCATTCTTATTCTTGGGGAGAACTTTGGGTGTTCTATATTCTCTTCCTCTGGGCATACACTGTTTGGGTCTGGATTATACTTTTTATCAAGACTTTTACAAACCCCATGAGCATCTAGATGACAGGCACCTGCGTGATGAGAGTGGAAGATACCCGTAGAAAGAAATGCTTAAGATGCAGGGAGAGTCTGAAACAGAACACGGCCAAAGGAGGCACTAACGTTCCTCAGTTATCTGGAGGACAGGAGTCAAGAGCTCTCCACTAAAGATACGTGAAAATATGAATCCATGTTGCAACAAGAAGTATTCAGTCCCATCTAAGTGGGCTTTAACCATCCGCAGGGATTTTCAGCCTTGAGAATAGAAAAGATACAAAAATCCAGGCCGTGACTGTTCATACTTTGGAACCCAAGTATCTAGGATTGTTTAAAAAGAATACTGTCTTGGTACATGGGAATGCAGGGCTAGAAGAATTTCAGGATACAGTTCTAGTTTGTTTTGGGGAAAGTGGTTTGAGGATGAGTTGCTCTGTAATTACAAGACAGTAGTAGATTCTTGTACATTATAATCTTTTCTTGAATATTCTAGATACTCTTTTCTTAAGAGATCCCTAGGAAGCACCCAATTAGTACATGCTGAGGCAGTCTCAGGAATCTTATTTGTTCAGTAAAATCAGAAAATGATGAAAATGCACATAACCCATTTTCATCTATAAATTAGAGTCCATCTCTGGTTTTACTGGCTCTGGTTTCATCTTTAACACCTCATCCTCTATACATGTGTCTTGAGCTGAGAGCCTATGTTATTTATTGAGCATTTACTGCTGGAGATTAGGGATTCCATAAATATATGCTGAAGGAACAGAAGGTGGGAAGAAAGGATGGATGAAGGAAAGATGAACAGAAGGTGGGAGGGAGTAAAGGAAGGAAGGAAGAAGAAAGGATTTCACAAGTGATTCTGACCTTGGGAAGATTATCAAACTCTACAGTGACTTTAGTTATTATGAGGTGCCTCATAAAATACTTTAGTATCTATCCTATTTGTCATAATATTTAAAGCAAATATGCATACCTGTTACTTTTAGGAAAGGGAGATGTGAAGAGAGTCTTTGCTAGGCTCTGAGATTCCAAAACCAACAGGGATCACTGTCTTATCTATTCAATTCCTTGCACAATGTATACATAGTCTACATATTTGAAAATTCATCCCGCCACCTTGTTTTAAACGAGCTTTCTAATCCTCTCCCTAATTCTTGCTTTATTAGTAATACTTCACTAACTGTGTTATGAAATTAAAGATGGCATAAAATTCCCCTCATCACTTATGAAGTGATTTCCATATCCTTTCAATGTTTGCAAAATCAATACTAAATCATCTCTCTGCCCTGGACGATGTTGACATGCTGCAAAGTGCCCCTTCCTTGCCCTGGATGCTCCTGCCCATGCAATGGCCCACTACCTCAAAGCCTGGTGAAAACTCTTGGCCAGACAGTGCCCGCAGTTTATATGATCAAAATCAAAGAACAACCATACTTAGAAACAAACATGGGTTCTAAGAGTGAACCCAGATGAATGAATAATTCATGCTTTCTCTCCACTGATGAAAATAAAAATCCCAAAGTCCTTCCATGAGTACCAGAGAAGGATGTAATTACAGAGATTACCACTATTATTATTATTTAGCACTTAATAGGGCACTTTATTTACAAAATGTTGGTACTTTAGAGATTTAAGTTGTTTAGTCTGATGCAAATAAATAGGATATAATAATTGAAATGGGCTGTGAGGAACCTAAAACAAGCGTGCTTTTCCCGATGCGTGCACTCTCACTTCCAGAGTCCCGGCTGGAGAAACCAAATCCAAGGAAGCAATATAGGAACACTTTTACTTCGAATGTGCACCAGTATTAGAGATGGCAAAATGTTTTCCAAAGATTTTATCTTTGGGTTAGTGACTGAAAATTCAAGGAGTTTATGAACATTCTAAACCACTAATTATAAACAAATGCGGTTCCAAAGGCAACAGAAACACGAAGAGGTTTTTTTATCTATGACTTTGCTATTAAGCAGTCCTTTCTTTAAATCCACTGACGTAGGGACACCTGGGTGGCTCAGTGGTTGGGTGTCTGCCTTTGGCTCAGGGCGTAATCCTGGAGTCTCAGGATCAAGTCCCACATCGGGCTCCCCTCCAGGAGCCTGCTTCTCCCTTTGCCTGCATCTCTGCCTCTCTCTGTGTCTCATGAATAAATAATTTAAATTAAAAAATAAATAAATAAAACCACTGATGCAAACGTGAGTCAGAGAAACATTCACTGGAATATACTAGGATCCCTTACATCTATAGAGATCAGGGTGTGAACTTTAAGTTTCCAAAGCCCCTAATAGGAAAGTTGCTTTGGAGTGTGTTTTCCAAGCTGCATACCTAGTAACTTCTGTGACAGTAACACTGTGAAATGTTATGTCCTAGCATCCCTGGATCTGCGGTCTGTGCCTATGACATGCTTGACATTGCCAATGTTTTCACTGGGAGGTTCAAAGAACAGAAGTCTCCAGATTCCACTTGGACACCAGTTCCTGATGAACGAGTGCCCAAGCCCAGGTATGTGTAAATATTTATATGGCTATTCTGAACCGTGAGAAATGAGCAGCTTGGTCCTCTGATGGTAACGTATTAAAGAACTGCACACCAGCACCTTCCACGGGGCCACAGAGATACAAATCCTGGAACAACAGAAAGCCCTATGAGGCCATTTGCCTTCATCCCCTTAACCAAAACTCAGAGTTACCTATAGTTCTATTCAAAACAATGACACTCTAGTCTTCTACTTACCTCCATCCCAGGGGCTTGGCCAACGTAATCATAGGAAGATGGGAAGCATCTTGTCCAGCCCTGCTGGTGTTTAGTTGAGAAAACAGAGGCCCGGAGAGTGAGAATGTGTATTGTGGAAGTTTGGAGACTTGAATAGATTATTTCCACTGCTCCACCCTGCTTCCCCGTCCCTCATACAGAGACCCATGTCCTTATACCCTAATAAAATGTGAAATATAAATGGTGATCCCTGGATTCTGTAACCAGGATGGATCAGAGCTGGGTCCAGGACTCCAGGGTGGGGGCAGGTAGAGACCAATGGGCACAGTGAACCATCAAGTTTTCTCTACTCTACCAAATTTTAGTCTGTTGTGGATCCAGACAGGGTCCACATCCTTCTACCAACATGTGCCCCAGAATCGCTTTCATGGGAAACCGGCTGTCCCAGGACAATGCAGAGACCTCTTGGTCCTGTGTGACCTCCATGAAATCTTCACACTAAACCAGCAAATTCATTCTCTTTCAGTGGGACAGAATGAAACTCCCCCCACCCCCGTCCCTGTGCCTGCCCTCCTCATGTGGCATGCACTGTGTACTCCCACTAGAGCCCTTGCCATTGAAGTGCTATGGAAACCTCCCTGTGGGGCCAGCTTCCTCCACTGCATTTGTGGACTTCTGCAAAGAAGCCCAATATCTTAACTTTTTGGTCTCCAACCTCCTCCTCCAACCCCCAGTCCCCCACACAAAACAGCCCAGTTTGTTTAACTGAACTGACTTCGATAATGTGAACCACTGTATCCGGGGTGGGCAGCGGGTGGGGGGGAGCCTCTATGGTTCATCCGTCTTCATTATCTGAATTATCTGCTGTGTGTATATACTCTGCTACTCACGGAGAGCAGACTAGGTGCAAAAAAGCACACTATGGCAACCTCAGAGAGGGTCTTTACAAGTCACTACCTGGAAATGTTAACTACTTTTTAGAATAGCGGGAAGGGGGTTAAGCTTGAGGAATGGAGTTCAGGGCGTACTTACAGCACATGTCTCCCTTGCTGTGTAAAGACATGTGTCCATCAGCTATCCCCATGACACATACTTTGACTTTCTTTTTTTTTTTTTTTTTTTGTACATACTTTGACTTTCTAATAGTGGTAACATGTTTCTCTCCATCCTTCCACATGCTTCCTCATTCCTCTCACCAACATTAGGAGGCTTTCATGGAGCTGGCTTGTTTCATGCCATAGAGTGATGTGTATGTGAGGCCAGACCATGCCAGTGTTAGCAGGGTCCAGTTTACTCTCCTGGACCAGCAGGCAGGGCCGGGGTGTGCACAGGATTGTTGTCGATGTTGCCGTGAGCTGACCTTACTAGACTGTCCCTTGACTCCTGAAACCATAGAACTGTTTGTAGAAATGAATTTCCACTGTCATTGTTCAGAAATAAAGAAATGACCTTTGTGGAGAGACTCTTCAGTGTAATTGGCCTTTCATACCTGCCCAAATCAAAGAAAAACAAAAACAATAAAAATGAAACCCATCGGTTCTCTGACCCCCAGGTAATAAGAGATGGTTACAGTGAGTCTTGCTGGTATATGGACTGGCTCGTGGCTTTCTGAACGCCTTTGTTTTCTGCATTTGTGCAAAAGTTAGCTGCGTTCTCTCCTTTTGCACAGCAAATGCCTCGAGAGACTTCTAGCAGGGTTTGTGGACAGGTAGAGTAGACTCTGGCACCTGTGCAAAGCACATACTTCGCCACTTATTTTAAGCTCCGTCACTGTTTATGGGTTTTGTTTGTGCTTCTGGGCGGAAGCCAAGCTGCCCCCGGCTGAGGCTGAAATGCCCTGGCTGGAGCTTCTTTATGGAATGAGGAGTCGGCTGGGAGAAAAGCTAAGCATATTTTGTTTGGTGGCATTCTGCATTGTTCAACTTCCTCTTCTCAGCCTACGGTATATTTTCCCTCCTGCCAGATGCTTAGGGAAGCAGTTCGTTCAAAGAACTTGCCAGAAGGCATGAAAAAAGCTCCTTCGCTTTGTTTCTTTTTAGGCCAGGTTGCTGTGCTGGCTCGTCGTCCTTAGAAAAATACACAACCTCCAATGAGTTTCCTGATGATACCCTGAACTTCATCAAAACACACCCACTCATGGATGAGGCTGTGCCTTCTGTCATCAACAGGCCATGGTTCCTCAGGACGATGGTCAGGTGGGTGTCAAGCAAATCACGTCCTAAATGGATTTTTCCCCACTCCATCTCAATGCTCACAGAACCTATCAGTGGATTGTGATTTAAAATGTCACAAACATCTTCTGTTATCCTGGGCATTGAGTCAGCTATGAAATGCTGGCCAGTTGGGTGCCTGCCACAAAACCCCCATAACCACATTCCCAGTGAGAAGAGTTCTGATATTTTCAGGCTAATTGGACACATGCCAATAATTAGAGGTAACGAAGATAATCTCCTTCCGGTTTAGAGTCTTCTATAGAAAAGCAGTGAAGGAGAACCAATCGATGGATTTGGATACCTGTTTGGTTGGATATGGTTGCAGAAACATGCTCCAGATTCCATCCAAGCACACCCCTGGGTTGTTGGTTGTCAAACAAACCAGGGATGAATGCAACATTTGCATAAGTATGCTAGTGTGAAGGATTCATACTGTACCATTTGTAATCTGCTGGGATGGCCAGAAGAGAAGGGATAATTGATTAGAAATTTGTGATAGCACTAACTACTCCTTCTTGTATTTATTTAGAGCTTATTTCCAAACAATTCAACGGGATTTCCCAAGTACCCTCCTATTGCAGTAATCATCAAACAAAATGTTATTCAACTTTACCACCATTTTTAAGCGGTGACTTTATTGGAAGATCTTAAAGTACTATAATGGCTCTTACCCATAAGATGGAAACTGTGGTATATAACTTGTAGGATGGTCCATGTTTTCTGGTTTCTGCCAAGGTGCTTGGCACAGACAAGGCATTCGTGGAGTGGTGAACAGCTGAGAGATACCCGAGAAAGATGATGCCCAATAGAACTTATCGTAGGCATGTGACAAGACTGCTGCCCTTCGTCTATGGCTCTAAATGGACCTCGTTTGGCTTGCACATCCTCCTATTTATCAAGAGGCTATCAGCACTCCACCTTCCCATCCTTCAGTACTCTCAGCCCCTCTATATTCACTTGGAAAGCTTTCCAATCTGACATTTTTTTGACGAGGCTTTGCGCCTCAGAGGAAGAGTACAGAAAACTGGTAGCTGCTGCTTTTCTTTTCAATGTTAAGTGAAATATTAAATGAGTTCAGTTAGTGTTTCTTCTCCTCTTCCTGGGAGACCTCAGCCTTTCCTTGCTGCTCATGGAAGAGATCATTGCTGAGTGGTTTCAGATGGTTATGGCTGTCTATTTGTTATGTGACTTGGCCTCCACAAATACATACCTCCTTTCCTCCCCTTGGAGCCATACTAATGCTCTGCATGTGGAAATGAAGGACCAGAACAGCTTGAGAACATTATCTATATGCATATATTTTTCTTGAAGTTATTACTAGAGAGCTATGTCACAATGTTTGAAGTGGAAAAGGGGACCCTTTAATGACAGACCAACAAAGAGATAAAAACTGTGATCCTGTCATTTTAGATACCGCCTGACCAAAATTGCGGTGGACACTGCTGCTGGGCCATATCAGAATCACACTGTGGTTTTCCTGGGATCAGAGAAGGGAATCATCTTGAAGTTCTTGGCCAGGATAGGAAACAGTGGTTTCCTAAATGACAGCCTTTTCCTGGAGGAGATGAGCGTTTATAATCCAGAAAAGTACGTAGAATATTTGGCTGTTTCTTAGTAATTATTTGTTGTTATGATCCTTTTCATTCAGAGAAAATCTGATGACAGCAGACTTCAGTTTCAGGCATTTTTAGGTGACTTTTAACATTATTTGTAAAAAAATTTTAATATATAAAAGGCATTATGTTCTGCTCGACAATAATGTGTGTGCTTATATAGATACACACATGTGGGGGAGTGGAGGACACCTTAGAGGATGTCTCATCTTTAGTGAGATGAGATTAAGCTATCCTCTCATGGGGGATGCCTGGGTGGCTCAGGGGTTGCGCATCTGCCTTAGGCTCAGGTTATGATCCCAGAGTCAGGGGATTGAGTCCCACATCAGGCTCCCCACCGGGAACCTGCTCTCCCATTGCCTATGTCTCTGCCTTTCTCTATGTGTCTCTTATGAATAAATAAATAAAATATTTTTAAAAAAGCTATCACCTCGTGGGCTGGAAGGCAGGGTGGGAGGAGGTGGCAGGAAAGTGAGAACAGACTCTAGAGAGACTATGAATGCTATTACCCTGCCTTATAAATTAGGTGCAGCTATGATGGAGTAGAGGACAAGAGGATTATGGGCATGCAACTGGACAAAGCAAGCAGCTCTCTGTATGTTGCATTCTCCACCTGCGTGATAAAGCTTCCCCTTGGCCGGTGTGAACGACACGGGAAGTGTAAAAAGTATGTATTTGGCCTCACTGAACATTAGGAAGTCCCCACTGCTTAGAAAGGAGTCCTGGGTAGCTCACTGTCATGTTCTTCCTGCAGAACCTGTATCGCCTCCAGAGACCCATACTGTGGGTGGGTAAAGGAAGCAGGTTCCTGTGCCCATCTGTCACCCAGCAGCAGGTAAGGAGCCTGAGGTGTGTAAGTGTAAAGTGGCCTTTGGCTGCTATGCATCCTAGACGTATTTAACTGTGCTCTCATACACCACTGCCACCGAGCCTTCTGTGCACAAACCTCATCAATGGAGCTGCCAGCCATTCTCCTTCCTTTTCCCATTTCATAGAACACCCCGACATCGCATGTGGCAGATTTCCAATTGATTAATCATCCATCCCCAGACTGATTAAAAACACAGAGCAAAGAAACACAGTGGGCTTCTAAGTATTCCCTGGAGAGAGGGACAAGAAGGTGCACGCCTTGATCACTACAGTGTAAGAACAGCCGAGAAAAGGGGGCAGTAGGGTACCAATTAGATTAGTGCTGTGGTTTGTCTGGCCATAGCAAAACTGGCTTCTCTAATTGACCATGTAGGGCTGAGGAGAGATCACAGAGTATTTGTTAAGCACTGCATTTGTACTGCAAGTGTGGTGTATGCATCCAATAAACCATTCTCCTGCACTGAAGAACAGTTGACCCTATTACTCATTAGGGAGTCAATCAATTCATGGCAGTTCTCCAGCAGATCATAGCTGATCAGATCAGTCTATCATGCCCATGATTTTGGTGCTAAAAATTGTTACCTCAGCTTTTAAATGCTGAGATGACATTAGTTAAAAGGTTCCTTTTCGTTTTTACTTCAGTGGATAGGAAATCCAGCGCACGTCCTTGACAAGCTACGGCAACTCAAGGAAGGTGCCATATGGCAGCACAGTTCCGAGCCATTCCTTCAACATCCCCAGATCCAAGAGGGCAAAGAATTGTCTTGGCATCTCTCTGAGCCTCCTCTCCTATTATAGAATAGCTAGACAGGCAGGAGGGCAAATCTGATGACCACCACATGCATAATTTGAGGGAAAAGTATTCCCACAGACATAGCTCATGACAACTCTAAAGTCTCACCTGGAAATCTGACTAATGCAAAGGGTTGACTCACTATATATTATTATATCAGCTTTACAAGTAGCAATGTTGACATACTAGTGTTAGAGCTTTGCCTCTTTTCATGAGAACCCTTGAAGCGAAGGAGTGAGGATCACATACCGCATTGACGGAAGCTAAGAAATGACCTGTCTCCTTTCTATAGTCAAGGTGTGACCGAAGGTAATAAGACTGACTTTTAAAAATCATTTTTAAGTCAGGGTGCCTGTTCAGCTCAGTTGGTTTAGTGTCTGCCTTCAGCTCAGGTCATGATCTCAGGGCCCTGGGATCGAGCCCCACATCGGGTTCCAGGAATCTGCTTCTCCCTCTCCCTCTGTACCCCCTACTTGTGATTTCTCTGTAATGCATAAATAAAAAATAAAAAATAAATGACTTTTAAGTCAACATGTGAACTCCAAAATTGTTTTCTTAAGGATCCACATATATATTTCATTGCTCCAAACATGCGGCCCTCTCCTTGGAAAATTGCCTTCTGGGCCTGATGGAGGGTGGCTTTTACTACCACTGAAAGCCTTTATCCTTTTTATATAAATTTGATTTTTAACAGAAACAACACTGGAAAACAAACGTGGTGAATTATTAGATCAAGGTGTAACTTTCCAGATAGTTTTCCTAAATGGTCCATAAAATAAAATCTAAAGGCAATTGCAAAATAAAGTTTTAATGATCCTGTGAGAAACAGCATGAAGCTCCCCCCAAAAAGGACAGTCCTCTGAATGATTCCAATGCGTTTATTTTAAAAATCAACGTAGGTATATTAAGATTGGTCTTGTTAAACAGCCTGTACAGCCCAATGGTAACTAAGTAGACTTGAAAGAAAAGTTAGCATGTAGAGCAGGAGGGCAGTGTGGCAGTCACAGGGCCACAGAGTCTCAGGTGGTCTCAGCACAATGCACCATCACGTCCGAGCCCCTCGAGCATGCTACATGCCCACCAGCCATTTGTTCCTTTGAACACTTTGTTATACAGGTTATTTCTAAGCAAAAAAACAAATCAACGTCTGGGAAGGCAGTTCTGGGAGTCAAAGGAAAAGTAGAGAGGAAGAGACTTTTTTAAAAAAAATATAGACTTCTATATCAACTTATAAAGAGTTAGGCTAACATCCAAACTTTTTAAATGTTTAAATGTTTGAGCATTTCTTATGCTCAAAGAATCCGTAAAAGAAAGATATAAATAATCCGCAAACTAATTAGCTCCCTGAATAATATCGGAATTAACTGCTTAAACCATGGCTTCTCTTCGGAGAGGCACATAAGACTCATTTCTCTAAACTTACGAGAGAAATTTTCCAGCTGTTATCTACTTTTTCTTGCACCTGCCATTTAGTTTATCAAACTGTGTTCATTTCTTTAGTTAAACTTCAGACTCATTCTGGAGTAATGACTTGTGTTATTGAATTTGTTTCTTCCCCCTGCCTTTTTTTTTTTTAAGATTGACATTTGAACAGGACATAGAACGTGGCAATACAGATGGCCTGGGAGACTGTCACAGTAAGTAAAGCTTTGTATCCATGCTCATCTTTGTGCAAGGATCTTTTTATCGGATGGCCTAGAAACATTACCTCACATGTGGAACTAGGTGCAGCTGGCATTAAGACAGGCAGAAGTAACAGAAATCATCTTCTAAATATCAAATAAAGAAAACTGTGTTTGAAAGCCAGTGTCATCAGTGCTGTTGCTATAAATGCTGGCACCTATTTCCTTGTTACAATGCCATGGAACCAATTCACTCTTAGAGGATATTAATTATAGCAGAGCAGTACGTTAGATCAGCATTTCCATTAAAAAACTGGTTTTGTTGTTTTAAAAAAATGTGTTATTACACCATAATTTTTAGCCAAATAATAAGAAGATTGATTGCTGTACTCTAGCTTTTTAATTGAATGGGAGTGTTTTGTTCTTCTTGAACATATCGACTAATAAAAGTAATTATTTTTAATTAGATTTATGTCTATTACCATTTGCCGTAGAAAAAGATTTCAGGAAGAACCCACTAAGTACAAGATGACTCAAAATAACCCTTTTTATAGAAATTAACCTATTATGCTTGCTTCGGAGTTCATTTCAAAAGTTATTAAATGGTAACATTTTAGTTCTAACTTCGTATAAAAGATCCTGGTCAGACATTTGTCCAGTTGTCCTATGATCTGATTAACATGGATATTCTCCTTAAAATGTTTATTAATGCCAATTTAGAGAATAATGCCATTCTTTTGGAAAATATGTAGTTTGAAGTGTTTTAAGCATTACATATGATGAATTCCAGGAAGCTTAGACTCAAAAAGGCACGCAAAAAATAGCTCCTAAGGGACTGGAACAGCATTACTCTGATATCTAATTCCATAATGAAAATCATGGATTCGGGAAGCCTGGGTGGCTCAGCGGTTTAGTGCCGCCTTCAGCCCAGGGCCTGATCCTGGAGACCCAGGATCGAGTCCCACGTCAGGCTCCCTGCATGGAGCCTGCTTCTCCCTCTGCCTGTGTCTCTGCCTCTCTCGCATACGCTCTGTGTCTCTCATGAATGAATGAATGAATAAATAAATAAATAAATAAATATATTTATCTATCTTAAAAAAAAAAGAAAATCATGGATTAAACTCTCAATCTTTGCCATGAGTACTGAAATTTCAAACTCTAAGGTACCATTCAATTTCCTACCTTACCTTTTTTTGGAGATCAAATATAATCAGATAAAGAGGGCAACAGGTAGCCTCATCTCGTAATTCTTCGCTTTCTTTTTTTGTTTGCAAATATTACATATTGGCAAAAGCTTATTAGGGCTTCAAACACCTAATGTATGAGTTAAGAAATCCACAGAGGAGATGGTGTCATCACCAAAAGACCTGTGTTCCTTGTGTGCAGTGAAACAGTTTGATGTTTGATCAGTGGATCTTAAATCATGTTAATCATGTTGGTGCCTTATGGCTCCATTTTCAGAGAAACAAGTTCTGGTTTGTGTGTGCAAACTTAATTAGCTGACTTCAATGAATAATATTCTTCCTATTTTAATGATTTGGAAGCCTGGGCATCTGTAGAAAATAGGGGGGTCAATTGGGACCGAGTAACTAAACACATGAAAAATGTGAAAATGGTTGTTCCCGTCTCTATCACATGTCCACGACACCAGTGGCATCACACTACATGTGTTTTTGGGCAAAGGAACATAGGAAAGCCTCCATATCTAACACAGGCCCCAAGCCAGTGAATTACTCTTCAATCTCAGGGGTCAAGTCTTAGTGCTTTCATGTGTTACCTAACCTTGAACTCCACCCCTGGTGAAGCACTAAGGGCCTGGCTTAGGGCAGGAGGGTACAACTGACCCTCTGTTGCCTTTCCTAGTGGCTTTTCTGCTCTCTGTGCTCTCACTGGAGCATGACCTATTTCTGTTAGACATACCTATTCACATAAAAGCATTCAGAGGATTTAGAGAGTTGGTGCACAGTGACTTTTGCACAGGATTTTAAGGGAAAATGAGGAAATAGGCAAGAGTCTGTGTCAAGAGACTGAGGAGCAAGCTGAATGAACCAGTGATCTGACCCAGACTCACTGTACACACACATACACACACACATGTGTATGTGTGTGTGTGTTGCCTAAATTTGTGTGTGATTGTTTTTATTTTGGTTTTTAATTTCCTAACTAAAACTTCTGCTGAGTTCAGAACACTGTGATACCGGACCGTTCCCCACAGGATGGTTGAGAGGATGAAGTAAAAGAGAATGTAAAGAAAAGTGTTTTGTAAGTGTGGTCCAGGTGTCACTTATTTTACCCATATATACATCCCTCTAGAGAGTAAAGCCTAAATTCCCAGAGTCACATATAATTGCAGTTCCCATCCCTTCTACTACCTCTTGCCTTTTCTCTGAATCTTGGCGACAAAAACAGTGACTGTGAGGAAACTTCACTCAGGGAAGAGATAGGAGGGTGTGAAATCGGACCCAATATAAAGCATCTTGTGTTACAAGCAGAAATTAAAAAGCACTTACTTAGTACCAGGGATCATATGTTAGCATAATTCTGTATTAGCTCATTCCTACTTATTATGTAAGTCACACTAAGCAGAGTGTTCAACATTAAGTAACCTTCTCCTCCCTTTTGTCTTCCAGATTCCTTCGTGGCTCTGAATGGTAAGGAAGAAATTACTCATAATTTAAAATCGATGGAAATCTATGTGGGAAACCCTGTTTCACTAATCCTCTTGAGTATTTTCAAACCTTAGGTTTCTTTTTTAATTAATTTTTTTATCCTCATTATTTTTTTTATAGACATTTCAACTCCTCTTCCAGATCATGAAATGTCTTACAACACAGTATATGGTCAGTTTGCGGATTTTTTTTTCTTTTTTTCTTTTTTTTTTTTTTTTTTTGGTAATTTCAAGCCACTCATCCTGTGGTAGTTTATAGTTTTCATCCCTAAACATCATGGACCAGATTCCTTGTTACTTCAGGGTACCAATTCACTAAAATTATTTATCAGTTTCATGATGCTTCAAAAATTACTGCCTGTGAGAAATAATTGACATATGAGGCTGGTTCCTACATTTTTAATCCACATAACATGAAATTCGCCAACCTTAGGGAATTTAGTGAATATATTTAATGAGTTCTTGAGAGAGAAGAAATCGCTCTTGGACATAAGTATATCCAAGATAAAAGAATAGTGCTTAGAAGTAGTAGACCATAGCTCTTAACTGATACAGTACCATTCCCTAAAACGCTGACTTTCAGGGCAATGCCCTCTGCAGGGGAAAAAAAATCTATACAGCATGCAGATACCAGTTCTCTTGAGGCAAACCCTTCCAACATCACATGAAAATTAGCCATCGAAATTTAAGTTCACAAAGAGTATGAATATTTAGACATATTTGCAGTGAGAGTTCTTCAGAATGTATACAAGGAAGTGTGACGCAGTGGAGATGATGTGCAAACAGGATTTATCCCATTGTTCCTGCCCTGAAATACAGGCACTACATTAAACAAAGCCATAAAGTCCATAAACAGAATATTCTGAGCCCTTGATAAGAAAAGTTGAAATGTAGTTGATTTCAAGTGTTCCATTGCTGTTTCTCAGAGTTTCCCTAAATGTTTATAGGGTAAACTATTCATGTGTTATTTTTTAAATATGAAAAACACGTGTGATGGCAGATTTAAGTTTTGTTTTGGAATGAGGACTAAGAGTTTCACTGATGCACAAATATTTTATAGCTTTTGTGTTATAAAAATATGTAACAGTGACAATTCCAGGACAGTCTTTAAATGTAGAGAAAGGAAGAGAAAAAAAGGAAAGAAAAGTAAGCAAGGCAAGTTTAGGATTCAAAGAAGTAGTTCAAGGTGGCTGCAAATAAATGTGTTTACTAGCTCTACGGAAACGCTTGCTCCCTGTGTCTAATTTGTAGAAATAAAAAGCCTCTTTGGAAGTCCCAAAGACTATGCGGGCCTGAGTGAGCTGGGCGGATGTAGGAAACAACTTCTGGCTTCTCCTGACTGTGCCCCTGGTGAAGGGCGGCGATGTAGAGCAGATGGGCCCCCGGAATTCATCCACTTTTAGTCTCATCGATGACGCAAGGCAGATGTCATCTAGCTTAGCTCACCCTTCAGAAGGAGAATCCACTTAGCATCTGCTCTCCTCCACTATCATACTTTGCAATCATTTCCTATAATTGAATAATCTTTACCAGAGACTGAGGAATTCAGATCTTAAATCTAATTGAACCTCCCCAGCATTCATCAACTGGACTAAGACCAATTTTAACTCCCAGGTAATTTCTCATATGGAAAGAATAATTAAACGATGGGATGCTTTTTATGAACACAAATCACCTTCCAATCTGTGGATCTCTCCTATTTCCTTTACAAAGGGAAAGGAAATTATTCATTCCTCCATATTAACATTTTAAGGGATAATGCCTGTTTGCCTTCAGCTCTTGATCAGTGGCTTCTGGGATGAAACTGAAGAGGAGTGAAAATTGTCTTTTCAACTAATGATCCTGTCCGTTTTAGGCTAAGTCTGTCCAGTATGAGGTGCTTAGATGATTGATCACCAAAATAAGAAATGGTCCAGACACTACTTACAAAAACATAGGAGACTTTCTTTTCACAAACTAGTCCAAGAGATGCTTATTTTGGAGTTAAAAAACCTAGAATAGACTTATTTCACTCAGCAGATATGTGTTGAGTGCCTACTAGGATACGGGGATTTGGACTACGCACATTGTATTTCTACCATCAAAGGAAAGACCAGATTGAGCATGGATATAGACTAGGAAGCCAACCACAAAGTCCAAAACGCACCCACTGTTCCTAGCTGTGTCCTTTGCATGTCCTCCTAAAATGTTCAGTGGCTGAGTGCAAGCTCATAGAGAAAGCCTTAAAACTTGAACTGCCTAACTCAGAAAAAGGAATCATTAAAATAAACCATACACTCTCTCTTCTTGGTGAAAGTAGTAGTTACATCCCAAGAACCCCTTTTTAGTGAATTGGACCCTGTTTCCTCTCTCCCTCCCTCTCTCTGTCTCGTATTGATTTAGTGTTTCTTGTTTTATGTCTAATTGGCTACAATCACTGTTAATAGGTAATAGTGGGTTGAAGGGTCTCTAACCTCTGGAATCACAGACTTGTAGATATAGAGAAACGATATGATGCATATTAAAGTTAACTTCTAAAATCTATTTCTTTGCATATTATAAGAATAGTACATCAGAGGCACCTGGCTGGCTCAGTCAGTACATTGTACGACTCTCAATATCAGGGTCATGAGTTCCAGCCCGACATTGGATGGAAAGATTGATTACTTAAAAAAATAAAAAAAAAGAATACATCATAAGCTCCAGTGATTAAAACATGACCTTTCATAAGTCATTAACAGACAAAATCCTAGGCTCTGAATCTACTGACCTATAATACCATATCCACAAATAAATGCCTATTTTTGCATCATTGCTTTGGTTAGAAGTGATTTGAAGAAGAGAAATGATTTCCTTGTAACATATTTTAAGGTTGGAGAAATAGTAATATAATATACCTCTTTGAATTCAAACTAAGGACTACTACTTTATGGTGCTCTTACAAAGCAGTTCTAAAATTTTTGAGAATCAAGTATTGCTTTCTCTGTCTGATTCACCAGTGACACGTGTTGCCTATCCTCAAGCATAAGTTTAAAAGAATACAAACCTCATGCTGCTCAATTTTTTCTTTAATTTTGAGTACATCAGATGCATGGTTTCTCTAGATTTACATATAGAAAAAGGGGATGTGGTGGGTATTAGACTAACACTTCAGCAATAGGAAGGAGCTGATTTCTCACATTTGTGTAAAGCATTTTCCTACCTAACTACCATCTGGTCCACATTAATTTCCTCTCATAGCCATAGCTTTCCATTACCAATGAGTTTTCCATGTATTTGCAGCATATGGTCCAGGAAATCTTTTGACGGAGAATGTGCCCCTTAGGCATATATTTCCCCTAGATTATCGTATTAAGAAATGTTCTCCCTAAGCCATACTTAGGGCATTACCATAAAATTGCCCCTTGAACACAGTTAAATTGAAAGTACTCAAAATGCATATCAATTCAGGTAAAAGAAATTCTTGCTACTTGGAGAAAAGAGTTTTGTTTTGTTTTTTCATTCTCCCCTTTCTAACTCCCTACAAAACAATTTCTAATAGTTTGCTTATGCTGGGTGCTGAATTCTCTGTTAGGCTGACCATATATTGCCTAAGAGCAGTGTAGACTTCAGGAGTAGAAAACAGGGGCTATGATTTAGACCTCGATATAAGCAAAAAAGAAGTCAAAAAATTCTGCATTTCCAAGTCCCGCTTAGTTTTCCTACTCCTGTTCTCTTATCAGTATTCTAAGATGAGCTGTGAAACCCAGAAATGAAAGAACAGAAAGTCTAGAATGCAAACGTTCTTTAGTTTTAAATGAACATGTTCTTAACAATTGGATATAAACCCAACTATGTGCAACAAAGCCAATGTTTGAAGCTGAGAGGAGGCCAAACAAACTCTACATAGAAAGAGGTTTCTTAAATGTTACCAAAGTTCTGTGGTGGCATTTATGAGTGATGCTTCCACAGAAATCATTATAATTTAAGTGAGCCACTTGGCTCGTTTGCTTTTTCTCATTGTCTTCTTTACATATGTTATCTGTTATGGGCAGTACTGAAGTCTCCTGGAAACCCAACTTCTTATAGTAACTGTGATAAAGAAGATTGCAGTGCATTGTTCATCATAATCTTTCTGGTCACCAGTATTTTATTTATCACATACATGGTGATCACAGCCCAAGGTTTGAGCCATTTGTGAATCTGTCCTACTTTCTACCAGAGGCGCTGATCACATATTCACAGTAGTTGCCTTGATGTCTTTTCAAACATTGTCCAAGAGGTGGCTATAGGTAAGAGGGTTTAATAGGCCAAAGATTCTACTTGGAAATCAGGGAGAAGTTAAATTTTATTTCTACCAGAGAAAACAGGTAGTGGGGCTTCTTTAACTCACTGTGACAGTTTGCCTCAAAGCACCTGGTGTGACCTGTACTTAACCCTCTGGAATGATGAAAGGAAAGCTCGGGAATGTGTTCTCAGGAAGTATTCGGAGTTTCTACTGTAACTCCCAGCCTGGCCATTCTTTTCTTGTGGTAGGCTGTAGGCCCCTCTGGGTCTCAAAAAGCTATCCCTTTCTAACCTGAATCACATCAGACTGCGTGGCCTCAAGAACAAACTCTCCCAAGAATGAGTCACGAAATCATGAAACTGACTTTGCAGAAGGCACAGCCATGGCAACAAGGGGCAGTTGAGGCTGTCATTCCAGGGAAGCGGTGCTGTGAGTAGCTCCCTTTAGAAAGCAGTCACTTCTTCTAGAAATGGTCAACCTGTGAAGTTGAGTTGAAGCTGAAAACTAGACACCCCATCCATGAGAAAGGCTCCAGGAGAAGGGCTCAGGACAGCTGAGCTGTTGCTACAGGCAAGAAGCTCATCCACTACCATAAACCAGCCCCATCAGTCACAAAGGGTGTCCTCCAGAATGGACACATCTTGCCTTTAGTGGTGCTAGGGGAATGCCAAAGAAGGGACACTACTATTTCTTGAGCATGAGCTGTGTGTCAGACACTGCTGAGTACTTTTCACCATTATGTCACTCTATCCTCTCCACACGGGGAGGTAAGTGACATCACCCCCCATGTTGTGCACAAGGAAATACAAGTCCCAGAGAGATTAAGTGAATCTCCCAGGCTCACCCAGCAAGCAGCAGAGATACGATCTGGCCCTTCATCCTCTACCTGCAGGCGCAGGGAGTCTTCTGCTGAGCCTCAGTACCCAAGCTTGTTATTTCTAGAGCAGTCTCCTTTCAGTCTTACAGCCAGCTTGGGTGTCCACCTCCTGGCCTCCGAGCAAAGGGAATGTGGGGGTCTCCAGCGATGTTTTCCCTAACTGTATTTGTGATGAAAACAGGGCACTCCAGTTCCCTTTTGCCCAGCACCACCACGTCAGATGCGGCGGCTCAAGAGGGGTATGAGTCTAGGGCAGGAATGCTGGACTGGAAGGATCTGCTCGATTCACCTGACAGCACAGACTCTTTGGGGGCGGTGTCTTCCCGTAATCACCAAGACAAGAAGGGTAAGGCCTTGGAAATGCCTCTTCCTCTGGGGGGAGAGGGAGGGGAAAGTGAGGAGGACTGTGTAACTGCTTCCAGCTGAATCGTAGCAGTGTTTAAGGATCCTCCAACACACCCTGATTGAAAGCTTCTCAGAAAAGACTGCCATCCAATCCTCTGTGCGAGGCTGGATCCAAAATTATTCCCCGATCAAGGAGAAACCACACAAAACAAATAACACATCTCTGAGCCTCCTCCATCCAAAAGAGGTGCGGCTTGGCCCAAAGCAGATCCCTCCACTCGTCTGAGCTCACTCTGTGAATCTGGGTCCTCTCTTCCCATTCCGCAGCGGGATGGAACGCAGTGCGCTTGGCATGCACACGTAACCCATGGGAAGGCCCGTTTAATGAGTGAATGGAGCAATCGCAGGGCAGAGTCTTTTCTGGCTGGTGGCGTCCCTCACTCACGCATGGTGCTGAATTTGAATAGAGCCGTGGTCCTGCGATGTACTGTAACTGCCCTTTGAGGACAACAGCTAAAACAAAAAATATGTTATTTAATCAAGCAGAATTGCTATGCATTTAAAACGGAAAGGAAGCTGCGCTCAATGAAAGGGACTCTACTGTGAACTGTCCTAAATTCTCCCCTGCTTTCTTTGCTCAACTAGAGACAGGAAATGTCCTCTCTTTTCTCGCCAGTAGCTGCTTCTGGTAACACATCCTACTTTAGTTGCAGCTGCGACCGAAGAGGCCTTTACTTGTCCAGAAAACAGTCTTGTAAATCAGAGACTGAAAAGCCCAGTTATGTTGAGAGCTGTTTCCCCTCATTCAGAATTGTTTACTTCTATATGTTTTCAAGGGTTTCATCCAAGCAGGGGTGTGAGTCTCGAGGGCAGACCAGCCACAGTGACCCTTGGGGGCCAGTCTCTGGTCGTGGCCCCCACACCCCTCACCCCCCACTCAGGGTTTTCTATATACATATTTCCATCTTTACTTTGAGAGAATGTTTGCCAGGCAGACGCATGGGCCAGATTTTCACCCTTTTTTGGTGACTCCCCTCCGGAGAGCGCCGTACGCTCTGCTGCTCTGTGCGCCAAGCCACAATGCGAAGTGTCGCCCTTTCAACTTGTCCTTGAGCACGTCCCCTCAGAAATCAATTTGATATTCCCTCGTGACTTCTCATTCATATTCCCCACCCTGAATCTTAAGAAGAGTGGCTTTTGTCTCCGCAGCCTCCTGAAGGTGGAGGCACTCCCATTCTTTCCATTCCGAGAAAGCACCAGGCTCATCGGTGTTGGGACAGAACTCTCAGGGCAGGCCACAAGCCCTGCCCCGCATGTGCCATTATTTGTTATGTGTGGCTCCAGACCTCAGATGGGTTGTCTTGGCCGAGTTCTCAAGAAGAGATGGCTCCGTAAAATCCCTCTGTGTTTGCCCACTGTAACCTTCTGAAAAACCAAACAGCTTTTCCAGTAAAGCATTAGCTATGTCAACCAAATCTCTAGCTGTTGGTTACAATCATTTTCTCTTCACTTCACGGAGACGGGTGGCATGAATCTTTTCCAACCGTTAACTCCCCCAAGGGATGGAGGTTATCAAAGAGTCCAATTAACACTTTGACAGATCATTTGAAAATTCAGCATCGTTCATCCTCTTGGGTCTTATTATGAATATTGACAAAGCTGGAAGCAGTCTACAAATTGTCAAACAATGGTGGCAGAGGTGATTGCATGGGTGTTTAACATGATCACTGTTCTTGTGCTATTAACTCCTTGCCTTGCCCTGTCAAATTCGAGTTTGGTTTTTGGCGATTGATCGTGTATTTGATGGGGCAATGACAATGGGTTGTTATGCCGAAAATTTTTCAAAAAAAAAAAAAATGTAGCTTGATGTTCCTGTTACCATGATTTTTATGATTTTAATTTCCATTTTGCTTTGAATTGTTTTTCTGTTTACTGTTCATGATTTATTTTCAACTTCTGTTCTGTTTTGCTAAGCGCTGTGTGGTATGACTTGGTGATGGCGTTATTCTGTTGGAAAAGTCTTGTTTCTTTTCTGACTCATTACAATGTCCCCTAACTTAGCCCGATCTGTGATCTCCTCGCTTCTTTTCATTTCCTGATGTGGGTGCCTTAATGATGTCACATCCGTGCGTACAGCATCTCCCGGGATGTGAGAGTTTCGTGGGTTTTGCAAGGGCCTCTGGCGGGTGCTCTTTTCACTGGGTCGATTGTCTCATGGGAATGTGACATTTGTGTGCCCCGGCTTTAGGAGCTAAATATACTCTGGAATTGTTTCTAAAATATCACACATTTCCCCACTAAGCAGAAAATGTGTCCCGCTCACCAGCTAGCTGAGGAGGAGTCAAGTGCCCCATGCCTTTTTTATTTTGGCTGCAGAATAAAAGGCCAGTGAGCCAAGGAGCCCACAGCTCTGCCCTGCAGATTGGCAGGACACCACTGGGCTGACCCTACTTTTTTCCCACCACAGCCTCCAAACAGCCCTGCATTTCCAGAGTATGTTTGCTTGCCTTTTTCTTTCTTTTCCTCGCTGTGTCTTTCGTCTTTATTTAATCCTGTGCGTCCCTCATATTCTGTCAAAGCACCAATCCTCACCTTGCAATCTAACCCCCTTCTGCTACCATTGTTCTCAGCCTCCCCCTTGCAAAATAATAGACCCAAGCCCTCTGCCCTTCTGTGGAATGTTCCAAGGCTCTTTCCTTCTACACTGTGAGTAGCATTCGGATGCTGTGTGTACATATACAGTCATACTAACAAAGCCTGAGAAGGGGCCTGTAAGGCTCACAGAAGCATTATCACCGAAAATGAAGCAATTTTCTCTCTCAGTAACTGGCCTTGCCCTTCATTACCCTACTGGCCTTGTCTAATGTCTCTTGTCCTTGCTGCTTTTCTTTAAAATTGCCTGATATCTTTCAAGCCCTAGATTCATTAGTAAAAACACAGCCAACCGCTCTGTTTTATCTCTGGGTCCCTAGATGTCTGGAGCCTCCAGAGCCAGCCCTTTAATCACCAAGTTGATAAATTGGATGCAGCCCTGGCTACTTCTTTCTTGGTTTTGCCACATTTAAAAATATATATTATTTATTCATCCTATAACTATTGAGGTGGTAATGAGTAGTTACAAAGAGGCTCTAATTACATATGAATAAGAAAGAAAATCCACTTTATTTTTAGATCTGGCTTGTCTCCCCCCACCTCCCTTCCCACAGCAAAAGAAATAAGAGCTTTCTTTTTTAGCTTAAGCAATACTGAAAATTAATAGCCACTCCTGTGCCTCTTGTTTCTGACCAAAAGTAATAATACCATAAAACCTGATTTCCAAGAAGACTGCAAGATATGTGAGGAAATTAGCCATGTACTGATCTGCCAAGAGAGCTGTGTAGCATAAATATAAAATGTAAATGCTGACCGCTGCTGTTAGGACACAAGAATAAATCAGAACACAAGAAAATCCCCTACTTCAGACTTTATAGAGTCCTTGCGAGCTGTCAGAAAACAGATAAAATAGTCAATATATACAAAGATGTTCTCATTTGATTGGAAATGCCAGCGTTGTAGTATGCTTATATATTTTGGGAAATCTTTAAAGTAAGATATTATCAATTACATCTAGTCAAGTGGATATACTCATTACAGACAAGAAAAAGATGTAGAAACAGAATTTAAATTAGAGATCAAATGAATAATTTAAACTAAAACATACAGTAAATGTTGAATATATTTTAATCAATGTACAAGCTATTTGTGTAAGCAATTTTTACTTTGGGAAATAATATTGCAGTAAGATTCATAAGGCCTGTAAAGTATGGTGATGAGTATGTTCTCTGTATTTCATAACAATCCTGAACAGAAGTTTCCAGATGATAGAGTTAATCAATGATTCCTCTAACACTATGTAGCCTACAACAGTAGGGCCTCCCTGTAGGACAGGTGGTTCCTTACGTGACAGGATTTAGACAGCAAGGGATATCACGGCCTTCAAGAATACTGAACCCTGTGCTGCAAGGTCAGGGCTTTTTCATTTCTCTTCCAGTCTTCTTGGTTATGTCGAGGGGCAAGTCCCAGTTTGGTGCTTTATGATTAAGAACTCCCTTCACTTGCTATTATCCCACTCTGACAAGAAGAGACAGGCTTCAGACTGGGGGCTTTGCCATATAGCTGGAACTAGGTGGACATTAATGCTGTTTGCTTTCAGTTATTTTTTTATGGTTACCTTTTTCCCCCATTGATGATAGTGACATAAGGTTTCTGCTTGAAATGCATTTTAAAGGTAACTTAAATAAAATACTAAGTAAATGCAAATGCAGGAAGTGTTACAAGGGTATAAAATTATTAGGTAAAATGCCTTGGTATCACTAAAACTGTGGTATTGGCAGCTGAATGACCAAAGTTTGGGTTACTTTGGCTTAGAGCAATTATAGGAGTCCAATGAGGATTAAACTACTACCAAAACATCGCTTCTGGCATTTGGAAGAACAAGATTCATAACTGCCACGCTCCTGTTGGCTGGGCTCTGAGGGTTGCAATGAGATGATCTAGTGCTCTTCTGATATCTCCTCCCCTGGTGAGCTTTGTGACTGGGGATGAGAAGTTTGATCAAGTGGGAGTTTAGAGAAAAATGGATTTAGACTAGAGGGAAACTACTCATTCTAGTCTTGTTAAGCATCTGGTGAGGTTTTTCTCAGCAGTGAGAACCCAAGTATACCTGTAGCCCTATTATTTCCCAGCCTGTGGCCTAGGCAGGTGTTCCGTCAGCATTCCTGCTGCCTGTCTACTTTTCCGTTTCCGAACGGACTCGTGATAACAGTGTGTTCCTCTGACCTGGCGGTAACCTGCACTTGACCCTTTTTGCCCTTTGCTCTCATTCAAACTCTACCTATTTTGAGTCTCAAACCCTTAGAACCAGGCTTAACTCATTAACAAGCTGAGAAACCCAATTTTAGGTGAGCACCGTAGATCAGGGAGCCTGGCTCCGATTGCTCTAGCATTTTTAACAGCCTCCAATGCTTAAAATCTAATGGATTGGCGATTTTTAAAGTGCCCCGATTCTCTCAATGGGTCAAGTTATTTTGTGGCTCCTATCAAGTTTTTATGTAGGTGATCCTACATACCAAGAAAATTATTAGTGATGACCATAGTAAAGAGAGTAAAACAAGCTTCTCTTCTTTTCCTGACTCCTAAACTTGGGCCAGATTTTCTCTGCCATTTCCTCAGTAACATTACCATAACAAAAATGTTTTCTGAGGCCTCTCAAGCAAAATTTATCACTGGCTCCACAGCACAGTACTGGATGCCAATAAGAAGTTAGAGGCTACACTAGAGATAGACGCGGTTCCTATCCAAGAAATAGCAAACCGCCAGACAGACGAAGCACACGTAGACAAGAAAGTGCAGCAGAAAGCCTCTCTGACCACCACTGCCTGTGTGAACAAGGCAAAAGTGCTCATCACAGACTTGAGCAAAGGGCATTAGACAACTGAAGGCAGTTTGGCTGATGTCAAGGACACAGCCCTTGGAAGAGGGTTTCTCAGCCCTTCCTTTCAGCTCCAGTGCAGCAGTGGTCATATGCCACTGGACAGCGGGGAGGTGGGAGGAGGTATGTTCGGTGTGGGATTCATAGTTTAAGATTTTGTGGAGGTGCTGCCAAACTCAGGCTTATTTTTAACAGCCTTAACTTTGTTTCAAAAAGACTGAAGCTCTTGATAATTTGCATAGCGTTTATTAGTAAAACCTATAGCATCAGCCATTTTTAAATGTGCCGGTAGGGCAGTCTTGGAGAATTCAGAGAAGAGAGTTTGGTTTGATGGGGAGGACTACCAGGGAGCAGGACAGGAGGCTTCTCCTTCCACCCCACAATCCACATCTGAGTGGACCAGGTAGGACTGGGCATGCACAGAGCCCAAGAACACTAAAAGATGGGGATTGACTGCTATTGCTCCAACAAGCATCCTGAATTAAAATTCACTTATTTCTGTCTTGAGCATTAGAGGAAAGCTATCCTTCAAAGTCCATAAAAAGTATCTATGTTGCTACTGCTGCTGCTAATCAAATACAAGATACAATTCTTGAAATGTAGTCCATTGGTATTTTAATTTGTAAATAATGCTATACTGGCCCCGTAAAGGTTTCAGATCATTTTTATTACTCTCTGTTAAGCTATTTTAATCTCCAAAGTGTATATGGGTTCAAAGAATATTTGTAGGAATCATTCAAAACACATTATTTAGGGGTAGCAGAGTAAGATTACTAAATAAAATACAGAATTCCTAGTTAAAATTGATTTTCAGACAAGCTATGAATAATTTCTAGGGTAAGTATGTCCTACAGGTTGCATGAGACATACTTATACTAAAGCATTATTATCCCATTGAAGTTGAAATTTAACCAGATATTCTGTATACTTGCTACCTGGCAATCCTACTGGAAAAGACTGCTGTTAATTTATTCAATGAGTACATAAAATCTAATCTCTAGGCTACATCTTCCAACTCTTAGAAAACCCTAGAAAAACCCATGTAAGAGGAATTAAAGTAAAAGTTTCATCTGTGAAAAATCTTACCATTTAGAGAATTATCCCTAAAAGTTATACATGCATTTGGAATGTGATAGAGTAATTTAAAAGATTATCCCTGAATGGTGGCTTTCAAATGCCACTTTTTAAAAAATTTATTTATTTTAAAGATAGAGCACGGGCAGAGGGACAAGCAGACTCCCTGTAGAGCACGGAGCCCACAGCAACTTAATCTCACAACCCTGAGGTCATGACCTGAGCCGAAACCAAGAATTGGACACCTAACCGACTGAGCCACCCAGTTGCCACTCAAAAGCCACTTTTAAAAGTGAGAATAGCTCAGAAATCAAATTGTCCCTAAAAAGGGCATGGTTTAAACTATTGGTTCCTTCTAATTGTATTTAACCTCAGGTTTTTATCAACTGTTATGTTACCCTAACATGTTATTTTTTTCTTTATGTGGCTTCCCTTTTTTTCCCATTTCTTATTCCCATGGCTTTGAAGGAGATTAAGTGGAATCCAGAAAGCACTATAAAATCTGTTTAATGATGGTGACAATAACCCTAGCTCAAAGAAAAGCAAAACAGCAGCCTCAATTTCCTTCTTCATGCATTTAACAAACAGCCAAAAGGTGCTATCCGCAGACTGTGTTACAGTGGGTGCTGATCTGAATTCAACCTAAGTTCTCAAATGAAGGAAATCATGGTTTCGTTAGGGGGGTGGGGTACATGCAGGTGACCTCTTGGCTAGCCAGTGGGGCAGAGTCAGTAAGGGAAGTAAAGGAGAGGAGAGTCAGCAGAGGTCTGAGAGAAGAGGAAAGGAGACACAACTCTGATCTGAGCCGGGGGGCAGGGAAGGGTCTTGCAACAGTACTGAAGGGTAAGAGGAAGGAGGACATTGCAAACTAAACAAGCCACAGGATCAGGACGTGGAGCTAGGGAAGTACGGAGTGTGCAGTGACTAAAATAATCCGGTATTTAGGGGGCCAGAATGGGACCTGAGACGGAAAGGGTAGTCTGGAGCCTTACAAGTTATGCTAAGGGACAGCTGTAGCTGTAGCTGTGAGCAGAGGGGATAGGAAGGTGGATGGGTGGGGAAAAGGGACGAAAGGAGAGAAAGACAGATCGAGAGGATGATAGACATGTAACAAATGGATCATTCAATCATATTAGGTCATTAGCTTACATATATATAGTAAGTTTGGGAAATGGAACTTCACATCTGTTCTGGATCTACTTCTCTGTTTCTACACCTCACCGGCATTTCCCTGGTAGATGCTCCTTGCCAAGCTCTGAGTTCTATCCAAGGTAAAGCTCCAAGCAAACTGAACTCCAAATCTGAGCTTCTCCTGTCTCTAGTTAAAACACTGGGATGCATGGCACAGAGTTTTCATCGAGATCAGATACTGAAATTGGGGAAGACTGAGAAAGAAATAATATATATTTCTAATATATAATATAATCCAGGGTGCCACCATTTAATTTTACTATATTAATATTTCCCTGTCACCTATCAGAAGAGGAATCTATTTGAATAACCGAGGAAAGCAGTATTGTAAGCAGGTCAGGTGCCAGGCTTTCGGACAGATGATGTGCAGGTCTCCATGTGAGCATGCGCTGGGGAGGAGGGGCACGGACGGAGATGCCCATGTGGAAGGCTGTAATTGTTCTTTCAGCAGCACGGGCAGAGATGTAGATTTGATCTAATTAATTTTGTATCCTCCTGACAACTTGCTGAATTTATCTAAGGTCTTGATGAGATTATTGTGGAAAGGGTAGATGGAAAAAAAAAAAAAGTTAAATGTCAGCCATGTAGGAAGCTGTTTCATCTCCCTGCCTGCCTGAATCTGCACACCAATATTTAAACTTTCTTTTCGAGAAATACCAACTAAAACCTTTTTTTCTTCACCTAACATCCATTTTCTTATAAAAATGAAGGGTTTAAATTAAGATTATGGAGACTTGAACTTTTTCTTCTAAAATTAGCAACTTAAACCTTAGGGTATTTTAAAAATCAAATCGTGTTCTAGAGGTGCTTCTTACGTTTAATTCTGTAGCCGCTTTTTCAAGCCACATCACCCTTGACATGAATTCATTTTACCCCCACCCTTTCCCCTCAATCTTTTTTTCCACTCTCTCATATCTTTTGCACAAACACACACACAATGACAAAGTTTTCTGACAGCTTAATGGAACCTTCAAGGGCTACAGGGACCAGGTTAGGCATGATCTTATTAACTGAACATCTGGAGTACTTAAAAATTAGCTCTTTAATTGGTTCAACCGCACAGTGTTCATCTAAAATTTGTTTTGACCTAACAATAAAATTGTAAAGATTCGATTTGTATTTTGGATCATGTGTAATAGTGGAAAAGTAATAGCTTTATCTCAAAACTTTCTTTCTGATAGCTTTATTTCCTGGAGTTTAAAAAAAAAAACAAAAAACAACACCTTGTTATAAGGTTCAATCTGTAAACCTTACTGTTCCTTGGACAAAGTAGCCTAGAAAAGGCCAAAGAGTGGAACTGGGAAATTTCCTGAGGACGGCTTCTCTTTTCTTGACATTATACGTGAGCACGGCCTTGAAAGCTGTTAAGTGTTGCTCAGAATACATAATTCATGTCCTTACCATAAAGAACAAGGGGAAGGAAAAGCTGTATTCACGTGCCAGTCTCAGGAAGCTATAGGCCATGCGAGCAATAGGCCAAGTCCTGTGAAGTGGAGGGGCTGCGCTGCAGGCCTAAAAGGATCTGCACAAACCGCATCAAGTGTACATCTCCCAGCCCCTTCAATCACAGAAAAGCCCTGAAGTAAACCAGTAAAAAGTAAATGGCTATACTCAAATATATCAAGTGCACAGTAGACAGGATCTTAATCGGTGTCAGAAAGCTAATTATGGACCGTGTGAAGGTTTGTCATCTTTAATTAATATTTCATAAGCTCTTGTAAGCATATAGCCTGGGAACTATATTCGTAAAGAGATTCATTTCTAATGGGATAATAGGAATTTCCCACTCCAATTACTTTTAAATTTCATAATTTTGAAAAGGATGCATCCTTTTTAAATATGTTTCTACAATTACATTTCTTCACTGAAGGCAGAGGCAGTCATGAACTGTACAGAAATAATGGAAGTTCAGTGCAGTCACCACTGACAATGCTTTATTAGGAGGGAAAACGGTGTCAAGAAATTTACAGGGCAGCAACCTGCATTATGCCTAACCTTTTGGACATATAAAGCTTGTCATTTCCAGTCCTACAGCCTCTTGTTATTCATAAATAATAGATAACACTGGACACAATCATCTGACATTTGTTAAGGCAATAAATATACCCTAAGTGCTGATGGGTCTCGCACTGCATGATTTAAAAGCACACAGCAGAAATTCAATGTAACTTAAAATGTCTTATATAATTCTATGGATTTGCAGATTCAGTTCCACTCAGCAGATCTGTAAGCACTAAGCCCTGTTCGGTACACTGTTGTGCGAGGTATTTTTATTATGATAGAGCAGGACGTTGATTTGGGAAATGAACTCCGGTCCTTCCTTCCGATGCAGAAATATAAAAGAATCTCGCAGTTTCTTAATCTCTTGTCTGATCAAACAGGAGGAGGAGGAGGAGGAGGAGAAAGAAAGATGCCCTGACCCACCATCAAATGTTGCTTGATGGCCGTGCATTATTTGAGTGGAGTCCATTTCGAAGTGACTTTGACATAACGTGCAGGCCTCTACAGGAGGTTGCTCTAGTTAGCGTGAGCCCCCAAGAGACTTTGCTTCTTCTGTCCCTGGGACCCAGTCCTGACAGGGCTGACCCAATCTAGGACCTCTCTGGGCTCTGTAGTACCAACCACTACCTGAAGGCTCCTGTGACCGGGATGGGGAGCATCAGAAACTCCCTCTCCAACGCCCCATGTCTTCATGCTGGGGCAAATAAAGAGACCACAGGCATTTTTCCAACAGCTTTTGGCTCTAGCAAATTGGGCTGATTCTGTTACAGCAGGGCCACTGTGTTTCAGGCCATATGTCAAAGCTTCTGTCAGGTACCAAGGGAAACTGTCAGGGATTTGTTTGTCTTTCCAATAAAATCACATTAATTTTATATTCTTTGTCAGAATATGGTAACTGCACTAAAGAACTGTGATACCTGAGACCCACTAAATACCCTTACTTTGAACATCAAGGAAGGTTTATTTATATATATTAGAAATCCCTTTGAAAGTCTGGCTATGTACTGCCTCGATGGTACCTGAGGCTGGACTTTAAAGCTGAACATTTGTTTTCTGGCATGTCATTCATGTCATGTAGGACAGTGTTTCTCAAGTTTTAGTGAAAATAAGAATCATCTGGAGGACTTGTTAAACCACAGATTTCTGAACCTCAACTCCAGAGATCCTGATTCAGAAAGTCTGGGTGGGACCCAAGGATTTATATTCCTAACAAGTTCCAGGTGATGCTGATGCTGAGCAGCAATGAGTTAAGACACAGCCTTGCTTCCTCATATTTGTTTTCTCTTTGCTTTGTGGAGGAAAAAAATATCAAAGCACTGCAAATAATTCAAAGAATCACCTGAATTTCACAATATTAGTGAAATTTTAGTGGGAATCCACCTCCGTATTTTGTAGCTTTGATGTCTCGTGAGAGCAAAGCAAGAAGATGGGACTAGGAAGTTGGAAAACAGAAGCACTTTGCCTGGTTTCAGAAACTGCTTAGATTCTGGGTTTCCAGTCTTTTCAGAAAGAAAACCTCAAAAAGAAGGGAAATAAACCACACAAATTCTGCAAAAATTTTGCCCATCTGAAGTTATCATTACCTTTACAAAGACAGTGACAGTCCTAACAAATGCAACCACAGACCAACATCTCAGGGAATGGCTTTGAAAAATGATCTTATGGTGCCCAAGCTAGACCTCCATCCATGCTGTGGGGCCACACTCCCATAGTGCCAAGTGGAAAACCTCAGAAATCTGAGGGCTCCCCCTGGCACAAGGGAAAATTAAGCTGCTTTCCCTCTAAAAAATGTGAAAGAGAATGAATTTCATGCTCGCTCTCCCTTTTCGGCCTGTGATGGCATCCTGACAACAACAACAACAAAAATGCATCAATTTCAAAGGTGACAGAACTGGAAGTGGCTTCACCCACAGACAACCACAGTAAGCACATGAGTTTTAAAATAGCTTCTGAACTGAGGATATTAAACAGCCAGGAAGCTGTCTCTACTTTGGCAAGGTCAGTCATTAACTTGATACATCTTGGGGACCATGGTTCCTCCCAGCACCTAATCTTCAACTTGCCAGGAAAAAAAGGAAAATAAAAGGAAAAGGAAAGTTTGAGTTATATACTCTGAGCCCATTTCCATGGCTGCTGGTGTTTCAGTTTATTCTTAAACCATCTGGTTTGCATTATGCCCTAAAACAAGAGAAGGCTCTTTCCTGCCGAGATAACCACAGAGAGTTCCCACTACTCTTTCAGGATGGTCATCTCCATTGGGTGGGGCATGGCTCTGAGGACAAATTGTCTCCAGTTAGGGTTTTTCCCCCCTATTTGTTTTCTTCTCTCTTAATAGGGATTACAGCCGGCCTTGTGTGGTTAGCAGCCACGATGCCTGGCCCATGATTAGTTCATTCATTCATACTGCCTTGCAGGACTGTGAGCCTGGCATTTTGTTGCAATAAGATTTTCAAACAAGAAAAATTGGGTTGTTAGATTCCATTCACCCAAGTTGTTATGAGGATTTCAAGGAAATTGCAGGCTTGTCTTACTATGAAGGAAAATCAAGAGTTTATTTTTAGGGGATCCTACTCCAGGGCTTTTCTTGGTGTTTTGCCATCTTTGTTAGCTCTCAGACCCAACACGAAACCCGCTCTGGCTCGGCCGTGAAGGAAATGTCCATCCTCCTTTTTGCCTTTGCATATTTCTCTAAAGGACACAGAGAGGCTTTGTTGTCTTTGTGGTCACCGGGTCCGCTTTACACAGATGCCTATTAATCACTTCACTATGGAGACAGACACATCCATCATATCACAGCAGCTCCAAAACAGGCAGTCCAGTGAGCAAGGGTGAGAGGGAAAAGTGCGTGCTTAACCATTTCGAGGTCCTGGCTGCCAGGGCCTCATGTACTTAGCAAGGTAACTGGGCGGGCATGGGTTGGGTAGGGGTCTTCCTTGGCATTTTAACAGGTGCAGTTGATTTTATGTGTTTTCACTGGTCTCGTATCATGCTTTGATAGGACAGCCATCTCCCAGTTATTTCTGCAGGATGCAGGGATTAAGTATAGGTGAAAAAAAGTTTTGATTTTAAAAACAGTTACAGTAAATTTAGATGGACTAGCTGTACTTCTGATGCAAAGGTGTTGACTCTCTGAAGCCAGTTGTTTGTCAGTAGCGCATTCAACATCAAGCAGAATAAGCTGAAAGTCCGCTTTCTCAGGCAAGCGACCCTTCAAATTGCAGGTAAATTAACCAAGAACTTTCCTTCCGAAATTGACATGTCTTCTAAATATCTTTTTTAGCCATTCAAGGCTTTCCACAGCCTGTTTCTAAATGGTGTTTAGCTCTTGCTCTTATTTTTCCTCTACAAGTACGCAGGCATTCCCTCTCTACTTATTAAACAGATATATCCTGAGCACCTTCATGCCTGGGATGTTTAGGGAACATCTCTCTCCTAAAATAATCTAGGTGAGAAAAACAAACCTCAAGTAACGTAAGAGTAATGATTTTAGGAGAGAGAAGTGCAGACCTCCAGGGCACTCGTAGAAGAGCTAACCTGGTCAGAGGAAGTTGGAAAAGGCTTCCTCGTCCAAGCTAAGGCCAAAAAACAGAGTCAGAAGAATGGGGGGTGGGGGTGGAGGGGTGAGCAGGGATATTCCAGACACAGTGAACAGCCTATGTGAATGCCCAGAAGCAGGGGAGTGTACGGCCAAGTGGCTGGTACCTAGAGCCTGAGAGACTAGACGGGAGTTAGACCATTCCCTGTTAAGAACACAGTTTTCTCGTCCTTTCCCTCCGGGCACTGGTCTTACTGCTCTCTGCTTCCGCTGACAGCCTTCAAGCCTTAAGGCTTGGCGCAAACGCCACCTCCTAGGCTGCAGTAGAAGCAGTGTCTCCTGAGGCTTCCCCACTCTGGACGTAGTTCACACGCGCGCGGGCCTTCGCCCCTGGGGGTGGCAGGCCGTGTGCCCCCTCCACCTTCGCCTCTCCAACGCCTGGCGCTCAGTGGGTGTTTGGGGAAGGCACCCACAAAGGCTGGAGCGGAAACCCTGTCCTACCACGACGGTGAGAGTGAAGGCACCGAGAACATCACCCCCGAACCCCGAGTTAGGAGATCTTGTCCGAGGTATGCCCGAGGTGTGCTGTCCCAGAGCCCGACGCTGGGCTTCCCTTGCAGGTCTCGGCAGCTGTGGGAATCCAGGAGCAGGGCCACCAGAAGCCATTTTTTTTCTAAATAAAGTACTTGATGTCCGAGGTTTCAAAATGTCTTCACATGGTCATCACAGGAAAATTCACAACTGTGTTGGACTTTTTCTTGCTTTATAGTTTGGAACGATTCTTATTTTAATTACATTCTGCAAGACCTGGAGGTGGGGCTTCAGCCTCCAAAGAGCTTCGAACTGTCCCTCTGAGCCCTCCCTCTAGCATCCCTTCAGCCTCTGAAACTCTCTGGGGAGAGTGAAGATTCTATTCTTTCTCAGTTCTGCCAATTTAAGGCATGATTTCAGAGAAATCTCTAAGCCATTGTGTGCCTTGCTTCCTGCAATAAGAAGGTGGAAAGAATAACCATTTAGCACCTCATGACTGGTGAGAAATAGCTGGTGGTTAATGAATCAATGCAAAGGATGTTTCAGATACTGTTTTCATTATAATGCCCCATTTTCAACCGGTGAGAACAGAAGACAGAAGACCCCGGGGTCGTTAGAGGAAGTCATTTCAGTGCCCCAGGGTAGAGAAGCCAACTCTTACCTATCCCCTATGGGGGGGTGTTGGGGGGAAACCTGGAGAGGGAGTACACCGCCCTACAAAGGCCCCTCCACCTTCTCCAAGGTCTCCATGCAGCATCTGAGGCAAGGACGTTCAACAAGCACCCTTTGCAGAGTTGAATGTGTTTTGAATTATTCAATTCCACTGGACTACCAAGTTGTTACAAATAACCCACCTATGCTCATCATCTCTTTTGGAATTATCCCAGAATGAACTTCTCATTTTTAAAATAGTTTCTCTTACTATTATTTTGAACGTATACGGAGTACCTTTATAGATTTCTTTTGTCTATTGGATGTTCGTATGATTATATTCTGTTCTGTGGAGGGAGATATAATTTGGTTCTGTACCTTCAGAAGGTTATGGTCACTGCAAAATGACCCACCAAGTTTAGAGGCCATTTAAAAGTGTCTCTACAACGTACTGCAAATCCATTTATCCGATAATCATTTATTAAGTGCCCAACTAAGAGCTCTGGTGATGGTGAGAGTTATAAATCCACATAAAATATGGTCCAGGCACTGGTTCTTATTGCTCTCTGCTTCAGTTGACATCCTTCAAAGAGCCAAAGGCAGGATTATCTTCACTAGGAGTCTAACCATAACCGCTGTGTTTTGCTCAACATTTCCTGCTTTTGTTGTTTTACTTCTTTCAAAATGCAGGACATATAGGCAGTCCTGAGACAGAGGTACATGTTCCCTTATGTTGCCTCAGCATATCCCTTCAACATTTGGACAGCACAAGGTTTGGAGCTGGGCAGAACAGGTCTATCCCCCTCCACCAAGAGACTCACAGTAAATGGAATCACATGGAGTAGCTGTGACTATTAATCTTAAGCTTTCAGTGAGCTACTAACCCACCGCTTCTCTTTCGAGGCTTCTTTTGACCTATAGATTTGTCCAGCAAACTAAAGCATTTAAGTTCTTTCTTATTTGTTCTGTATTTGCTTCTGGCAAGAACCCAGTAAGGCATTAAATGTATTAACCCCACATTGCAAATAAGGAATAACTGAGGCCCAAAGATGAGAAGTCACTTGCCAAAAGGTCACCCAGCAGTAACTGGGAGCCTAAGACCCCAAGCCTTTGGAGATCTCTAGCGCTGCTTGCACCATCACCCACACCCCGCCCTCTCTGACAAGACCATTGTGTTCAGTCCTTCACAGTGACCAATGTCACAAAGTGGATTTAATCATTTCCATGAATGGCCCTTCACCCTTTTCAGAAATATAAGCAGAAAGCTTTAAATTTGGAAGGCGTTTTCCAAAAACCACTTGTAACTTATCTTCTTCAACTGCACTTTCAACTTAATCTCTGATCTGTTTCTGACTCTGTACAAGGGATTTCTGAATTTGCACAAGCAGATGAGAGAAGCCACCTGCTTCGTGGTAGGTATCTCAAAACTGAAGAGATGCAGGCTTTTAAGACCACTATTTACATAACAAAATGAGATGGGAGGGGCTGTCTGAGACACCATTTTTCCGTATCCTCCTTGATTTGTTAACAACCCAAAAACCTGAGCTCAAATGTCATCTTCTAAAAAAGTTTTACCCAGTGAAAGAGCGAGTGGTCTCCATGAGATTAAGATAGAGACCTTAAGACAAGAAAGGATAGCTAAAAGTAAAGAAACAATGGATAAACTTGAAATTTTTGCAGTTTTTCCCAATTAAACAATGAAGGAAACAAATGGACCTCTTTAGCCTTAATCTTTCCCTGTTCTTCTTAAGCTGAGAGGTCAATTTAAATTATAAAATACCAAAGTCAATTGTAGAAAACTACCATTATAAGGACACATTTATTGGGAAGACACAGCGCCCCCCCCCCATTCCGTGCAAATAGGGCTGCCAGGAGATGATCCATGAAATGCCCACTGCTATGAAAACTTTACCTCGTACGTAACCCCCCACCCACCTGCACTGGGGAGGTCTACCCTGTGGTCAGATTCCATGGAGATTGCCAAGTCAACGCGGGAAGTTCAACTCCTTTTATTCACAGGTGTACATTTTTGTGCCATTGTACGTAGGTGGTTAAAAACGTTCAATCCAACCCCAAACCATCAAAACTGAAAGAAAATCAGTTGCTATTTTAGCATTATGGCAAGGAGATGCAAATTTAAGGGAGAAATTTTCATTAGCACAGTTCCTTGGTGACTAGGTATTAAAACATATTTGAATGCAAGACCCCTCGCCGTTTGGGAAGCTCCACGCTGTGCAAGGTGTGAGTTCTAGCAGAATTTCCTGCTGTTTTTTAGTCCATTTCTACCCCTCAAAAGTTCATGAATATAAATCTGGAAATATTTGAGAAGTGTCACATTTGGAAATTATTCAGGGTCTTGCCATCTTACACATTCTTTCCCTGGAGGTGAACTGCCTGCCCTGCCCTTAATTACCAAGAGCATTTGTTTAATCACAGAATCTTTGTTTCTCAAGAGGTATTTGCTGCTTCTATTTATTCCCCCTAAAGTCACAATCCTTTGTCACAAGACAATCATTTCCACAGCAACCAACTGTGATGTCACAACTGAGGGGAGGAGGAATGTTTAGAAAGAAGAGAGGATGTTCTCTTCCACAAGCAAAGGTTTCTGAGTTCTAAAACGACTGCTTCCCTAATCAAAATATTTTAACGGAAAGACCCCATGATCAAGCTGCATTTCTTTGAGGTCTCAGCTGTGACATACGAAGCATTTCAGAAGTTGAGGGGCTGCATGTTGTGGCTTAGGAAGGGGTAGAGATTTTTATTTCATTTCATTCTAATTCTGTGCCAGTGATATCTGCCAGTAAAATACATTAAACATATTCCAGAAAGAGTTGATTTAGCAGATGAAAAATGTGTCTCCTGAGACCAGAGAAGGTACATTTTCTGTCTTACTATCATTTCCATAATAGGAACAATGTTTACATTTCCTCAGCCCATGCAGTGCCTCTAATGTATTCATGTTCTTTCGCTCTCCAGAGGCAGGAATTGAGGTATTTGAGATTTTATTTTTTAGCTACCGCATCAAGCACTTAAGATCTGACAATCGTGATGTGTATTCTCACTCGGTATTAAAAAATAAAAGCCTCAGTGTTTGCATTTGATTAGAGTCTCTCAGCTTGGAGGCTGATTAAGCAGGAACAGGGAAAGCAACTTTCTTCAGAAACACAGCATCTTGGTTAATGTAGTGTAAGATTATTGACGGGTGTAGTCACATAATTTTTATTAAATTGATGAGGTTAGCTCTCCCGAAGAATCTCACCGTGACAGCAAACTCTAGCCATAATAATGAGTCCTGACACGTCTCAAACCCACGACAAGGCCCCAAATGGCTCTTCTTTCTCTAAATAGTCATTCAGTTCAAGCAAGGGAAGAGCTTCATTCAAATACTCAGCATATTTACCTGAAATTGAGTGTGCATGGGGTTTGGGGTGGTGTGGTGGTTTTTTTGTTTGTTTGTCTGTTTGTTTGAAGGATGATACAAAATCAGCCTAAACATTTGTAATGTGAGCTTTAGCTGTTTTCTTTCACTGTAAATGACACAAGCTGTCTTTCCTCCAGTTGCCTGAAATGCAAACATAGCTTTTCTCCAGATAGAGGCCACAGTGCCCACAAAGAAGTGGTCAGAAAAGACCCTGGAAGCCTGGAGCATTGTGCCATTTGTTCATTTATTGGACATAAAACTGTTGCCTCTCCCCACCCCCACCCCACCCCAGACTCAAAGTATCTCCACACTCTGAATTTTATGAGGGGAAGATTGAGAAAAGATGAAGGAGAGGGGGAGGAGGGAATAAATTTTGGAAATGAGAAACTGTCATATTCCATAGACTGAAGCAAAGTCGAAAGAGCATGTGCTTGAGAGGGTGGGGGTGGGGGTGGGGGTGGGGGGGAGAAGCACTTTTTCAGAACACAAAGGCGGCCACAAACCAAGGCTGTTTACATACTACCCGGGTGGGCGGGGTGGGGGGGCGGCTTGGGGAGGATTAATCAGCTGATGTTTGGCAAGCTGCGCCCCAAAACAAGTTATGCGGAGGTGCTGTTGTCCCTCACTGCTCTTACTAATGAACGGGGCGACCGCCAAGCAGAAATGAGCCTCCCCGTGTGCTGTGGGTTCTTGACGCCGTATGCGATGTCTGTTGCAGGAGTGATTCGGGAGAGTTACCTCAAAGGCCACGACCAGCTCGTCCCCGTCACCCTCCTGGCCATTGCGGTCATCCTGGCTTTTGTCATGGGGGCCGTCTTCTCCGGCATCATCGTCTACTGCGTCTGCGACCACAGGCGCAAGGACGTGTCCGCGGTGCAGCGCAAGGAGAAGGAGCTCAGCCACTCGCGCCGGGGCTCCATGAGCAGCGTCACCAAGCTCAGCGGCCTCTTCGGGGACACCCAGTCCAAAGACCCGAAGCCGGAGGCCATCCTCACGCCGCTCATGCACAACGGCAAGCTCGCCGCGCCGGGCAGCACGGCCAAGATGCTCATCAAGGCGGACCAGCACCACTTGGACCTGGCGGCCTTGCCCACCCCCGAGTCCACCCCGACGCTGCAGCAGAAGCGGAAGCCCAGCCGCGGCAGCCGCGAGTGGGAGAGGAACCAAAACCTCATCAATGCCTGCACCAAGGACATGCCCCCCATGGGCTCCCCTGTGATCCCCACGGACCTGCCCCTGCGGGCCTCCCCCAGCCACATCCCCAGCGTGGTGGTCCTGCCCATCGCGCAGCAGGGCTACCAGCACGAGTACGTGGACCAGCCCAAGATGAGCGAGGTGGCCCAGATGGCGCTGGAGGACCAGGCGGCCACGCTGGAGTATAAGACCATCAAGGAGCATCTCAGCAGCAAGAGTCCCAACCACGGGGTGACCCTGGTGGAGAACCTGGACAGCCTGCCCCCCAAGGTCCCGCAGCGCGAGGCCTCCCTGGGCCCGCCGGGCTCCTCGCTGTCTCAGAACGGCCTGGGCAAGCGGCTGGAGATGCACCACTCCTCCTCCTACGGCCTTGACTATAAGAGGAGCTACCCCACGAACTCGCTCACGAGAAGCCACCAGGCCACCACGCTCAAAAGAAACAATACTAACTGCTCCAATTCCTCCCACCTGTCCCGGAACCAGAGCTTTGGCCGGGGAGACAACCCGCCGCCCGCCCCGCAGAGGGTGGACTCGATCCAGGTGCACGGCGCGCCGCCGGCGGGCCAGGCGGTGACTGTCGCGCGCCAGCCCAGCCTCAACGCCTACAACTCGCTGACGAGGTCGGGGCTGAAGCGCACGCCCTCGCTAAAGCCGGACGTACCCCCCAAGCCCTCCTTTGCCCCCCTTTCCACCTCCCTGAAGCCCAATGACGCGTGCACATAATGCCAGGGGAGGGGTCAGGTGTCGAAGCCGCGGGAGCGGCCGGGCGCGCCCAGCCGGCGGGGCCCTCCGCTGCCCGAGCCCCCACGGAGCGGAGGACGCCGGCTCCCGGCCCGGGCGCAGCGGGGAGGCGCCGGGCCCCCGGGCCCCCACGCGGGACTCCCCTCCCCTCGCAGGCTCCGCTCTCCCTCACGCTGCGCGACAGGTCGGACTCACGAGAGACTTCAGCGATCATCACAAACACGAGCCAAAAGCACACCCCCCCACCCAGCCACCCGCGCGCGCACACACGCACACACACACACACGCGCACACACACAGGTGAACAGTGCCCGCAACCTTCTGTCCGCGACTGTGCGGGGCGCCGCCCAACAGGGCAGGAGCCCCACCTGCAGACCACAAACACGTTTTTACGAATCATGAAACGCAAAAAGACAGGAATAAAAATAAAAAGTAAAGAATTCATTGATAATTCTAACTCAGACTTTAACAATGGCAGAAGTTTACTATGCGCAGATACTGTGAAATGCCCACCAGTGTTACAGCTTCCTGTTCTGAGCAGACGATGCCGCGTTGGGCAACCAGGTCATAGGTTTCTGCTCCTCTCTTTTAATGAAATAACGTGACCGTTAACGCAAGTAACTCTTTATTTATTGTTCACCCTTTTTTCCTTAAGGAAAGGACTCTTCCACATGCCATCCTACCAACGGCTCTTCAGGAAGCCCCTTGAAGGTTAAACTATTTAACGTGAAATCCATTAACTGGAATAATTGAGTTTATTTTTACAATAAATTCACTGAGTAAATAAGCTGGAGCTGGAATTCTGAGCTTTGTGTTTGGACTGTCTGATCTCTGGCTAGAGGAAAAAGTTGCGAGGGGAATGAATATTTATTGAAACCAACCAGTTAATTTGCTGGTCGGGTCTCTGGCCTCTAACATGCAAAAAATTAATTAGCTTAAAAGTCCTTCCAGATCCTAACTTCTTAACGCAACCGGGAGAGGAACTCTTAGAATGACACATCCCGCGGCCCATTGCTGCCAACGTGGCTTTGTCAGTGGTTCCTACTTTCTGTGAAGGCACCAGCTTGTGAAACCCATCTCATTTCACCTTGCATGTGAGACCGCAAACAAAATCCACTAAAGGTGTGAACTAATTAATATGCTGGCTGCTACCTTGCATAAATTAATGGTTTGCTCACACGGGTTTTTCGTGGGGTTACATCTGTGAATAGCCTCTTTTCCACATGTAAATTTGTGCCTTACACCCTGAGTTGTGTACACTTGTAAACTGTCGTTATGATAAACTTTCCCCCGCCTTTTGAAATAAATGCAGATATTTATTTGACCCTCCCTCCCCCCACTCCCACTCCAGCCCTCTGGAAGATTCCTAGCGTCTAGCAGATGGAAGAAGAATGCAGTGGTGGTGGTGGTGGTTAGAAGCCTGCCCCCCGGGAGAGCTAGGCAGCAGCACACCCTCCAATTCACACTTCCTTCTACTCGTGCCAACTCCAGCCACCCCTTGGCCATGCCACCAAGCATGGACACCAGTGTTGAGGGTGGCAGTACCCTTTCTCCCTCCGGCGCTCCCTGCTTCCCGGTGTTCTCAGATCATTTCAACATGGTGATAGCCTCCTCGGCCAGCAGAGAAGGGACTAACGTCCCAGCCCTCCTTTCTGCCGTGTCCACTGGCTGGAGAGCACGCTGTCTGCGGTGGCCAGACACCTGGAGGGTGTCTCCAGGCCAGGGGCTCGGCACGCACGAGCACTGCACACAGAGACATGACGTGGAAGTAGATACAAGCAGGCTGGTCCCTGCTGTGATGGACGAGTAACTCCAAGTACAAAGCCAACCACGATGGATGCTGCAAAAAACGTTGACTGGGCCAGAAGATTTGTAATTTCTCAAAAAATTTCTTCATCCTTCTGTTATTATTGTTTGTAAGGGGGCGGGTGGGGCGTGTTTTTTCTCCCCCGGTTGGTTCTCATTAGCTCAAGCACACAGAAGGGACTATTGTTTACTCTATCATGAACAAAGAACTGTCAACATACTGTAAACAGTGAGCATTGTTTGGGGTTGTTGTGTTTTTTAACAGTTAAACAGTATATTTGGTGGCCTCTTTGTCTCTTTTTATTTCCAGTTTGATCTTCTGAGTTTAATCTTGTCTTAAAAAAAAAAAAAAAAAAAACTTTCAAAGAAAGACTATTTGGAACAATTTTGAGTTTGTTAGTGAAAAAGTGGTACTTCCATAATCAGAGTGAGACCAGGTGTGTCGCGAGGACAGACTGGTAGCTTTGTGTTCCTGCAAACCTCCCGCGCAGTTTTGCTGTCGTTTGGGGTAGGTTTTTGTTGTTTTGTGTCGTTATGCTTTTATTCTGTTTTGTGAGCAGAATCAATGTTCACATCCTGTGAACTCTGTACCCTGAAACCAACCATAAAGTCTCTTCTAGAAACTGAGATCATTGTTTTTCCCTTCTCCCCGAATGAAGCTTGACCCCCAAGAGTATTGACCGGCAGCACCCACGCTCTTGTCCCATGGGTGGGCATCATTGCCTCAGCTGTGTTACGGAGACCTGTGTCAAAACTTCCAGCCCGCGTCCCCACCGCCCCTCAACCCATCACTTGCGGTGTTCTTCCTGAAATGCCCACATGTATTGAGCTGGTCTTTTGCATTTAAGTGTTTTTTTCCCTTTTTTTTTTCCCCACTGCGTGTGGGGGGAGGGTCCATAAACCTGAGTGTGCCTTTGCTTTCCACCCTTGCTAGACACTGGTAGATGCAACAAACTCAGATTTATATTTGTTGTAAAGTTGTAAAAATATTGTGATGTCACCAATTTTCCTTCCATCTCCACATCCCCTAACATCTGATTCATGACGTAATGTATGTTGTAAAACAGGAAAAAAAAAAAAAGAAAAGAAAAAAAGGGAAAAAAAAGACAAAAAAAAAAAAGCAAGGAAAAGGCTCTTTATTACTTAAAAGTAATAAAACAAGACTGTTCTACATTATCCTTTGTGTCCTGAATGTTTTTATTTATCTCTTAAGTTTTCCCTTTTGAACCCCATCCTTTGGGGTTGGAGCCTACTCTTTCCTCATCTTCAGAGCATAAATAACAGGGGGTTAGACCCATTTGTTTGCAGTACTCACACCCTGCCCAGCCCACCCCTACCCCCACCCAAATTATGGATGTATTTTCTCCCTCCACCCAGCCCTGAGCAGAGGTTGTAGCAGAAGCCACCGGTAATTAAAAGGCAGAGCACGCATTGACTCCCTCTATTCATTTTATGCATTTTCTTTTTATGGGCTTGTTCATCATCAAACATTTATGGTAGGCTTGATAGTTTAAGAGATCAAGGCTAGGATTTTAGTATGTAGGGTCCACTAAAAATAGATCCCAGCACAGATGTGACTTCAGCCTTTTTACATATTAATAAGATGGAGGGTGCTGGATTTTACTCCTTGTTAGCATTTCTTTCTTATAACCCAGAAGACACGGTGGGAGGTATATTGGGATGCAGCCCTGGATTTTTATTTTGTAGAATAGCATCGCAAGATGTCTAGATAAGGTTTACCCCCCTGGAGTATTTTTTTAAACAGTTATTTAAATAAGCCCTCAGCTACATTATTTCACTTGTGACCTTCTGAAATCTTTTTTTAAGTGTTTTCAGCAGTTCACATGTGGGAAGCTACGGGTTGGGCCTCGGTCAACACCTATAGTGATCCAGTTACCTTTGGGTATTTCCAATTACATTTGTGAATCCCACCCAGAGGGCCTGGCATGTTGGTGCAAAGTTGACTAGAATAAAGTTTCTGGTTCCTCGTTTATAAGAAAAGATGGACGGGCTCTCTGTGATTGCCACTGGGAGTTAGAAGCAAAGTGGCCAAGAGTTTGGGGGCACAAAGCTACATTTGGGCTGGTATTTTTTCTTTTTTAAAGATTTATTAATTGGAATGCCTGGGTGGCTCAGTGCTTGAGCATCTGCCTTGGGTTCAGGGCATAATCCTGGGGTAGGGATTGAGCCCCGCATCGGGCTCCTAACGGGGAGCCTGCTTCTCCATCTGCCTGTGTCTCTGTCTCTCTCCCTGTCATGAATAAGTAAATAAAATCTTTTAAAAAATAAAGATTTAAAAAAAATTAAATAAAGATTTATTTATTTATTTATTTATTTGAGAGAGGGAGCACATGCATGGGTGGGGGAGGGGCAGAAGACAAGAAGACACGCTGAGCACAGAGACCAAAATGTGGCTCAATCCTAGGACCCTGAGATTATGACCTGAGCCCAAATCAAGAGTTGGACAGTGAACTGAGTGAGCCGCCCAGGAGCCCCTGAGCTGGTTCTTTAGAATGAGTTCTCTGAACAGCTTTACCAGGCACAAGGATGTCTTGGGCAAAGTTGTCAGGTTTATCGGGCCTTGAGCAGGGTCTATGAGAGAACCGCTGGAAAGAAGGCTGGGAATGGGGAGACGAAGAGGAACCTGCTTATCGTGTGCTAGGATTTTAGCTGATGGGCACAGAGCACCTTTGGAGTAGATGAAGCAGTAGACACATGTGTTTGTGCTTTAGAAGGCTACCTGGCAGCGATGTGGAAAATGGACGGGTCCAGAGAAAGGCCAGCAGGCAATGTGCCAAACGGCATACCAAGTAGGTAGGAACCCACAAGCAAAAACTCCACGTCTTATTTCAGATTCTTTAGGAAACAGAACCAAATCAGCTCTGTGACCATCCTCCCTTCTGCCAAACCGAAGATCTTCCTCCTCCTTATGCGACTGACAGGTTTGCCTGCGCAGCTCTAGCCAAATGCAATCCAGAAAGAATGGTCTGATTTTCATTTTTTAAAAATGGGGAAGCTAAGATCCATTGAATGAAAGGATTTGCCCACGATCCCAAAGCTGATGGTAAAGCAGCTCTTCCAAGAACAAATTCATTGCCTCTCACCCCCACTCATTTACAACATGAGAGCAAGACTAGCCAGGAAGATGGGACACTCCTCCGTGCAGACAGCATCTCATCTCACTCGGGGAGTCCTTCCTCTGGGGGAAAGCCCTGAGTACATGCCTCCCCCTTCCCTTGTGGGGCATCCCAAAGGCTTTCATCTGGGCTGAGTCAAGGGGGCGGGCTGGAGCCCGAATCTCACTGGTTGGAAGCCAGACAATCCTTGCAGTGTAACCCGATTCCTGTTATGGTAGCTTTTGCTGCAGTCAGCTTTGTTCTGGTCTGGTGATGAGGTGACAAGGAGCTGAACAGGTGCAGCCTGCATTTTAGCTGCCCCCCCCCCCCCCCCCGCCATGCCTTCGCTCAGACTCACAATGTGCCTCAGATAACCCAGCTTTTTAACTGTTGTGATGGCTTGCGTGCTTGCTTGAACGCTTGTTGCAGGGTCAGCGGTCTCTGTAGGGTGTTTTGAGACTGCTGGCTAAGTCTCTAAGTCACTAAGGGGTGACTGTCCCAATACAGCCAACAGCCTAGGTGTTCTATGGGGCCGTCGATGGCATCGTAGCTTTCCTTAAATGCCGTGTCCGGTAAAAACACAAACAGGTCTCATTGTTCAGCCTTATCATTTGGCAGAAGCCACACCAAGTGCCTCTGAACTACACACCTACTGCATTTGAACTGCCCAGGGCAAAAGTTCTTTCAAAAAAAAAAAAAAAAAAGTCATTCAGCCAGTCCCATAGAAGTATCTAGAAGGTACCTACAATTTCAGGCACTGGTATGTTTTTGCTTGAGGGACAGGGGTGACAGGGATTTAAAAGAAGGCCTTTATACCAAAATAACACGATTAAGAGCATAATCCTGGTCCTGGCTGAGCACTGTGACAGCTGGGTGCATGCACTTAGTAACCCTTAGAAACCTGCATCTCTCGCTTGTCTTAAAACCAGGTGGTGACGTGTCTCTCGCACAGGATTGGGAAAGAAGGGCTCACATTTATTGATTGGGACTGCCAGACAGATGGGGATCTTCAATATTCCATTTAGAGTATTGTGTATCCTTGGCTCTAACCCCCCGGGATGCTGGGAGGTGGGAGGCCGTTGACCTCCACAGAGCGTTGGGCTGCACTGATGTGCATTAAATGTGCCTGGGCAGAAAAATGTGCAGATGGCCCTCTAGCAAATGGAAATGAAATTTGAGCAAATCAAGAGAGGCAGCTGAGTAGGGGAGAGCTCCCCAGCCCCCTTCTGCAAACACATCTACAAACACACACACACACACACACACACACACGCACACAAATGGTATCAAGAGGCTTTCTCCTCTTGGTCTAAGACACAAAATGTCACAGAGGTCAGAATCTGTGTCCTTTTTTTTTTTTTTTAATTTATTCATGAAAAACACAGAGAGGCAGAGACATAGGCAGAGGGGGAAGCAAGCTCCTCATAGGGAGTCCAATGTGAGACTTGATCCCTGAACCGGGATCATGCCCTGACTCAAAGGCAGATGCTCAGCTGCTGAGCCACCCACGTGTCCCCAGAATCTTGTGTCTGCTGAAGGTGGACCCTGTGGAAGTTCTTTTGCCCCTTTTCCAGGTAAAATGTACACCTCCTGGTCGAAAATGAACAGTCATAAAACTATAGCCTCAGTAATACAAGCCAAGACGTAGCAGAGGAGCCTGGACACAGGTCCCTTTCAGCCCCGTTGATAATGACTCAGGTGGCCAGCAACTTTCTTATTCTTGTAATCACTTTCGCATAGAAAACTCTCTTGAGAATCATTAACATCATCCCAGATCAAGTCATTGGTCCTGCTAATGGGCTGTAATAATGGTCCAAATAAGTGGATGCTAATGAAGGGGAAAAATAGGTAACCATGAAATCAGAAGCATTTTTCATTGATGATTTTCAGAAAAAAAAAAAAACAGAAGAAAGTGACATTGGACACGATACCAAACGCCAGGAAACCAACATGAAAGAACTTCAGGCAGGATTCCCAGGGAGTTCCTCGGATGGGACAGATGTTTAAAATCTGTGTGAGAGCCCAATGGTGTCTTTTCTCCTGTTCATCATGACAAGTGACCTCACCACATTATGGGGTTCATAAGGACATGAGCCGATCATGGTGTAGATACTGAACATTTTGCATGCATAGTGCAAAAGCATGGATTTCAGCAGTAGGGCTAAGGTTTATATCAAAGAAATTAAAAGTGGAATGGTACCACCCAAGAGAGGCGGGGCTTCCAATGGTCAGCAACAAAGATAACTTATCTCCATGGCATTTTACAGTTTGCAGACCTAATCTTATCTGTGATATGGCTTGATCATCACAACAGCTTCATGGGGAGGGGCAGCCCATGTATGATCATCCTTATCTTATTTATTTAAAGATTTTATTTATTTATTCATGAGGGACACACAGAGAGAGGCAGAGGCACAGGCAAGGGAGAAGCAGGCTCCCTGCAGGGAGCCCAATGCGGGACTCGATCCCAGGACCCTGGGATCACGAGCTGAGCCGAAGGCAGACATTCAACCACTGAGCCACCCAGGTGCCCTCATCCTCATTTTACAGAGATTGGGATTTGGAGAGAAGGAATCCATTGGATCACTGATCAACATGAGAAGGTAGCACTGTTTCAAAAGCCTGTGTGTTGAAGTTATCCCCCTCAGCCCTCTTGGGAACACCTCAGGTTACACAAGTGCTCTGCTTCACCACAGGGGAAAAGCCTCCCACAGCACTTCCCAGAAGAGATAATTACAACAATATAAAGACCCCAAAATAAAGGCTAGGCACATACATTCTATTTTAAGGACATTGTGCTCTAAGATTTTTCCATCATTAAAGAACACATCTCTTCCTTCCTGCGTCTGCAATGTCCTGATGCCAGCAGTGTTATTAGGAACTGTCAACAAAGCAAGAAAAGGGAGAACAAAGCCAAATTCAGTGACCTCCCTCCTTGAGACGCACCCTGCCACTTCCGGGGCAGTGACACAGACCCACAGTGAAAGAAAAAAAGGGGGATGAAAGGCCAGCCTTTAGACCTTCTTCATCCAACTTGAGCCACACACATCACAAGAGAAATTTGAGAAGCTTAAGAGAATGCAGGGTTAATTGGGAATGGAGAAGAGATGCCCTACACCTGGAAGGGTAAAGAGTTTGCTCACCTTTCCCTTCACAGAAGACTGGGGTAAAGGAGTATGAAAGGAAGAGGTAAGGAAGACATACCACTGTTGTCTTTTCATGTTGGCACCATTGGCCACTTTGGCAACTCATGGGTACCAACTCAACACTGTTGAGTGTTGACCTCCTCTCTAATGTCATTGGTGGGATGATATGGCTGAGAGCTAGAAAAATCGCCCAGAAGGAGAGAGAAGGTAGAGATTGCCTCGACTTCGCTACCTATCTCCCTCGTCCATATCGCTGCCTGTACTCCATGTTACTAGGGCTGCACTCTGGCCTTCCTGGAATCAATGTGTGATTGGCCTATGTGTGTTCGGTGCAGAAGGGGCAGCGCCATCTTCTCTGCAACAGGGTGCCTGGCCTCCCTCTTGCCCTGGGGACAGCATGGCCCAGCCAGTCACCACGCAGAACTATTCTACTGCATTCGGAAGAAACCAGCATCTTCCATTAGCTGCCATGATGGATCACCTCACGTAGATTCCACACAGAGGAGGAGGAAAAGAGCCGTGCTTCTCAGAATGCCACAGTTCTCTTTCTGTTTGGTTGTTTGGTTGGTTGCTGTTGTTTGTCCACTTCTTTGCCCCTTAAAGCCCTGCTCCCACAAAGACTTACCCTGGTACAGAGAAATGCTTTTGGTAAAGACGAAGGCTTGGTTGCCACCAACTTTGGTAACTCTGGCATCAAATATATATGTGATTCCAACGGCTGCACGGTGTTACTTATTCAATTATGTCCTCAGTAAAGGGAGCAACCTTTCGAAACACCCGATTTTCCCTGATCTAAAGGGTGCCAGTCAACAACCGAATGACTCTGAAAAGGAAGTCTCCTGTTGCAAAGCATGCATTCCAGGACAACAGCAAATGCTAAAGTTCTTCTGCAAACCTGCCTTCTCCATTCCCGGGGAAAGGACACGTTTTTTGTGTGTGGGCAACAGAATTATCTATTGAAGTGTGACATAGGCATTGGCTGATTTAAGTTCTTCTTGTGTTTAATTTTATTTAAGAACCAAGATTTATCCCCCTCTGTTGCCAGGGTGAAGAGGAGACCTGTGATCACATTTCTTGCTTTGGGAGAAAAGATAATGTGTTAGACTTCTATGTATGAATAGAAATAGGTAAATAGTCATATTTCCTTCTGACTTTGTAATTTAAACAGTGTAAGTCAGTAGGGAAGGGCTGTAATTGGATCCAACGTAAGTGAGGTGAAAATTACTAGGTGTTGGAGCATCTGCATCTCGTTTTAATTAGGTGCCTATAATAGCAAGATCAAAAACTTTTCCTTGTCACTCAATCTGTTGAGCTTTCTAATCGAGAAACCAAAGGGCTTGTTTTGTCCTCAGGAAAGAGTGACCCAGAAAGATCCTCTCTAATTACTTGGCCAGAGCAGCAGACAGGCCTGGGCCCAGGGAAGAAGTGGGCTCAGTGGGGGTGGTGTCATGAGGGTGACGTACCCCAAGACCAGCCCCCACAAAGGCCAGCTCCCAGAGGCTCTGGGGAACCGGCATCTCTAATCTGGCGGAGTTTCTGCTTCTCGCAAGACAAAGTAGCTCAGAAAGCAGCACACACTTGGGTGGGAGTCTGTGGGCCTGGCTTCCAGGCCGAGCTGGCCTCTGCGTTTGCGGGGCGGTCTTTCAAACTCTCCACGTTTCGTTTGCTCCATCTGCAAAATCGATTTAAGTCACAGCTGCCCTGCCTACCTCACAGGAGCGTGGAAAAGTCGTACGAGGTGAGTGTTTACCGGCACTGGCAAAAACCCCAAATCCCACTGTGTCCCTCTTCTCCAACTTGGCATTCAAAACCAAGATCCCAGTCCTCAAAACCTTCAAATAAATAAATGACTTTGAGTCCCCATCCTGCTGATAATGAAAATGTCTCTTTTCTCTCTCCCCTAAATACTCCTTATCTGCCAACAAAAGCAGCCAGCCGGACCTGGTTAAACAAAAGCCCTGCTTGGCCGGACAGAGTCTGGCTCTGTCACGCATCTAGTCGCCTCGGCCACACGATGCCTGCACAGAGGCTCAGGGGCCTCCTGCACCTGAGAGCTGACCTCCTCCTCCAGTCCTGGGTCTGGGGAAAACAGGCTACGCCCTCGCTGAACTGGGCCTCCCCCCTGCTACCAAGACGCTTCCTATCTGCTCAGCCTAAACTATGACCTCCGGGCAGGATTCTCTGGCCTCCAGAATGGATGCAGAATGCACAGCAAAGAACAAAGCTGTAAGGTCGCTCACCCTCTTTGTCCACGAGGCTTATGCCCATGGGCACCAGTACATGATGCCAGGCCCTTGGGTGGCCTATCTGCTCAGTGACTTGCTCCTTGAGCTGCTCCTTCTTTCTGCACACATCTGGTTGCCTTACCTGGGCCCAAAGAGATTCCAATCTCCACTGCGGCTCTCCTGGATGGAAGTACTGCTCACTTAGTCGCAAGCCTATCCCTGTCTCCCGTCCCCAGAGTTCAAGACATTTCATTTCTCTTTTAAGAGATTTTATTTACTTATTTGAGAGAGAGAGCACATGAGCAGGGGCGGGAGGGCAGAGGCAGACAGAGAAGCAGGCTCCCCACTGAGCAGAGTCTAACGTGGGGCTCGACCCCAGGACCCTGGGATCATGACCTGAGCTGAAGGCAGATCCTCAACAGACCGAGCCACCAGGATACCCCAAGACATTTCTCTTAAGAGAAAAACTATTGTGTTATAAGAGTAAAGCATCATACCAAAAAGGTAAGTGATCGTCATTATCTCATGGCGCTGAAAGACCCTCTTTCTGGAGATGAGTCAATCAAGGCATGAGACCTTGCTTGACGTCATACCCAGCTGGTGGCAAGAAGCTCGTATCCCAATTCCCACTTCCCTGCCCAATACCATATTCTATCATGTACTGACTTAACATCTGAAACAAAGTAACACCAGAACAGAGCAGCTGACCAAAAGCTAGAAATTTCTTTTGCTCTTACATAATAGCCCCAAAGTACATGATCCAGCACCGGCGGGGCAGCTCTGTAATCTTCCACGTGTGGCTTCCATCTTCAGATCCAAGGTGCTTTTCTCATTGTGCCAATTTCTCATCAACAGGAAAGGCAAAGGAGAGAGTCGGTGGGGCCCACCCAGCCATTTTTAAAGACTAATCCAGTCGTGGCACAGAATACTTGAGCTCACATCCTAGGGACAGGAGTACAATCACAGCTGTGGTCGCACAGCTGGTCGCACCAGGCAGCAAGGGAGGCTGGAAGACACAGGCTCCGGCACCCTGCGCTCTGCTAACACTCAGGACTGTGTAGTGCTTTAAAAACAGGAGGGGGAATGGATCCTGCAAGGTAATCAGCAGCCTGCCACATTCTGTACACAGAACACCTAAAGCTTATTGCACAGTGCATGCACGTAGTATACATGGATGTGTGCTCACACATGCATGTACACACTTTACAGAAATAAAATTCAACCAGCCAGTGCACGTGCTACATTAACACCTGGTTCAGGTACCCTGCCTCCGCCGAGCCTTCCCTGAGCTCCCAGGCAGTACCAGGCTCTCCTTCTCTCCTCCCTCAAAGCACCTCCCACATGAAGGTCTCTAATATGTACCATCATGCCTTGGAAACAAGTGCTTCTCCATTCAACTCTTAGCATATCAAGAGCAGGAACTATATAGTTTATATACCTTTATAAGTCTACAGTCTATACTGAGCCAGATAAATTGTAGGTGCACAAGAATTCATTTGCTAAACTAAGTTTATCCTCAGATATAAGATAGTAAGTGTTGAGTCTCCACACACACATCCATACAGAAAAAAATTACCACTATGGTTGTCATAAGAGTGGTAGCATGGATCCCACCCTCACCACCAGATGCCCAACACTGGGTAATGTGTTTCCCCGTTAGCTCATTTAATTTTCTGAGAAAATTGTTTGTTGTTTCCATTTGAAAGATAAGGTGCCTGAAACAGAGAAATTAAAGAACTTTCCCACAGTTGTGGAGCTAGAAATTAATTGGTGGACCAACGATGTAGATTTGGCCAGTGCTTTTAATAATCTTGGTTTGTATTAGGTAAGGTGGGCTAGGGGATTTTTTTTTTTTAACCTGACAGAGAGCGCCTATGAGAAACCAAGAGATAGCCAACACCATGGGGAGCTAAGTGATTACTGACACTAGGGTTGAGAGTCAGACTGATCCCTTAGCGACACTTCCTACGACCCAGACAGCAACCCCAAGATATTCCATATGTGCTTCACATCCGCGTCAATACTGCGGAAATGCCCGTCTTGTTTTCTGGGGCTTTTCACATAGGACATAAAGTTAGGAGCTGAAATTTCAAGTGTTAAAAATGATCAAAACTTTCCAATACCCTAAATCCTTGACCCTCATGAGATTCCCCAACCCAGTGGACATTCAAGTACCCCCACCATTTACAAAAGCATCATAACAACCGAATATGTAATGATAGTGGAATCTAAAGCAGTTGACCCACAACAGCAGAACGGGAACTGGGGGATTCTGACTGGGAGGGAGGGTGACACTGGGGACACAGAAGCACATCAGCTCCAGAGACCGAGCACATGGGTGCTGAATGTGTGTGTGTGTGTGTGTGTGTGGGCGTGTGTGCGCAGGTACGTGTGTGTGCATGTGAGAGAGAGAGAGAGAGGGAGAGAGAGGTTTATTTCTCCCTTCGCTGATGCTCTGCTGTGTAAGTGCTAATAAGAATCTCCCAAAACTGTTTTAGGAGATATTTTAGTGCAACTTGGGTATGTTGGGGCGAAAAAAAAGACTTGTGATTTGGAAAGGGAAAAGACAACAAGATTTGATTTCAGAGACGCTTCAAAAATAATGGCATAATCTTAACCGTTTTCAGAAAATACAATCAAGCATTCAAGCCTCGGATAAAGGTGTATCGCCTTTATCGGTGCAGCAAACTGCAGATTAAGCTTTTTTTTTTTTTTTAATGCTGTTCAAATTGCCTGTGAAGCAACCTTTTATGAGATATGATGGTTCAAACAATTTTGCAAAGAGCAGAAGACAAAGAATACGTTTTTACACCGAACTGGTTTCCTAGGAAACCCTGAAAAAATGTAATACGATATCTCTTAGAGGTAGTTCAAGGACCAGGACTCCTCTTTACTTATTTAATTTTTTTTTTGAATGGTGTTTAATATCTGCCTCTCCCTCTCCCTGCAGCGGGAGCGAGGAGGGTAGAACAAGCTCTCCCGGACTCAGCAGCCCGAGTGTCCTCTCATTAATTGAGTGCCCGGTCTACACAAAGGAAAAATATTGGAGCCAAGTTGAGCCTTCATTACTCTCTGCAGCAATTTGAAGTAAGAAATTAAAGGAATAGAATTTGAACTTTTTGCTCTGTCATTAAAAAAAAAAAAAATCCCCAAATCCCAGCTAAGACATTAAAGGAAAGAAAAAAAAAAAAGCCAACCCACTCTTTTTCAAACCACGTCTAAATTAATCTGTTTCAAGGTCTTCAAATACCATTTATTTTAGGTTTATTTTTATTCTGGCTCTTCATCCGTCTCTGTGATGTGCCGGCATATGCAGGCTGGCAGAGGATGCGTGAATTAGCAGGCGTATACACTTCCCGAGTTCAGATGCAAGATCACCAGGGTCCCGAGGTAGCAGGGGCACTCTGGATGAGGAGATGGGGGAGTCTGCAGGTCAGGAACCCTTCAGGGAGCACAAGGCTGTTTACTGTGACGCCTCTGCTGGCCCCGATTTCTATCATTCATCACTCATGTCAAGAGGAAATCCAAATAGGAAAAGTGAAGGAACATCTGGGCTGTGTGGGAAGGAGTTAAATTTGATTTTAAAATAAATAAGGTATCAAAGCTTCAAGTTTCACTTATTCAAAAATTGAAGATGAACATCAGAAGATTGTCTCAAAGAAGTCTGGGATGTGTCTGTGAGTGGGCAAGGGTGGAAGGGGGCTGTGGCCTCCCACGAAGGTCCTCACTTGTGGGTGCTCTCTCCCCACATCCGTGCAAAGCACTGGAGAGAACCTAGAGAAGGTGGTGGGGCCAGAGGACAGTTGGTGATGGATCCCCTCTCAGCACCAGCAGACCCACATACACCCTGCCTTCCCTCACCAGTGTTGCGTAAGCATGATGTTCTGGGAGGCAACCTGGGAGGTATGGTCAGGCTGATGACAATACCATTGTTTCTCGTTCCAGATCTTTGAGGAGAATTGATGTAAGAGTCTTCAGGGTCTTTGAGACACTGTGGGTGTTCTGGATGGGACAGTTGCCCAAGGAGAAGGAGGGGAACCCAGAACTTGAAGGCTTTTCAGTAAGATTTTTAAAAACATGAAGGGCACCTGGGTGGCTCTGTTGGTTAAGCATCTGCCCTCAGCTCAGGTCATGATCCCGGGGTCCTGGGATCAAGCTCCAAGTTGGGCTTCCCCACTCAGCAGGGAGTTTGCTTCTCCCTCTGCCTTGCCCCCCTCTCTTTCCATCTCTCTCTCTCAAATAAATAAATAAATAAATAAATAAATAAATAAATAAATAAATAATTTTTTAAAAATAAAACAAACAGACAAAACCCTATGAGATATCAAATCAACAAAACAAGATTGACATGCAGGATGGTTATCCTTAGAGCTTCATCAGATCCAGCTCACACTAAAGGACTTGGCAGGCCTTGGATGGACCCTAAAACCCCAGCCTACACATTTTTAATGCAGGTAGAATCGGATTAAAATGGATATAGGGAACCTCATGTGAATGTGGGAAATCTAAATATAATAGTAGCCTGTGGGATACCTGGGAAGGGAACAAAGTAGCCTTCCCGTTTGCCTTGGTGTAGCAAGGACACAGGTAAAAATGACACATAAAATCCTCAGGTAGCGATGGATATTTAGATGCCATGTTTCCTTGCCTTTTTTTTTTTTTCTTGACAACAGCATCATCCTATTTTCCTTTTGGAGAGCTGGCATCCCCTTTGTTATGATCTTGATGGGCCATGAATTAAAGTTGCTTACTAAACTAGAGGTGGACAGGTGGACCCAAGCTAGATCAAAGACTCTCCCCCAGAATCTTCAAAATAAAGATGTTCTCAGTAGTTAGTACTCATGCCTTGGAGCAGTTGGATGCTTACCAATTGTACCCTGGAAAGCTCAGGCTCGGACTTCAGGGCCAAAAGCTACTCTGAATATGGAGATGGTAAAATATCCATATCCCCTAAGGACGAGGGTAAGTGTCCTTTGAGGGGGAAGGCATGTACTGGCACACAAGGAGGTGAGACAGAAAGTGGAGAACCAGGGGGCATTGCGTCTCTGGGACATAGGGTACAGCTTGGGGACCAGATTAACATGACATAGAGTGAAGCTTCAATTAAGCACCTTATCAGGATATGGAGCTATCTCAAATACTGGCTGTCAGAGTTCATTGACATGACAGGAGGGCCTGGGACGCGGAACTTGGAAAGTCAAGAAGTACAATGCTGTCTGTTTGTCTGGGCCTCCTGCACTGGTGGAGCCCCAGAGACTGTTGCTCTCTCATGATCTACACGTGAGTCTAAAGTGGCCACTCCAGGGGCAGCCTGGGTGGCTCAGCGGTTTAGCACCACCTTCGGCTCAGGGCGTGATCCTGGAGTCCTGGGATCGAGTCCCGCATCGGGCTCCCTGCATGGAGCCTGCTTCTCCCTCAGCCTGTGTCTCTGCCTCTGTGTGTGTGTGTGTGTGTGTGTGTGTCTCTCATGAATAAATAAAATATTTAAAACAAGAAGAAGAAAAAGATTAAAGTGGCCACTCCAGAAAGGTAGCCTGCGCTTCCAAAGTACATCACTTCCCTGTTCAAACACTTGGCTGAGATTGACCAGCCTCTCTGAGGCTCAGCCTAGGGATTTGGGAGTGGATCCCCGCACCTGGAGTCTGTAGCTGGGATGGTTGAGGTCAGGGAGACTGGAAGCCATCCTGCCGGCCAGATCATAGTGTACCTGTGCCCCAAGGAGACCCCATGCAGATGAGGCATCGCCCTGTCCTCTGGAAAGCTTTTCAAGTGCTGCTTAAGGGCAGAAGGAGGGAGCATCATCTGATTTGGGGGGTTCAAGAATTAGCACCTGGGGGATGTTGGGGAGAAAATGATTTAATCTTTCTGAGCCCCAAATCCCTCATTTTAAAAAAGGTAAATATTTTTGGAAATCATTAAATTAGATAATTGAGGAAAAGTGCTGGCACACACTAGCTCTCAAGAAATGGCGGCTGTTCCCCAGTCTTGCCTTGCCACCTAGAGCACCACAGATGGGTCAAAGGATGGGGACTCTTCCCTGAGGTGTTCACATGGTCTTGAGGGTTGACCCACATGGAGGCAGTACTGGATTTTTCTCTGCTTTTCTGAAAGTCCATTGTGGCTGTAAACACAAATTCACTGAGCTTGCTCTAACATCTCCACTCCACATAGGAGAGCATTAGGTTGAATGTCAGCTCTGTAAGCTGTCTCAGGGCCCTGAGCGTGTTGACACAAACATGACATTCCACATGGCTAATCTGACCCAGTAGGTGCTCAATATAGTTTTATTCTTCAACGTCAACATTAAAATATATGTTCCCTGGCATATAGAACACCAGATGTCAGGTGAGGAGGGAAAATCTCAATCCATGTATTGCTTCCAAACATGGGGAGGACTGGGCTGCTTGAATGCAGTGGGTAGGAAGAGTGTCCTAAGAATATAGAGAACTTCCTTCCTCTAGTCATTGTTAGTTTATAGGAATCATGGCATTTTCTAATGATCACACACACACAATACACAATGTATTTTCCCCAAATGTCAGAAAATCTGAGATTCATTGAGTCAGTACACATTGATTGCACATCATTTTGCACACTGCTATTCTAGGGACAGGAAAAGTGGATACATCAAGGGATGAATGTGAAATGGTGGGTCAATGTCATGACTGGACACGTGTGGCTCATCGAGAAGCCAAAGGAGGGGCTAGAGGGGGCTCTGAGAAGGTTTCTCAGAGGTCACCCCTAACTGTGTCTTGAAAGATGAGCAGGAGTTAGCCATATGAGTGGAGGTAAGGGTTGCATTTGAACAGAGGGTGGCATAGAGGGATTGTTCTATGAGGAAAAAAACCCAGCAAATATAGATAAAGGCCCAATAGAAATGGCTCTTTTTTTTTTTTGCCTGTTTTATTTATTTTTTAATAAATTTATTTTTTATTGGTGTTCAATTTGCCAACATACAGAATAACACCCAGTGCTCATCCCGTCAAGTGCCCCCTCAGTGCCCGTCACCCATTCACCCCCACCCCCCGCCCTCCTCCCTTTCCACCACCCCCAGTTCGTTTCCCAGAGTTAGGAGTCTTTATGCTCTGTCTCCCTTTCTGATATTTCCCACACATTTCTTCTCCTTTCCCTTATATTCCCTTTCACTATTATTTATATTCCCCAAATGAATGAGAACATATAATGTTTGTCCTTTTCTGATTGACTCATTTCACTCAGCATAATACCCTCCAGTTCCATCCACGTTGAAGCAAATGGTGGGTATTTGTCGTTTCTAATGGCTGAGTAGGAATGGCTCTTATAAGAAGGTGCAAGTACCCAAAGTCTTCACATCTAAGATGGACACATTTCTTGAGATATTAAGGTCCCTGGAGTCAGCCACATTACACAATCAATACCTAGACATAATATTGTTTTTCCTTAGGCAGCCTGCTCCTCTTTTACCCACACACATGTGCATGCACATACACACTGCAACCACTGTTGACAGTTGGACATATGCCCCTCCCATACTTTCTCTTTTGCTGGATTTTTTCTCAAATACGGAATCTGTCTCTACTTCCACGGACCATATATTGCTAACCACATTATTTGCACTAACCAGATATCCAAGTAAGAGTGGTAATGTACTTCATAATGTTATAAATACTGCCAACATGAAGCATGATGTATTCAGTTGTCTCCGTGTTAACAAGGCTATGTACTTCATAAACTTGAACCCCTGACTTTAAAAACTGACATCATTTTTTTTTACCATTCCTTCCGGAGAAGGTGGGTTACCATCACAAAAAGTTATGTGTATTCAATATCAGTTTTTTTCTGAAAATCACTCAAAAATACGTCTTCATAGTGATACTGACGTCTTAGCTCAGGCCACTGTAACAAGATGTCGTAAACTGGGTGGTTTAGAAACAACAGTTCTATAGACAGGAAGTCTGAGATCAGGGGGGCTGATGGCAGATACTTCTCATTGTATCCTCACATGGCAGAAAGCAGAGAAAGGACACAAGCTCTCTTGTGACTCTTAGAAGGGTATGAATTGTACTGGAGAGGGCTCCTCCCTCATGACCTCATCTAATTGTAATTACTAACCAAAGGCTCCACCTCCTACCACCACCACAGAGAGTGGTAAGGTTGTAATGTAAGAATTTAGGGAGGTGATTTCCCTTCTCCCCATACCCTAACCACCCTTGGTAGGCCTCCATCTTTTTAAGTTTGGTCAATCTTTTATTATTATTTTTTTTAATTTATTCATAAGAGACACAGAGAGAGAGGCAGAGACACAGGCAGAGGGAGAAGCAGCTCCCTGCAGGGAACCTGATGCGGGACTGGATCCCAGGACCCCAGGATCACGACTTGAGCCAAAGGTAGATGTTCAACGACTGAGCCACCCAGGTGTCCCAAGTTTGGTCAATCTTGTAGGTAAAAAGTCTTACTGTTTTTAGTGTCCATGGTCCCAGATGCTAGAAAAGCTAAGCAACTTTTCACTTGCTTAGAAAAACAGAAAGAGAATGTTTTCTCTGTTTTCCACAGATTTTCTCCATTTTCTTAATTTATTTTTCTATGTGCATTAGGAGAGATTTTAAGCTTCTCATCTTCCAAACAGGTACAATTTGTTCTAACCCTCTCTGTTAAGTAAGGCATCCCTCCCCACTGTGTTATCAGAGCAGTGTGGTGACTTTGAACTCTTGTCAACCCAGCTAAGCTAGAACTGTATTTTCCAAAAATTCCCTTTTCTTTGCGGTTGTGAGTTAGGGATGACGATGAGAAAAAATTAGGAGGTGGAAGTAGCAGAGCGGTTATTATGCTTTGAAGGTCATTGTCAAGGGCAAGGTGCTCTTGCATGTGATTGTCTCAGGGCATCAACCAGTCCTTTAGCTGTTTTGGCTTCCCTGAGTCCCGGGCCAGGTGCACGTGCAGCTCTGAAGCATGGAACACCAGCTTTTCTGGCAGGTCACCCGCGACATCAAGGTGGTGAAGGCCAGACACGGGCTCCAGTTGGTTCTCATGGATTCCAGTTTATTCTTGCTGGTTCTCTCTAGTTCGTCTTCATCCTCACCAGCTCCATGTCACCTTTTCTTCCTGACTGCTCCTTGGTGACACAGCCCTAACAGCAGAGATAGTAGGCTTGCATAGACTTCTCAAGAGCTCCCACTGTTGCTTGAGGTCTACTTCCTACAATCAATCTTTATTTATTTATTTATTTATTTATTTATGAGAGAGAGTGTGTGTGAGTGATGTGGGGCTCGACCTTACGACCCTGAGATCATGACATGAGCTGAAACCAAGAATTGGATGCTCAGCCACTGAGCCACCCACGGGCCTCTATAATAAATCCTTTATATCAGGTTTCCTCTATTAACATTTAGGTTGGATAATTCTTCGTTATGCGAACCTGTCCTGTGGATTGTATGATATTTAGCAGCACTCTGGCCTCTACCAATTGTGTAGAAGGGGCATCTGCTCCTTAGCTGTGCCCATAAAACAGGTCTCCACACATTGCCAAATGTCCCTTGGGGACAGATCACCTCTACCGAGAACTGCCATTCCATGTCACTGATAGTTCTGCTTCTGTGATATGACCTTGAGTGACACCATCAGCTTTATCCAATATTATTTCCAAATTAACTTGGATCTCTTTCCTTATTCTCTTTCATTGATCAGTGTTCATATTTATGTCAGTAGTGTGCTTTTTTAGTTATGATAGATTTTTTTATCTGTATTTTTTAAAGGGATGGGGAGGGGGCAGCCCCGGTGGCTCAGCGGTTTAGCACTGCCTTCAGCCCAGGGCATGATCCTGGAGACCTGGGATCGAGTCCCACGTTGGGCTCCCTGCGTGGAGCCTGTTTCTCCCTCTGCCTGTGTCTCTGCCTCTCTCTCTCTGTGTCTCTCATGAATATATTAATAAAATTTTTTAAAAAATAGGAGGGGGTGGGGGAGAGGGAGAGAAATCTTCAAGCAGACTCCCTGCTGAGCACAGAGCCCAACATGAGACTTGATCTTATCACCCTGAGATCACGACCTAAGCCAAAACCAAGAGTTGGATGCTCAACCAACTGAGCCACCCAGGCACCCCTAGTTATGATAGTTTCAAAGCAGGTAAAGAAAAATCATTACACTTCTCCATTTTTAACACTTCCTTGGCATTTTTCACACACTGATTCACCCACATATAATGTAGCCCTGGCTAGTGTGTAGCCACCCCCAACTTAGAACAACATCCTGTTTATGCCACCTGTAGAGAATGGGTTTTTCAGCTGGAGCTCCTGATCTCCTTGAAGCTGTAGGTGAAACTGTGTGTGTATGAAAAGGGGTTGCTCTGAGTCATAACAGTTTTCTCATCATCCCACCTTTTCAAAATCTCCTACAAAGCACTTGGCAGGCAAGTTAGAGTGGACAGTGCCCAGTGAGGATGAATTCCCGGTCGGTACAGAACCTCTTCTCTGGGATTGGTGACAGATGCTCCAGAGAGTAACAAGGACACTCTCCCCAGGTCCAGCTAGTGAGGATATGAACAGCGATAGGGACCTCTTTTCTCGTGCAACCAACTATGACCTGGAATCTAGAGTGTGCACCTGAGGGGGCCAGGAGCACCCTCACCCCAAGCAGGGTGGCGAGCCCTCTGCTCCATCAGGCAAGCCTACTGTGCAGCATCAGAAGAGCACCGAATTGTATGTTCTTCTCTTATTTATGATCTATAGTCTACCTGCTTCCAAAGAGATGTGACACAGCGTTCAATGACAAGTTCAGCTGGGAAAGAACCATATCACCTCAAAAACTGATGTCAGAGGGCAAGAGCCAAGGACAAAGGGCAGTGGGGGAAGGGAGAGAATGATGGCATAATTATACCAGAAAGCAGTGGTTTAGCTCCCAACATCCTGTCCTCCACGAGAGGTAAAAGAAAGAATACACAATTCCCTCTAGCCAGGAACAGGAAGCAGATCACCAGGAGAGGCAATAGCGAGGCATTTGCCTCTAACCCTGGAATTCTGGTCCCTTTGGGCAGCAGAGAGCCAGGCAAGGGGAGGACCACATGTGTCAGTCCCTCTCCAAACTTCCCACCCATGAAGCAACGTTCATTTAAAAAGCACTGACTTGGGGACGCCTGGGTGGCTGAGTGGTTGAGCATCTCCCTTTGGCTCAGGACATGATCCCAGGGTCCTGGGATCCAGTCCCATATCGGGCTCTCTACACGGAGCCTGCTTCTCCCTCTGCCTATGTTTCTGCCTCTCTCTCTCTCTCTCTCCTCTCTCTCTCTCTCTCTGTGTGTGTGTGTCTCTCATGAATAAATAAATAAAATCTTTTTTAAAAAATCCCTAAATCCACATCCAGAAATCTTACAGAGTCTAAAATCGGTCAACAAATCCTCACCTGGAGCAAGCAGGAGCTGCAACAAGGGCATTCCATGCAAGCTCAGTGTTCTTTTGCAAAGCTGGACTGTGTGTTCTTCGTCACCAGAAAACAGATGACAAGGGACTCTGGCTCAGCAGTCCTCTTAGGCAGAGCCAAGAGGAGAAGTCAAGTCAGCAGAGGGGGGCTGCTTCCAAGAATAAATCTAGGAGTTTGGGAAGAAAAAAAGAAAAGATGCCATTGGAAGCCATCTAAAAATATATTCCTTGGTGAAGGACACACAGGTACTTTCTGCTTCTCTGTAGTTAAAAGGAACAAAAAATAAAATAAAAGGGAGGGGGAGCTTGTTCCCATTAATGCCTGCAGGTTTCTAATGGGATCAAAAGCAAGGGGCGGCACAGGTGAATGAGGGACAGGAACCCAGAATGGATTAGGGACCAGGGACAGTGGTTCCAGGCAGAGCCCAGCAGTCTGTGGGGGCATGGGCAGGAAATACACCTGTTGTGCCCATGGGGGAGGGGGCCCAGGAGGCTGGGAAGAAGCAAGAAGCCACAGAGAGCTCCTTTTCCTGCCCTCTGCAGGGAGAAAAATGGGACCACTTACTGGTCCCATCTGCCTCTGACCATAACCAAATACCTCCCCCTCCTCCCTGGCAAGGCTCAGCAGCCACCCGTCCAGCCTCCCATGGCCTGTTCCCCAGTTTGCCAGTCAAGGATTTCCTCATGACATGTGTTCTTTTTTTTTTTTTTTAAGATTTTATTTATTCATGAGAGAGAGAGAGAGAGGATGAGGCCGAGGGAGAAGCAGGCTCCATGCAGGGAGCCCGATGTGGGACTTCATCCCGGGGCCCCAGGATCACACCCTGGGCTGAAGGCAGACACTTAACCGCTGAGCCACCCAGACGTCCCATGACATGTGTTCTGAGCCTGAAGAATCGGTTGGAAAAGGAAATATTTCTATGGTTTGAACCTACAAGGCATTCCTGATACCAGCAGCAGGAGTGTGCTGCAGTGAAGCCCCTGACACTCTTCAGGTTACAACTATCAAGACCTTGGTGTGTCAATCCCGAGCATTGTGACGTGCTGCTTGACACGGTAAGTCCTCCAACAGGGCTGAGTGATGTCCTAAGTTTGCCTTTTCAAAATGCAAAAGCGATTTTTTTTTTCTCTGCTCTTTTTTCTTTTTTCTTTCTCATGCTTTCTCTGCTCTCCTCGTCTCCCATGGCTTTTATGACTTCCCCACGAGCATCTCTCCGGCTGACTTTGCCTATGACCATGCAACATCTCAGATCTCCCAGAATCCGTGGCAGAGACTCGTGTCTTCCGAAGCTTCAGACTCAGCTAACAAAGACAGAATCGCCCTCTCCTTGGAGCTTGCCTCCTTGACTCTCTGACCCCTTTTGGACTGGAATGCCAAGATAGAGTGTTGAAAATGGTTACTCTGGAAGGGTAGGGCTCGGTTAGCGAAGATACTCCGGTCTGAAAGTCAGAGGGCTCCCTAGACAAGCTGGAGAATGAGACCAGAATGGGTCATGGCCCACCGTCCTCTTCCCGCCTTCCTATCTCATTCCGCACGAACTTGCCAGGTCCTCTACACCGCCCAGGGCTCAGACTCTTCTCTTTCTCCTGGATCCCTCATCCAGGTTTGCCTCCTATCACATTCTACATTCTAGACCTTTCTTGAAGCCCCATCTTTCATCGCACCACTGGGTGTTGCCTCTCCTCACACCCTGAACTCCGTGATTCAATCCAGGGGTCAAGTGGCCCAGCAGCAGAAGTCCCTTCTGATGGCAGATTGCTGCAGAACTTGTTTCCCTCTCTGGAACCCACATTTAATGTGGGTCACCCACCTGTCCCCCATTCTTGGTAACAGCTCCCCTGCTCCCTGTGCAGAATGAGTTGCCTGCCTCTTTGACAGGACTACTGCTCAGGACGACCTGATTTGTCACTAATGCAGGGTGGTAAAATGACCCTCCACAGGCCAAATGGGCTTTCCTGTGAAAGAAATAAAGAAAAACAGTGGCAGGAAGCAGTTGATCCCAAGCTAGGGCAGCACAGCCCTGCATGAATCCTGGCTCTCTAGACCTCCACGTGTGGCCGTGGTTCCCTTCTTGTCCTTCCTAAGGGCTGAAAAGCTACTTGTTACCCACCCCCTACCCTGGCCACCTTTTTAAATTCTCCCTTAGATCAGTTTGCTGGGCAAAAAGCCCTAAGACCATTTCTTTTTCTTTTTCTTTTTTTTTTTTTTTTAAAGATCTTATTTATTCATAGAGACAGAGATACAGGCAGAGGGAGAAGCAGGCTCCATACAGGAAGCCCGACATGGGACTCAATCCCAGGTCTCCAGGATCACCCCCAGGCTGCATTAAACCACTATGCCACTGGGGCTGCCCTTTTTCTTTTCTTTTTTTAAGATTTTATTCATTTATTCATGAGAGACACAAAGAGAGGCAGAGACACAGGCAGAGGGAGAAGCAGGCTCCATGCAGGGAAGCCCGATGCGGCACTTGATCCCAGGACCCAGGGATCACAAGCTGAGCCAACCTGAGTAGCAAAAGCTCAACCACTGAGCCACCCAGGTGCCCTTCCAAGACGATTTCTCACCTCAAAGAATGGTAGACCATAGACATTTTAAGAAAAGGAAGACTTAGAAGAGATTATTTTAGACCAAGTGGTCTTTGGGGAGGTTTGGGTGTTCCTTGAGAAAACAGGAAGTGGTGGTGGATGCTCGCAGAGTCTCCCTGTTGTTCTATGCATAGATCCCCGCTGGCATGATCAAAGGGCTAAGGGTAACATGTGACACAGGCGGAGACCTCGGCATGAGTGGCCCACTCCTTTTATGGTCAGGAGGGATGAATTCGGCCAAGCGGCCCGGCCACGCCCTTGCTGGCGCCCTGTGAGGGTGACCCCACAGTTGGTGGGCACTGGCCATGTTGGCAGGGTGCCCCCGCTTGGTGATGCACGGTGGGGGGGCCCACTGAGGGCCACCCACCAGGAAGCCCAGGGAGGGGGACGTTTCTCCTGCTCCCCTCTGAAGAGGCTCTGGCTCCTGCTTGTCACCCTCCTAGACCACAGGGGCAGAAATTAAATCAGTTATGCTCAGAGGCAGAAGTACCCGGACCCTAAAGCCCAAGCCTCGGGATCCGGTGCTTCTATCAGACCCTTCCATTCTCAGAGCCAACAGTGGTTCCCTGTTATATCGAAATCTATGCCATTTTCCTTTTTTTTTTTTTTTTTTTAATAAAACAGTCCCTCCAAATGGCGTGAGCATTGGGCCCCACCAGACCTGGATCTCTCCTGAGCATCACCCAAACAGAGGAAAGGGAAACCAAGGAAGAGCAGAGGTGGGAGTTCCCTGCACAACATTCAGAGCTGGAACTGATTTTTGCTTTTGAAATGGAATAGAATTGGCAGCGGGTGTGTCAGGGCCCTCCCTGCCTTCTGTCCCCCAGGGGATGTCCTGCCTTACCTCACTGGGACCCCCACCCCCCTCACCCCCGGAGCAAGCCGGCAGAGGGAGCACCAGGCCGCGGGGCCCTGGGGCTTGAGGAATTGTCCGGGTCTGCAATAGCTCCGTGCAGCGCGCTCGCCGCGGGAGGGCCGGGCGGCCAGTGCCCAGGTGCCCAGGTGCCCAGGTGCCCAGGCCCGGGGGCACCCTCTGGGAAGAACGGCGGCCCCCCCTCCTCGGCGGGAGCCCACTCGGACCCGCAGGGCCCTGCCCTGGAGGCCGGCGAGGCGACCCGCGGCAGGCAGCTGGAGGGCCCGAGGCCGTGGCTGTATTTGACCGACATTGTTCTTGCCTTAGCGAGGTCGAGGTCGGGGTGCAGGACGACACGGCCCAGGCGCTGTGCTCTGGCCTAGGGGGCCCCAGTGCGCGGCGCTCGGGGAGGGCGAGGACAGCAAAGGGCCCCGCCCGGCGACGGCGCTGGAGACAGGCGCTACCAGGCCGGCATCCAGGCGCGCGTCCACCACCGGCTCCCTGACGCCCAGTGTAAGCCCCCACCTGCGCCCCTGACACTCACTGTAAGCCCCCACCTGCGCCACTGACGCCCAGTGTAAGCCCCCACCGGCTCCCTGACACCCAATATAAGCCCCTACCTGCGCCCCTGACACCCGCTGTAAGCCTCCCACCTGCACCCCTGACACCCAGTGTAAGCCCCCACCGGCTCCCTGACACCCAATATAAGCCCCTACCTGCGCCCCTGACACCCGCTGTAAGCCTCCCACCTGCACCCCTGACACCCAGTGTAAGCCCCCACCGGCTCCCTGACACCCAATATAAGCCCCTACCTGCGCCCCTGACACCCGCTGTAAGCCTCCCACCTGCACCCCTGACACCCAGTGTAAGCCCCCACCGGCTCCCTGACACCCAATATAAGCCCCTACCTGCGCCCCTGACACCCAGTGTAAGCCTCCCACCTGCGCCCCTGACGCCCAGTGTAAGCCCCCACCTGCGCCCCCGACGCCCAGTGTAAGCCCCCACCTGTGCCCCTGACACAGTGTAAGCCCCTGACACCCAGTGTGAACCTCACACCTGCGCCCCTGACGCCCGCTGTAAGCCTCCCACCTGCACCCCTGACGCCCAGTGTAAGCCCCCACCTGTGCCCCTGACACCCAGTGTAAGACCCCACCTGCGCCCCTGACACCCGCTGTAAGCCTCCCACCTGCACCCCTGACACCCAGTGTAAGCCCCCACCGGCTCCCTGACACCCAATATAAGCCCCCACCTGCGCCCCTGACACCCAGTGTAAGCCTCCCACCTGCGCCCCTGACGCCCAGTGTAAGCCCCCACCTGCGCCCCTGACACTCACTGTAAGCCCCCACCTGCGCCACTGACGCCCAGTGTAAGCCCCGCACCTGCGCCCCTGACGCCCAGTGTAAGCCTCCCACCTGCGCCCCTGACACCCAGTGTAAGACCCCACCGGCTCCCTGTTGCCCAGTGTAAACCCCCCCACCTGCACCCCTGACGCTCATTGTAAGCCCCCACCTGCACCCCTGACACCCAGTGTAAGCCCCCACCTGCACCCCTGACACCCAGTGTAAGCCCCCCACCTGCCCCGAGGCCGAGGTCTCTTAACTAACGTTGGGGACACTTCCGCAGCTCCTTTCCATGCCCTGCTCCTTCCGGTATCTTCCAGTATCTTCCAGTTATCTTGCCGCTGTCTGGAGACAACCCACCCCCTGGGAGACAAGCCTGCGGGGCCATTGGGAACGCTGTCTCTGGGAGCTGTGGGTGAGGCGGTACCTCTTTTCCTTTGTCTTCCTTTGCTGGCTGTGGGGGGGAGCTGCCCCCATGCACCGCAGGGATTCACATTAGTTTCCCCGCCACCCATGGCTAAAGCTACCATATGATCACCTGAGAGCAAACGCCGTGTTCCTCTGAAATCAACACAATCTGGTTTTGTACAAAGTGTGCCTGCTTATTTTTCCTCTTAGCAGTAATTTGGCCCTACCCAGACAAACGATAATTCTGGCCTTATTACCTTAAGGGAAACAGAGCCACTTCCAGAGGGTTTCATTTTGTTTACAAAATCCCACACCCACCAAGATGGAGAGAGAGTTTCAGCACATGACCCCACTAAGTGTTTTTAGGGGCTGGCAGAAGAAAAAAGCTCTAGTCCCTTCTGTATGCCAATGATCCACTTCGTTCTACTGCTGCCCTGGAACAGGTAGTTTCTGTGCTACTTTATATATGCAGTACTTATTATGGAGTGTGGACAAGGTAGGTAACCACTAGCTATTGCTACGGTAACGTAGCGTCAACTTAGAAGCATACAAGCGTCAGCGTTCCTTTCTCCCTGGTGCATTTGAAGATCATCGGGCTAGAGCTGTTCTAGGCCCGGCTGGACTGGAATGGGCTCGAGGCTGCAGACTGGGGCCAGGTCTTCAACGCAGGTCTCTTATCCATCTTGGCCCAGCAGCTTTGTGAGGCACATTGTTCTCATGGTAAGAAGCAGGAGCATAAACGAATAAGCTCACTCGTAAAAGCACATTTCAAGCCTCCATTCATGTTATAGCTGCCAATATCCCAAATGCCGAAGCAACTTGCATGGCCAAGCCCAAATCAAGCAACCATGCCCACGATCAGTGGGACAGAAGAATATATCTTTCCTTCTCCTGAAAGGAGCATTAAAGTCCCACGGTGAAGGGTACCCAGACAGGGGTGAAGAATGGAGAATGATAAGGCATCTACCATAGAGAGGGAGGAGGAAGGGAAAGATGGCAAAGGAAAATATATTTTTAGGGATTGGCTTTGAACCAGGGACTCAACTGAACGTTTCAGGCTCAAAATTTTATTTAAAGATCACAAGATCCCTATATTAAAAATGGAAAACTGACATCGAGGTGGGAAAGCTGGTGAGCACCCGAGCCAGAATTTACACAGGGGTCCAACAGACTCCAGGCTCTGGCAATGGCTACAGAGCCAGAGAGAGCGGCCTCTAGAGCTGTGTCTTGCTCTTTCAGAACTACAGCTGGATATTGAACCAGAAAGAGGAAAATAAACTGTGATCCTTTCAAGACCAGGCTTCTCCCAAAGGGTTTGCAGCAGGGACATTATGCCTGAAGCCGTAATTGGAGTCCAATAACCCGCGTCCTTCGCCATTAGACTGTAGATTTGCTGCTTGCTTATTCTCGGGGCTCTCGCAGGCATTCAAGCTAATCTGAGTCAATCTTGCCTTAAAGTCTATGTTATAACAGGATCAAGAACCATTTTCAAGTCCTCTGTAACAAGTTCAGATTTTTACACTTTTTAAATTGCTTTCTTGTGTTTGGCTTCTTGCGTATTAGTGCAGAAGGTTGAGCGTTGGAGAAAGAAGATAATGTTAATCAGCGCCCCAGGTGTAGCTGTGAATCCCTTCCCATCCAGTTTTGGATCGACTTGGGCGCCCTTAGGAAGAAGGAAACAGGACACAGAAGTGTACGGACCCCATATTAGCAAATTCAGCAGCGAGGATTTTCCACCTGTGCCAAGCAGCTGTACCGTGAGTAGGAGACCCTCCTGGGCCCCGAGTCCGTGGGCCTGGAAGGATGATCGCCTTTCTTCTCTACCACCCAGACGCCTTCACTCAGAGAAAAACCCTACCGCTGAGGTTTGGTCTAATTCACCCACTCCCTCCCCCTGTCGGCCACCCATTGCCATCGACTTGGGCTCCTGCATTACAACCTTACCTGGTTCCACAGGCCTGAAGTTCTGAGGAATCATGTACCAACACCGTGAAGGATCATGTCATACCCCTGCTAGGGGTTCTGCTCACTGTCACTGTCTTCATTTCCATTTTCTTTCTTTCTTTCTTTCTTTCTTTCTTTCTTTCTTTCTTTCTTTCTTTCTTCTTTCTTGATTCCATTTAATTATTTGAGAGAAAGATGAGCAGGGAGAGGGGCAGAGGGAGAGGGAGAAGCAGAACCCCCCTGCTCAGCAGAGAGCTAGATGCGTGGCTCCATCCCAGGACCCTGGGATCATCACCTGAGCTGAGGGCAGACTCTTAACCAACTGAGCCACCCAGGCGCCCACACCCCCTCACCATTTCCAAACTGTGGGGCAGAGTCATTGGTGAGTCATAGAATGAATTTAGTAGATGGCAGCATGTTTGCAAAATAAAATAGAAAAGAAAATACCCAAGAGCACTGCATGTAATAAGGGTATTTTTTTAAATGAAACTTTTGTTTGAATTATATGTAATGACAGATGTACAGGGCTGTAATATCAGATTGTTTTTCTGAAGGTTATGGTCCAAAAAAGTTTGAAAAATACTTTCCCTGGCACTTTTTTTTTTTGAGAACATTCCATTTTTAGAATATCATTCTCTCATAGCCACCTATAGTGGCATCTGCTCGCACTCTACTCTTCAGACACCCATCGTTGCAACTCTTATGGTTACAAGTGGCGCATAGCACAGTGGGTGAAAAACTGAAGAACTGGGATATCATTGCATTACAGATCTCCCACTACATGGCAATCCCCTCTGACACATGCACACACATATGATCCTATACTGCATGCACACACGAGTTGTCTAGTGGGCAAGGTATGTGTATATGCACACTGACACTTCAGTGGAAATGGGGACAGAGGGTAAGTTTCCCACATGAGCTGACACGGGACAGCACAGACACACTAGGTGTAGTAGAACAAGATGACCAGGAGCTCACCCATGGTGATGGTGGGTATCCTGGACAGGAGGTATGGACTCGGGAAATTAACACAAGATGTGAGGAGATTTCAGCTGTTTTCACAATGACAAAGTCATGACCCAGAAAGAAATACCCAGTATCACAAACTCAAGCCATAGTCTAAACTTTGATTCAATGTAAATTGTAAATTCAAATTTTCCCTTGGGTGATAGAACATGGCAGGATTTCTCAACCTCGATCAGTGATATTTGGAGCTGGATAAGTCAATATTGGGGAGAGTTTGGGGATGTTCTGTGCATTATAGGATGTTTAACGCATCCCTGGCCTCTGCCCACTAGATACCAGGAGCACCCCCTCCTCACATGTGAAAACCAAAAATGTCTCCAGACACTGCCAACTGTCCCCTGGGGGCAAAGTCATCGAACACGAGAACCACTGGGATACAGCAATGAGAGCAAAGACAATGTCATAAAGTATCCCATGGTTGCTAAGTTTCTCTGCAGCCATGATTCCTTTTGCCCCACATAGCGGCTCTGCAAGGTAAGATTGGCCCTGATGGAAACTTCCATTGCCTCGTTGACTCATCGCCTAGGTATCTCAGTGCTCTTGGGAGATCAGTCTCAGCCGTCCTACTCTGAAGAAGACAATCAGTGGCTACAGAATGGGAACCAATCACAAAATGAGCCACCTTTTACCCACTCTCTGTGTTTGGGCAGTGCTAAGACCGGAATCAAAATACCAGGAGATAAGACATCAAAAGTGCGTTAGGAGGTCAAGTTTGGACATTCTGACCCTGCCTTGAACTATAAGAATGCAGATCATTAACATCATTCACCTTCCTTATTTCCCAGAGAAAATAACTTCCCTACATCAGATGTGTCTCAGTGGTACCCCGAGCTCTCAACCCCAGGTCCCCTGACCTCAACACAGTACTCAAGGAACATAAACCTCAGCTTATCACAGTCCCAGTCTCCATCCCAACTCCAAACTCTGGGGAGCAAGTCACAGTGGGGCTCTTACATAGCAGCACTGCACAACTCCCAGTGTGCTACTGACACAGACCATGGAAACGCTCTGGTACCTAGTTCTGAAGTATGAACAGGGCTTCAGGGACCAGCCCATGGATTTATCACAAATCTCTGAGAAGGTAGTAATAAGTTAGAAAGGTACCTCTGAATGTGTCTACTGAAGTGATCTCACACAAGTCGTGAAACTTCTTAGAGCTTCAGTGTTCTCGTCTTATTTTGGCAATTTTAAAACATGGACCCCCAGAGCACCTGGATGACTCAGTCTGTTGAGCATCCAGCTCTTGGTTTCAGCTCAGGGGATGATCTCAGTGTCATGAGATCGAGCCCCACCTTGGGCTCCATGCTCGATGTAGAGTCTGCTTGAGATTCTTTTCCCCTTCCTCCCCCTTTTCTCCTCCCCCTGCTCATGCACTCTCTTTCTCTCTAAAAGAAAGAAAGAAAGAAAGAAAGAAAGAAAGAAAGAAAGAAAGAAAGAAAGAAAGAAAGAAACCATGGCGCCCAAATTCTTTGCCATGTCCCCCATTGAAAGAGGCAGGTCAGTGCCTGCTTTGTGATAATTGACCAGTAGAATTTGATGCAAATTCTGCTATGCCAGTGTCCAGACCCAGGTCTTAAAAAACTGCAAATTTTCACTTCTTATCTTGGGATGCTCACTCTTAGAACCCAGCAGCCATGCTCTAAGGAAACCCAAGTAGACCCTGGAGAAGCCCACCTGTCCAGTTGTCTCTGCTCACCTCTCATGGAGCTAGGATGAGCCTTCCCCAACAGAGCACATCCCAAAATGCAAACCCACATGGTGAGAAAAATAGTCATTGGTGTTTCCAGCCGCTGTGCTTGGGGGTGGGGGTGGCAGTGCAGCAATAAGCGGGAACAACTCATAATCTCTGCCCTCGCTGTGGAGGGTAGTAGGTGATCCGATGAGACGGAGTATGTAAAGTGAAAGCTCTTGGTAAATCTGAGAAAGTCAAATCACCCTTAAGTTGTGTTATCCCGGGATCCCTGGGTGGCGCAGCGGTTTAGTGCCTGCCTTTGGCCCAGGGCGCGATCCTGGAGACCCGGGATCGAATCCCACGTCGGGCTCCCGGTGCCTGGAGCCTGCTTCTCCCTCTGCCTGTGTCTCTGCCTCTCTCTCTCTCTCTCTCTCACATATCTCTCATGAATAAATAAATGAAATCATTAAAAACAATATTTTCCCCATCATTTTAATGGGGAAGTGTAGTAGGCCAGGTCCCAATGTGGTGATGGAAATCCATAAATTATTTTGCACATCAGGAGGTGCAGATACCCTCTGAGAGATCTTTCTGAATCTAGTTCAATGTCTGGTCATTGTCCTTCGGTGTTTCTCCCAAAGGAGAGAGACCTTCTCCCTAGGTCTCTAGGTCCTTCTCCTAGGCCATCTCTAGGCCTGGTCTTGGTATAGATGGCTTTAAACCTTTCCTGCTACACTGGATCTGCCAAAAAGCTGAAAGCCAGTGAGTGGCAGCTGAATATGTTCTAGAAACCAGAGACAGGGGTGGTGTCAGTACTACTGCCACCATACTAGACCCATAGAAAGTCAAGACAGAAGCCCACACAGTCAAAAATAAACAAGGAACAGAACTGCACAGTGTGAAGAGGAAATGAGACCTGAAACACACTGAGGTTTACCCCTTTGCCTCTCTCTCTATGCCTCTCATGAATAAATAAAATCTAAAAAGAAAAAAATAAAAGAAAATCAAAGGCTCATTAGTTCACTACTTTGTTTTGACTCTGGTTCAATACTTTTAACTTTTGGTAAAGGAATAGCCATGCTAGATGTCATAGTCGGGGAGGCCTGGAGTGGAGGGTCAACATGGGGCGATGACACTTTCCACGCTCAGGGAGGTCCCTGAAGTCAGAGGAAGGATGGCAAAGCGAGATGATCCATTTTACCCACAATTCTCTAGCCCCACGGTGGGCGTCCTGCAGTTACCCTTACAGGATAACACTCAGTGGACCATATATATGTGTTTCGATATCTTCACCTACTACAAAGCCAGGCAAAAGGGCTTCTCAGATCACAGACGTAAATCTCATAAAAAATAACAGGCGTGGAATGTGAGAAGCAGTTGTCACCCCAAGGGAGGCACCGGGAGTAAGGCCGCAGCCTGAACGTCCAAGTCAGGAAACCTAAATTCAGAGCTTGACTGTTTCAGTCACCGGCTGCAGGATGTGAGTGGACTTATTTCTCCTATCTTTGGCTTTAGTTTCCTCATTTCTGATAGTAGATTAGCACGCCAATCTCCCCAAGTTCTTGTGACAGTTCAGCTAGATTATTTCATGTACGTAGAGCCCTTGGCTCACGGTTGGCAAATGCTGACTGTCACTCCCTCCTCCCCCCTTGTGCCCCCCTCAAATGTACAGAACCAGGGAGGAAGGGGAGCCGGTGGCCGTCAGGAGAGGGCGAGGCGGGGCGCAGGGATGTGCCTGGCTGTGGTTTTTGCAGGGAGCAAGCTGCAGCTACCCTCGCCTTCCAGAGGGGAACGCTTTGCTGTGCTCTAAGGGAAACCAGCTCCTTGACATCATCTGGCCGCGAGGAGCAGACACCACGGAGCGAGACAGGTCGGGCAGGGCAGAGAGATCTGGGCTGAGACTGGAGGCCAAGGCTGCGCTTCCCAGCCTGCTCCGCCCAGGGGCCTCTCCCTTGCCTCAGGACGCATTTTGGATTCTTCCTCCTACGGGTGTGCTCTCCAGCCCACGGGCCTGTGCGGCAACCAGACTCCAGGCGATGAGCTGGACTGCTGGCTGGCCACGTGGCTTGGACGCCACCGGACTCTGCAGTCTGGCGGGATGGGTCAGCTGCAGCCATGGTGCGGGGCATCTGATCCAAGCCTAGAAAGGAGACGTCTGTAGGCTTGCTCAGGAAAATGAACATATACATAAATATACACACAGACCAAAAACTGGAGCAGCAGACCGAAAGGTTACCGGTGATCTTGCCCCTTGGGGTTGACCACTGTAGGTGGATCTGATCTGGAAGTGTCTCAATGCTCCCTTGTTAAAAACTAAATTACCCTGTACTCTTTTTTTTTTTTTTTTTTAATTTATTTTTTATTGGTGTTCAATTTACTAACATACTCTTACTGCTTTCACAAAGTTTTCTTTTGGCCTAACGAGACACAGCGCACATTTCAAGACAATTCAAGGCTCTTGGTTCTGGAGGTGCCCCAGATTTTGGAGGTGAAGGGGGAGCCCTTCTGGAAGATGGTGCCGGGTCCTAGGCCCAGACGTGGCCTTCAGAGGCCGGTGCTGGTGAGGAGTGTCAGTCACATGCTGTTAGGAGCCAAAGAGCTGACCCTTCCTTGGACTGAAGAACTCAGCAGAGAAGAGGGATGAGGTTGTTGCATCTGGATTTCCACGATCAGAGCAGGACAGGCACAGACAGAGAAATGCACAAAAGAGCCCCAACCAACCTCATCTCTCCAGTGCCTCCTCTTAATATACTCTGGGCGTCTTTCCCCAACTGCAAGGCCTCTCAAGGGCAGTCCATTCTGCTGGCCTCTGCATTTCGAAGAAGGATGAGGTGGGGTTTGTAATTACCCCATATCGCTATGAATTAGAGTAATATTCAATTAGTACATCGTGCATTTAAATGATTTATTTATGATGCATAATTGATAAAGTTCTGTGTACACAGCTTTGCTGAGTCACTTGAAAAGTTTCAAGGCCTCAGATGACGACTAGGCTTTCTCTCAGCACTTGGCATCCTTGCAACCTGTTCTTCTGGGACCTGTTCCACCAGAGACCTTGTCCTTCTTGCAGGCCCGGGTCTGTGACTTTCAAAACCAAAATGACTGCATCTCAGCTGCTGAGAAGCCAGGGCAAGTCCTGGTATTTCTGCTGCCACCTCAGGAGGGAAGGACGGTGTCAAGAGCAGGTGTGGAAGTGGACCTCGTTCTCCAGGAGCTCACAGAGCAGAAGGGAACGGCTGGCCCAAGTGGTGGCCCAGTGAGGGGAGGTCTCCCAGCATGGCTTGTGCTTCCAGCTCCGGCTTCAGGGACGAGGGGACACCTGGATGGCTCGCCTTCCTGTCACGAAATTTCTCTGACAGCCTCCACTAGTCTCAAGATGGCAGCCCAGGCAGGCCGAGCAGGCGGAGGAACTGGGCCCAGGGCAAGTGGGGGCTGTCTTAGTTTGCTGGGGCTGCCCCAGAAAGGTACTGCAGGCCTTGAGAAACAGAAATGTCTTTCTTCACGATTCCAGAAGCTGTGAGATCAAAATGTAGGCAGTGTCAGCTTCTTCAGAAACCTCTCTCCTAGGCTTATGAATGGCTGTCCTCCCCCTGTGTCTCCACCTGTTCTTCCCTCTATGTGTCTGTCTGTGTTCTCATCTCCTCTTTAAAAAAATAAAAAATAATAATAATAAAAGGATTTTATTTATTTATTTGGCAGAGAGAGAGAGCCCATAAGCAGGGGGTGAGGCAGAGGGAGAAGTAGGCTCGCCACCGAGCAGGGAGCCAGATGTGGGACTCCATCCCAGGACGCTGAGATCATGACCTGAGTTGAAGACAGATGCTCAACCGACTGAGGCATTCAGGCGCCCTTCATCTCTTCTTTTTATAAAGTCACTGGTGATGTTGGATTGGGGCCCAGCTCATAACCTCATTTTAATTTAATTATATCTTTAAAAGCCCTCTATCTACACCTACCACTTGCAAGAAACAAAAGCCACCTCAAGGGCCGCATAGGTGTTACACAAGCAACGTATGTAATTTTTAATTTTCTAGTACCCACAGTAAAGAAATTTAACAGAACCTGATAAAATGAATTTTAACAAATATATTAATTCAGTACATCCAAAATATTTTTACTTCGACATGGAATCTTTATGAAATGAAAATGTTTAATGAAATTTATATATACTTATATATAAATATATTATAAAATATTAAATATAATGACATAATGTTATAAATATAATAATGTAAGTATTATATATTGTGATAATATGTTATTCATAATATATATGGAAAATGATAATATATCTATTTGTGTATCTCTAAGGGACTCTGGTGTGGGGGCCTCCAGTCCCACCAAGCACACAATTAAAGTCATTCTCTGGATCATTCAGGTCCTAAGGTCATCTTTTTCTCTGTAATCTAAATTGAGTGATTGAGGTGCCTGGCTGGCTTAGTCCATAGAATATGTGACTTTTGATCTTGGGGTTGTGAGCTCAAGCCCCATGTTGGGTATAGAGGTGACTCAAAAATAAAAGTCTTTGAAAAATATAAATAGGGCAGGTGGGTGGCTCAGTTGGTTAAGTGTCTGCCTTCTGCTCAGGTCATGATCTCAGGGTCCTGGGATTGAGCCCATATTAGGCTTCCCGCTCCATGGAGAGCCTGCTTCTCCCTCTCCCCCTGTGGCTCCCTTGCTCATGCTCTTTCTCTCTCAAATCCTGTTATATAAATAACATCTTTATAAAAAGAAAAGAAAGAGAAAGAAAGAAGAAAGAAAGAAAGAAAGAAAGAAAGAAAGAAAGAAAGAAAGAAAGAAAAAAAGAAAGAAAGAAAAAGAAAGAAAGAAAAAAAGAGAAAGAAAGAAAGAAAGAAAGAAAGAAAGAAAGAAAGGAAGGAAGGAAGGAAGGAAGGAAGGAAGGAAGGAAGGAAGGAAGGAAGGAAGAAAGAAAGAAAGAAAGAAAGAAAGAAAGAAAGAAAGAAAGAAAGAAAGAAAGAAAGAAAAAGAAAGAAAGATTGTTTCTCTAGAATCCCAGCTCTGATGATCTTGGAGCACAAGGACATATTTGCCGGGAACCTGTGGATGTGCCCCTCCTTTAGGATTTAGGAATCGGGGCAGGGTGGGATGATCTGCCAGCCTGAGAAACGTGCCAACGCCCCAGCACCCTGGGGCCTTAGCCAGCAGCCCGCACGGTGGAGGCAGGCCAACCCCGACAGCATACGACCGTGTCCAGCTCTGTTTAGTTGTCAAGATAAGTAGTGCGGGGCGAGCACTGTGATATCCCCTCGCCCCTTGCAGATGAGCCCGCTGAAGCTTTTGAAGGCAGTAGGACTTGTGGAGGCCGCTCACGGCCGGGAGGGACCGCTTCGAACCTGGGTCCCTCGTCTTTCCAAAATCGCCGCTTTTCATGGTGCCCAAGGTTGCAAGGACTCAGATTTCAAAGTAATTGCCTTAGAAAATAGAACTCTAGGGTTAGAGGCACCTGGGTGGCTCAGGCGTTGAGCGTTTGCCTTCAGCTCAGGTCGCGACCCCCGGGGTCCCGGGATCGAGTCTCGCATTAGGCTCCCCGTGGGGAGCCTGCTTCTCCCTCTGCCCCTGTCTCTCTGTGTCTCTCATGAATAAATAAAATCTTTTCAAAAAAAAATTAAGGTTAAGTGGGAAATACCGTTGCTGTCGCGTTGGCGGATTATTCGGGGCCCGCCGTGCAGTCCTGCGCACCTGCAAGCCTCCGGTGCCTGAGCAGGCCTGCCCGGCCGCGGGGCGCTGGGGAGGGTCGGGCGTCTGCCCTTCCCGTTGGGCTGGGGGTCCCGGGGTCGAAGGGCCAGCAGAAGCCTCAGCGAGCGAGCAAGATAATTAAGACGCATCCTGGCGTCCCGGGGCTCACCCAGGCTTCGCCCACGAAGTCCTGAGCCGGCGGTGCGGCCTGCAGAAGGAGCGCCCCCGCCCCGCGCCCCGCGCCCCCCGCCCCGCGCCCCGCGCCCCGCTCCGGCCTCAGACCCGGCCGCCCCGCCCCTGGGCCCATTACGAGACTCACGCGGGTGGGTCTCAGTTTAATTATACTCGTCAGGCCGGGGATTTGGGGAGCTTTAATTTAAAGATGGTGTTGAATGCTTTTAGATTATTTTAAACTTTGAGGCCCCCCGCAGCACCACGCAGCTTTTATAAATCACAGAGCGACGCCGCGGAGGCCGTGTGCACCGAAGGGCCAGGATCAGCGCAATCCCCAAAGGACGCCACCCCCGCCTCCGCCTCCGCCTGGCCTGGCAGCCGGGAGGAGCTCAGCGCCCCCTCGTTGCTCCCGGGGCGGGGGGGGGGGGGGGGGGGGGGGGGGAGAAGGCTGGGCTCCGCCCCGGCGACCCCTGGGTCGGGCTCTTCAAATCCTGTATTGCTGCCGGAGGAAAGTGGTCAGCGAAGTTGGCCTGGACTTAAGCCTCCTGGGGCGGAGGTGGAGATGGGAACGGGTCCTGGAGACGTCCGCGTCCTGCCTAACAGGAACCGCAGAGCTCTGGGCGCTGCGTGCGCCGCGGGGATCTCAACGCGGGATGCGGGATGCGGGATGCGGGATGCCCGCTGAGGGAGAGCTCCAGGGCCTGGGGGCCCCAGGCCTGGCCTGGCGGTCAGACCCCTGCGGTTTTTTGTTTGTTTGTTTTTAATATATACATATTTTTTAATTTATTTACTCATGGGAGACACAGAGAGAGAGGCAGAGGGAGAAGCAGGCCCCATGCAGGGAGCCCGACGTGGGACTCGATCCCGGGTCTCCAGGACCGCGCCCGGGGCTGCAGGCGGCGCTACACCGCCGAGCCACCCGGCGTCCCGTACACTCCTGCATTCTTGCCACCGTTCTGCCAAGTGACCTCGGGTGAGTCACTTAACCTCTCCGGGTCTCCTTTTTGGAGTCTAACTCACAAAGGTATCGACGCCAATAATTTATGTCAGAATCTAAGTAACGATGCCAGTTACCGGGAAGAGTGGCTGCAAGTGCCATCGTGTGTGATTGAAGTCCTCCTAAAGTGAATGCAGCAGCAAGGCATCTTGAGTGACGGCTCCCAGGAAAGGTAGGTGACTGTCACCCCCCGGGGCCACTGTGTGTGGCTCAGATCTCTCGGCTCCTGGACGGAGAGATGATTTTGGGGGGACAGTTCCAAAGATAGGATGGGAGACTCCTCTACCAAAAAGATCCCACTTGCAGTGAGAAGTGGAGCTAGAAGATTCGGATAGGAACCCCAAGGCATGGGAGTAGGATGCTAAAATGGGACTCAGTATGACTCACTCTTGGTGGAAACTCCAGAAGCTGAGAAGTACTGGTGGACACTAGAAGGCAAGAAAACCCCGATGCAAGGTGGGGTGCTTGAGCACTCAGGCAGGCAGGCCACTGTGAAGATTTGTCCTCTCATCAAAATCTGCCTGGAGGATCCAAACAGGTTGAGGTTACGAAGCTTCCAGACTTTCTTCACAGCTAGGCGAGGGCATGCCAGGCCCTACAGGTCCTCCCTCCTGCTCTAGAGTCAGGAAGGGAGGGGCAGGACTTCCCTCTTTTCAATCCAGTTAAGACAGGCTTCCAAAGAATCCCTTGGAGAGGCTGACCCATGTCCCCCGGGGTGTGTGGGGGACAGAGGCCAGGTCTGACTCCCACCCCAAGAAGCCCAGAGGCAGAGGCTCATCACAGCAGCCTGGTGACAGAGCAGAGAAGTGCACTGAGGGCCGATCCCCCGACCACACGGGCAATGGCCCACAGATCTGACGTGAGACCCCGGGAAGGGAAGGGGCTTGGCAGAACCTTAGACCTGACCCCCTTGGGACACCTGGCGGGAAAGGGGACCCAACAGGACCAGCAGACTTTCATGTGGTCAGGGGTGGAAGGAGAGAAGGTGATGCCCACTGCAGCTGAGGCCTCCTCCAGAAGACAATGCCGCCCACAAAAAAACAACAGAAAGGTGCCTGATGGGAACCCATCAAAACAGGAGGCAACAACGTGGGGCAGGACGCCAGTCAAATATTACCTGTCCTGCCCTACCTCTCCTCCCTCCACTATCTCCAAACCATGGAGGAGCCACAAGTGGTCCCATGAAGTGAGGAAGAGGAAGAGGAAGGACCAGGCAGGAGGACCCTGGGGAAGACTCCAGCATCCTCTGTCTGCTGCCTGTCAGACCCAAGCGGGGAGGAAGGAGAAGATTTCACTGTTGAGGTAGGTTTGAGTTTCATAGCTACGGCAGACTGCATATTTTAATTATGAAAATGAGAGTATTCTTAAAACATAAAGTGACTGGGAGACTTTTCAAAAACGACAGGAAAAACCATGGGGTTTGTCCAAGTGGGTAAAAATTGATCCCTAAAATGGATTTGAAGGGTCAACAGCAAGAAAGAATAAAACTGTTTTTTTTTTTTAACCTGGACCCCCACAGAGTTCAGCTCCTTCAGCGTGCCAAGTACGCAATCTTCAGGGACCAGAGTGTGCCAGCAAGGATGACCCTCTAGAACAGGTGTCACTTGGAGAGAGCAGCCAGTCCATTCACTAGCCTGGCTGGATGTCTGAGATGGCGCAGGATGACAGCGGAGCTTCTGCTCCCTGGATGCAGAGCTTGGAAGGATTTGAAGACACACTGCCTCTTTTTGGTCCCTGGATATTTGGTGCATGTCCCAGAATAAATACACTTCTAAAAGTGCTCCATTGCCTCTAACATGTATCTTTGAATCATAAACACTGTTAGATAAAAGGAAACTCATTTCATTTTACTTTATCAAGTATATACTAAAGGCCAGAGAGGGGACTGTTCTTTTGGTGCAAATGACAAAAACCAAGGCAGAAATGGAAAGAAGGAAAGAAGGGAGGGGAAGGGAGGGAAGGAGGAAGGAACGAACAAAGGAAGGAAGAGAGTGTGGGCAGGAAGGAAAGAAAATAAAAAGACAAAGGGGGAACCTTTACTAGCTCAAGTATCTGAAAAGTTCAGGCAATATTCATGCAGGTATGGCTGTATCCAGGAGCTCAATTAGTGTTTTTCCAAACATATCTTTCTCCACTTCTCGGCAGTGCATCCACTTTCCTACACGGGGTAAGTAACCACTAGAAGCTCTAACCTTGTAGTCTATCAACTGAGTAACCCCAGCAAAAATGAAGAGACTTTCAGTAGGTTTCAGTAAAAGTCACAGCTTGAATTTCATTGACCTTGCTTAAATTGCATGTCTGGTCTTGAGCTGATCATCAGGACTTTAAAGGCTGTGGCCTTGCACTTATGCTCCCTAGGGCAGGGCTGTGGGATCAGCCCCAGGGAAAACATGGCACATGAGCAGGAAAGAGCTGCTGCTTCTTGAAGACAGGGATGTGGGGCACATGTAGGCAAAAGCAACAGGTGCCCGCTCTGGACACAGAATCTGTAAGTAAACAACAAAGCCAGGATTCAAACTTCCATCTTTCGATTGCTAAACCAAAGATTTTTTTGTTTACTGCCATGTCCCTCTTTTTGTTTTATCAGCCAGGATTAATAGGGTAAGTTTGCAGTTTAGAAACTCAATTTATCCCGCCCGCCTAGGTAAAGGACTTGCTAAAAATAAACCCATGTAAACAAAATCATTTCATATACAAGACAGCAAATGGAATCATTGGCCTCATTTTATTAGTATTGTTCAAGATAAGAATTGGTGCTCTAATTTAATCTGACACTAGAGAAAGCTCTAATTTGATAAACCCCTGATTCAGGACTACAGAGCACCCTTGCATTCACATGAGCGAGACACAACGACAAGTCGGCAGTAGAGTCAGATGCATTCTTCGATGTTCTCTGGAGTTCTGACATCCTGTCACAATTAATTCTAAAAGCAGAGAGTTGAATATGGCTTGTGGAAGTGACAATGTTGTTCATTTGTCAGACAAGAGAACAAGAGCATAAATAGGGTGACTAATGCGAAGTTTGGGGGTTTTCTTTTATTTATTTACTTGCACATAAAAAAAAGAGTTTTTTTTTTCTCCAGAAAAATGACAATTAGATTTTTAATCATCTGTATCCCTGCTCCATAAAACTCTAGAAATTTCAATGAAACGAGTGGCTTCATGCGGGTTATTGGCCAGCCACTCACCCCAATGACACAGTATTTTACCTGAAACACAGAGGTGCAGCAACAGTGGGGAGGTGGGCCCTGATACAAGCAGATCGTGTATTTCTTTACTCTTCTCTTGATCCTCTGCTTCCTGGCTACAAAACTCAGGATTGGAAGAAGTGCAGATCCTTCCCTGCCAGGACCTGGGACGGAGGGAGTGGTCATTGGGAGCTACAGGGCAATGTGCACAGAACACGAGTTATGGTATATGATGCAGGCAAACTGTCGATGGACAATGCATTTTTACTTTATTTTATCTTATTTTACTTTATGTATTTAAAGGCGTCTCCACATCCAGCATAGAGCCCAAGCCAGGCTTGAACTCACGACCCTGAGACCAAGACCTGAGCTGAGATCAAGAGTTGGATGCTGAACTGACTGAGCCACCCAGGCACCCCAGTCAATACATTTTTAAAGAAGTCATTGTGGGCACACCATGTTACTGAGAAAAGTGGGCTTATCTTGGCTCCCCGCAAAGAGAAGCTTACCCCTTAGAGTGGTAAGTGACTCGTGCTAACCATTGGTCAATCAATTACCTGTCCGCACAGAAGTCTGACGTGAGGCCACGCACTTGGTGACAGCCTCTTTCAAGCTTGATAAAAACTTCCACCTGTCCACCCAGCTGAGAAATATTCCTGAGTGATCTCATGTGCTGGACTGTGCCCAGGAGACCCAATTTTTGACATTGGGGAGTGTAAAGCACCAGGAACTCGTGCATGGGAGAAAGGTATTCTAGGAGCCCAGAACCAGGCCCTGACCACGCCTGGGGTCCTGCTTTCAGCAAACAGTGCTGCCCCAGGTGTGGGTCTTTAAGAGTGTCACAGCCAATGTGGGACAACAGCTGGAAGGATGAGGCTGCCCAGGGCGCCCTGCACAGAAGGAAGGCTTTGTGCTAGCTCAGTGTGGAAACTCTGAGTCGGGGCAGTGCGGGCTTTCAGATGGATTTCCTATCATTTATCTTCTTATCAAAAGGTTTAATCACTTCCCACTCTCCTGACTGTACGGGAATAATGAGCTTATTCTGTCCCTACCAATACAATGCACAATAGAAACAGTTCAGAGACTCTTCGGCCTCCTAAAATGAATGTCTTATTGTGTAAACATCATTAAAACCACAGGAAAAGGAATGTTTAAAGAAGAAAAAGAAATCTCAGTAATCCCACGCACAGCCGTTGCATATTGCCTGCTGGCGTTTGTGTGCGCACCAAGATGAATTTTACGTGAAAATTAGTTGTCATTTCCCCACGAAGCTGAATATAGTCTGACATGTAACGGACCTGTGGCTTCTGGAGAAGCTCAGTGTGTTCCCCCAGGATTTTCGGCTTCTCTATCCAGAATGAAAAAGTACTTTAGAAACTTGAAAACGAATCGTGGTGGTTTCTGCCCAGAGTTGGATTGCTTAAGTCTTGCTCTGGAAACAGTTAAAAATTGCATTACGTTCCCAGAGGGCAAGGTCTATATTATATACCTTGATGCCTCAATTAGCTCCCCTTCCTCCCTAAACAAAGCTCCTTTCTATGAAGTCAGAGGTATTAAATAACAAAAGCAGCTTGGAACCTGAGACGTCCTGGGAGGCAGTGGCTGACACTGTGCCAGGTCCCATGCAGAGCTGTCAAGTCCTCCAAGTGATTCAGCTTCCCCAGACTCCTTCCTCTGTCCTCTCAGCCTGGTCAGAGTCAGGGTGCTCATCACTCTCCCCACCACCAGAAGGGAGAGTCCTCTGCAACTCACCAGTCCTTCCATCCCATGGAAGAATTTAGCACTGATACTGTCACTTGGGCTGTGTTGAACCTTCCCTCTGGTCATATAATAAGGATGGATTTTATGCACTTGTAAGTGGGTGAAGAGGTATGGAAGCAAATGGCCTGTAAAAGCACCCTGCATCCTTACTACTCAAAGTGTGGTCCTTGGACCATGGGCATCGGCATCCCGTGGGAGCTTATGAAATGCAGAAGCTCAGGCCCTACCCGCTGGTATTGGGTCAGAAGCTACATGGCAACAAGACCTCCAGGTGGTGTGGCGGTTGTTGATCAGGGACCACGCTTGGACATCCACTGCTCTAGAACTAGTCAGGGAATCTGCATACCTGAGTATCCTCCTGAGGTCGTTCCCTATGGGTATAGAAGAGGCGGTTAGTGACCTTTCATTTCCATGATGGCAGAGAAGACCAACAGGCAGGGCAGCACACTTGGGATGGAAAACTTGTGCCCACTCACTGCTACTACCAGTCATCTCCTGGGTCCAGCCTACCCTGCAGCGCCCATCCTCCCCTAACCTCTCCCTCCTCTCAATCTGCTCAGGATTTCCAGCTTAGATTGGCAGGCACATGGGATCCACTTAGTTATCATGACATATACATAGCCAATCTGAACCTTGTGACACACAACAGTATTGACTTGACAGTCTCCTGAGATACATGAAATTAGAATTAACATGAATCCTCCAAAATAAAAAAAAAAATCTATCAAGAATTGCATAATTTGAAGACCAACAGAGGTCCTGGGAAACCATTTCATTTTCCCCACATAGCAGGCCACAGAAATGCCTGCCATCTTTTCTCAGGATCTGTAATCTGTGAACCTTATTATTATTTATATGAGTCAAAGAGTTTTGTTAACATCGTGGTGACTATTTTGCCAGTACTAATCTTCACTGATACAATTTATTGTCATCTAAAAGATCCATGAATGGGGGTGCTCACTCTGAGGCTGATAAAAAGCTCCCCCAAATTTAAATCTATGCAAGGGAAGTTAGATGTGGTAAAATGCCACAGCAAAACCCATGCACGCACTCTGACGTGCTATTGATATGGGAAAAGACTCTGCAAAATATTATAGATAATGCTGGGGTGGGGGGAACAGCTTTAAAGCCAAAAGAAAACATAGTAATTACAGATTTATGCTCTCCTGGAACACATCCCTCTGACTTTACACTTATTGCTATGGGAAAGTTTGTCTTGAATTATGCAAGATCTTCAAAAAAGCATCCGTTGCATAAAATGTGACCACGACATATATGAGAACATTTTATTCCTCAGGTCACTGAAGCCAAAAAATGTGTCCTGATGTATCCAATATGATTTCTCTCCTTGTTTGTAGAATTCATCCCCTCCCCTGGGTCGGGCACCCCAGGCTCCCTTCATCCCTTCCCCCCCCAGCGCCGCCCCGGGACCCCACACATCGTACTGCGGGTAGCAGACACCCGACAACATGATCATTTGGCCATTACCACCACCAAGAGAGCTGATTTTTAACTCATTCTCTGTTTTCATTCTTTCTTTTTTTTAAAATTCAGGCTGATAGTTTTTGAACTTTGGCTTTGAGCAAGGCTCTTGGTGGCTCTGCTGGATGGCTGTTTGACTTCTCTTACGCCTCAGTTTTCTGTCTTTGAGATTTGCCCTCAGCCTGACAGCCATTGCTCTGAGGGAGTTGTGCAAAGAGGAAGATGGTGCCCTTCAGGGTGGGGAGGGGCAGGGCTGCAGCCGTGTCACTGGAAGTAGGAGAGGGTATACAGGTTCATCCATGGTCCTGTGTTCCGGGGTGAGGGGCCATCCGAGGTGGGACACAGCCCTCACATGCCTTTCCCCTCTGCAAGTGAGACATGTAGGGCTGTATCTCAGGAGAGAGGTGGGGTGTGCCCTGGAGTCTCTCTTGGAAGTGGCCAGTTGTAATCATGACTGAAGGAGCTTTGACTATTAAGAGGTGACCATAGGTTGAAATCAGAGCTGTGGGAAACCCTCCTCAAGGACTGAGAGAGGTGGAGGGACAAGGCCCCAGATGGAACAGTCCCTTTGCTTCCTCCTATGGAAATTCCTCTTTGGCCTCTACACCAAAGGAAGTCACAGAGGCCAAGAGAGAAAGAAGTGTTGAGTTGAAACATATTAAACTGCCATTTTTAGACACCAAAAGGTTGACTGTTGGCAATTTCATGTGATTTAACCAAAATCACCCAGTGGAAGGGGTGGGGAGGGTGTGAAACCTTCTAAAGTTTGCCTGTGGCAAGAGGTGGGCATGGGAAGAGTGGGGAGAGTGAAGCTAGCTTTAGGGAAGACCTCTGTCTGTCTCCCACCATGGTGGAGGCTGCATAGAGTGGGGCAGTGGGCTCTGGAAGTTACCCCATTCCCTCTGGGTGGTGGATGCCAATGATAGAGGGGATTTTTTTTTTTTTTGAAAAAAAAAGGTTAATTTATCTATTTGAGAGACAGAGAGAGAATGAACAGAGGAAGGGGCAGAGGGAGAGAATATCTAAGCAAACTACTGCTGAGCATGGGGCTTGATCTCATGAGCCATGAGATCAGACTCTGAAGTCAAACCAAGAGTTGGACACTTACCTGACTGAGCCACCCAGGCACCCCCTCAGTCAATAGATTTAAGGCACAACTCTAAATCCTCCTCACCCTGAAATAATAATACACTGTTACCTAATTTGAATTACACACACATACACACACACACATACACGTACAACTCTAAATCACTCTCTGATCACTGATGGCAGCCAGGGTTAAGAACTTCTGTAGCAGATATGAAAACTTGTGCTAAAGACCTGTATCTATTCATTGAAGGGAAGACAGTAAAGATTCACTCCAGTAGCCTGAAACAATTCTGGAGGATTAGAGGGGATTATTTCTGCGAGCTGCTGCCATACCGCTACTGCCCTCAATCACACTGCCTTGTGATTGATTTTCAGGTAATGACCCTGAAGACAGGGTCAGGGACAGTCTCCTAGTCTTCTGTGTGTTCTCAGCACCTTGCCTGGGTTCCAGACGCCCACTGGAAGCTCCAAGAAATGGTTACTGAATTAAAGCAGAAGGCTACTGATTATATGGCATTCCTATGGAGAGCTAGTAGCTGGAAATCTTCAAGACTAAGGAATGGGATGCAATATTTCTTAAAAGAATTAGATGACAAAATATATTGTTTTCATGGAGCATCTGATTCTCCCAGAATGTATTTTGGTCCTTCAGATAGGAGTTAGGCTGAAATATATCTATGTATGAATTATGAACAATAAATTAATAAACTAGATTTCAAGATAGAAATAGTAAAATACAGGAGGAGAAGAAACTCTTTCTAAAGACCTGAGAACTATTTCAGGAGCACCAAGTACATATAAATAATTGATAGAATATTAATAATAATTTAATTATTCATTGAAATAGGTTCCCTAAAGATATGGATGAAGAAAGACTAGATTAGCCTAGTTGAAGACATATACTTGAAAATAATAGGCTACTTGCTCCAAATATATTCTAACTTTTCAATAATTCAAGCTAGTTGTACCATTTTATTCCATACTTAAAGGTTTTAATCTATCTACTTAATTCACTAACTCATTTGAAAATATGTGAAAGGTACTGTGTTTGGTATCGTGCGGCTACAAAGATGAATCAAGGGAATTTGTCCTCAAGGACATTGATGAAAAGAGGTGGTAAGCCAGGTAGATTCGATTAAATAAATATTCTTCAACATAGAAAGGGATCTGTGGTAAATGAAAGTGCTAGAGTTTTCTGAGGGAGAGAGGTTGCTTCCATCTGTGGGAAGAGAGAGGTCTTGGTGTTGGGAATTCTTTCTGGGAAGGAGATCTGTTGGTGAGGATGGCTGCTGATGGCAGAAGGAAAGAGCATCCTCAGTGGGCATCATAGACACAAGCATGTTTATACAATCAAGTCGCCAAGATTTGGAGCTGGATTCAGGCAGTGCTCATGGGTGCATGAGAGGTAGAACTGACAGCTGGAAACCCATAGAACCAGGTTGTAAGAGGCTGTACTGGAGAGTTCTGAGTTCAAAGAAATAATGTGGATTTTGGAAATGTGAAATTCTCAGCTCTGCTTCATCTGCCTTGGCATTAAAATGATCTACCAGCCAACACCTGAGAGTAACCAAGGACATCCTGGAGATAGGCACCATGTGGTTTGCCACGTGAGAATGGGAATGGAAAGCACCCTTTGGGTTCCTGCCATTTAAAATAACATAGGAACAAAATTAATGAGGGCAGATGATCTCAGTGTGAGGACACTGGGAAATGTCCTGGCAATATCACATCAACCTCACTTTGGGCCATCATTAATGGAATAGCGTGATGAAGAGGTGTCACTACATGAGTGGCATATGAGCAAAGGAAAAACAAACACGGTGCTCAGGGTTCCGATAGATTATAGCCAGTATTTCCACTATGATTCAACACCTCTCATGCGTTCTCATTTAATTTTGGTATCAATCCCATATATTACATTATTCTCATTTTAGACATTTCAAAAGGAAACCGAGACTCGGAATGGCCTAAAAAAACAAAAGAGGCAAGCTTGCAAGCCAGTGGCAGGGCTTTGATTTGAATCTGGGTCCTTTGGGCCCCAAATCCAGGGCTTCCCAGAATTAACACCTTTGCCTCATAAACAGCAATTCCTAACCTTCTCCAAATCTTGGGTCCCTTGTCTGTGAATCAGGGAGTGAGGCTTGGGGGAGGGGCAGGCACATACCAGTACCAAGGCTGCTCACACCACGGGAGCATTTGGAAGCTCAAATGGAAGCACATTTTCACCACGGAAGTAAGGACTATATTAACAGACATGCTTTGATGAAGGGACGAGGGTATTGGAAGCTGTGCAAAACCGGAGTGCTTTCTAAACCTGCCGAGTTGGCACAGCTGGGCCACAGTGGCAGAGGTATGTGTGTAAGGGGGTGGTCAAAGGAGGTGGCCCTCTTCTCAGCCGCTCCAGTTCTCCCCGAGGTCAGCTCCAGGTCCTAATTACCTGGGACTGGGCATAGCTGTCCTTGTGGTAGGCCCTCAAGCATTGAGTGTAGCCCCAAAGGCCAGAGCTAGGCCTGCTGACCCCTCACGCTGCTCGCTCACGTGGTGTGTGCCCTGGCTGGCCGGGCCCCATGCCTCTGCCAGGTGCTCGTGCTGATAGCTCGGAGCCAAGGCCACCATCGAGAATGCTGCTGAGGGCCTTGGCCTGGTCCACGTCCTGCCACACCGAACGCCCGTGCATTCGACCTGCTGCCAGGAAGCCTTCGCTGCCTGCTAGCAGAGGGGGCCAGGGAATCCCCACAGTCTGCATGACTAATCGGTTCAAAGACGCCAGCCTCGAGGGCATAAGGGGCCCCTGTTACCACCTGCCAAACTCAGAGTCAGTGCTACCAGATTTACTTTCTAATTCATAAATCCTGGTGGATCAGAGCATGTCCTCCCAGCTTTGCTGAATCCTCTCTGGCAGGAGCTGGGAACAAAGCCACAGCCCCGGGGTTCGGCCTTCGCCTCCTGTCTCCAGGGCCCGGAGTCTAGGGCCAGCAGAGATGGTGCCACGGGCCTAGCAAATGGCAAACTTTTGGTGTGAATTTCCAGTATTTGAATATTGATAGTCCAGAATATTGAATGTTGATGGAAGGAAGGGAGGGGTTCTCGCCACATTGTCCCCCAAGTGGCCCCTGCCTTCTGCTTGGCTTGCAGGGGGAGAGTTGCTCTTCGGGATCTTGGGCTGCCTTCAGATGAAAGTTCCAATCAGAAATTGTTCCTGGGCTCCAGACTCCCAGCAGGCTTTGGGGTGGGTGTCAGTGAGTCTGTGCACTTCTTGGACTCGTCTGTGTCTTGTCTATACTTCTTGAATATCTCGTCTACATTGCACATGGCAGTTAAGAATCCCTACTGGTGGGGCACCTGGGTGGCTGAGTGGTTGTGCGTCTGCCTTCCAGCTCAGGTCATGATCCCGGGTTCCTGGGATCAAGTCCTACATCGGGCTCCCTGCAGGGAGCCTACTTCTCCCTCTGCCTTTGTCTTTGCTTCTCTCTCTGTGTCTCTCATGAATAATAATAATAATTTTTAAAAATCTAAAAAAAAATCATTAAAGAAAAAAGAATCCCTATTCGTGCCCTAGCAGTCTCTCTTTTCTTTCTTTCTTTCTTTTTTTTTTTTTTAAGATTTTATTTATTTATTCATGAGAGAAAGAGAGAGAGGCAGAGACACAGGCAGAGGAAGAAGCAGGCTCCATGCAGGGAGCCCGATGCGGGACTCAATCCTGGGACTCCAGGATCGCGCCCTTGGCTGAAGGCGGCGCTAAACCGCTGAGCTACCCAGGGATCCCCCTAACAGTCTCTATTGGGATTCTATAGGGCCTTTCTTATTTCTCGAGAGATCCACAATCCAAGAATAGTTAAGAACTGTTGCTCCAGAAAGAGAAAGCTCCTGTGTCCTGCTCTCTGTAAACAGGGACCCTCTGCTCCCAGACTTCCAGGAGCTGGAGCATCAGCTGCGGACAGGGCCCAGGCGTGGCTCTGGAGCAGGTACTCAGGTATCCAGAAACTGGAAGCGCTTTCCCCCTGACCGATCCAGGGACACGGTTGCCCGCCTCAGCCTCCTCCTTCCCGCCCCCTCCCTCATACAGGCCTCGGAAAGGGTGGGACCAGATCCGCAGTCGCCCCTGAGGGATTTACCAGCTGGACGGCGACGAGGGCTGTCTCTCGGGGGAGCACAGGTGCGGAGAGGCTGGGCGCCTCTCCAGGATCCGCCTCCCACTAGCTCCAGGAAGGGGATGTAGCAGCGTGTAGGGGCGCAGTGGGCTACAGAGTCCTGTCTTCAAAGAACGGATACCCCCAGAGGTAAACAAGAACGACCGGGAGGGCGGCAACAGCCGTCGGAGGGGGAAGATCAAGGCAACAGCAGAGTCCAGGAGCAAGGGCTGGCCGGCAACATAGACACAACATAAAGATGTGTCTGTGCTGAATATGTCCAGTGCAAAACCAAAACCAAAACCAGACGACTGCAGTCTCAGAATCTCAGAAGGTGGGGGAGGGAAGGGGGGAGGGGGGTGAGATCCAGGCCACGAAGGCACAAAGGTGCCCCAGGAGTGCCTCCCCTCCTGTCTGAAGTACTGAGGTTCTAGAAAAGCACTGGGGCTCCCCAGAGAGGCAGGGAGCGCTGTATGCTGTGCTCCAGTGAAAGCCCAGGGACCCCCAGCCCCAGCCCCAGCCTCCACTGGGGAACCAAGCCTGAAGCCCTTTGCTAGTAAGGGGGCCTCAGGTCTCCACCATCCCCGCAGTACTCGCCTGTGGCAGAGAAAACCCCGAGTCTTCTCCATCCTCTCTCCTTCGCAGTTCAGGGCCTCCTTGGGGCAGTGCTCCTCGGCTATTCTGGAGGAAGGGGGGAGCATAGGAAATCACTTTTTCTACCAATTCCTCATCTAACAGCACACCCTGCTCCCAGCTCTGTCTCGAACAGGCCCCCCGCCGACCTTGGGGACCTACTTTTATCAGGCCCGCAAGGTGACGGGCACCTGCCCACTAGCTGGCTGCCCCGCGATGTGGGTCCTGGGCTGCCCCAGACAGGCTGACTCTCCGGCAATCCACATGTGCATATGAAGGGCCCATTTACAATCCTTGGTTCAAATGTTTAGACAGCCGTTTTTAGTGGGGCAAAGGCACCCTGAGGCCTACCCCGCGCTGCACCCCCACCCCCCACAGGTAAGTGCCCCTGCGGGCGGCCCTGCTCCTCGCAGAGTTTCGGGGGGCACAGGGCCCGGGCTGCCCTCACAGTGTGGAGCTCAACCACAGGGCAGTGGGGAGAGCTTACCCAACCTCCTGGTTGAGTATATTGTTCTGTGGTTTACTAGGACACCATATATGGTTCCCAGGAAATCCTGGGGGGGCAAAAATCCATCATCGATGGTGACCTTCAATATTCTTATGTATTCCAGCATTGCTTGTAAGCACAGGAACTTCACTCAGGGTCAGTCTCTCTTAATCACTGAATTAGCCAATCATTAACACCTGACCATCTCTGCCCCGCTCTGTAAAGAACATTAAGAACGACTATTAGAAATACGGGGTCCTCCATTGATTAGTGAAATATGTCTATGTATGCATGTGTACACACGCATATATACTGATACAAAAGAATATCTAGTTAAACTGCTGAGTGGGTGACAGAGACATTAAATCCTCTAAGAGCTCAAAGAAAGGGTAAAAGGAGCACAGTGAAAGATGGAGAAATCAGGAAAACTCCCTGGAGGAGGTGATGTCTGAGCTAGAACTTGAGAAATGGGAACAACTCTCCTGGACCTTCATGGGCAGGAATGACCCTGGTTTAGTTGGCTGGGAGAAATGGAATTTCTGATTGAGTGGCGGTGGAGGAGCATAACTCAATAAACAACACGGATAACACTTTGGTTAATGTGGTGGGGAAATATCTGGCTTTTCAGTTCAGCATCTTTTTAAATGGAATTGAGCAAAATCAGTTTGTTAGTGGTAGTTGGACTATGCAGGACACACAGATGTCAGCAAGGGCAGCAAATGCTACATTCTAGGTTGGGCAAGTAACATCTGCTAAGAGTGATGTTACTTATCACTCTTAGGGGCACCTGGGTGACTCACTTAGTAAAGCACTGGACTCTTGATCTCAGGATCATGAGTTCAAGCTCCATGTTGGGCTCCACACTCCTACTTAGAAAAATAAATATAAATAAATAAATAGATGGATCTTATAAATCAATAGGAAAATAGCAAACATCTTCTTTGAAAAAATGGGCAAAGGAGAGTATTGAGCATGATGTAAAAGAAGGAAAACATAAGAAAATGTACAACTTCATAAGAAAAGCAGAAAGTTAAAAACTACAATTTGGCAAGGTTAAATAAAAAGATAAAAACCAATGTAATGGGCAATCATAAGATCATATACTGTTGGTAAGAACAGACCAGTGTGCAGCCTTCAACTAAGCAGATAAGTCCACCTTTTAGAACTTATCCTGAAGAAAGAATTAAGAGTTTGAATAAAGAGTTTGTGCAAGGATTTTCATTACCTGAGTTTACCACAAAAACTATAATAACTTTAAAAAAATTTTTTTAAGGATTTTATTTATGAGAGACACACAGAGAGAGGCAGAGACACAGGCAGAGGGATAAGCAGGTTCCCTGCGGGGAGCCCCATGTGGGACTCGATTCCAGGACCCCAGGGTCATGACCTGAACCAAAGGCAGATGCTCAACCACTGAGCCACCCAGGTGCCCCTAAAATAACTTTTTAAATGGGAGAGCCAAGGGGCACCTGGGTGGCTCAGTTGGTTAGGCATCTGCTTTCAGCTCAGGTCATGATCTTGGGGTCCTGGGATCCAGCCCCATATGGGGCTCCCTGCTTAGTGGGGAGCCTGCTTCTCCCTCCTACTTGTGCTCTCTCTCACTCACCCTCTGTCAAATAAACAAAATCTTCAAAAAAAAAAATGGGAAAGCCAAGAACAGGGTATAAGAAATACGTTTACTGGGGGTGCCTGAGTGGTTCAGTCAGTTAAGTACCCAACTCTTGATTTCAGCTTAGGTCATGATCTCAGGGTCATGAGACCAAGCCCTGCACCCGGCTCCATAGTCAGTGGAGAGTCTGCTTGGATTCTCTCTCTCCTTCTTCCTCTGCCCCTCCGCCTGCTTGAGTGTGCACTCGCTTGCTCTCTCTCTCTCTCTCTCTCTCGTTCTCAAATGAAATAAACAAATCTTAAAAAAAAAAGAAATATGTTTATTAATTTGGAGGTTTGTTTGCAACATATTATCACATTTTTTAAAAGGCATAAAGCAGATCACACAACAGTACGCACGCACAGTGTATATGCTATTGGTATATAAAAGTAAAAACAAACCAAACTATATAAACCTACATACGTACACATATAAATATATACATACATGCATATGCATCCATCTGTATGTATTTCTCTTTCTATATGTACATGTAGGCGTACATGTACACACATATGCATATATACAAATAATACAAATACATATATACACCTAGGCGTTATCATTCCATATTTCTAAGTAATGGGATTACAAGCAATGTCTATTCTCTTTTGTATATATTTTATGTTTATTTTATAACTGTTTTCTACACTAAGAATATTTTTCCCTTTAATTTAGAATAAGAAAGCTCAGAGAGCCCCGTGCAGCCGCACTGCCGCCGCTAGCCTAATTTCCATCACACCCAGGAGGAGCTGCAGCTGTGGCCGCTGGCCCCTGTCACCGTCCCTGCAAGAACAAGCCACCGGGCCAGACCCAACAGCTGCCTGCCTGCCCTCTGCAAGGCCATACCAAGCACCCAGAGCAACAGCTGAGGACTCACTTGTCTGATGCACCTGCCTGCTGGGCCAAGGTCACTGCAGTGAAGTTTTGGGGAACAGTAAAATGGTTCAGTGTAAGAAACGAATATGGTTTCAGCAAACAAGGAGGACACCAAGGAGGAGGTGTGTGTACACCAGACCGCCACAAAGAAGAACTCCAAGGTAGAAGGCTGAGAGACTGGGATTTGATTTGATCCTGTTCAAGGAGAAAAGAGGCAGCGACAGCAAATCCTGGGGGCCCCTGTGGAGCTCCAGGGTGAGGTGGTAACACAGAGCGCACCCTAGGCTCCGCAGACTGGCCCAGGGCCCCAGGGCCCCCACGGCCATCACCAGCGGAACCTCCAGAGCCGTGAGAGTGCAGGTTACAGAATGTGGCACCAGGAGTAAGCCCCGTGGTCAGTCCCAACATCACCAGCCCTATCCTACCGCCTGCTGGCTCCCAACTGGCTGGACCCCAGCCTTCCAACCCTCCTGTGTGGGGAGAAGGGTGGCGGGGCTGACAAGCGGGGTGCAGGAGAGCAAGGTAGGCCCATGAGGCAGGACATGCATCGGGCTTACAGACCACGATTCTGCAGGGGTATCTCCTTGCCAAAGACAGAGAGGATGGCAGTGAAGAAGACAAGGAAAAGAGACCCAAGGTCAGCAGCCAGCTCAAGGTTGGTACCCACACAACCTCAATCACCCACGCAGATGCACAGAAACCCCGAAACGCTAGATGGCATGGGGACAGAAGAGCCGATCTATGGGCTGAGCCTCTGCTCCCAGGCTGGGCAGGCCGGGGCTGAGTAAATGCCAGGTGACCCTCTCTCCCACCACCTGGTCTAGCCATCCAACAAGTACGAATTTAACATTCCAGCAATAAGAGATGAGCAAAAGACTGGAGCTGAAGACATTAAGTGCTTGCTTTTTGCCCACTGACCAGATAACTAGAACTACCTACATTATCTCTGCAGGATGGGGTTTCTATTATTTTTACCTCAAGACAACTCTTATTGGGAATGACAAATGTGGGCTTTTTTAGTTTGTTTTTTTTTTTAAGATTTTATTTATTTGAGAGAGAGAGAGAGAAAACATGAGTGGAGGAGGAGGGCAGAGGGAGAGGGAGAAGCAGACTCCCCGCTGAGTGGGGAACCCGATGTGGGGCTCTATCCCAGGACCCTAGGATTACCACCCGAGCCAAGGGCGGATGCCTAACCAACTGAGCTACCCAGGTGCCCCTATTTTGTTTTTCTAAAGAGACCTGGTTTTTCTCAATTCACCTTTAGAGGTTTTTTAATGTTTCATATCTGTTCAAATTGAGATTTCTAAGGACCTCATTCTTAATTTGTAATAAAAGTTTACAATTTGCTTTTTCAAAAGGACCAACACACAGCAAGCACATGGTAATAAAGATCTTAAGTAATAAATACATAATTTTAAAAATGTAAAGCTCAGATTCTTCTGCAGGAACCCATGTTAGTAGGACGGATGGAGTAGTAGGAACTCACAGTGAGAGTGAATGATGCAGAGGAGCCAGGAGATTCTGGAAGAAGCATCCTAATGTTTACAGCCCAGAGCCCAGCATTTGTGAGGCCGAGCAGAAGGAGATGTGGCTCCGCTTCCTGACACAAATTGCATCTGCCAGCGTGTATTTCAAAGAGCAACACCTGGAGATAGAAAGAGGAGAGAAAACTGAAGTGATAGACCTCAGGCCCAAAAGGGAAATAGTGGCAAGAGTGCATAAAATCCAGCCTGGAGGCTGTTGTTTTGCACACCACACCCTCACCAGTGGCTTCCACAGTCTCAAAAAGTTGAAAAATGAATCCACATTAAAGAAGGTGGATGTGTGTCCTAAGAATCTCCCTCAAATGGCTCAGAGGTACTTCTATTTCGTTCAAGTTGGTGAAGTACCCTCTCCTGAGTTCTGAAAAGCAAGACTTCCTCCTTCCCTCTTCTAGAAGGAACAACATGAACAATGAAAGTATCCTACTCTTAGGAAAAATTTCTTCTATCCAATCATTATCATTATACCCATTCTACAGCCGGGGAAGCGGAGGCTTTGGGGCACATGCAGGACTTGATCCCAGTGTACTAACTCCCTCCTCCCTCGGTAATTTTTTGGAGCACCTAAAAAACAAAACTAGGGTCCGTGGGTGGCTCAGTCTGGAGCCTGGGATGGAGCCCTGCATCTGGCTGCCTGCTCAGCGCGGGGGCTGCTTCCCCTCTCCTGTTCCACCTGCTTGTGCTCTCTCTTTCGGTGTCAAATAAATAAATAAATAAATAAATACATAAATAAATAAATAGTAAGATATTTTTTTAATTCAAAAATGAAAATAAAATAAAATAAAACACAGAGCTCATTCAAAAGCAGACGTTTACACCAAACAGGCACTGCCGTGTTTGATATTTAAGGGAAGGCAAGGGCGCAATCGCGGGCCTTATTTATCATCTTGCCTCATTACACAATCACGTCAAAGCTGCTGATACATCGAAGCGGGAGCCCCACGTTTTGCGTTGTTTTGCTTTGTTTTGTTAATCCCAAGGTGGACTCTGGTCAACTCCGCGGGAGGCAGGAAACAGCAGCCCCGGGCCGGGTCCCCGGGAGCCGGTGTCAGACGGAGAGGCCGGGCGGGCTGCAGCGCTCCTCCCTCCTCCCTGATGCTTCCTTCTTTTCTTTTAAAAAAAATCTTGTATATTTATTCATGAGACACATAGAGGGAGGCAGAGACACAGGCAGGGGGACAAGCAGGCTCCCTGCGGGGAGCCCGATGCGGGACTCGATCCCAGGACCCCGGGATCATGACCTGAGCCAAAGGCAGACGCTCAGCCTCTGGGCCACCCGGGCGCCCCTCCCTGATGCTTTTCAAGCAGGAGCTGCAATCTTTAAAACTAACCGGAGCCCAAACAGACCCATAAAAGGGAGCAGAGGATACTCTGTTTCCCCTGGTGCTGAGAACTAAAGGGAGACTCGCCCCGACCCCGACCCCGACCCCGACCCCGACCCCGACCCCGACCCCGACCCCGGGTGCTGTGCCGGCCTCCAGCCCCGGCAGGGCCTCCTCCGCAGTCGAGGACCAGTGTCCGCAGCCCGCAGCCTTTGCTTGCTCGTGTGTTTTGTTTGGCTGCTCCTCAGACATCCTCAGGGTTTTTTTGTTTGTTTTACTTTAGGAAAAAAAAAAAGGATTTCTGTGCCTTTTGGACTGAATTGTTTTCGATAGGCAATGCATTTGCATAGTCCAGAAACAAAAATATAGAAAAATGAATACACAGCGAAATCTTTTTGAAGTTAATTTTATTTTCTTTATGTCATCTCCACCCAAGATGTGGCTCAAACTCATGACCACAAGACCAAGAAGTGAGTGCTCTACTGGCGGGGTGGCGGGATGCCTCTATATGGGGAAATCTTGATCACACCTTTGCCCACATCTCAGTGGTCCTCTCTCTTCCTCATGGGCAACTCTTTTTCATTAGTTTCTTATGTAGCTTTCCAGTTTGCTACATAATATACTTATTTTTCTCACTTTCTTATTGAATAGGCACTCTCAATGGGGGTGATACCACCCCCAAGGGGGTGAAAATGGATTTTGGGAAGCGAAAAATTCTTCCTCTTTTTATGGATAAATCACAAAGACATACATTAGACATAAAGCATATAAACAAATATACATGATATTAAAATTTCATGGGGTGGCAATGAGGAAAAAAATATCTCTAAATTTCTTAGGAGGGTGATAATGAAGAAAAATCTGAGAAACACTGCTATAGAAATCAGTAGACGATATGCACTAGTCTGCACCTTGCTTTTTTCACTCCACAGTATATCCTAGGGATCTTTCCACATCAATTGATGCATTTACTTTCATTTTTTTATAGTGACATGGTATTCCATTGTGCAGATGCCATTACATCTTTAACCTGTTCCCTATTAATACATACTTGGTTTGATTCTAATCTTTGGCTGTTGTAATATCGCAGCGAACAGTCTTCTGCTTACATTGTATATACTCACAGGTATCATGGACGCCTGGAAATGGGGTTGCTGGGTCCAAAGGTAAATTCCTTTATTTACTTATTTTTTTAAAAAATTTTATTTATCCATTCATGACAGACACACAGAGAGAGGCAGAGACACAGGCAGAGGGAGAAGCAGGCTCCATGCGGGGAGCCCGACGTGGGACTTGATCTCAGGTCTCCAGGATCACACCCTGGGCTGAAGGCAGGCGCTAAACCGCTGAGCCACCCAGGGATCCCGGTAAATTCCTTTAAAGGCTGGCAGACACTGCCAGATGCCTCTCCATGTTGCACTGAGTCTGTCATCCAATGTAAGAAACAGGTTGGCTACTCTTTAAATGGCTGTCTGACACCCCCTGAGGATTATTATGTTAGTTGGAACTGGGCTGGGGGCCAGGTGGTCATGGGGTTCCTGGGTCTCCTCTGGGCTGGGCCGTGTGCCTCAGCGAAGCAGAGAGAGGGCCCTTGGTGATAGTAGTCATCAGGGGGTCCGTACATGTGTGATGAGGAGCTTTGGGCCTTCAGAGGGAATATTATTTGGGGTGACCTCAGGCAGTGGTGTGGGATTTGGCACTCCTCCCTCATAATCTAGGGCCTGTAGCTTATGGGAAGGCAGTTCCCAGTACAAAGTGAGCATAACTCAACCTTGACTTTCTATCCTAGAAGCAAAGGGCCTGGCAGGGGAGGTTAGTTCTGCATGGAACATTCAGGCTCTCACACAGCTTGGCTCCTGACACAATTCCCTTTCCCACAGTCCTGTGCAGGGAGGGATGTCACGGGGCAGAGGCCTCATCTTCCCCAGAAACCTCAGGAAGGTGATTGCATGTGCACACACACACAGGCACACACACATGCACACGGGAGGTGCGGAGCCCTCCCTGCAGCCCCGTTATCACTTTGATCTGGACTGAAATTAATTGCTCGTGAGACATTTGTGCTTAACACCTCAACTGACTCTGCAAAGATTTTATTTGGCCTTTAAATTATTTAAACCATTGTAATCATATTTGCTTTCCACAGAAATCTGCTGTATTTACCAGCTTGAAAGGAATCAAATGAAGCTCCTGGGGTGGCTGGCCGCTGCTCTGGGCTCTATTTGGATCCCCCTCCTGGAGATAGTCATCCCCGCATGGGGTTCGAGGCGTGTTTTCTGGTGCTTGTTAACCAAGGTTGAATACATCACAGCATACAGCAATTTACACTGCATTACAATCGTGTCTGAGCGATCGCTGGGCAGGATTGTGACTCTGATAATTCATTCAAGACATCGTCTCCTTCCTGTTCCAGTCAGATCCCGGAGCCCACCTGGTCTTTCCTGCCTAGTTCTGCAAGGAACTCGGGATTCCCGCTCTGCTCAGAGAAGACTTTTTAGTCTAGTGAATGAATTTAAATAAATAAACATCTGCCGTAAACCTGACTTCAAGGAAGCAGTGGGCGCAGGGCCTCCCCTTGCCTCTGCAGCTTCTCTCCGTGACGCTGAGCGCGATAAAGCTCCAAGCCAGCACGAGACGCGATAGAAGTGTCAAATGACATGAATTGTGAATCATAAGTCACAGTTCCATTTGCTCCGCCACAGTGTGAAAATGGCAAATTTTTCATCAAGAAAGACAAGAAGAACTAGGGTTGCCTCCATGTCACTTGGCTGCCACGATCCTGCCGTTGTCCACATCTTGGCTGGTGGACCTTCTCCGGCCCCTGCTCTGGCCTGCTCGGACCAGCACTTGCCTGCCTTGTCTGTCCTGGATGCACGCATTGCTCACTCTCCCTCAGGTGACCGATATTTTAGACAGTTTGGATTGTTGTTTCATTCATGGTAACAACTGGGGAAAGTGGAAAAACAACAGTGGAATCAACTGGTAATTCATTCTCTCTCTCTCTCTCTCTTTCTCATTCTTTCTGTCCTTTCCCCCTGCTCTTTCCCATCCCCATATTTTCTCTCACCTGCCCCGGAATTCCAAAGAGAGGTAGGATAAGAACCAGTAGAACCCAGGTTTAGCTGAAACCACCAGGGCCTTTTACAAATGATACTCAGAACAGGGCTGTGGAGTCATACTTGCATGGAGTATTTGGAGAATTTGTAGTAAATACTCCCAAATTTGAGAATTCACACCAGGTCTATGACAAAAATTCCGTGGCTTCTCCACAGCCCTTCCTGGGTCTGGGGTGTGTCTGAAGCACTACCTTCTACTTCTAGAACACACATCTAGCCCTACTGAGTCTCTACATGGTGGGCCAAACCATATTGCAAGATGCCAGGCACTTCGAGAGAGGCCTAGGTTAGCAGTGATTTATTTTATTTTTAAGACTTGATTTATTTACTTAGAGACCATGTGTGAGCTGGGCGAGGAGAAGAAGGTCTGGGAATGCCTGGCAGTAGCCCTTTTGCTGTCACAGCAAAACCCTCCCAAGGGAAACGGAACTTTTTTTTCTAACCGGAGCTGGAATGAGCCCCCAGCCAATGTCCCAAACTGGTTCAGTTCCATTTTTAGGGTGAAGTATTACCATGTTCTATGGAGAAATGATCCGATCTTAGCAGCTCGCTCTTCAGGCTGGTCAGTGACCAGTCTACTGCCCTGTCCTTTTCCTCCCCGCGGGAGATGAATGGCCCCTTCTTTCCTTAAGTTTCATGGCTGGTCCCACTGCTGAAAATACCATTCTCAACACAACATAGCCTCTGGTAGGCTCTGTACAGGGATGTCCCAGCCTCGGGTCTCCAGGCAGGGTGGGGTCCACCAAGCAGAGCTGGCACCTCGCTTGCCCGGACAGTGCAGGTGTGAAGGGGAAACCACCCAGGGCCTTTAGGGTGCAGCCTGCAGCCCTGGCATCAACTGGAGTTGGAAGAGGTGCCAGGTGATGAGGGCGGCCAGTCCTGAAAAGGAGGAGGAGGCCTGGCTGGAAAGACAGGGGAGGGAAGGCGTGGCATGGTTAAGGATGACCATCAGCGTTCCTGGTTTTTACAGGCTCTCGATTGTTCACTTGATTCAATATCTAACTTAGGTGAACAGATGGTAATCAGATAACATCAACTGCTTCTACTTCCTCTGGCTTCTCCTTCCTTGTCCTCAAAGGAGTTCCAAGTTTCTTTTGTTTTGTTTTGCCTTTTTTTTTTTTCTTTTACAAAGGAAATTAGACAAAGCAGGACCTAGAAACCATTGACACAGTGTGTGTATCGGGGCGGGGAGGCACATTTTCTTTGCAAAAGGGAGGCTGGCAGGGTTTTCCGTGCTGCTTGGATCCGTGGCTCAGGGAAAGAATCCTGGAGTGAAGAGCAGCAGAGTTTCAGTTCCTGGGCATAAGACCATCGTGGGCAAACTAATTAGGCTTCTGCTCTCAGATGAAATCTTTTGCAGGGCAGAGAGCATGATGACATAGAGGAGGCAGCTCGGAGATGCGTTTCCTATAATAAATTCTCCATGCATGCTGGGGACAGTAAAGCACTTTCGTACACGGTTTTTTATGAGACATCTTGGGCACACAGAGGTGAGGCGGGGGGAGAAAGAAAACGACAACAAAACAGAACCCAAAATAGCACAGCATTGCGTGGGAAGGATGATAAACTTACAGCACTCTGGTGACAGACGTGGAGGTTTCACTTTATTGCTCTATAACCGAGTGTCTTGGGAGGTTTACTGTTTCCATTCTTTCCTTTCTCCATGTTCCTATGTTTTCCTCATGTGAATATATATGTTGTTGCATATTTTCCTTCCATTTTGGATGTTTTTCCTCATCTCAACCTACCTTGGATCCCTGCAGCCTTGCTGCTCGGGAGGGATGTGATTGGCCCCATGGCAAAGTGCCCTCCAGCGCCGCGTCTCAAGGGCTGCCTCGTGTGAAAATGCCTGTGGCCCCAGCTGGCCCCCGAGCATCATCATTCAAGGACCAGGCCCAGCTGCTGCTGCTTTGAAGGCAGAGGCATCCCCTGAATCTGAGGAAATGGGATTCCTGGGATACCCCCCCACACACCAGTTCACTCGAAGCCAGGCAACCATCTGTTGGGCCGCAAGGAAAGTCACGGCAGCCTGAAGCAGCTTTTGCATCTTGCTCGTGCCCATTCCTTGATGATCAGGCTGTTCCCGGGGCTTCCACTTTCCACAAGGAAGTCCTACCACTCCTGCGTTGACCCCAGTCCCAACCCGAACAGCCCAGGAGAGACAGGGAGTGGTGGGCGCCACAGTCCTGCACCTCTGCGATGGCATTTTCAGGGTCTAGGCCGACTCATTGCACGTGAACTTGGACGATGAGGCGTGACCACCACCATACCTGTAGGCACCAGGGTCCATACATGGGGTCTGCGATATCCCCTGGATCAGGCGGCACTGAATGGGAGAAGCCGAAGGGCAGGGGGTGGTGACCAGGGAAGGATCTGTGGAGTTCGCAGAGGCTAGGTCTGTGCTAGACCAGGCTACCCATGCCAACCATGCGGGCTGCTACTTTGGCATCCAGTCTTGAGCGTGCGGCCACTGCAGGTCCGCCAGGCCATCAGTTGAAAAGAAAGCAGGATGTAGGTGACAGCAAGAACAAACTGGAACTTGCAAAGGTGAGCTGAAATTCCCGTGACAACTGAAACGTGGAGAGGAAGGGGAACCTGCTTGTGTCTCCTGTCACCTTGATGCCTCGGGTGACGTGCGGGGGAAGCTGGCCCCCTCTGCTGCAGAGCTGAACGTACACATGGCGCAGGACTTGGAGAGGGTGAAGGAGGTCTGGTGGGCGCTACAAGATCTCCAGAGCCTGGCCTGTCCCTCACCACCCCGGGGAGCTGGCGGGGCTAGCGGTGGTGTCTACAAACCCCTAGAGCACCTGTAGCCCTGCCCTACATTTCAGAGCTTGAGAACTCTGGTTCTTATTTCACCTCCAGCTTCCCAATTTTGGTCTCATGTGGCCACTGCTCACCTGGGACCATATGGGACAGGGAAATCCGGGGACTACAGCTCCGGTTGTCTGTGCTGCGGTAGTACAAAACTGCTCTGATGCCTGTCCAGAGAGTGGTGACCTTCTACCTCCGCGTCCCTCAATCCCACCTGTGGAAGAAATGCCAATCCCAGTGCGGTACATTCGTTCTCGTGCCCGTGTGTTTCGTTCACTGCCACATCTCTGGTCAATTCCAGAGGCAATCTCCACAAATTCTGATCTTCTGGCCAGTTTTCAGGCCACTCTGCATTTTTATGGCAGTCCTCGAATGAGCAGGCGTTTGCTGAGCACCCTTTTGGAGCTAGACCCTGGGCTGGAATCGAGGAAAAAACAAAGAAACAGAAAAAGCCACTCGTACCCTCTGGGTTAAGAGGCGACATGGATTCATTGGAAGCTAATTAATATCCCAGTGTTACACTGGGTAAGAGGCAGGCAGTGCTAATGAGTGCTCTAGGAGTGTCCTTGCGGAGGACTTTGGGGAGGCTTCCCAGAGGAGTGGGACTTCCAGCAGTGTGTTAAAACAGATGGAGAGGGGAGGCAGGGGGAAGACAACAGCAAAGGAGCAGAAGTCGGAGATGGAAAGGTCCACTGGGGGCAGGGAAGGCCCCAGCCCCCCTAGCTCAAGGGCGGGGTGTAGAGGATGGGAGGCAGAAAGTCGGGGCACACATCCAGGAGGAGGCTGGCATGTGATCCCCCCAACTGCCTGAGCTCGCCCAGCCTTGTGAATGGAAAACACGAGCCTGATGATCTTCAGGGAGGATGACAAATAGTGGACACTCACGCAGGTTATAGGAGCGGGTGCTGGTTCCCTGTCACTTCATCCCAGACTACCCCTCACCTAGTTACTGGGATTCCCCACCGACGCACCAGGAGCCCGAGTCTTAGGAGATGAGGTCCCTTGCCCCCCCCCCCCCCCCCAGTAAGCGGCCGACCTGGCACCCGCATTCCTGGCTGCGCCCGCGGCTCCCGCCCTCAGCCTCATGGACACCACCCAGGGCCAATGCCACCTTCCTGTGCACCGGCTTCCAGGCTGCCCAGCGGCGGCCCGCGGCGGTTCCACGCAGAGGGACCGAGACATTGCCGCGGATGCTGAGCGACCCGGCCGGTGGTGTCGTCCCCAGGGCCTGCTTCGGTCCCCTGATGCCAGTTCCCATTAGGGCGGGAGGCACTTGAGGATTCAGTCTGGCTCCTAAGAGCATTCCGCCACCGGAGAGAGGGGCTTTCTCTGCCCTCCCGGGGGACAGGACGGCTGCGACAGGGCCCACGCGGCGGTGCAGCACGGGGGCTCGTGCAGCGTGCCCTTGCTACGTCTTTGCTTTTTCTTGCATGACCCCCCCCCCCAAAGAGATGACAGATTCTCTTGTGCTGGGGGGGGGGGTGTCTTCAGTTGGGAAGTCGAAATGCATTGGTGTCAGTAATGAGCACCCGTGCACAGAGAGACCCCTCTCCAAAAGAGAGCAGAGCCCCCCACGCCGCACCCCCGCACCCCGCCCCCCGGCCCCCCGGCCCCCCGCACAGAACCACTCCAAGCGAAGAGAGGCCGACGCAACGAAGCGGGAGCGCGAAAGGAGCTCAAGCTAGTAAATGTGTCAATTTACTTGGACTCCCTGCAATTTAGAAGCTGATTTCAAAGAAAAATTGCTTCAGGCCTCAGACTCCTGCGTGGCCAACTGCGGCCAATTACAGCTGACGGGCCACGGGCTGGGAGGGCGGGCTCCTGGGAGCGGCCGCGGCCACCGGCGCAGTCACAGCTAATGCAGGCGGCGGGGCGCTGGCCCCGCATCCCCGCCTCCTGCTCCCCGGGACGGCGCCCGACGGCGCAGCAGCTGTCGTGAGGCCGGTCGACAGCGGACGGGACTCCGGAGAACCTCGCACCCCTCCACGCAGTCCCCTCTCCCCTTTCCGACCTTCTGTGGTCTCCGGGCGCAGGGCGCGCTCCGCGGCTTGGTGCTCCCTGCCTTCCCGCGCCCCCACCCCTGCCCTGCGAGACCGCCTGGGTTAATGATGCTGCCTCCAGCCCCCCCCCCGCTCCCCCGAAGGAAAAGAAACAGTCTGACCTGAGCAAGAGTGACTGGGCAGAGGGGCAAGAAATCCAGCACCCCCCCGCCCCCCCACCGCAACACTCACTCACGCATCAATCATGACAGAGGCCTTGTCCATTGACAGCTTCAACCTGAGAGTGTCTCACTTAAAATCCACCCTCTCCCATTGCCAGCCTGAGACGAGGGATACGGGGTTATCAGATTGCTCTGTGGTAAGAAGGAACATATTAATCTCAGCCGAGTTTCCAGAGATGCTGGGTTTTGGTTTGGTTTGGTTTGATTGGGTTCTGGCTCAGAAAGGGCAGTTGTTCAAATAGTGTTGTTGTTTGAGAGTGAACCATTAATCAGTTGTTCCTTCAACAGATCCTTCAAGAATCTATCAAGGGAGCTTCAGTTGTTCAGAGGGGAGAGACCTCTGCCAGAGCCAATCTGAGAGCAACTGGAGGATTCGTTACATCTGGTCAAAGGGAGCCTGTCTGGAGGAAGGAGGAAACCGGTGATCTGGGGAAAGCTTCGGATGGCACCTCAGCCAGTGGGGTTATTCTAGGTCGAGGCAGACCGTGGGAGGCCAGAAGCAAAGGGACACAGCCACCAGCAGGTGGGGCCGAGCGGACAGAGCAGGGTAGACCAGATGACTTTTCTCCTCAGCTGCCCCAGCCCTGGGTTCTGTACCTGAACTTTTTTCTTTTGTGAAGACAACCGTCTAGACGAATGAAGATAACCTTTCCAGACCAATCATGACCTTCCACTGGGACATTTGCATGCAATTCTTACAGAAAGGTCACCCAGAAAATTCCATGGTTGAAGAGCATCCTTCCAAACAACAAATGTGACAATTAAAACAAAGCACCCTTCTCATGTGGTGGCGCGGAAGCAGCTGGGCTCCAGGATGGCTTGGCTGGCCCAGGCTCATGGCATTTGTCACCTAAAGGAAACAATAGCAGCTCTGTAGGCATTTCTGTCTGAAAGGGCAGGAGCTATTGCTGGCTGCTCAGTTCAGGACAATGAGACAGGGCAACAAGAGACTTCCCATCAGGACTACAGGGTGGTTTCACACCTTCCCCAAGCCCCTACCTACCCCTGCCTCCCAGTGTGTGCGTGCATGTGCTGGTGAAGAAGACTTGGTTTTGATTCCAGAGCAGGACTTGAAGCTTGGGGAAGGGCACAGGCAAAGAGGCTGTGGGTGTGTCTCTTCCATTCTACTCTGAAAAAGCCAGATCGCCCACGGCTTTGTCTGAAATTGAAAAATGTATATTAGACTGTTAGAGCCAAAGACACATTTCTCACTTTCTCCTGTGGAACCAGCTCTTCCATAGAAACGAGTGTTTATGGATAGATTATGGCTCCTCTAAAAAGATACTCAACTGCTGGTTATCTTGCTGGGTACTCTACCTAAAGGGAAACTAACCCATGTAAAGCCCTTACAGCTTAGATGGCTTACTTTTGAACCTTCTTCCCCATCCATACGCCTCCTACACAGCTCACTGGGTCAGGGGTTGGAGGCCTAACCCACAAAAAGGACCCTTCAATACCTTTCCAATGACCTATGAGCCATATGGTTTCCAAGAAAATAATAAAAGGAAGAGAAATAACTGAACCTATTACATTCCCTCTGCCTTTCTGTGTCTCTTTCTTTTTCTCTCTCTCTTGGACATGAGCCATGAATAAGAGAAGAATTTCCCACTGGCAGGAGAAATTACTCCTCAAGAGTCATGAGGTAAATTTAGAACAAAAGCAACCAAAATTAGGGGCGAGCTGGGGCAGGAGACAGGCAGAGGAAGCTCTTGTTGGCTGGGAGTGAGCAAGAAAGAGACATAGAATGTAGGTATTTTGTCTCGATGGTGCAGTGCTGGAATAATGACCCTGCTGGAGCCCCCTTGAATCCTGCTCCATTTCCAGATGACCCAGCTACCGATCCCCTGGTTTCTGGACTTCCTCACTTGCACACGCACCTTAACATTAATTCCCTTTACTTTGGCAAGCTTCAAGAAGTCTCTATCCCTTCTTTGAAAATAAGCCTGGGAGAGGGAAAAAACCCCCACACAACAGACATCTTGGGGAGACTTGCTTTGCCCGGGCCCAGAAAGGAAAGGGTGATTATATTGAGAACACATTTAATTGTTCCTAATCTATTTGATTAAAGGAAGGAGGACCCAAAGCTCTGCAATCACTGGACACAGAGAGGATGATCCGAGGCAGTCAAAGGCGCTGCCATTTATACAGATTATTGAGTAACCTGATTGCCTCAGAGGGAGAGTGATGGGTGTCTGATCTCTCCCAGCAGGAAGGCTGCCCATTGGAGACTGGAAAAACTGAAGTCACAGCAGCTCTCCTGTCTCCCTCTGGGCAGGGCCAGCAGCATGGGCACCATAGCAAATACGGCTGGAGAAGAAGTCAAAACCCTGTTCCACCTGATTCCTTGAGCCTTGTGGACTCTGACACAAGATGAGAGGCTACAAGAAGGCTAGGAGGATGCTAAATTGTCAATCACTCAGGTGTTTTATCTTTTTCCTATTGGGTTTACAGTGAACATGCTCTAGGTGAGGAAGAATGCACAGCAGTATTACAAATATCAAGAAGTTTCTACGCCATTAAATGTTCTTTGCAGCCTGTTTGAGGAGGCTGGGAGGACAAAGGTAGAGCAGATTATGTAGTATTAAAAGACCTCAACTAACCAGAATTCAACTAACCATAACTTCTCAATTAATTAGACACTTAACTTTCTACTTTTATAAACATGAAAGGTCAAACGGCCAAAAAATTCAATTAAAAAATGTCAGACTAGGTTATTTCTTAGCAGCTACACATTGAGATCTCTAGGATTATGACCTTGTCATACTGCAGGATCTTGACTCACATGAGAATGTTTGTTTTGTTCAGTAAGTTCTAGTGACAAAGGCATGTGTATGATTACAAATACTTTGGATAGGTTTGCAATAGGTTTCTGTTTTGTTCTCATAGAAGCAGGGAATTGGATGCTTAAATGCTCACCCATGAGATCCTATACATTATTCTTTAAGACTATATTATAACAGCCTGAATATCATATTTTCTTCTGAGAAGAGGGATCATGAGGATGGATTTTTCCAGGTGCTCCCAACTTAAACAAATGCCTCAAGCACTCAATGACATGAGTGAGCCATTGCCCATAAACAAGTCTTGGAATTTGGACTTCTTTGGTTAAGAGACATGGGTTTAAGTCTCAGCCTTGCCAGTCGAGGAATGACCTTGAGAAAGCCTAGTCTCATTTTCCTCAGCTATAAAATGGAGAGATTGTATCAGTGTCAAAAATGATCTATCTTGGGCAGCCTGGGTGGCTCAGCGGTTTAGCGCTGCCTTCAGCCCAGGGTGGGATCCTGGAGACCTGGGATCAAGTCCCATGTCGGGCTCCCTGCATGGAGCCTGCTTCTCCCTATGTCTCTGCCTCTCTCTGTCTGTGTCTCTCATGAATAAATAAATAAAATCTTAAAGCCACCTGGATGGCTCAGTGGTTGAGCGTCTGCCTTTGGCTCAGGTCATAATCCTGGGGTGCTGGAATCGAGTCCTGCATTGGGCTCCTCACAGGGAGCCTGTTTCTCCCTCTGCCTATGTCTCTGCTTCTCCTCTCTGTGTAATAGAATAAATAAATAGATAAATAAATAAATAAATAAATAACCAACCTTAAAAAAAATAACAACAGGAAAGTGTTTTGGAAAACACAAAACAAAACAAAAAAAAGCAATCATCTATCTCCAAAGATATTTTCACTTCCAAAACCTGCCACCACCATTTGGAGAGGAAATTTCAAGGCTACTTGTCTTAATTTGAGCCCTAAATTCAAGGCAAGTTGTGGAGGGTGGTACCTTTGAGCGAATCTCCTGCTCAAAGTATTACAACTTTGCCCTCTGAGGGAAATTCCACCCGGGACGATCATCCTGCATATTTAGTCCTGATTGTAGTTTACAAACTTCTTGATATAGAAACACTTTGAAGGTTCCAGTCCATCACCACGGTTTGGCATTTAAAGATATATGCCTCCCATACTGGAGACCCCCTGACCAGACCTGAGATTACGTAGCCTGGAGGACACCTTTGTATCCCTCAGACCTCTCATTCCAGGCGGAAACTAGAAGTTCTTCCAAATCCATTTGGAGATGAAGAAGTGGCAGGCTTCACATGGGAAAATGATGAGGTGCTTCCTTCCTCTTAGAGCTGGTGACCTCGCTTTTCAGGACTCCCATGGCCTCATAGGCCAAGGGGTCAGGGGGCTGAAAAATAGGGCAGAACCAGGTTTCCTTTTAGACCACACACTCAACCCACTGCAACAGCTGCGTGTAAGCTAATGTAATCAGCGTGGGAGAGACAATATTCCTAATGCTAAGGCTTGGGCTCTGGAGCGATGAAGCTTGGACAAGTGACTTCATCTACTAAGATTTTAATTTCATAGGCAAAATGGGTTTAGAAACAATCCTCACTTCATAACCTTGGTGTATCCATTCAGTGAGAATTTATGCCAAATACCTGGCAGATAGAAAGTTTTTAGTAACATGTAGCTCCTATCTTGTCATATCCCAACGACCCCAAAACTTTTCTCTGTCCCCTCAGTCTCCCGAGGACAGGGCATCACAAGAGCCAAGTTTGCTATGACCTCTCTGTCTCATCTAGGAGGAGTGGGGGCTGAAGAACCTTCTGGTTTGTGGTGAGCATGAATCGGTTCACTGGCTGTGAGTCAACAGCTCTGATTTCTGCACCTGTGACTTCACTCAGTCCTGAAGCACCACCTCTGCCCTTTGTGGATAAAGGTGAGAAATGAGTCATTTTTGCCACCCTCAAAGCCCTGATGGTTTCGATCACACCTATGTTCATTAGAGTTCTACAGGAATCACAAAATAACTTTTAGTTGAGGTTTGGGCAATCAGATGCAGCCAAGCTTAATTAGAAAAGAAGAGGTTGTATAATTTGACACAAGGAGGGATAGCCAGAGTTTCATTGTGGCACTTGGGCTAAACCAATGGGCTTGAGCACATTGGTTCACTCATTCTGCCTCTGCCATTTGCCAGCTGCATAGCTGTGGGCAAGTTGGCCCTCTCCAAGCCCACACTGCCTTCATTGTGAGGAGAAGGTAAAACTCTAGTAGTAGCTCTATCCTAGGGTTTTGCTGGAGACAAGCATTCTGTAGCTTAGCGTCTGTTGATATTGAGTCTACTGAGCTTCTCTCCCAGATCCACTGATGGCTAGTAGGCAATTCCATGAACCATCTGATATCTCTTCATCAATGGCAACTGTAAGCAAGCAGCTCATCCTCCTTCTGGACTGGTCTCCCAACTTGCACCACATCTACCAACTTGGACTGCCCCAGGACAGCCCTGAGCCTGCAAATCCACCACCAGCAGGGGCACACTTCTTTATCCCCTGCAGGTCATCAGCCCTGGAACAGGCTGGGGTCAACAGAACAGGGAAGGCTTCCACCTGATCCCCTCTGGAGATCACCTGCCCCTAGAGAGACTCTATATCCAGCAGGAAGGTGGTAGGGACTTCATGACTCTGGGTTGTAGCTCTGGTAAGATACATGGCAAAGCTTCCTCCTCCTCTTCTTCTCTTGACTACCTCTTAGTCTTCCAGTGGAACTTCCCACCACCCACCTGATATCCTTCAAGTCTTGGTCATAGCATTTCCTACTTGGACTTAGTGTTTATTTCAACCTTTTTTTTTTTCTATCAAATGTTCAGCCATTCTTAGCATGGACTCTGGTCTCAGACTACCTGCATTGCAATGCTGCTTCCTATGGATGTGGCTTTAGCCAAGTTACTTAAACTCTCTGCAGCTGTAACACTAGGATAATAATAGCTCCTCCTTTACAGAGTTGTCCTGAGGACTGAACAAGTGGATGCAGGTAAAGCTCCGGTGAGGCATCTGGAGCACAGTAAACAGCTGACTGCGGTGCTATTGTGTTCTTATGCCTGAGGGACATCTCATAACCTGTGGTGTTCTTCAGAGGTTTCACCTTGCAGGAGAAAGGGAGTAGAGACTGTCCAGTCAGCTCTCCACCAGGATGCAGAGTTAATCCACTGTGTTGTAACACACAGTTGGACTCTCCCTCTGCCTGTTTATCACGATCCTAGGGCAGCTCAGAGCTTCCTGCGCTGGGGACAGTTCCTCTTCTGGAACTCTCTGTTTACTCACATTTCTGTAGATCCACCCTTCCCCAATTACACACAGGGAAATATGTATCCACATTTTACAAACAGATGTAGATTTAATTTTTAAAAACTCAGTATACCCCAAACATGTCCATCTTGCCACCACTCCCATGCTCAACCCCATATCTTCGCAGGAGATAGGCGAGAAAGGGGCAGTTATGCTGTGTCCCTCACTCTCCCTAAAGATGGGCTGCTGTGGTTCTTAATATTTCTCCTCAAGAGCCTCTTTTAACAATCTTCAACAGCAGAGGAGTAGAATTAAAGGAAGATTCTGGGGAGCATCCTGTCTTTTTGGCCAGTTGGGTAAAACTCATGGAAGTAATGTTCCCAAACCCCACCCTCCATCCTCTCCCTACCCAGACCCCAATCCTCACAGTCCTAAAAATGGCTCAGGACAAAAGTCATCTTCACAGAAAGTGCTGGCAAAAGACCCAGTGGGAAGGAAGCTACCTTTGCTGCATGCAGGGGCTTGCGAGGGCGACTCTGAGCACTCCTCACACCTCTCCCATCTGTGTGGCACAACAGACTCCAGACATTTCCAAATAATTGCCCATCAGCTTCCCAGTAAAACGAAAAGGCCGTAGTTGGCACTTTCTTTTCGCTCCCCACCCAAGCTGTTCACGCAAGAGGAAAAAAAAAATTTTTTTTTTAAGCCTACGAGTTGAAAGGCTTTTTTTAAGCACCTACCCACATGAAGGGAAGACTGTTTAATTTAGAGCTAGAGCTACAAGATCAAAAATAGGAATAATTAAAGCCTGAGATGTAACTGTTAAGATAGGCATTTTTATTTTCTTTGCCAAGTTCTTAAACAGGTAAACCACATATTTAAAGAAAGTGCTAAGATCTGAAAATCCCAATGGGGATTTTTTTTCCCTTGTTTAAGACGTAATGAGTGCAGTCTTCAGAGACCAGGGAGCAGGGTTTGTTAAGCTCCCTAAACTGTCAGCTGAATAATTACCTAGCAAAGTCTGTGTGTAGGTGACTCCCCATGATTTAGCCTCTTTCCTGTTTTGAAACAGAAGGTTACTAACCTCTGGAACAAAATTTGGCAAACTCAGGGAATGTCAGTTTGTGGCCTTCTTTTTCATCATGTGATTATTTGATTTTTAAGCCTGGTAAATATACTGAATTTCACTCAAGTACCCTTTCCATTTTGTCCTAGAGGATGTAGAATTTAAAAACAAAACAAACAGACCAACAAATAAAAAACCCAACCAAACACAAAATATCTCCCTTTTTCAGAGTGGCTGGAGCCAAATGAACTTTATGTCAAAACCCACCAACAGCCTGACAGTTTATACTCCAAGGAGAAGATGAAACCGGCACATTAAGAACTGAATGCAAAATAAGAATTCTGAAAAAAAAAATCTCATGACTGCCAAACCTGTTGGTTTTTTAATATGATTATAATTTTAAATTATGGCTTTAAAATATCTGAGTGCTTAGATGTTATTGCTTTAAAATCTCCACTTGAGGGGCTGTGGCTGTGGGGTTTCCCATTCACCTAAAAGGAATCTGGACAGCTGACTAAAGGGCTCATCCTCTTGTGGCATGGATCTCCTCCTCCTCATCATATTGAAACTGAAGTATTCAACCTCCTTCCCCACAGGGTGCAAGGTACCTTCAAACAAAGACAACGCGTGTCACTATGCTAACTTGACTGAAAGCACACCTAAGCAATGAACTCAAGAGCTGACACAAAACCTGATGTGGAGCAGAGATCATACCTGGCTTGCTGGTGTCCCAGAGGAACTTTGCCTGGGTGTTGGGCAGGTCTGGTAGCTTCACCTGACCAGGCGCGAGAGGTGGGATTTGCAGAAGAGAACACCAAAATCTCAGTTCCTTGTTGTAAAGGAGGAAAATTAAGAGCCCACCTGTTCCAGAGCTGGCCAGCTTCCTTTAGGTTCAGTTGAATAGGATGTTCTGTTGCTTCTGCCCTAAAATCAGCAAACTACCTCCCGGCTTCTGCTACTACCTCTGTCATCTGCCAAACATCAAAATGGGCCCCGAGTAGGCCACCTACTTCTCTATCAGGGATAGTAGGAGAGTTCAGAGGAGGGCAGTGATCAGCCAGTGTTATCTTAGACTCCTGTCCCCAGCTAGAAATCTCCATTGTCCATGTAGACAAAGGTCATTGGCGAAAGAGGCAAATCCCCAGTGTGGCTGTAGAGTGTTCCTGATGGGACCTTATTTCTAGACTTACCAGCCTTGATCGTGTTCCTGGGACTGGAGACTGGCCATCAACATTCACAAACCACAAAATGAAGAAACAAATGTAAAGGAGCGATCCTGTGGCCACATATTTGGTAGTTTCCCATTGGAATCAGGAATTAAGTTGTTAAGATGTTTTATTTCACCCTGATTTTTTTTTTCAGGTCACCCTTGCCCTGGAAAGACTTCTGTTTATATGAGTACCCCTTGCCTCAAGACAAGCTGCCAACTTCTTGGGAAACTTTTCTATCCTGACACCCAGAGTTATTTCCCAAAGTTTGGGGCTGGCATTTGTCTCCACTCTTTACTTAGGCTACTAGGTTATCAGTGTTCCAAGAACCTTGAACACCTTAGGATTTTCACTGTGTCTCCCTCAAGTTTCAAATCGCTTGTGAAAACCGGGTATGTCCCGATGTCTTGTAGATCCCAGCCAGGACGCCAGTTATGCCTCGATGGGGCTGCAAACCGGTTTCAAATATATGGAACACACATATACACCCGTGAGAGCTTGAAAGCCACCACTGTTGATGCCAGCCTGCCTCTGTGACCAAGAAAATGGCCCATGAACCCAGTCCTCAAAAGATGCTGAGAAAATATCTCAGCATAAGCAGAAAACAGATATTCCTCCAATCCCCACCTCCCATATTCTTTGATAATATTAACTCCATGGCTGCATGATTGCTGCTGTTACCAGATCCCACTCTTCCCTGCTGCCCAAATCCAGCCAAAAACTGTCTTGATCCCTCCACCCCACTTTCTTTCTTTCTAGAAACTACAAGGACTGTATGATTTGCTTGAGCCGAGCAGTGAATACATGGCCTGTGGTCATTTCAAGGAAGAGCTTTCAGTTCTGCAAAACTTACACATCAAACTGAGAAAGAGACAAGTAGACAAATGGCTTGGGGTCAATCAGGGCCAAGGGCTCAAATAACATCTAATTCTGATTCTGACAGGTGCATGGACTTGTGAATTAAAATTTGGGACACCCTGTAGGAAAGAAAGTAAATCCATGCTCTTTTTTTTTTTTTTAAGATTTTATTTATTTATTCATGAGAGACACACAGAGAGAGGCAGAGACATTGGCAGAGGGAGAAGCAGGCTCCACCCAGGGAGCCCAATGTGGGAGCCGATCCCTGGACCCTCGGATTGTGACTTGAGCCAAAGGCAGACGCTCAACCCTTGAGCCACCCAGGTGTCCCAAAACTCATGGTCTTAATGGGAAGTCATTGGTCAAATGTTATAGTGTGGTCCTGTCTCACCCAGACGGGCCCCTTCATAATTCCTACACTTCATAACGTTTCCTTCAATCTGTGGGAAACTATTTCTGTTTGGGTTTTTTTTTCCCCTTGTGTAGTTCTTACACATCTTCTAGTTTACTCTGGGTAGCTTAGAGTTCCAAAAATGTCTTTTTTTTTTTTTTTCTCATGACATTTTGCAATTGCTTCTTAATGAGATGTAATATCTGGCCAACTTACTGAGATTCTCTTATTAGTTGAGATTATATTTCAGTTGATTTGCAAGGATTTTTCAAAGAGACAATTATATGGTCTGCAAGTAAAAAACAGCTTTGTCTCTCCTTTTTCAGTATTTATACGTTTTGTTATTTTATACTATTGTATCCCATTAGCTAGGATGTTGAATCATAATGGTGTTTGTTTCTGATTTCAAACTAGAGATTCACCATTGAATATGAAGTTTGTAGAGGGGTTTCTTTCCTTTGTTAAAATGTGGCTGTTTTATTTTAATTCTATTTTGTGAAGTGGTTTATTACATCACAGATGGGACTTTGTTGAACTCACTAAAATATTTTTTTCTGAATCTATCAAGAAGACATTATGGTTTTTCTCTCCTAATTCCTGATCAAATGAATGACATTAATGTTTCCTCATGTTGAAATATCCTGGCATTCCAAGGATAAGCCCTACTTAGTTAAGATGTATTATTCTTTTAGTGCACAAATGGATTTAATTTACTAATGCTTTATTTAGGATTTTGCTGTCCTTGTTCATAAATGTGATTAATCTATAATTTCTTCCCTCCCAATATCTTTGTTTAGTCTTATAATATGGTTACGCAAGTCTCAGTCAGGAGCTGAGAAGCTTCCAAGTTTATTCTGTGCTCTGAAAGAAGTGATATAACCCCCAAATTATCTGAGCTTTATGGCTAACTGCCTAATTTTTACATGTTTCTGTAATTATTTATCTCTTTAGTCCATTTTAGAATTTATATTTACCAAGAAATCACCCATTTTAAAATCCACATTAGCAAATTTATTTTATAAAGTTGAGCATGGTGTGTTTTATGTTTTAATTTTCTTAATAGAATATATGTCCTTTCTTATTTATAATGTTTCATTAATTTCCTTCTTGTTCATAATTGGCTTTGATCAAAGCCTTGATCATTTTTCTTTTTTGCATTTATTCTATTAACCCCTGCATTTTCTCATGCTTATTAATTCTTTCCTTCTGCTTTTTGGAGGATCACTTTAATTTGTAACCTAGCTTCTTGATTCAGATGTTCCATTTATTTTCAAAAAATCTGTCATGGGGTGCTTGGCTGGCTCAGGTAGTGGAGCATGCAACTCTTGATGTCACGGTTGTGAATTTGAGCCCCATGTTGGTATAGGGATTACTTAAAAATAACTTTTTTTTCTTTTTTTCTTTTTCTTTTTAGAGAGAAAGCACAAGCATGAGGTGGGGGCAGAAAGGGAGGGAGCGAGAGAATCTTAAGCAGGCTCCATGTGCAGCACAGACCCCAACACAGGGCTCAATCTCATGACCCTGACATCATGGCCTGAGCAGAAATTAAGAGTCAGATACCTAATCAAGTGAGCCACCCAGTTGCCCCCAAAATAAAATCCTTAAAAAAACTCCATCTCATTATCTAATTAGGATATTTCAGGCTATAAAATGTCCTCTGAGTATCATTTTGCATGCATCCCACAAACTTTATGCCTAATACTGTGCTTACCTTTTCATTTATTCCTGAGTTATTTGTCATTTTGGTAAGATTTTCTCGTTAACTTAGGACTTATTTAAAAGTCTGTGCTAAAATGTCCTGGTAATTATATCTAGGAGACATAAGAACTCCTACAAATCAATACTGAAAAGACAGCTCATTACAAAATGAATAAAAATTTGAACAGTCAACTCATCAAGAAGACACATAAGTGGCCAAAAACCATGTGAAAAGGTAGTCAACATTAGCAGTCATGAGGGAAATGCAAATTAAAACTACAGGGAAATACCACTTGACATCCACCAAAGGGCTGCCATTGAAAAGATGTTAAAATATCAAATGTTGGTGAGTAAGTAGAACAAAAACTCTTCTATGTTGCTGATGAAAGTATAAAATCACACAACCACTTTAAAAAGAGTTTCTAATAAAATTAAAGATATCCCTACTCTACAAACCAGAGACTCTGTTTCTAGGTATATACCTCAAAAGAAATGAATGCATATGTTCAGAAAAACCCTTGTTCAAAAATGTTACTATTAGCTTTATATACAATAACCCCAAACTGAACTCTGTTATTACCAAGTGAGTAATATATCTGCACAGAGAGATACTTAATAAATGAATAAATAGGGGCACCTGCATGACTCACTTGGTTAAGCATCTGACTTGATTTCAGCTCAGGTCATGATTTCGGGGTCATGGGATTGAGCCCTGAATCAGGCTCCATATTCAGCTCAGAGTCTGCTTGAAATTCTTTCTTTCTGCCCCTTCCCCAACTCATGATCTCTGTCTCCCTTTAAATAAATAAATAAATAAATAAAATCTTTTTTAAAGAAATGAATAATAAATAAATGAACTGTTGCTACACACAATAAACAGGAATGTATCTCAAAATATGCCAAGTTGAAGAAGCCAGATACAAAAGAATATCTTCTGCATGACACTATTTACATAAAGTTCAAGAACAGATAGTGATCATCTCTGGATGGCAGGATGACTGGAAGGGGCAGGAGGAATAATTTTTGAATGATGGAAGTGTTCTAGATCTGCCACTGAATGATTATATAGGTGTGTACATTGAAATTCTATGAGCTGCACACTGAATACCTGTGCATTTAACTATATAAATAAGAAGAACAACACCATAAAAAAGAGGTTTCTGCCCACTTTCTGTAGCTAATTTACAGTATTAAATGTAGCTAATATTACAGTATTATTAGCCAATTAGCAGTTGGCTAGTAAATGTATTTAAATACTTTCAGCTACTTAATATTTATTGAGATTTCCTTTGAATCATAGTAGATAGTACATTTTTGTTACTGCTCCATGAGTATTTGAAGGAATATATGTAATTCTGTTAAAAATAACTTATACAGCTTGTAGTTTCTTATTCAAACATACCAGTTTTCTTTTTTTTTAATGGTCTTTCTGAGAGAACTGTGCTAAAATTGTGGATTTTTTTCACTTATTTCATCCAGTAAATATTTGTTGAGTTCCTACCTTTGAGGAACATACGTTAACACCTGAGAGCAAAGGGTGTGGAGCCAGACCACCTGGGTGTGAATTCTGGCTCTGGTATTAACTAGCTATGTGACAGTGAACATGCCACTTAGGCTCTCTGTGCTCCAGTTTCTATATCACTAATATGTGGGCAATATAGCACCTCTTCTTTGTGTCTGTCATAACTATTAAATGAGAACATGTGAAGTCCTAAAATAATGCTTGCATATAAGAACTTAATAAGTTCCTATCACATGAAAGGAACTATGCTAAGCCCTGTTGATATTACAATGAAAGAGAAAATATAAGACATGGTCTGAGGCCTTCTGGAGCTCACAATAGAGGAGTCAGACTTTTTGTCAATTGCATAAATAAATGTATAATTACAATTGGGATAAGTGCAACAAAAAAGTGAAAACAGTATCACAAGAGCATCTAACAATGGGACATGCACTATTTTGAGGGATTGGAGAAGGCTTTCCTAAGGAAGTAGCATTTGGGCTGAGAAGAACCTGGTTCTGACTTTCAAATACAAAAGAATTTCTTAAACGAGTCACAGTAAGTATAGCCTATAAAATCTGATTGCATTAAATTTTAAGCTAGTGTAGTTCAAAAATGCTGCAAGCAAAATGAAAAGACAAATCAAAGACAAGAACAAGATATTGCAATGTATATGGCTGAGAAAAGTTTACTTTCCAAATTTATAAAGAAATTCTACAAATCAATAAGAATAAGACAAAATGTATAAATGCAGGGACAGATGACAGGAACAAGCCGTTCATATAATAAAACTGGAATAGCAAAAAAATACTATAAAGTTACTCAACCTCATTATTAAGTAAGGTAACACAAAATACAATAACAATGAAATAGCATATTATACCTGATATACTGGCAACAATTTTAAAGTATAACAAAATCAATATTTGGCAAGGGGAACTCTACCACCACTCTAAAAGTAAATTAATACAATTAATTTGGAGAGCAGTGAGGCAATATCTAGTAAAACCAAATCAGCACATAATTTTTGACTTAGAAATTTTACTAATGTTTTGGAGTGTATCCCCCAACTTTCTAATGTTTTCACATCATGGCCCACAGTGGATTTTATTTTACCCAAATCATGAGTCTCTGTCTCAACAGGAGAAATTTAGCCTATTTACATATATTATGATAACTAATATGACTGGATATATTTCTACAACCTTATTTAATGTTTTCCATGTATCCTACTTCAAAAATATCTGTTAGCTAGCACCCCCCACACCTTTTTCCTCTGCTTTAATAGGGGGAAGTGCAGGAAATACAGGCATAGTGGTGGGTGTGAACCCAGCACACGTTGCTCAGGCCTGTGTCAGGCAAGAGGCATAGAAATGTACTCAGCACATAGTAGAGATGCAACAAATACTTGTTAAGCTGCAATCTAAGGGAAAGCAGTAGTGGACTGAAGGATAGCAGTTTAGAGGAAGTCATTGGTTTTTAGCTGCAGGTTGAATTCTTTGAATTTTTTTTCCTCCAGAAGTTTGGACATTATAGATCCTATATCTATGTTTTTCTGGTGATCACCCTTACACTTGAAAACACATTTAGGCACCTATTTTTCTATGGATCTCTGGTACTAGTCAATGTCTGTATACTCTCCCTGAAAAGTTATCTATTGATTTGATACAATTCTAATATTAGCCTGCTTTCACTTTCTTCTCTGTCCCAAACCCAGCACACTGAAATCATTTGGGATTATTTTTTATTATTTTAAAAATATTTTATTTATTTATTCATGAGAGACACACAGAGAGAGGCAGAGACACAGGCAGAGGGAGAAGCAGCCTCTCTGTGGGGAGCCTGATGTGGGACTCGATCTCAGGGCCCCAGGATCATGACCCAAGCTGAAGGCAGATGCTCAACCACTGAGCCACCCAGGTGCCCCAAGATTTTAGTTCATGTTTAGCTGTATTCATTATTTTTCACATTGTACTATCACAAACTTTTTAGATTTAACTACTAAGTTTATATGCTTATTGGCTTGCCACTTTCTTATGACTTGATCTGTTTCTTAGGGTCGCTTTTCTTCTTGCTAGAAACACTCGAGTGTATCTGCTCAGAGAGGGTCTGTGGGGGTCAAGTCCTTGTGTGTCAGTGATTTTAGTCTGCCCTTGAACTTTGATGCTAGTTTGGCTCTCACCCTAACATGATAGTTCTCTGTAGCCTTTCTTTCTCCTGCATCTGAAAACCAATGACTTCCCCTACACTGCTATCCTTCCGTCCACTGCTGCTTTCCCTTAGATTGCAGTTTAACCAGTATTTGTTGCATCTCTACTATGTGCTGAGTACATTTCTATGCCTCTTGCTGGGCACAGAGGGGTGCCTGACGCAGGCCTGAGCATCGCATCGTGTGCTGGGCTCATGCCTACCACTGTGCCTGTATTTCCTGCACTTCTCCTGGATGACTGGCCGAGGGGCTAACCTGCTCAGGCATAGCCAATGCCCAGGCTGGCCAACAGCACGGTGTGGTCTGATATTCCACAAAACCCCCAAAACAGCAGCAAGAGAATGGAGTTGCACTGATTTAGTTCTCATTCTTATGCATTTCAATGGGGGAAATGCCCAAAGAATAAAGCTGTAAAAATAACTCTGGCTGCTGTTTGGCCATCTGCCCACCAAGGGCAGAGCTTAGGGCATCTGGTCCCTCTGATAAATGCTCTGACCCAGCTCTGCCTGACAAACCACATCTTTCTCACTATCGCTTTCTGAGCAATGACGTTTGGGAGAGGAAAGACCAGCTTCTTGGCACCGCACTTTCCCTAAAGAAAGAAAATAGGGCTGGGTGTGGGGAGCGCATTTATTAAATCACCTGGAAGACTTGGGTCCTCAACCCGAGAATGAGAGTTGACTTGTTGAGGATGTTGAGGATGAGGAGGTTGACTTGTTGACCACTGTCACATTGATGGTAGGGTAGGTGTTGGAGGGTTTTGGGGCTGGGGAGCAAATAGAGATTTGGAAAAAGTATTTCAGGAAGTTATCATCTATATTTTATGTATGACCACTCTGCCATCTTGAGTTGACAGCCACGGATGTTATACATTCCTCTCATTTTTGTAGATGAAGAAACCATGACCCGGAGAGGAAAGATGACAGATTTGTTTCAGGCCACATAGCTAGCCATAGCGGAGCCAGGATGAGACTCAAGGACACTTGGGTCCTACACTGTACTTCTCTTGACTTTACCTGAAATATGTCTTTAACTCTTGCTCTACTTGAGATCATCATCATCACCATCATCACTGTGATTACCACCATGACCACCTCCACCCCCATCATCATCATTGTTGTATTCATCATCATCATCTTCACCAGACATTCTATTGGCCACTTATATAAACTTATCTCTCGAATTGACAATAATCCTACAAGGCAAGTATTGTCTCTGTTTCTCACTCCTTGTTCATGTTCCCAACCTTTACATACTATGCATACTATGCATCCTGACACACAGGATCTATTACCACCAGGTGCCTCTATCTGTGCTCTTTGTCTTTAGTTGTAAGATCTCTTCATATCTTGCCCTAATGGAAAATTGGCTGTCTCCCAAAAAGGCCACATCATCTGTACTTTCTCAAGTGGAGAGGCTATTTGGGGCTCACCATCATTCATTCCTTATATCAGAGGGCTTGAGGGTGGGGCAGGTATCCCAATGTATTTGTAATTCAATTCTCTTCCCTCCAACTTCAAAACCCCCAAGTCCTTCGAAATTCATGTCACACTTTCCTACCTGCCATTCTTACTTGCAACTGTTGTCTACCAATCTACTCTCCTTCATTCATTAATGACTCTAGCATCTAGCTCTCCATGCCAATTCCTGTCACCATTCTTGGTGACTTAACAACCTTTTAGAAGAGCAGACCATTCCATACCTTTCATGACCGCCTCCCCTCTAACAATCTTTAATCTCTACTCTCCCCCTCAGCCACCGTCTCATGCTTGTGTTCCAAACCCTGACATCACATCTCTCCAATACCAATCCATTGACTTTACCATCTTTGTATATTTCTTTATAAAGATACAAAATATATGCCAAGATAACATATATGCATATGTATGCAAGATTATTTATATACAGTGAGTTTTTATATATAAGGAGATATATATATCTCCTTATATATAAACACACACACATATGTGTTTATATATATATATATCTCCTTATATCCTCACTTACCTCCTTGTTCTGCTTCATTCCATGGTTTACCATTACAATGGATGCTTTATGAATTCTCGTATTTTTCTTGCCTTTTGTTTTCCATTAAATCCATCTGGCATAAGTCCATTCAAGAGTAAATCCATATCCACATATCTTGTGACCATAGCTGAGATGTTCCAAGTGGTAGCTGAAAATACAGAGGGGCTATAGGGTTTACCTTAAACACATTACTGCACACCCCAAGTACAAACCCAGCATGTTTGGCAGTTTTATGATACTTCCACTCGATGACAATTGTTTCACACCTTCCCCTCCTTCTTTCAATTTTATGAATGGCTATCTTCATTTGAGTTCCCCTAAAGGCTGTGCCTGAGAAACAGGCTTACTTGAAGATAGTTTATTCGGGAAGTGATTCCAAGGATCCAGAGAGAGGACCTGAGTAGTGAAACAGGGAAAAGTGAGAAAGGCAAAGATGTAGGACTGAGTTGATTGCTCCTATGGGCAACAGAGGACCATTGTAATTTCTGAAGAGCCTGAGTGAGTGTAGCTCAGATTTCTCTGCTCAGGTAATGAAATGGTGAGCGTTGACTTATAGGCTGTCTCCCAAGGGTCAATGGTGGCTCTTGCACTAACTCCCCCACATCTCCAGGCTGTCCCAGGATGAGTGCCCAGCATATTCTGTGGGCATTCATGCAGCAGCTTCAGGAACATCCTGGGGCAGACACTGTCACATTGCTGTTGGGCTGAGTTGTTTTGAAGCCTTCCAGACTGGTCCCTGAGGATTTGAAATAAGGCAGAAAGGAAGTCCCCGGCACTTTCCATATCCATCATAGACCCTCCAATTCAGCTGAGTCTTTATCCAAAGCTACAAGCTTTGCCCAGACTCCAGGCAAGACAGCGAATGAAACGAGCCCTGGTCCCCTTATTCCAGCTGATCTTAAAGTCATAGCTGATACTCATTGTCTATTTCTACCACTCAGTCCCCATTTCCCTCATTCTCAGCCAGCACTGAGATGGTAGAAGTTGACTGCTTTATGCAGGGACCTTTGTCCCCTAAGAGGCCCACCTCTTGATGCCTTGCATTTAGCAGGTCATAGGTGCTGAACCACCCATTTACCATAGTTATTGGTAAAGAAAGCTCTGAAAGTCATTTGTGTAGATCTCCTGAGCCCTGACACAGATTTCCCTGCTTTCCTGGGCTAGGTGGCAGCCATCCAGCATGAGGAATATGAGGGCACTAGCCTTGAGTAGAAGGTAAGAGGTAAAAAAGTAAGTTGTTAGAAGCTCAACCTGATCAGATGTGTGTAAATACAGACAGAATCACGCGCTAAGACATGGCCAGCCACTCGGCATGCCCCCTGAAGCCTCTCTCCTCCATGCTTTCCCCATGGTACTCTTTGCTTTCTTCCCTACTGTTCTTTTAGGAGTAGGGCATCTTGGGAAGATTCATGTCCATCCAGTGAAGGCATGTACCTCTCTCCTTCAGGTCACTCTCTTCCCAGAGCTTTGTGATCCATCACATCCAAGTAGGTCATCCTTGGAGGGGTGGGTGAAGTCCAGGGGTATGGCCAGCAAGCATCCAGGCCACCTCTTTCCATGAGGAAACCCTGGTCTGTACTGGGAGCAGCCACAACACAGTAATGACAGTGTGCAGGCGGGGGCAGGGCGGGGTGCAGGCAGGACCCAGATGGGATACTGGCCTCTCTTGCAAAAGACGAAGGGAGGCAGCCAGGTCCCAGGAGCACATTGGTTCCACTTGCAAGCACCCAGTAGCCAGGGAAGAGCAATCGGATGGAGAAGTCCTAAATCAGGAGATGTTGGCCTGCAGCAGCAGGCCACCAGGGCTGACCTGTGGTCAGAATGCTGGGAGCCACAAATAAACTATGGATTTGAGAACATCCAGCATGGAGGAGCTGTGGCCTCGGTGGGAGCCACTGGAACAGGGCTGGCCCACCCCGGTTCCCACGTCCCCTGCTCCACCCCTCGGGTTTCCCGCCTAGCATGTCCTCCTGATCCAGCCTCCTCCTCTCATGTCTCATTCCTGTACTCTGTCTGCTGGCCCCATGTCACTGTCCTTCAGGGTGGCCTGAGCAGCTCCAGCAGGCCTGAGGTAGCAAGAGAGAGGGCTGGTGCTGGGCATGTGCCTCCTCCCACCAGCCATGGGCCCACCTGGGTGTGCTGGCTCTGGGCCACGCTCCCAGCCTGGCTGTGAGACTGGGGACAAGTCACTTGGCTTGTCTCTGCCTGTTTCCTCCTCCATAAGATGGGGATGCTGGACGGTGATGAAAAAACCACCCTCCTCCTAAGTTGTTGGTTGAGTGAAGCAATATGTGTACAGTCATTTAAGAGGTGCAGAGCTGATGTGTTTTGAATCATTTCGATTACTGTTCAGAGCAGTATAATTTGGTACCATTTTATAGATGAGGAAATTGAGGCTCCAGAATGAATCGGCATTCACTGAATGACATGCATGAAGCAGGCACCACAATTGGAAATCCAAACTCTGTGACTCTAGAGCCTAGGGTGTTTTTGGCCTCTCTAGGTACAGACAGGCAGGCAGGTGAACAGACAAAGAACACTCCCATCTCAACTGGGTGGGCCCTGGGCCCCCGCCAGAAGTGGGGATTCTGAGTGGTGCTGCTTCACTTTTACTTCTACTCCGCATCCTAGAAGCAGACCACAGTCTGGTGCCAAAATTCCTGCCACAGAATGAGAGACCCGACTCCAGACTAGATGGAGGCAGGAAGAGAGACCCAGGTGTCTTTTCCAGCCCCTGGCTCCCCCCATCCCCCATCTTGCAGGTAGGGCTTCCTGGCACCCCAGCCACCTGCTGAGAAGCCATGCCTCCCCCCGCCACCCTGCTGAGCAAGAGAGATGGGTCCCTGTGGGGCATACACTGAAGCAGGGGCTGCAATCCAGTGCCAGAGTCACCCCAAAGTCCTTCTCTCGGCCTTCCCATGGCTCTGTTCCTGGATGGAAACCAAGTGGGAAGACGGATGTTGTGCAGTCTGCGCCCCGTACAAAGGCTCCCGCCAACCGCATTCTCCGAGCTCTCCCAGGACCTGCTTCTCTTCTCAGTTTGCTTCTTGCAGCCCTGTGCCAAGCGTTCAATTAACTACCCTGCTTCTGCCCCCTCCCCAGCCAAATGGGTACCAGATGCACCATGGAGACCTTGGATAAAGTGGGGAAGAAAAACTTTACTCAGGCAAATCAGCAGAGAAAACACAATTAGGCAAAGCAAACAGAGCCGAGGAGGCTGGTAAGAAAGCCAAGCGCCCGGGAGCCCACCTGCAACACATTTCCAGGAGCCCCTCAAAAACCATCCTTTACTAATGGGGGCCATATGGAAGCCCCCACTCAGCAAGGGGGGCTCTGAGCATAGCAAATCAAGACAGCCTCCCATGCCAGGGGCTGGGGAAGTGAGAAGAGGGGAGTTTGCTTGTGTTCTACCCTGGAGTCTCCAGGAAGGATGTAGGTAGGGCCTGTGGCTGCTGCAAAAACATGAGAACTCAGTGCCAAGAAGCCACCAGAAAATTGGCCCAGCTCCTTCCTTATCTTGCAATCTAGACCTCCAGCCAGAGCCAGGAGTTGCAATCCCTGGAAGAGGGAGGGGTCGAGGCCGAGTTTGCAATAACTGCTTCTTTGGGAGGCCTGCTCAAATCACTGAGCTGCAAATAGCAGCTGGATCTCTGGGGAGCAGGGTGAGGGCTCCTTGCTGGCCAGCTCCAAGCAGCAGGCAACCCCAGGGGAGCTTCTGCCAACAGCTGACACCCAGAGCCCTAGGTAGTGTGGTCCTGCCGGTCCCCGGGAATGGCCGCTGAATGCGGGGCTCACTCATCGTCCAGCAACATCACAGATACTGAAGCATGATTTGAGGAGTTGCCTCTTACCTCCCGGAGCAGTACAGAGCAGGGAGGTAGGGGCTGAAGCACGGCCTCTGGCATCCAACAGACAGAAGCTCGAATCCCAGTTCTGCCACTTATGAGAAGCTCTGCAATGTTGAGAAAGTACCGAACCTCTCTGGGCTTGTCTTCTCATTTGTCAGCTGGAGATGCACGCTGAGGTTGCCGGGAAAATTAAGTGAGCCAGGTGCACATAGCTGGCATGTGGCTGGAACTTAATAAATGGCTGTGGCTTTGTGCTGAGCGTATCAGAAGGCCCTAAAAAGCCCGGGAAATCAGGAGGTGGGGGAGAGAGGCGTGAACATGCAGAATATATAGGGAGCGGGTCGGTGCAAGGACATGAAGGAGCCACTGTTGAAGGGCACACAGCAAGGGGCTGGTGGAACTACGTCATGAGCCCTGCCAGCTTCTTAGCAGGGGAACGGTTCTATTTTTCAAAAGCAAACCAGCCCAAAGGAGGCGCCAACTGTACTGTGTCTACGTGGTGGGAATGAGCACCCAGCTGTTTCTTTTTCCCCCCGAAGCCTTGCATGGTACCTGAGCTGGCGCTCCACTCCTTTCCTGAGCCTTCCAGCCCCGAAGAGGGCTGCCTTGACTCTCTCCTGTCCCCCTGCTCTCTGGGGCAGAAGTAATGCCAGAGGGAAGTGCTGGATTCCACCTGGTAAGGAAGGGGTCCCGGGATCTTGCAGCAGATCACCTGCGTCATGGCTCAGTCCCAGGAGCTGGTCTTGACAGCCCAGAGGTCTGGCTGACCTTGTGGTTGGGCCAGACAGAAGTTCCAGCCTCTGTGCACAGGTGTGATGCCCCACAGCCCTTGGCGGGGGGGGGGGGGCTGACATCTTCTGGGAACCCTTCCTCAGAGTTGGCCAGAGATGTGGACCTCAAGCATTTGCAGGGGGAGCTGGAGGGAGGAGCCACATGGCTGTAAAGTGGGATCTTCTATTTTGAGATTTAATTTGACAGCATAGCATGAACTTCAATCTAGAAATACAGCTTATCATGCGTCCTATGCATCTGTGTGGTCCTATGGTGGTGCAAAGGAATGAATGGGTTGGCTACATCAGTGGCCCAAAAAACACTAGGAGAAGAGTCCATCCAAACTGGCAGCCAGGGACCGGCCCCCGGATGACAGGAAGGCCGCAGGGAGTCCAGCCTTTGTCCTCTGTGTCCTAGGACGCCACCACTGGTATTGTGCTGCGTGGCACGTGAGCAGGGGCCCTTCCCCCACTGAGAAGGCTCGGGGTGGTGGAGAGTACAAGCTTTGGAATCAGCCGACTGTTTGAATTTGAAGTGAGCATCTTTGTGTGGTCTCGTGAACTTGGGACTTAATCTCCTTGGCTTTAGCTCCCTGCAGTGCTCAACTACTAGGGTTTCCGTGAGGATTAAGTAGCATCAAGTATATACCAGGTCTGGTTCAGGGGGAACAAATTCCCTTTCCCTATGGTTTGGGTTCACAGCCCAAGTTTGCGGGGTCTGGCCAGTCTTACTGCACCCAAGCCCCTCCTGTGCTGCAACACTACCCCTGACAGCCCCTGGGCGCTGGACCCCACACACCACCCTCCCTTCTGCCTGGAGTTGCCTCTCTCCAGCTCCTCAGTACCCACAGCAATGGGCTGCTCGACCTGCACTCCAGTGGACAGCCTGATGGCATCTCCACTCTTCCACCCATCCTGAATCACCCAAAAGCAGCTACTCAGGAGTTAGGAACAAAGGATCTTCTGAGCAGCAGCAAAAAGGTCAGAGCATAATCTGTGAGAAACTGGACAGGATAGCTAGCATGTCCAGTTGGTAGGAAGCCTAGAGCATCACAGAGCTCTGAGACCCAGGCTGGACTTCAGATCTATCCGAAGGTGCTTTGGTTCAATGAGAGAGAAAAACCAGTAGGATAAATTTTTGCAAGGAAATGCAAGTTGGCTTTTCTGAAGAGACATAACCCTAAGGCTCTGTCTGACTTGTTTTCTATTTGTGCACATCTATCTCTGAAGCCAAAGGAATGGACAAAGGGCAGGATCAGAATCAGAAGAGTCTCAGGTCTTATAACACCTCAGCCCTTACACCTGTGTCACTCACCCTAAACTGGTCAAGCATAGTCATATTTGTATTTTAACCTTGCACATCCTTCCAAAACCTTAAGGTATTCCAGCGCTCAAAGCAGAATTTTACCAAACCTCTTGTAAAGCCTGTTAACTGTTTCGAAGCAAAAACTGCGGAAGGAGCAAGCCTGTTTTATCCAGGATTGTGTCTCCAGCATCTGCCCCAATGCCTGGCACCTAGCAGGTGCTCAGTGAATGATTGTGAGACTGAACTCCTCTGATCTGCCGTGGATCTGTGAGTCTGACACTTCTCAGAAGACAGAATTTGAAGGTAGACTTTAAAAAAAAAAAAAGATTTTATTTATTTAAGCAGAGGGAGTGGCAGGCAGAGGGAGAAGCCGGGAGCCTGACACAGGGCTCAACCCCAGGACCCTGGGATCATGACCTGAGCTGAAGGCAGATGCTTAACCAACTGAGCCACCTACCCACCCCAAAGGTAGACATTTTAAACTCGGTTCCACATCACTTCAAACCCAGAGTGACAGAGTTGTGGACAGGAAGGTACATAAAATCAGGCAATTAATAAAATGCAAAAAAAAAAATTTAATAAAATGCAAGGAATGGGGAGGAGATCTCAGCTACTAGACTTGTTTAGATCATTTGTCTACTTGTTTAGATAAGGACAACTGCTTAAAAGATTAAAAACAAAACAAAACAAAACAAAAAACCCAAGAGAAATACTCATGCCTCAGACAATGGGTTTTCTATTCTTTACAGGCATGAAAAAGAAAAGAAAAAAGAAAAGAAAAGAAAAAAGAAAAAAGAAAAGAAAAGAAAGAAAAGAGAAAAAGAAAGAGAGTGACCTCAAATTTTGGAATCTCCAGTAAAATTACTTTTCAACCCAGCTGATCCCAGCCAGCCTATCCCAGCCATTCCAGTCCAGCTGCTAACAGCAAAGAACAGCTGCCTGCCACTTCAGTACCACTCAGGCTGCTACCCAGGAGACACCAGGCAGGGCAGGATTTCAGACACTCCCAGACCACTGGTGAGTTGGTCCCTGCTCCTGTGCTAGAAAAATCTGAGCTGGGAAGCCAGAAGTGCCGCCTCTCCTCCTGCCGCCAGCACGCAGACTGCTGCCCAATTGGCCCTTCACTGTGGTTTCTGATCTGGGCTTTAATTCTCTGAACACAAGCGAGCTGAGTTTGCTGTATCTTACTGAGAGTTACCTGCAGTGGGACACGTCTGACAACACGCGTGGGAGCAGCATGCCTTAGGAGGAAATACTCCTCCACTGAGACTGGGAGGTGGAACGTCTTTGTTCTTGAAAGCTACAAAATAATACCACCCAAAACTGGCAGGGGGAGGCAGAGGGCATGTGATGAGGGAAGAACCTTCAAGCAACAAAACCAAGACATGAAAAATACCATGTCTCAGTAAGGAACTCTAGGAGCAACGTCCCTATCAAATCCCAGGACTGGCGGATCGTTGGCACAGTAAGCAGCTGCCACCAAGGGAACACGGGACTAACGTGACTGTGAGCTCACATATACTGGACATACCAACTCTTCCTAACAACTACAGCAGAAACTAATGCTAATTTTAACCTCTAAGAAGTGAGTGAACATGGATACCTAACAGGATTTCAGTAACCAGTAATTCACAGGTACGAAGAAGCACTTTCTAACATAAATAAGATGTTCTCTTAATTATGTTTTTCCACATATCATCTCAGAAAAACTTATGTTTTAAAATCCAGATCTCCTCATAAATAAATAAATAAATAAATAAATAAATAAATAAATAAATAAAATCTTTAAAAAAAAAATCCAGATCTCTTGTTTCTCCCTAAATATCCACAGATAACTTGTGGCTTCAGTCTTGAGAGTTCTGGGTAATATCCACTGACTCCTTTAGCCTGTTTTTTCTGCTCCCATGAAATGTAGGTAGCATTCCACCCCCCACCCCCACGCCTCCACAAAACAACAAAACAAAACCAAAAAGGGCACCTGGGTGGCTCAGTCAGTTAAGTGTCTGCCTTCAGCTCAGGTCATGATCCTGGGGGTCCTGAGATCAAGCCCCACCTTGGGCTCCTTGCTGTGTGGGGAGCCAGCTTCTTCCTTTGCCTCTACCTCTCTCTCTGTCTCTGTCTGTCATGAATAAATATAAAATCTTAAAAAACAAAAACAAAAACCCAATGACTCAGTAATGGGTCCCCAACCAACTCCAGTCAGTTGTGCAACAGCTTGTCCCCTTCCCGATCAGGAGTGTCACCTGCCTCCACTCCCTGGCTTCTGCTGCACTATGCAGCTTAGCTGTGGTAGCCCAGCCACGCTCTCAAACATGATTTTCTTGCTTGCCCCACTGCCCCCTTCTGTATTTGGTAGAGAAACTAGCAGTAGAAGGGCTGCGGCCAAAAGGTAAATCTTTGGTAGGGAAGGGACAGGAAGGGAAGGAGATGACTAATGGGACAAAGACCTGAATAATTCCAGGTCCTTCCTTCTCCAGTCTCCTCTCTTGTCTTCTCTGGTGTCCAGTTCATCTTCTGAGGAAAGCTTCCTTGGAAACTGGCCACCAGCCATTCCCACAATAGACAGTCTGTTCTCAGAGGGGTTAATCTCTTTCTATAGCATGTGTGTGTGGGCGTGCATGCAAAGACATACACACAATGCACACTCCTAGAGAAGCATTCTGATTGACCTGGCCTAGTGCTATAGTCTGCATGTTTGGGTTCCCATCTCCCTAATTCTTATGTTAAAATCCCAACCCTCCTCAAATGGTGGTATTACTAGATGGGGACTTTGGGAGGTGGTTAGATCATGAGGGAGGAGACCTCATGAATGGGACTGGTGTCTTATCAAAGAGGATCCAGAGAGATCCCCAGCTCCTTCCACCATGTGAAGACACAACAAGTAACAAGTCTGTGGCCTGGGAGAGGGCTCTTACTTGACCATGCTGGCACCCTGATGTCACACTTTTGCTCTGCAGAACTGTCAGAAATAAATTTCTATTGCTTCTAAGCCATAGTATTTTTTATTTATTGTTTTTATTTTTTAATTAATTTATTTATTGTTTTTATTTTATTTTATTTCATTTTATTTATTGTTTCTAAGCCATAGTATTTTGTTATAGCAGCCCAAACAGACTAGACACTCAGTAACCAAGATACACAGGTTTTGTGCCTATTTCCATGACTATTGGGTATTATGATTGAAGGTACCAATAATGAAGGTACCAATGAAAGGATATAGATGGAGTGGAAGATAAGTTCCTCCAAAGAAAAGGAGAGTGCTGCTCCAAAACGAGAGGAAGAGTGATTACAAGTACACACACACACACACACACACAAGTGGTATCTACTATACCCTCCTTGACTGCAATCTATACCTTTCTCAAAATATCTGCTTAAGATTACTGTGGCTCAAAGTGTCCCTTAGGCATCCTTCCTGTGACTATTTTTCCTACACTTCCAGGTGACATTCTCATCACAGTGTTCCAGAGTTCAAGAGAAGAATGTTTTTAAATCTTCTGTTATTCCTTTAATGTGCACATGTAGACACACACACACATACAGAAACAATTGTATTTTCAAGTTTTATTATAACCACCCCCCCCCAAATATTATGACTGGTTTATACAATCAAAGTTCATTTAGGTTTCCCTAAATATTTTCCACTGTATTTGCTCTTTATTCTTTCTTCAATCTTACACTTTCCATCTGGGATCACTATCTTCCTGCCTAAAGTATATGCTTTAGAATTTTCTTTATTGTGAGTCTACCAGTGATTAAAATTTCTCTGTCTTTTTGTTTTGGTCCTAGACTTTATATTTGTAAATTTAATTTCTTCTTACTCTTACAGACTATATTGGATAGATATAGAATTCTATGTTGATTGAATTTTGTTTTTTCAACATGTTGACCTCATTATTTTAGTGGTCACTAGCTCACATGTGATTGTTGAGAAGTCAGCTGTTACTCTAATAGCTGTTCCTTTGATGATTATCTTTCTTTCCTAACTGTTTTGTGATTTTACCCTTTGGTTTGGTAAAGGAGTGGATTTCTTTCTGTGTGTACAGTTCGGCATATTATGTGGTTTTAGTTCTAGAAAATTATCAGCAAAGAAGGAGAAGAAGAAGATCAGCAATTGTCTCTTTAAATTTGCATCTATTCCATTCTCTCCTCTTCTTCTAGAACTCTTTTTAAGCTTATTTTTAGTCTTCTTACTCTATCGCTTGTGTCTCATTCTCTCCTGTATTTTCCTTCTCTCTAGTTAATTAGTTTTTTGGTCTTTCTGTGCAATAGTTGAGATAATTTCTTTTGATCTATTTTCCAATTTACTAATTCTCTCTTCAATCTAGTCTAATGTGCTAATAATCCCATTCATTGAATTCTTAATTTAAATTATATCATTTTTAGTTCTAGAAATTCTATTTAGGCTCCTTTAAATATCTTCTATATCACTTATACTTTCCTATTTTCTGCTGATTGAATTGACTTTAATAAGAGTTTTATAGTCTGTGTTTAACAATTCTAATCTTTTAAAATCTGTTTATGTTATGTTTCACTCAAGGTTCTTATTTCCTTGTATGTTTGGTTACCCTTGATTGCATGCTGGCCACTATGATTAAAAATACGATGTTTTTAGAGGTAATTCAAAGCTAACTAAGATGAAATTATCTTCCCCCCAAGGATTTTTGTTTCATTTGCTCATCATGAGTCTAGGACCACCTTAATACAAATTCAGGCCTGGAAGTTGTTTTGAACCACCCAAATTATGTTAACTCAGGCTACAAAGCTGAAACAGAGTGGGGGGGGGTGGGGAGAAAGAGAGAAAAAGAAGATTAAGAAGAGGAAGAGGATAAATGAATGAAAAGAAATTGAATAAAGAAGGAATTACTTTCAGTTCACCCTTACTTTGCAGATGAAGCCAATCGGGATACCAGCTTAATATGTATATGGAACAATTGTCATCAAACTCACATCCTGAGCTTTAAATCCTTGGCTTTAACCTCTGTTCCCATCACATGAGGCCATCACAACTATAACTCAGTTATCATCTGTTTCTTATGGATCAGCAAAAGTCCTCAGAGTGGAAGTTGAGTTGAGTGAGCAACCTATCTCTTCCAAGATTTTGCCTTGGTAATTCTTCCCTCTCTCGTTGGCTCTTTAGTGCTTTAAAATTGTAACTTTTATATTTCATCTGTAGTTTTGATTTTCCCCAGCAGAAAAGCTGATCTAAATTTCCTAACTCAGCATTTCAGGAGTTATTCTGTTTTATGTTAATAAAAAATGTCAAAGCAGAAAGTAAGGGAAAAAAATAAAAATAATCTGAAACACCACTGTCAGAGATGTCTAATTATTAAAATTAAAGTTACAGTAAAAACCTTTTCAGAATTCTATGCATACATTCACACATACATTATTCTCTATAAACCTGTATTACTTGATAGTCTGTTACTTCTGCCCAACATGATCATTTTTCATGTTAATACAGATATCATCATTGATAATGTTTGTACAGTAATACTATCTAGCACTTACTGAGTATTTACCACGGGCATGGACTTTCAATGTAATTAACTCATTTAATCTTTGGGACAACTTTCTGAAATAGATTTTATAAATTTTGAAGCTATTTTAGAGGTTTTAAGACATCTTCTGGATTCGTAAATGTCGGCAAAGAGATACTCAATAAAATGTGTGATAAAAAATCACACACGTACTGTGATAAAATCACACACGTAGTGGTAGGGTCGGATGTGAACTGAGACAGACTGACCCCAAAGCCTAGGCTTATAGGGGTTCTACAGTGCAGAGTATTCCACTGTATTCCACTGAATGTGTTAAATCAAGCCACATATTCATGGATAATTAAGTTATTCAGTTTGTTTTGCTATTATATAAAAAATAAGTTTCAAAAAAATCCTTGCCATACATCTTTATGTACTTATTTACCTATGCTCTCAGAATGAATTCCTACAGAGAATCGCCATGCTAAGAGGATACATATTTCCAATCTTAGAGTTTGGTACATAGTGCCAGACTACCCTTCTGAAAGTTTTACCAATTCATAGTCCCTCTATCACATCAGTTTATAAAAGTGGCAGTCCATTGGCAACCTTTTTGTCAATATTTTCCTCCTTTGATGCTCTGAGCATGATTACCCGTGTTCTTTTGCAAACTGTGCTACTGAACTGTTACTGTCTGCTGAGCTATCTATATTCTCATTTGATGCATTTCTTCCATTCAGCCTTGGCTTTGTTTGCTTTTCCCCCCTTTTCATTAGTTTGTCCCGTGCAAAGTTCAGCTTTCTGATCACATTTTCTTTCATAACAGAAAGCTGTCTTCAGGGTGTGGGATCATTCAGAGTCTCCTAAACCACATTGTCTGATGAGGATGCAGTTACCTGAGTGACTAAGATATTAATTTCAGGGCTGCAATTCTTTTCTCTCTTGATGCTCCAGAATTGGCTCACTTTCTCTCTCCTTTTTTAAAAAAAATTTATTTATTTATTCATGAGAGACACACAAAGAGAGGCAGAGACACAGGCAGAGGGAGAAGCAGGGTCCCCTTAGGGAGCCTGAGGTGGGACTTGATCTCAGGACCCCAGGATCACGACCTAAGCTGAAGGCAGACACTCAACCGCTGAGCCACCCAGGTGCCCCTCCTCTCTCCTTTCCAGTCAAAGACAATGAGTGACTGGTGGTATCCCAGCAGTTTTTCCCAAGCCCATAAAATCTTCTATTAACAGTGTGCAAGCTTTAGAGAACACACATTGAACCTTGTTATACTACTTAAGGGGACTCCCATGGCCCGTCTAAGAGCTGTGTTGCGGTCCCAGAACTTCAGTCTAGCCTTTGAAATAGAATTTTCAAGGTAACCTTCCATCGTCCCACCCTTCTTCTCTTTCTTGTTTCCTTCCTCACACATTTCTTTATCATTTCTTGAAGACCACAAAGACAGCACACATTCAAAAGAATAATTCTTAAAATCCCACTTCTCTCTTTCTTCTTCTATTCTCAAATATTCTGTATGCTTTCCCATTGTATTTCTCTTCCAAATTTCCTCCCTACAGCTTGCCTGTTATTCCAAACCTGTAACTCCAAAGTTCAAAGAGGACCTCTAAAAATGGCAGACTTCCTGGGATGGCAAAGGAGAGGGAAAAATTGAGGAAAGGAAACAGAAAAAGGAGATTCCCTCTTCTAAAGGAAATGGAAACACTAGAAAATGCAAAAATTTTAAGCTAAAAATTTGTGTCCTGTCAGAAACACAATGCAGTGTGTTTTAATATGGGTCCAAGTATTTTTTTGATCCTTTCTTCTGTATGCTAATGGACAGAGGAGTAATGTGCAGATGAACCCTCCTGCTGGGATGGGGGTGTCCAGGGACAAGGAAGTGAGCAGGTGTGACTTCCTGCCTTAGGGAAGACCAGAGATTTAGGGCAGCCCTCACACTTGCTGTCACTGATATTACTCTGATCTAATGCCACAGAACCAAAAAACATTAAAGATGAGAGAAAGGAGTCTTATAAGTTCCTAAGCTTCTCATGTTCTAAACTATGTTCTTTGGGAGACTAGGCCATATTTAGACATCTGGTGAGGGACAGGGAGGGAGGAAAATAAGCTATAAGCTAAACAATGAAACAATATTCCTTACTGCCAAGTCATTCTGACACTTTTATATGGTAATATTAATTACATAACTCTATGAGGAAGATACAAAATGTGGCTTTAATGTTTTCTTTACTTTATTTGACCGCAGGACTCTTCTTCTGGAAGCCCTACTTCTTTACAACAAAATTTGGCTAAGAGTGGATAGATTTGTATTTTTGTCTTCATTTTTATGGATGAAGTGTTTTATAGCTCCACATGCTTCATTTGGTAACAATGCACAGAGGGATTGTGTGTGTGGGGGTACTGTACAATAGGATGCAAGGCATTTCTTTATGTTTAAGATGCTGTAAAGCATAAGAGATTTTAATTTTTCTAAGTGCCCTTTAAGTTGATTTTAAAAAAATATATGCAAATCATAGAAAATTTATAAAATATAAGTGAGCATTAAGAAAATACTGAAAATGGGGGTGCCTGTTTCAGTCAGTTAAGCATCCTACTCTTGGTTTCAGCTCAGGTCATGATCTCAGGGTTGTGAGACTGACCTCCACTTGGGGCTCTACTCAGTGGGGAATCTGCTTGAAGATTCTCTCCCTCTGCTCCTCCCCCCACGAATGCATGCACTTTCTCTTGCTCTTCCTTAAAAATAAATAAATCTTTAAAAAAAAAAAAGATACTGAAAATTGTATCAAGAAGAGACTGCAGGATACTGAGTTATCCAGAAAGAATTCTCTTAATGTATTGTGTGTTTTTTCCTGTATTTGTATGTAATACAATGTAGGCATGTCAATGTGCATACATAGCTTTTAAGAAAGTTAGTGTTATAACCTGTATGGCATGTTGCATCTTTTCTATTTGCAGTATGTTGATGAAGTTATTAAAATTTTTTTTCAAAACTTTATTTTTAAGGGCTATTCCTCCATTTATATGGCTGAACCAAATTTATTAAACTTTTTCCATTTCACTAACCATCTAGGCTATGTCTAATCTCTCACTGTTTTAATAACACCATATTGGGGGAACTTGGGTAGTAGATCAGTAGATTAAAGATTCAACTCTTGGGATCCCTGGGTGGCGCAGCGGTTTAGCGCCTGCCTTTGACCCAGGGCGCGATCCTGGAGACCCGGGATCGAATCCCACGTCAGGCTCCCGGTGCATGGAGCCTGCTTCTCTCTCTGCCTGTGTCTCTGCCTCTCTCTCTCTGTGTCTATCATGAATAAATAAATAAAATCTTTAAAAAAAAAAAAAAAAAAAAAAAAAGATTCAACTCTTGATTTCAGCCCACATCATGATCTCAGGGTTGTGAAATTGAGCCCCATGGTGGGCTTTGTGCTCAGTTCAGAGTCAGCTTGAGATGCTCTCTCTCTCTCTCTCTCCCTCTGCCCCTCCCCCCATGTGTGTGAATGCACGTGAGCTCTCTCTCTCTAAAAATAAAGAAATAAAATCTTTTTTAAAATAAATAAACAACATCATGGTGAACATCTTATATATAAATCTTTGATTTCACCTCTGCTTAATTTTTTCAGGATAAATACCCAAAACTGTAATTGCTATGTTAAAGAGCAAAACAATATATATATTTACATATTATATTAAATATATTACATGTAAATATAATATTTACATATTATATATTTATTTACATAATACACACCACTTTAGAGAAAGATATATAATATTTATTGCATGGTTGCTTGGATCTCATTTTGTCTTAGGACATAAAGGATGCTCCCATCTATTTTAATAGCTGCTTGGCATTCCACTGTATAAAATGTACTACAAGTTTTAAACCAATTGTCTATTGATGGACATTTGCATTTTTACAAAAGAAAAACAAAAAAGAAGGAATAAAAGCATAGCATTTCACATGTGTGCAAAAATATCTAGGCCATGTTCCTAGAAATAGAATTGTTGCTTTGAAAGGTGAGTGGAGTCAACAACTTTGCCAGATATTAACAAAATTCCATGCAGATTGTGCTGTTTTATATTCAGAACAACAATAGTATGAGAGGGCCTCTTTTCCCCGTTTATCTTAAGTGCAGGCTTTGTTAAAAACAGAATGCTCTGGCATTCTGTGTTGGTAAATTATTAATAATCAGCCTTCTGGGAAGAAAATAAACTTAGGTTTAGCTCTTTCTCTTTCTCTCTCCATTCATTCACTCATTCATTTTAAGTAGGGTCCACACCCACTTGGGGCTTTAATAGGTGCCTGAAATCAAGAGTTGCATGTTGTACTACTGACTTCCCTTGTACTTTTTTTTCAAGTTTTCATTTACATTTTATTTATTTTTTATTGAAGTTCGATTTGCCAACATATAACACCCCGTGCTCATCCCATCAAGTGCCCTCCTCACTGCCCTTCACCAGGTCACACCATCCCCCCACCCACCTCTCCTTCCACTATCCTTAGTTAGGAGTCTCTCATGGTTTGTCTCCCTGTCTAATTTTTCCCACGCATTTTCTCTCCTTTCCCTTATAATTCCTTTCATTATTTCTTATATCCCCCGTATGAGTGAAATCATATGATTGTCCTTCTCTGATTGACTTACTTCACTTCCTTCTACTTTAAAGATGTCCTTAGAGTTTATTCTTGAGAAATCTACTGTCACATTTAGCTTTATTTCTCCAGAAGATGTAATGTATTACTTTTACGCTTTCTAATCTTCATTTATTCCTTCTCCAATGTTCTTTCTTTATGTAAATTCAAGTTTCTTACCTATACCATTTTCCTTCTCTCTGAAGAATTTATTTTAAAATTTCTTACAAGGTGGATCCACTGCCAACAAACTCCCTCAATTTTTGTCTGAGAAAGTCTTTATTTCTTGTCTTTTGAAGACACTTTCACAGCACACAGAATTCTAAATTGGTATGTTGTTTTGTTTTGTTTTCTCTCTCAACACTTTAAATATTTCACTCCACTCTCTTGTTTGTGTGGCTTCTAAGGATAAGGTGTGTGCAATTCTTATCTTTATTCCTCTTTAGGTAAGGGTTTTCCTCCCCATATTTCTTTCAAGTTTTTTCTTAGTTTTTAAAAATTCTTCAGTTTGAATATAATATGCATAGGTAAAGTTTTTCATTTTTATATGTTTTTGTTTTTTGTTTTTGCATTTATCCTCTTTGGTGTTCTCTGAGTTTTGGATCTGTGGCTTGGTGTCTGACACTGATTTGGAAGACATTCTCAGTCATTATCACTTCAAATACTGCTTTTCCCTTTTTCTTCTCTTTTTTAATTATCCCACAGTGCTTGGGTACTCTATTCCATTTTTTTATGGTCCTCTTTTTACCTTGGTTTTTCAGTTTTAAAGTTTCTATCCACATATCCTCAAGTTCAGAGATTCTTTGTTCAGCTGTGTCCAGTCTACTAATGAGCCCATAAAAGGCATTCTTCATTTCTGTTACAGTGGTTTTAAATTCCAGCATTTCTTTTTGATTCTTTCTTAGCATTTCTGTCTTGCTGCTTATATACCCCTCTGTTCTTGCATGCTATTTTTTCCATTAGATTTTTAGCATATTAATCATACTTGTTTTAAATTTCCAGTCTGATAATTCCAGCATCTCTGTCATGTCAGTCTGATTCTAATGCTTATGTTGCCTCTTCAAACAATGTTTTGCTTTTTATATGCCTTGTAACTTTTTGGTGAAAGTCTCACCTGCTGTATTGGGTAAAAGAAACTCTGGGAAATAGGCCTTTAGTCATGTGGTGTAGTGCATGAGCAAAGAAGAAGCATTCTGTTCTATATTTAAATCTCAGTCTTCTAGTGAAGACTGTGCCTCTGAACTGTGAACTTCACAAGGGCGTCTCAATGTTTTCCCTTCTTACGTGGGACATGAGGGCTAGAAGGGGCTGGAGTTGGGTATTTTGTGTCTCCTAAGTTGCCTAAGCTCTAGGGAAACCTCAAAAGATGAAACTCCAATAAAACAGTTTTTTTCCTAAGTGCAAGCCTTGTGAGGAACAGAATGGGATATTTCAGAAAGGTAACTTCCCCCTTCCCCATACCATAGAAGCATGAGGGGATTTTTCTCCAATATTCATCATGAGAACCTGGTGGGGTCCCTGCTGGCAAAATCCAACTGAAGTGTGGAGGGTCCTCTCTGACTAATCTCCCTGGAGTTTTTAACTCTCTTATTTGTCTACATTGAGCCTCCAGCAATTTGTCATTTACAGTTTAGGTTTTCTACCTGGTAATGGTTCTCCAGAGCATTTTGCTCACAGGTATCTTCTCCTGGAGAGTGTGACTCTTTGAAACTGGTTGTCTGTCTCTCCAATGTAGGGGGACACTGGTTTTGCCCTATGACCTCACCTCTCTGACAGATCTAAGAGGAATCATTGATTTTTCAATTTGTTCAGCTTTTTACTTGTTAGGATGGATCAACAAGTTCCAAATTCCTTACCTACCAAACCAGAAGCCTGGGTACTATTTAAGATTTTCCCTTTGTCACTGATTTTCAGCAATTTGATTATTATGTGCTTCAGTGTTTTTTGTTTTTTTTGTTTTTTTTGCTGTGTTTCTTCTGTTTGAGGTTCAGTGCGTTTCTTGGATCTATGGGTTTCATATTTTGTCAAAACTTGAAAAAACTTTGGCTGTTTCTTCAAATATTCTTTTCTGCTGCCTTCCATTTCTTCTTCTGAGATTGCAACTGCACGTTATCTTTGACTGATTAATATTGCCACATAGCCCACAGATATTCTGTTCATATTTTTCAAAATTATTTCTGTTTCATTTTGGATAAATTTTTCTGTATTTGGATTTATATTCTACAACTCCCAAGTCTACCGATCTTTCCTTCTGCAGTGTCTACCCTGCTCTAAATGCCACTCAGTGTACTTTTTCATTTCATATATTATATTTTTCATCATCGTAAGTCCCATTTAATTCTTCTTTATTTCTTTCATTTCCCTCTTCATTATGTCCAGATTTTTCTTTAATTACTTGAATAAACAGAACATATTTATAATAGCTATTTTAACATCTTGCTAATTTAATTATCCCTATCACTTGGGGTTTATTTTTAGTGACTTTTCTCCCAGTTTGGATTGCATTGTCCTGGTTTTTTATATGTATAGTAATTTTTATTGGTTGCCCTGACATTGTTAATTAATTAATTAATTTATTTATTTGAGAGACAGACAGAGAGAGAGATTGAGATCATGAGCAGGGGAGAAGAGCAGAGGGAGAAGCAAACTCCCCGCTGAGCAGGAAGCCTGATGCAGGACTCCATTCCAGGACCCTGGGGATCATGACATCAGCCAAAGGCAGATGCTGAACCCATTGAGCCACCCAGGCATCCCCTGACATTGTCAGTTTAACACTGTTGAGTACTCAGTGTTGTTGTATTCCTGTAAGTAGTGAGTTTAACATTTTCTGGCAGGTAGGTGAGTTACTTTCACATTAAATTTGACTCCTTTGAAATATTTTTTAAAAGTTCTGTATAAAAGGAGCCCTTATTCCCTACTTCTAAGACTTGCCCTTCTGAGGGCTCTACTGGGAATATTCTTCAATTCAACAGTGTCTCTTTACTGTGGCTGCACATTAGTCAAATATCCCCAGTGCTCTGTGAGCTCTGGGAATTGTTTATTTTATAGTTTTCCTGTAATTTTTTTACTTTGGAAGTTGGTCTTGTCTAACTTTGTGGGATGTTTTTTACTTCTGTATTCATTATGCTCATGTTGCCCCTCAGTTCCTTGAACAAAGAGAGTACACTCAGATCGGTAACGACCAGACTCAAAAGACCCCTGTGAGTGCTTCTACAGCAGTTAATCCTTCATGGCCAGAAGGAGAAACAGTTCTATTTATGTTTATCAGGGATGGAGGGAGATGCAGAAATGTGGTACCATGTACATTTCCCAAAGGCTGAAGGGACCAAAAGTTGTTTTTGAAAAATGTTATCCAAAATATTTATGTCTTAAAGACTTAGACCCTATTATCAATAATAAGCCATTTGGGACTATATCTAAATTGCCATATAGCCAACATCAACTCTGGCCTTTGTTGTACATAAAGCAGGGAACATATGGTGAAGGGTATTAGTACTTGAGGATAATAAGTGACCCAGCTTTTTAAATTTATGTAAAATCTATTGTGTACTCTATGCTATGCCTTTGTGAATATGGCTAAGACTAACTTTTCTAATGCAGTTGTGTAAATTCCTGCCACTCCTTGACACTGAACATAACAATAGTGCCCATTCCCTTTCCTTGCCACCTATCACTTTGAATAGGAATATTCACTGGGGATATATTATTACAAAGACATCTGACTATATCTCCAAATGTTTCCTGGGTTATCTAACCCTTCTTATGTCAACCCAACCCCTTACTCTTCTCTGACCTGTAAACAGCTCTGGGTCGAACATATCAGGATTTTGGAAAGAGAATCCATTGCCAGAGACCTCAGCAGCAATTCTTAAAGCTATTTTGTCCAATAAATGGCCCAGAGCTGAATTCTGATAGCATATCCAGTCCTGATGTCCTTTCTGCTGAAAAGAGAAAAATTGGGAAAATAGTATTTTCTGAGATGAAATAGTGGAAAGGAAATAGATTATACATAATCACTTTAAATGTTGGTATCAGCAGAGCTGGAAAAATCCCCTGGCTAAATCCCATGGTGAAAATCCCCTAATTTTGAGGGGATTAAATCAACTGAATAATTTTGGATGGGCAGATAATAGAAGTAAGCATACTGACAGTTAAACTACTCTAGGGAAGGAAACTTAATTTTTAAGTCTCTGGTAATAATTGCAAGTAGAATTTGGTATTTTTTAAGCTATACAACTGGGACTGTTTCTTCTGATACAATTTACATTTCTATAATCTCTGCATGCCAGGAGTGTTAACATTTTATTCAAATACAAATTCATAGTTTAACTATTACTGGCTAGAGACCATTAGATATTAATCTCCCCATTTACCTTATCAAAAAAGGACCCAGGCATGATCTGGTTGATATAATAATCCCTATAAAAGATTTTCCTTTCCCATTTTCAACACAGTGGCAGAGCTCCGAGAATGGCATTAATGTGTTTAGCAAAGGATCGTGAACTGTGGGGTCAGTTTCAAGCCATGAGAAGCACAAAACTTTCTCATGTCTTTTGCTTACAACTTTCTGCCTGGTTGGCATTAATTGCAGAGATATAAAATAAAGTTGGCAGAAGATACAGGCAGGAAGGGGAAACAAAAGGCATCTCATTGAGCACATTACTAAAGCTTGTCCCTTAGCAACTGCTAGCTAGGCCCTCAAACACGCAGAAAAAGCTGTGACAAGGCAGTGGGAGCTCCCCTGGGGCAGAGATTTGTGCTCCAATTTACCCCTGTTCTCAGTGCTTAGTGTACTGCTGGACAGAGCACAGGCTCAGCACATGTGATACATGATCAGTGGTGACATCCTGAGGAGCCCCTCTCTCTGAGAAGGAATGTGCCTCTCCCCCTTTTCTTGGTAAAATGGTGGTCAACAGAAGCAAAATGGAACCAGATAGGGTTCATTCCTCCTCTTTTCAAAGACACATCTTCCCTGATGGCCTTGTCCTTTACCTCTATGACCAAAATGTGAACTCTTACTGTTTTTACCCATCCCTGTTTCTTGTTTGTGAATTAGGGTCTTTCCAACAGAGAAACAGCATGTGCTAATGTAGGGAGACATGAAACTGCAGAGTATATTTGTGAAACTGTTCTCTTTTTCTCTTTGTGTTTTCTTTATCATTCTGGCTGTTGAGAGTGAGTGCAGAGGTTAGAGTGAATCATATTCCTTTGTTCATGGCACATTATCATAATTGCTCTGTTCAGATTTCTCTTGTTTTATTTATATATCTATTCCTAAGATTGACTTCTGGCTTATGACATGCTAAGGCTCACACTGATACTAGATAAGCCCTGTAACAAAAAGACACACCATTTTTCTTTTTAGAAATCATGTGTATAAAGACACCTGAGGGGATAACAGGTCAACATTCTAGAGAGAAACTGAAGACAAGTGAACTGATCCACTGTAGCTGCTTTTTCTCTGTAGGCATCTGTTGATTTTGGTTGAAGAGCAGAATGAGAGAAAATAGAAGACTTTTTTTTTTTTTTTTAAACCATCTCACAGGGCTGAAAACCACAGTTTCTCCCTAAAGATGTCTCCCAAATTCTGAAGTTACACTGATTGTGAGCTTAAAAAGCAAGTAGAAAACATATCAAAAGTAGAATGGACTTTGGGGTAGTCTCACAATGATGAGGAAACAAAGACTAGAGTTTGGGACTTAACAAGATGGGTATACCAAATGACCACATCAGCACAGACTTGGATGATTATCCCCTAGAGCAGGGATGAAACAGAGGTAGACTGAGACTTACAAAAATTGCAGCTAAGCATTTCCTTAGTTCAGTCTCTGACTAAGTCATCAGTCTCCAGACTGTAAGCTTCATAAAGGAAAAGAAGAATCAATTTTGATGAAAGATGACATAGTTTGAAGCCTCTAAAATGTTTAAAATCCACAATTTCCAGTGTACAACAAAATAAAACTTAAGAAGCAGGAAAATGACTAATAATCAAGAGCTAAAACAGTTAATAAAAGCAGACTAAGAAATGAACCAGACACTGAAGTTTGCAGACAAGGCCTGCAAAATACACAAGATTAATAGAAAAATAAAACAGAAAAAAAAGATATAACTATTGAATGGAAAAAAGTGAATCATTACAACAAAGAATTTGAATCTATATTTCAAAAGAGTCAAATTGATATCCTGAAACTGCAAAATGAGAAGCTCCACTTTTACTCTAGAAGGAGAGAGCTCCTAATGAACTTATGCTCCTTCAAATAACAGCTATAACCCCGAAAAACTACACATCAAGGTGAAAAAACTATCTGAAGGCTGGAAATGGAAAAACACAGGCTAATTGTAGAAGGGAGTTGAAATGTAGAAAAGTGATTTGTACAGAATAAATTTCTTGTTTGGGTCACTTTACCCTGAAGGTAGTCACAGATGTAGTGACAACAGTGCCAAGTCACTAAAACTTCAATAGGAAAATCTACCAACTAACTTACTGTTGATAGGAAGCAGAGAAAGAAGCATGGGACAACCACAGTAATTAAAGAAAAAAGGAGGGAATATTGGAAAGGAAAGAGCTAGAGAAAAATCACATCTTAATTCTGTATATAAACTTAGTCCAAGTCTATGGCTAATTAATGCCTCATGCATGCTAGGGAGAGTGAGAAGGAGCTTGGAGCTAAAACTTAGAGAACTAAATTCAAAACCAAGCCACCACCCATCACAGGCATAACAGTATGCTGTTTGAGTTTAATTAATTAGTATGATCCTCCATGTTTCAGCTCTTGGGGTCAGAATGTGCTCAGAATCATGCCTCAAGTGGGCAGGCTTTCAAGGTTAACACAGGATCTGATCATTAGCAGGAGTTGGGACTTTTTCATGGCTTTAGCTGCCAACATTTGTGAAAGAGGGTTCAGGAATATCGTTTTAGTCATTAATTCATCCAACATTTCTCAACCCCCCACTACATTTCACAACCATCTGGCTCTCTGTACTCATGAACAAGCCAATCTCTTACCTTAGCAGTACATAAACGTGCAATAGAGATCTGGCCTGGGCTCCTGGAAAAAAAATTTGCATTTCAGTTCTTGGACTGAGGGAGCTTTCCTACTGAGTCTTGGGATAGGCCCCATGCTTTGTGTCCTGCCATATCTCCAGGAGTGAGCACAGTGTCTGTACCAGATAAGTCCTTATTTAATAAATGCTTGCTGAGTCAAACTGAATTTATTTGAGATCTTCGGAGAAAAATTCAGTGACTTCACATCAATTCTCCAAGGATATATTTTTCCTGCTACTTGTCACCTGTAATGGTTTGTAAAACCTATAATTCCTGTCTGGGAGTCCCTGGGGCTTAGGTATGTATATAAACGGTGGCTATGTGGCTACCAGGACCTTCATATACTTTACACAAATCAACTATGAGCTCTAATTGTTTTTAATCCTTGTACAAATTCCTGATGGAATCAGTATAGGCTGTATTCCTGGGCTCAGGCCACATCCACTTTCCAGCAAATAGACAACAATATGTACTGATTAAGAAATTCTGCCTACTGGGAAGATTTTCCTGCCTTTCCATCTTTCAATGCACTGTGAGTGGGACCATTATCCTGTAGCTGACCTTTCCAATATTTGCAGCTGCCAACATTTAATGCAAAACCATTTATAATTAGGCCTGAATTTTAATTTTTTCCCCTTCAGGTAGCTGGTCACAGGGAATTTTCCATGAGGCCTAATGGACATAGCAGACCCTGGTCTCATAAACATCACTTCTAGCCAATAATGGAATGCTTTTTAGCCTTCTCATCATTATAGAAAGGGAGAGCAGATAGCTTTCATGTTGGGGGTGGTTTGGATCATAGGGTCACTTAGTGCTTTGTGTCTAAAATTCACCAGAGCCCAGTAAAAAGCTGGGAGTAATGTATAAACAAGAGAAGAGTTACCTGCCAAAGGCTTTGCTCCAAAATCTTACAGGATTCAACAAAGACTTGATATAATACTCCAAGCTGCTACAGATACCACAAGCTCTTTTGGACTCTGTTGAGTCGCTAGCACCAGTGCCTACACCCATTAGACTGCCCTTTCTTTCCTTAAGACCTACTCAAACTTAACAGCTTTTTAAAAATTATATGGGGGGATCCCTGGGTGGCTCAGTGGTTTAGCGCCTGCCTTTGGCCCAGGGCGCGATCCTGGAGTCCCGGGATCGAGTTCCGCGTCGGGCTCCTGGCATGGAGCCTGCTTCTCCCTCCTCCTGTGTCTCTGCCTCTCTCTCTCTCTCTCTCTCTATGTCTATCATAATAAATAAATAAATAAATAAATAAATAAATAAATAAATATTTTTAAAAATTTTAAAAATTATATGGTAGGGTTGACTGCATGGCTCAGTTCATTAAATATTCAGCTCTTGATTTTGGCTCAGGTCATGATCTCAGGGTCATGAGATCAAGCCCTGCATTATCAGGCTTTACACTCAGTGGGGAGTCTGTTTGGGATTCTCTCTCCTTCTGCCTCTCCCCCTGCTCACATTCTTTCTCTCTCTCTAAAATAAGTAAATTTTTAAAAATCTAAAAAAAAATCACATGGCAAATGAAGACTAGATTATTCATTAAGCAGAATAAGTCTGTGCTCAGGGGAGAAAGAGAGACAGACAAACAGAGGAAGAGAGGGATACTGATTGATTCACTTTCAATGAACTTAGGTTTTTGAAATCTAAAAATCTAGAAAGAAAAATTTAATTTTAGCAAACATATTAAATCTATCTTTCATAAACTAGAATTTTATTTTGGATTACTTAGGTAGCAAAATATTTTAAGTATTTAGATCATCTAAATATCTTAATCAGGTAATTACTGAATGGGCAAAGCTGCCATCCCAACGAGAAACATTATACTTGCAGAGTCCAAATAAGCCCACCAAGCATTGTGTCCTCCCTTTAATGGAATAGGACATAAGGTTCAGCAACTTGTTTGGTAGGTCCTGACAACTAACCAGATCCTTATGTATTTCACTGAGGTGGAAACTCACTATATTTTCATGGATATAGCTCTTTCCCACTGACACAAACATCTTTTCAATTTTAAAGTTGCAAGCAGCCTAGGTGAGGGTTCAAAACTCTTCTGTGACTTTGGAAAATTGCTTTCTGTGCATAGCATCACGTGAGAGAAAGTTTGAGAGGTACTGAGGTAAGTACATGTGCTAACAGTGATGTGTAATAAAAAGAGTTCTTAACATTTTCCCAGGGGTTATATTGAATTTTGCCTGAGCTTGCTCTTCTCAGTGAAAACTACCTATTACTAAACACATGTCCTGAGTCTAGTTATAAGATTGTAGAAAATGCTTTATAAGAGTTTACCTAATTACTAAGAAAAGTCTAAGCTCTGTGCTTTTATTTGTCCATCACAGGCATCACCACTCACTTGGGGACAGTCACACATTCTAAGGCGCAGGAATGGTTCATCAGGCTTTAGAAAGCTTGTCCCTGGGGCACCTGGGTGGCTCAGTGGTTGAGTGTCTGCCTTTGTCTTAAGGCGTGATCCCGGAGTCCTAGGATTGAGTCCTGCATCGGGTTGTCCTGCAGGAACCCGATGCAGGAGAAGCATTGGGAACCTGCTTCTCCCTCTGCCTCTGTCTCTGCCTCTCTCTGTGTGTCTCTCATGAATAAATAAATAAAACCTTTAAAAAAAAAAAGATAGCTCTTCTCTATAACTTAAAGCTTTTAATGACAAAGAATGTCACTTCAGTAGAAATCTTATACTTCCTAAAACCTGTTTACACATCCCTGTGTTTTGGACCCAGAGTGACTTGCCATTTTACTGTGAGAGGTGAGAGGCTGGGGAGAGTCATTTTGTCTTGGAACCACTAGGACAGTACCTAGAACCACAGTGTTTATAGAATCCTTGATCTAGGTATAAGCAGACTTTTGGCCTTTTTGTCCTCAGATTCACTCCCTAGGTCTCTAAGGAGGCGGCTCAGTTTTTAGTTATCTTACCAGCACTGCCCCAGAAAAAGTTTTCTTATTTTTTTCTTTGAGCCTTTTTCTATGCAAAGAATTATGGTGTATGTGGGAGGTAAGATCACAGTGAGAGGCACAGCTAAAGCAAAACAGCCAGGTAAGTGGCTGCATACATTCCTCTTCAAAACGTGACTTCTTGGGGTTGAGAGAAGACAGTCACAAGGGTACTCCCACACCTCTATGTGATTCCCACAATGCAGGAAGGGACTGGTGACCTCATGAAGGTCAGAGAAAGGAGACACCAAAATGCTACCTTCAGTTCCATTTCTTTCTCCTGGCTTCCCTCACTGGAGGGGACTGGGAAAGGGTTATGATGAGCATTTACTCCTATCATGGTACCTTTTCACACCCCAGACACTGTCAGGTGGTTACAGGGTGGTGGCTCTTACATGTGCTGGTCCCATCAACAGTAGGACCTGGTCAGCCCTGGGCCCTTTTACTTATGGAGAACAAGCCCCAGCATCCCTTTGGCTGCATTCAGATGACAGTTAATAATCCTTATAAACATGACAGTGCACCTAGCTGAGGCTCACTCGTAGGTTCTGGGAGACACCTTACTTTGCTACAGTGGGATAAACCTCTGTGAGATTTATCATGAGTATAGTTACATAAACCCTTCTGTGAGAAGTCAATAAGACACGTTTCCCCAGTCTAAGAGCTCAAGAAAACTGGGCACTTTATGCATTTTTTGCCTAAAACAGACATTTTCAGAAGGCTTTTCATCCTTCTGAATGAGGGTTCCTTATTTCACTGTAATTTATCAAAATGTCAATGTTGTTAGCTTCAAGAAATAAGAGAGCAAAAGTCCTGGACTGGGGTAGCCAAGTGAGGTTCTTCCCTCAGGCACAAAATCTGTGGAGGGATGCTGCAATCAAGATACATAATATTTTAATGCAATATCTTAAAAAAATAAAAAATAATGCAAAAATAATTCAAATTTTCATAATGAAGAAAATATCAAAAGTTTAAGAAAAGAGACCAGTGTCATTCTGAGCTATGTTGAAACCTGAGGCAAATGAAAACTTCAGTAATATTTTGTTCATCATGGACACAGGATGTCTCTTCACACTGTACAAAGAGATAAAATCATGATCAGAACCAGACTCAAATATGATACAGATGTTGGAACTATCAGACAGGAAATTTAAAGCAGCTGTGATTAATAATATTAATCACTATAATGGAAAAGGTAAACAATATGTAAGATCAGATAGATTATTGCAATAGAGAAATGGAAAGTATAAGAAAGAAAAAATGGAAATGTAAGAAATAAAAAAACACAGTAAAGAGATAAAAACTCTAATAGACTCATCAGTACATATGACACAGCTGATGGGGGTGATAAATCAGTGAACCTGATGAATTCTGAAGAAGAGAATTCGTGCAAACTAAAAACAAAACAAAAAGAAAAGGGAATGGGGAAAAAAAAGAACTAGAGAAGATATCAAGGAGCTGTGGGATACTATCAAGTGCCTGACATGCACAAAATATGAATCCCTAAGAAAGAAGAGAATGGATCAAAGTAAATACTTGAAGAAATAGTGGCTGAGAATTTTCTAAAATTAAGACCCAGACATCAAACTCAGATCCAAGGTCAGAGAACACCAAGAAGGATTAAAACAAAAACAAAGCAAAAAACCTAGGTGGACATATCATAGTCCAACTGTCCAACTGCTGAAAACCAAAGACAAAGAGAAAATCTTGAAGGCAGCCAGAAAAAAAAAAAAAAAGATACATTATCAATAAGAGAAAAAGCATAAAAATTAGAGTCAATGTCTTATCAGTAGCCAGCCGAGTAAGAAGAAAATGAAGAAAGATCTTAAGTGGGCTTAAAAAAGATACTGTCAACCCAGAATGCTATATGAAGTAAAAACATCCTTTTAAATGGAGGAAGAAATAAAGATTCTCTCAGATGAACAAAAACTGAGGAACTTGAGGGTATTCAATTTTGCTGCCACCTTCTCTACAAAAAAATGTTAACTGAAGTTCTTCAACCAGAATGAAGAGAACATAGGTCAGAAATTTAGATCTATACAAAAAAATGAAGAGGTTGAAAAAAAATGAAGATAAAGTGAAATATTTTACCTTTCTGGTTATTAACTGTTCTAAAAGACAACTGATAGTCTAAAGCAAAGTAAGAACAATGCATTATGCATTTATATCTTATCGAGAAGTAAAATGTAAAACAATAGCACAAATGATGAATGGGAGGCATTGGCAATATGTTGTAAGGGTTTTAAGTTATATATAAATTAGTATAATATTGTATGAATGTAGATTCAGATTAACTTAAAAATGTATATTGTACACCCAAGAAAACCACTAAAAATATAAAGCATAAATAAGTCAACAGAGTGGGTAAAATGGAATAAAAATGTTCAAATAAGTAGAGAAGGCAAAAAAAGAAAGAAAGAATGAGGATTTTAATCCAATAACATCAATGATCACAATAAATGTGAGTTGTCTAAAAACATTAGCTAGGGATCCCTGGGTGGCGCAGTGGTTTGGCACCTGCCTTTGGCCCAGGGCGCGATCCTGGAGACCCGGGATCGAATCCCACGTCGGGCTCCTGGTGCATGGAGCCTGCTTCTCCCTCTGCCGGTGTCTCTGCCTCTCTCTCTCTCTGTGAGTATCATAAATAAATAAAAAATAAAATAAATAAAATAAAAACATTAGCTAAAGGACAGACAATGTCAGATGCGGAGTGGGTGGAAAAGTTGCCCAACCCTAGGCCATCAACAAGAAACCCACTATTAATATAAAGACATATATAAGTTAGAAGTAAAGAGTGGACAAAGATATATAATGTACTCTACACAACAGCAAAAAATGGATTAGCTATTTCAACTTCAGATGAAGTAGACTTTAGAACACGGAATGTTGGGCAGCCCCAGTGCCACAGTGGTTTAGTGCTGCCTTCAGCCCAGGGTGTGACCCTGGAGACTCAGGATCGAGTCCCATGTCAGGCTCCCTGCATGGAGCCTGCTTCTCCCTCTGCCTTTCTCTCTCTCTCTCTCTCTCTCTCTCTCTCTCTCTCGTCTCTCATGAATAAATAAGTAAAATCTTAAAAAAAAAACAAACACGGAATGTAATCAGAGATAAGGAGGGCCTTTACATAATGATAAAGGGGTCAATTATTCAAGATGACACTAATCCTAAATGTGTATGCGCTTTACCTCAGAGTTTTAAAACAAATAAGGCAAAAACTGGTAGATCTAAAGGGAGAAATATACAAATCCAATATTGTGGTTGGAGATTTTAAGTCCTCTCTTAGTAACTGATAGAACAAACAGGCAGAAATCAGTAAAAATATCTGATCTGAACAACACTATCAACAAACTTGACCTACATGAGATTTATGGAACATTCCATCCAATAATGTCAAAATGCAGGTTCTTCACAAATGCAGTAGAATATTCTCCAAGATAGCCAATTTTGTGGCCCATCAAATTTTTAATGATTATAAAGAAAAGAAATCATCCAAAGTATCTCTTAGCATATGCCAGAATTCAGCTAGAAAATATTTAAAAATTCTTTGGAAAACTACCAAATATTTGGAAAATTAAACAATATACTCCTGAACAAAATTTAAATTGAATGAAATTCAAAACAAAATATGTCAAATTTGTGAGATGCAGCTAAAGTGGTGCTTATAAAGAAATATATCGTATTAAAAGTATTATAGTATAAAAGAAGATCTACAAGGATTAACTTAAGCTGCTATCTTAAGGAGCAAGAAAAAGATAAATACATTAATTCAAAGAAGCACAAAAAAGAAAAATACCACTAAAGATTAGGGTAGAAATCAATGAAATTGAAAACAGAGCAACAGAGAAATCTATTAATCTAAAACTAGGTTTTAAAAAAGATCTATAAAACTGATACAATTGCACCTGAATTACAAGAAAAAAAAAAAAAGAGAAGACACAAATTACCAATATTAGAAACAAAAGATGAATATAATTATAGACCCTACAGATACTAAAAAGTTGCCAAGGAATCATTATGAATAACATTTAGGCCACCAATTTGACAGTTTGGAAGAAATGGGTAATTTCTTTAAAGAAACAAATGATTAAAGTTGACTCAAGGATAATTCAAAAACATAAAGAAGCTAACTGTCATTAAATCATTTGTCACAAATAAAACTCATGTGGCTTTATGTCAAGTCTATTAACTTTACAAAAAATACTAATCCTACACAATATACAGTGACAAATTTGGATTGAATCCCAGGAATGTAAGTGTGGGTGGACATATAAAAATCAGTCAATGTAATCTATCATATTAATGGAATAAGGGAGAAATACTAACATTTTCCTCTTGATAAGTACAGCAAAAGCACCTGTTAAACTAATCCATGATAAAAATTCTCAGCAATCGAAGAACTCTCTCAATCGCCTGGATGATATACACCAAAAACTTAGAACTAACATGATACTTAATGGTTTAAAGACTTGCTTTCCAATCCATGGTTACCAGAAGGGAGGGGAGGATGGGGATGGGTTACATAGGTGATGGGGATTAGGAAGTGCATTTGCTGTGATGAGCACCAGGTGTTATATGGAAGTGTTGAATCACTGTACTGTCTGCTAGAAACTAATATTACATTGTATGTGAACTGACTGGAATTTAAATAGAAAGAAGAGAAGACAAGACAAGAGAAGAGAAAAAAGGGGAAGAGAAAAGAAGAGATTTGCTTTCCTCCTAAGATAAGGAACAAGGCAATTTTATTTGTTCTCATCCCTGGGTCACTGCTAGTGCAATATTTAATATTTATTTAATATTGTCCTGGGGGTCACTGCTAGTGCAATAAGAAAAAATTGCATAGAGATCTGAAAGGAAGAAGTAAAGCCATGGTTTTCCTCTCAGACTGCATGATCACATGTGCAGAAAATCCAGAGGGATCCTTAAAAAGTTACCATCATTAAGAAGCAAGTTGATCAAGTTCACAGAAAGCAAAATTAAAATACAAATATCAGTTGTAGTTTTAGATCATGGCAGCAAATAATTTTTTTTTTTAAGATTTTATTTTATTTATTCATGGCAGACACAGAGAGAGAGGGAGGCAGAGACACAGGCAGAGGGAGAAGCCGACTCCATGCAGGGAGCCCGACATGGGACTCGATCCCAGGTCTCCAGGATCACACCCCGGGGCTGAAGGCGGCGCTTAACCACTGAGCCATCCAGGGATCCCCCGGCAGCAAATAATTAGAAAGTTTAACATAAAAAATACCACCTAACATGGCATTAAAAAATTAAAACCTAAGAGATAAATTTAATAAAATGAGTGTCAGATTTGTGCAATGAAAATGACAAAACAGTGCTGAGAAAAATTAAACAAGTGGAAACTCACTATTGTTAAGATGTGACTTCTGTGCAAATTGACCTATAGATTAAATGCAGTCTCAGTCAAAATCTCTAGGCTTTTTTTTTTTTTAATCCTTCATGTCAACTGACAAGTTAATTCTAAAATTTAGAAAGAAACCTAAAAGCTCTAGAATATCCTAATCAATCTTGAAAAATTATAATGAAGTTTATTTCGTGAGTTACTATACAGCTACAGTTATCAAGTAGTGTGGGTTTGATGTAAGAATATGAGACCATGTAAAGAGTCCAAAATAGACCTTCATAATCAATGGTCAAGAGATTTTGACAAAGGTGCCAAGATAATTCAATGGGGGCATAAAGATACTCTTTTTAATAAATGATGCTGGCAAACTGGATATCTACTTAGAAAAAAAAACCTTGGCCTTTACCTTATATCATTTATCAAACTTACCTTAAAATAAATTATAGTTTCAGCTTTTATGTTTAAAACCAAATACAGGGGATCCCTGGGTGGCGCAGCGGTTTGGCGCCTGCCTTTGGCCCAGGGCGCGATCCTGGAGACCTGGGATCGAATCCCACATTGGGCTCCCAGTGCATGGAGCCTGCTTCTCCCTCTGCCTGTGTCTCTGCCTCTCTCTCTCTCTCTCTGTGACTATTATAAATAAATAAATTGAAAACAAAATAAAAAAAAAAAAAACAAATACAGGAGAAAATGTTTGTGAGTTTGAGGGAAGTAAAGGTTTCTTGGGACAGAGAGAGCAGGAACCGTAACAGAAAACAAGTGCTAAGAGTAGACTTTTTCAAAATTACACACTCTGCCTTTGAGAGGTAAGACACTGATAAGGAGAAAATATATGTAATGAAAATAACTGAGAGTGGAGTCATTTCCAGACAATATAAAGAACTGTTATAAATCAACATTAAGAAGACAATCATCACAATAAAAAAACAAGCAGGTATTTGAAAGGACAATTCTCAAAAGAAGGTATGTGAATGGCAGAGACCACAAGAGAAATTGCTCAATAGCATTAATCAACATGGAAATGCGAATTAAAACCACTATGCATCCAGAAAGACTAAAATTAGACTGATAATACCAAGTGTTGGTGAGGATGTGAATCAGTTAAGAATCCGATGGATGGATGGTGGGAATGTAAAGCAGTAGAGCTATTCTGGAAAAACAGTTTGGCAATTTCTTGTAAGTTAAACATTTTTCATACAACTCATTAGCTCTTAGGCATTTCCACAAGAAAAATCAAAACCAAAGACAGACACAAATGGTCATAGTGGCTTTACTCATAATAATCCCAAAATAGAAATAATCCAAGATCCCATCAAGTGATAAAAAGATAAACATTTTGTGGCATATGCATACAATGGAATATTCTTCAGCTATTAAAAGGAACCAACTTTATATACATACCACAACAAGGATAGATCTTAAAAATATGCTGGACAATGGAAGCGTGGTACAAAAGAGGACATACTGTATACTCCCCAATGGTGAGATTCTAGGATAGACAAAACAAATCTACAAAGACAGAAAATTAATCAGTGGTTGCCTTGGGCCAGGGGTGGAAGAGACTGAGTGTATAGGAGCACATGAGATTTTTTAGGAAGGGAAATGTTTTATATCTTGACTATAATGGTGGTTATGTGAATCTATGTATTCATGTTTCAAAACTTACTGAAATGTACCATTAAAAATGAGCATACTCTATTGTATGTAAATTAAATCTCAACACATTTAACTAAAAATAGGTCCTAGGTTTGGGGCTTTTTTTTTAAATATTTAGTTTTCAGACAGACAGCTGGATCTCAACATCTGGGGAGATGCACTGCAATGGAGCAAGCTATGCCATTCTAAGGCCTGTGATGTATCCAACTGCTGGACTAGAGCCCTGGGATGGCTTTCCTTCAAACATAGGAACATCCCAGCTTTACAAGTCCACCATTCTGAATGTCTCTGTTTATAGAACCCTATTCTAGGTGTTAGGAGAGGGTGGAGAGGTCTTGGATAACAAGGAAGTCCCATCAAGAGCTAGTGTATTCTGAGTCTAGCACAGTGCCTTTGGGATGAATGAATAAGACACAAGTAAAAGAAACATTTCCAGAGGAAACCTTAGGTCTCTGGGACAGTACAAATGCAAAGACTGAGGCCAGCGGTGGAGAGGAAGCAAAGCAATAGCTTCAAAGACAACCATCAGGCTGGGAAATGCCTCAGTACTGGCTCTTAGAGCACACCCCAGCTATGAAGTACATGGCCTAAGCATTTGCAAATCCTGGCAGTGTCCTTCACTGATTTTGCTCGTCCAGGTAAATAGAGCCATCCTCACTGTAGCAGATTCCCCAGTGAGAGGAATTTTATTTCTCGTGCACCTGCAACTCTCAACAAGATTCATCTTCAGTCCAGGCCAGCCTGCAAAGTGTAACTCTCATTTCACTGGAACCCCTTGCAGACATCTGGCCTCTCTAGGCCACTCACAGGCAGGCCTATTTTCTGCGCACCCACATGTCTATTGCTTCCCACCATAGAAGTGTATGCACATCCCAAATCAATTAATCAGCATGGGCTTCTTCACAATGACAGCTAACAAAGACATTGTAATCATGGCTGGACTTAGCTCACACAGCTCTTGCTATATCCACACTCCTCCTTGGCTCATGTGTGACCCATCTGTTGATGAGAAATTAATGACACACAGTGTATCACATATGCCAATACATTCATTGTAGGATTCAAGCTAGAAGTCATGCTTTTGGGGAAGCTTCAGAGAAGTATGTGGAACATGCTCTGTTGGCTCTCCTCCACTAATATAAGACAGGCCGTGGCTCCCTGGAGAACATCTGATTGGAAATTGCAAAATGTCCTAAGTAAACCAACATGATAAAGGAAAATCATTAGCAAAATTAAGCCATAGATACTATAAAGAAGTGATGGGAGAGGCTTTATGTGAGGTGTATGACCACCTCAGAGAAACCAGTGATGCTTTGAGGATGGTAGAACAGGGAATATTTTGCTTTGCCCACAAGCCTGAGATGCTGGGAGTTAACAGGTGGCTAATTACCTTAATGAGTGACAAACCCTAAATTCAATGTATTTGACAGACAGCTAGTTGCTTTCCCAAAGGTAATAGCATTGGCAGGGGAATTTCTTGAACTTCCAAAGAGACTCTTTTGAACTAGCAGGTAAGAGATAACCATGTTTTGGAGTGTTTTCCTCCATTTCCTGAGATGGCGGTTCCTATCACCCCTTTGCAGCCCACCGGAAGAAGTAATACAATGTAATTCATAGTAAGGATTTGGATTGAGGATCACGAGACCTGCTTTCTGTTCCAGGCACTACCCACAAGATCTTAGATAGGTCACGCATTTTCTCTGAACCTCACAAGTGGTTAGACCACACTTAGTATTTCCCTAGTTTCTTCTGGGTCTTTTCATATTGTTTTCAGAATGTTCCTTTAGCTTGCCTTCTAGTAACAATCATTTACTTGACCTCCCAGTTGAGGGCCAATGCTGCTGCTCCCAACCAGCATTTGGTCAACTTTACTGTAACAAGGAAATCTAACTATTGTAAACATTTATGCACCCAACTTATGAGCACCCAAATATATAAACCAATTATTAATAAACATAAAGGAACTCATTGATGATAATATAATAGTCAGTGTTTAACACTCCACTTAACATCAATGGATAGATTATCTAAACAGAAAATCAACAAAGATCAACTTTCACATACACATACATAAACAAATTCCTGACTCCACCCTAATGGCATGTTGGATCTCTCCTTGGGCTACTACTGCTTCTAGTCAAATAGGAGTGTTAAAATTAAGTTATGCTGAGCTAATCAGTCCTTATTCAGGATCTTCTGTGTGTCAGGCATCAAAGTAGGCAGATGCTTGCACTGGTCAAAGATTTATGACAAGATCCCTGCCCATAAGAAACTCTACTTCCTTTTCTTTGTCTGTGACTATACTAACAGTTAGTGAATCTACTAGTCAGGGTCCAATCAAGAGACAGAAACTATACAGTGATTTAAATAAGGGAAGTTTAACATAAAGGACTATAAGTAATGACAAAACATTAACTATAAAAGAGAACTTTATAGGGTACCACAGAGCTGAGGGAGAACACTCAAAGAAAATGAACTTGGAAGAACAACTCCCTCTTTAAGGCTAACGTTTATAGCTGGTTGGAGAAGGTATAGCTTGAAGTCTGTTGGGTGGAAGAGAAGTCTGTTGGGTTTCCCAGGCCAGAGATGGTCCCTAGTCCCTGGGAGAGCACTCAGCAACCTTCTGGGAAGTAAGTAAGCCACATCCAGTGACCAGATGTGTACAGGTGCATAGAGAGTGCCACTGAAGGTAATACTCTGCACAGGATGCCCAGAGTATGGAGTGTCTGTGTTGGGAGGACCATGGCAAGGTGTTCCCTAGGCCAGGGCTGCAAGGTGGTCATCAAAGGATTCTGCAGAACCTGTAGGAGAGGCCTCTTCCTCCTGCCTAGTTCCTCCAGCGCCTCCACTGAGAAAGCTCAACATGGTGATCACTGTAAAGGAAAAGAGCTGGAAGGGCTTCCAACCATTATTTCAGAGCAGGTATTGAAGGGGACATTCAGAGCCGAGGGGCAAGACCTGATTTCAGAGAGCCCTAAACTGGGGGTTGGAAATTGAGTGCACCCATGACCCCAGTGTCTCAGTTTCAGTTTATCCATTTATGCAGTGGACATAATGCCTGCTTAATTTACTGAACAAGACTACTGTGAGGACCCCATAAGGGTGAAAGGGCTTTGTAAAGTGTGAAGTTCTACAAGTCTGCAGCGGGTCACTGCTGTGCTAGTGGTAGTCAGCATTACAGTTGCTGCTCCATCAAGCTGGGTGAAGTTAAGGCCTTGGAGATGAGATTAAGGCCTTGGAGATGAGACCCTGTCTTATTTATTTTGAACTGCTGGTACCTGGAACACTAGGCACAAAGCAGGCACTTAGTCTTTGTTACCAGAACTATACTGTTTTACTTATTTATTCAGAGTCTCATTAACTGAGTTGCTGAGCTGAAGGTAACACTGTATCTGACCAGTAATGGATCCACTATAGTTCACCTTTGTGAATGTTTCCCCACCTTTCTTCCTACCACCAGGAAGCTGCTGGAGTGGTCCCTGGGGAGAGCCTTTTTGCCTCCTGATCAGCCTCTTCCTGGGGACCTGGAGCAATGCCTTTGTTGCAGATCCTGATACTCAAGCAGAACAGGAGTTCCACAAAAAAAAAAAAAAAAAAAAAAAAAAAAAGAAAAAAAAAAAAGAACAGGAGTTCCACTAGGACTTCACTTGCTGGACTATTAAATGGATGCATAAATCTATACATGTATAATATATGAATGAATTTATAAATGTATAAATGGTGGATAAATGTATAAATGAATAAGCAGAGTCACCCAGCTAAGGTCTTGCCCAGCATCTAAGGCTACCAAAATCAATCATTGCTTAAATATACAGCTTTAAAAAGCACACAAAAATCTGTCCATCCTTTTCTTCCTCTCCCTTTTTAAAAAAAATAAATGAAAAAATAAGGGTATATATGCAAAGCAACTGGTGATTTATTCATTTATTTACCGGATTTTTGCAGTAGAAAGCTCACAGAATTCAGCAGGGTTCTGTCCAGGCATTGTGTGTACCACTCTCTGAAGTCTGAAGAGTCTCTCTCTGAGTAAAGGGTAATTTCTTGGGGGTCTGCCCCTCCCACTCTGCTAGTCCTGGCACTGCTGCTGATTCGGGTATGGAGAAAGCTGGGAACAAGTTGTGGCTGGAGGGGGCAAAAACTCTGGACATGTGGATTTGTCTAGGAGAGAAGCCTCCTGCCATCTGGCTCTCCACCTCCATAATGGCAATCCCGAAGGAGAAGCAGAAAAAAGGCAAGCAAGTTTAATTAGTACCAAATGTATTATGGGACATTTCAGAGATCTCTGCAGGGAACTGCAGAGAAATTTGCAAGTTCTTTAAAGCTAAACATCACTCATGCAATGATAATTTTTTTTGTTTTTGTTCTGCCTATGACACGTTTTGTGGATGATGTTCAACCACTAAGCACTTCTACAGGTTTCGGCAATGGTAGCGGTTAATCGTCAGAGGCACAAACAACTTGGATGGCAGAATCAGTTTGCTCTATTTTTGATACACAGAGGGATGGGTCCAATACCTCAGAGTGAAATGAACTATGGAAACAGTCTTTCATTCATTCATTCCCCTGCCTGAAGCAAATCCTGTGGGTTTCATATGATGTAAATCAGACCGACTTGTAGATAACAAAACACATTTAGAAAAGGAGGCACAAAGGTAGTCCTCAAGTGGCTGGGTCATCTGTTACTGAACCACATAATGGTAACTTGATCAGTCCGTTAATATCTCATGCACTTTATTTCTCAGTTTCCTACTTGGCTGTGTAGTGTTGTAAATGCTTAGTCTGGAATGAGAGGAGCACTGTTTTCGATTGTTCTTGTTCTTCCACAAATTCAGCAAATGGTTGAAAGACAGAATCATGTCAGACTACCAAAGGTACATTCTTCCTTAGCTTCCTAGGGAAGTAGAGGGCGAGGATGGAGTTCAAGTTCTCAGGAATGTATAGGAAGGTGAGGGTGAGGTTGATTGCCGCCCTGCAGGAAACCGGTCTCACTTCTCTGTTGTGGTAGGTGTTCAACCAATGAGCCTTTGAAACGGACTCAGCAAACTGACTCTCTCCCCTCTGTTGTCAGAGAATAGGCTAAAAGTGTCAAGCTGGTCTTCGATGAGAATCAGTCATTGATTTTAAAGACTTGCTCTCTTATTCAGTGCCTACTTGAGAATGAAAAGGTTTCAATAATGTCTTAGGTATTTTTGTCCATAGCTCTCTAACACGTTTACCACTGAAAAATAAGGTCTGCTAAGAGCTGTAAGGGACAGAGAGAAAACTGTGATTGCATTTAATGGCACTTGACTAGAGAACCTCCAAGTGCTCAAATCTTGTCCTGTCAATCACTCCTCAACTTTTGATATTCCCAAGAGAGCTGCATACTGAAAAACTCCTAGCAGATGGGAAACAAAGTGATACTTCATCATTACCTTTCAGAGCTTGATAAAGCTGGGTTAGAGCACATGGTTCACTCGTAAGCCTTAAGAATGACCCTCCCACCCTCTTCTCCTACACACTTCTGCTTTATCCCCAATTTTGGATGCCAACTATATGGTATGTAACAATAATGTTTCACTAAGGTGGAGAAAGATGGTGAGACCCTGAAGGATCCTGGTTTCACTGGCATTCCAAACCATGGAGTGAAAGCAGGGAGTTCAAGAAAAGATGACCATGCACAGACACAGTCTTTTTATAGTACTCTATCCAGCATCTATCCAACAGTAAACACGGCCAACAATATTTCATTTTTTTGATTTTCAGAAAAAATTGATCTGAGTACAGTTGACACAAGTTTACATTAGTTTCAGGTGTACAATATAGTGATTCAACTTCTCTATACATTATGCTATGCTCCCCACAACTGCAGCTACCATCTGTCACCATACAAAGCTATTACAATACCATGCCTAAGTTCTCTCTGTGCTATGCCTTTTATTACCATGACTTATTCATTCCAACTGCAAGCCTATATATCTCACTCCCCTTTGCTCATTTTGCCCATGCCCCCACCCAACGTCCAGTCTGGCAACCATTAGTTTGCTCTCTGTATTTATAGGTCTGATTCTGTTTATTGCTTCTGTCTCTGTCTTTTTTTTTTTTAGATTCTACATATGAATGGAATTATCTGGTATTTGTCTTTCTCAGTCTGACATATTTAATTAGCATAATACCTTCTAGATCCATCTATGTTGTCACAAATGGCAAGACTTCATCCTTTTTAATGCTGAGCAATATTCCATTGTTCCACATGATTTTTACCCACTCATTTGTCAATGGACACTTGGCTGCTTCCCTATCTTGGCTGTTGTAAATAATACTGCAATAAACATAGGGGTGCCAATATATTTTTGAATTAGTCTTCTTTTTCCTTTGGGCAAATACCCAGTACTGGAATTACTGGATCATATGGTATTTCTATTTTTAATTTTTTTGGGAACTTCATACTCTTTTCTGCATTGGATCTACAAATTTATATTCCCACAAACAGTGGACGAGGGTTTCTTTTTTCTTCAAATCCTCCCAATGCTTGTTACTTCTTGTCATTTTTATTTTAGCCATTCTGACAAGTATAAGGTAATATATCATTGTGGTTTTGATTTGCATTTCCCTAATGATGAGCGATGTTGAGCATTTTTCCATGTGTATGTTGGCCATCTGGAAGTCTTTGGGAAAATACCTATTCAGGTCCTCTGCTCATTTATTTAACCAGACTGTATTTTTGGTGTTTAGCTATATAAGTCCTTTATATATTTTGGATATATTAATCCCTTATCAGGTATATAATTTGCAAATATCTTCTCCCCTGTAGGTTGTCTTTTTGTTTTCTTGATCATTTCCTTCACCATACAAAAGCTTTTTACTTTGACATAGTCTCAGTAGTTTATTTTTGCCTTTGTTTCCCTTTCTTGAAGAGACACATCTAGAAAAATATTGCCATGGCTGATGTCAGAAAAATTACTGCCTGTATTCTCCTCCAGAAGTTTGTGGTTTCAGGTCTCATATTTAGGTCTTTTTTTTTTTTTTTAAGATATTTAATTTATTTATTCATGAGAGACACACAGAGAGGCAGAGACACAGTCAGAGAGAAAAGCAGGCTCCACATAGGGAGCCCAACATGGGACTCAATCCCGGGACTCCAGGATCACACACGCCCTGGACTGAAGGCAGGCACCAAACTGCTGAGTCACCCAGAGATCCCTTCATATTTAGGTCTTAATCAATTTTGATTTATCTTTGTGTATGGTGTAAGAAAGTGGTCTGGTTTTATTCTTTTACAGGTTGCTGTTCAGTTTTACCAACACCATTTGTTGAAGAGACTGCCTTTTTTGCACCATATATTCTTGCCTCCTTTGACATAGATCATTAATTGCACCATATATTCTTGCCTCCTTTGACATAGATTATTAATTGGTCATATAAGAGTGGTATATTTCTGGCCTCTATTCTGTCCCATTGATCTATGTGTCTATGTTTGTGCCAGTACCACACTGTTTTGATTACGACAGCTTTGTAACATATCTTGAAATCTCAAATTGTGATACCTCCTGTTTTGTTTTTCTTTTTCAAAGTTGATTTGGCAGTTCTGGGTCTTTTGTGATTCCATATAAATTTTAGGATTATTTATTCTAGTTCTGTCAAAAATGCTATTGGTATTCTGATAGGGATCATATTGAATCTGTAGATTGCTTTGGGCAGTAGTATGGACATTTTAACAATATGAATTCTTCCAATCCACAGGCATATAATAGTATCTTTCCATTTGTGTCTTCTTCAGATTCTTTCATCACTGTTTTATAGTTTTCAGAGTACAGTTCTTTCACCTCCTTGGTTAAATTTATTCATAGGTATTTCATTATTTTTGGTGCAATTGTAAATGGAAGTGTTTTTTAAATTTCTCTGTTACTTTGTTACCAGTGTATAGAAATGCTACTGATGCCTGGGTATTAATTTTGTATCTTGAAACTTTACTGAATTCATTTATTACTTCTAGGAGTTTTTAGTGGAGTCTTTAGGGTTTTCTCTGCGTAGTACTGTGCCAACCAATATCTTAAAACTGACCAAATGGAATAGCAAATCATACTCCCTTAAGAGATGCTGGGAAGCTAGAGAGAGAGAGAGAACAGGAAAATGGAGAACTAAAAGCATTTCCCCTCTACAAGACATTCACCTTCTCCCTGCAAAAAAGTTCTATTTAAAACCCTGTACAGAGAAGCTTATGAAATAATAAGGAATAGAATTCTTTAGAAAAACTCAGAATACATATTTAGTCTTAGAAAGCCAATGAAACAGGGAGTAATTATTTAATATAGGAGAATTGTTCACTTCTCAAAAAATATGACTGGATAGAAAGAAAATGTGATGGGATGACTAGGTGTTTAGGTAGTTAAGCATCCAACTCTTGATCTCAGCTCAGGTCTTTATCTTAGGATCATGAGTTCAAGTCCACAATGGGTATGGAGCTGAAAGAAAGAAAAGAAAGAAAAGAAAAAGAAAAAGAAAAAGAAAAAGAAAAAGAGAAAGAGAAAGAGAAAGAGAAAGAGAAAGAGAAAAAGAAAAAAAGAAAAAGAAAAAGACATTCCATGCTCATGGATTAGGAGAACAACTATTGTTAAAATGTCTATACTACCCAAAGCAATCTAAACATTTAATGCAATCTGTATCAAAATATCACCAGTATTTTTCACAGAGCTAGAACAATCAAAATTTGTATGGAACCTTTACAAAAGACCCTAAATAGCCAAAGCATCTTGAAAAAGGAAAGCAAAGCTGGAGGCATCACAATTCCAGACTGCAAGCTGTAATACAAAGCTATAGTAATTAAAATACTATGGTACTGGCACAAAAATGGACACAGATCAATGAAACAGAAAATAAAACCCCCCCAAAAACCCCACAACTATTCTTTTCAACACAGTAGGAAAGAATATCCAATGGGAAAAAGACTCTTCAACAAATATTGATGGGAAAACTGGACAGCTACATGCAAAAGGATGAAACTGGACCACCCTTATACGCCATACACAAAAATAAACTCAAAATGGATTAATGATCTAAATATGAGGCTTGAAGGGTACCTGGGGGGCTCAGTCAGTTAAGCGTCAGACTCTTGGTTTTAGCTCAGGTTACAGGGTGAAGAGATTGAGCCCCACATTGGCTCCACAGTCAGTGGGGAGTCTACTTGAAAATTCTCTCCTTCTCTCTCTCCCCTGACTCACATGTATGTGTGTGTTCTCTAAAATAAATAAATCTTTAAAAAATAAATATGAGACATGAAACTATAAAAATCCTAGAAGAGAGCAAAGGCAGTAAAGTCTCTCACATTAGCCATAATAAAATTTTTCTAGATAGGTCTTCTGATGCAAGGGAAATAAAAGCAACAATAACTATTGGGACTACATCAAAATAAAAAGCTTCTGCATGGCAAAGGAAATACCAGTAAAACTAAAAGGCAACCTAAGGAATGGGAGAAGATATCTGCAAGTGGCGTATCTGATAAAGGGTTAGTATCCAAAATCTACAAAGAACTTACAAAACTCAACACCCAAAAAGCAAATGATCCAATTTAAAAATGGACAGGAGGGACACCTGCCTGGGTGGCTCAGTGGTTGAGTGTCTGCCTTCGGCTCAGGGAGTGATCCTGGAGTTTGGGATCAAGTCCCACATCGGACTCCCTGCATGGAGCCTGCTTCTCCCTCTGCCTGTGTCTCTGCCTCTCTCGGTGTGTCTCTCGTGAATAAATAAAATCTTAAAAAAATAAATAAATAAAAAAATAAAAATGGAGAGGAGACATGAATACACATTTCTCCAAAGAAGACATCCAGATGGCCGATACATGAAAAGATGCTCAACATCACTCATCATTAGGGAAATAAGTTAAAACTACAATGAGCTGTCCACCTCACATCTGTCAGAGTGGCAAAAATAAAAAATAGAAGAAACAACAGGTGTTGGCCAGGATGTGGAGAAAAAAGAACCCTCGTGCACTGTTGGTGGGAATGCAAGTTGATGCAGTCACTGTGGAAAACAGTATGTATGTTACTCAAAAAGTTAAAAATAAACTTCCCTACGATTTAGTAATCACACTCCTGGGTATTCAACCCCCCAAATAAAGAAACACTAATTCAAAGGGATACATGCACCCCTATGTTTATTGCATTATTTACAACAGCCAAATTATGGAAGCAGCCTAAAGGTCCATCAATAGATGAATGGTAAAGAAGATGTCATATATATATATATATATATATATATATATATATATATATATATATATATATATATATAAATACACACACACACAAACAGCCAATGGAGTATTTATTATTCAGCCATCAAAAAGAATGAAATCTTGCCATTTGCCATGACATCGATGGAACTAGAGAGTATAATCCTAAACAAAATAAATCAGCCAGAGAAACAGGTGATGGGGATTAAGGGCACTTGTCTTGAGGAGCACCAGATGATGTATGGAATTGTATATTGGGTACCACTATATTGTACCCTTGAAACTAATATAGCACTGTAGGGTAACTCTACTGGAACCAAAATTAAAAAAAAAAAAAAAGACAGATGTATAAAATTGCATAAAATAAAAATAAATAAAAAGAAAAAGGAAAAAAAATAAAATTGCATAAAATGCAGAAGTAGGACAGAACAGGGCTAAAGGAGAATGATGTTAGCATTTAAGAATTTTTAAACTTTTTGTTTTAACATAAACTCTGCTAGGGGGTATTATTACAAAATAAAAAAGAATTAATTAAAATGTCTTTCAGATTATCCAAATTGTAAATTGATTACACTGAAAGTGTAACCTAAAAAAAAAGGGGGGGGGGATCCAGAAGTATAAATGCATCTAAGGGAATAGTATTAATCCAAGGAAAATGATCCAGGAAAACCAGAGATGGGAGGAGTGGTTCCTAGAAGTAAGTAAAGGAGCACTGCTAAAAGTGACACATTTGGGCAGATTCCCAGAGTGCCTGAAGGAGTCACCCCACATATGGCCCCCATACTGGCCCATCTGCTCAGGGCACCTATCAACACATTTAAGTCTGCCCAGCAGAAGTGAGTAAGATCACTGACCCAAATGTACAAGGGAGGTTAACAGCATTCTGGGCAAAGGAGCCCTCCAAGCCTGCGGGTTGAGGGGTGCCTGCACTGGGTAATCTGTAAGTCCAGAAGTAGATGCATCCAAATCTTCTTTTTATTGCTCCTCTAATGACTTTGGATCACACAAGTAATGTATAGAACAGACTTTGCAATAGGAAACAACAAATTTCTGAAAGCAGGAGCCTTCTCTGCTGTGAGGGAGAAAAGCTGGATGTTATAAATCATCACTCTGTCAAGAAGAAACTGTTACTTCACATTGGATCCTACATCTAAAGACACAGTTGGTTGCACTGGGAAACTTTTATTATTATTTTTAAATATTTGAGAGAGTGAGCGAGAAAGAGAGCATGAGCAGAGGGAGCAGAGGGAGAGGGAGAAGTAGACCCCACTGAGCAGGGAGCCCAATATGGGGCTTGATCCTAGGACCCTGGGACCATGACCTGAGCTGAAGGCAGATACCCAACCAATTGAGCCACCCAGATGCCCCAGCTTTGGGAAACTTTTAATTAAAATGTTGCTCAAAAACTTTCTGCATGGCTCTCTGCATCTTGCTTGCATTCTTCATTATCTAGGTGAACATTTTTGGATCTTTGCCCTGTATGTTTTTGATAACCTAGAACAATCTGTGCCATGGAAGGGGAGACCTCTCTAAAACTGTGTCATTGAATTGCCCCACATCAGTGAGGAAAGCCTCTTTGTAGGCATTGTGTATATGTGTGTGTCTTTAATCAAGACACTCTTCAACAGGAAATGAAAATCTGGGTGAAGAGCTCACAAAATCCATACATATTTATCATCTTTCTCTACATAAGAAGGTGGCTGATGTCTTTCCAGAGCACTTCATTTGACCCTCGTACGTTAATTATCTCTGAATTTCATAGGAATGTAATTGCTTTCCAGTCTTCAGAGCACTGGCACCAAAAGCATGTCTAGGTCAACTGCTTGACTATCATAGATTTCACAGCAGTGGGAGAACTTGCTCTAGCATTCTGGATGGGAGAAGGCTGGGTCTCTAGCAGTTCAGTGCGCTGTTGTTCTCCCCAAGAACACCTCCTGCTCAGTGACCTTCAGGAGATCCTCCCCAGAACAGTTGTAACTGTTCCCTCGTGGGATTACCTGTGCATTGCTAAATCAGTTTGAAAAATACTCTTGTAAATTTGAAATTTATGATGTCTCTGTTTTTAAGAATTTGGATGGTACTGTGCAAATAAGAGAGGCATGGGGGAAAAAACTAGTTATGTACTCTATTAATTCACTCAGCTAATATTTCCTAAGGACCCTGATGTCACAGGATTACTTACATCAGCATGTAATAGAGCGAGATGCTGGATGGCAAAGTAGAGCACATGGCCTGGGATGTATGAGTCACTACTTTCTCTGATCACTTGGAAAATTACTGTGCTCTGCTGCCAGAGCATAACCACATTTCTGGACAGGGAGGGATGCTGAAGATTCGAAGGTGGGAGGGATACAGCAGCCTGTTTTTGGGGACAGCTTTTTGCTTTGTTCCTAAGTAGCCTAGAAGAATCTGAAATGAACCTGCATGAAGAATGGGAGATGTAAACTAGAAACAGAGCATAAAGGAAATCTGGTAGTATCAGAAGCAAGGAGGCTTGGGGAAACACCTTGAGAAATCACGGAGCTCTGTGCCTCGCAGCAAAGCTGCATTTATTACAGATGAGAAAAACCTTATTATTGACTTTTTCTTAAATAATTCAGGTGCAATGTATCGTGTTCTTTAAAAACTCAGTTCCAGAAATAAATGCAACAGGTACATTTACTATTAACTGCTTTCGCCTTCTGTCCTTTACCTAGATTCCTTTGAAGAGAAAATATTTTAAAAACCCGAGTCATTTAGAAAATGAGATTCTCAGATTCTCATTAAAAGATGCTGAAGATGACTGAACTCTGGTTTTTATGAAGGGAAGCTTATTATATATTCATTATTTTTCCTGCCAGTTTCACTAATCCTGTAGCATCCTCTTCCTTACAGATTTTTAGACTGGGCCTGCTTCAACTGTCTTATTTTTGCAGACTATTTCTTTTGAAATAAAAACTAATAACTTTCCATTTCAAATAAAGCAAGCAAAGCAGTCTATGAAAACCACCATCAGTTGGATGTAAATTGTGGACCTTCAATCAGCTAGTACAACCTTTACACCTCAGAGAAAAGCAAAACGACTATTAAAAGCTTCAAAAGTATGTGTCAGGGTGGGGAGGAGCAGCAGAGAAGAAGCAATGATAAAATCCTTGAAGTTCTCTAAAATTATAAATGCCATTAAGCTTTACTATAAAATCCTTCAAATTAATGTGTTCCTAATTTTAGCATTAAATGAGGCTGGTGTATTGAGTAGAAGTATTTGCATAATGATGACAAAAATCAAAGTTTCAGGGGAAGCAAAATGGACTCATCTGAAACTTAAATTCTAATTCCTGAGCAGCTTCTGACTAATGAGCCTGAACAAGCCAGAATTGTCCTGGCCTTCTTCCTCAACAGTGGAAAAAAGGATTATGTAAAGACTTTGGGGGAAATTTATAATATACACCGCTGGCTCCTCAAACTTTTCCTTCAAAGGAGCCACGTTGGGGGAGGAGGGTGAATATATCTATTCCCAATAGTTCAAGGGCTTAGCCTAAAGTTGCAGGCAGCAAGCACAACGATTTTTTAAAGCTTCCCTTTTTCTCCTTAATATGTATATGTGTTTTGAACTCTCTGCCATAAAATATTCATGTCTCTTTAAAAATACAAATGGTTTAGATAACTGGTGAATAAGAATTATGTTACCCCCATATTAGTTAGTTAGGCTTTAGGCTAAGCTGCTGAATGAAAAAGATCCCAAACAGAGTTGCTCAAACAAGGTGTTGAATTCCTTATATGATGGTCTAGAAATCGCAGCTTGTTAAGGATGTAACAGTAGCACTGCTCCACAGGATATCTGGGGACCCAGCTTCCTTCCATCTTGTTGCTCCCTACCCTGATGGCATTATCCTTGTCTGCTCAGTCAAATCTATGCTTCAATCCTAGAAAGGGGAAAGAAAACTGCAGATGAATGTCATTTCCACTCACATTTCACTGGCAAGATCTAGTCACATGGCTGCAGTAGCTGTAGAGGATGGAAAATAGAATTTTCAACTGATGGCCATGTGGTTGGTAAAAGTTAAAATGCTGCTAAAGAGAGATACACCACATCTACCTTACAGATTTCTGTATCCCTGCCAACTGCTCCATCCTCTACGGATGCCCCAGGGAAGGATGGCCTAAGGCATGTGCAAACCTTTCCTCTAAGAGCCACACAGTAAATATTTCAGGCTTTCTAGGGCACATATTCTCTTTGGCAACTACTCATCCTTGCTGTTTCAGGACAAAGGAGTCATAGACTCTATGACTAAATGTCAACAAAAGAACACGACTATTGTTTTAGTCATCCGTTAGAGTATAACACATTACTATACATTAAGAAGTTTAAATCAACACACATTCATTATCTCACAGTTACTGTGGGCTGGAGTTTGAGTCCTTCACATAAACTCTCACAAGGCTGTAGTCATGGTCAGTTGGGACTGTGTCCTCATCTGTAGGTTTGACTGGGAAAGGGTTCACTTCCTAACTTACTTGGGTTGTTTGTAGATTTATTTCCAATGGCTGTGGGGCTGCCGGCCTAGGGACTCAGCTTCTTCCTGGCTGCTGGTTGCTCTCAGCTCACAGAGGTCACCCACAGTTCCTCATCGTATCATTCTGCCCACAGCCCTTCTCACAACATGGCAGCTTGCTTCTTCCAAGCCAAGGAGAGAGGAAATCTCTACAGCGAGTTTGGTAGCACAACAAAGTTTTACATAATGCAACAATCAGGGGAGGGACATCCCATTTCCTTTGTCAGATTTGAGTGGTTAGAAGCAAGTAACAGTGGTGCTCACCCTCAAAGACAGAGGATTGTACCAAGATGTGAATACCAAAAGGCAGGGATGACTGGGAGCCTGCCTACCTAGCTATGTTACAATAAAACTTGATAAAAACAAGGGGTGGCCTGGCATAGTTTGCTGACCCCTGGAATAATGAGTAAGGTGTATAAAACACTGTTTAGGTAAGAGATAAAAATTCATAGAACAGAGTTAGAGCAAAAGACTGGTCAGAATCAGAAGAGATATGTAGAAAGAGAGCTCCAGAAAAAAAAAAAAATTCAGATTCTGATCCCATCCTGTAATATACAAGTTATCTTATCTTGGGTTATGATGAAGAAACTGAGCTTGAGCAAATTTAGTATCACATAAAGTAGTGGAACTAGGACATGACTCTTAGACTGTCATGAGGGTCCAGACACTTAAAATTTTATTTAAAGTGTAATGGATGCCTTTGAAGGATTCTAAGCAGAGAGATGGTATAACTAATGTGACTGATGTTTTAGAAATATCAGCTCTGTGTGAAGAGTGCATTGAAGGAGGCTAGAGTGGAGGCAGGGTAGTCCAGGTCAAAGACAGCGGTTGCCCAACAAAGGCAGTGCCCTAAATCTGCAAGACATTCTGGTGGTAGAAGTGACAGGACCACCTTATAACCATAATGCATTCTATAGTCTCCTTACCCATGACATCTGGTCACATGGATCTTCTTTGGTTCCTTAAATGTGCTAAACCTTTCCCAATCTCTAGAATGCTGCATGGGCCATTCTACATGTCAAGAAGGCTTTTCACTCTGTTCTTCTATTATTTACTCTATTTCTCATGGCTTCTTGGCCTTTCAGCTAAGATCAAGTATTAGTTACTCTGTTCTTCAATTGCTTTGTTCTACCTCATCCCACAGGACTCACTTCAAATCTCAAGTCTCAGTGGATCTTTCCTTGGTGCCCCAATCTAAGTTTGGTTCTATCTTTGATCTTCTCTTAATAGAAGCCAATTATTTTCCATCCTATACTTCGTCACAATGTATTACATTTTCTTGCTTTTAAAAAATTGACTCTAAAATATTGTGCTTTAAGAACCATGTTTATTTTGTTCATCATTGTTAATATGGTGCTAGTATACAAAGTTCCTAGAATCATAGGCATAGGCACTCACTGAATATTCGTTAAAATACATGTCTGGCTTCAATGTCCTTACACTTAAATACTGTGCTAGTGCCTCTCACATTTGCTAATTATAGAACAGATCTCCTCTTCAACTTTTCTGGTGTCATCAGTGTGACATACCCCAAGTAATTAGTGATGTTCCAGCGTCCAACTATCTCACATCATACTCTTCCCAAAACCTGGTCCCAGGTTAAGGACAATGTGGAGAATGAAATGATGAGCAGTAGGAGAAACCGGTGATGAAGTTGTCTTGAGATAGCTGAATTCTCACTTACTGTTGGTGGTGGTATAAATGGATATGGGCCTTTGGGAAAAAAATTCATCAATATGCAAACATGGCTTTAAAATAAATATAAATAAGGGTGCCTGGGTGGCTCAGTCGGTTGAGTGTACTAACTCTTGACCTCATCTCAGGTCTTGATATCAGGGTTGTGAGTTCAAGCCCCATGTTAGGCTCCATGCTGGGTATGGAGCCTACTTAAAAATACATACATACATACATAAATATAAGTAAAAAAATACACAAAAAGGCACGTGCACGTGTGTGTATTTACGTAAGAGATCTGAAAAGATATAGATCAAGAGTTTCCAAGTAGTTAGGGAGGCACTTCTGGGAAGTGGGGAGTGAGACTGGCAAAAGAGGAAATTTTTTTAAAACTATGGGCAACTATTATTTTTATAATAAAATCTCATTAAAGATAAAAATTGAAAATAAATCTTCATACTTTTTATGTAATCCCACCTCTAGTTGTCTATACTACTAAAATAATGACAGATGTGGTCCAGGGGTTGTAGATATAAAGATATGTCACCAGTGAGTTCTTTTATGTGTTAAAAAACTGGAAATAGTCTAAACGTCCAACAACAGATTGGATAACTACATAAAGTGGAGCTCATGCACATGATGGGCTATTTAATATACATTAAAATTATATTTTAGATTCTAAGGACAGGAAAAACGCTCAGGTATAATGTTACATAAGCAAAGCAAAGTATGGAACTATTTATGGCATTATTTCAATGTGTTAGGAAAGGAAGAAAAAAAGAGAAAAAAATAATGAGAAAGTCATATGGGTAAAAAAAAAAAATACCCACGTTAGTAAAATCTACCAAAATGTCATTTAATGGCCATTTGGATGATAAGAGTCTATAATTTTAGGTTATTTCTTTATGATTTTTGTTTTTTCCTAATTAAAAAGAATCACAAATTATTACTGGAGAATCACAAATATTATTTGTAGTAGGTGTAAAAATAGTACATTAGTTCTTTTCTAGTAAGTGTGCCCCATCCTCATGTCAAGCACTCATTTAAGAGTGCCTGCTAAGAGAGGAGATTCCAGCACTTGTCTCTATCTCCCATATTTCTATGAAAAAGTAACAGGTACTCAGTACTGTTTGGGAGCATTTTCTTTGGCGCATCACAACAACAGTGGTGCCTTATGGAATGAAATTATCTGCAATTAAATATATTTTGGGAATAGCTATGTTCTCAGTTGGAATTCGACCTTCTACTTGTCCTTTCTTCAATGCCCTTGGTCAGACTTTCTTGAACTAGACTCATTGAGAGGAAGCTCTTTACCACATTTTTGTATAGTTTTAGATAATATTCTTAGAGAGTATAAAACCAGGCCTTTTAGGGAGCATAAAATGAGCTACTAATCGAGAATTTCATTTTGGACTGTCATGTTTAATTTAGATAGCTACAATGGGAGTTAAATTGGCCATTAAACCAATGAAAATTTCTACCTATCCATATGGTCACTGTCAGGAGGCCCTAACAAATTCCACTTGAGATGATGTATGTGTTTTTGTATATAAGAAGTCTGAAAGAATAGCTCCCAAAATGTTTAAGTAGTCAGGGAGCTCCCTCTGGAACAGGCAGAACAGAGTGTAACAACATTAGACAGTTCCCATAAGCTACATATGGAAATAAATGCTGTTATACTATGAACACGTCTTCCAGATATCTTATTAATGGAAGTTTAAGTTAAAAACTTTTTCAAATTAATCAACTATGGACAGCAATGGTAATATTACTTTCTGAAATCATCCAAACTGCCAATCATTCTAAGCAACAACATACGGCATACATAAGGGCATAACTTCCAAATATTGAACATTTATTTGAGAGACCTTCAGCACTTATATGATGCAGATACCTCATAGAAAGAATGTGATTTAATTTCAGTGGCTGTTTGTTTAACCATAGGACATTTCTGAAATCAAATTTCTTCATATGAAGAAAGTTGTGTTTGACTCCAATCAATCTCTGTCTTCCTCAAAAAAAAAAAAAAAAAAAAATCTCTGTCTTCCTCAATTTTCCCCCTTCTATCTTCCCACTCCCTCCTCCTGTCTTTCTTTGTAGAAAGAATATAGAACAAGTATTTCAGTCATAAAATTTCAACTGGTAGTATTTTTTTTTTTATAGGCGACCATACTCACATTTATATAATCACCGCATAAAATTCTGTGTGTACCTCAGTTCACCTAATTCTAAAACATAAACATTTAATGGACTAAAATAAATTAACATATTTATAGGAAGAAAATGTAAAAGGTATCGGTTTTGAAATTTTAAGGATACTTATTTAGCACTCATGACAATTATTTTTATTGATGGTCTGAACCTGTCTTCCATACTATGAAGTGAATCATTATTAATTTGTAGTACAAAGAAAAGCACATGAAAACCTAGACTATCATTAGATCATTACACTCAATGAAAAAAATTAAAGTGTATTCAGAAGCTCACAGTGGAATTAACTGATATACTACTACTTGCTCTATTTTAAATTTCTTTCCTATATTTCCCAAGCAAAACATCATTATATTCAAGGAAAAATAAAGTTTTTTATTGCATTTGGTTGCTTTCTTTGCTTTTATTAATGTAATTACTGGAGTTCTGTATTCTAAGCTACACATCGTACTTTGTATCCATGGATCCTCCTTGATACATAAAGTATCCTCAAATATGTAAAAATAAACAGGTCAGGCAATAAAGCGAAAACAAGACAGTAATAACAGTATGGTATTTACTGTTCCCTTTAAAGTGAAAGTATTCTTAACAATTGTTTGCCCTTGGCTTACAGAGCGAGAGAATGTGTGTTAGGAGCTCTAAAAACAATCATCTCCCTTGGCTGTTATTTCTCTATGAAGTGATAAGCTGTGCAGTTTATAAGAAGAAAGCTACTGAATCCTTCAGAAAACACAACCTGGCAGTCTATCTTCAGAGCAGAATGATGAGGTGGCAGGAGTGTGATGGAGGAACCGGTCTTAGAGAACATCATGTAAGGGAATCCAGCTGTGCTTGTATGGTCTCCAGCTATTTATAAAGACAAAACAAGAGAAGAAATGGCTGAAAAGAGAGAAATGCATATGAAGGGTTGTTCAGAAACTTGCAGATAGGAGGGAAAGGATGGCAGTGGCAACCATGCATATTAAAATCCATTCATACAGCAATAGATCTACCATGTAGAAAAGTTTTCTTTTTGTATGAAGATATTAGAATTCATAGCAGTGATCTAAGTTTTCAAATTTGTTAAGGACGATGTCTGAGTTCTACTGTTTTAAATATACTCAGCTGTTTTAATTTGAATGATCACTATGCAAGACTTTTGAAAGGGTGGGTAGTGCATCTTCCTGGATTTCAAAGTCAGTAAAAGAAATAAGACATACCCTCAAAGACAAATCTTTACAGGCCTGCCATCTCCCTTCTCCCTTAGGCCCCAAATTAAAATATTTAGTATTAAATATACCTAACATGCCAGTGTGGCTAGGTACCACATACTTCATTACTTAATGCTTTACTTTAAGGTAAGATAATAATCCTCTTGCCTTAATTAAAAACATTTCTACTTTCTTCCTGATTTAGTTTGTCAGATTCTCTTCATCTCAGCAATGCTTCCTGCCGTGAAACATACGGTGTTTACAAGGGATGTTTAAAGAACTTAGCTCCATAATAGGTCATTTAAAAATAAGAACTCATAAAAAGAATGCAACATTTTCAAACCCCACATAGCAGATATTATTTTAAAAATACAGACCTTGTTGTAGAAATCAAACAACTCTTTGTGACTGAATTCCACAAGAACTTTCTCCATGCTCTGGAAGGAAGAAGAAAAAGAATGAATTTAGTTATACATAATTTACATTGTAGCTTTTTCCTCTCTGGTTAGCTCCAGAATATGCCTTATTCTCCAAGTGGTTTAAAAAAATATCTGCTCCACTCAACCCCACTGTTCCTAGAACTCACAGACCCACTTAATGACCCTCTACTTTAGCAAAAGATTTCAACTCTGTAGGGACATCTGTTCTTTAAGTTGACTCCACAAAGGTTAATAAAATATATGCCAGCAAAAGAACAATTTCATGATCTTTTTTTTTTTTCAAGACAGAGATAATATATGAGATTGTATTTCATCTTTCTCAGCAGTCCATTTGAAATCTAGCAAATACCATTACGCAAAGACACTGGAGGCGGCGTATCTGATTGAACTCATCCAGCCATTAATGCCTCCCGTCAGCACAGCTGCTGCCTCCAAGCATTAATCTAGCAGTTATGATCTTAACATGCTGAGATTGTTACCTTTTCTAATGTACAGACTCAGCAAAAGTTAACAATTAACGAGACAGCTTCAAAGCAGAGACTTCAACACACTCCTTCCTTTCGCCTCAGATGTGACAAGGGCAACCTTTGTGGGAGTCATGGGTGCAGAGGAATACTGTGCATATGTGCACAATGGTGTAGCAGAGTGCAACGGGGATCTGGCCCACCCCAACCTGCTTTTAGGTGATTTTGTAAACTGAGGAAACATTTAGAATAGTTTCTGAAGATGGGTCAAATGTGTCTGATTCAAGGTACCTTTGGCAAATGAAAGTTAATGAGGAGAGAATGCCAAGAATGTGTTTCCTGCTCTGACCATGCTGTCATGCTCACAGGACAAAAATGGGCACCATGAACGAAGAAGCAGACCAAGGTTGAAGACAGATGTGAATTCACGTGCTTCATCGCTTGTTTCTATGGCTATTTTTTTTCTTCATTTTATCTGTTTTGATGATTTCCATTTCTACTTTAAAAACCAATGTTTTCAAAACAAAGTATTTCCACTAACTCCAGGAAAGTCAATGAGCCTATGTTCAGATATGCTGCCTCCCTTTTCAAGAAGCCAAGGCACAGAGGATCAAATTCCACACTTCTTTTCTCTTGCAACACCTAGCTAAGTTGTTAGCTTTAAAATGAATAAAGGAGCATATCTGCTTTAAAGTTTCATTCTTTAGGAGGGATAAAAGTAGTAGGCTAATTGACACATTATTAAATCTCCAAAGGTTGAAATCAGTATTATCTAGTAGTGCTATATTTCCTTCCAGCAGTTACAGGAAGAGGATAGGCCTCAGTTTATCCTATAGAAAAGCAAGACAAGTTCATTACTTTCCCCCCATCCAAATGTTAGGAAGGACTAAAGACTGAATCAGTTTGTGAACAACTGATTTACTGTATGGACACTCAGAGGTCATAGCCAGGCTGGGTCCTTGTTTCCTGAATTTTGCTTTGTTTTGAGGTAGCGTTTTCTAAAAGGTTACATTAAGGAAAGGGAAGGAAGGTAACTTTGAAAATGTACTTCTTAAAATAACAACAGCTAAAATAACATGTGTGCACATGTGCATGTCAGTGTGTATATATATGTATATATAGGGAGAGATATGTATATATATTTAGTGTTTTGCTTGACTGAAATACTCAGCAACAGGAAGGGAAACTGCTGATACCTGAGATAAAATATGCAAAGAACTTATGCCAATATCAGGTATAATCACTGACAGCTATTATCATTTCCCATTCAACCCACAGCGACTTAGAGAAGACCATGAGAATATGGGAGAATACGGGGAGAATACAGGAGTGGTTTTAAGTGTTCCATATCTATGTGTACAGAGATTCTCTTTAGAGTTTGAGAATCTACGTTTACCCAAGGGGTGGCCAAGGGCAGTTGTGTTAGGGTGTAAATGATGGAACTTAGATATGTGGGACAAAAAGGAAAGGAGGGCTGGCTGAGAGCCAACTCCCCACATTGTCAAGCTCTGACACGGAACCTCAGAGAGCCCAAGAATTCTAAATTCAAATCTCACCCTTCAGGACACTACTGAAGGTACATTATCAAGGAAGGAGTACAGATTGTATTTACTTAGTAGTTTGATAACTTTATTTATGACTTTAAATTTAGATATATGGCCCAAGGCCTCCATTTTCACTACTGCTTCAGGTCCTGCAAATATTAGGAATGAGTGTGATCAGAATCTTTCTTTGGACGATATTTTTAGGAGAAAAACACACTCTGAGCTTTCTTTGAGAATGTAACCAGAAAGTCACAAATAGGCTTTATCAAACCACAATTAACTCTCTAGCTTCATTGTTTACTCTTCAGAAAATGTGTGGAAGATTCTGTTCACTAAGGAAGCATGTTTTCAAACAACTTCTCTTCAGTTTCATGTCTGGACAGAAATCAGTGCAGCCTAGACCCAACAAAGATATAAGAAGTGTATTTAGTTTAATGAGAGTCCAATTATTAGTATTTCAGTGCTTGGGCTTGGACTGTCTAGCTCTATTAACACTCTGGGCCTTTGACTCAACTTATGGTTCATTAGTATCTTTGTTAAGGCAAGAAAAAAAAATAAAAATGAAATTCAAACGTGCCATCTCAGCTATCAATAGCAACTCTAACAACAAACTTTCAGGTGAGAGATGTAGAAAATCCTGGCTATGGTAGTTTTATAGGCTATTTGACAATGGGTTTAATTATCCATGTGCTTCATGTCTATCACTGTCAATAGATAATGAGATTTGACGACTTAGTTCTATTTTTCCCCCCAAAGGGTCAGAAAGATAGTCTGGATAATAAACTGTAGCCTATTATGTCATTCTAAATAAGAAGAGAAATATCTTAGTGACATAAAACTATAGTTGCAAGTAATCAAAATGCTGTCGCCTTGTCCATTATATACCAAAACTTGAACTATATACCTCTAATCACTTGGTGAAACAAATACATGTATGTATTTTTCATATATCTTCAAATAGTACTGTACTTCACTACTTTTTATGTAGTCAAATGTTTAAGAAAAAACTTTATGAGAACATTACATTCCCATTTTTCCAGTAATTAGATACAGAGGATATTTTCATACAAGGCAAAATGTATTTTAAGTTAAAATAATTTGTTTAAAAAATGGTGATTCTAACAGGGAGTTTATATTGTCTGGCAGAGGAATATAATGACTTGTTAAGTACTACAAATTATTTCTGGAAGGGCTTTTCATTGCTTGTGTGTTTAAGAGGAATATCAATGGATACTTGTTATTATCCAGGACAACTTACGGGTAACATGTAGTAGATTTGGTGAAGAAGAAAAAAAAAAGTAAATTCAGACATGAAGAAAATGACAGTAATACAATAACAGTAGGGGACTTCAGCACCCCATTTACTTCAATGGATAGATCATCCAGACAGAAAATCAATAAGGAAACACTGGACTTAAATGACACATTAGACCAGATGGACTTAAGAGACATATATAGAACATTCCATCCAAAAGCAAGATGCATATTCTTCTCAAGTGCACACGGAATATGCTGCAGGAACGGTTACATGTTAAGTCACAAAACAAGTCCTAATAAATTTAAGAAGACTGAAATCATATCAAGTATTTTTGCTATAATGGTATGAAAATAAAATCAATCACAACAAGAAAGCTGGAAAAACCACAAACACATGGAAGTTAAACAACATGCTAATAAAAAAGCAACCAGTCAACAGAGAATGAATAAATAAAAAAAGTACCTTGAGACAAATAAAAATGGGAGCACAACCATTCAAAATCCATGGGACATAGCAGAAGTACTTCTAAGAGGGAAGTTTATGGCAATACAGACTCACTTCAAAAAACAAGAAAAAAAATAAACTTCAAACAACTTAATCTTATACCTAAAGGAATGAGAAAAAGAACAAGCTAAACTCAAAGTTAGTAAAGGGAAAGAAATAATGAAGATAGGAGTGGAAATAAGTGAAATAGAGACAAAAAAATCAATGAAACTCAGAGCTAGTTCTTTGAAAAGATAAACAGCATTGCTAAACCTTTAGCCAGGGGATCCCTGGGTGGCGCAGCGGTTTGGCGCCTGCCTTTGGCCCAGGGCGCGATCCTGGAGACCCGGGATCGAATCCCACGTCGGGCTCCCTGGTGCATGGAGCCTGCTTCTCCCTCTGCCTGTGTCTCTGCCTCTCTCTCTCTCTGTGACTATCATAAATAAATAAAAAAAATTTAAAAAAAAATCTTAAAAAAAAAAAAATAAAAAAAATAAACCTTTAGCCAGACTTCTCCAGAAAAAAAGAAAAGGCCCAAATAATTAAAATCAGAAATGAGAGGAAATTACAACCAATACTGGAGAAATACAAAGGATCATAAGATAGTACTACAAATAATTACATGCCAACAAATGGGATAATCTAGAAGAAATGAATCAATTCCTAGAAACATACAACCTTCTAAGACTGAGTCCAGAAGAAATAGAAAATCTGAACAGACTGATCAGTATTGAAATTCAATCAGTAATTAAAAAAAAAAAAAAAACAAAAAACCTCCCAACAAACAAAAGTCCTAGGCCAGACAGCCTCCTAGGTGAATTCTAACAAACATTTAAACTAGAGTTAATACCTATCCTTCTCAAACTATTCCAAAAGATTGAAGAAGGAATGCTTCCAGAGTCCTATGAGGCCAGCATCACCAAGATACCAAAACCAGACAAAGCCACCATAAAAAAGGAAAATTACAGGCCAATATCTTTGAGGAACACTGATGCAAAAATACTCAACAAAATATTATCAAACTGAATCATACATTAAAAGGTCATATACCATGATGAGGAAGAACTTATTCCAGAATGCAAAGATAGTTCAACATCCACAAATTAGTCAATGTGATACACCACACTGACAAAAAAGATAAAAATCATATGATCATCTCAATAGATGCAGAAGATGCATTTGATAAGATTCAACACACAGTTATGATAAAAACTACTGACAGAGTAGATACAGAAGGGAATATACCTCTGACAGACCCACAGCTAACATTATACTCAGTGGTGGAAAGCTGACAGCTTTTCCTCTAAGGTCAGAAGACAAGCATGCCACTCTCACCATTTTTTATTCAACATAGTATTGGAAGTCCTAGTCACAGTAATTGGATAAGAAAAATAAATAAAAAGCATCCAAATTGGAAAAGAAGATATAAAACTGTCACTATGTGCAGATGACATGATACAAAATATAGAGAACCTTAAAGACTCTACCAAAAAACTATTATAACTAATAAATTCAGTAAAGTCGAAGGATACAAAATTAATATACATAAATCTGTGGCATTTCTATACAATTATAACAAAATCAGAAAGAGAAATTTAAAAAACAATATTACTTGCAATAGCATAAAAAATAATAGAATACCTAGGAATAAATATAACGAAGGAGGTAAAAGACCTGCACTTTAAAAACTATAAGACACTGATAAAAGAAATTGGAGAATACATAAATAAATGTAAAGATAGTCTGTGTTCATGGACTGGAAGAACAGATTCAATGCAATCAGTATCAAAAACCAATTGCATCTTTCACAGAAATAGAACAAACAATCTTAAAGTTTGTATTGTATGGTCAAAAAGACCCCAAATGACTTAAAGTGATCTTGAAAAAGAACAAAACTGGAAGTATCACAATTCCAGATAATCAAGATATACTACAAAGCTGTAGTAATCAAAACAGTATGGTACAGACACACACATGCAAACAAACCACATAGTTCAACAGAACAGAACAGAGAGGCCAGAAATAAACCTATGCTTATATAGTCAATTAATATTCAAAAAAGGAGTCAAGTACATACAGTGGGAAAAAGACAGTCTCTTTAATAAATGTAGCTGGACAGCTACAAGTTAAAGAATCAAACTGTACCACCTTGTTTCACTAAATACAAAAATAAACTCAAAATAGATTTAAGACTTAAGTTTAAGACCAGACACCATAAAACTACCAGAAGCAAACACAGGCAATAAGCTCTTGGATACCAGTCTGAAAAAGATTGTTTTGGATCTGTCTCCCCAGGAAAGGACAATAAAAGCAAAGGTAAACAACTAAGAACTACAGCAAACTATAAAGCTTTTGTATGGTGAAGCAAACCAACAAAATAAAAAAGCTACTGAATGAAAGACGAAATTTGTAAATGACATAACTGGTAATGGGTTAATTATCAAAATACATAAAAAGCTCACACAATAGGAAAAAAACCCCAAACAATATGATTAAAAATGAGAAGAGGAACTGAATAGGTATTTCTCCAAAGAAGACTTACAGATGGCCAAAAGACACATGAAAAGATGCTCAACATCACTAATCATCAGGGAAACACAAAACAAAACCACAATGAGATATCATCTCACGACTTGTCAGAATGGCTGTTAACAAAAAGACAAGAAATAACAAGTGTTGGCAAAGATGGGGAGAAAAAGGAACTCTCCTGCACTGTTGGTGGAAATGTAAATTGGTGTAGCCACTATGCAAAACAGTATGAAGGCTCTTCAAAAACTTAAAAATAGACCTACCATGTGGTCCAGCAATTCCACCCTCTGGGTGTTTATGAAAAACAAAACAAAACAAAAAACCCACCAGCAAATCACCAACCTGAAGAGATATAGGAACACCTATGTTCACTGCAGCATTATTTATAACAGCCAAGATATAGAAGCAATCTAAATGTCTATTAATAGATGAATGGATAGAGAAGACATAGTATATATAAATAAAATAGAATATTGATCATGAAAGGAATGAAAGCTTCCCATCTGTGACAGCATGGATGTACCTAGAGGGTATTATGCTAAGTGAAATAAGTCAAACAGAGAAAGACAAATACTGTATATTTTCCCTCACATGTGGAATATAGAAAACAAAACAAAACAGAAACAGATTCATAGATACAGGAAACAATCTGGCTGCCAGAGGGGAGAGGGGTGAGGAGATAAGTGCAACAGAGAAAAGGGATTAAAAGGTATAAACTTCCATTTATAAAATAAATAGACATAGGGATACTATATACAGAATAGGCAATATAGTTAATAATATGTAACAATTATGTATGGTGACAGACGGTAGCTAGATTTATCATGGTGATCACTCTGTAATATACATAAATGTTGAAATATTTGTACATTTGAAGCTAAAGTTGACCCTTGAACATGAGGCTTAGGGATGCTGACCCCCTCCATTTAAGTTGAAAATCCATATGTAACATTTACTCTGCCCAAACTTAACTACTAATATAGCCCACTGTTGACTGGAAGCCTTACTAATAATGATAACATAAACAATAGATTAATACAAATTTTGTAAGTTACATAGATTATTTACTGTTTTTATTTTCTATACTGTATATACATCATAAAGCTACAAAAAAGAAAATGTTATTAAGAAAGTCATAAGAGAAAATATATTTACAGTGCTGTACTGTATTAATGAAAAAAAAATCCATGTATAAGTGGTCCTGCCCAGTTCAAATTCATATCATTCAAAGGTTAACTGTAATATAATATTGCATATCAACTCCACTTTAGGAAAAAGAAAAGAAAAAGAAAATTCACCCTGGGCTTTAGCTGTAATGGATAACTCTTAGAAAAACTCTTTTTAGAGATGGACCACACGGGTCCCATAAAAATTGTCAGGTTACATGCGTTTATATAATTACTTTTTCCATGTTAATGCAGACAACATGAAATTCCACAAGTGTGCTTTTAAATAAAAAATATTACAGTTGTTTTTCAGACACACACAAAAATAGGCTCACAAAATATGGAGAGAGCCCAAATGTCCATCGATTGATGAATGGATAAAGAAGATGAAGTGTACACACACACACACACACACACACACCATAGAATATTACCCAGCCACCAAAAAAAAAAAAAAAAAAAAAAAAAAAAAGAAAGAAATCTTACCATTTGCAACGACATGGATGGAGCTAGAAGACATCATGCTAAGCAAAATAAGTCAGTCAGAGAAAGATAAATACTATATGATTTCATTTATATGCAGAATTTAAGAAACAAAACAGATGAACATATGGGATGGGGGCAAAGAAAAGGAGATACGGAAAACAAGCCCTAAGACACTCCTGACGACAGAGAACAAACAGAGGGTTGAGGGTGGGAGGTGGGTGGGGGATGGGCTAGATGACTGATGGGGATTAGGTACTTGTTATGATGAGCATCTGGTGTTGTATGTAAGTAATGAATCACTGACTTCTACTCCAGAAAGCAATACTGCACTGTATATTAACCAAAATTTAAATTAAAAATAAATAAATAATTATTCAATTAAATAAAAAAAGAAATAGGCTCGTATGATGATTATATGTAATCTAAAAGTCCTGACACTGCTAACATTTCAAAGTATTTTCACCTACATTACTTCATGTTAATTTTAAAACAGTCTGAAGAGGCAAGGCATGTCATAAAATATTCCTCTTTAACAGATGAGCACACAGAGGCACATCGTGGTAAGAAAGCCACCTAAGAAAAACAACCATGCAACAATGGACAATGAACTAGAAGAGTCTGAGTTGGAAATTAAGGGCTATCCAGAACTGTTCTTTTCATGTGAGACAAAATACAGATAACAGTTTCAATAGGTAAGATGTTACTAGAAAAAAAAAGGAAGTAATTTAGCAATACCCAACTAGGTCAAGATACTATTATACATACCATTTCACATAAACAAAGATTTTTTTTTTTTACATTAAAGGTGAGGTCAGTAAATAAGATCTTTTTTTTTTTTTTTTTTTTTGTGATTCTGCTTTGTTGTTATTGTTGGGTGGGGGATAAAGAGGATGGGTGATGTGTACTGTTTATCTCACATACTAAATATAAAGGAAATGATGGATAAGTGAGAATATATTAAAACCCAAAATTTCCATTCATCAAGTCATATCATCAAAAACTAAAAGGAAAGCCACAGGGACACCTGGGTGGCTCAGCAGTTGGGCGTCTGCCTTTGGCTCAGGGTATGATCCCGCAGTCCCAGGATGAAGTCCCATATCAGGCTCCCTGCACGGAGCCTGCTTCTCCCTCTGCCTCTGTCTCTGCCTCTCATTCTCTCTGTGTTTCTCATTCATGAATGAATGAATGAATGAATGAATGAATGAATGAATAAATACATAAATAAATAAATAAATAATTTTTTTTTGAATAAAAGGAAAGCCACAGAGACTCATACCCAGAATATACAAAAATTACTACAAATTAAAAGAGGCAAAACTCCATTTAAAAATGGACCAGAACATATATCCAATCATTGTGTTGTACACCTAAACCTAGTACAATGTTGTGTCAGTTATACTTCATTAAGAAAAAAAGCCACCTGGCTGGTGGTATTTGGCTGGAGTGAAGGAGGAAACAGTCAGAAGACTCTCATGATGCCAGATGAGATTGTTAAAAGGGACTCCAGCTATGTGCTGATGATCTGGAAGCCTGGCTCTGGTGGAATACAAGTGGGAGAGAAACTAAAAATTCTGGATAGTTCTCTTCTTGGTAGGTTTCCTGGCAGTTTCCCCAGCAGACAGCAGTACTTCTGGGCTGCCCAAGAGTGCCCTGGTTTGACAGCCTTGCTCTGATTTTAAAAAGGCAAAAAAAAAAAAAAAAAAAAAAAAGACAAGAGGCTTGAAGAGTCACTTCACAAAAGGCATCCAAACAGCCAAAACCATGTAAAAATGTATTAGCAACCATATGGCTGGAAGGCATGAAAACTTGTTAACTACTCTGAAAACTTGGCTGGTATTATTTACTCAAGCTGAATATATGCATACCCTATGACCCCAAAATTCACTCCTAAGTATTCATGTTATGTTCAACTGAAATGTACACATACAGACACCATGAGACAGTACAAGAATACTGATAGCACTAATATTCAAAAGAACCAAAAAATGGAAGTAACTAGAATTTCTTTCAACAGAATATGTAAATAAAGTGTAGTACAGCAATACGATGGAACATTATATAGAAGTGAAAATAACTACAGCTAAATACGACATCATGCATGACCCTCAAACATATAAATGTCAGAGAAAGGAACAGAAGACACGTATTGATTTTTTTCATTTATATGGGGACTTAAAAAACAACAGTAAAAAAGGTTTTAGAGACAAATTCTTAAGTGGTACAACTATAAAGTAAGAAACAAAGATATTACCAGATGTATTCAAATAGTGATCACCTCTGGATGACTGGATAGAGGACAGAGGAGGTAGTACTTAGGAGGAGGAGGCATAAGGGAGGCTTCTGATGTAATGACAATACTGTATATATTTCTTGGTGATGGGCTAAAGGTGCTCTTTTACAAGTCACTGTGCTTCTTCTATGTATGTGTGCCGTATTTTACCAATTAAAAAAAGAGGATGGAACCACTAGGTATTAAATTCATTTGTTCATTTTTATTCAATAAATATGGATTAAATCCCTACAGGGCCTATTCTAGAAATACATATACGTAATGAGTGACAGAGACAAAAGTACCCCTCATTAACAAAGGCAGACAACAAACAAGATTTGTAACAGTAAGACCAACAGCAATAACAATTCATATACATACATGTAAGAATGTCTATTGATGTTCAGTGTTAGGAAGAAAAATAAAGCAGGGAAAGGGGAGGTGGGTAGGTGGAGATTCAGTGGTAGGTAGGTAGAGAAGATCTCACCGAAATGATGACATCTGAGCTAAGATATAAAAGAAGCAAGGGACAAAAAAAGACAACCTATAGGATGGAAGAAAATACTTGCAAATCATTATCTAGTAAGAGTATAATACCAGAATATATAAAGAACTCCTATAAATCAACAACAAAAGGACAAGCTCAGTTTAAAAAAAGGCAAAGGACAAAACAAAAAAGATACACAAATGGTTAAGTAAGCCCATGAAAAGATATTCAACATCCTAAGTCATTAGGGAAATGCAAGTCAAAACTGCAATGAGATACTTCTTCATCTTTAGTAAGAAAAATATAATTTTGCCAGTGGAAATGGAGAAAACCCAGCTGTTGATGAGGATGTAGAGGAACTGGAATCCATACACATTGCTAGTGGGAATGTAAAATGGTGCAGTAGCTGTGGAAAACAACCTGAAATTCCTGAAAAAGTTAAACAAAGAATTACCAGCAATTCCACTCCTGAATATATACCCAAAAGAAATGAAAACAGGGAGTGAATACTTGTACACCAATGTTTCTAGTATCTTTTCAACAGCTACTCAAAGCAATATGTTGACCTAATAAGCAGTTAAGATTTTGATGAAAAGATGGTAGTGGAAGCAAGACCATAAGGAACATTGAGACATTACTTAGAGTAATGCAAATGCATGTATAAAATTATACATGTTCACAACTCCCTCAACCATCAGTTTAGGTACTGTTGTGGGCTGAGTTGTGTCTCCCCCATATTCACATTGAAATTCTAACCCCCAGGATCTCAAAACATAACTGTATATAGTGTTAGGGTCTTAGACAATTAAAGTAAAATGAGGTCATGTAGATGGGCCTGAGTTCAACATGACTGGTGTCCTTATAAGAAGAGGAGTTAGGACCCAGAACACACAGAGAAAGACCATGTGAAGACACTGAGGGAATATGGCCATCTATAAGCCAAAGACAGAGGCCTTAGAAGAAACCAATCCTGTTGACACCTCGATCTCAAACTTCTAGCCTCTAGAATGTAAGTAAATAAATTTCTGTTATTTAAGCAACCTAGTCTGACCTACTTTGTTATGGCAGCCCTGGCAAACTCAGATGGACTCCTGGCAAACTCAGATAGACTCCATCTTCTGGGATGGACAGAAGATCTTTCTTCTAAGAACAATGGAAAACCACTGGAGAGTTTTAACTATAAGAATGACATAATTTGGGCAGCCCCGGTAGCCCAGCGGTTTAGCACCTGCCTTCAGCCCAGGGCGTGATCCTGGGGACCCGGGATCGGGTCCTGCGTCGGGCTCCCTGTGTGGAGCCTGCTTCTTCCTCTGCCTGTGTCTCTGCCTCTATCTGTGTCTCTCATGAATAAATAAATAAAATCTTAAAAAAAAAAAAAAAGAATGACATAATTTTATTTACATATTAACAACTGCCCTGCTTTTATTTGTAAATGTAGTTGGCCAAACTGGGTGTGGAGAAACCAGCTAGGAGGCTACTGTATTGGTTCAGGCCACATAGTGTTTTGATTTAATGTGATGGCAACAGTGATAAAGTAGAAAAATGAGATATGGTATAGAGGTGAAGAGATAGTACTTGGTGACAGATTTGAGCGAGGGTATTTGTATAAAGGAGTAGAAGTCAGAAGGACCCTCAGCTTTCTGGCAAAAGATGGAGGCAGGGAAGATTAGGAAACTAGAGAATACCTGAAGAAGGAAAGACTCAAAGGGGTAGTTTCAGACACAATTAGCTTGATTATGTCTGTGAGACTTCCCTGCAAATGAATGAAATAAATCCAGAAAGCCAAAAACGATACTTACATTGATATTTTGTTATGATATATGGATATTTACAACTGCAAAAGTGTGGGGCACCTGGGTTAAGCACAGTTGGTTAAGCCTCTGGCTCTTGATTTTGGCTCAGACCATGATCTCAGGGTTGTGCAACTGAGTCCCACAATGGGCTCCATGCTTAGCAGGGAGTTGGCTTGAGGATTCTTTCCCTTTGCTCTTCCCCCTACTTGTGCATGCTCTCTCTCTCTCTCTCTCTCTCAAATAAATAAATCTTAAAAAAAAAACAAAACAAAACAAATAAGAATGAAACTGTAAGAGTAGATATGACTGCCCAGGAAAAGAATGCAGTATAAGAAGACAGGAAGGTCTGGGGCTCACCCTATGGAACTCCAGTATTTAGGGTAGGTGGTGTTCCATAAATGACAAGTACCACCAGGCCCACAAATTAGGCTAAGAGCACTGACAGGTGCATAGTATGTGAAAACGTATGGTGGGCACTTATTACATGGGTCAAAATAATTTAGTGAGTTAGTATACAGGTAATAAAACTGGGGAGCCTTATTTTTAAATATATCTTCAATCTTCCATTTTCCAGTAAAACACATTAAAGTAGGGATCCCTGGGTGGCGCAGCGGTTTAGCGCCTGCCTTTGGCCCAGGGCGCGATCCTGGAGATCCGGGATCGAATCCCACGTCAGGCTCCCGGTGCATGGAGCCCTCTGCCTGTGTCTCTGCCTCTCTCTCTCTCTGTGACTATCATAAATAAATAAAAATTTAAAAAAAAACACATTAAAGTCACTAATAATATTAGGTAAACATACACAGACTAGAAGATTTACTCTCTTTTGCCTTCTACATATAAGATTACAACCAAGAACCCATTTAGGAAATTCATTATTTATATTGCTTAAGCTGGTCTCCTGCATTAAAACCTAATTTAGAATTCTCTGCATCCTCTCTGAACACTCTGCAAAGTGAAAATCAGAGTGCGAGATTAAAATTCTGCCAACTTCTTAAAAAACAAGAAAGATACATTTGTTCACCCATTCCTTTTCATTTTTAATTTGTAGTCTTATCTACAAGCACCTGGATAATGTTGCACTACCCATTAGCAAAACTCTCATGGAAATAAAATTTAGTAAGGCCTTCAGAGAGGTCTAAATTGAAGAAAGCTGACAGTAAAAATATCCTTTGCTTTCTCATTACTTAGGAAGTAGGAACACATACATTTTCCAAGTGAGAAATGCATTAGCCTTTGCACAAATTATCCAAGTAAAAACAACCCCCAAATAGTACAGGTCTCAACTAGTTAAGAGTTAAGCCAAATTTACATTGCTTAGTTGGATATTGGAATTAGAAATGACACAATTAGCTTTTCACCTAGAAAATCAGAGGAGGTGAAGGATTCCAGTAAAAGAAAACCTAATCTCATGTTCTGACAGAATCTAAAAATACTTTGCTAGGTACCTAAAGAGGAAGTTTTCTCCTTTTCAGTTACATGAAGGGCAAAGATAATACGTAAATAATATTTCAAGCTCTACTGAATGTTGACTGGATTTACAAAACAAAAGACAGTAGGCATCATTTATTTAATAAATACATCTAAACATTATGTCCTAACTATATACAGTAATAGATAACTGTAAATATATTCCAGTACCTCTATTCACTATTATTGCTCAAAAAAACCGAGGGATGTAATTTAAGCTCTCATCACAGACTGAAAATAAAACCCCATGAAATTCTACGATACATATAAGCATTAGCCATTTCTGTCATCATTCAAGAAACATTACAGAGAGCCAATACAAAGACAAACAGGAAGGTGTGATATCCTTGACCAAAGAAAGGTCCTTCTCTAGGTAGGCAGGTTGCCCTTTATAGCTAAGAAGGTACGTGGGACAGAAGGGAGGAAGGGATCCTCTGCCCATCTGTCAGATCAGTGGAATCAATCCTGGCAACCAAAGGGGTAACAGATGTTACAATCAGCTCTGATTCGGAGGGTGCCAGCTTGAGAAGGTGCAAGCAAAAGCACCGTAGGTGGAGGGAAAGCAAATTTCCACTTTTCTATGAAGCAGCTTGACTACATGACCTCCCAAGGTTCTTTTCAATTCTAGAGCTTGAAGATGTTGAAAGGCAAACCTCTATAAACAAATTAAACTGGTGAACTGAGATAGTTAAGAGAACCACAAAATGTCAGTAAGAAAGAGCTCTGGCAATAACCCTAGTTCAACCCTTTTATTCAAAAGATGAGGCAGCTGGTCCCACAAAGATGAACCAACATGAAGTATATTATGGGGAGACCAATCATTGTTCTTTTCATTTTACTGTTAGGATAACTCAACCTAAAATAGCACTTTCACCTGCAAATCAGGCTAATTTATAGAAAAAAGTTCTCTCCGTGAATTTGCACATTTACACCCCCTCTCTAATTCTACACATAAATACACAGAAGCTATGCTGAGAGTAAATCTTTTGAAAAATAGGGTTGATAAAGCACCAACGTGTCTTAAATAATAGGGAAATAATGTGAACTTAAATTTTCAAATCCTCACAACTTTCCAGAAAAAAAAAAGGTAATGTTTGTCTTAAAAAAAAACAAAAAACAAAAAAGAAATACTAGGAATATTTCATAGAAGTTAACATAGTATCACTGCCATGTTTAAAATTCTAATTCCAAACAAACAAAAATATGTCAGCCCAATGAATACAGAACATCACAGAGAGAGTAAGAGAAATAATCACTTGCACCTGACTATGGAGCTGATCTCTATCACTCCACCAAACCCTGTGATTCCAAAGGCTCTTCAGGAAAACAGCAACCTATCCAGCAGGCTCCCACATTTCCCGGGCACAATAGCCCGTGCTGCTTGAGGGGGGGAGCCGGCAAACTGGAGACACCTCAGTTTATATCAAGGTTTTATAAAAGCTGCAAAAGGACAATTTCAACAAAGAGATGGAATACAAGCCACGAAAGACATTTCTTAAATCAACCAAATGACAGCTTTTCTTTTTTAAATCTTTGAAAAAGTTTGCCAAAACACTTTCTATTTAAGAATATAGACATACACAGTAAAGGTGAATTTCATGCTTATTAGCATAGCATTCAAGACTTCCAGAAATCTGGCCCCTGACTCCACCTATAGCTTCAAGTTTTCGCATCCTTTTAGCACACTGTACGCACCAGCCATACCAGTACACTCTGCAGACTGCCCTTTGGGTCTTTGGTCATGCTGTTCCCTGTGTTCTTTCAGTGGTGCTCCCAATGGCTCTTGTGGGTAAAAGGAGCACACATGTGGATTTGGCCAGATCCTTAATTCAGTTGACCTAACAGCCCTTTGTGCATATTTCAGTTACTGCTTTTCCATGCTATACAGAATGGAATGACCCACCTTTGTACTACAGATGGTAGGCTCTTCAAGGGCAGGGGCTATGCTTTCTTCATTGTAGGCCAATAGCCAAGTATGGTATTGATCATAGTACTTAGTAATACGTATGTTTACTGAGCTCAATTTTTATTTATTTTTTTGAGAGAGAGAGAGTGTGTGTGAGTGGGGGTGGGAGGGGCAGAAGGAGAGGGAGGGAGAGAATCTCAAGTAGGTGCCACTCCCAGTACAGAGCCTGAGGCAGGGCTCTATCTCACAACCCTGAGATCATGACTTGAGCCTAAATCAAGAGTTCGACACTCAATCGACTGAGCCAACCAGATGCCCCTTATTGAGCTAAGTTTTAAGAAAATGTGTTTGCTAAATTTAAGCATGCTTAAATACTTTCCCTCCCATGGGGAAAAATACTATACAGAGAGGATTAGAATAACTGGATTTTGTCTAAATGATAACAATATTTTTCCATCATACTATAGTATTTACCCCACTGATGAAGTACTCTTGTAAGTCTCATAAGTCTTGTTTTATTCAATATATATGCATAAAGTACAAAGTACAGTAATTTAACTACTGATTTCCTAGTTAGCTTGAAAAATGGCTTTTCACACTTGAAGGCCCCTTCCTATGCTGGTGAAATCAGAAAATTTGAAGTTTTTCACATATTTAGCTAAAAACACAAGTTTTGGCTGTCAAGAGAACAGTGAACCATTTTTGACCAGAAACTTTTACTCAATATAAAAACTGTGTCAAAGTGTGTGTGACATATTATCACAAAATGCTTAATCAGAGGTATCTACTTCAGCTGCTAGGACATTTGACCCATTATTTTTATATGCCCTTTTAATTCTGGCTAAAATATTATTTTGTTCTTGCATAGACAAAACAGTATGTTTAGCAGTCATATCATCATCATATTTTCTGTCCTCTTAAAAATTACAATATGCTATGCATGAGCAGATCACAAACTTGGAGCCAATCAACATGCAGCTTCTATAGTATTCATTAACTGTAATTTATTATGTGTATGCTGATATGTCATTATGATTTTCAGCTTTGGTACTGAAATATTTAGCTATGGTTGCTGAATATAATCAGCAAGATAAGAGGTTTTGAATATGATTACAAGAAGCTCCTTAAATGTAGTGAGAAATTATGTTAAGAGCACTGACAGCTACAAAATGGAGCTTCTTTTCTGTAATAAATATTATAGGTGATGCTATCTTTTTCTGGAAATTACTCTTTATTCTAATTATAAGTACTTATCTGATTACTGAAGCATTATCATTACAGATTTAGAAAGGCTGCATTCCTTAACTTCTTAAAACATGTGTTAGTATCCCAGCTGAGGGATTCCAGGTAAACTAGATACTAAATGAAATGTTCCCAGTGCATGGTTTTTAAAGACTCTGAGCTCAATGTCCAAATTGGAGTTTCTCCTTTGTTCATAAAATCACTTTATTGTATTCAGAGACAAAAATGTGGATGATGTGTGTGGACTTCAAGAGCTACCATGGATTTTGCATCCTAAATTAAATAACTGAATATAATTCACAGTGTTAAGAAAAAGGTAATTAAAAACATGTTGGTTTAATTTTTGTCTATTTTGCACTGTCATGTCAGTCTTCAAGGAAGAGGGCTAATATATGCACCTAAATGGATATTAATTTCACAATTTAGTTACAATTTATATTTCTTACTGGCACATTGGAAGCTCTGTTTCTGGAAAATAAAAAAGGGTAAGTTCAACATTTGCTTCATGTTCTTAATGGCACTGGATTTATCGTGTGCTAAGGGACACGTGTGCTTAGGACAGCTAAGAATGCACTGTTTGTGAACCTGCAGAGTAATCATAAGACAACCCCTATTCTACTCTCTACACTTAATGGACCCAAAGTCCTAAAGACAGGCAGGAACAATAATTTGATCATGGGGTTAATTTAAGGCAGTAGCCTTCTAGAAGAAGTTGTTATCTTGTAATCATGTTGCTCCATTACAAATTTTTAACTTGTAATGGTGACAGATGAAGCCCGAGCTCATTTTCCCATCCTCATTAATTCCCTGCTAACCTAAATTACCTGATTACAATTTGCACAATCTTCTTGGAATTGTGAAATTAACTAACAATGCGTATTCCAAAGATGAAATGGTTCTAACACGTTAGTACTTTTCTATAAGCCCGAGTAAATCTGAGGTTCATGATTACATTTTACATTTAAAATACAGTATCTGCTTGTACATTTTAGTTTTTTCAAAATAAAGTTCATGCTTTTTGATATACTCTTCCAAGAAATCCATCTGAAGAGATAAAGGAAAGTTGAAAGATTAATTTCAAAGAAATTCATCACCATGGAACAATGTTCAATGTTCAATGGAACATTACATAGCCAGTAAGAATATGGGCATATATAGATACTATAATTAACAAATATATTAATGGGGCATATTACCGTGTCTGGGGCATAGTACAATGAACTCAACACAGAGAGTACTGGCAGGTAGTTAACTTGGTATTATCGTAGTTGAGGAAAGGGTAGAACAAGGGTTTTATTTTTAATTTAGGGAAAATAATAACTGGAGAATTTAACTAATAATTTTTATATTTTATTTTATTTTATTTTATTTTATTTTATTTTATTTTATTTTATTTTATTTTATTATTTTATGATTTTATTTATTTATGAGAGACACAGAGAGAGAGGCAGAGACGCAGAGGGAGAAGCAGGCTCCATTCAGGGAGCCCGATGTGGGTCTCAATCCTGGGTCTCCAGGATCACGCCCTGAGTCAAAGGCAGTGCTAAACTGCTGGGCCACCAGGGCTGCCAGAACTAGTAATTTTTTAAGATTTTTTTACTTATCTGTTTTAGAGAGAGAGAGAGCATGCACAGAAGTGAGTGTGAGCTGGGGGTAGGAGTAGAGAGAGAGAGAGGAGGAGAGAATCTCCAGCAGGCTTCCTGCCAAGGGTATGGAGTCCAACACAAGGCCAACTCTCAACTCAATCTCATGACACTGAGATCACAACCAGAAGAGAAACCAAGAGTTAGATCCTTAACTGACTGAGCCACCCAGGTGCCCCATTAACTAATACTTTTTATTTTTTATTTTATTTTTTTTTAACTAATACTTTTTAAACAGCTTTATAGAGATATTAATACACCACACAACTTTCCCATTTAAAGTGCATAATTCAGTGGTTTCTACATCCACAGAGTTGTACAACTCTAGTTGAACTATCACCACATGTAATTTTAAAGCATTTTCATCACCCCCAAAAGAAACCCCATATCCTATAGATATCATCCACCTACTCTCCTAACCCCAGTCCTAAGCAATGACAATGTACTTTCTATACCTATAGATTTGCCTATTCTGGAAACAATATAAATTTTAAACTGATCCCTAATGCACACCAATATTTAAGGAATGATATAAACAAGTGGAAGTTTGCAAACACAAAAAAATGAGGGATGCCTTGAGAGGCAGGATAAAGACCTGGAAACTGGAAAAAAACTAGAAAAGTGTTATTATGGACCCTAAGAAAAGAGTTTTAAGAAGGAAAGTGTGATTCAAGTATCAAAGGCTCCCAAGAACCAACTGAGACAAGATACGCTTTTATTTCGATTCCATGACAAGGACAGTGTTAGCGACACTGGCCCAAGTATTTTTGGTGGATCAGTAGAGAGAAGCTAATCCCTGTTGATTAGAGGGATTATAGAGTAAGGGAATCAAATGAATGTAGACCAGGGGCTGATAAACTCTAGTCCACAGGCCAAATCTGCCTTGCTATCAGTTTTCATAAAGGCTTATTGGAATGCAGCTACATTCATTTGTTTAGGGTTCATCTGTGGCTGCTTTTGTGTTAGGAGAGCAGAGTTATATAGCCTGCAAGTTTAAAATATTTACTATTTGCCCTTTTCAGAACAAAGTTTGCCAACCCCTACTGTAAAAAAATGTCTCAAATTATTAGTTCTATTTACCAAAAATGCCCCAATCAGTATCCATATTCCATGTTATGTTCACAGTTTAAAAGGTCCTGTTGTTTATACCCAAGGGGAGGTAAGTAAAATCAGCTGTCTTGAATATAGTGCAATTATTACTCACCTCAGGGTTGAAAACTTCCTACTCTCTTCACTATAATCCGATGTGCTGCTGTTTTAATAGGGAAGGCTGGTGATAGGCCCAGAGGCTGTTAGATCATATTCTCTGATTATGCAGAATACATTACTTAGCGGCTTATATTTATGTAACTTTTCAAACATTAGTAAAGTCCTATCTTATGCACACTTCTTTAAGCGAATACAAATGTGATTTAAAAATTGATATTTTGGGGCAGCCCCAGTGGTGCAGTGGTTTAGTGCCGCCTGCAGCCCAGGGCGTGATCCTGGAGACCCTGGATTGAGTCCCACATTGGGCTCCCTGCATGGAGCCCGCTTCTCCCTCTGCCTGTGTCTCTGCCTTTCTCTCTGTGTCTCTATGAATAAATAAATAAAATCTTAAAAAAATAAATAAATAAAATCTTAAAAAAATAAAATAAAAATTGATATTTTTTAAAAAGTAAGTATTGGCTCAAGTTTTCTCTCTTTTCTAGTTTATACTAATAAATACTTTTTTGAACGATTAGTGCCAAGGGTTTTATTTTAATGAGTCATACACTTCTATGAAGTCCATAAAAAATTTGTCTGAGTGTAGTTCTAAAACTCCAGTTTATCTACAAAGAGAAGTAAGAAACCAAAGGTTTGGATCAGAAACATTAAAACTCAATTGTTCAGCTTTTGCTTGTCCTATGTGGCCTCTGACTGGAATGACTCATAACATAATAAAGCTACACAATTTGGTTTAATGCTTTGTATCTGTTGATGATTAGAGAGTCTTAATGCCTCTCTAGTCTAAGTCATTAATATTAATGAGTTTTGTGATGACCTAGGCCAAGTTAATAAAAATAAAACTTTAAATATTCTATTAAGAAGTTCTTAATAATTTTGAAGCTGAAATTACTTTACAGCATTTTTTTTTTTTATAGTGCTAGAAAATAAACAAGACTTTCAAAGGCATTTCCTATCCTGAATGGGGGGGAAAATGACAGAACGGTAAGAGCATCTATCAAACACTGCTTTTTGATTACAGGTTACATAGGGCTGCTTCAAAATTACAGATTAATGGAATAGGGAATTTAGATGTATATTCTCTAGATGACTGGAATACAATATCAGAAGAGGTTAGATCTACTTAACCCCAAAGCGATTACAGGTAATTTTTACTTTCAAGTCAGATCTGATTTAATAAATACAAAATTGATCAAGTTGGTGGGATTTACCCAAATAACTGTGAAAAAATTACTCATTTATGTCATGGAATTGGAAAAAGTCAGTGATTTTGTAAAAACGAAATGTGTGGAGCAATGCTATTTAAAGTGGGGTAAAAGAATGGCCTAAGGATTTTTCTTTTAGAAGTTTATAAAGAGACTGGCTTGAATAAAAGTTTGCAGAAACTTGTAGAAGCAGCCAAAGACTGTTGTAAATGAGAGCTCTGCCAAATAGACACAGGCTCCATGTAGACGGGCCAGAGTAATTTGAAATCCATATTGTTGGTAACAGAGCTAACTGATGCTTTCTTAGAGGATGATCTTCCACATAGGTGACAATATTACAGGTCTTGGTTTGGAAATGTTAACCCAGTTCACGGAGAGCACTTAGGTTCAAGCAGTGAACAACTAGATCTGAGATAGGCAGTATATAAAATATATTAGGCAGAATTGGTAGTACATTCTTTCATTCCAGAATGTTTACCAAAAATGATGACATAAAGAAACAGTATTCCTTCCTCTTTCCTTTCTATTCTCGATGCCACCACCTGGTCTAAGAACTTATTTATCAAAAACCAGAATGCCGAATTTGCCTAAATTCCATTTCTTCCGTTTCCTTATTCTCTAGGTCATTCTAAATATAGAGGCCAAATTCAGCTTTGTAAAGTGCTGCTCTTCTACTAAAGGGTATCTCCACCCATTACCCTCTTTGCCTTATTGGTCAAGATTTTCAATAAACTGATCCCAGTCTATCTTTTCCTTTTTAATTAAAAAGTTTTTGAAATATTAAAATTAGAGGGACCAATATGGCAGATATTCATATATCCCAACACTTAGGTCTATCTCATATTACCATTTTGCCTTTAGAAAGAGTAGATTAAAAATACACTTAAAGTCAGCCACCACTCATCCCAAATCCTTCCCTTTAAGAGGATGAAGCCTTATTGGAAATAAAAACATAAAGCAGGAGAGACGCCTTGGTGGCTCAGTGGTTGAGCGTCTGCCTTTGGTTCAGGGCGTGATCCCAGAGTCCCAGGATGGAGTCTCACATCGGGCTCCCTGTGGGGAGCCTGCTTCTCCCTCTGCCTATGTCTCTGCCTCTCTCTATGTGTCTCACGAATAAATAAAATCTTAAAAAAAAAAATAAAGTAGGAAATCAGAGATAGTGAACAAAAGACTTAAATATGTAAAAATAGAATTACTGACTACACCAAGATGAGAATAATTTTAAAAAATGCTATCCATTTATTAATCTTAGATTGGAAAAGTGAAAATAAGAAGATAACAATAAAATGGCAATTAATACCTCTTTTGCCTTCATTTCAAACTTGTGCTGGAGGTGAAATCAGACCTAGTATTTGGAGATGGGATTTGAGTATGCAGAAATGGGGTAAGGGTATTCACTAATTCTCCTGCCCCCATCCCTTATTCTTCTACCAAAAAGTAGAAAATTAAGACTAGCAAAGTATAGATCAGAAGGGGTAAGACAATTACCTTCTTTTTTTTTTTTTTTACTTTTTTTTTTTTTTAATTTTTATTTATTTATGATAGTCACAGAGAGAGAGAGAGAGAGGCAGAGACATAGGCAGAGGGAGAAGCAGGCTCCATGCACCGGGAGCCTGACGTGGGATTCGATCCCGGGTCTCCAGGATCATGCCCTGGGCCAAAGGCAGGCGCTAAACCGCTGCGCCACCCAGGGATCCCAAGACAATTACCTTCTTAAAAACTTGTATGTATGCAAACCAAGATGGCCTGCAATCTAAGGAACCAAAATAACTGGCAAAAATTATTTCTCAGTACATAGCTACATTCATGGAAAAGTTGGGGAGAGGTTTGCTTAGGAAGGGGCTAAAATACCTGAAAAGAATAAGTATGGTATTTAAAATGTGTTTCTTAAAGAAGATGAAGATTAACCCTAAAATTAAAAATACATAATTTATTATATTAAAAAAAATCACAAAAAGTAACATGAAAATGCATGACAGGATACCGGGCAAAAATACAGCTCAGACTAATCCATTTTTTTCTAACATGAACAAATTAAGATTTTTTATTTACTGCCTGAAATCCAAAGATCAATATAGCTTGTGAAGTAAAACGTGAAAATTCTAAGGGGGAATCATAGACTGTGTAATCATCTCAGTACAACATGGTTCAGAAACTGGGTCAGGAATCATAGGTTTGGTAGGTGGCCCAAGATTTCTCCAAGTGTATCAGCTTTCCTCTGATAGACTTGGTAGGAAGTCCCCCCTCTACAAATACTACATTCCGACAATACTATTTCAGTACTTGGAAACAAGGTATTCACGTGCAATCATGCATGTGACAGTAAATGTAAAATTTTGTTGTTTTTTTGATTAGTCATACTTTAAATACTGGCAAGTTACAGAAAGGGACTGATTGATTGGTTTTAAAGATTTTATTTATTTATTCATGAGAGACCCAGAGAGAGAGAGAGGCAGAGACATAAGCAGAGGGAGAAGCAGGTTCCCTGTGGGGAGCCCCATGTACTCGATCCCAGGACTGGGATCACACCCTGAGCCAAAGGCAGACATTTAACTGCTGAGCCACCTAGGCATCCCCAGAAAGAGATTTATTTATTATTTTTTAAATATTTATTTATTTATTTATTTATTTATTTATTTATTTATTTATTTATTTATTTATGATAGACATAGAGAGAGAGAAAGAGGCAGAGACACAGGAGGAGGGAGAAGCAGGCTCCATGCCAGGAGCCCGACGTGGGACCCGACCCTGGGACTCCAGGATCGCGACCTGGGCCAAAGGCAGGCGCCAAACCGCTAAGCCACCCAGGGATCCCCCAGAAAGAGATTTAAATTAATAAGTGTAGTAAGAGTCATTCTTTAGAAGGTAGTTTTATTTTTGTTGCATCAATGCAGACCTATTAGTTCAGGTACAGATAGTGTCTTTTAAAAAAGATTAGAGGTAAAACATTAAAACCTGTAAAATATTTTCCAACATCTTTGAAAGAAAGTGATGCTAATCCTTAGCACCTTGGCCAGATTCTAGTTTGGACAACTCCTTGCCATTGAACTAGTCTCCAACATTTATTTATTTATTTATTTTATTTATTTATTTATTTATTTTATTTATTTATTTTTTATTTTTTTTTTTAGTCTCCAACATTTAAAGAAGAAAAATGTAGCAATTCAATTTTAAAAGAATCTATAATTTGGATCTGTAATTTATTAATACCTCAGAAATGATGTAAAGTTTCCAATTTTAAGTAAAAACGTGTATTATATTCAAGGATCTGTGTAAGCAGATTTTTCTTTTCTATACAGTCAAACTAACTTTGGCTGCCCTAGTTTTCATTTAGTTACAGAGTAAAATATATTTAAAATATTTGATGCAATCCTAAATATGCTCTCTGCCCAGATTTTAAAAAGTTCGAAGGCTACTCTTCTCTTCCCACTTGAATCTAACTGATCATGGACTTTTTTTTTTTGTTGAGTTCAGATCTTTTGAAGATTCTTCATTACTGGCAGAAGTTCAAATTCCTGAGGTCCACTCCAATCCTTCCACAATTCAAGTTGAATTATCTTTTTCTTATTACCTCCCCAAGGATGCTATACAAATTTGCTAATTACTACCCTCAAACACTTGTGTTTCTCAAAACAATGCCTTTGCTTCCACGGTCTCCTTCAAAGAGAATGAACTCCTCCAGCTAACATCCACAGCCCAAATCCAGCTATTCCTCCAGCGTCAGCCCCAATACCTCTTCTATGAGGCCTTTCCTTGTCTCTCAAAAGGAACGCATCTCTCCCTCTGAGCCTCAATACTGTTCATACTTGAGGCAGTAGTGCAGTATCTTATGACACATTTTACCTGGTATTGCATTTCCCCCAAAAATACATCATCACCTTTCCTGGAGGATGAAAGCTTCTTTAGGGTAGGATCTTGTCTTCACTTTAGGATAAACAGCACTGCTGTGAAGTGTGGGGCCTCTGGTGTCAACCTGCTTGTGTTTTAAACCAGCCTTTACAACTGTCCTGAGCAAATTATGAGATATTCTATGCCTCAGGTTCCTCAGTTGTAATACGGGGATGACAAATGCAGCTACCTGACAGGGATATGAGGATTATGTAAGTTTTACGTGTTGGAAGCACTTTAGGCCAGAGGCCTGGTATTCAGATTGCAACTGTTTGTAATCATTGTCATAACCATCCTGGTATTTGATACTCCACATGTACCTAGCCCAGAGCCTTGAACAGAACAGACATTTAATACATGCTTGCTAAGTTGAATATTTTTTGGCCTTTTCAATTGAATGGAAAGTAAAGCCATATATAAAATACTGAGTAAAGAAAATAAAAGCAAATACTCTCTCAAATATAACATTTTAAAAATAAACAATTAAACACATAGAGTTATGTAAGTGTTATCCAAATATATTAACTTTTTGGAAAGGGTATAATAGCACTGCTTGGATATAATCTAAACATGCTCACAGTTCTGAAAGCTACTTTCATACCTATAAGTTGTCTAAGAGAGCCTTTACATAGAAAATGAAGGTCAGTTCCAAGAGCATTATCAGGACTGCATGAAAGGATCCTGACTCTGGGCAGGGAAGGAAAAGAAGCCAGTATGTATAATATTATGTTCTAGGCAGAGAGCATGGGGAAGATTGGCTTCCTTTCGCACATGGCACACGAGGTTGCTTCGTATTAAAACTGCAACTTCTAGCTATTTTTAGATGTAATATCTCTTGAACACAGACCACCAAATAATGCAAAACTATGTTACTATTTTGTAAAGTAGACAAAATGACTTTTGTAGGGAGTCTATGGAGTTCATATCCACTGGTGACCTAATCCAGAGGTGAAGACATAGTATCAGTAGTAGAAATATTTTCACTACTCTTTTTCATCTATATGTGAAAGCAAAATGAAATGCCAACTACTCCAAATACAGTTGGGATCTGAGGCTTTTAGGACATGAACTTACTTGTGGTTTAGTACTACATAGCCATATATACAGTACAGATTTGTTTCAGAGAAGTAAATATTATTCTTGAAGGCAAGGCAAATAAACAATGTCTCACAGTAAAAAAACAGACCACATTTTGCATTTAGAGGACACCTTTCAAAGAGGTCAAGATATTTTGTGAAAAGCGAGATAAACAGTATCTTTTTTCATCAAGCTCCTAATTAGGAAAAATACATGCTAAGATAGGCAAGCAAGGAATCAGCAATATGACACAGGGCTCAGGCTCAATAGTCATAATGGAGATCACAGTGCTGTGTGTGTTATGTCAATGGGTAGGCCTCAAAACTGCACACTTTTCTTTTCAAATTAGGCCTTGATTTGTGTTTTACATGGCATTGTGGTTATTGTCTTGTGAGAAGAGAAGAAACAAAGACTCTAGTCTTTGCATGCTGAGTGTCGTGGCAGGGGGGGCGGGGGGGGCGGGGGGTAACAGGAATGGTAGGTGCTGGGAAATGCTGCAAAATGGCCCAGTGAGATTCTACTGAAGGGATATCTGGAGTAGTTGAACTTGCACGAAGCCGTGCATTTTCTGACTATTGAAGGGAATGAACTAGACTATTACACAGTAGTATGGTTTCATACATATATTCAAAATTTGACTGAATTACTGCTGCACAGATCTGGCAAGATGAAATCCTCTCCCCACTGGCCACCAGGTCCTGCACTTCAATCACTAGTAGTCATCTAAGGATAATGTACACCCCAGAAAGCAGAGCCAGATGCATCCTACACAGCAAGAGGCAGGTATAATGTGGAATAGTCTGGCTTGATTTAGGGGCTACATTATAATAGTAAAAGGCTCTGAAGTACCAGGTTCCTGCTCTGGGTAAAGTCCAGCTCTCTTTAATTCTTAATCTTTCTGGGAAGTGTTGTTTGGTACAATTCAAATACACTGTAGCATTTAACACATGTTCAAAGAAAGTCCTTGAAGAGTAAAGTATGAACTATTCATTTCCTAAAGTGTGTGTGTGTGTGTGTATAAATAAAAACTTCCTTAAATATTATTGAAGGTCTTCTGTAAACCATAGACATTTTCAGTCCTGACAACCAAATATCAAACCTCATTTTGAGTTTTTCTCCTTTGCTACATGAACTGTTTCTACTATAGGGACTAACAAGACAATTTCCAAAGCAATATTTTCAAATTTTATGCTCATTTCCACAAAGGAAATAATGGTGTGCCTGATAGCACACTGGCCATTTTAAAGCAAGACTGTAGATTTCTGTGCCATAGAAATATTGGCAGATATTGTACAAATGGGCCTAACTTGTAGCTCAGATTATTTTGGAAATGAGGAACAAAGTTTGAAAAACGTATTTTCATTGTGCAGGTACAAAATGTAAAGAACAAAATGCAGAAGCATTTTGTCCTTGGCTCACTTCAGAATAAAAGACTTGGAAATGCACAGACTTGGACTTGACAACTAATATTTAGGCAATAATCCATTTCTTTTCTTTCTTTCTTTTTTTTGGCAATAATCTATTTCTAATGATTAGGGTCATATATTTCCAAATAATTAACCCTGAAAAAGCTGACCCTACAATTACTCTTTGGCCCTAAGAAAATCATACCTTAATCGCTAAAGATAAAATTTAAGCATTATAATGTCTTGTTATAGGAGTGGCAATTAAGAAAATAAAGATTTATGGATAACGTAACAACACACATGTATGCCACCTATAAATCATCTTAGGCCTAACTTTGAAACTAGTAATGACTGTTCTCAATTTTAATTACAAAGGGCAAGAAATTTGCCCATAACATGTATTAAACTTTCACTCTGTTGAAAAGTACATTACATGATATTTGGACAGTTTTGAGGGATGTAGAAAGTTTTAACATAATAGGAAAGGGTGGGCCAAATGAAAACATGGACTCAAACAGAAAAAGATGAGAGGAAACATTGAATAAAAAGCAGTAGAGCACCAAGAAGTTAAAAGTACCTGCTCTGGAGTCAGACTGCCTGTGTTTGAATCCTGGGTTCACAAATTATTAAGTTGCAGGGCTTCACAGCAAGTAATAATTAATCTCTCTGTGCCTCACACTCACTTATCTGAGTAACTTAGCTCAGGATGATAGTGAAGACTGTATGACATGTAATGTCTTAGAATTGCAAATGACACAAAATAGATGCTTAGTAAACATTAGCTAATATTAAAAACTATGGGAAACACAGTATTTCTGAAACCCAAATACTACAATGGCTGGCTAGTACTACCACGGATTGACGGATTGAGAGATCCCAAAGACACAAAACAGGAGCATGGAATCTGCTGGTAGTCTTAAACAAAGAATAGTTGAAGTTGATAAGCAAAGATAAAAGTAAGAAACTAAAACTCAGTGTTGGTTCATAGGAATGAAAAAGCCAGAGATCCACATCTATGCAAAAGGATGTAAAGTAACAATGAGAAAACGGATGAGAAAAACAAAAAAGGCAGGAGTCAGGAGTTTTGGTCACTAATAAACAGAAAGATGTCAAATAAATGCATTGAAATGAAAACTTCTAGACATGGTAACATATTTTTGGAAGGACCCAGCCGCAGGCTGGACTGATCAATTTGATGAAAGAACTTTACTAACATATGAAAAAAGTACACATTAACATCACTCTAACCTGACTAAAAAATAAACATAAAAAACATCACCTCCCTCCAAACTGCTCCCCGCACACCCCCCATCCCCCCGCACACCCCACCGCTGCAAAAAGACCCAAGAAAATCCTCCAAATAGTTGTAGAAGAGCTATTTAGTATTACCCTGGTAAGATTAGCCAAACCTTAAAAGGAAACAGCAATTGTCACATCAAGATTTTCAGATTCAGTATCTCCATGGGTATATCTCTGATTTCTGATTGCATCTAGCTTTTCTATTCAATAAACAGTTTTGAACATTATAATCAACTTCTTTTTATTCAAAACTAGTCATATTGGCAAATTAGGTAGTACTGAGAAATGTAATTCATTACGGCAGTTTTCTTTTTAAGTATGTTTTTAATCAGTTTTGGATGCAGGTACACTTTTAAAAGAAAAGCAACAAATTTCCATGGGCTACTGATGTCTCTAAAGTAGAAACTGGTTTTGTTAGAAAAAGTCAAAGAAAAGTGAAATCAAATTTTCTAAGTTTCCATGAGGCAGTTCATGTACAAAACCACTCTGATTTGTTAATAATTTCTAACTTTCACAGAGACCTTGTTGCTTCATGTCTTCCTGTTTTTGAAGAGTTTAATGAAAAAAGCATATAATACTATCCCATAAATATATCAGTACCGTGTAAACTAAAATTTTTACTTTTCTCTTCTAAACACCTATTAGCAAATTTTGTTTCAAGATACAATTAAGAAAAATATGACAAATTCAAGCCTGAGGTCTAATTTTAAACCACATTCATTTTCCAAAAATGTAATTAATTTAAATGAGGTTATAAAGAAATCAATCTGTTCGTTTTAGCAGATAATTTACTTGTGCAAATTAGCTATTGCTTTGCATGACTATTAATACCTGATTTTCTCTTTCTATTGAATCTTGTCTAGAATAAGACAGTGAAATTCTTTTATTATGCCCACTAAAGTTTGTGTTTACTTCTTTTAATACTGATATATTGATCAAAACGCTGATACACCATGGTACTTTTGAAAGCAACATGTCGTCTTTTTTTTTTTTTTAAGATTTTATTTATTTATTCATGAGAGACACAGAGAGAGAGGCAGAGGGAGAAGCAGGCTCCATGCAGAAGCCTGACGTGGGACTTGATCCTGGGACTTCAGAATCATCCTGAAGTCATCCTGGGCTGAAGGCAGGTGCTAAACCACTGAGCCACCCAGGGATCCCCAGCAACATGTCTTCTTAATAAAATGAGTCAATACTGAGTACTGAATACATCAAAATACTCCAAGTTACCTTGGAATAAAAATACTACTTAACCAAGTTCTTCTCAAATAGGGTAACTAAATATAAACAATACCCAAATATTACTCAAAAGTCAGTACTTTAAATCTGTTTTTTGGGGGGAAGAAAATGAGCCCACAAAAGAGGTTAATGCTAAATAAACAGCTTTTACAAACTCATTAAGTACTATAAACATTGAAAACGTTTTCTGCCCATTAAAATGTGCTGATAAGCCTCCATTAAATTTTCATCATTTTCCCAGTTTTTCTTAATTTAAAAATCTGTGCTTTCTACAATTTTACTATAAGAGAAAATGGATCATGATGGCAAATGAGGCCACATTTACCTCTTCCTTTTCTCCTCAAATTTCAGACAGAATATCTTGTTTAAGAAAGGTAACATTAGGGGCACCTGGGTGGCTCGGTGGTTGAGCATCTGTCTTCGGCTCAGGTCATGATCCTGGGGTCTGGGGATCCTGTCATGCATGGGGCTCCCTCTGAGAAGCCTGCTTCTCCCTCTGCCTATGTTTCTGCCTCTCTCTGTCGTCTTTCATGAACAAATAAATAAAATTTTTAAAAAAAGTAAAATTAATAGTTCAGGAAAACAAGAAAGAGTACCTTCACAGAACAGGAAATTCGAGGAAGTTCTATAAGCTAAAAATCAGAGATTTTTTTTCGAGAGAGAGAGAGAGAGAGAGAAAGAGAGAGAGGAGGGCGGAATGAGGGAAAGAGGGAGAGATAGAATCTCCATGAGCAGGAGAGAGAGAATCTCTCCGTGAGCAGGCTCCATGCTCAGTGCAGAGCCCAACTTGAGGCTTGATCTCGTAACCCTGAGATCACGACTCCAGCCAAAATCAAGAGTAGATGCTTAACTGACTGAGCCACCAGGCACCTCAAAATCAGAGATTTGATTAAAGGGGGGAAAAATCAAATCATAGAAAATTGGACTAAATATAAGCAAAGGGGAAGCTACTACAGAAGTTCAGAAAAACAAACCTCATGATCAGTAAATAGTACGAGGAAGAGCATATTTTCTCCAATGTGCTTTTTGACCATGCAAAGTCCCAGAGTGGACAGTGGGATCAGAGGAACACAGCAAGGTGCCAGGTCACTTATGGTAAGGAAGTCCCAAATCCAGATAACAAATTCCTGCAAGAAGTCACACCTTGCCCAGCCATACTGTCTGATTTTGCCTTATAAGTCACTGAATGAAGGCTTCTTCTCTGTCAGTACTTACTTATTACCCCCAAGAAATAAAGAAGAATGGGTCCCATTTGGACTGAGAATTAAATACTGTACAACTACCAAAACTGCTCAACCTAGAGTTTCAACTATACATATGAACAACCAACAGTCACCAATCATTTAAGGAAACATCAGCAAGAAAGTCATCACATTTAAACTGAAGAAATAACATACCAGCAGAGTAAAATAAAATTAACATTCTAAGTGAAATGAAAAGATAGCATATCATCAACAACAAAAGGAACAAGCAATTAGTATTTTGATAGGATCACATTAAATTTGTAGATTGCTTTGGGTAGTAGAGACATTTTAACAATATTAACTCTTCCAATCCATGAGCATGGTATATCTTTGCTTTTTTGTGTGTCGTCTTCAATCTCTTTCATCAATATCCTATAGTTTCCAGAGTATAGGTCTATCATTTCATTAATTAAATTTATTCCTAGGTGTTTTATCCTTTTTGATGCAACCACAAATGGGGTTGTTTTCTTAACTTCTCTAATTGTTATTTTATTATTAATGTATAGAAATGCATCAGCAGGGGCACCTGGGTAGCTCAGTCAGTTAAGCATCTACCTTTGACTCAGGTCATGATCTTGGGACCCTGGGACTGAGCCCCACATTGGGCTCCCTGTGTAGCAGGAAGCCTGCTTCTACTTCTCCCTCTGCCTGCTGCTCTCCCTGCTTGTGCTCTCTAGCAAATAAAGAATTAAAAAAAATTTTTTTTAAAGAAATGCAACAGAAATGCATTACAGAAACGCAAAGTATTTTAATTTTGCATCTTGCAATTTTACTGAATACATTTATTGGTTCTAATAGTTTTATGGTGGTCTTTAAGGCTTTCTATATATAGTATCATGTCATCTCTAAATAGTGGTACTTTTACTTCTTTCTTACCAATTTAGATGTTTTTTATATTCCTTTTCCTTGTCTGATTGCTGTGGCTAGGACTTCTAGTACTATACTGAATAAAAGTGGCAAGACGGGCATCCTTGTCTTGTTCTTTATCTTAAAGGAATAGCTTTCAGTTTTTCCCCCACTAAGTATGATGTGGTATGCCACATATGTTCTTTATTATATTGAGCACATTTCCTCTACATCCATTTTGTTGATTTTCTAATCACAAACAGATGTTGAATTTTGTTAAATGCCTCTGCATCTACTGAGACGATCATATGGCTTTTATCTTTCATTTTGTTAATGTGGTGTACCACAAGAATTCAATTGCAGATACTGAATCATCCTTGCATTCCTGGAATAAATCCCACTTGACGTTGGTGAATAATCCTTTTAATGTATTGCTGAATTGGGTGAAAGGGATTTGGAGGTACAAACTTCCAGTTTTAAAATAAATAAGTCACAGGGATGAAAAGTACAGCATAGGGAATATAGTCAATAATATTTTAATAACTTTGTATGGTGACAGATGGTAACTATACTTATTGTGGTAAACACTGTATAATACATAGAATTGCTGAATCACAAGGTACACATGAAACTAATAGAACACTGTATGTCAACTATATTTCAATAAAAATGTCTATTTTGAAAAAGATTTCTACAAAATTAAAAACATGCCTGATAAAATAACGACAATACAAAGCCTAAGAAAATGGACTATAAATGTAAAGGACCTGTCTAAACTTCAAATCATTTAGCCTAGACAAGAAAAGGCAAGAGATTCTCCACAATCTCCAAAATGAGAAAAACATGAAGTAAGAGGAATGGAAGGTGTAGATTTAGAAGCTCCGGAAGCTACCTAACAAAAGGATAAAACAGAAGTGGGTGAAAAAGTAATGACAAAAATAAAAGAAGAAAATTTTCCTTGGCTGAGAATAGATTCAGGCTTTCAGATAAAAGTACGAAGGGGTACACTAATAATAAACACAGACAATCTAATGTTGGTAATACCAAAATTCTGTGGACACAAATTTCAAAATCTTCTGGGGGGGAGGGGAGGCTGAGGAGGGGAAGAGACCAAAGGAGAAAGGGAAATAGATCTATAAAGATATAAAAATCATATTGATATTAGAATTCTTTTTAACAAAATTAGATAATGAAAGTCATGAGCAAGGTCTTCAAAATACTAAAGTTATTTAAATGTAGAATTCTGTCAAGTCTAATAAGCAATCAAGTGAGACACTAAATGTACATTATCAGTCATGCAGAGACTCAGGTTAATTTATATCTTCAGATATAATCTTTTTTTTTTTAATTTTTATTTATTTATGATAGTCACAGAGAGAGAGAGAGATAGAGAGGCAGAGACATAGGCAGAGGGAGAAGCAGGCTCCATGCACCGGGAGCCTGATGTGGGATTCGATCCCGGGTCTCCAGGATGGCGCCCTGGGCCAAAGGCAGGCGCCAAACCGCTGCGCCACCCAGGGATCCCTCTTCAGATATAATCTAAAAGAATTACTAAATGGTCAATTCTACTAAAACAAAACAAAACAAATCAACGAGGAAGATGTAAAATAAAATTGTGATGTCGAAAGTAGTAAAATTCAATTTACTAAATTCAGTAAAACTAAAATTATTTTTTAAAAAGATTTTATTTATTCATGAGAGACACGGGGGGGGGGGTGCAGAGACATATGCAGAGGGAGAGGCAAGCTCCATGCAGGGAGCCTGATGTGGGACTCGATCCCAGGACACCAGGATCATGCACTGAGCCAAAGGCAGATGCTCAACCACTGAGCCACCCAGGCGCCCCAGTAAAACTAAAATTAAATAATTACTCATACATAATGTTAAAAAGAAATAATAATCTAAAATTAAAGTCCAAAAGTATTTTAGAATAAAGCCAGGAAGAAATAATACACATATACTAAACAGCTCTAGATACTGTTCTGAAAGGTTATCAAAGTTCAGTAAAAGAAAAGCTTTTGAATGTTCTCAAAATATTCTTTGTATTCAGTTATACAAAGAAATGCCCAACAAAGAAAAAAAAAGATTAATTTCTGTGCCTTTATATTTAACATGAGTTTGCTAGTCCCCAGATATACCCACATTTAGACATCAATAAATCCTTACTGGTATGTAAAAATCACCATAATACTGTTCCTGGAGCTACTGAGCTCTCTTTAAAACTAATTAGACAAAAGTTATAGTGTATGGCATTGAATATTCTATACAGATTGGAACTAAACAATGAAATAACATATGAAATGAAATTATTACTCAGAAAGGTTCAGTATTAATTCTTGGAAAATACGTCCTCCAAAGTTCAGATGACCACAGCATTTTTTTGTTTTTTAGTTTCATACATTTTATTTTTTAAGCTTTAATTTAAATTCCAGTTAGTTAACAGACAGTGCAATATGAGTTTCAGGTGTACAATACAGTGACTCAACACTTCCATATAACACCCAGTACTTATCACAAGTATGCTCCTTAATCCCCCATCCACCTTCATTTTCGTAACCATCAGTTTGTTCTCTATAGTTAAGACTCTTTCTTGGTTTGCCTCTCCTTTTTTCCCTTTGTTCATTTGTTTCTTAAATTCCACATGTGAGTGAAATTATATGGTATTTGTCTTTCTCTGACTGACTTATTTCGCTTGGTGTAATACTCTCTAGCTCCATCCATGTTGCTGCAAATGGCAAGATTTCATTCTTTTTTTTGTGGCTGAGTAATATTCCATTATATATAATATAATATATATATATATATATATATATATATATAGGCACATACAGATACACACACACACACACACACACACACACAAACACATACCACATCTTCCTTATCCATCCATCAGTTGATGGATGTTGAGCTGTTTCCATAATTTGGCTATTGTAGATACTGCTGCTATAAACATTGGGGTGCATGTATCCCTTTGAATTAGTATTTTTGTATTGTTTGAGTAAATATCTAGTAGTGCAATTGCTGGATTGCAGGGAAGGTCTATTTTTAAATTTCTGAGGATCCTTCATACTGTTTTTCAGAGTGGCTGCACCAGTTTGCATTCCCACCCACAGTGTAAGAGGGTTCTCCTTTTCCCACAATCTCGCCAACACCTGTTGATTTTTGTGTTGTTGATTTTAGCCATTGTGACAGGTGTGAGGATTCATTAACCATATTACAATGGGTTCATTTCTGGGTTTTGTATTCTGATCCACTGATCTATGTGTCTATTTTTAGCTCATTGTAGTTCTGATTTGTACTTCCCTGATGATGAGTGATGTTGAACATCTTTTCATGTGTCTACTGGCTATCTGTATGTCTTCTTTAGAAAAATGTCTATGCATGTCATGTGCCCATTTTTTTTAAACTGGATTGTTTTCTGGGTGTTGAGTTTTATAACTTCTTTATAGATTTTGGATATCAATCCCTTATCAGATATTTCATTTGTAAACATCTTCTCCCATTCTGTAGGTTGCCTTTTAGTTTTGTGGCTTCTATTACTGTGCTGAAGCTTTTTATTTTGATGAAGTTCCAATACTTTATTTTTGTTTTTGCTTCCCTTGCCTCTGGAGACATATCTAGAAATAAGTTGCTATGGCCAATGTCAAAGAAGTTACTGCCTGTGTTCTCTTCTAGGATTTTTATGGTTTCAGGTCCCATATTTTGGTCTTTAATCCATTTTGAATTTATTTTTGTGTATTGTATAAGAAAGTGGTCCATTTTCATTCTTTTGCATGTTGCTGTCCAGTTTTCCTAGCGCCATTTATTGAAGAGATTTTTCCCCATTGGCTAATCTTTCTTGTTTTGTCAAAGATTAATTGATCATAGTGCTATGGGTTCATTTCTGGGTTTTGTATTCTGTTTCATTCATCTATGTGTCTATTTTTGTGCCAGCACCTTACTGCTTTCATCACTACAGCTTTGTAAGTAATTTGAAGTCTGGAATTATGATGCCTCCAGCTTTTCTTTTCTTTTTCAAGATTGCTTTAGCTACTCAGGGTCTTTTGTGGTTCCATACAAATTTTAGGATTGTTTGTTCCAGCTCTGTGAAAAATGCTGTTGGTATTTTGATAGGGACTGCATTAAATGTGTAGATTGCTTTGGCTCCTACAGACATTTTAATAATACTTGTTCTTCCAATCCATGAGCATGGAATGTCTTCTCATTTCTTTGCGTCATCTTCAATTTCTTTTTTATAGTTTTCAGAATACAGGTCTTTCACTTTTTTTTTTAAAGGATTTTATTCATTTATTCATGAGAGACACATGCTTGCATGGGGGGCCTGATGTGGGTGGGACTCGATCCCAGGACTCTGGGATCACAACCCGAGCCAAAGGCTCAACCAGCTAAACCACGAGGCACCCCCAGGTCTTTCATGTCTTTAGGTACTTTATTATTCCTAGGTATCTTATGGTTTTGGGCACAATTGTAAATGAGACTGATTCTTTAATTTCTCTTTGGGCTGCTTCATCATTGCTGTATGGAAATGGAATTAGATTTCTGCATTCTGTGATTTTACTGAATTTGTTCCTTAGTTACCGCAGTTTTTTGGTGGACTCTGGTTTTCTATAGAGTATCGTGTCATCTGCAAATAGTGAAAGTTTTACTTCTTCCTTGCTGATTTGGATGCCTTTTATTTCTTTTTGTTTTTTTATTGCTGTGGCAAGGGCTTCCAGTAATATGTTAAATAACAGTGATGAGAATAGACATCCCTATCTTGTTCCTGACTGTAGAGGAAAAACTCTCAGTTTTTCCCCCATTTAGGATGATATTACCTCTGGGTTTTTCATATATGGCCTTTATTATGTTGAGGTACGTTCCCTCTTTATTGAGGGTTTTTATCATGAATTGATGTTGAACTTGTCAAGTACTTTTTCTGCATCTATTGAAATGATCATATGGTTCTTATCTTTTTATTAAAGTGGTGTATCATGTTGATTGATTTGCAAATATTGAACCACCCTTGCAATCCAGGACTTAAACCCCACTTGATTGTGGTAAATGATTTTTTTAATGTATTGTTGGATTTGGTTTGCCAGTTGAGAACTTCTGCATCTGTTGTTCATCAGGGATATTGGCCTGTAATTCTCTTTTTTAGGGTGTCTTTATCTGGCTTTGGTATCAGGGTATAATGCTGGCCTCAGAGAATGAATTTGGAAGTTTTCCTTCTTTTTGGGGGGAATAGTTTGAGAAGATTAGGTATTAACTCTTGAAATGTTTGGTAGAATTCGCCTGTGAAGCTGTTTCTGAACTTTTGTTTGTTGGGAGTTTTTTGATTACTGATTCAAATTCTTTGCTGATTATCAGTCTGTTCAAGTTTTCTATTTCTTCTTGTTTCAGTTTTGGTAGTTGATATGTTTCTAGTAATTTATCCATTTCATCTAAGGCTATTCAATTTGTTAGTGTATAAATTTTCATAATCTCTCATAATTGTACTTCTGTGGTGTTGTTATTTCTCCTCTTTCATTTGTGATTTTACTTATTTGGGTATTTTTTCTTTTTGGTAAGTCTGACTAAAGGTTCATTGTTTTATTTTGTTTTATTTATTTTTTCAAAGAAACAGCTCCTGGTTTCCTTGATCTGTTCTACTTTTTTGTTGCTGTTGTTTTTTAGTTTCTACATCACTTATTTCTGCTCTAATCATTATTTCCTTCCTTCTGCTGGTTTGGGGCTTTGCTTTTTCTTTATCTAGCTCCTTTAGGTATAAGGGTAAGTTGTTTATTTGGCATTTTTCTTGCTTCTTGAGGTAGGCCTGTATTGCTATAAATTTCCCTCTTAGGATGGCTTTTGCTGCATTCTAAAGGTTTTGGATCATCATGTTTTCATTTTCATTGGTTTCCATGTATTTTTTAAAAAGATTTTATTTATTTATTCATTCACTCACGAGAGACACAGAGAGAGAGAAGCAGAGACATAGGCAGAGGGCAGAGGGAGAAGCGGACACCCTGAGGGGAGCCTGATGTGGGACTCCATCCCAGGACCCTGGGATCATAACCTGAGCCAAAGGCTCAGCCACTTAGCTACCCAGGTGTCCCTGTTTCCATGTATTTCTTTTTAAGATTATTTATTTATTTATTCATGGGGGTGGGGAGGGCAGGGACACAGGCAGAGGGAGAAGCAGGCTCCACGCAGGGAGCCCGATGGGGAACTCGATCCCGGGTCTCCAGGATCATGCCCTGGGCTGAAGGCCATGCTAAACCACTGAGCAACCCGGGCTGCCCGGTTTCCATGTATTTTTAATATTTCTTCTTTATTTCTTGGTTGACCCATGAATTGTTTAGTAGCTTGCTGTATAGCTTCCATGTATCTGTGGTCTTTCTAAATTTTTTCTTGTGGTTGACTTCTAGTTTCAAAGCATTGTGGTCAGAAAAGGTACATGCATGGTATGACTTCAATCTTTTTTTATTAGTTGAGGCCTGTTTTGTGACTTAATCTGTGATCTTTCTGGAGAATGTCTTCTTCTTCTGGGAATCCTATAATACAAATGTTAATATATTTGATGGGGTCACTGAATTCCCTAGGTCTGTTCTTGTGTTCCATAATTATTCTTTTTCTATTTTGTTCAGTTTCATTATTTTCTGTTATTTTGACTTCTAGGTCACTAATTCCTTCCTCTGCTGCTTTCAGCCTGCTGTTCATTGCATCAAACCTGCTTCCAATCTCATTCATTGCACTCTTCATCTCTTGACTGATTCTTTTTTCACCTCTTTTATGTCTATGGTAAGGGTCTCGCTGATGTCTTCTATTCTTTTCTCAAGCACAGTGAGTATCCTTATGATTGTTGCTTTAAGTTCTTCAGCAGGCATGTTACTTATATCTGTTTTCCTTAGATGTCTGGCCATGGCTGTATCTTGTTCTTTCACTTGGGATAAATTCCTCCATCTTGTTATTTTGTCTAAGTCTCTGCCTCTTTTCTGTGTTAGAAAAGTCACTTACATTTGATTGGCCTCTTCTTTCTCTTTAGTTGTGGAGTTTGTTCTATCTGTCTTCAGGTCAATTTCTGGAGTATTTAGGATGATTGGCAGTTACCTAGTTGTTTTTTTGGGATGAGGTGAGCCTAGGGTCCTTCTACTCTGTGGCCATCTTCCTCTTCTGACCACAGAATCTTGATGTTAAAGCAGTTCCACACATGAGAATCTTCAAATTATCTACTGCTGATGTTTCAATTAAAACTGACCTGAACCTACCACAACAGTCTTCCTTTTGTTTTAGTAACCAAGTTTGAGGTCTTATTTTTCTTTCTGAGAACTGTACACAATTTTGAAAAGAAATGGTATTTACTAAAAAGAACAGCAAGTCCTAAACTAGCACCATGACATCGGGTAGAGGGCTCTTTGCTACTAATGCTCATGGAAATTAATTTTGAGAGTTGAAATGAGTCTTCAATTTACAATGTTCACATTAAGAGTAAACTGATGTCAAAAGCTGTTTTGTCTTCACGGTTTTGCTAAAATGTCCTCTTGTGTATTTTCCTTTCATAAATTTCAAATGAAAATAAATAAATTTTCTATAGCACAGGCCATCTGGAAATGAATAATTCATAAGTTTAAAATATTAAATAGAATAAAAACAAAAGAAATTTAACTTTCTACTATTAAAAAAGAGACAGTGGGCCCAAAAATGGAGCCACTTGTGCTAAGCACATGTCAGGAAATGTAGATGTAACACCTAACTTAATTACAGTTTCAACATCTCCAAGGAGTGCAATCTTAAACCAGTCAATGTGGAACAAGCTGGTCAGTTGTAGTAAGATAATCTGCCTGTAAGATCCCTGCCATCCCTTAAAGGAAGGTGACCTGAAACAACAGACTTCTTGCTAGTAACTTCCTTGTCCTGCTCCCACCTGCCTATAAAAATCTTTGTGCTGCTCTTTGGAGTTCCTTTCTATCTGCTAGATGCTGTCTGATTCATAAATGGTTGGGGGAAAAAAGCTAATAAAACCTTTAAAATTTACTCAGCTAAATTCTGTTTTTTTTTTTTTAACACTGCTCAGTAAACAAGCTACATACTTAAAATATCTATAAAGGGTCTTTGTAAGATTCAGAAGACTTCTTTTTAAAGAGGAAGGAGGAGGGGTAGGGGGAGAGGGAGAAAGAATCTTAAGCAGACTCAGTACTGAGCAGGGAGCCTATCACAGAGCTCCATCTCATGACCTTGAGATCAGGACCTGAGCTGAAATCAAGAGTTGGACTCTTAACCAACTAAGCCATCCAGGTGCCCCTTAAAAGACTTTTTGTATCTTTTTAAAAGATTTTATTTATTTGAGAGAGAGAGAGAGTACAAGCAGGGGAGGGGCAGAGGGAAAGGGAGAAGCAGATTCTCGATGAGCATGAATCTGGTTCAATCAAAGGACCCTGAGATCATGACCTGAGCTCAAATGTCAGACACTTAACCAACTGAGACACTCAAGAGCCCCAGACATTTTTAAAATTTTGTTTCAAATGTCAATATGGGGCACCTGGGTGGCTCGGTCGGTTGAGTGCCCAACTCTTGGTTTCAGCTCAGGTCATGATCTCAGGGTCCTGAAATCAAGCAAGCCCTGCCTTGGGCTCTGCACTCAGAGCCCTCTGTCCTTCTTCCAAAATAAATAAACGTAGACAACACACCCAAATCTCAATATGACACAGAAGGAAGAAGTTGCCCATCCTCTGGCTTCTTGAAACATTAATCCAAGGACCTTTTAACTACCAGTCTTCAGATTTCAACTGTCATATACATGCTTGGAGCTGATAATTTTTATAGCACCCAGAATATAAAACATTAAAGTCCAGTACAGATTAAAACTAATACCCAAATTATACTTCAGCATAATCCTGTCCATGCTTACTGAACTTTAGGAACAGGTATAACAGTGTTCATCATATATTCAGTAACTCCAAAATGAAGAGAAGTTGCAAACTCTACATATGAAGTTGGCCCAAGTCTCCAACTTCAGTGTCATTCAGTGATACAAGATCATCTTGGGCTTTACAACAGTATGGTCAACTTTCATTACATTTTAGATTCTTTTTTTCTGATCATATATCCATCTAGAAGCCAGGCACAGCATTTTAATATGGTAAAATATTATGGACTTGCCACCCTTGGGATATTTTTCAAATGCTTTTGGAAATTTTTATAGAAGGTAATTTCAGTCATGCATATTTGGGCTAATTTATTTAGCTGAGAAAGAATACAAAAATAGCTCCATATGCATACCCATGAAAATTTAAGAAAATGAGAAAAATTAAGATTGGATCTAACTGCAATGTTTCTGTAGACTGCAACTCAACTCACATTAGTAAATGTTTCAAAGATAAGAAATATGCTCTTCTCTCCCAGTTAATGAGATCAACATTTCTCAATATTTTAATAAAGCATTTTATATCTCTTACAGGCAAAAAAGACACAATCCAAGAATCCAAATAAATCTGAATTTACAGTTGGCATAGATGTGCACTATTAAATATCAGTGTCAGCTTATGCTATCATTAAATTCAAACTAAGATCATGATATGTGAAGACTAATTGTTCCTAAATCATACTGCATCAATAGATGACCAAAGGAAAACATCTTCAGGGGAAACATGTAGTTAATGGTAGATTCCCAAGGCTGATTTATTCTTTTAAAAAGAGAGTCTGCTTCAATTTGTGAAAAATTTGTACAATGGGGCACAAACACTTAATGAACAACAAAAATGAAGATAAAGTAACACAAAATTAAGCATTTGTAATAATGTGAGGGCTTCAGAAACAATGGAGAAGAATAATAACGAAAATGGGTTTCCCTCTGTCATTCTGCCTAATTGGTAGCATTAACTAGGAGCTCTGTGTGCAAGGGTCCGTGTGGATACAGGCAAGCTCCAGATCAGACAGCAGGAGCCATAGTGGGTATACAGGAAGCCGTCTGCTGGGCTGTAATCCCTCAAAGGCCAGAATAATGCAGGCCTATTTATGCAGTGCCAAGATGTACAATGGAAACCTTACCCCTTCCCATAGGGTTTGCTCCCTTTCTTCTGGGATGAGGCTCTGGTTTCTGGCCTGGGGATGTAGACCTGGAGTGTCCTGGTTTCATGTATAGACTTGTAATGAATCTTTCTTTTTTCAGCTCTATATCTTCTTCCTGCCCTTCTTCACACTCGCAGATTTTCTGCACAGAGGCTCCTTCAGATTTAGCCAGGTGGAGAGAAGTCCTCTTACCCCTGTGGCTCCCTCAGGGCTTGTTTCATTTGTCAGCTTACTCCCATCTTTCCTTCTCCCACAAATTTCTTGAAAACCTGCAAGTGCAAGTGAGTCTCTCTGGCTTTCTGGGATCTCTGGCTGCACGGGATCTACCGCTTTAGGTGCTCCGATGTGCCTCTTTTTTTTGAAGTGTCAGGAGGGACAGGAAGTCCACCTGTCTATTCAGGCTTCCATCTTGTATCGGCTGGGACTCCTTTTCAAAAATTTTAACCAGACTTCTTCCATCTAGTGCTTGTAACTGTGTATAAAAGTCTTCTCTGCTAACTTTAGAACAGCTAAACTTTCTCACCTTTAAATAAATTTTAAAACTCCACAGCATTTCAATTTAATATAAATTGATGGGAAATCAGTAGCGATTTTCATAACTGAATGATAACAAATTACTATTGCTACACCCAATGCTCACTTAAGTCTAATCTACCTCCAGTGAATCTTAAGAAGATTCAGTTTCTATTTCAAGTTCAAGGGTTTCTTTACAAACTAAAAGATAAAATGTATTTTTTCCCAATTAACTCAGCAATTGAACAATAAGCAATTAGCTGTGAGACAATGAAAATAAAAATCTTGCCTTTTTTCCCCTCAAGAAGTCAACAAGTCAAAAGGTTGCAGAGGTGGGGGGATAGGGTAACTGGGTAATGAGCATTAAGGAGGGCACATGATGAGATGAGCACTGGGTGTTATACTGAATGTTGGCAAATTGAATTTAAATAAAATTTTTAAAAATCACAACCCTCCCCAAACAAACAAACAAACAAACAAATAAGAGAAGGCAATGAATCAAAGGGATCAATGACAATAGTATATGGAAATTTGGGGAAATAAAGTTTGCCATTATTCATAAAATCAAATATGAAAAATAGCAATAATATAATCTTTAAAAATTCTAGAAACAGAAACTAACTTTAGGACAGACACACCACTGAATAACAAATATGATTGTTAAGTGACTATGTGAATCACAATTAATTGAATCATTATGTTGATTTATTACTTTACTGCCATTGTCTCATTGCTGGTGCATAAAATCAGATGTGGAACTGGTCTCTAGCCAAGAATTCCCAAAGAAACAGAATAACAAGAAGTACAAGTCGTATAAAGCCTGCTTAAAGTCTGTACCATATTATAGTCTATTTTAAAGATTTTAATAAGATATAGAAAAACGTTCTGAAAAATTACAAAATAGTATAGTTTATGTGATATAAACCTACAGCCATCTCTGTCATGCTGCCATTATCTTTTAAGTGTTTTAGAATTCAAATTTAATGTGGTGGAGAAAGAGCCCTACTAAAGGTGGGAAAAGTAAATAAACTGACCTCCACAATGTCTTCTCGTTTCTAAATTTTCTAGACTATTTCACATTCTCAGTTCTTTACTTATTAATGCTTTAGTGCCATGAGAAGTAAAAGTTACTTTTCACTTCACAGTAACCTCAAAATCCTACATGAGACAAATGTGTTTAGAATTAAGATCTTACATTAAGACACATGAACATTAGGAAATCAGACTTGGTGATCTGCCATGGTCAGGTTGTTTAATTTATCCAGATGTCTGACAGATGAAAGATCCAAATGCTGATCCACAACAATCACTGGAATAATGTTTGGGAACCTACCTAACTATTGGCATAAAACAAAAAGTAAAGTACTTTTCAATAAAAAGTAAATACTTACTTGTAATCATTTATATATTTGAAATAGTCCCAACCGTAAGAGTCCTGAAGAGACCACGGTAAAGAGAGTATGGTGATAAAAATTTTGACTTTAAAGGAAGAATATGCTAGTAATCATGCTTTGAAGTGAACTAATAACATAGTTAAGAAAATTTTTTTCACTAAAAACAATAAAAATTGCTAAAGACAGTATTACTAACATTTAATGCAGCATAAAATTATAATAATGTATACTGAACTATTTTTGTTTTTTGCTTTAGTATTGTTTTCAAAGCCTGGTGGGAAAGTTAAGAAAAATAAGATTATCTGCACAGTCAGAGTGGTTTTCAACTCTGGTACTAACAGAACCAACAGAGACCACTAGCAAACATTTTCTATGCTCAGGCCCATTCTCAAATCTTTAGACCAGGATAAGTTCATTACAACAAAATAAAATTGCATCAGAAAACACAAACCGCATGGGCTGTTCTGATGCCTATTTAGGTCTGGAACACCAGGAACAGACCAGCTTTACCTTCTCATATCTTCCACGTCTTTGGTGTAAACTCTTTATTCTTCCTCTGTCATCCAGTTTACTTCTGCTTTCTTTCTTTCTTGGTCGTCTTCTTCTTCTTTTTGATTTTTAAGTTTTTATTTTAATTCCAGTTAGTTAAAAGATAATGTTATATGAGTTTCAGGTGTACAATATGGTGATTCAAGACTTACTTCCGCACCATCACAAGTACACTCAGTCCTTAATCCCTGTCACCTTTCCTGACTTTGACGTTGTACTTTCTCTAATTATTCCTCACAGGGTTGCCCTGTAGTTCATCTATATCAGAACTGAAACTTCAATGTTGCCCCAAAGCTACACTGAAGTCAACTTATGCACTCTAAAATTTCATGTAAGGGGAATTCAAGGTCACGGAGGGTTGACTGTTTAATGAATATTCTGATGTGAGCACACGGTAGTACACAGTAGAGGGAAAATACACATGTTTTGATCCTTTATGCAGTTACGAAAAGCAATATATGACAAAGAGCATGAGTTTCTGGTGAAATGTAGTGCAGATGAACTCAAAGATATATCCTGGCAGATTCCAGTGGGTACCCCAAGATGGTTTAGAACTCAGTAATGGGAAGGAAAAAACTGATCATCTTTCAGTAGAAAACATCTCTCAGTGATAAGAAAGTCTTTATCAGTCATTATAGGGGATCTATTGTAGTGGCTTTGCACAGTACCCCTCTTTTAAACAGATGTGGCCTAGAAATGGTTAGATGTATTGTTGTCTGGCTTGAAATTCATGCCCTTCAATCTTTTATATTTTTGGAAATGTTTATAATGTTTTTGCAACAGATTTTATTCTATCTTAATAATTTCTTTTTTTTTTTTTTTTTGAAAGTAGGCTCCACACACAGAGTAGAGCCCAATGTACGGCTTGAACTCACAACCCTGAGATCATGATCTGAGCTGAGATCAAGAGTGGGATTCTTAACCAGCTGAGCCACCCAGGCACCCTTCTACCTTAATAATTTCTAATTTCTTACTTATTCTGTAAGTGGTAAGCTCATATGAATATCATAATAACAGCACCAATCTTATGATGCTAATGTACACAATTTACCAACCTTCAGACAATGTATACACAATAATGAAATGCATATACTTCGGAAGGTACCCTGAGTACAATGAGTTCTGGTGACATCAGACTTTGGCCTTTGTTTTTCATTCTTTATATCCAAACCTACAATGTCTTACTCTAGCTCAAATGCATTAAAATTCCAATTCATCAGTATCCAGATTTTCTGATAATTATGTAATCACCTTTAAAAACTAATGGCTGCATACTGTAGGTTATTGGAAAACCAGATGCTTAAATAATTCCAGGAAACCTATTTCCTTCTTGAATGTTTTGAAATCTAACTAATACAAAGATATTCTTTAAATTGTTTTTATTTTGACCTTATCCTCAAAAAACAGATTAAAGAAGAAGTCACAGGATTTTATTTTTGACGCAAGGGAATACTCGAACATTAAAATGATAATAGCTTAAGAGCCAGAAATAACTCTATTTTCTACTATTTTTTTGGGTAAAGATGCCAAATTAAGTTGTCCAAGATATGAATAGATTAGAAGGTCAAATAAATAGACAAATCTGAGTTTGTTGTAAGCTGAGAGAAGATTTATTTTAAAATATGTGAATTCCTGCATAACACAGATAATATAAATATGCTTTTATTCCAAACACCATTTGTAAAAGGTCTAACTTTGGGACTGCTGATCCCATACATAAGAAGCCTTCTGAGGAAAGAAAGAGCTGGAGGCCATGTATTGGGTTTAGTGATTGAAGTCAACATAATCCAAAAATTTATGTATGGGAAGACAGAACAAATCTTTAAAACACAAAAGTCTTTGCTCAGATATTTTTTAAAAAGGAAAAAAAATACTGCCTTTTTTTCTTTTTCTTTCTTTCTTTCTTTCTTTCTTTCTTTCTTTCTTTCTTTCTTTCTTTCTTTCTTTTTACTTAAAATTTCATGCTTAGTTCAAGTCTTTAGCATACCCAACCAAATCTTAGACATAAAAAACCTTAGACAAATGTATGATGTGAGGAGCTGTTTGGTGAATCATTTGAGGATTTAAAGTAGGGAAATAAAATGATTAAATCTGCATTTTAGAAAAAATCAAGTATTCGCTGTCTGTCACACGCTTAAATAATTTGAGACTATGGTAGTTCCTAAATTACAACTTGTAGAATAACTTCAGCCTTATAGAATATTTCCTCAAACTGATTATCAAGTGAATTTCCCAATAAAACTTTCTGGCTGGACTGTCAATGAGTGAAGTTTCCTACTTGACAGTATATTTTCATTCATTCATTCATTCATTCATTCATTCATTTATTTTGAAGATCTAATTGGCTTTATTATGTGATTCACACATTGGGCTGTATCCCATCTAGCAAGTATTGGGGGGGGGCTCCCTCCTACTTCATGGTTTAAATAACTTACTTGACAATATTATTTGTTGAGTATATTACACACATATGATACATATAAATAAATTACATATAGAGTGGACATACTCCTAAATTTTTATCGATAGTGTATATAATCAAGGAAGGTTGAGGTAAAAAAAAAACTTCCAACAACAACACTGAAGAAAATTTCATGACATTAGACTGGAATTATTTCTTAATTAGGACATACAAAGTGGAAAACCATGAAAGAAAAGGTTGAGAAATAAATGAGATAAATTGTATCACATTACATTCAAAATTTCTTTTCCTTGAAAGATGCCTTAAGACAGTTTAATAGCAAGCCACAGAAAGAAAAAAGATAATTTCAACATATACAACCAACAAAGGGCATGTATCTACAATATCTATAGACCACTTGAGAGATAAATGGACAAGAGATTTAAAAAGGCACTTTCTATAAGTGGTTATTTACACAGTCACATGTACATCACTTGTCAAACATGCTCGACTCACTAATAAGGAAATGCAAACTACAAGTTCAGTGTGACACCTGTCTACAAAGTCACCAGAAATGACAAACACAACAATACCAAGTTTTGAAGATGTGTAGCAACCATAGCTCTCACACAGAGCTGGTGGGAAGTAAACTGGTAGAGCCACTCTGGGAAACTTGACTATCTATTAAAATTGAACCTGTGATCCAACAATTCATATCTAAGTATATACTGAATAGAAATGCATGCACATGTGCTCCAGTCATAGTACAAACTCAAATTCCCACCAATGTGAAAAATGGTTAAATACTCTATGGTATGGCCATATGGTGAAATGATCTGCAGCCAGGGACAAAAGTGATGCTATACAAAATATGGAGGACTCTCACACAAAGTTAAGCAAAAGGACCCAGAGACAGAACAGTACATTCTAACCGATTCAATGTATACGACATTCAAAAAACACATCTAATCCAGCATATTAAGATAGTAGAAAGTGTGGTTAACTTTGGGGAGCAAAGTAGGGGTAGTGGTCAGGAATCAATAAGAGGGCTTCTGTGGGCAGCCCCGGTGGCGCAGCGGTTTGGCGCCGCCTGCAGCCTGGGGTGTGATCCTGGAGGCCCGGGATCGAGTCCCACATCGGGCTCCCTGCGTGGAGCCTGCTTCTCCCTCTGCCTGTCTCTCTGCCTCTCTCTCTCTCTCTCTCTATGAATAAATAAATAAAATCTTTAAAAAAAAAAAAAAGAGGGCTTCTGAACATGCAGATGTTTTCCTTCTTCAGTGGGTGGTGGTTACACAGGTGTATTCATTTTGTAGTAACTCACTGAACTATAGATACGCTATACTTCATTAAAACATACGGAGACCAAAGGCTAACTTTAGCAACTTTAGTCTGAAGATAAATTTATTTTCTTAAACAATGGGCAAATTTTTCTTCTGACTTTTCAGAAAACCCTGATTAGAGGGAAAGAGAAAATTATTTTAGTATGATAGCTAAAATGTTCTCATTAAAAAAAAAATCATCATTATATGTGTTTTTAAAATTTTTGTAGAACTGGCATTGGAAACTTATAAGTCTTCAGAGAAACTAATTGGGAAGTAACAGGTGAATATGAATACTGGAGCAGTTCCTTTGATACGATCCAGAAACGAACAGATAAAGAGGAGAAAAAGAAAAGTCAAGTCGTATTTAAAGAACTGTTTAAGATACGTATGAAAACAACTCCTTCTGAACTCAACAACACTGCTTCACACTCCCTCCAAAGCAGAGAAGTTATCTAAATTACTTGTACTCAACTGTGTCAAGCTTAAGAGCCACTTCATACTGAGCTGAATTTTATTTTATTTTTTTATTTTTTATTTTTTTTATTTATGATAGTCATACAGAGAGAGAGAGAGAGAGGGGCAGAGACATAGGCAGAGGGAGAAGCAGGCTCCATGCACCGGGAGCCCGACGTGGGATTCGATCCCCGGTCTCCAGGATCGCGCCCCGGGCCAAAGGCAGGCGCCAAACCCCTGCGCCACCCAGGGATCCCTGAGCTGAATTTTATATGGGAGCTGGAAAGCCACAGACTTCAAAGCCACAATCTGGAGGATTTGTCCCTAATGGCATGTCAGGATTGCATACTAGAGCTATTTAAGAAAGAAGTCTTGGGCTCTATTTGCATACTTCTTTTCTTACCAGCAGCACATCAGCTGCCATTTGTGACTTACCCATTGGCATATAGGTTTGAACCAAGCTGGGCTGAGCCAAAGCAGCTCTGATTAGAAATGGAAGGCTTCAAAGACGTTACAAGGCTGGGGCCTTCATGTGGGTTTATGTAACTGTTGGGACATACAAGTTAAATATCTCTGTCCTAAAGAAAAATTTTTTATACTGAAGTATCAAAATTGTCATAAGAAAAAAAAGATAAGCAATTGAGTTAGAACAAAATCCAATCCACAGTGTCAGGACCAGTACTCTCTGCTCAAAAGAACCTTAGCATAAAAGTTCAGAAATAACAATGCTTGATAAACTGGAAAAAAAATGACAAATGCAAATTCGATGATGTTGAGTATTTTCTTAGACATAAAATTATAAAGTACTTATGTGTGCCAGACACGATTAAAATTGCTTTATATATATTAACACATTTAATCCTCAAGCAACCTATGAGATAAGGCATGAGACCCAGAAATGTTAAGTACTTGTGCAAAGTCACATGAATTATATCTGAACCCAAGTAATCGGATTGTAATTTCCATGCTCATACTGGAAGAGATTGGTTGATTCTAGCTAAAATGTACACCCATATAAAATATGGGGCATAGTAGCATTTATTATAGTCATCCATTCAACAAGTATTTATTTATGATGGGCCAGGCACTATTCTAGGTGCTTGGAAGGTAACATATAAAACTAAAGCTCCCTGCTCTTGCAGAGTATGCATGCATTCCAGGGGAGGCTAACAGACAATAAACAAGTAAAGTATGTAATTTATCTAATAAAATATATAGCTTGTCTGAAGCTATAGGGCATGGGGTATGCTAAAAATATGGTGAATTATTAGTTCCTAAGGTAGACAGGGAAGTCTTGCTGAAAAGGTGACATCTGACTAAACATTTGACAGAAATAAAAGAATAAACCACAGGATTATCTGGGAGAACATTCTAGACAAAGAAATAAGCAAGTACAAAGTCCCTGAGAAGCAAGGATGTATGGTATTTTTAAGAAATGACAAGGAGACATTATGACTGGAACACAGAAAGCAAGAGGGAAATTAACAGATGACTGGTTAAGAGAGGTAGTAGTGGGATACATTATAAAAGGCCACTGTTAGGATCTTGGCAACCGTTTTAAGATGGGAAGCCATTTGAGAGATTTGTGCAGAAAACCAAAAAGCAAAGTATTTTGCGTTTTAAGGGCTCTATAAGAATCCTTGGAGTTTTTTTTACATGAACACAACAGGCTAACAGTAACAAACAAAAATAGATGGTAATAAATGAAGTAAACATGTTTGAAGGGGCAGGGTCCCTATTGACAGTAAGAACGAAGTTAGAAGCGGCTAAATTTTCACTGGCACTGGAGTTGGAAAATGGGTCTGAATCAAAATCTGCTATGGATGCCAGGTTGACAGCAGAGGCTGAAGTAATGGGAATGCAGAGTCAGCAGCACCAGAGTAATGTAATGAATTCCTCAAAGAAATATTCCCAGGGAAAGACCGAGAACGTCATTTGGACAGCTTTACTAACTAACAGACACTCTTAGTCAGGCATTTGAAAGACTGCCTGTTCTAAAAACAAACAAAAAAGTACTGGTTTAGCACTGAAAGGAAAACCATTTCAATTTCCTAACAGTCATTAAAATAAGAAAACAGGAAAATACTTCGCATATAAATTCTCAGGGTAGTAATAATCTAATGCATATGGCTTTGAAGATGGGTAAAACTGTTACTTTAATACACTAAGATGGATGAATAAGGAATGACACAGATTGCTTAGGCAAACATAGTTGAAATGAAGTAAAATTCAGTGTTCAATGGATAAACTATTGAAGTATCCAGTAATGATGCATTTAAATAGGGCAATTTGGCTGGAACTGTACTCATATGTAAATAATTTAAACACACATTGAGCTATGAACTAGCTAAAAAATATTATGAGTTCTAAAAACATACCCAATAGGATAATTTTGTCTTTAAGGTTAAAGAGAGTTGATTTTAAAAGGGTCTCAGGTTCCCTTTTGTGAAGCGATCCCTTAAAGTATAAATGGTTGGTGGAACACAGGAAGCCGCTGACGTGGAACCTTGGGGGGTGCCAGAGGAGAAGGGGCAACAGCTCTACTAACCAGCCACTCAAAAAGAGTCCAGGTCATGCAGTCTCTGTGGGGTCTGAGACTTCTTAATTTGCTACAAAATCCTCACTCTATCTATCCAAATGTCTACACCCTACCAATGAACTTGAATCTTGAAGGTACTATTTGTAAGGCGACAAAGACATCAATCATTTGTGTGATGTAATTTCAGATTGGTGCTTTTTATACCCGCTTCACTGTTTATTTTTCTCCAATTGTGAAATGTGCCAGAACCTACTTATCTTTTTTTTTTAAACAAAAAACACTGATACAATTAAGAAGAGTGTGGGTTAATAAGAAACAGCTCATCATTCAGAAACATAGATTAAAGGGCAATAGTAAATACTTAATTCCCTAGAGGGGTCTCTCTGGTCCTTCAAGACTGAGAATTATAAAAGCTGTAATTCCCTATGGCTGCTAATTGTGGGACTGCTGCTTACCTGCTGAGTGTCAGTCTGAATTGGTTGCCCAGATAGCTACAAAGCTGTCACATATGTATTTCAGGTATTTGATTTTCCTATTAAATTCCTAGGGCTAGATTCACTGTTTCTTGGCTCTCATCTCTTCATTTTTGCCATTTTTTTGGAGATACTTTCAGAGGTTTTTGCATGTCTGAGTTAACTATTTGCATTCACATTTCATGGATAGATTGGCTGGGTATATACACTTCTAGTTTCAAAACCAGTCTTGTATAGAGCCATAATGACCTTTCCTTGTTGTGCCCTAGAATTCAGGGTTGCTGGTGACTTTAGCAGTCTAATTCATGTTCTTTTGTTGGTAACCTATTTTTTCCCTTTTTTAGAATCTCTTAAGATTTTCTTTACCTTTACTGGATTGAAACTCTAAGAGTATGTATTTATATGGGAATATTGTATTCATTTATTCTGCTTGATATATGCTTAGCCCTTCCACCTGAAGATTAAAATAGTTTTCTTCAGGTCTTGAGATTTTTAAAAAATTATTATTTCCTTAACTTCCTATATGTAGTGCACATATATTATTTATGCACATTATCTTTGAATCCTTCTGTGTTTTATTTCACACATCATGTTCTTAAAAAAATCAAAATATAACACAGTATGTTAGAAAGTGATAGACTGTAAAGTAGAAGGTCTCTGACATGTTTGAGGAACAGTAAGGTTGGTAAGGCTGAAGTGAACTGAGTGAGGGAGAGAGAAGAGTGGAAAATATGAGAGGGGAAACCTTGAGGGCACCATACCATTTAGGATTTTGTAGGCTAAAACAGACTTCTCAATTTTTCTCAATTTGAGTGAAGTGGTAAATCTTTTCAGGGTAAAAAGCATGGTTAAATCATGCATTTCCTCTTTGTTAGTATTTTTAAAATAGAGTTAATGTTCCAGTTATAAAAATTATGATTTATTTTTAATTTATTTCTATCAGAAGCCCAGAAATTTTGAAAAAGAACAATACCACAGCATACTTTTATTCCAATTTGTAGTGATGCCCCCCAAAAAATTGTATGCAAGATTTGTAAGCTGAAGCACTCTTAGAAAAAAAGTTTTTTTTTTAAGATTTATTTATTTGAGAGAGAGCAAGAGAGATCACAGAGGGAAAAGTAGAAGCAGACTCCCTGCTGAGCACAAAGCCCAAGATGGGACTTGATCCCAGGACCCTGAGATCATGATCTGAGCTGAAGGTAGATGCTTAACTGATTGAGCCACACAAGCAACCTCTTTTCTTCTTTCTTTCTTTCTTTCTTTCTTTCTTTCTTTCTTTCTTTCTTTCTTTCTTTCTTTCTTTCTCTTTCTTTCTTTCTTTCTTTCTTTCTTTCTTTCTTTCTTTCTTTCTTCTTTCTTTCTTTTCTTTTCTTTCTTTCTCTTTCTTTCTTTCTTTCTTTCTATTTTTAAGAGAGAGAGAGAGAGAGACAGTTTGCACGCCTGTGTCCTTTGTGGAGCCCAATGCAGGGCTCGATCTTAAGAACCTGAGATCATGACCTAAGCTGACACCAAGAGCCTGATGCTTAATGACTGAGCCACTCAGGCACCCCAGAAAACATTTCAATCAAGTTAAGTAGTTATCACCTTTAATCTGCTTTTTATTATATGGTCAAATTATTATTTAGCAAAGTTCAGTTGGTATATATATATATATATTTTAAATGCAATAAGTACATACTGCATTTCTTCCAAGCCGACACTTCTTAAATCTTCTGCCTGATTTACACTAATGCTATCAATTCCTACTGAGAAGAGTAAGGCTAACAGAATCCTTTGTTAAGGTGAAATGACTGCAAAGCTAAGGGGTCAGAATATAATGTCATTGGTGTTTCAAACAATTTTCCTAGTTGTAATCCAAGTGAACTTAATACGACTAAAAATGATTTGGTCTAGTATGTGATAACCTTCTGTTCTGAATAAATTCATTTTATCTGGAAATCAATATAGCTCATGCACACAAACGAGGTCTGAAAATAATAATACCCCAGAGCTCCAACAGGATGCCATATCCTTGAAGTTTTTAGACCAATATGAAAGGCTCCTTCCTGGGAGAAATGATGCTTCTGAGCAAGATATTTCTTAAAATACTATTTCCAGAATGGCTTGCAACCACCATAATAAAACATCATCAGGAAATTGTCAGCCCAATTGTTCACCACATTGGTAACATAGAAAAAAATTCCCAAATTTCCTGGAGGACAGTAATTAACAGAACAGTTTTACGATTAATAGGCTTAAAGGCAGGAGTTTCAGTGAATCTAGACCAAGCAACTTTTATATCTTTGATGACTGTCCTGACCACTTTTAACTGGTTTAATGTAATTTTAAAATGTTTCCTTAAATGGCACATCTGTTAACAGAAACCAGCTTAAACTCCCATTAAGTTTTATTCCACAAACCTCAAGGTTCTGCTCTGAGAACCTCATAAGTATCCACCATGCTGTAACAGGATTAGTCGTGTATTTCAACGTTAATCTAATGGTTGTTTTAAAAAAATTTTAAATGTGTTTGCTCTCCAGGAGTTCATAGTTAAGCAAGCAATATCAATTCTGCTTGGTATAAAAACCCATTTCTACTGGCAATGATATGAAAACCCAAACCCATAACCCTTATATGGGTGGGACAAACCCCCAGGGAATGGGCTCATCAAAGCACAGAACCAAGAGTATGATGGAGACTGAGCTTTGACAAGGTACCACTGGGTAAGACTCAAATCAGTAATCATTTCTGTCATTTTCAAATATGGATCTGTTTAATGCCTTCACTAGTTTGGACTAACCATTTGGACGATCCCAAACTGTTCTGAAACCTTTGCATTTAGCTGTCCAAGGTTTTGTTTTTGGTTTTGTTTCAAGCTTGAAGTAATTCAAGGCATCCTGTAGCAACATACTGCATCAACAAGTTGATTTTTAAAAAATAAATGTCTTCCACTGAAGAGATCAATGTTCTTAACTATTATCTCTTTAATTAAAGAAAAGTGCATGTGGGTGGCTCAGTCAGGTGTCTGTCTTTCGCTCAGGTGATGATCCTGGAGTCCTGGGATCAAGCCTCACGTTAGGCTCCCTGCTCATCCCTGCTCAACGGAGAGTCTGCTGCTTCTTTCTCTCCCTCTGCCCTTCCTCTCCCTCAGCTCATGCTCTCTATCTCACTCTATCTCAAATAAATAAAATCATAAAAAAAAGAGATGTGCTGTACAACATAGCACCTAACTACACCTGATGATACTGTATCAAAATCTGTTAAGAGCACAGATCTCATGTTAGTTGTTCTTGCCATGGTCGTAATAATAGTAATAATAATAATAGTAATAATAATAATATTACCATTCAGCAAGCAATGAAGAAAAAAATAATAAACCTGAAGGTAGTGAGGCTGCTCAGCCACATGGCCTCCTTATGCAAAGCTAATAAGCAGAGGACTATGCTCTTTGACGGGAACTTTCAAATAAACACAACTTAGAAAACCTGGACAATGGAAAAATTAAACTGTACTTAGAATACATAGTAGAAAACTGACAGAGTGAATCTTTAGGATATGAGAGAAAAGAACAAAAACTGGATAAAACCTAATAAAGTATATATTCGATGGACTGAGCCAGAAAAAGGGAGTAAAGCATTCTTGAATTTATTTACGGTCTCACGTACCTAACTAGTGTTTAAGTTGGGCTCAACGATATTTTAAATAAACATGTTTCAAATTACTTTTCATTTCAAATAATTAAAAATCTTAAATAACCCAGGCTATGTTACTTCATGTACAAATATATCTTTTCATTGCCAAATAACTGTGCATGTATTCTGGTTCACAAACAAACCCACACTAGATTATATATTGTCATATTCTGTTCCCCAGCTGTTTCATATATGAATCGTTTGTCTCCCTATTAGATGATAAACTTCTTTGAAGCAAACCAGACTGCCTTCTCCTTTTGTATTTGTTCCTGCTAACATACCGCTGGACTATGGAACCACTCAGTAAGTGCTTGTAGAATTGAACATATCCTTCATCATTGTCATCTCTGTTCTCTGAAGTACAGTTGAATAGATTTAATGCCTTGGTGCTGTCAGCTTTTATACTTTGTCCTGCTTCCGTGACCACCATGGTAGAACAGGGCAAATTCAATCTTTACATTTATTCAATGTTGCTCCTGCCAGCATTATCAACAAGGATAATCAATGCCAATTCAAGTGGTGAGTTTTATTACATACGAGTACCTGTCACCTAAAGACAATCCAAAACACCTATAGTAGACTTTGTCATTATTCATTTGCAGCTGACTCAAAACAAATGATCAATCCTATATATAAATTCACTGCCTGCCTCCATAAATGGGAATTTAAAAAATAGTTAAGAAGGGAAATAATAAAAATCACTATTTTTAAAGTAGAAAAGTTGAAAATGTTCTCTGTGTACCAGCATGTTTATGCCCAAATGTGAAGGTAATGTGAACTGACCGTACTGCCTATAGACAGATATTTATTTTACACTTTTACAGAGAGATAAAATAATCAACCTTAATCCTATCATAAGCAGGGAGTCAAAATCAAAACCACAATTCTCACAGTAAGTTAATCTTCCAAAATAAGACCATGTCCCAGTGCTTATTCACTGACAGTGAATAAATTTTTCTTTCCAATGCAGAAAGATTAAACTGAACTATGAAGTAGTTAAAGCTTGTTTATAATCAGGGTTAAGTTATAACATGAAACTAATTGAAGAGATAGTCACAATGGTCCCAAAAGGTCCTATTTTAATAAGCTTGAGAGGAAAAGGATCAGAATCCAGGCTTAATTGTCATCTACAATCCTACAACTCATGACAAATCACAATTTATGCAGCCATGAAAACATCCATTTAAAGTCATAGCAGGATTATATCATCTCTTCAGATTTAATTGAAACTCTGAAGGCAAAAAAAAAAAAAAGCAGTAGACTATTAATGGTTCTTTGACAAATCTATTTTATTACACCTTTTATCTAATTCTTTCAGTTGAAATAAGAAAAAAAATACTACTTATGAACATGATAAATGTGTTATTTCCTTAACTTTAATTACTTTGCCTAAATTAATTTGTATTAAAATTAACATCTAGTTTGAGTCATGCAAAATCAACAATAATGAATAAAACTGTACTTTATTTTTCCAGTTTTAAAACTCTGGCCCAGAATATAAATGATGTTAGCATCAAAATGGTGGTTTTATGGCTCACACTATACTAGATTTTATTTCTCCTAACCCACTTTTTAAAGGTGAATTCAATGTGTATTTTTAAATCAAGCCACTACAATGACTATGTAGCTGAAAAACTCCTATCTGTACCAATTTCCAATGGCAAAGTTGAGATTTTTTTCTCTAATTTAAGGAAAGCAGGAATGAAACCAAAATGAACACCTAAGAGTCAGTGACAGTAACCGTATTCACATTTATCGCCACGATGAAAAAAAAAAAATCCTTTTAGTCCTGATTCCTATAAAAGATTTTAAGCTCCATTGAAATGTAAGCATATGTGCATTATCCTGATGACATTTTATTCCCTCTCTTGCCTTGTTGACATTTATAACATGACCCAGTTCAGCTAAAATTACCACAGTGAAAAAGTAGCAGCATTGTGATAAGTGATTTTACCTAGACATGCTGTCTGGTTCCCACTGGTATACACATACTGACAACTGACATCCCTGGGTGAGGGAGACTAATTTCTTCTACTTGTCTTTTCATGATAAAAGGCATTGATAGTGACTTTTTAAAATTCTTTGCTTCCAAACTGAGAAACTGAAAAGTCGTGAATGCTTGGCATCATCAATCAAGTTGGAAAACTAAGCCCTGTAATAACACACAAGCAATAAATAAAATAAAATAAAATAAAATAAAATAAAATAAAATAAAATAAAATAAAATAAATTAAAAAAATAAAATAAAATCCCAAAGCCAGTACCTTGGGAAATGAAGGTAACAGGAATGAAACCGCCAAAGTAGGGGATCTTAGTATTTCTGGCCATGTTCCCTGCTCCCCACCGGTAACAGTGGACTGGTGCCGGGAGGCATCTGAGACAAAACATAAATGCAGTATTTCAAGGACAGTACTCTTCAATGTTAAATTATCAGTAACTATGAATGGAATAAGAAGTCTCTGCAGGTAGCACCAGATTACAGCTGTAAAATCAAGGAGTCTTTCAAAGATACTGTGAGAGATAGAAAAAGGAAAGTAGAAGAGTACCTCCAATGGACTGATGGATTAGAGAGAGGACGGATAATCATAACTAATGTACCACAAAGTCATTAAAATTAGTGGTGGGAATAATAATGTCTGCTCAAAGAAACCCAGGCCCTGTTGACTGAAAATTGAAGCTCTATCAAGGAGGGAACTAGGGAAGGAGGATCAGAGCCCTCAAATAAGGAGAAATAAAGAGAAAAGAATTTCTGTCCTGGCCTGAGTCCAGTACTTAAGTGATGATACTTCCTAAATGATTGATTCTAACTTGTGCCAAGGAGAGTGAAGCTGGAGTGCTGATAGAGACGGGCCCTGCTTACCACCCTTGTGAACCAGGAATGCAAGAGAGTAAGAGAGTCAGGCAGAGTTTATAGTATAGGTACATTCACCAACACCTTGGGCCTGGGGCACAGAAATCTTGAGAATTTGTGCAAAATGAAGGTGCAGTTATACGAAGTCTACCAATGAGTGCTTGATGTTTTTAAACTGTCAAAATCAGCAATGTGCCTATATGAAAAACTCCTTATACTGTATTAGGGGTTAAATAAATCATAACTGCAATTTTATGAATAAATATGTAATTTCAGTGTGGTTGAAGTCACGCTAGGTGGGATTTGGAGGTACCTGGGACACCTGCTGTGGGATGGTAAGAGATAGCAGGAACATCCACTAGTGTGTGTATGACCTGACTGGCACAGGAGTACACACTTACGGGTACCTGGCTTGAGGCAAGAAAGGGTAAGGCTAGACCTATACAAAGGTGGTCCAGAGACAAAAGTTGTTTTTAGGAAGAATTCTGTGAGACCCGGAACCCAGCACAGCTGCGATGATTAAAGTGAACCCAATGCCATTTTGGATGCTCCGACATTCACATCTGGAAGAGCATCAAGAGACAGCATTGCTAATGAGAAATGCTACCCAAGGCACACATTACAGATGTGGTGGTGAGGATCCTGTGAATGCATGACAAGACAAGAGTAGAGGAACAGGCGGAGCCTGTGTGCACTAGTGAAAGAGCACTGGAGACTATCAGAATAAACTGAGGTACACATCATAGGGAGGTGACAGGTAGGACATGAACCTGTATAACAGAGATATTACCATTAACATGACTGCACTGAAGCCTCAAAATGGTGTGTCTTGAGTCTGCGAAATATTCTATTCTGACAGATGTGATAAGGGAGAGGGAGTAATCTAGCAAAGGGTGGAGGTTAGGGGAAGAGCACATACTCTAGAGCAGACTTGTACTTCTATAATATTTAGAAAAAGAAGCTTCTCTCTAGTGACATTCTTTATTAATGGTCCTGTTGCGGGGGGTGGTGGTGGTGGTTTTCTTAACCACGATGAGGACAGCTACAACAAATGATATTTGCCTAGTGCCAGTGCCCATGAAAAACATTTTATTATTCATTAACTCACTGAATTCTCACAATGAAGTTAGGAGGAAGGTACTGCTATGATTGCACTTCACATGAATAATGGAACTGAGTTTATGATTTATCCAAGGTTCCATGGAAGGTTAAGTGATGGCAGCAGTTTAGGGACATTTTGGCAAGACCTCTGCTCCAGAAGCATTCTGTTTGGCAGCTTCACTGAGAGTGCACAGAGTGGAAACCTGAAAGTATCATTAGCCAAAGCCAGAAGCAGGGACAGGGCCATAGCAATGAACCATGTCCTCAGTCTCCACCTTGAGGCTAACCAAGAGAGGAGTAGAGCTCAAGTATTCTAAGTCAGGCTGTGTGGGACTTAAAGACTATGCTCCCCATATTCTGTCCATATTAAGGAAAGTCATAGCTCCTCAAATTAAGGGAAGAAGATGAATTTCCTCCGGTTCAAGGGGCTTGGAGGAATGAAGAGGGCTTTAGTCTTCTCAGGCTGATCTCCAGGTTCTCCTCAAACCTTAGGAACTCAGCATTTCTCAGTTCACCAATGGGAATATGGATCCCACAACTTGAATTCTCCCCACAACCTAGCCACTGTCTGTATTCCACTCCAGGCCCAACCACCACTGGGCTTCTAAAAAGTGCAAGCTGGAAAATATTTACCACCTGAATTATAAAAACTCTCTGTATGGACTCTATAGGAAACAGACTATGATAAATTTTTCAAAATAAGCAATAAATAATAAACATACATGATACAAAATATCACAAATGAGAAAGCCAAATATGAAATGGTCATGTTAGTTTATGTACAATCATTTAAAAATGCTAAATCTTTAAGCAAGACATAATTTCAGTTGATAAGTAGTCTGGAACATCAGCACTTAAATTTTTAAGACACATTTACAGTCTAATGATACATACTGAATGCTATATTTAATAGTGGCAAAATAAATTTATGGCCAAATTTTAAATGCAAGTTTAGATAAAATCAATTACATTTTACAGGTCCTTTTTTCTCCCTATAGACTCTCTAGCTTAAGCTGAATTACTTGTCCAAAAAACTCTTAGCTTTCATTCAAGGAGTTGGTAAAAAATGAATGCTTATTATGGATCAGACAGTGCATTTGGGATCTTTTACTTTAATGAAATGTATATTTTAAAAAGATGAAAATAGAAGAAAACAGGCAAAAGAATGGCAAGCTGTAATAATAGGTGAAAAAGAAATTAACAATAGATGAGATGGACATGGTGCTGGTGACGTACCTCCCTAAGGACATACATTTAAGTTAAGAAAGTCAGAGAAGGAGTTAGCTATGTGCAAAACTGGAAGAAGAGTTCCAGGCAGATGAATAAGAATGGCAAATAAACTGCAGCAGAACAATACTATCCTGTGAAGAACTACAAGGACATGAGTGTTACTCTGGTCAATGAATGAGGTCAGGTGGGAGAGTGAGAGAGTTGGGCCCAATGGACAAGGTTTCACAAGCCACAGAAAAGAGTCTGGATGTTCTGCTAAATACAATGGAGAGTTACCAAAAAAGTGTTCTAAGCAAGGAGTATTGTGCTCCAAATAACATTTTTAGGTGGTCAACTTTAAACTGTATAAAAATGGATTAGAGAGGCTCCAGTGGGAATCAGGAAAGTCAAAGGACAATGAGACTTTGGAACAGGTGGCAAGAGATTATAAGAGGGGAAAGTAGATTCAAGATACAATTTTTTAAAAGATTTATTTATTTATTTTAGAGAAAGAGCACACGTGAGTTGGGGGGAGGAGCAGACAGAGAGGGAGAGAGAAGCCTCAAGCAGATTCCATTGACGCAGGTCTTGATGCCAGGATGAGTAAGTTAAATTTATGGTCATGACTGAAGTTGTCATACAAAATGTCAAAGACAACAATGATAACATACAAAGATTAATACAAACAAACTACATATATATGCTGTAGTCACTTCTACTCATCAATGGGCGGGTAGTTCTGGAATGTGAAATAAGGTCAGAAAGAAAAACTGAAAGCAAACACAACTGAAAATAAGTAAAATGTTTGTATTCTCAGGCAACATGACCTTGTATGTAGAAAACCAGAGAAATCTGCTCCTTCCAAAAACCACTGGAACTAAGAAATGCATTGAGGAAAGTCATGGCTTACAAGACCATAGTAAAAGTTAACTGTATCTCTATATACTATCAACAACTCAAAAGTGAAATTGAGAAAATAATTCTACTCATAAGAGCTTTTAAAAAAAATTAAACTCTTAGGAATTTAGCAACAAAAAACAATCTTTTCACCAAAAGCTATCAAGCTGATCTTTATAGAATTTATATACAGAAATGCAATGAATGTAAAGTAGGCAAAATAATTTTAAGAAAGGAAAGTAGAAGGACTTTTATAACTCAGTTTCAAAAACTTGGTATAAAGCTACAGTAATCAAGATGATGTGGTATTGGTCTAAAGATGGACATTTATATCAATGCAGCAGAATAGTCTGGAAATAAACCTTTCCATTTATGATAAATTGATTTCAGACAAAGGTACCACCAGGGAATTATATGAAGGAAAGAACAGACCACATGGCTATCTAATTGTCCCAGCACCCCTAACTGAAAGACTCTCCTTTCTTCTATAAAACTATAAAACTTCTGGAAGAAAATATAGGAGAAAATTATTTTGATCTTGGGCTAGGCCAAGATTTCCTACATATATCACCAAAAGTATAATGAAAAAAATTTGATTAATTGGAACACAAAATTAAAAAGTTTTGCTCTAAAATATTACTCATATTTAAGGAAATTCAAATTGAAAACCACAGTAAGATACCAGTATACATCTAACAGAATGGCTATAATCCTGAAGGCTGCCATTATCAATCATTACTGAGGAAGAAAAACTGAAAACTTCTTACTTGGCTGGTGGAAATGTACAATAGTATAGCCACTTTAGAAGAGTCCGGCAATTTCTTAAAAAGTTAAACATAAACTTACCATATATGAGCCACCAACTCTACTCCTAGGTATTAGCATAAGAGAAATGAAAGCATACATGTATCCCTACAAAGACTTGCATATGAATGTTACAGAGGCATTATTCATAACAGTTCTAAATTGGAAAAAATCCAAATGTCCATCCAACTGTGGAATGGCTAAACAAAATATATTTATACAATGAAATACTATTAAACAATAAAATGTAATCACCAATATATTCCACAACATCAAGGAACCTCAAAAACATGATGTTAAGTGAAAGAATTCATTGTAATACTTCATCCATTTTAGGCCTAGATTTTATCACAAAACCATGGAACTATAAGACATTCAGCAGGCATTAAAACAAAAATAAAATTTAGTACTCATTCAATGAACAAATATTTATAAAGCATAAGTGACAGATCAGGAAATGGCTTGGCATTGGAGATACAATGATGAGTAAAAACAGAGGTGGTTCCTACCTACATCCTTCTAATTCTACTGAAAAGCAAGTTCCCTTCCAAAGTCCTCCTGTAGATTAAGGATTTATTTGAGCAGCAAGATTTATGGACTATTTCTCAATGAAAAAGTATTAGTTCAATTTGTAAGAAAAAAAACAGGTTGAGTTAAACTTCCAAATTCAAGTTTCCTTAGAGGACTTGGACTAAAGAACCAAAAAGAACATCATTAAGTGAAGAGACCTGGAGATGGAGGCTCAAAATGCTTTGTTCTTTTCAACAGCAAAAAAAAAAAAAAAAAAAGGATTAATAGTAAAACCATTTCCAAAGACTTATAATGGTGCTTCTAACACATGCTTTCTTTAAAAAAAAAAGGTACAATGAGCTCAGCTCTTAGAAACATAAAAATGCTTGAAGCAATTAGGCAAGGAGTACAACTGGAATACCTTCATTCTTAAGGCTACATTGAGTGCTTCATTTTAATCAGATGATTTCAAATGCTGCCTTTTGAATCACTCCAGTCTGGCTTTACCTTCTATCAGTTTGCATGCCAGTGATCACAAACTTCTTTAAGAGTTCCCAACAATACATCATAGTCTCTTCAGGGTTTTTGAACATGCTATTCTTACTGCCTATAATATTCTCTCCAAACCCCTTCTCTCTCTCTGGCTCTGATTGAACCTTACAGTTTCAGCTCATGTCTCAGTTTAGATCTTTCCTGACATTCCCCGGTCTAGGTTAAGGATTCCTAGACTGTGCTCTGAAGGTACCACGAACTTTTCCTTCCTAGAACTCCTAAAATATCTAATTATAAATGAAATATCTGATTCAACAATATGTTTGTAAATATGTTCCCAGAGCCTAGGAAAGTCTCCAGCATCTAGTTTGGAACTCAATAAAGATTTGTTCGATAAATGGCATTCAGGTAAAATATGGATAAGCATACTCATTATTTCTTGTTTCACATATTATTTTGTATTTTTCGCTGGTATATAAATTTAACTTATTTTGTACTCATTACTGAATCAATAGAAATATACTGACATTTCCAAAGTATTTCCTAGATTTCATTTCCTCCTGTTTTTTTAAACCACATCATTTAATATAGACTGTATCTGATTCCTATAAAGACTTGCAATGTGTAATTTATAAGTGGACAGCAAAAACACAGTGAAAGAGGTCAACTTGAAAGGAATAACAGACACAAAGCTAAATAACACAAAACACTATTAAATATTTTACAGTCTAATTTAGAGCAATTTACAGATACCAATCAACTAAAATAACTAATGTAAAAAAAAAGTCTAAATGTTGTGTTCTTTTGAATTCGAATTTCTTTTGTGAACAAAGGTCAGAATGAATAACTGAGATCATTTTTTCTAAGGTTATCTTTCTGTTCAACCTCACATTTCAGAATGGAACATTAAATTTGCTCATAAAGCACTATGTCAACTTTATGGCTACAAGGAGACACTCTCTTACTTTTAACAGCATATTCCCATTTAACTAGATGAATCAATGAGTCCATTAAAAATCTTTTGGAATATAAGAGTTCGATAGTCTAACAGATACATGAGCCATAATTATTAACCAAAATAATTCTAACCTGTATTACAGGTTTCCATGTTTTTACCAACAGAAATTTCAGGATAAGTAAATTTCCAAATTAAACTACTAAAATTTCATTCCAATAGTCAAAACTAACTTTTCTTAAGATCCACATAAACTATTTTTTTCTACTTGGGAAACATTTTCATGAAAATAGAACAACAGGCTTAAATTGAACTTAATTATCCCTAGACAGTCAGACATCACAATTTCTTCTTAATTGTACTCTGTGTCTTCCCCCAACTCTTTAATACCCCAGGGAGAATTAACAAGTTTTCCTCCCTTGATCACACATCTATTTGGAACATATTCACACACTTATCAATGCTGGCTGATGCACCAGGCATCCCTATGCCCATATGCTCACCGAAGGACATACCACATATCAAAGGACTCAGTACAGTACATCTTCTCACGAACCTGCTGTGCAGATTTGTTTTTGTTTTTGTTTTCTGGTTGAACTGTCTGTCCTCTCATCTATCTCTTTATCTATCTAGTTATTTTTGCTCTGGTAAGAAAAAAAATCTCAGAAAATAAAGGACTCCAAAAATCTACCCTGATTTTCTTCCTGACTTACAACCCATTTAAACAAAGAAGAGTGGCTAGAACTAAAATGTAACATTGGAAACAACCAGCAGGACCACCTTAAACATAGTTTACTAAATCGAAAGAACAAAAACAATTTTTAGTTAAAAAAAAATTTATAAAAAACAGAAACTCTCCTCTAACTTTCAGAAAGTGATGATACAACTTTCAATCTATACATAGCCCATGATCAAGAGATGTGAGTATCTATACTTTTTCCAAGTTCAACACCAGTAATTAGTATTGTAAATCTAAGGAGTCTTTCTCATTGCATTACTAGGTGATCTTGAAAACACAGGCTTCTATCAGGAGTATGTGACTGACTAGCTATGTAAACAGAGTAACTATCACCATAAATATCCTCAGCAGTAAGATGAAGGGACTGGTATTTCTTTAAGAAAACAAAAACAAAAACAAGACCCTTTACAGATTCCCATGGGACAAGAGGTATAATCATTACTTGTTGCTTAAAACAGTAATGACCAATATACCACAAATTCAAAAACCTAATTGTTCAGTTGGTGATTTAGATGAGTTATGAAATAATTGCGTACATCTGAAAATCTGAAATAACAGATGTACGCTATTCTATTTTTTCAGTGTTGAGATAATGTTTGGTTAAATAGAGGTCAAAGGATCCTTAGCAATAACTCTATTTGTCTTTCTCCCACCACAGGCCAAGGCTCAGAAACTCTGATCCACACAAATATGTTCCTGTTATCCCCTTACATTCCCAGAGTTTATTAATCTATGTTGCCTACCTCTTCCAGGCAAAAACAGAATGGAATTAAAGAATCACAAGACAGAGATAAATATGGTCAACTCTTAGTTACCCACTAGGACATTCTCTCGTGCCCCAAAGTTCCCTTGCTTCCTGACTGAATACCCTGTAACACACAGAAGCCTTCACTCCTGAAGAACATGAATGGAGGAGAGTCTGTTTGAGAAACTCAATACCTGGATTTGTTATCTGAGACTGTAATACTTGATAATGCTGTGTAAGTAATTATAGATGACTCTGGGTGCACTGTTATATCTTATTATCTAATCCCTGCCCCTTTTATGAGGTCTCTTTACTGCTTAAGAACCAATAATAGCTCCCAAATTCCAGTCAGAGGAAGCTTCAGCTTTGATGCTTGGCTTCCAAAGATAGCATAATCTGAGCTCTGGCTACACATTCAAACAAATTGCATATAACCTTAGGACCAAAACTTGACAAAGACAGTATCAACATGGAAAACTAGCGCCCAATTTCCTTAATACAGGAAAAAAAAAAAGCACTAAACAATCATCAAAATATTATCAAACCCACTGGGATATTAAAAAACAAAATATAATGCCAGAATCAAGAAGCATTTATCCAAGAATAACATGATGGTTCAACAATAGAAAAATAATCAATATAATTCATTATTTCATAAAATAAAAAGCCAATAACACATGATACAAAATCCTAATATTACGTGGATAAGATGCTAAAAGGACTTGGTATATTTAGTTGCTATTTATTTATTTTCCTATGGCTGCTGTAACAAATCATCACAAATTTGATAGCCTGAACAACAGAAATGTATTCACTCACAAAGTCTGCAGACAGTTGCACTGGGCCAAATCCTTAGTGTCAGCAGGACTGTACTCTCTGGGAATCTACTTCAGCATTTCTTGACTTGTGGCCATGTCTTTAGGGATCCCATCAACTTGTCCTATGTAGGTCTGTCAAATTCCCATTGTCTCTCATAAGGACATTTGTGATTATGTTTAGAGCTTACCCAGATACTCTAGAATATTCTCTCCATCTCAAGATCCTTAACTTCATCAAATCCGAAAAGATACTTTTCCTTATAATATGTACAAGGTCCAGGGATTAGTACCTGATATTTTGAGGGACCCATTATTCTACCTACTACACTTTTCCTTTAAAAAAAAGTTTTATTCTCAGTATTAGTTTACTAGAGCTGCCATGCAAAATGCCACACAGTGGGTGGCTTACACAACAGAAATTTATTTTGTCACAGTTCTGGAAGAAGTTCAAGATCAGGTGCCAGCAGGACTGGTTTGTACTGAGGTCTCTCTCCTTGGTCTCCTTCTTGCTTTGTCTTTATGTGGCCTCTTCTGTGCAAATGTATCCATGATGTCTCTTCCTTTTCTTAAAAGGACACTAGTCATTTTGGATTAGTGACCCATCCTTAGAATCTCATTTAACCATAATTATCTCTTTAAAGGACCTATCTCCAAATACAATCACATTAAGGCCTAGGGCTTCAACCATATGAATTTTGGGGAAACAAATGAGTTCCATAGCACACTCTAAGAAGGTTCATGTTGGGGAAGAGTAAAAGCCCTAGTCAAGGCTAGTTAAAATGTTTTGTTTTTGTTTTTTTTTTAAGATTTTATTTATTTATTCATGATTTATTTAATCATGATATTTATTCATGATTATTTATATGATTCATGATATTTATTAATCTTTTTTAAAAAGATTTTATTTATTTATTCATTATTTTATTTATTTATTTATTCACATAGAGAGAGAGAGAGAGGCAGAGACACAGGCAGAGGGAGAAGCAGGCTCCATGCCGGGAGCCCGACGGGGTTTCTTTCGATCCCGGGACTTCAGGATCACGCCCTGGGCCAAAGGCAGGTGCAGAACCACTGAGCCACCCAGGGATCCCCTAGTTAAAATGTTCTAATGACAAAAAACTCAATGCAAGTTTTTTTTGAGCCCTTATTACTCTACAACTCACCTCTAAATGGTTATCCCAATGTCTATTTTCCTTTTTCTACCCTGTCTCACAAGAGACTGCTTCCTAGAACTATAACTCTACTTTTCCTACTTCCCAAAAACATATGCCAAACCTGAATCAGGGAAACTCCTACAGCCAGCTCCTGTGCTATTCTGAAAGGTCCAAAAAAAGACCTGTTAGTTTTGCTTACTAAGCTGGGTCAACTTACTTAGAAAATTGTGTTTTCACCAGTAAGTATGCTTACAAACCGAGCAAGGCAAAACTGTTTTTAACAGTGTAAATTGGTAAACAATCCAAATCTACACAGTAGTATCTGTATGGAGTTTACTGTTAAGAGCAGTTGATTTGGGATTGTGAAACTGGGGGGATTTTCTTTCCTCCTTTATACTTGCCAGTATTTTCTAAATCTTCTATTATGATTATCTATTACTTTTGAATTAAAAAACCCTTTTGTAAAAATATGTCATTGTTTCTTAATGGCTACTGAATAACTGTTTACTCAAAAGTATCTTTAAAAGGATCTATTAAAACCTATCCCCCCTAAAATCTTTGTGAATCCTACAAATTTAATTTACAAGTTTTCACCTTTTTGTCACTTCAGCTGATAATGCAAGAATTACAAAAGATAACAAGAACTTGAACAAAATTATAATTCAGGATTGGTATGTTTAATTTATAGCCACTTTAGAAAGTTCCATGCTAGACATGCATAAAATTTACTGGTGATTGATGATGCTGTTTATAATAATAATTTTTGTGGAAATAGGAGTCTCCAGTAAAAACATAACCTAATGCTCTTAAAATTATTTCTATATGATGGGGTGCCTGGGTGGCTCAGTTCAGCAGGTGACCCTTGGTTTCAGCTCAGATCATGATCTCAGTGTCCTGGGATCCAGCCCTGCATCGGGCTCTATGCTCAGTGGGGATTCTGCATGAGATTCTCTCTCTCCTCCTGCCCACTTCCCTCATTCATGATCTCTCTCTTTCTCTCTCAAATAAATATAAATAAATCTTAAAAAAAAAAAAAACCTGTTTTTATGAGAACATCAGATTTGTCTTGTGTTTTCACTGAAAACACAAACCTTTCTGGTCCACGTAAACACTGCACACACATACACACTACATATATTTTTTATGACTAGCTTTTCCTCTTTTTTGTAATGCAGATAATTGAGAAGTAGGTAAAATAATTTTCTGAATTAACAGAAACACAACAGGAAATATTACAAATAAAAACTCCGTAAAAATTCAAATTTTCTCCTCACTGTGAAATCTGATCAGTTTGCTATCTCTTCTTTTTCCAATAATAAAAACTTTATGTAATGGTTAAAAATAAGTATCAAAGGAAAAAAGATTTCCTTAATGTTAAAATGAGTCTTTTGTATGTAAAAACACTATATTAAAAAAATCGGACATTGTGTTCTTTTAGGATTAAACCTCTAAGCTGTCTAACTGCAGAAAATTATCAGTGCTGTAATGGTCTGGGTTGTCTTACTTCAGAACAACTGTCCCCTTGGTATTAAGTTCCGTAAGTGATAAGGCTTTTCCTTTCCCACAGGAGGCAACCTCAAGAGCAGTTTTTCTATTCTTACCTCAATAGTAAGAAGGAAAAAAAAAAAACTGTTTTTCTTCCAGGCACTCAGTATATCTTCCAATATTTATACCAAAGTTTTCCTCACAAAGGCAATCTTTAATTAAAAAAAATCTCTGAATTGATCTACAAAGAATTAGACTATATTAAAAATATTGATTATAAACAAATGAGAATAAAGGGAAAAGCCATTTATTTTTAAACTAAATATTATACCTGCATTAACAAAATATTGAATATAATCTTCATCAGTGACTTTTTAACTTGACTATAATGCATTGATACTAGCTATAACACTGAAAATATTCTGAGATATTATCTTAAATATAAGTAAACTTTATATATGTACATCTTTACACAATGCTGACTATGCAGATAATAAAACTACATAAAACATTTTATCAATCACATTCACTGATACTGCATTTGCATTAAAATATGAATTCACATAAAAAAACCTCAATCTATTATGAAAAGGCTACAAATTTTCTGGACTGTAAAATTAAAATGAGACCGATAAGCAAACCCACATGGTGTCTTCATCCCTCCAGAGGTATGTGCTGTCTATCAAGGAGATGAGATGGCAAACATCCAAAGGGTAACGTCATGAATTCATTGGTCCTTAACCTTTGTGGATTTATAGGCTTGACAGTACTCATAAATGCTACAGACTTCTTCTCAGAAAAAAATTGTGTGTGCACAAAATGTAGCAATTTTAGGAGCTTCACAGACCTTCTGGACACATAACCCCATGCCCTTACACAGATGCCTGGTATTCACTGGCTACTTGCATAGTGACCCAAAGGTCCAGAGACTGTGGTAACTTGTCATTTTGCTGGGGCACACATTTGAGTCACACTAAAATAAAGCTGAAAGACTGATGTGAAGCAGCAAGTCACCAAGTTAGTGGAGAGGCCTGGCATTCACATCTCAGTTTGACTCTGGCAGCTTTACAACTCATAATTAGCAGAATAATTATCAAGAAGTACTTTAGTGGTAATCATGAATATATTCTGAAGGTCTCTGAATTTCTCATAACAAAAAGGGCTCAATGTGCTTTCATATATTTTAAGACTCCTCAAATTATATCATGATGATTCTCTAAAAGAAAGCAGGCTTATAAAAGAAAATAAACCAATAAAAAAATAAAGTACATTATCTTCATAGACATTAACATATTTATTAAATCCATATTTTGTATAAGGTACTTCCTAATCATTGTGTAGTTTATGGAAATAAAAAAGATATATACTCAATCTTCTAAGAGCATTCGATATGCACTGTTTATTTTATTTTTTTTAAGATTTATTTATTAGAGAGAGAGACAGAGTGCTTGCATGTACATGGAGGGGGGGCAGGAGAGGGAGAGAGAATCTCAAGCAGACTCCCTACTGAGCCTGGAGCCCCATGTGACAATCTCCCAACCTTGAGACCACAACCTGAGCAGAGGTTAAGAATCAGATGCTTAATGAAATGAACCACCCAGGCACCCCATACTAGGTTTATTTCTAAAAATATTGAGCACAAAGAACCACATGGCTGAAGTTTTATTATGGATACGCTAAAACAAGTAGTTAGAAGTGTTAGATACATCCACAGTATCCTTCAATTCTTATAATCATTACAGTTTTTTTCTTTAAGATTTATTTATTCATGAGAGAAACAGAGAGAGCGAGAGAGAGCGAGAGAGAGGCACAGACACAGGCAGAGGGAGAAGCAGGGTCCAAGAAGGGAGCCTGACGTGGGACTCGATCCCGGGGCCTCCAGGATCACACCCTGGGCTAAAGGCGGCGCTAAACCGCTGAGCCACCCGGGCTGCCCCAATCATTACAGTTCTAACATGGATTTGCTGATAGCCTTCAATGTTTGTACTGACTTATGTCATGTGAAGACAAACCATTAGAAATTCAGTTAGTTATCCTAAAATAAACAAGGTTGGGATTATAAAATGTAATGAATTCATTATCTAATTTTAACAAAATGCCAAGAGTAATTTCTTGAACTAGTGTAGAGTTGGCGTGTTTGGTATTTTTTTTTCATCAAAAGTTCTACTGCATCTATCACCTGGGCCCCCACTTTACATTCTCCTTTATCCATTTCCCCCCACCAGCATACCTTTCCCGGGCACATACATGCTGTTTCAGCACCTCCTATCACTGGAACTTCATTTCTAATCTTCAATCTCCTTGCTAGGCCCCTTGCAAAAAGCTCCAGCCCCAGGTAACCAGAACCATCACCCCTGGCTTAAATATGTGGGCTTATCCACTCCTATACCTCAAAAGGTATAAGTACCTGAAGAGAAGATTCCTGCTTCTATTCCTAGAACTTTATGAGGGGAAAGCAGTTTCTAGTTTCTCAAGTATGAACTCTGATCCTATTTCCTCATCAAAGCTACAGATGGTTGACTTACTCTAGGTGCTATAAATATTACCCTGAGTTACATTACGGATCAAGTCAACTTTTGAGTGTCAGAAAAGAAATCCAAATGATATTTATCAGATTGTTTTTCAGGAGAAAGAGGTTAGAATTAATAGACTGATGATTTACTGAGTACGCTGGGTCGGAGGCCCTGACTGAGGTGGTTTACATATATCCTCATTTGGTCAATACAATGAAAGAATTATTATCACTATTTAACACGTCATAAGAAAACCAGAGAAAGGGAAACTTGCCATGGTTGGAATTCAAACGCAGTCCTATCTGATCCATGTGTGTTCTCTTAGCAGCTACACATCATTGTGTTTTATGTTTAAGTTTTAAATATCATTGTATAATGTAATTATTTTGAGTTGCTGATTGTGTGTATGTAAAATGCAGTTTTTAAAAAAAGATTTATTTGATTTAGAAAAAAAGCAAGCAAGCAAGAGTGCAGAAGAGGGAGGAGAGGAGGGATAGAGAAAATCTCAAACACACTTCCTGCTGAGCACTATGCATAGAGCCCTGAGGGGTTCCCATGACTCTGAGATCAGGACCTGAGCCAAAATCAAGAGTCAGATGCTTAGCCAAATGAGCCACCCAGGTGCTCCTGCATATGTAGTTTTTTTTTTTTTTTTTTAAGATTTTATTTATTTGACAGAGAGAGCACACACACAAGTAGGCAGAGCGGCAGGCAGAGGGAGAGGGAGAAGCAGGCTCCCCTGAGGAGCAGGGAGCTCCAGGTAGGGCTTGATCTCAGGATCCTGAGGTCATGACTTCAGTGGAAACAGATGCTTAGCCAATTGAGCCACCCAGGCAACCCCTAAAATGTAGTTTAAAATAGAGATGTGTTGAAAACCTTTATCGATCTTCCAAATCCATGTATTTAAAATTCTGCAAATATTTGAAAAAGCAATTGAAAAATGCCTAAATATGTGATTTGAAGCTCACTAGAAATTCCTTATGCAAACTTATATGAATTACTAATGAGTAAAAATAGCAAGCTAAACAATAATTATTATCAAACTATTTTAATATGATCTCCTGGTAATACATCAGGGAATAAACTGAAATTTCCCTAAGTTAATGGCAATTTCAAATAACATTAACTTTTATACTTTACTTTTCTTCCCCAAATTTCTAGTCAAATACTTGCAGAAGAAAGGAGACTATACTGTATTATTTTCTTTGTAGAGATATTTTATGAGCTATGAGAACAGTATCAGACTTGCTACTTCAATTATATTTTAAAAAGCACACATTGTTTTGTTTTAAAACTTTACAAAATTGGGATGCTTGATGATTCAGTAAGTTCAGCATCTGTATCCTAATTTTGGATCAGGTCATGACTTCAAGGTTGTAGGATTGAGTCCCTAGCTGGGCTCTGTGTTCAGCAGGGAGTCTGAGGATTCTCTCTCCCTCTTCCCCTTCCTCAACTCTGGCATGCTTTCTCTCTCTCTCAAATAAAATAAATAAAATTTTATAAAATTTCACCAAACTGTATATTCCATTTTGTAACTTGCTTTAAAAAAGAAATCAGTACTGCTTTTTGAAATGTATCCATGTTGGTAACATAGAAGTCAAATTCTTGCATTTTGATTGTTATATCTCAGGGTTAAAGAAACCTCTTTAATCATCTGCTTAACAAAGGCCATCACATTGTTTCACTTTGCCACTATTACAAATATAATTATCATCCTATATATTAGGATGCTTTCCAGTGTTGCTATATGAAGGCATGAACTTCAGGGTCATAGAGATGTGCATCTTCAAAATTACCAGGTGTGTTAGGTAATTGCTTTTTAAACTGCCTATGTCATTTAACTTTGCCACCAGAAATGTATAAAGAGTTCTCATTTCCCTACATAAATACTTGGCGGTATCAGACTTCCCATTTTTTTTGTCAATTTGATGTGTATGCCAAATGCTATCTCATCCATGTTCGTTACCTGATACTCCATTGGTTATATCATTACTGATATAAAATTTCATTTTTCTTAGTGCTGACACTGCATTGTGACAGTGTTTACATATTTTAATGGCCATTTTCAAGTTGCTATAATTTAAAACATTTAAGAATTAGCTTTTCAGTCTGGAAATATAATTTCTCCCTCTTAGGAAATGTTCTAGTTTTGCCACTAGATAGGGCAGTATCTCTTAAAAAGTGCTTGGCCTATTCAACACAAACTTATCTGGTTTTGAGGATTCTATTAAATAAATTTTAAAAAAAAGTACTTCTAACTCTTATGCTATAAAAATATTTGGCACTTATGACAAAGGGCAGGCAATATTAAAGACATTAAAGGTACTTACAATGTCATCTTTTGACACATATCTCAATGAAATTAGTAATTCAATCCTCTGCTTACTGAAAGCACTTTATACATTATTTATTTTACTCAGCCTAATAGCTGGTTTATTGCTCTTACATGAAGTTAGTTCTTCTAAGGCTGGGATCTTTGTGTTGTAATATCTTTAAATGCAAAATTTATCTTTAAGGAACAAAACATTAGAGCACCCTAAAAGTTTCTCCTCATGTCCTCTTCCAGTGCTATACTATACTTCAAGGATAAACACTATCCTGACAACTAACAACATAAATGTGAACTTCATATACGTAAAATTATGTACTTTGTGTTTTTTTGCCTTTGGCTTTTTTCTTTCAACACTGTATTTATGTGATTATCCATAGTGCTAAATACAGCTGTAGTTCTATACTGTCATTGACATCCAGTATTTCATTATATCACCATATTAAAATGAATTTATCTATCCTACTGTGCTTGAGCACTAGGTTAGTTTCTACATTGGGATTCTCATGAAGAGTACTGCTAGGAACACTGTTCATGTCTTTGGGTGAACATGTATCTGTGCTTCTGTTGGGTATATATCTAGAAGGGTGATTTCCAGGTTACAAAGCACATGTGCGTTCAATTTTAGAAGATAATGACAAATAGATTCCCAAAGTGGACTACCAAAGCCTAATTTTTGCATTCACTCATTCATTTATTCCCTAATTTTGAAAAATGCATCAAGCAAAAATGTGTTAAGGTACTATGCTTGACACTGATGAAAGTGGTCAGCACCAAGTTCCTGTATCTCCACAGCAATCATTCCTTCCTATATTCATTTTCCTGAATACTTAAGGTAGGCCAGGCATTGTTCTACAGGTGGAGACCATCAGATTAATAAAAAGGACAAACTCCTCATCCTCATCCTCATGGTACTTACATTCTGATGGGAAGACAAACAACAAAACATAGGTAATAATAAGTTAAAAAAGATGCAATATCAAAAAGGAGAAATGCTATGAAAAAAAATTAAGTGGAACAAGGGGGAAGAATGTGGGAGTATTTTAGATACAATGCATAGGGAAGGTCTCTCTAAGAAGGTGAAATAAGGTTCTGACGTAAGGAAGTAGAGATAAAGGTAGTGAGAAGTAGTTACATTTAGCATCTACATATTCTGAAAGTTGAGATAATATGACTTGTGATGGGTTGGATATGGGGTGTGAATACAGTGATTATGATAGACTATTCATAAATGTTTGGATGAATAACAATATCTAATAATAAGTTTGTAGAATGAGCCTGTCAACAAATGCATACTAATTTATTAGGCAGTCTTCAAAGTGCTGAGTATGTCCTCTATAATAATACTAAGATTGTATTTCAAATCTTCCTCTGCTGACATCCCAACAATCAGTTGATACTAACTTTAGTTCTTGTAAACAAATAATTCTTATTCTTCCTAGGAGAAAAGATTTATAAGTGAAACAAACATATGAGCATGTCTGTATATGTGTGTTTGTGTGTGTGTATATGTATATACACAATCTTAATAACATCAAATGCTTAAACAAGTAACTATATAAAATGTTATTTTCTAATTAATATGTTATCATTTTGATGCATGAGTACTAGCAAAATCTTAAACAAATGGTTAAATCTGCCAAGTAAGTTTTTTTTTTAAGTACATAAAAACAAATCTTTTAAGGGGAGCCTGGGTGGCTCAGGTCATGATCCCAGGGTCCTGGGATAGAGCCTTGTGTCTGACACCCTGTTCAGTGGGGGTGTCTGCTTCTCTTTTCCCCCTCCCCCTCCCGCACTGGTGCTCTTTCTCAAATAATTAAAATCTTAAAAAAAGGGCAGCCTGGGTAGCTCAGTGGTTTAGCTCCACCTTCGGCCCAGGGCGTGATCCTGGAGTCCTGGGATCGAGTCCCACGTGGGGCTTCCTGCATGGAGCCTGCTTCTCTCTCTGCCTGTGTCTCTGCCTCTCTCTCTCTCTCTCTCTCTCTCTCTCTGTGTCTCATGAGTAAATAAATAAAATCTTTAAAAAAATAAAATCTTAAAAAAAATCCTTTAGAAGTGCCTTGAGGAAGTTATTTTTAAATGTTTTAATAAGCATACTATGACAACGCTAAAGTTGTATACTCTATGCTATTATTACCAACTGCTATTGTATTTTTAGTGTTGACTTTTTTCTTCGTGTTTTGATTTTAATTTATGACAACTAAACAAGAAGGCAGGTAACTTGGTTTTAAGTTTAGTAATACCACCACACACTGGCTAATACTACTAATAATATGAAAGGACAAATGACAAATAAGTCTCTTTAACTATTCTAGCCTACTTTTTGCTTTACAAAATAAGAATAGCAATACTTTCATGTTACTTCTTTAGAACTAAAAATCATATAAAGTACACTGTAACTTTGGTTTTATTATGCCAAGGAACACTATCTGGAAAATCAGTCTTAAATGACAGATATGGCACACCAAAATGGCAGCCTATGTCATAAATAGTCAGTTAAGACATCTTTTCTCTATTAAAACAATGAAAATCTTAAGTGCTTGGTTTACAAAGCCTTGGTATGTACTTATCCAGAAAGTGTTATACTTGATCCTTGTATCTGTAAAGAAAGGAGGGGGAAAAAATGAAAGTGAAAATTTCCACACAGAATCAGAAGAAGAAAGAAGAGTATTAATCTAATTGTTTAGTTTTGAAAAGCTTTAGAATAAGATGGAACAAAATCTTAAAAAATATTAAAAAATGATTTCCCCCCTCCCTCTGATAAGGCAATGTTCTGAAATCAACTGAGAAAACGTGATGAGACAGAACACCTACATTATTACCCTTATGCCATCTCTTGGAGGACCCACAGGAAGAACCCAGGAAGTCAAAAAATCCTTAACCCTAGTACTCTCTAGGAGATTACTTATTTTAGTGGGTCAAGACTTGGACATATAGATTCATCTAAACTATTAGTAACAAAACATAATATAATTCATGTCAATTCAAAACACAGCTATTAGACAATTGTAATACCTAAAAATTAAATGCTTATTTCAAGATTAGAGAAGTAAAAAGACCAAATATTCTAGATTGCATATAATTTAATGCACATAGTAATGCAATAATTATATTGATAAATCTAACCAATTAAATTTAGTAAGATCAAAAGCATTTTTAAAAGTACTTCAGATTTTCTTTTCTTTTTTTTTTTACTTCGGATTTTCCAAGTTCATTAACCCTAATTCTTAAAAAAATAAAAAGGCTTACTGAAATAGGAGAAGAAAAAAAGCTAGATTGTATTATTGCAGTTATTTGGACACAATATTTCTATTTATAATATTTTAGGAGGAAGGGAGAGGAGAAGAGCTGATTGCTTCCTCATGCCTGTCAGCTCAACATCAAGGAGTGTCCCTGTTTCTCAAGGAAAGTCAGACAGAAGACTCTGCTTTGGTTGGAATATATTTCTGACCCAAACATCTGCCAAAGAGATTTGCTTCTGGCAGTTTATCTCTCATAAAGTAAATATGAATTTTAATTTTATTTCACTAATCCTATTTTCAAGAAAACTATCTCAAAATATCCTCCTTCCTTTATTTTTTTAAAAGATTTTATTTATTTATTCATAAGAGACACACAGAGAGGCTGGCAGAGACATAGGTGACAGAGAAGCAGGCTCCATGCAGGGAGCCCAACGTGGGACTTGACCCTAGGACGCCGGGATCACACCCTGAGCCAAAGGCAGACACTCAACAGCTGAGCCATCCAGGCATCCCTCCTCCTTCCTTTAAATATAAGTGAGCCAACTCATATAACCTCTACATTTTTCCAGTGCTGGAAATCAATGAGAAATGTGTGCATGGGTTCACCTACCCATAAGGGAAGTGGAAATTGCTGTTTCAACTCTAATACCACTCAGTAGAACAAATGGATTAGGAAGTTTAGTTTTTTTTTTTTAATATTTTATTTATTTATTTATTTATTTATTTATTTATTTATTTATTCATTCATTCATTCATTCATTCATTCATGAGAGATTGGGGGGGAGGGGAGAAGGCAGAGACACAGGCAGAGGGAGAAGCAGACTCCATGCAGGGAGCCTGACATGGGACTCGATCCTGGGTCTCCAGGATCAGGCCCTGGGCTGAAGGTGGTGCTAAACTGCTGAGCCACCCAGGCTGCCCTGGATTAGGAAGTTGTTTTTGTTTTTATTATTATTATTTTTTGGATTAGGAAGTTTAAAGTTCAGGGATGGCCTGGGTGGCTCACTGGTTGAGCGTCTGCCTTTGGCTCAGGGGGTGATCCCCGAGTCCTGCGATCAAGTCCCATGTCGGGCTCCTTGCATGGAGCCTGCCTCTCCTGTCTCTGCCTCTCTGCCTCTGTGTCTCTCATGGATAAGTAAATAAAAATGTTTTCTTTTTTTAAAGTAAGTTTAAAAGTTCAGTTGGCTAAAAATTCAGGATAAACTTGTAGAAATCTCCTTCATGAATTTTGCACAATACACAATTATATACTGCAACCATACTGTAATACTGTACTGTATTTACTGTAAATGTAATTACATACTGTAATTATACTGTAAATGTAATTAGTTAATTACAAAACACCTAGTAGCTGATATTCTGAATGCTTGACTTGAAGACAATTCAGCAAGGAGCTAATAATTTCAGTCAACAATTTTCAGAAATAAGAAGGATGAAATCTTATCCAACTTTGTTTCTAAATTGCCTTTTTACTTTCAGCTACTAACACACCAGTCATGTATATAAGCTAACAAAGGAAGGGAAAGAATCAGTGGAGGTAGAATTCAAAGTGTTTTAGGCAAATAAGAAACACTGTGAGTAATAGGAAGCAAATATAAAACTGAGAGTATCAAGAAAACATAGTAAAAACTAAACAAATGCTAAAAAAAAAAAATTTCTAGGGGCACCTGAGTGGCTCAGTCGGTTAAGTGTCTACCTTCAGCTCAGGTCATGATCCCAGAGACCTGGGATCAAATCCCATGTCTGGCTTTCTGCTCAGCAGGGAGTCTGCTTCTCCCTCTTCCTTTGCCCCTCCCCCCACTGCCCCACTGCTCTCTTGTGGGTGCACTTTATTTCTTTCTCTCAAATAAATAAAATCTTTTAAAAAACGTCTAACCAAATTAATAGGCGTCAACTTTTCCTAGTATCTGTGTTGTGAAGGTGCTTAAGAAAGTGATGATATAATGTAGGTGCTAAGAAAGTGATGACATAACTTAGTCTCTTAAAAAGAAGCCATCACAAGCTTAGTTTTGGGTTGTTATTTTATATTTTGCCAATGTATAAAGTATAATACTATTTAGAAAGGAACATAGGTAAATACACACAAACATACAATACATGTGTGTATATGAAAATGTGTATATATGTGTAGCATATGAGTATGCAGGCATATGTATATTCTTATAATGAATCATGTAACTGAAATATATAATTTTTGTTCAACAAATCATGTAACTGAAAGAGAGACTAAAAAAACTACCTCATGAAACAGAATGGTGGAGCTTTTTTCTCCAGGTAAGGAATGATTACTGCACTGCTTCTAGATACAGGCAAAAACTCACTAACACCAGATGCTACCATAGGTAGTATGGCTAATTAAGATTTAATGTACTTTTCTACTTCAACAATTAAATGGGAGGAGCTGCAGGGAATCTGTTTTATAGTGCCAGGCAAATCATATGATGATCAGAAAAGTGAAAATAAATTCATACGAAAAATCCTGTTTTCTTGCATTTGTTGGAAGAACATTTGCACTTAGGTGGAAGTCCCCTTCTCCCTTTCAGTTTAAAACGTATGCCTTAGATTTTAGCGCTTTCAGAGTAAGGTTTTAGACATGCCAGATGTATGTCTAAAAAATCTAGAAAATCGATGTTTAATGAAAGAAAAAGAAGAGCTGCTGAAGCTTGGGAGCCATTTTACTACTCTCTGATTTAGCAGCATCTAACAGAGATGGCAAGTTTTATCATGCACCTTTAGCTACTAAATTCACAAAACAAACAAAAGGTTTACCAGGGGAGGAAGAGAGTGATCAGACTCTATCCTCTAGTTACTCTTCCAGTAAAACAGCATGTGTTGTCTAAAATTGCTATGGGAACCTGGGAGCTCATAAGGCAAATCGAGTTCTAGTTGAATGTCTTCTTTAATATCCTATACTATGACCTCCTCAGTAAATAAAAAGTTTACATCCAGATATCCATTATAAGTATAATCAAATATTCACATTAAAATGAAGTACAATGAGGTTAAACTTTGTGATTTAATTATCATGCTGAATTCTTATTAAGCATGTAAGTAGTCTGCACGATGCTTTTGTTTGCATATTACAACTGATAACATATTCTGTAAATTCCAATGCATAAAGGGAAAGACAGATTTGTCCTCAGTTATCCTTCTGCCTATTAATATAAAGAAACAATAACATTAGTAGACATTATTTTCTCCTCAAAATGGTATAAATATCTGCCATTTATATCTAACTAGTCAGCCCAGGAATTAGATCCAAAAGGAAAGTTAGTAAAGAAGGCACAGAGAAGAAGGGAGGAAAAGAGGAAACATCTAAATGAGTATGAGATCAGAAATAATAAGGTAAGCCCCAGTGTAACATGTCCCTATAGGAACCATTCACATTTCTTTTCAGAAAAGTGGAGTTTAGTTCAGGAGAAAGAAAATTTGATTGAGAGAGCAAATATTTAGGTTCACCCCCACCTTTGTCATTTACAGGCTGTGTAACTTTGGATAAATCAAAAACCTTCCAGGAATTTGCTCTACAGACTTCAAACCAAACAGCAACTTCCTATTCTTTCACTTAATGCTACAGTAAGTCAGGGTGTCAGCTCATGACATTAACATGATTTGCACAGCAACAAACTGACATTATTCCATTATTAGAAACCCTTTATAGTATTGGGTAAAGTAAAGAGACTACTACAGGGGAACATCTACTAAAAAGCATGCATCTCTGCTACGTAGCAAGGGGGAAGCCAAAATGCACTCAAAAATTAACTAGCTTCTTCTTGGCATCCTTTTCTTTCTCTGTGACTAATATTCAAATCTTTCCCTTTAAGGGAAGCAATGGGCATTTCTGAGGATAACCTGACTTAAGGCTTTAGTTTTTAAAAAGTTAAAACTGTGGAGTATGTGTACATGTGGCAGAAAAAAGAGTGGAAAGGAGTAAAAATGAAGGGGTCACGATGGGTGGCAATTCTCTTTACATCTTTGGTTGTCAGGCCTTCCATGTGATAATTGCAAGGAAAGAAAGCATCCATAGTTCTGGCACTGGGCTGAACCCACTTGAGAATCGCGGCTAGTACACTTCAAGTCCACCTCCACTACTAACTCAATACTTACTGTAGGCAAGTCACATAACGTGCTTCCCGTGCTTTTGTATCTGAACTGGATTCTACTCAAAGGGTAACTGGCCACGTCCATGGGAGCCTATATGGTAATTTACACTTCACTGCACTTTCAGAAAGGTAGAAAAAGTAGCAGAGTTCTTCTACAGATATTCTGTTTGTGTAAAAATAAAATTCTGTCCTCGGCTATACTTATAATTCTTTTTGGCAATAAAACAAACTGTTTACAAAGGACAATAATATTTTAGAAAGTAAAAAATGTTACCCAAGGTGTTCATTTAAATCTCCAAAACACATTACCTACAAATAGACAAGAGAATGAATGAAATGACCTTTATGGTGTCTTCCAAAACTGAAGACTCTATCATCATGAACTACATTATGTAAAGTATGAAAGGCAATCCTACATTTAAAAATGCCAGAAGTGTTTACTGCAGAAATGATGAAAAAGTATGGATACTTATCTGGCAGAAATAATTATCCTTTCTTGATTATATACTTCTGATATAAATTATTAACAATCTATAAAGGGAAAACACTTATCATCAAGATGTTATTTGTGTATATACTGGAAGACAGGTACAGAAACGCTTTTAAGCTTTATTTAGAAAACCATCTGTCACACTAAAACAATATCCATTATTTGTTAGGTTTTTAGTGTTTAATAAATTTGAAAATTAATAATATTCTACCCATACACATAATTCAGAATGTACTATGTTAGCTATTTCTCCAAACACTATATTAGACTGGGATGAGCCATTTATACTAGTAACAACATGAGAGATGTTTGAAAACAGCATGCCATACACAATTTATAGCTATATATAGTGAACTTTCTTCCTTAAAGTAAGCCAGTACGGTAAAAACACCCTAACTGACACCTTAACATCCTCGCATAATCACGTACATTAATCAAAGCAGGCATGGGAGTATTAAGAGATTTCGCTATTAAGTTTTTTTATACCAGAAATTCATCCTTATAGCTTTGCATATCAAAAATTGTTTAGCCATGAATTTATTCCCATGGACAACAAAGCAATTAAAAGTGGAAAATAATTTTTGCAAATATGCATAAGTACAATTCCTTTAAATTTTCTGAATACAAATAGCCTATAAAAATATCCATCTATACTGTATATTATTGGTAAAACCAGGAACAACAGATCCACTTGACCACCCACTATATGGCTATGTGCATTTATCCTAGCATATCCGTGTAGCTTTCATTGAGATCAGTGTTCAGGACAATAAACAGCCTCAAATTCAAGAGAATTCTTTGTCAGCTTACCACAACCACATTTCTTCATATCAAGTCAATCAGCTTACCACTATAAAGGGGGCCACAAGTTATGACAGAACTTTTAAAGTGAAATGGTAAACATCTGAATACATAACCAAATGAAAAAGCTTGAAATTTCATTTCTAGCTTGATTAAGGCTCCGAGTTAAGCAGCCCCCAAAGCAAGCCACATGATTGTAATACAAGTTCATACAGCAATCAGAAGCCTCTGTGAAAATACTTTATTCTACCATTTATTAAACAGATCCTCACTACTTAGCTGCCTGTCCCTCATAAAAGGTACAACTAGATATAATCAAAGACACAGCAAAAAGAGGCTAATTTTACTGAAGAAGTTATATTACAAAAATATATTTTCTTCGAGTTGAAAAAATATTTCTCCATAGATTCAAAGTCATGAACAGTAGATTTCCAGACTCTTGTAAAATTTGATGTGAGCCTCAATGTAGCTGAATTATGGAACCACTGAAAACTCTTAATTTCTAGGTAGTTGGAAACCCTTTAGAAACAGGGGTGGAGAGGGAAAAGTGATTATTATTACTGTTATTAGTAGTGCGGATAATATTAGCTATCACTTACTGAGCATTGTGACTCATGGCCACACTATAAGACAGGTATTATTTTAATCTTACAGATTTAAAACAATCAAGCTCTGAATAATGAAATGACCTGTTTAAAGGCATATCCAGGACCACATGACTTCCAAGGTCCAGCTGTCTATCACACTGTGACACAGCCATGCTTCAAAATACTCTCTTTTCCACAGCCCAAATCTCCAATTCTTCAATATAGATGGTACACATGAGAAACTATTCCGATCTAATTTACACTGAACTTAAGTAACTAAACCCTACCAGAGGCAGTATTTTCATTTTTCAAAAAGGAGATAACTATATTCAAGGATGGTATAGTAGATTGTGAAATAAAAACGAGGAGAATGACTTGCCATGGGAAGTAGATTGGTCCTCTAGAAGAGGACATGTATACATTCCTCCTGGCATCTATTCTTTTTTCTGTAAATATCACTACTCCAAATTCAGTGTGGTACTACCAATCACGTGGCCTTCCTCCCCTAAAACCCTGGTGACCATGAGAACCATGGAGGGCCTGGACTTTGTTTTCCTTGGTGATTTTTAATTGTCCCTTAGGCAAACAACAGTCATTCAACCTCATCAGAAATCTGGGACTGCAAGAATGATTTGCATGTGGAATGTGCAGCCCAGGGGCAATACCTGCCTGAGAATAAAGCCCACAAGAGCAAGGCTGCCCTGAAGGATTTGGAGACAAAACTGTGGTGATATTCCTCAAAGCCCTGAATCCTGCCCTGAGACCTCTTGGTTCACAGTTCTACCTGAGCCAGTGAGTTGTGACTTGTTAATTTGTGTTAGGTCTCCAGATACTAGCACCCAAAAGAATGCTGACTAACAGGTTTCTGAGAGTTGCTCTTGAGGTCATCCTCCACCAGGAGTGCTTTGTTAGTTCTTTGCTTTCTCCAGTGCATTACCCAAGGATGTGGGATTCAAGCAGGGCAATGAAGAGAAGCAATTTCAATTCCAGCTCAAGAATGATTACTGAATGGTAAATACAGGCATACAGAATGAGATTTGGCGGCTAAAGGCAGTATTTATGGATATATTTGTGGAGGCCGAGAAAAATCAAGCCCATTCCACCTCAAGTTTAGCGTTAGCACAAGAACTTCAGTTACAGGAAGAAAACAGCTTACAGCTTAACGTCCTAGAAAGCCCCTATTAGAATAAGAACAGAGCCCAAGCCTAGGGCAGGAAGCACCTATTAGAATAAGAACAGAGCTCAATGTCCTTGAAAGCCCCATATCAAAATGTAAATAAAACTTGAGAAATTCCTCCATCCCTTCTGAAAATCCCCTAGACCAGCCTGTAACCCACTTCGGGGTCCAAGTCCCTGTTGCGCTTTGTCAGGTATACTTGGACCCAAGCTCGAGCTAGCTAATAAACCCTCCTGCGCTTGCATCGGTGTCGGCTCCTTGGTGGTTTCTTGGATTCGCAATTTTGGGCACAACATATTTTCCTACTTGGGATATCTATGTACAAAATCCGAAAGGAGCATGACTCTCATCTGTAAAGTCCTACTTTCGGTCATGATTGATAGAAAACCACTATGTTACAATGTCAAGACTGTAGAAAGTTATAATAATAAGGCAACAAGACAGCACAAAATGTATAATCAAATGTATCTGATTATAAATCAAATATAATCCAGCAAATATCTGTAATTATGTTTGTTTGTTAAAATACAGATTTTACATAAGTTAAATATTCTTTTTAAGTTTTCATTTCCCAATTTAAGTTTTAGATGTAAATCATATAGAAAGTAAAAATGCAGCTACTTCAAAGTTTTACAGAATTTAAGGTTTGAATTTTCGTACTCATCTCTTTCTGGATTGGTATTTTGCCTCTGAGTATTAGTTGCCTTACCTTATTAATATTTCAGACACAAAATTTATATATAATTAAGATATAGACAAAATGCCATAAAGTGTGGTTAGTAATGTATCTATCATGACAGCAATTCAAGATGATTTAGCATTCATATCCCAAAAAAGCTAGAACTCTTGATTGCCAATGATATAAAACTGAACCCAATTAGCATAAGCCAAATGGTAATATATTGTCTCATAGGATTAAAGTGTAGGAATAGGGATCGCTTCGGGACTAACTGGATTTAGGCCTCAAAATACATATCAGGACTTAGTTTCTCTCTCTCTACCCTCTTAATTCTACTTTCTGGCATGCTGGCCTCTTCTTCCTTGCTTGAAGGTACTATAGTCATCTTTCAAAGTATACTGATAGGTATTTAGCCAATTTGGACAAATCAGTGTGTCCACAGAGGCACAATGTGCTGACAGCTGATTGGTGGAGCTCACATACACCATCTCTGAGCTGATAGGTGGGTGTGGCCTGACCCCAGGAGTGAGGAAGGGATGGATTCTTCAAAGGAAAATCAAAAGGATGTTTTTCAGAATATCAGGAATACAAATTACATCTTTTTCATAATAAAAATTATGTGAACAAACAATAAAAACTACCAAAAAATGCCCTAGGTGTTTTTAGTATGCTGAAAACTAAAAATACTTTCTTGAAAACAGTATTCATTAGACTTTTGTTGCTGTTTCCTTAATACTATGACATAAAGCATTAAAACTTCTATTTTCCACTGTTCAAATTTCCTTTTACAATGTCAACTGAAATACAATGTTAACTGACAAATTCCCTTTTACAGTGTTAACTGACAGTTGTGGCTGTCAAAAAAAAAAAAAAAGGATATATTTCTGAATAGTTAGAGACTGAGACCAATTTTTGCCAAAAAAATAATTGTACCAGAGTTCTTAGTTGCAGAGAATTTATGCAGAAAAGGACGAAGAAATAGGCGAAGAAACAGGAATGGGAACAAGCTGGAACTAAAGGGCACAAGGAAGCCAGAACTGTGCCCAATATCATGCTGAAGGACGAGTTGGCCTAGAAAGCCTCTAATGAAAATGCTAGAACCACAGTGCCTCCACACAGTGGGAGGCAGGGCCTAGCACCTATAGTAAACCCTAACCTGTAATAAACCCTTAATAAATGTAATTTATTATTCTCCTAAAAGCAGAATTTAAGTATGCAGCAAGTGCTATTTTCACCATGGTCCTCTATGATTGATAGATGATCATTAAAAAGGAACACAACTAAAGATAATTTCCCAAATCATACAATTATTGGTAGAAAGTAAGCAAAACAAAGTATTCAGAACCAGCTATTTGGCTCTAATTGCAGCAGAAAGAATTCCTTAAAAATAAACTCCATCTCCTCCCCCAACAAAATTTACCCTGCCTGTACAACAGGCTTTATTTAAGTTGAGTGGGCTTAAGAATACAATCGATAAACCTGGGAGATAATCAAAGTTTGACTTCTGGGGTAGGTTATAGCAGGTCATAAACAAGTCATTTCTTTCTCAGATATCTTAACCAGATACCATGAGTGTGTCTGGTTAAGTGGTCAGTCACTTACTACAAAATAAGTATCACTGTGCATCCAGGTGGATTTCCATTATGGCCGCTGGAATCTGATGGAGTCAATATTCTGGTGTCAACTGACAGAATAATGTGTTAGCTCAACCCTTCAGATTCCTGTCCAACCTATGAATCTACATACTTGGAGAAAAAGTTGTCACCTGGCTTCTATATTACCAAACCACTTTTGTGGTTGCAGGATAAAATCCCTTATCATTCTCTTTGAATTCTACCCAAAACACAGAGCTATAATTTAAGGAAAATAAACCATAAGATATAAAGGAAGTATTTAAGAGGAAAATTTGGCTTACAACATACAGTTGTTTTCATTAAAGTACAAGTATTTGGAAGCCAACAATTTTATCTATAAAAAAGCTTTGTTTAAAAAAAAGAATTTAATTACTACAATACGTTTTCTTAACTCAGTTAAATACAACTACAGTCATTTCTACATTTCTGTTGTGAGTCTGAATTAGAATATGCTAGGAGGGACGCCAGGGTGGTTCAGCGGTTAAACATCTGCCTTCCGCTCAGGGAGTGATCCTGGAGTCCTGGGATCGAGTCCTACGTCGGGCTCCCTGCACGGAGCCTGCTTCTCCCTCTGCCTGTGTCTCTGCCTCTCTCTCTCTGTGTCTCTCATGAATAAATAAATAAAGTATTTTTAAAAAATATGCTAGGAACATATCTGCATATAAATGTTAATACATGAAGTAATTCTTTTTAAATTTTTATTTATTTATGATAGTCACACACACACGTACAGAGAGAGAGAGAGAGAGAGAGAGAGAAAGGCAGAGGGAGAAGCAGGCTCCATGCACCGGGAGCCCGACGTGGGATTCAATCCTGGGTCTCCAGGATCGCGCCCTGGGCCAAAGGCAGGCGCCAAACCGCTGTGCCACCCAGGGATCCCTACATGAAGTAATTAAGAGATCATGTAATCTACTTTATAGTGGTGCCCCAAATTCTGTCACTATTCTTTGTCATATTCATATCTAAGTAGGTTGATGGGGATTTTTTTTTACTTCGGTAAAGTAGTTGTGCAAGTAACATAAAAGTTACTTTTAAACACTAAAATAACTTCTAATGCTATGTACTAATCCATAAAATATGGTAGCAATCTCTGTATATATGTGTAACATTTGATAGTATTGAAATACACACATTATCATTTGTCTGTAAATGAGAATTCTACAAAAAAAAAGAAAAAAAAAATACCGCCACTACTATCTGCTCCTATTGATATTCACTAATTTGGGTTATATTTTTTGCTATAATTTTAGCCATCAGTTCTTAATTACAAAGGTTTTGTAACATTTTATGTATTAGAGCATGAGAAGCTGAGGAAAGTCTGATAAGTTTAGGTAGAAAACAGAATCTTTGGGGCTTCCTTTGGGGATATGTATTTTTACACTGTTTTTGAAGTGTTTTTGTTTTTGTTTTGTTTTGTTTTTTGTTTTTGTTTTTGGAAACTTGAGTCATTTATCTATATCTTAACTTTCATTTGGGGCATACACTGAATAGTATTCAATAAATGTAGTTTAATTAAAAATGCCACAGAAGGGCACCTAGGTGGCTCAGTCGGTTAAGCGTCTCACTTGACTTTGGCTCAGGTCATGATCTCAGGGTCATGGGATCGAGCCCCAAGTTGGGCTCCCTGCTCAGAGTGGAGTCTGCTGGTCTCTCTCCCTCTTCTCCTCCACCTGCTTGTGCTCCTCCTCCCTCTCTCTCTCTATCTCAAATAAATGGATAAATAAAATCTTTAAAAAATAAGAAAATAAAAATGCCACAAGAAACAAAATATTCAACTTTCTAGTGAAAGTTCAAATTCTTACATATTTCTAATGTTTTAAAAAGGCAAGAAGCAGAAGACCATAAGGAAAAAGAATGTATGCTGTGCAGCTATCATGCACTACTGATTACACTACACTCTTGGCTCAGTAAACTTCAGTAGAGAAACTAATAGTTTCACCTCCACTTAAAACTTATGATCCTGCCAAGGAAAACAAGTTCTCAAAAGGTCAAAGACATATTGATCTACTGAGCCAGGGAGAGATGATGTTGTTCCCTTACTCAGTCATTTCTTAAATATTTCTTGGGGTCCTTGCGAGTATTGGGTCTCATGACAAATGAGATCCTTATTCTCTAGAGGCCACATTAGAAGACATGGGACAAAAGGCACTAAATGAATGATCACAAATGTGACAAGTGATATGATATGAAGAGGAGGTATAGTAAGGCAGGAGGACTAAGCCAGGTCAGGTCAAATTGGGAGAAAATTTCTCTCAGGAGATGACACTGGACAACTGAATGGTAAGTAAAAATGCTGAGAAGTATTTTTTTTTTTCAGACAGAACAAAGAGAATCTGTACAAACCCAGAGAGGCAAGGACAAAGTAAGTATATGTGGAAGTGTACATGACAGGAAAGGAGGAGTAGAAGGGCATGAATGTAACGTGAGGGATATGAGACTCACACAGGAATGAGAAGATCCTAAACATTATTAGTAAGCAGGGAAGCAAAACCAATTTACAAAAGCAGTTTTGGTTATAGGAGCAGAAACTGCAAGGACTATGAAAATAAATGTGTTTTAAATAAAAGTTTGTGAGATGAGAGAGAGGGCTGTATCTCGAACAGTGGAAGGACTCGTCTGTTACTTCCATTTGATTCTTGGATTCATTTGAGCATGGTTACCTGTTGTCAGTAAGAGGCCAAGAGAGAGGAGGACTCTGAGGAGGGAGCACAGAGAAGCTGCTCAGATAACTGGAAGAGATGGAAGGGATGACAGCCAGAGCTCAGGAAACTACAGGCAACTAATCCACCCAATGTGCTACTTACTTTCTCCAACAGCATTGGGCGGCACAGTAGAGTCAGAGGAATTCACCCAGTCAGATTTCATGAGGGTGGGTGCAGGAAGAGAATAGGGGAAAGAGCTTTAGGCCACTGAAAAGGGAGTCAAGTGATGGGTCAAAGTCCAAGGTGGATGAAGAAGAAAAGGAGAATGGGAAGTGTCAACTAAAGAAAGCTCAATAAAGGCAGAAAGGAGGAAGTAATCAGAAGCAAGATGTCTGTACAGTGTTTGTTATTTCAAAGTCAGAAAGTTTCTGAGGATGGCTTGAAAGGTGGCTGTGTTGGTGATCAGCTGTACAGGGAGAGGTCAAGGAACTGTTTCACCAGGAATGCTCTCTTTGCATAGGACCCCTTGCCCTCTCGGGAGAGGGCCCTTGTTGCCTGAGAACTCTCCCAATAAGACAGCCTGGAAAACTGCTACCTCCTGACCCACCCATTCTACTACCAACTTGAAGAGGCTAAGGGAAAAGCAAGAATGAGAAAGCAAAGTCAAGGAATAGAGTGCTTGAGCCAGCTTTTCAAAAAAAGCTTGAAAAACACAGACCCTTTATTGAATTGCTATCTTCCACAAAAATATAAAAGGTAAAACTGAAAAAACAAAAGTATAGCTCCTCTACTAGACAGTAGGACTGGGGGTCTGTTAAACTGCCCTTGTTCATCATTCTCCTTCCCATATCCTTATATCTAGCAGCTACCTATAATATAAATTCAGAGTACAAATTCACCTTTTGTTCAAAGCAAACAAAAATACAAAAATTCCATGCCCTTTTAAAACACACATCCTTGCTGGGATCATTCTGAATCACTCAGGTTGAGAAAATATACAGATCTATGGGTACAGAGCTCCAGTGAATCATGGAGACTTTTTTCTACATCTCCCTCTCTATATTTAGCAATAGAATCTATTTGTCTTTGGGGGAAAATTCTAGATGTGCCAAACATTTCATTTGGCATTTTCTGTATGTAATTGCATTCAATTCTCTCAAAATTCTTGTCAGGAAATCATAGTATTTACATTTTGCAAAACAGGAGGCTGAGGCCTGGAGAGGTCAAAGTAACCTGCCCACAGTTACAAAGCTACTAAGCGAAGGAGGTCAGGATTTGAAGGATCTGATCACAAAGCCCCAAAGTCCATTCATATCACTTTGTCTTCAACTTAATAAATGTTACACTTTTCCTTTATTATCATTTATATATAAAATTCCCAGGTTTAAGCACATAGAATGTTTTCTCATACATAATATTAAAAACAGCTCAACCCTTGAGATGCATCAACTATTTTTCAGTAATAGCACGTGATAGTCATTCTAACAGACCTCCACTCAACTGGTTTTCCTTTGTTAAATCATGATGCTTCCCACTGCTGCCAGTGAAAGGTGATGTTGCCTCTTTAGTGTTATTTCCTCATTCCACATGTCCATAAGTGATGAGGCTCCACCCTAGGAGTTAGGGTAAACCACTAAGATTCCCCAGAAAGGCTGGTGGAGAAGAAACTGCAACCACTAAAATGTGCCTATGTAAAAGGAAGAGAGGTCAAAGAAATGAGTATTTGAGAAGATAAACACTGAATTACAGGATCACGACAAAGGGAATTCAATTCAAAGTTAATTCAAATTACTCTAGAGGGAAGTTGATTTTAGTAAAGAGCTTTAGAGAAAAGAAGAGAAGAGAAGAGAAAGGAAGGTAGGTAGGTCAGTACACAATTAGGGAAAATAAGGTATGGGTACAAAACTAGGGAGTGAAGAACAGAAGAACTTATCTGCTAGGTGAAAAAATTAGAGAACTATGGAGAAGACAGAGAGGTCTGCCATGTTTCTGCATGTGATTACAGTAATAAGTACATCTATTGGACTTCCAGAAATAAGTCCAAGTAAAATGAGGTCCTGTGCTATCTCATCTGTCATCCATAAAATGTCTTTCAATAGTCATTGACAGTATTTGTTCTCAAAAGCCTCACGAACTCAATCCTTGAGTATATGGAATTTAGGAAATGTGGTCAACCCCAAATTATGAACTTTAAAGAAGAGAATGATCAAAATCATTAAAATCCACAAAAATTATAAGAGGAAGTTAGACTGGCTTAAAATAACCCCAATATTCTCTACAATGCATGGGAAAACATAATCTTAAAGATGTTCTCCCCCATTTCTGAGGATCAACACTTACATCATTCAGTTACAGCCCTACCACTGTACTGACTGAAGTAACGGTAAAGACATCTCCTCAGTCACCACAAATGAACTGCTTTGTAGATTATCAGCTTCCCCAAAACCCCAAAACTGATTGTAAAACTTATATTCATTCAACAAGTATTTACTGAAAGCTCCTATATGTCTGGCACTGTGCTCAGTATGGTGAACATAATAATGAACAAAACAGAAATGCTCTATTTCTTTCTAATGAAAAAGAGAGGTGTTCCCAAAGAACAAAGCTTTCTTTTGAAGAAAAAAAAAAAAAAAAAGTCACAAGTTTAAACTGACTGCTACTCCAAAAGTCTTTACCCTTATTAATTTCAAGGAGGCCTATCATTTCCTTCTGGAAGGATATGGATTCTTTAAGTCCTTCTAAATAAGGATTTAAAGAACTGGGAAATATCACATTAAAAGTAAAAACAAGACTGACTCTCATTTTAATGAGTTCATATTCTATGTAGTCTCTGAAATTCTCAGCCATGAGTTGGCTAAACCCAGATTTTTAAAACTACTGAGGCCTTTAAAGTTTATTCTCAAGGAGTTTGCTAAAATCTATAGGATTTAGATCCTCTAAAAATTTCTTTTTCCTTTCAATTCTGGTATCATCTCTTCAGTATCTCCAATATTTCATATTCCAACTATAATGTTAGATATAATTACTTTCTGTATTATCTGATGAGCCAGTGGCCTCTCTCACCAACAATCTCTTGATGATTATGTATTTTAATTTATTATTTTCACTTACCTTCTTTCACTTACAATCTACCTTTTGTCACTTGGCTGGAATTTTGATATCTTTTTACTTAATTTTCTAACTTCTTAAAAGATTTTATTTATTTATTCATGAGAGATACAGAGAGAGAAGCAGAGACACAGGCAGAGGGAGAAGCAGGCTCCATGCAGGAAGTCAAATGTGGGACTCAATTCCGGACTCCAGGATCATACCCTGGGCAGAAGGGAGGTGCTCAACCGCTGAGCCACCCAGGTGTTCCTGAGCCACCCAGGCGCCCTGACTTTCTAACTTTTTAATCTTTGTGAGGGTCAAGGTACTTTAAATCCCCCAAAACAGACTGCTGTTTTTCTAAATCCTTGATAGCTTCGGTGCTTACCAAGAAAAATGCTTTGCTCTCTAAATTTTATTAACATTTGAGAGATCTCCTAAGTTTCTTAGCAATAAAGTTTCTTCTCCACGTAGTTTTACTTTCTTTAAAAATTTATTTATTTATTTGTTTGTTTATTTCAGAGAGAGAGAGAGAGAGGAAGAGACACAGGCAGAGGCAGAAGCAGGATCCTCACAGGGAGCCCGATGTGGGACTCGATCCCAGGACCCTGGGATCACATCCTGAGCCAAAGGTAGATGCTTAACCGCTGAGCCACCTCGGCATCCCACGTAATTTTACCTTGATGTAGTAACAATTTTAATTACGTCAACTGACTACTTCTTTGACAAAACTCTCTCAAAACAGGGCTGAGCTCCCACTGACTCTAACCATACAATTCTTCCCCATTTTCTTTTCTTTTCTTTTTTTTTTTTAATTTTTATTTATTTATTCATGATAGTCACAGAGAGAGAGAGAGAGAGAGAAGCAGAGACACAGGCAGAGGGAGAAGCAGGCTCCATGCAGGGAGCCCGATGTGGGACTCGATCCCGGGTCTCCAGGATCACGCCCTGGGCCAAAGGCAGGCGCTAAACCGCTGTGCCACCCAGGGATCCCCTTCCCCATTTTCATAAGCAATACTACCACTCATCCATTTACATAACCCAGAAACCTAAGGATCACCCTCAACATCTCTTTTTTCCCCTCGCCTCCCTCCTGGTTCCCAATCCTAAATTTGTAAGTAGGCTAATCTACTTCCAGTTACTAAAGAATTTTTTTTAAAGACTTTATTTATTTATTCATGAGAGACAGAGAGAGAGAGAGAGAGAGAGAGACATAGGCAGAGGGAGAAGCAGGCTCCCCGCAGGGAGCCTGATGTGGGACTCGATCCCGGGACTCCAGGATCATGCCCTGGGCTGAAGGCATCTGGGACCCTGGGATCACAACCTGAGCCAAAGGCAGATGCTCAACCACTGAGCCACCCAGGCATCCATAGAATAAAGAATTTTAATCTTGCCTCAGGGCCTATGCACATTTTATTGTCCCTATTAAAGCATATTAAGGCAATGTTCTTCCCTCCTAAAAGACCTAGTTCCTTCTCTCTTTTTTTGGGTTTCAACTTCATGTCATCCCTTTCGCCATAGCTAATATAGTTTTTGCTCTCTGATCTTAATCTTCTTCCCCTCTGTGTGTCCTTCATATAACACCCTTCACCTGGTAATTCCATAATTTGCCTGTTTACCTGTTTGTGTCTCTATATGTTCCCCAGGAAAATGTGAGCTCTGTGAAGGCAGGAGCTACCTCTGTCCTTACTATTTACCTCCTACTCTAAATATGCCTGGCACATATTAAATGTTTAGTAAATATTTATTGAATAAATTAATAAATACACTTGAAAGTCTAGATGAAGAAATGCTGAGACGCTGGTCAGTTTTATAATACATATAACTGTGGTAAACAAGACCACGGATGCTAGAAGTTAAAAATGACTTTCTTATGTTAGAAAATCTTCCTTCACATTTTCATCTTGATGACTTCAAATATGTCTCCCCCTGACCAGCAGTATCAGGATCACAGTGCTTTTTCAAAATGATGGCTCTCTAACAAATGCTGCATTCAACTGAATAGACTCCCTATTATTGTTTCCCTACTTCTTTATGTGGATTTTTATGATTAAGTGTGCTTTGCACTTTTTAAATCTATGACTCAGAAGTAATACATATTGTACATAGGTTTAAACTACTCCCACTTCTAATTTCTCACACATTAGTTACAAATCACTAGTTTAAATTTACTTTATATTGCTACTCCATACATTTGCAGAAAATGGCAGATACAAAGCATAATCCTGGTCTATATTAAGGATACTGATAAATAAACATCCCATAGCATAAAAGTCAGCTTTCAGAAGTCACAAACTAAATATCCATTCACCATAAATTCCATTTAATTTATTCAACATAGAAATACATTTGGGAAATGAAATGTGATTAAAATAGATGTATAGCAGGAATAAAGATTAACATTTCTCTATTTTCTTCTCAAAATGACAGCAAAAAAAAAAGTCTTTTATATCACAAGAATGAAAATGTAGTCAAAAGCTGATAGGATACTATAATATACATAATCTCCCTAAATGTCCCTGAATTAAAAGAATTGATTCTCTGAGAACAGTTTTAAAAACTCATTTTTTTTAACCAGGAAAATTTTTCTTTCTTAATTTTAGTTTTACTACATTTGCTTTTCAAATAAACTTTCAGATTAGAGGCCACAAACAGATAAAAGCTAACATTTCTCAAACGTTTATGAACGAATTGCTAATAGAAAATGTTCTATCAGCTGTACTCTCATTTAGGCAAGTACTATTAAAAACATACTATACAAACTAGTGTGTTGTATGAAAAAGCAAATCCATTATTCAATACAGGAAAAAAAAACTGAACTGGAAAAAAATGCCTGTTTCTTATATTTTACTCTATCTTGGTGGCCTAGGATCTAAACAAAATGTAAATGAATAACTTGATTGTAGAAGGGATCTGGTGAACATGTTAACAATTCATTCTAAGCAAAAGAGCAATGATAATTACAAACTGAGGTATATTATTGCTTTTAGATTTAAACCATATCCAAGTGTTCTTTCCCAAAGACTTTTTTTTTAGAGAAACAAAGAGATAGAGTGTGTGGGTACACAGGCAAGTGGAGGGAGGGGCAGAGGGAGAGAATCTTAAAGTGGACTCATTGTTAAATGTGGAGCCCTACTCAGGGCTTATCCCACAACCCAGAGATCATGACCTGAGCCAAAACCAAGAGTCCCAAGAGTTGGAAACTCAACCAAATGAGCTACCCAGGCACCCCCATAGTGGTTTTTTTATAAATTTGAATATAAATAGCCTTCTACTCAAAACTGTTTATACATATAAGTGAGAAACATACAGAGATAACCTAATGGTCTCTAAGGGTACACGGCAGGTATAACTAGCATTAACCCTAAATTAAAATGCAAAGACTTCATTACTGACTGTCCAAAGATACGTGAAACTCTCAAATGAAAACCTAAAATCCTATTTTAGGTTAAATGTTAATATATTTACAGTAAGCCTTCATTAGTACTTGGTCCTAATACTTTTAATATCAAGAACAGGAAAAGCTTCCTTAGTTCTTATTCTTTGAGTTGGAATGATTTAATTCTATTTCAAAGCCAACTCACCATGGCACAACCAGTGAAAAATGTGTGTTAGGTTCACAGAATTAGGACTCTATTACAATACTGCTTTACTCAAAACCCATCTTTCAGATGTTACCTGTTAGTTTCTCTTCCTGCTTTTCAGAGACACTGTCATTTCTTTATTCTTTGTAGATTCTAGGGCCCTATTCACTATAAGATTTAGTGAATGTACCTGGGTGTTGAGCACTGAGCTAGCTAAGTATTTTGCTGGCTTTATTTAATGCTTGTGGTATTCCCTATCTAAAATGTAGGTACTATTACCACTGTATTTTACATAGGAGAAAAATCAACTCTTAAAAAAAAGATGATTTATCAATGAAGCAAAGCTAACTCGAGATAGAGATGGCCTTCAATCTAGGCCTGTAGGAGTGAAGTCCATAAATCCAGCTCTTTACTATTGCTTAACACTCTTACAGTTTGAGGTAATATCTCCAAGACGGTCTCTTCTCCACCCCTATTTCTTCAGTGTGCTGCTATCTCCTGACAATTCAAATACAATTATATAGACAAGATCCTAAAACCTCTATTTTGGCCCTTTCACTGCAATGTTGTATTTCCAAATTCCCAAGGGACACATTCAGTTAGGTGATCTAATATTGTCCCCAAACTCAGCAGAGACGATTTCCAAAATCCTTTACAACTGAATTTTAATTTTTACACAAAAAACTCTACACATTAGTCCTCATCCAAGCTATTTTATTTCTATCCATGGAAATACCATTCATCTATACTCTTCAACCCTTCGTTCTCTTTATAAAACTACAATCGTAGGCTATGTTTTCCCCACCTAGAAATGCCTTGTGGGTTTGAATTTTCTACTTTGTTCCTTCTACCACAACCTGACAGCCCAACCCATCCTGTCTTCCTGCCCTTTGCATTCTCTTACTTCCATCCTTCCTGTTCACCACCACAGACTGATCTTCCCCAAACATAATTTTTTATCAAGTCATTCCATTTGAGAAATCTATAAAAGCACCCCATTGTCTACCACTAAAAATCTACCTGTCTTGAAAGGATTCCTTATTCCAACCCCTACTATGTGCCCTCTGCTCTCATAAGGCTGTTCCCTTCTTAGCTCTTCCCCAATTCTTTCAATCCTGCTCTAGCATAGAACATCTGGTTTTCGGTCCACAATCTAACTCTACTCACTTCTTTGGGTCTTTTTTTTTTTTTTTTTTTTTTAAGATTTTATTTATTTGAGAAAGAAAGAGAGCACACAGAAGCAGGGGGAAGGAGGTGGAAGGACAGAGGGAGAGGGAGAAGTAGATTCTCTGATGAGCCATGAGCCAGATGCAAGGCTTGATCTCGGAACCCTGGGTCATGACCTGAGCTGAAGGCAGACATTTACAGACTGAGCCACCCAGGTACTCCTTCTTTAGGTCTTGAATCAAGCCTACCCAAGCCTACCCATTCATGGCTGCTTAGAAACAGGAAGTACTACAAAAAGGCTACAAGTCAGTGAGCCTCTGGTTCTGACATTATCCAGTATGGTAACTTGGGAGAGACTTCTGAGTCTCTGCTCCAGATTTCTGTTTCCTCATCAGTATAATGAGAAACTGAATTAGATTATCTCTAAAATCTCCCTTGCTTTGAAAACTCTTTAAATTCCTACAATACTTACTGCCTTAATACTTCAACACTTAAACATTAAAGGTTGTGTCTATATTTAATCTTCTTTACTAGGTTTTAAACATCCTGGGGATAAAAGTTATGTATTAGATGTTTTTGCAAACTCAAAAGACATAGCACAATTTGATAAGAGAATCCTAAATAAACATCTGTGACTGATTAACTTTGACAACTCCTCTATTTATATCAAGATAAATAAAGGAATCCCCTTTTAAGGAATAAAGCCTTAAAATAATCTCATAATTTTCAAAATCATGAAATTAGGATATGAGGGCAATTTGTTTTGCTTTTTAAATCCTCCCCCCACCCAATTCCCTTCCTTTTCTTTTCCTCAGTTAATGTAAGTAGCAAGTGATAAAGCAGAAACTGAGAATTTCTTGTTAGGAGATCCGTAAGAATATATTTCCTAATACTTAGTATCAGTATTTCAGAAAATTATTCTGTGGCAAAAGGGGCAGACCCCCGTTTAGCTCAGTTAGCAACTTCTACAGCAAAATATTGACCTTTTCTCATATTGGTTCCCTTTCAGCTCTTTTATTTTAGTTAAGGGATCATAAAATCACATGGATGAACACGGGCCCAGAAGCATGATGAATTATATTTAAAAACATGCTTACTTTGTATCCCCTTAACAAAGAGCACGTGGAATCCATATGTCTGTGGTCCAGGTACATTACAGAATAACCTATATCTAATGCAACTGAATGATTAAGGCATATAATATTATGTTTTCAAACTCTTAGGGATGGAAGATAATTTGTATGAATATATTCTAGTGGCTGTTTTCACAGCTAACCACTCTTGAGGATATGTCATGGCATCAAATTTTTTGTTAAAATCTTATCAGGCTAATTTTTCTTAAGGCTACTAGGAATGGCAGAACCAACTGCAAAAAGGCCTTATCGAGGCTAGAAAATAAACTTTGCCAAAGAGGCTGTACTTTCTGGTTCTAAAATTTTACATGCTTCTTAGGAATTAGAATGGTACAAGTTTTTCAGAGACAGGAACATCATCACCCATACTATATTTATGTGCCAATTTTTTAAATTATAAATTTATGTGCCAATTTTAGAAAATATAAATATGCATACATGTTTTTGCGAGTAAATATGAGCATGTGCAGACATATAAAAAGCTACATTTTTAATACTGTCAAGGAGTACAGCATAATGTTCATTAGATATTTTATAACCTTATATAGTATTTTATTTAATGTGATAATTTTACAATAGAGCTAATAAATATTTAACATAACCATCCACAATGGGAAAACATTTAAATAAGTTTTGTTTAAAGCTTAAATCTTACAAAGCAATCAGAATCTGAGACATGCAAGAGAACCTAGTCACGTATCTAACACAATGTTACATAAAAGGGGTTCAATAAATAATTATCTGTCTGCTTGATTTTTAAGACTAGATTAGTGACAAAAAAAAAAAAGACTAGATTAGTGGTTTCTAATTTCAACTTCATCATTCATCTATAAAATTGGCTCATGTCCACCTTGTTTTCCTTATCTCTAACTTGTTCTACAAATCACATAGCAATATATATGCAATATTTAAGCATTAGGAAAATAGAAGTATAGAAATTAAGGTATTATTTCTTACATAGATATAAACACAGAGAACCCCAATAATTCTCATAGTGTTTATTCTTCTTAAGTCTATTTTTTTAAAGTTATGGCAGGTGATCATGTTACTTGAGTAAAAAAACTGAAGCCAAGTATGCACAGATACAGTTCATTCATTCACCTAACAAAAATCTAAGCCCTACTATGGGCTGTGTGGTATAGTACGTACCAAGGTGAAAAGATGAATAGGGTGTGATGGCCTGAATATTCAGTGTCCCCCCACCTCCACCACATTGGGATAGAGGTGGTATTGGTAGATGAGGTCTTCAAGAAGTACTTAAGTCATGAGGATGGAAGCCTCATGAAAGGGATTAATGCCTAACAAAAGAGGCTCCACAGAGATCCCTCACTCTTTCCACCATGTAAGGATACAATGAGAAGGCTGAGAGTCAGAAGAGGGCCCTCACCAGATCATGCTGGCACCCTGATCTAGGACTTCACCCTCCAGACTGTGAGCAATACATTGCTGCTGTTATAAGCCATCCAGCCTGTAGTTTTGCTATTGCAGCCTGAACAGACTAAGATATAAAGTTAAAAAAAAAAACAACAAAACAAAAAAAAACCAAACCTCAGTTCCATTGTGGGATGAGACATACCTCAACAAATAGAAATGTGTTAAAGTGGTCACCTTGCACTGAGGAAGCCTTGGGCAAACAGGAATAGAATGGGTGAAATTTAAGATTTAAAGGATGAGTAGGTATTTTCCAGATGGCAAGGTAAGGAACAAAGAAGGGACAAAATATGCAGGGAATAAAATGATGTCTGGCAATCTTAGAGAAACTCAATCCAGAAAGCATCTAAGGTGGTGGGTGGAAGGCAGAGGTACAACCTACAAGGCTTTGACACAACCAAAGGAGTTTGGAGTCACTCAGAAGTGGGGATGGAGGTGGGGGTCATTGAAGAATTATAAGCAGCAAAATGTCACATTAGACATTTATATATGTATTTATGTATTAAAGATTTATTTATTTGAGAGAGAAAAGTATGTGAGCGAGGGGAGGGACGGGGAGAAGGAGAGAGATAATCTCAAGCAGACTTCTCCATTGAGTGGGGAGCTTGATGCAGGGCTTGATTCCACAACCCTGAGATCATGACCTGAGCCAAAATCAAGTCTCAGTCACTTAAACAACTGTGCCACCCAGGTATCCCTATTTATTTATTTTTAATGGCACTAGATTGGAAGAGGAAGACTCCTGAGGGCAAGATGATAAATCAGGAGATTAATTCAATCTCTTGTGAGAGATGATGAAAGCCTCAGCTAAAGCAATGGGGATGGGAGAAAGATATTAATAAAAGTAGAATTTATAATACTTACATATACTTTAAATATGTGAGGACTAGTAGACAGAGAAATAACGCTTTCTCTTGAATCTCTTCCTTTCTTCTCTCACACCGCATTCTACCCGCCCAAGCTTCTTTCTGCTCTGCCCAATACCATTAAGCCCTTGCAGATTCTTTGTCTCTATCAGGACTCTATCCATAGGATTCCTGAACCCACTGCTGTGGCCTGAGCTCCGGGCCCCATGCTGCCAGTCAGTAGTCCCCTGACTATTTCTGCATGCCCACCCACTAGCCTCAGCTCGACTCTGACCCATAGGGTCAGGGCCTGCTTGCCCAGTGCTTGCCCAGTGCCTGGGACCTACTCAGGCTCTGGCAACCCAGCAAATGTGTCCACCACCCAGGAGGCTGCAATCATATCTTCTCTAGAAAGGTTGGAACCCCAACTCTGGGGAGGGGTCCCCTTGTTGGAAGCATTCCTTCCCTGGACACATTCTCCTCTCGCCCTAGGGTGTCTATTACCCTTCTCTCTACAGTTTATAGTTACTTGCCTATAGTAGCTAAATAGCTCTATGTTAAGTTTCCCTTGTTTAAATCACTTTGTGGTTTCTGTCTCCTGACTGGACCCAGAAAACTCTGATAACAATAGTAAAAAAATAAGTAACTTACTATTTCACAATGAAGAACATGAGAACTAATTATAAGGAATATTTTTTCACAAATAATGAGAAAATGAAAGTGAATCATCTATTAGGAGTATAACCTGATAGGACCTAAACATGAGAAAACAGAATTTAAGGCTTTATTTATTTATTTTTAAATTTTATTTAAATTCAATTAATTAATATATAATGTATTGCTGGTTTCAGAGGCAGAGGTCAGGGAGTCATCAGCCTTATACAACACCCAGTGCTCATTACATCACGTGCCCTCCTTAACATCTATCACTCAATACTCTATCTCCCCCACCCCCTTCCTCTCCAGCGACCCTCAGTTTTTTCCCTGTGATTAAGAGTCTCTTATGGTTTGAGAATCTAAGGCTTTAGAATAAAAATCTGAGATACATAATAACATTTTTATATTACATAAAATAACCATAATACAACTGAATTAAAGTACCTACAAATGAGGAAACACAAAATTAAAGTCCTCAGAATAATACTGGTAAGATCTCGACTCAGGGAATACTTCAGTTCTGTTGGTTAAAGCCTAAAGTGATACCATGAAAGTGTCCAGAGAGCTGAGAAGGTCAAAGTAAAATTCAAACTCAGAATAGCCTATCAGGCCCATTTTTCTACTTTTTAAAATTATAGTAAAATACATATAGCAAAAAATTTACCATCTTAATCATATTGAAATGTACACCTAGTGGCATTAAGGACACTCACATGACTGCATGACCATCACCACCATCCATCTCCAGAGTGTTTTTAATCTCTAACAAACTCTATAGCCATTAAACACTAAACACTGCCTTCCTACTCCACCCTCCTCACAGCCCACAGCAGCCACCCTTCTGTTTTCTGTCTCTATGAATCTGACAACTCTAGGTGCCTCACATAAGTACAATCATATTATATTTTGCCATATCTCCAAGGTTCATCCATGTTGCAGCATGTGTCAGAGTTTCATTCCTTTTTTAAGACTTGAGTAATATTCTGTTTTATATATATTTACCATGTTTTTATCTATTCATCTGTCAAGGAGCATTTGGGTTGCCTCACCTTTTAGCTACTGTGAATAATGCTGATATAAACATGGGTGAATAAATATGTTTGTGTTCCTGCTTTCACATCTTCTGGGCACAAACACAGAAGTGGAATTGCTGGATCATATAGTAATTCTATATTTGATTTTTTGAGGCATCACAATACTTTTCCACAATGGCTACACTATTTTATATTCTCCCTGGCAATGCATAAGGATGGCCATTTTTCTTTTCATGCTGCCATTTGATAAACACCAATTCTGTGCCATACTGTGCTGTGTTTTCACATAAGGATATCTACCTAAAACTATTCATTCATTCAATTCATGTGTAATTATTTATTAACTACTACATGTGAAGTACTTTCTAGACCTTGGGACTACAACAGAGGAAAACAATGCCACTGCCCTCGCAGAGTTTATATTTCAGTAGGATGACATAGATACAAAAATAAGAAACATATGACAGATGATGAAAAATTCAGTGGAGACAAAGGAAGGTAAGCTGACAGAAAGTACTGAGGCTGAGAGAAGTCCCTCTCTGAATGGTGCCACGTGAGGGGAAAGGGAAGGGAAGGAGAGGAAATTGCTCTGAGAGACTACAAGAGCAAAGCAGACTTGTTCCACAAGCAAACCACTGCTCTCCACAAGCAGTGTGATGGCTGAAAATAACCATGACCTCTCTGGATATAAATATATCTATACTTACTATATAAAATAAATTACATGATCCAGTCCACCAATGCAAAGTAAAAGTTACAATTTTAAAAGTCAGGAAATTCCAATGTTTATTCTCCTACTCTGTTACTAACTTGCTTAGTACAACTTGGATCATACAGCATTATGAAGATATATACAACAGGAAAATTGAAAATTACTATACTTGTAGAAATAATGTTGGAATATGTTTGCTAGAGGAACTATAACTTAGACATTTCCTCATTTCTAAGAAAGGGAGTTTAGTGACAAGGCTTTTTCTAATTCCTTAAAAAATGAAATAAGTAGGGAACAAGAGATAGTTGTTAGATGAATCAGGATTATAGGATTTTGTCTTGCCCTTATCTCATTTATTACCTAAATATTTTTGATATATATTAAAAGAAAACAGGAATTGGGGTGCCTGAATGGCTCAGTCTGTTAAGTGTCCTACTCCTGATTTTTGGCTCTGGTCATGATCTCAGGGTCATGAGATTGAGCCCCACCATCGACCTCTATGCTAAGCATGGGAGCCTCCTTAAGATTCTCTCCCCCTGCCCCTCTCCCTACCACATCCCCCCAGTATGTACTCTTTCTCAAAAAAAAAAAAAAAAAGAACAAAAAAGGAATACAAGAGGGTTATACATATTCATTTATATTATTATATACATTAATGAAGACTACAATAGAGACATAATTTTAGGTAATTTAAATGTTACAAACTTTATAAGAGCAAAAGACAAAGGTTTGATTATATTAAATAAAATTACTAAAGATGTCTTCTCATACTCATCTATGTATTACTCAAATGTTTACAAGAATATCATCACTGAAATATTAAATAGTTTTTCAAAAAGTTATAAAAAAGCACAGAGAGTTCAAGCCCCAAAACTTTACTACTCCAAATGAGTGACTGAAGTTATTAGTATTTTTAACTTTAACCTATGTACACGCAGAGTCAGACTCAGGAGCACCGGTCCCTGTTCCACGCAGCAACATGGTTCCGAGCCTGGTCCAGGGCTGTGGCTACAGAAGGCGACACTCCAGAAGCACGATGGCTTCACAACACAGAACACTTCAAGGAAATCATTTCTCCAAATGAGAATTTAGCCCTGTTTTCTAAGGTATCAGCCTAAAACTGTAGGAGTGAAGAAAAAGCAGTTAAATATCTCCTACCTAGGACAGATACCATAGAGCAATTGCTAGTCCAAGCAAATGCTCTAAGTCGGAGGGAACAAGTCCTATGCCTTTGTGGAACCAAAAAACTAAAGTTATCTCATAATCTAGGGTAGCAAAATTAGAGAAGGAAAAAGAATGCAGTCAGCATCAGCACAGAATTTTTCTTTATATAATCTTTCTTTCTCTCTTCTTACCCTCTTGTGAGCCTTGAGGCAGTATATATAATATCCTTCCCAGTCCTGTAATAATTGAAAGTTTTTCTTTCCTTTTCTCCCCACCTCCATCCAACCTTAGATATTAACTTAAATCAAATTTTCTCTATAAAAAAAATATCAGGTGGTAAAGGCAACATGGGATTTTTCCATAACATTTTTCAAACTTACCAATATGCAATATGTAAAGTGGCTGGGCTAAGAGATGTTTTTTTCCAGTCTTGGGATATTCTTCTATAGCTCTAGAAAAATCACTGAGTAAAATCTTTTATTGGGGCACCAACCACGGCAGCTGAGTTTAGACATAATTCACAAAACAAATCACAGCATTTTGGTTTACTGCACAATATGGTGCAAATAAAATCTTCTGGGACTTTACCTAGAGTACCTGCCCATACAGAATTATAATCATTCTGGGAAAATGGGCATATTTGGCCACTCACAGAATCCTGAAACGTGGAATTAGAAGATTTGGGTTCAACTCTTTAAGCTTTGCAAATACAAAAATAACACTGAATATCTTTATAAAAATAACTGATCTTTGCATCTTACTTTATAGTTCTTGACATATTTTCCCTTAAAGAATGGTGACCAGGGTGTCTGGGTGGCTCAATCAGTAAAGTATCCATTTCTTAGTTTTGGCTTAGGTCATGATCTTAGGGTCATGAGATCAAGTCCCACTTCGGGCTCTGCACTCTGTGAGGAATCAGCTTGGGATTCTATCACCCTATCCGTCCGCCCCTCTTCCCACTCACTTTCTCTTTCTCTTTCTCTCTGTAAAAATAAATAAATAAAACTTAAAAAAAAAATCATGATGAGTAAAAACTCCGTGGAACGATTATTACCACCATTTCACAGGGAAACAGACTCATCAAGTCCACAGAGCCATCTGTAGATGAAAAAATGAGAGGCAAAGAATGACAAGCCTGGGCAGTCTGCTATAGCAGTGCACTCACAGCAGTGACTGAATGTTTGTGCTCCCCCAGATTCACATGTGGCTGTATTTAGATAAGGCCTCTAAGGAAGTAATTAAGGTCAAATGAAGCTACAAAGGCAGAGAACCCTACTATGACAGAATTGGCGTCCCTCTAAGAAGAGAGATCAGAGCACTCACCTGCTCTCTCTGAGTGCAAACACCAAGGAAAGACCAGGTGGGGACACAGTGAGAAAGCCAGGAAGACAGCCCTCACCAGAAACTGAGTTTTCTGGTACCTTGATCTTGAATTGCCCAGTTTCTAGAACCATGAGGAATAAATATTCTCTGTTTCAGTCATCCAGTTTGCAGTATTTTGAGATGGTGGCCCTAGCAGACTAACACACTGTGTACATAGGAGTTTTAAGAGTGGCTGATTATCATTTTATGTTAAGAAACTACAATTACAGGGCAGCCCATGTGGCTCAGTGGTTTAGCGCCTCAGGTGTGGTCCTGGAGACTCAGAATCGAGTCCCATGTCAGGCTCCCTGCATGGAGCCTGCTTTCTCCCTCTGCCTGTGTCTGTGCCTCTCTCTCTTTCTCTCTCTCTCTCTCTGTCTCGAATGAATGAATGAATGCAATGAATGAATGAATAAATAAATAAATCTTTAAAAAAGAAAAGAAAAGAAACCACAATTACTAAAAATATGACATGGTGAACTGTATTCCTTACTTGAACTGTGCTTGGAGCCAGGAAACAAAACCAGGGGGGCTTAAGGGGTATGATGTTTTAACGGCCTGAAACATTCTTCTCACAGAGGCACCCTCTCAACCAGAGAACCAGATTATTCAGACTTTCTTGAGTTAAATTTGCTTTCTTTATGCACTGCCAATTACAGCCCTGGTCTCAGAGGCTCTCTTTGGCCTTCAACAGCAGCACAAGGCCACATTAGCAACTTCAGAGGGGCACACACTTTCTTTAGATATGTTAATAAACTGGAACTGTTATAAGCTATGGATTGAGATAAATACTGGCTTTATCTGTGAGTTTTGTATCTTGGTCATGAATCATTCTGTGTAAGGACAAGATAACTCTCAAGGGCAAAGCATTTTCTTCACTTCCAAGTCTTTAGGTGTGCTTTACTCTAGCCTCCAAGGACTTTAAACAGATTCCAAGGCTCAGACTATAACCATTGTTTTTTCTATTTTGCCAGGAGCACATTATAGCTTATTAAGTGGCTGTCTGTAAAATATATTTGATCAGTACAATGAAATCTCTCTTAAAAAAAAAAAGGTCTAAAATTCCCCCCGCCAAATTATGAAACTGAATCTTAGAAAGTGGTAAAGCTCAGTTGCCATCTTCTTTTTACAACTTTGTATTTTATGAGTAAATGAAGTAATCCATAAGCTTCTTTGAAATAAAGGTACATGTGGAGGGGTCGCTCCAAGATGGAGGGGTCGCTCCAAGATACAGGAAGATCTTAAACTCACCTCCTCCCACAGACATACCAAGTCTACAACTACATACAGAACAATTCCCTCTGAAAAATCCAAAGTAGCTAAGTAAGTTTTTCACAACAAATGGTAAAAGGGGCACACTGAGACAGGTAAGGAGAGGCAGAGACAGGGTCCTGCCAAAAAACCCATCCCTGAAATTGTGACCAACAATCAGGAGAGATCTCCTAATTCTGGAGCTTCTCCATGAAGACTGAGGGGTTTGTGTCTCATAAGAGACACCTCAACTCTTGGGACCAACAATGAAGAAATGAGCCACAAAAACATCTGGCTTTGAAAACCAATGGGCTTACATCCAGAAGATCCAAGGGCTGTAGGGAACTAACACCTCTGTTAAAGGGTTCATAGGCAGATTCATTCACCCCAAAGACCAGCACAAAAGCAATAAGAAAAGCACATAGACTGCACATAGACTGCTTTGGTGGAGATTTGTTTGCTTATCTTAAAGCATCTGCTTGAGGGGAGGGGGCTTGTTAGGACTCTCTCTGAATATGGAGGTGCTGACAGGTGCCATTTTTGTGCTCTCCCTCTATCCTGATAGCATTAGGGGTGCACTCCAGCCCTGTGTTCTCCCACACCTTGCCGGTGTGCTCTGGCGCTATGCTCTTCTGCTGCCTCATGAAAGCAGATGGGCACACCCTGACCCTGCACTGTCCACTGCCTTAGTAAACCTGTGAGAGCATGCAGTCCACTCAGGAGATGCTCTCTGATCACCTGGATCTAGTGGCCAGCAGAGCTTGGATTCCTGGGCCTCATGGGACTATAACAACGAGAGAGACAGTTCTTGACAGGCTATCAGTCCCAGAGCACTACAGACAGCAGAGGGAAACATCCTCACTCTTTCCATGAAAAAGGCCTATTTATTTATCTGACCTGAGGGTCAGACTTCAGGTTTGCCACACATCTAGAGGCTACAAAGGTACTCTTAGGTAATCTAGTACAGGGAATGCCATCTTCACACTCTTCCTTGGTGTTGCTACAAATTCCACACTTCCCCAAAAGGAGCATACATGTTCATCTAAAAGCCCCAATTTTTGCAGTTGTTACTAAGAGGACACTTGCAGAGTGCCTGGTCTGCAGACAAGCAGAGATTATCATTATAGGACCACAGGACTATATTTGCATACTTTTAAAATAGTTGCTGAGGGTCTAGCTTCCAATCAGCTTGAAACTAAGTGCTGACTTAAATCCCTCATTTTGGAAAACTGACAGGTCTTGGCACATACTCAACAGCTGGACCTATCAAGAATGAAACAGGCTGCTTAGACAGCCTAAACAAAGGTTTGAGAGACAACCAAGAACTAGAGTAGGTTGAAAGATAAGACCTACTTCCTACATAAGGCCTCTCCTTCAAGACTGGGAAAGCTGGCAGTTTCACCTAATACATAGAAAAAAACCCAGAGTCAAGCAAATGAGAAAAAAGAATATGCTTCAAACAAAAGAACAACATAAAGCCTGGGGGAGAGGGAGACTTTAAAGAAACAGAGATAAGTAACTTAACTCCTAGAGAGTTCAAAGCAATAAAGACACTCACCAAAACAGGAAACAATGGATGACTACATGAGAACTTCAACAAAGAGAGAGTATAAGAAAGTACCAAACAGAAGTCCAGAGCTGAAGAATACAATAAATGAAATGAAAAATATGGTAGAGAGATTCAACAGCAGAGTAGATAAAACAGAAGAAACGATTAGTAAGCTAGAAGACAGGATAGTAAAACTCAATCAGAGTAGCACAAAGAAAAATGAATTTGAAAAACGGAAGGTAGCTTAAGGGACCCCATAGGGCTTCAAGCAGAGTAACATTCAAAATATAGGGGTCCCAGAAGAAAAAAGGAAAGAAAAGGAGAGAGAAAACCTATTTGAAGAAATAATGGCTGAAAAGTTCTATAACCTGGGGAAAGAAATAGACATCCATATCTAGGAAGTGCAAAGAGTTTCAAAAAGGAGCCATATCACCATACATTATAATTAAAATGTCAAAAGTTAAAGGTACAGAAAGAATCTTAAAAGGGCAAAAACAGAACAACTTGTTACATACATGGAAACCCCAGTAAGAAAACAGGTAGATTTTTCAGCAAAACATTACAGGCCAGAAGGGAGTGGTAAAATATATGCAAAGCACTGAATCACAAAAATTTTCAACCAAGAATACCTGGCAAAATTATCATTCAGAATTCAAAGAGAGTTAAGGAAAAGCTAAAAGAGATTATTACCAAAAAAAAAAAAAAAAAAAGAGTTTATTACCACTAAGTCAGCCTTACAGGAAATGTTAAAGGGACTTTTTCTTTAAACTGAAAAGAAAAAGTGTTAATTAGGAACAACAAAATATGTGAAAATATAAATATCACTAGAAAAGGCAAATATATAGTAAAGGTAGTTGATTAATCACTTATAAAGCTAGTATGAAAGTGAAAAGATAAAAGTAGCATTAAGATAACTATAACAGGGCAGCCCCGGTGGTGCAGCGGTTTAGCGCCCCCTGCAGCCTGGGGTGTGATCCTGGAGACCCAGGATCGAGTCCCACATCGGGCTTCCTGCATGGGGCCTGCTTCTCCCTCTGCCTGTGTCTCTGCCTCTCTCTTCGCTCTCTCTGAAAGAATAAATAAATAAATCTTTAAAAAAAAAGATAACTATAACAACAACAATCAGTTAAGGATACACAAAGAGACATAAAATATACATAGAAAAAATAAAACATGGGTGGGGGTAAAAACGTAGAGGAATGTGTTCAAACTTAAGTTTCTACCACTTAAAATAGACTGTTTTATATATACGCTGTTATACATGATGAGCCGCATGGTAACTACAAAGCAAAAACCTACAATAGTTACATAAAAAATAACAAAGAAATATAAGCATAATACTAAAGAAAGTCATTAAAGCCTAACTAAGTGTGGCCCAGGTGGCTCAGCGGTTTAGTGCCACCTTTAGTCCAGGGCCTGGTCCTGGAGACCTGGGATCAAGTCCCACATCGGGCTCCCTGTATGGAGCCAGGTTCTCCCTCTGCCTGTGCATCTCTCTCTCTCTCTCTCTCTCTCTCTCTCTCTCTCTCCCCTCTCTCTCTCTGTGTCTCTCATGAATAAATGAGTAAAATCTAAAAACAAATAAATAAATAAATAAATAAAGCCTAAATAAAAGAGCAAAAGAAAAACGAAGAAACAGAGATCTACAAAACAGTCAGAAAACAATTAACAAACAGCATCCTTATCTACTTATCAATCATTACTTTAAATGTAAATGGACTAAATTATCCAATCAAAAGAAGACCCATTTATACATTGCCTACAAGAGACTAATGTCAGATATAAGGACACAACAAACTGAAAGTAAAGGGATGGGGAAAAAATATTCCATGCAATGGAAACCAGAAGAAAGTAGAGTTAGCAATATTTATGTCAAACAAAATAGACATTACAACAAAGAGTCTATAATAAACAGACATAAAAGGGGGTATATAATGAAATATAACAAAAGGGGGTCAACCTAACAAGAGGATGTAACATTTGTAAATATGTACAGAGTCAACACAGGAGCACCTAAATATACAAAGCAAAAATTAAAGACCTAATGGGAGAAAATGATAGCAATAACAGTAGGGGACTTTAATACTCAACCTAGATCAGTGGGCAGATCATCCAGACAAAATTAATAAGGAAACACTGACCTTAAATGACATATTGGACTGGATAGACTTAATCAATACATACAGACCATTCCATCCAAAAGCAGCAGAATACAAATTCTTCTCAAGTACACTTAGAATATTCTCCAGGATAGATCACATGTTAGGCCATAAAACAAGTGTTAATAAATTTAAGAAGACTGAAATCATAGCAGGTATCTTTTCTGAACACACAGTATGAAATTAGAAAAAACTGCAAGACAAAAATTGGAGAAAATACAAACATGAGGAGACTAAACCATGCTACTGAACAATCAATGTGTCAACAAAGAAATCAAAAGAGAAATTAAAAAAATACCTTGAGACAAATGAAAATGGAAATACAACTTACCAAAATCTATGGGATACAGCAAAAGCAGATCTCAGAAGGAAGCTCATAGCAATACAAAGTTACCTCAAAACAAAGACCTCTAAAAACACAAGGTTACACCTCAAGAAACTAGAAAAAAGAACAAGCAAAACCCCAAATTAGTAGAGAGAGAAGAGAGAGAGAGAGAGAAAGAAAGAAAGATCAGAGAAGAAATAAATGAAATAGAGACACAAAAGACAGAAGAAAAAAAAATCAATGAAACTAAGAACTAATTCTTCGAAAAGATAAACAAAATCAACAAATGTTTATCTAGCCTCATCAAGAAAAAGAGAGGGCTCAAAAAAATAAAATCAGAAATGAGGAATTAAAAGTTACAAGTGATACCATGCAAATACAAAGGATCACAAGAGACTACCAAGTATAACCATATGCCAATAAATTGAACAACCTAGGAAAAATAGATAAATTCCTAGGAATATACAATCTTCCAAGAATGAATTACACAGAAAGAGAAAATCTAAACAAATCAATTACTTGTAAGGAGATTAAATTGGTAATCAAAAATTTCCTAAAAAATAAAAGTTCAGGACTAGGTAACTTCATTGGTGAATTTTACCAAACATTTAAAGAAAATTTAATATCTATCCTTCTCAAAAAAATTACAAAAAAGTGAAGGAGGAATGCTTCCAAACTCATATGCAGTGATCGTTATTACCTTGACAGCAAAACCAGATGAAATACCACAGAGAAAGATGATTACAGAACAATAACCCTGAAGAACATTGATGCAAAAATTCTCAACAAATTATTACCAACCAAATTCAACAATACATTAAAAGGATCATACATCATGATCAAGTAAAAGATTAATTCCAAGGCTATAGGGATGGTTCAATATCCACAAATCAATAAATGTAATACACTACATTAACAATAAGTAGGATAAAAATCTTACAATCATCTCAATAGGTGTAGAAAAGGCATCTGATAAAATTGACCATTTATTTAAAAAAAAAAAAAAAAACCTTTAAGAGAGTGAATACAGAGTGAATGTACCTCAACATAAAAAACAATGTATATGACAAACCCACAGCTGACATCTTACTCTTAAAGCTTATAGCTAAGATCAGGAACAAAACAAGGATGACCATTCTTGCCACTTTTATTGAACATAGTATTGGAAATCCTAGCAATAATCAGATAAGAAAAAGAAAAAGAAATAAGAGGCATCCAAATCACAAAAGAAAAAGTAAAATCGTCACTATTGGAGAACATGATTTTATATAGAGAAAACCCTAGAAACTCTAAACAAACAAACAAACAAAAGCAACCTGTTAAACCTAATAAACCAACTCACTAAAGTTGTAGGGTACAAAATGAACATACAAAAAGTCTGTTCCATTTCTTTACAGTAACAATGGATTTCCAGAAAGAGAAAATAAGAAAATAATCCCATTCATAGTTGCATCAAAAATACCTAGGAATAAACTTAACCAAGGAAGTGGAAGACCTATACACTGAAAACTATAAGAAATTCATAAAAGAAACTGAAGGCAAAACAAATGGAAAGATCTGTGCTCACTGATTTGAAAAATTAATATAGTTAAAATTGTCCATATTACCCAAAGTAATCTACAGATTCAATGCGATCCTCATCAAAGTCCCATCACATTTTCCTCCAAAATAGGACAAATCCTGAAATTTGTATGGAATAACAAAAGGTTCCAAATAGCCAAAGCAATCTTGAGAAAGGAGAACAAAGCTGGAGGTTTCACGTTCTCTGAAATTTCAAAGCTGTAGTAATCAAGCCAGTATGGTACTGGCATGAAAACAGAAACACAGACCAATGCAACAGGAAAGGGTTCAGAAATAAACAGTCATTCAAAACAAAAGGAGCAAGAATATAAAATGAGAAAAGGACAGTCTCCTTAATAAATGGTGCAGGGAAAACTGGACAGTCACATGCCAAAGAATGAAACTAGACTACTATATTATGCAATACACACACACACACAAAACAACCCCAAAATGGATTAAACACTTGAATGAAACCCTGAAACCATAAAACTCATAGAAGAAAATAGGGGGTAAGCTCCTTGACATCAGTCTTGGAGATGTCTTTCTGGACTTGACTTCAAAAGCAAAAGTGACAAAAGCAAAAAATAAACAAGTGAGATTGCATCAAATTAAAAAGCTTCTACACAGGAAAGGAAGCTCTATCAAAAAAATGAAAAGAGAATCTATTGCAATGGAGAAAATAACTGGAAATTATACATCCAATAAAGGGTAACAGCCAAAATATATAAAGAACTCATACAACTAAACATCAAAAAAAAAAACAAAAAACAAAAAACAATATGATTGGATAACAGACATTTTTCCAAAGCCAACATCTAGATTGCAAACAGGTACATGAAAAGGTGCTCCACATTAGTAATCATCATATCAAATCTATTCTGGTCTTACTATAGATAACAATAGTTTCACACCTGATTATCAAAAAGATAAGAAATAAAATGTGCTTGGGACGCCTGGGTGGCTCAGTGGTTGAGTGTCTGCCTTCGGCTCAGGGTGTGATCCCAGAGTCACAGAATCAAGTCCCAAAACGGGCTTCCTGAATGGAGCTTGTTTCTCCCTCTGCCTGTGTCTCTTTCTCTTTCTCTCTCTCTCTCTGTCTCTCATGAATAAATAAATAAGATCTTTAAAAAAATTAAAAAATTTAAAAAAAGAAATAAAATGTGCTGGGGAGGATGTAGAGAAAAGGGAACTCTCCTGCAGTGTTGGTGGGAATGTAAAATGGTGTGGCCACTATGAAAATAGTATGGAGGGCTATTCCATGTGACTGTAGCAATTCTACTTATGGGTATTTATGCAAAGCAAATGAAAACACCAAATGAAAAGATTTACGTACCCCTGTGTTCATTACAGCAGTATTTACAATAGCCAAGATGTGGAAAAAACCTAAATGTCCACTGATGAATGAATGTATAAAGAAGATATAGTGTGCGTGTATGTACATATACATCTGTTTAGATACACATATATACACACACACGATGGTATATACTCAGCCATTAAAAAAAAAAATGGAATCTTGCCACTTGTAACAACTTGGAAAGATCTTGAAGGTATAATGCTAAGAGACATAAATCAAAGAAAGACAAATACCATATGATATAACTTCTATATGCAATCTAATGAAACAAGACAAATAATGAACAAACAAAACAAAACTCATGGATATAGAGAATGTAGTCGTTGTTGCTGGGGAGAGGATTGGCAGGTGGGCAAAATGGGTAAGGGAGTCAGGAGGTACACATTTCCAGTTATAAAATGAATAGGTCATGGGGGTGTGTTGCACAGTATGGTAACAATGGTATGGTAGTGCATATTTCCAGCTGTTGAGAAAGTAGATATATTCAAAGCTCCCTCATGCACTCATTCTCACTCTCTCACTCAGACACTATATAGTTTATATATATATACATAAAGTTTATGTAATGTTTCTACATATATGAAGTTATAAAATGTAGACATATATTTTGTAACTTATGGTGAAGGATGGTGAGCAGACTTATTGTGCTCACCTCCCAGTGTATGCAGATACTGAAGCATTACAATGCACACCTAAAACTTATATAAATTTGTATGTCAATTATACCTCAATAAAAAATAAAAAGATATATAAAGTCATTTGCAAAATATGACAGCTTCTACAGTTAATGTTTAAAAAGCTAAACAGGTACTATTTTAGCTTGACATTTTTATTTCATTAGCAGGAATGAAAATAAAATAGACAACAAAGGCAAGTTCACTAGGAGGACTTATTCCAAACTGATGAAAACTTAAAATTTCATCATAGATCTACCCAAAGCTTTGTACAAACAAATGTCCATTATCCACATTTACATGGAGAGAGGGGAAAAGTTAACCAGAAATTCAAATTTCAGACTAATACAAAGTTTGTGTCTATTGTTTTGGGAAAATAGTTACACAAAGTAATCTCAATTATCCCTGTATAGCTATAAGCCCACAGTTTCAATGAAGAAAGGGTAAAAAACTATGTTTCCTCATATGCAAGATAAAACCAAAAACTTACAAATTTCATTGAAATGGAAATTGGATAGGCTTTTCTTTGCACATCATTTAATTTTTAAATTAAAATAGATATATCATCTAATCTTTTACTAAAACAGGGTACTATACAAAAAATGATTTCAAAAGTGAAATATCACTACTTGGCGATTTAAATTACAAGAACATGGGATCCCTGGGTGGTGCAGCGGTTTGGCGCCTGCCTTTGGCCCAGGGCGCGATCCTGGAGACCCGGGATCGAATCCCACATCAGGCTCCCGGTGCATGGAGCTTGCTTCTCCCTCTGCCTATGTCTCTGCCTCTCTCTCTCTCTCTCTGTGTGACTATCATAAATAAATAAAAAATTTTTAAAAAAATAAAAAAATAAATTACAAGAACAGAAGAGTAATCTCATACTAATTCAAGAATTTCATGCCATAAAATAAATCCAAACTATAAGCTATTTGCAAAATAATCAAGATACTTCCCTTGTGTTGGTTTTTGAGTTTTAAAAATTATTCTTTACGATCTTTTCAAGAAAAAAAGGCCATTTTAAAAATAAATTTTAGTAAGATGCTTTAAAAAAAATCTAAGCAGATCTAAATAAGAGGTACTAACAAATATGTTTTATATTTTGATATTAACAGTATTTGTATATATCTATTTAATTGATGTATTTAGAAACTTCTCACTAAGGTAAATAATTATTTCCTTTTAGCTTATTCTTTACGTTGTAAGACTCCTCTTTTCTTATTTGAACCCCTAAAAAAGTGATAAGGAGCCCTCTAGTTGCTAGAGAGGTTTCCAGAAATGGAACTGGCCAAATTACTAACAATGCCTGGTTCCCTCACTCTAGTTTACTAAGCAAGAGTTGCTCCATGATTGTGAAATACACACACACCTGCACATACACAGTAAGAGTGGGGCAGAATTGGGGGGGGGGGGTTGCATTTCTGAATTTCCCATCTATTTGAAGACAAGGTCTTCCACCTAAAATAGATGCAAAACTATTGCTCCAAAGTAGATCCCTAAGGTAGGATCTCAAAGTAAAATCCTCTACATGATGATGATCAAACACTGATGAGAACATGTATGTACCAGTATTTCTTCCAAAAGACTTAACGTGGGGCACCTGGGTGGCTTAGTCTGTTAAGCACCTGCCTTCAGCTCAGGTCATGATCTCAGGGTCCCTGCACTGAGGTCTCTGCTCAGCCAGGAGCCCACTTTTCCCTCTACCCCTCCCCCTACTTGTGCTTTCTCTTTTTCTTTCTCTCTCTCTCAAATCAATATAATAAAAATTATATTAAAAATAGTAACAAGTAAATAAAATCTTTTAAAAATTTTAAAAGAAAACCAAAATACTTATGTTTCTCAACTTTGTCTCACAAAATTGGCAAGGCAGTACACACTGTGCTGTTCTTTCACACAAGATGCACATTTTTGCTCACATTAAACTGTTGGGTTATCCACAATTTAAAGTCTTCATCCACAATCAGTTCTAAATTAACCAAGTTCAATTATCAAAAATTATGAATATACATAATCCACCCAGTTGGCGTGGGGCCTGGTCACCCTCCACCTGCAAAAATACATTCTTTCTAACAGCAAAGAAATTCACCAAAAACAACTTGGTTAGATCACAGCCAAGCCTGGTATCTGAGAACCTAATTATGGAGACAATAGCCACCAAAGGTTATAATCTTTGGCCATTTAAAATGTTAAACACCTTCCCTCACACATACATATTATATAAAAGATACAGTTGACACTATATATATAATATATATACTATATATATATATATATCTCACTAAATGAAAGTGGATGTGTATATGTTTGGTCCAGTTGAATTGCTTTATAAAACCTCTAGATATTTAAAGGAATTTGCAAAAGGTTCTCTAGAATATGTAAATCTGAAAACTTTGGTTGCTCATATACCTGGTATCTGGGACATCTATTCCAACTGTCTATGACAAGAAAGATTTCCTTTGGCTGATTTTATCCAAATGTCATGGCAACAATTGTTCTCACTGTAGATCAGGACAAGTAAAGGGGTTTAGTGATTAAATATATTCTGTTTCAGAATTATAAGATCATTAATGTGACCTTGGGGAAATCATTCTCTCTCTTTATAAAACTGCCAATTTATAAGAATAAGAATTAAAATGATTCATAGGAAGCAAAAGAGAAAAGTAAAATGCTGGAAATGCACTGGGTCCTACTAAAGTTGTCTCTGTCACACACAATAGCAACAGAAACAAAAGATAACTCTAAGATCTGGTTCAGATTATCACTTACTGACCATGACAACTATGCTAGTCACTTAACCATCTTGTGTGAATTCAGCTTTCTCTCATCTATTATTATTAATATGCACAGTACATGCAGAGTTAGAAGCATCAATGACATAATGTGTAAAAATATGTTAGAACAATAAAGGACACATATTTGAATTAGTACCAATTATGGTTATAAGCATAAATGAGATTGGAAAAATGTACTATTATTCCTTAACAAAATGACTTATTCATGTAAAAATGATATTTTATTCATTGTCTGATTTACTTTACTACAATAATAAAATTTAATACCTCAATTTGTCTCTAAATTTGATGTATTTTGGGGATCTCTGGGTGGCTCAGCAGTTTAGCGCCTGCCTCTGGCCCAGGGCGCGATCCTGGAGTCCCAGGATCGAGTCCCGCATCAGGCTCCCAGAATGGAGCCTGCTTCTCCCTCCTCCTGTGTCTCTGCCTCTCTCTCTCTCTCTCTCTCTGTCTATCATAAATCAATCAATCAATCAATCTTTAAAAATTTTTTTGATGTATTTTTATTTTATAACTCAATTATATTAATTCCCTTACCCAAAATTTTCCAATAATTTAAAATCAACACATATTTACTAAATTCCAAGTATGTACAAGGCACTATGCCATGTCCCTTTACTAAGAAGTTCATCAAACGTAGAGTGCCAAGGCCCTTTCCTTTCTTCATTTTGTTCTCTTGGGTTTACATTCGATTTAAATGGTAACTTTACCTGAGATTCCCTCTACCCCCAACTATTTCTAAAAACATAAAAAAGAGGAAACTAAAATTATTCCACATTATCATGTACTTGGCACTACACCATCACACTCACATTGTCACGGTCAATCCTCACAATAACCCTAGGAGATAGGTATTTGCAACCCATTTTAAAGATGAAAAAGAGGAACACCACATCAGAGAAAGAATTTGAATCAGGCTTGCTGAGTCCAAAGCCTGTGATCTGTCCACTGTGTTAGCAGTTCCCAGACTTTTATTTTGTCTTATCTGAATGCAGCTGACACACAAAGTTACATTTGTTCCCATGACTGGACTTCACAGACCAGTACCATACATGTGCATGTGCGCGCGCGCGCGCGCACACACACACACACACACACTGGCGGGCCTCATGACACTGGCAATATTTTATTTTCTAAGAAATAACATATTTTTTAAAGCTCTATCTACCCACAGCATTATTTTCTAAAACAAAAGGAAAATGTCATGAAAAAGAACAAAGACATAATTGTCAAGTAAGAACAAGCCCTCGGAAGAAAGAACAGTCATCAAAGCTTGTCAAACTTCTTTCTTCTGAGGGCTTGTTTCTCATTCTGCCATTTTTATCACAGAACAGCACAGGGTGTCTAGCTGGAAGAAGTGAAATGAAGCATGTAGTTTCCAGTGAGAGAGAAGAAAATCAGAACCTAAAACAACTGTCCTACATCCTCTTCCTATTTTCAGAACCAAGGTGGTAAGAATGCATGTCACCTTGACTAAAGCAATGGGTTTTCTTGAAGTTTTATAAGCCAAGGATCTGAGGACAAATAAATTTTGTACTAGAGGTTTACAAAGAAGGTAAAGAGGGATGCTTGGGTGGCTCAGTGGTTGGGCATCTGCCTTCGGCTCAGGGCGTGATCCCAGAGTGCCAGGATCAAGACCCACATCAGGATCCCGCAGGGAGCCTGTTTCTCCTTCTGCCTATGTCTCTGCCTCTCTCTGTGTCTCTCATGAATAAGTATATAAAATCTTTCAAAAAAAAAAAACCAAAGAAGGTAAAGAAGCTTTGGTACCAACAAATGAACATTTCCAGTATTACTATGTATCTTCACAGACAGCAGTCCTTCTTGAGGTTTCTCCTTCAACTAAAATCTTTACACCTGATGCAATCAAAAGAGCAGTTAAAAAAAGTCAATCTATTTCCTCGTGCCTGGGAGACTTACCCATCTTCAGCTGCTTTCCTGTCCCTCCAGCCTTACCTATCCCATTTAATTAAAAAGAGCAAGTACTGTGTCTTTCTCATGTTTTGATGCAGCATCTCACATTAGGATTCTGTGACTCTTTGAGGGTCAGTATATAATGAATTTATTAGTCTACTGCCAAGCCAGAAAAATATGTAACTTAATGAATTTGAAGTAAATTTTCAGAATAAATTTATATTTTAAAAAATTCATAGTTTGTCCTTAAAACAATGACCAGTAGAAAAAGAAAACCTTTTTTTTTTTAAGATTTCATTTATTTGAAAGAGAAATAGAGCCCAAGCAGGGATAAGGGGAGAGGAGGAGGGAGAGGAAGAGAATCTCAAGCAAACTGTGGTGAGAGCGGAGCCCAACACTTAGCTCAATCTCACAACCCTGAGATCTTGATCTGAGCCAAAACAGTCAGATGCTTAACCGACTGAGCTTCCCAGGGGCCCCACAAAAGATAAGAATTCTGGGAGTGCATATATCTAAATATTCATTAGAATCTCCTCCATATTTAAATTATAAACACAGGCAATTTCAGATTGTATTTCAATGATTCTCTGCTGGCATGAGAACTCTGGAAATTCCTGGATATTTTAGCAGTCTAAACAACTCATCCCCATTAATTACTGCCGTATAGTCCCACATGCTACAGAATGGCATGATACTGTATTCTGACAGGAACACTACCAACCACAAGAGTGTTTACAAAGGTAGAAGGAAAATCACTATATATGTTTGGTATCATTCAAAATGCAGATAAATGTGTTTCTCTGGTATTTCTCATTTAATCATTTATCCAACTAAAAAATAATTTTCTTAATTATTTGATTCAGCCCCTTAAATTATATATTTGTCACTAACACAAGCATTTTGCAATAAATTATAAATAGTCATGGTTTGATAACATTTTCTAAAAGGAAATAGAAATACTGACCTTTTTCTAAGCACGGTATTTGTATTTTTGTAGACTTACTAGGCAGAGGATGGGATCACAAGTATAGCAAGGGAGGCCCACAGACAGAAAACCACCTGCTGTTTGCTGGCCAATTGCACTTGAAACTGACCTCTACAATTCATGACCATTCAGAAGCCTCTAGTGTATCAGGCACCACATGAAGGTACTTTACCACTTCCAATCCCTGACCCACTACTATTTCATCCTGATTTATTCTCAAAAGTCTTCAGAATGGAACATATGCACTAGATGCCTAAAGCTTCTACATGGTCACTTTGAAATAAAGCTCATGGTTTTACAAAATAATTCTTATAGGCCAACAGAGTTAGGAAATTTTCTCTTTTAAGGATTAAATAGTATCCTGACATACTATACATGGTGCAGTTAGGTTAGGTATCCAATTGCCTGAAGATAAAAAAAAAATTTAAAATAAGTATTCTTGATTTTGTCACTAACTCCCTTAAAGTATAGTACAATGCTATTGGAAGACTCTACTCACAATGTAAATAAACTGCTTTCTAATTGTTTAAAGAGAAAAACCACAAAGGAAGTGAACTAAGCATTTTTCTAGGTCCTATATTTAGGATTCAATCTTACTGAATATAGTCAGCCATTGTGCATACTCTTCCTTTTACTCAGATTATCCATTCCTTTTTTCACTCACTTTTGAAAGCCTATTTCAAATGTGTACTCCTCTGTGGAGTCTTCCCTAGGTATATAGAAAAGATCAATCCCCCACATCTATGTGTACATGCTGCACATTGAATACACCTCTATGACTCATTACCATTTAGAAGTATCTAGTATGTCAGGCACCATTTTAGGTGCTTAACAAATTTCCCAATGAAATGCATTGTTTCCAAGCCTTGCTCACATCACTGTGAGTCCATCCTGTGGAGAAACCTTCATACCCTTTTATATCCATGCAGAACCACCTATCACAGAGCATGGCACATAATGGGTTTTAAATATTTTCATACTTTATTAACACTATGCATTTCATTAGCAGAAATATACAGTTGAATTTACCCAAAATATAAGATATAATTTCATCAGCATTTATTATTCTAATGTAAAATTTGATTCCTGATTTTCTTCTATGGCTGAAATTGACATAAATAATTGCTCAACATCAATATATTTTTCCACTATATATTTTTCATATTCTCATTTTTGACTCTTTTTCCCCATTTTCTATTGAAAATCAATTGCTGAAATAACTTTGTCTCTGAATCAGGAGAGTTATTCATTACATGCTTTATTACATTGGAGTCAGATCTGTATTCAGATCTCAACTCAGTTACTTACTAGCTATATGATCTTGCTTTTCTAGAATGGAAAGAATAGTTTCTATTACACAGAACTATTGTGAAGAATAAATTAGATAATTTATATATTTTTAAGATTTTACTTATATATCTGAAGAGAAAGACAGCAAACAAGGCAGAAGGAGAGGGGCTTGATCATGACCTGAGCCGAAGACAGAAACTTAACCAACTGAGCTACCCAGGCACCCCTAGATAATATATTTTAAGCGCTGGCACATACTAAATACCTAGTACATGGACACTATTGTCCCTGTGACACAGATTTAGCCCTATTCCAGCAATGACTACAGTCTTACTTCAGACCGGTGGTACCCAAACAGATGTGTCTAACACAGAACATGAAAAATATTTGTGTGACTATCCTGAGAGTTTTGATTGATGGAAGATAGGTACAGGCTCAGGGAGTATAAGAGAAGGTAACTATAGGACAAGAGAAGGTAGGTACAGGCTCAGAGAGAAAACTATCCCTTGATGACTGAAATCACAGCTGAAATCACTATTTTAAGATATTAAATTTATTAAACTTTTTAAGCCCATTCCCAAAACCACTTATTAGCAAAATGTTGGATTTGTTAAAATGCCAAATTTGAATTCCCTATTTCCCATTTTGTGGATGGAGTTGGAGTGTATGATGCTACGTGAAATAGGGAAAGACAATTACCATATGATTTTACTCATGGGTGTAAGTTAGGAAACAAAACAGGTGAACATATGGGGGGGAGGGGTAAGAAGAGAGAGGGAAGTAAACCATAAGAGACTCGTAAATGAGGAGAACTAACTGAGGGTTGATGGAAGGAGCTGGGTGGATGGGCTAGATGGGTGATGGGTATTAAAGAGGGCACTTTTGATGAGCATTGAATAATGTATCTAAGTGATGAACCACTGAATTCTACTCCGAAACCAACATTGCAGTGTATGTTAGCTAAAATTTAAATAAAAACTTGGGGAAAAAAAAGACATATTCCATTCAACAAAGTATTTGTCTATACAGCCAGCTTCCTTAGCAATCATGCTTAATTAAAATAATTATACTCATTTTAAATTCTCATAAAGATTAAGATGCAGAAAAAAATATTTCCCTCTATAATCAATTCCTGATTGGCGGTTTATTAATTTTTAAGATCAGAGAGACAATGTCTTAGTCATCGCTGTCAGTGCATGAAGAGAGATCTTTAACATTATCACCATGGCCCGATGTGTTCAGGGCTCAAATTGGCTCTTCTGTGAGGTCAGAGAGGTCTCCATTCTATCTGCTGGTAAAAGTTTCTATGTTTTACTGTTGTCCGACTTAACTATTTAGCTCAGCATTTTAGAACAGTCTGTATGTGTGAAATAAAAACACTGTGGTGGCTATGGGATTTATTCATTAAAAACTTATGGGCAGCCCAGATGGCTCAGAGGTTTAGTGCTGCCTTCAGCCCAGAGTGTGATCCTAGGGACCCAGAATTGAGTCCCACGTCGGACTCCCTGCATGGAGCCTGCTTCTCTCTCTGCCTGTGTCTCTGCCTCTCTCTGTGTGTGTGTCTCTCATGAATAAATAAATAAAATCTTAAAAAAAAAAATTAGTAATAACTGGACACCTACCATGTGCCAGGCACTGTTTTAGGCATGTTTCTTCCTGCTCTCTGGGAGTTTGCTTTCTAGGACAGGGAAACAGCAAACAAACATAGTAAGTAACAGTTATGTTAGGGGTGACAGTTCTACGAAGAAAAGTAGAATAAGTTAAGTGGATAAAGAATGACAGGAGGGCCGCTGTCATTATGTGTAATGCGTTCCAGGAAGGCTTCTCTCTGGTAAGATATTTGGGCAGAGACCTAACAGAGGGAAACAGCAATCCACATAGATTTCAAGGAAAGAAGCATTCTAGAAGAGGAAATGGAGTGCAAAGGCCATGAGGCAGGAGCATGACTGAAGTGCAGCAGGACAAACAAGGCAACTTCTGTGGTTAGAACAGAGTGAGCAGGGGAAACAGGTAAGAGATAAGGTTGACCAGACAGCATAGAGCTATCTCTTGGAGGACCTTGTGGGCTAAGCTAAGGCCTTCGGGTTGTTATTCTGAGTAATAAGGGAAGCCCTTAGAGCATACTGCATAGAAGAATGACATAATCTGAACTATGTTTAAAAATTATGACTGTGTGAAAAATAAGCTTCAGAGAACAAAGGTAGAAGCAGGGAGATTAGAGGCACAGATGACAGATTCTTGTCAAGTATAAATGATTAGCCACAGGAGAAATAAAATTTCCTGGACTTAATTAATGAACATGTGACCTAGACCCTCTAGTCCTGGGGACAAGACTGCAAAAGATGTTAGCACCTGTTACATGTCAAAGCACAACTAAATTGTTTGCCAACAAATTAGCCAGACCTGGGGAAAAAATAATTGCTTGCAAGACAAATGGCACTTCATTTACAAAGTTTTTCTATAATGTAGATTAATTCTTAAAGCTTTAGATGCACATGCCCAAATCTGTCAGATTCATGAAAGTCAAACTACAAAGATAGGAATGAATTATCTACTTCCAAGAATGGGAGACTAAGACCAAACTCTCCCACTAAGGATTAAATAGAAAAACGTGACAAAAATCCAAAAACAAAAATTCAAAAACATTTGCATGAAAGCACTAGAGAGCTGACAACAAAGTAGCGATTTTTGTTCAGGATCCCAAAGCAGTCCAGGGAAGTAAACCCAGCCTTTGGAGGCATTCCTCCTTTCCTCCTTAATAGAGGCAGACATTCAAATGAGTAATTAAAAAAAGGTGCAGGAGGGGGTAAAGATGAGCCATCTTATTAGCAATTTACAAAATAAATATTTAAGCCACAATAAAGTAAAAGCTACATTTACCAAAAAGTCTAAAACTAAAAAGACTTCTTACCACGTTCTGGTAACGACGCCAAACAAGCATGCTGATACACTGTTGGTGTAAGTGTATTCCATACAACTACTTTAAAATTAAATATACACATACTTTAAAGCAGATGGTGAAAATGACTCCAATTCTTCACCCCTTGTTATAGACATTACCTCTGAAATGTGATTCTGTAGCATCTTCCATAAATAGAGTCTATTTCCCTATTTTTGACTCTACTTTGGCCAATAGAATGTGAAGTCAACAACAGGGAGCCAGTTCTGCACCTATGTCTCAAGAAGCCTGGTGTCATTTCACGTTCCCTCTGAACCAAGTGAACAAGCCCAGGCTCAGCCACTCAATGACGAAAGACATGAAGCCCAAGCACCCCCATCACCGCAACGAAGGAAGCCGTCCTAAACTAGCCTACCCCCAGCAAACCACCCACACATGAGCAAGGCCAGCTGGGATCAGCCAAGCCCAGAGAGCAAACTATCTTGCCCACTCACAGACTCATGAACAATAATAAATGGTTAGCATTCTAAACCACTGAATTTTGAAGTGGTTTGTTATAAAGCAATGGCAAACAGTACCCACAGTAAAGTATTGCCATAATTATACCTATAATTATATGTAATTATATACATATAGTATATATGTAATACTGGCTTTGGAACCAAAAAGTGGCCTAAGGCTTGAAAAATGGTGCACAAACTGTAAGAAAAACTGGAAAACAGTAAGAAAATTTTCATCAGAGGCTAAAAAATTTAGGAGCCTGTGTATGTAGCAAAAAAAAAAAAAATGGTAAAAGTATGTTACCTATATAATACTCAGAAGGTTAAGAAGTTACTTAATGAACATTTGATTTGGATTTGCCTAAGATCTCTAGGCAAATGTGGAAAGTCACCTCATTGTTCCTAGCCACACATGATAAGGTAATAATGGCAAGAAAGGGATGAACCAAAGAAAAAAGTAATCCCTTTACAAGGAAAATTTAGGAGGAATAAAGATGGGCCAGGATTTGCTGGGTTGAAAAATACAGTAACTTCTCATCTCCAGTCTCTCAGCTGGCAAACATTCTCCAACACAATACTATCTAGGACTGTAGATCAAATCAGGTGAGTAGATGTAAAACCTTTTGTTAATGCCCTAAATGGACTATGGAGGGGCTTACTAGGCCCTCTCAGCTAAATCAAAAGCCTCCCAGTTCTCAAAGAGTTGTCTCACGGAAGTCTGACACATCCAAAAGAAGTCTATCGAAAGAGGCATGCCTCAGAAAGAATTTTCACTGTGGCTTTGGGCATATCATAAAGCCCAGCAAGTCCACTCACAAAGCAGAAACTCAAAAGGAATGGGTGATCCTATGTAACATGAGGCAATGTACAAGAATATCCACAGCGACAGTATATATATTAGCTAAAAACTGGAAACAATCCAAATGCCCATCAACAGTATAAAGAATAAGTAAAATGTCATTTGTTCATATAATAAAACACTATACAACACTGCAAACAAATAGACTACAGTTCTACATGACAAGGATGAATATCACAAACATAATGTCGAAGAAGCCAGAAACAAAAGAACATAATCAGTATGATTTTTATGAAATATGGTCAAAAATAAAACCGTCAAAGCCAAATTGGTGTTTGGAGATACATGGTTAGGGGATAAAATTATCATGAGAAATAGGAAAATGTTACCAGAGAAGGGTGAGTGCATGGGAGAGGAAGGCAGGGGAATTTATTTAGAAGAAGCTAAGGAGACTTCTGGCAGGCTGGCAATATTTTATACCCTGCTCTGGGTGGTAGTTACACAGATGTTAGCTCTGTGATTAACTGTACATCTGTGTTTCATGCATTCTTCTGAATATACATAATTTGACAGGTGTGAGAGATGTAAGTCACACTACAGGTCAGACTACGGGAGCCACAGAACTAAGCAGGTGCCCAGTTCACGAGCACCACAGAAGAGATTTATTTTTTAAAAGGAGATGATCTGCTGAGATTTTATTGGATACATGTAATCAAAGCAACGCTGATTTATTGTGTCAGCCTGTTTAAGAGTAGAAGGGGTAAAAAGGATTGCCCGCGTTTGCGCCATTCTTATAAAATCTAGTGGATACTATATTATGACATGAACTGTGAGTGCATCTCAACAGGAACACAACTTGCTTTCAGTAATAGTTTACTGAGTTGTGTGTTCCACAGCCATTCAGAAAATCCTGATATTTATCTAGTTGCTCCTCGTAAGTTAAGTTCCGTATGGAATATTACATGAGGAGAAACACTTGAGAAAGAGTCTCTCCTCATGCCAGAATAGCTAAAAGCAGGAGGCCTCCGTGTGAGGCAAAGACCAGAGATGAGAGACTCCACAAGATACAAGGCTCTCTTGTATCCCTTGAGACTTCCTCAAGGCTCCATACTATCAGCTTGACCTATATGATAAGAGACATGGATAGCACAGAATAATAATATATTACCTAGTTTCCATTAGAGCTTTCTTTAAAAAAAAGGCACCACTATAAAACAAATAAGAGAGTTACAGACAGATTCAGTTAAGAGAATACTTTTCTTTAAAATTTTAAAGTCATTAAACAAGAAAAAAAATTCTGCTTGAACTGGCACCTAATAACTTTAATTAAATTCAGAACGTACCAGTTGGCTGATGTTAGTAGTGGATATACTATAGGACTATTATAAACAAAACTTTACATGTTCCTATGAATCTGTAATTGTGAAATGGGCCAGAAGATTAGTACCATTTTATTTTGAAAGAGCATTAGAAAGCAGACAAAATGCAATTTTAATATACAAGTTAACATACTGAGATCTGTAGTGTATTTAATTCTCCAAATATAGACACAGTATCTCATCCCTCTCTTACAACATGACTTTAAGACTTGTCCCGTAAGGCACCTGGGTGGCTCAGTGGTTGAGCGTCTGCCTTTGGCTTAAGTCATGATCCTGGTGTCCTGGGATCGAGTCACACATCAGGCTCCCTATAGAGAGCCTGCTTCTCCCTCTGCCTATGTCTCTGCCCTATGTCTCTGCCTCTGTGTGTCTCTCATGAATAAATAAATAAAATCTTAAAAAAAGATTTATCCCATATAGAAGTGGGGCCGGTATCACTCCTCCATGAACCTGGCAGACCTTTGTGATTGCTTCAACCAATAGGGGACAACAGAAATGGTACTACTGACTTCTGGGGCTGGCCAACAGAAATGCCTGTATTTCTGAATTAGGATGCTCACCTGAGGAATTTAGTGGCCATTGGCATGAAAACGAGGTGGAGAACATTAAAGCCAAAGGGCACTGAGGAGAGGGTTAGTGGAAGCCTCATGGACCTATCAGTGGTTGCAGGATCCTTGTTTTATTTTGGGAGAAAGTTTAGAAATACTGTTGTTGGCAGAAAACTTGAGAAGACGAAATATTCCTAATGTACATTCTCACTGCATATGATAACATATGAGAGGAAAGCTAAAGAATATACCATTAATTCTAAAGGGGCAAGGAAGCACCGGGTTAAATAAAGCCTTGTGACCTAATAAGCACCTCCAGGTGATAAAAAGATTCTCAAAGAACGTAATGGCTTCCAGGTAAAGATAAAATCTAGAGTGGGACTGGAAGATCCTATGCTGAGATTTCAGAGGGAGCTAACACAGAGCCTCAGGGAAGTGTTCAGACTGGTAAAAGGTCTCACAAGGTGTATTAATTTTTATTGCTATATAACTACTAGAAACATAGTGGCTTAAAACAACATCCAATTATTAGGTCACCGTTCTGTAGGTCAGAATTTCAGACAGGCATGGCTAGCCTCTCTGGTTTGAGTCTCACGAAGGTATTATCATCAGGTGTCATTCAGGTGGGGCTCTATCTGGAGGTTCTGGGGAAGCATCCACTTCCAAGCTCACTCAGGTTGGTGCAGAATTTAGTTCTTGCAGCTAATGGTCTGTGTTCCCTGTTTCCTTGCTGTCTACCAGAGAACATGTTTCCTCCTAGGGACTGCCCTCATTCTGTCTCACCAATTCTCCATCTTCAAATCGGAAACATTGAATGTGGAGTCTCTGGCTGTGAATCTTGCTGATTTCTTCTGCCATTAGACAGTGAAAACTGTTTAAAAGCATTTAAAAAGCATACCTGAATGGGTCAGGGCCACCCCAATAATCTCCCTGTCTTAGGTCAACTGACTTGAGACCTTAAATTTCTTTAAAAGATAATGATGTGTTTAAACAAAAATAATCACATAGTGTGAGGCTTATGAAATGTGTAAGAAAAATATATGGCAACAATAGCAAAAGTCTAGGAAAGGGGAACCAGCAGTATACTACTGTAAAGTTCTTATGAGTGCTTAGAACCTGAGGCAAAAAATTGTGTACACCATTCATATATTTGAAAGCATACTTTAATGGTTAATATTTTTCCAAAACATTAACTGAAAAACTGAAACTCAAAACATTAAGTTTAAATATTTTATTTATATCAACAACAGAATTTGTTATAATTTGTTATACTTTCTTGGCTTGAATGAAAGCAAGCTCACCAATATTTTTTAAATCTACTTCTTTGCTTAGGTGATTTTTAACCAAGGGAAATGCCAGGTGAAACAATTCCTCCTGACCAAGCACCAATCTTAAGTAATTTTAAATTAGCTTCAGTTTAACTTAAACTTCTTTGACAGGACACCATTGTGACTGATACTGTTTAAAAAAAAAAAAATTCTTAGGGATGAAGGAGTGCACTTATCATTGTGAGCATAAGGTGATATATGGAAGTGTTGAATTACTATATTGTATACCTGAAACTAATATAACACTGTCTGTTAATTACCTGGAATTAAAATAAAAATTTTTAGGGACACCTGGGTGGCTCAGCAGTTGAGCTGCTGCCTTTGGCTCAGGGCGTGATCCCAGGGTCCCAGGGATTGAGTCCCACATCAGGCTCCCTGCAGGGAGCCTGCTTCTCCCTCTGCCTGTGTCTCTGCCTCTCTCTCTTTCTGTGTCTCTCATGAATAAATTTTAAAAATAAATAAAGAACTCTTTAAAAAATAAAAAATTTTTAAAAAGAAAAAAATTCTCAAGGTCACTTAAACATTTGGGGAAATTGCATTAAGCAAATTTCATGAACCAGTTTTTGAAGATCCAAACACCATGCTTATTTTATATTACAATTATAAATACTGCATGCTGCTAAAACCATTTCAGATGAAATTTCTACAGGACTTAGTCTAAATATTTAAGAACCAAGTCAGTGACTATTTTTTTTAAAGTAGTATTCATAGAAAACAACTTTTTTCTGGTTAGAAATTTAAAATTTGAAGACACTTCATTTAACTTTTCATAACTTTATTACAAATGTGAAATTAGAATGCCTATAATATCCCTAATTTTTATCTTATATACACTTTTCCATAATAATTTATACTCTTACCTGCTTCTAACTTATTTTAAAATTGAACAGGTATATTCATACCTCTTGCCAAAGTCCTGAGTTTATCAAATGTTCAAAGTTAGATTCTCTCCTTTGTTGTAAGCAAAGGGATAGGCTTTTATCTTAAGCATACAGCTTTTTATATAGTCAAATTTTTTCATTGTAGAATCTCACTTTTTCTACATAAAAGTCACACAGCTAATACAGTAATAAGCCCAAATGGTTACCCAACTCCAGTGGTAAAAGTTAACATTTTGCAATCCTAACAGAAGACAACAAAACAAAGCCTAAGTTCAAACACCACTATTATAATCTATCAATGTATTTAACAAATCAGTATATAAAGTACTTGATACTTACCCAATATACTCAGATCAAGGCTATGTGCAAGCCAGATTATAATGAAATATCCATCAATTTTTAAAAGATACCAACTATAAAGTCATAAATTCAAAAGAGAGTCTACTGTATTAAGATTATCTACCAATGAGGTACTAACAGAAAATGTTGACAAATTTATACACTTTTATTATCTATCTGTATGAGTGAGCCATTTTCTCCAAAATGTTCTGATGGTACATATTCTTTGATTTTGTATGTCTAAACATAAAATGACTTTCCTTTAAATATTCAAAATATTGCATATATTCTAGTAGGCCTAAATTTGACATTATCTCTAAAGATGTACGTAGCTGTGATTAGCCCAGAGTCATTCAAAAAGCAATAGAATTGGATCCAGCTTTTTGCCTAATGTTTACTTAGTATTCATTTCTAATTTAAGTTCAAATGCTTCAGGAAAAGAAAAGAAGGTGACTAGCACCGAAGATAAAAATTCAGTAAGGTCTTATGACAGACCTAAACTTCCCTTATATTTTCTTCCAATTGCTGTCAAATAGCAATCTATCCTCAAGATATTAGAGAGGATATTTACAAATTCAAAGAAATCTTCTTTGTGCCTTCTACTTTCACAGCCAGCTCCACTTTTGACAAAACTCAGTATTAGCCTTATGAAGAGTGGAGTATTTAAATTATCTTGTCCCAACCTTCTCTTTAAAGGATAAAGATACCCATGAACTGTACTGTAATAGACACTTTTACATTTCCTATCATATTTAATTCTCAGACAAACCTTGTTAGGCCGCTATTATTGTCCAAATTTTCAGATTAGAATTTGAGCCTCAAATAGGTAAGTAACCTGATTGAGATTCTTCAGCTACTTCCTTCCTGGAAGGCTAACAGTGTGATTCTGAAGCCTGTGTTGTTTTCACTGCATATCAATGCCACCTTCAAAATCATTCACCTTACTCTGTCAGATCTAATATGGAGTTCTTTATGACCTGGATGGGAGAAATCACTGAACTCAAGCCCTTTATTTTGGACAGGAAAGCACCAAGATGAGGGAGGTGAAATGCTTTGGTTCCATGACACACAGCTAGTTAGTAACAAATTCTAAACCCTTTCTTCAACAATATTGACCTTGCAGGGGAAGGAGGACAAAACAAAAAACACCCACAAATAGTAATCTTCAACCAGACCTTTTAAAATATAATAAGTTGGGGATCCCTGGGTGGCGCAGCGGTTTGGCGCCTGCCTTTGGCCCAGGGCACGATCCTGGAGACCCGGGATCGAATCCCACGTCGGGCTCCCGGTGCGTGGAGCCTGCTTCTCCCTCTGCCTGTGTCTCTGCCTCTCTCTCTCTCTGTAACTATCATAAATAAATAAAAATTAAAAAAAAAAAAATAAAAAATAAAATAAAATATAATAAGTTAAATGTAACAGTTGCTCTCAAATTTTTCAGGTCCTAATTTGTTAGGATAATTGAGTTTTAGAATTCCTCTTATACTAATGAATGTGATATGTTTTAATGGCCTAGAAAATAAAAATAAAATAAAATTAAAATTAAAATTAAATAAAATAAAAATAAAAATAAAAATAAAAATAAAAATAAAAATAAAAATAAAAATAAAGGGCAGCCCAGGTGGCTCAGTGGTTTAGCGCTGCCTTCAGCCCAGGGCCTGATCCTGGAGACCCAGGATCAAGAATGGAGCCTGCTTCTCTCCCTCTCTCTCTCTCTCTCTCTCTCTCCCTCGAATAAATAAATAAAATCTTTTTTTAAAAAAAAAAAGAAAAATAAATAGGTGATTAATGTTGCTAACATAAATTAAGGCAAACCCCTACTGTACAAAGTGGCAGAAGTCGAGTCTACAAGAGTGAAAACCATGGAGGATAGTCCTATCTGAATCTAAATCCAATTAAAATTACTTAGCTGGTAGCAATAGAACCCAGCTCAATATATTTAGAAGAAAACAGAGAATCATATTAGAATTCTTCAAACTGGCACTTATTAGGTCAATATACTCACACTTTTCCCTGTCAGTTTAAAAATTAGCAACTATCACCTTCATTATCTCATCCCCTCCCTTTTTCACTGGGCACACAGAATATTTACCTGCAAGATTTCCTAAGAATATATTTAGCTAACAAATACAGAATACCAGTGAGCTTCTATTTAAGAACCTTTTCTCTCTCCTAACAGACTCTAATCCTATAAATCAGCAGGAGGCTGGTAATAGGCAGGAGACTTTCTTAATGAACACAGCAGTACTTCTAAATTCTAAGAAAGAAGAACCTGACAACTCTGAAGGCATAGAGAAGTGAGGCATGTGCGAGACGAAGCATGTACAGCACAAGTCATCAGGTAATACAGGGGAGTGACATGATATTGTAATTATGTGAATTCAACTATGATTCACTTATATGACTTCACCTACACACTTTGCAGAGAGAGACAGAATTAAATAATGCAGGTAATTTAGACCCACCATGTCCCTGAATGAGCCTAGAAAATGTCGAATTTCAGCATCCTCCATCATTGAACGCAGATGTGGGCTAACCGCGCTAAAAGACATACATGAACTGTACTTAACAAGTTAAAGAACCAGCACACTGTTCAACAAACTCCCAAAGAACAGTAAGATGGCAGACACGGACCTATTTAGGAACGTGATGCTGGTATCCAACATGACGCATTCCTAAGGGACTCCCTTTGCCTGAGAATAGTCCGGTCTCTATAAGATCATCACCAGCTGCATGGCCATGAGACTCTAAAACCCGTCTCTCCCTAAGGTGAGGTGCCACTGTATGTAAAAGAAAAAAAAAGTGGCCACCATTCTTTTTAACATTAATGTGCAAAAAGGAGACAAGTTTTGTGGGGGAGACTGGCAGAAATGAGACTGGTGGTTTCTGAATCCACGTTGAAGTTGATTTGGGTTGACTTGCCACATGAACCACTTAGTGGATGTTAATCAGTGTAAAGGAAGTCGACTGGGTGAAAGAATTTTTATTTCAGAGCCTCAAAAACTACCTAAAACTACTTGTAAAAACCAAACTGCTCCCAAAAGAATAATGGAGGTAAAAAGCACCCTCTGAAAATAGGTCAGGCTTGCCCTCTGTCAATCCAATCAGCAAGCAGCCATACCAGTCAGGAAATGTTCTACTTTTACACAAATCACTACTGCTAACTTCTGAGATCACTAACAATAAGCTGCTAGATACAAATTTGAAGGTCTAAATTTAATTTCCCCCTAGCAATTAGACAATAGGTGAGAATTAGGTTAATAAAAAGATAAAATATGATTGCTACTTCTTACAAATTTCAAGGGGAATTATTATGTTTCCTGAGCCTAACTGCCATCCTGGTACTGAATAAATGGTTATGTTCATACTTGACTGTGTGGTGAGCCAACAAGTCAGCTTGAGGCTGGGTGATTGGCTGGGAACATTAGACACCCCACCTCCCCAGACAGGGCATGGCTGCCAGGGGCCCTGAGGCCTCACATGGTACCTCAGCTGGCCTGTTACCTACTTGCACTTCATTTGAGGAGCGATGCTCTAAGAACAAGTCAGTAAGGACTGTTTTCCTACCAGAAACTCTCAGATTCTCTAGTACTGTACGTACTTTACCACCCAGACGGCCTCACCAGGAAAGAACAGGACACAGCAAATGGAAATAAATCACCTACCCTCCGGAGATTTTTGTGGCTCTCAAAACAAATGTTTAAGAGCATAAAGATTGTGAGAATAGGCAGTGGTCTTGGACCTCACTAAAGACAGGTGGCAAAGTAATCATTATGGAAGCACAGTGGCTACTTTATTAAATTGTAAATTATTTTCAGTCTTCCTGGGCAAATAATTAAAAGTGACTCATGGTTTATTAACTTCAAGGATCCAATGAGACAAAGCATAAAAGCATAAAGAATAATACCTGGCAGATATTAAGTGGTCAAGAAATGTTATCTACTACCGTCATCCTCTTGACTAAATGTGATGGGATCAGGGTAGTGGTCACTCGTCTGTGCGCCACAGATACAGAGATTCGGCTTGGATTGGCTCCCCCAACCCAGGCTGACTCAAATTCAGCAAGAGATAATTCCAGAAGGGATGACGATGTAGGTCAGCCACCTGCATATTTTAGATACTATTATGAAGAAATTAGATGTCCCTTGGGCCTCCAAATTGGCCCTGACCCATGTTAACTGACACAAGGCAACTCAGGGTTTTGCTTCTAACATAAACTAAATTTCTTTATGAGAAATGTTTCATCTTTTTTAAGGGATTACTACTAATTAGGCCACATTTTTCAACTGTATTTTTAAACTTGTTCTGTATCTTAACTTATAGGGTAATCTCTCCATCTCCAAAGGTCACCATTCAAGAAACAAACAGCTAAAAGATATATGATTAGGTAGTACTTTGTTCATAAAATGCATCATCAAAGAGAAGCATAAATGCATTTATGTGGCAGCAGTATTATTAAATAGTCACTACCATGCCAACCTAAAATATCTGAGGAGGTGACTATTATGTAACTTAGAACTGACTAATAGTAGTCATTTGAGTCATTGTCAAAGCTAAGACATATATAAGGGCGCCTGAGTGGCTCAGTCAGTTGGGCATCTGATTTGCTGATCTGAGGGTCATAAGACTGAACCCCATATGGGGCTCTGTGCTCAGGAATCTGCAACAGATTCTTTCTCCCTCCCGTTCTGTGCCTCCCCTTGCTTGCTCGCACTCACTCTCTCTCTCAAATAGATAAACAAAATCTTAAAAAAATGAAATACATTAATTATTCTACTCATCTGTCGAGAGCACAAAGGATTGACAAATTTACATAGTTCAATCAAACTACTTTAGGTACATGTTTACAATTTTCTTATTTTCTTGTACTTTAGAATCAAAAGAAGTCTATATACCTTACAGTCAGTTGAAAGTAGAAAATGCCAAATTGCAATGGGGATGAAAATCTTAAATATCATCTACATGAGGCAGAAAAACTTCAGGTTTCTCATTTTAAAACAAAACCATCCTATAACTAGCAACTTATTTTTCATAGACTATTTCTTTTCTCATTAGAGCATTAACAACTACATGATACCATCCTCCTCCTCTCTTAGCCCAAAAGGATAATTACAGTATGCCTGCCTCAAAGGAGTGTTTTGAGGCTCAATATTTGCAAAGAGTTTTGAGCCCTGTAGCTGAAAGCTATTAAGTAAATATGAAGTATTGTCATTGAGAATGGTCAAATAAAAGCAAAGATGATTTAACATCATAGAAAATTACATTGATAATTGGCACAGTGCCATGCTACCCCTGTGGACTTGTTCTTTCAGAGCACATACTCTATGAAAGGTCACTGTGGGTGAAAAAAAATCCCACAGGGAGTTCAAGTAGCCTACACGGCAATATTAGCAATTACGGAAGTTGTATTCTTCCTCTACATTCATTTGGGAATCCTTTCTACTAATTAAGAGAAAAGGAACAGTGATTTGTTAAAAATGATGGCTACAGACAATTCAATCTCAGCGGTTACAAACTAGAATATGGTGTAATACCGAACAATATTTTTTAAAGAGCAGACTATTATACAAGCTATCAAGCCAGTACTCAACAATCTTCCAACATAATATATTCCTAAAAATATTTTCCAGGATAACTTATGTTATAGTTTAACAAAAGGTTAAACTACAGAATTGCAAATTCAAATTCAGTGTATATTAAGTACCTTACTATGTGAGGCTCATTCTAACAGGCATTTTGCTGACCTTATTTCAATTAATTCTAAAAAATAATCCTAACAGACAGGTATTACCAGCCACATTTTCAAATTGGGAAATTTGCTACAAAAAAAAAAAAAAAAAAAAAAGATTCAGATTCTTGCCCACATTCTAAGAATTTAAACTCAGTTTGTCACTTTTAATCCACTGTCCCCTTCATTCTGTCAGACTAGTAATCAACTGACCAATTATTTAACTTCACTGGGCATGAGTTTTCTCATCAATAAACTCAGAAGGTTGAAATATTCCTAAAGTCTAAGAGTGGCTGGGTGGCTCAGTTGGTTAAGTGTCTGGCTCTTGGTTTTGGGTCAGGTCATGATCTCAGGGTTGTGAGACTGAACCTGGTGATGGGCTCACTGGGGAGTCTGCTTGAGATTCTCTCTCTCTTCCTGTGCCCCTTCTCCAGCTTGCTCTCTCTTACTCACTCTCTCTTAAATAATCTTTTTTTTTTTTTTAAAGTTTTTATTTATTTATGATAGTCACAGAGAGAGAGAGAGTGAGAGAGGCAGAAACACAGGCAGAGGGAGAAGCAGGCTCCATGCGCCGGGAGCCCGACGTGGGATTCGATCCCGGGTCTCCAGGATCACGCCCTGGGCCAAAGGCGGGCGCCAAACCACTGCGCCACCCAGGGATCCCTCTCTTAAATAATCTTAATAAATAAATCTTAAAAAGAAATGTCCTTAAAGTTGGTTTCCTTTATTCTCTTTCTTGATCTCTCTCTCTCTCAAATTTACTGTTTTAATACAATTCAGTGGCTCCTAATGCATTCACAGTGTTATACAACTAATGTTCTAATTCCAGAACATTTCATCACCCCAAAAGCAAACTCAAAACCTTTAGGCTGTCATTCCTCCACATTCCTTCCCCCTAGGCCCTGGCAACTGCTATCTGCTTGTTGTTTCTATGGATTTGCCTAACTTGTATATTTAATAAATGGAATCACACAATATGTGACCTTTTATGTCTGGTTTCTTTTACTAAGCAAATGTCTTTGAGGTTCATCTACACTGTAGCATGTATCAGTACTTTGTTCCTTCTTATGGCTCATTAGTATCCCATTGCACATATACACCACACATTGTTTATTCATTCATCCACTGATGGGCATTTGGGACCTTTTGGCTACTGTGACTAGTATTGATGTCAACATGCATGTACATGTCCTTACTTGAGTCCTTCTGGGTATATCTAGGACTGGAGTTGTGGACTCATATGATAATTCTATGTTTGACTTTCTGAGGAACTAACAAAGTATTTTCTACTATAGCTCAATCCCACCAGCAATTACAAGGGTCCCAGTATCTCCCCATCCTTACCCACACTGATGTTCTTTCTTTCTCCTCCTTCCTTCCTTTTCTCTTTGTAATTATAGCCACAATGAATATACGGTGGTATCTCACTGTAGTTTTGATTTGCCTAATGACTAATGATGTTGAGTATATTTTCATATGCTTGGTGGCCATTTGTACATCTTCTTTGGAAAAATGTGTATCCAAGTTCTTTGTCCATTTTTAATTTGAGTTGTCTTTTTGTTGTTGAACTGCAGGAGTTCTTCAAATACTTTAGATACAGATCTCTTAGATAGATACATGATGTGCAAATATTTTCTCCCATTCTCCAGGTTATCTTTTCATTCTCTTCATACTATCATTGATGCACAAAAGTTTTTAATTTTGATGAAGTCCAATTTATCTTCTTTTGCTGTTTGCATTTTTGATATCATAACTACCAATCAGTTGCCAAATCCAAGATCTCGTTTTTGCTAGAAAATTCCATAAGCCTTTACTCATTTCATAAATAAAGTTGTATCTGAATGACTCTTTTCTTTTACTGCTTGAGAATTACAAAAGGGTTATTTTGGAGTATTTATTACATTATCCTTACTAAGGAAGTGGTAGCATTTTAAGTTTGGATAAAATTACCCTGTTAAGATGGATGGGCTGGAACTCCTTGAGATAAAATGGGTTATCTCTGAAAGAAACTGCACTTCTCCATTACAAAGAAGACAGAAAGAGGAGGTAAGAGGAAGAGAGGAAGAGAGGAAGGAAGCAAGCAAATTCTCCCTTTTTGAGAACCTCATAAATTAACAAATACACACAAACTTTAAAAACATTCCAACATGCACCCTTATGTTTATAGCAGTATTATCCACAATAACCAAAATATTGAAACAGCTCAAATATCCACTGACTGATCAATATGTGTGTGTGTTTACATATGCAATGGAATATTACTTAGCCATAAAAAAGAATGAAATCTTGCCATTTGCAACAACATGGATGGAATTACAGAGCATTTTGCTAAGCAAAATAAGTTAATCAAGAAAGACAAATACCATATAATTTTACTCATATGTGGAATTTAAGAAAAAAAAAGAATTAAAGAAAAAAAAAATGAGGCAAACCAAAAAAACAGACTCTTAACTACAGAGAACACACTGATGGTTACCAGAGGGGAGGTAGGTGGGGGAATGGGTAATAGGTGATGGGGATTAAGGAGGGTACCTGTAATGAACACCAGGTGTTGTATGAAAGTGTTGAATCACTGTATTGTACACCTGACACTAATACTACACTGTATGTTAACTAACTGGAACTTAAATAAAAATGTAAAAAATAAAATAAGTATAATTTAAAAAAGACATTCCAAACTCTATGTCCAAACATGGATAATCAATCCCTGGAAAAAACAGCTTACCCTGCAATAAAAATTCATTACTCTTGCAGTTACTAGAATTCTAACACATGCAGCATTTCTTTTTTTTTTTTAAAGATTTTATTTATTTATTCGTGAGAGAGAGAGAGAGAGAGGCAGGCCAAGACACAGGCAGAAGGAGAAGCAGGCTCCACGCAGGGAGCCCAACGCAGGACTCGATCCCGGATCTCCAGGATCCCATCCTGGGCCGAAGGCGGCACTAAACCACTGAGCCACCCAGGCTGCCCACATGCAGCATTTCTAATATCTACTTCCCTTATGCTGGTATCTACCAAAAGGTTTAAATATGGCTTCAAAAGGAAAGGTACTGCTGAAGGGTTACTAGAAAAATAAACCCTATTTACCAAAAAAAGAAAAATAAGAAGATGGAACATATAAACATAATATTCTGCAGCCATTTAAAATGGTGTTGCGGAGTATCTACTGACAATGAAAGATGTTTATAACGTAATGCTCTATGGCAGGAAAAAATGATTTATAATAAATGTACTATTTGGCAAGCCATATACTAATTCTCATTCAAAATTATTATCTGTATGCCATTTATGTAAGTTGTCAATTATGAGTTCTGATTAACCACAACCATAATAACAAATACATAGTGTTTCACTGATGTTATAAAAGCAGAGTTCTTCAGTATAAGCAAACTTTATATATACAAACTCTGGATGATAACAAAAAAAGTTTTAAAAACAAAGTATGACACCGTAAAAAGTGTATATATAGCATGGGACTTCCATTAATTAGAGATCAAAACTTTTCTGAAAAGTTATCAAGATTTTTGGAAATGAGATTACATTCTGTCTCTTGATTTTGCTATTAGCAGGAGCGGGGGTGAGTGGTCAGATACGGATAATGCTCCTTCACCAGCCTTACTGCTACCCCTTTGTTCATCTAGAAGCCCTACTTATGACATGTTCCCACTGCTTACAAATTTCATTCTCCGTTATATAAGGTAACTGAAGGCGACTACGCTCTGTGCATTAACTGAACAGTTGCCTTCGGAACCTCAGACATGTCATCTAAGGACAGACCAAAACAAACTGGTGACACGGAGCTGATGCTACATACAAACAGATAAACAGCCCATAGGCTCACAATGACTAGGCATCTTGGGATGATTATATTTCCAAGTAAAATGGCAGGTGATCCAAGATTTGAGGATCAGATTAAATCCTTAAAGAACTTTATATACAGACATGAGTTTTTTTTAAAGATTACATAATTTTGGATCATCATAACAGTTGAAAAGCTAAAAAAAAAAACTACAAAGAGATTTTTATATGTGAACATATTAGAAAAATCTATTTCCCCAATACCACAGAAACAGTCAATAGTGCCCAATAATTTGCTGAAAGAAATATAATAAAAGTGACTCTTCTTCTTCATATAAGTTTAATTTCTTCTAAATAATTCTGATTTGTGATTGATCTCCTCCATTCTCATGACTGAAATTATAATCTAAATTCAATGATGTCCAAATCTCGATTTCTAGTCTATAATTTTCTCCCAAGCCCCAGATTGCCAACCATTTCCACCTGGATATCACAGCTATGTCATGCTCCATGGGCTCAAAAGATATCTCTATCCTTTTCATATGCTTTTTCCCTCACCTGAAACTCCCCTGCCTGTCACTGTCTCTAAAACTCCTTGCCCTGTTTCCGGAGCTCCATATATTTCCTCTTTTGTAATAGTCACTAAACTTCTATTTACTGGCTTGCTAGACCATGATGGAAAATAAGACCTTTCTATCTCACTTGTATCTTGCCTAGTATCTCTTACACAGGTAATGTTTAATAAATATCTCTTGAATGGAATTTGAGCTCTTTAAAAACCTACTGCTTATTTAATTTATGAAACTGCATTTTATTTGTGCAGTTGTCTAATTCATTGCAAACACTTGTATTTCAATTACTTAAACCATGAGTTTCTGTTATTGTCATTTATATTCCATAAAAATACATCAAACAAAATGTAAAGGTATTTCTAAACACATTCTTATTATGTCTATGGAATATTATAATTATCAACTGCCTCTGGATATAAAAAGTTAAAAAGGTTCCAAGCTATTGTCCAAAGACAAATAAGGGTGATATTATTTGTCTCCCTACTTTGGAATCCCACAAAATTTTTAAAAATAATGTTAGTAAAGAGATGATATTTTAATGCTGAAATGAGCTTCTGGAGTATTTTTTAAACGGATTTTCTTTTCCAAGATTCTTTGATCATTTCCTCCAAATGAACACTCAATTCTATCACATTCTAATTGTGTATCAATATTCTGTTTGTCTGAACTAGGGGTGGTGGAAGGGGAGGTGGGCGGGGGATGGGTGTGACTGGGTGACGGGCACTGAGGGGGGCACTTGATGGGATGAGCACTGGGTGTTATTCTATATGTTGGCAAACTGAACACCAATAAAAAATAAATTTATAAAAAAAATATTCTGTTTGTCTTTACCCATCAAAGATAACATCCAAAACTATATATATATATTTTTTTCTTTCTTTCTTTAGCTTATAAAGTCCTTTCATGGATAAATGCAGTTTCCATTAGGGAACCTGAAATATGTAAAAAGTTTACATACACACAAACACTCTTCTCACACAGATACAGGGAGGTTCACTGTGATATCAAGGAGCTATACATAGATGATTTGAACACATCAATGTACTTGAATACATAAGATCTTTCAGAAAGTCCAAGTGACCAAAAAACTAAAAAAATAAATTCCACTAAATTGGGGAAAAACATTTTGTATTGCTCTTAGGTAGAAAATATGACACCTGAAGGCCACTATCATCGAGAAATTGATCACAACGAAAAAAGATACAAAACAAAGTTAAGAATTAGAAAACTAGAGCCAGAAAGCCTTAGGAATACTTAAATAAATTTGATTCCAAAGAACCAGGTTTAAAACACACACACACACACACACAACCAAAGAAATAGGTTTTGTTCCCAGAATATCTGGATAATTATCTCACAAATAAGGGCTGTTCCTATAATTCTCTAACTGCTAGAGTATTTTTGATCAAACTGCTTCTGCATGTTCTATAATAAAATAAAAAACGTATAACAAAAGTTCGTTTAATTTGTTCACTAATTTTTTCACTAATGTTCATTTAATTTGTTCACGAATACAGAAATTATAAAATAGAGGGCTCTCTAATATTACAGAAATACCTGAGTTTTTCACTGGTCTCCCAAAATTATCCAAAGTAATTAATTAACTAGTTATCAAAGAACCTATATTTGAGATGGTAAACCTTTCTCCAGAAGCTCTTAAATTCTTTGAATGCAAACTTTGAGTTTCTAGGTGTATTTGCAAAATAATTATGGAAAGCCATTTATCAAACTCAAAAGACCTCTTTTTAGGTCACGACCTTTCAACTCCTAATTACACTCGTGGGGAATAACCCTTAATACCAAGGAGGCTTCATTCATTCATCCATTCATTCATTAATCGGTCATTCAATAAATGTTTGTTTAGTACCTATTCAATATACACAAAGATGTTTATCACAACATGGAAACAAACCCATTATGTGACAATAGAGGAACAATTAGAAAATCATAGTATGTCATAACCAAAGGACAATGCAGTCATTTAAAATATATTCATGTAAGTATGAAGCAATATGGAAAAGATTTTACAGAGTTACATGAAAAAAAGCAGTTATACGTAAAAATCAAAGAATTCATAGGATCACTTTCAAAATAATCCATGGAATAAACACCAAAATAAAAGAGATCAAATAGACTGGCTGCATCTTGGTAGTAAATCTATGAGTTTTCCTGTATATCTCTGGAATTTTCAAGTTTTCTACAATATACATACACAACTTAAGTAATGAAAAAACCTACAATTTTTTTAAAAAGAAAGACAATCAATATTTATCAATCATTCCATTTGAGAAGAAAAGCCATTGACCAGTCTTCAAAATTTTCTGAACCCTAAATAATCATCTCAAATGATACAGATGAAAATTAGTATCTTGATACAGAGTTGATGGAGGCAAAGTTAAATTTATAAAATCACTCTTCAAAATCAGTGAGTAAAAAGCCCAGAACTTTGCAGAATGTTTATTCAGATCACAAGATAGCAAGTTGTAGAAAAGGTAATAATTGCTACTTACCAAAATGAGAAAAAAAAATTTGATTAGTGAATGAGATTATTGCCTCATAACCATATAGAGTACTGAACAGTACTAATAATACCTCAATTCTTGTTCCTAGGCCAAATATAATCATTATTTTTAAAAAATCACTTCTAAGAGATCCATTAGAAAAAACAACTGGAGTGTCCTATAGCAACACCTAACAGTGTTGTGGGTTTTGGAATTTTACTTGACTTTGACTTTTCTCCCCCTATAATTTTCAAAAGATCCATTATAAATATACAGCTATTAGAGAAAATTAACTCAAATTATCAAGGGACTACGCTGAAATACATTCACTACATGGATTAAATTTGTAAAAATACAACATTTGTAAAATGCAGTCCTGCTCATCAGAGTAGCTTAGAGAAATTTGAAGGTCCTTCAAAATCCGTCAATACAAACATCACTTTTAAGGAAATCAAAATTCTTTACATTTCTAATACAAGAGTTCATATATGAACAACATACGTATTTTCCTCTTACTAAGATTATCTGTCATAAGCAGATCTAAGGATGTTTTCTTTGTAATGAGATAGCCTATTTCTTTGTTCATAAGGTATCAGCATCATGATGCCAAGTAGCTATTACAGTGAAGTATGTTAATAAATGGAGCTTCTACTAAACATCAGAACATATAACTGTACTTACTATGTAAAAGTGTTCAGTTATATCTCACATTGACTTAAAGTGTAAAATTATTTCAACTTAATCAAAGGAAAAGGAAATTTAGAATCCATATCTCTATCACTTTTTGGAGAACCAACAACCAACAATTAGAACAGCTTTCAGGGCACCTGGATGGTGCAGTGGGTTAAACATCCAACTCTCGGTTTCCACTCAGGTCGTGATGTCAGGGTACTGGGATGGAGCACCATGTTGGGCTCCACACTCAGCACACAGTCTGCCTGGGATTCTCTGTCCCTCTCCCTCTGCTCTTCCTGTTCCTGCATGCATACATGCACACTCTCTCAAATAAATTAATTTAAAAAAAGAACAGCTTTCAGCACCCTCAAATATATATGCATATTATAGGATCAATTTCTAAATTATTAAATAAGCAAAAGATACAGTATAAATAAAGAACAGCAATGAATAAAGCACAGAGCTCTGAGGTAAAACTGTCTGGTTTCTAGTTCTGCAATTTTTTTAGTTGTACAACCTAAGAGAATAATTTAGCATGTATGTGTTTCCATTCCTCTGTCTACAAAATAAGGATAATAATAAGAATTCACACCTGAAAGAAGTATTTTAAATAAAGGAGTAGCTAGCACAGAGTGAGCACTAACAGGGCTTTCCCTACTTTTTCTTCACTCTCAATAGAATTTGCCATCCATTTTGGAAAAAAGAATAAAGATCTCTAACTCAAAAAATTGGTACTGAAAGTCCTAAATTCACTCGAAATTGTAAGTGCCCATCCATAAAGTACCATGTACAACCTGAGCATAATCCAACTTAACATCAAGATAAATGACCGTTCCTCTTCAAGGCGAATTTTGTCTCAGTTGTTTCAAAAGAAGACAAGATTGAAATACAAAAATTCTTTCTTAAAAGACGTACCAAAAAAATTTAGAACCACTGTACTAACAAAACACAACTGTCTTGGCATTGCAAAGTTACTGGGGAAAATGCAATAATGCTCACTCAATAGCAAAATGTAAATATTTTAGTGTTTCTGGGATATTCAAAGTTAAGGTGCTTTGATTATTCAAAAATGCCAACATTGTTAAGTATAAAATTGCTATTCTCTACACAAAGACATTTTAACTGTCTATGATTAGCCTGGAACTAGTTATACTATATAAGTTATTAGAGCCATTCAACTATCATGGGAATTATTTTGTTCTCTTTTCTCATAAAGAAATTAATACAAGTGACAGAATGTAACAAAAATATCAACAGTGTTGAAGGCTTTTTAATAAATTTCATTTTGGCAAATAATCATAAAGAAATTAACAAACAATGGAATCATAATGATTTCATTTATTTGTTCTGTACATATCTGATTAATAGGCATTAATTTTGTTGATAGAAACAAGAGAACTCTATTGTTATATACCGATTAGAAATGTGAACACTTAGCATTTCCCACAACTACGGACTTCACACATTATTTTGAATGTTATTTCAAATAACACTGTAAATGCCAGAGGTTAGGTAAGCAAAGAGCTCTACTGCCCTCTAATGAAATAAACCAAAAAAAAAAAAAAAAAATCTCATTTTGAGTTATCTTGAAACAGGAAGATAATCTTACTTTGCTAAATGCAGTAGACAAACGCTAAGACAATTAACTGCAAACAACTAGAATATATATCAAAATACTGTAGGAAAAGCTACAATCACCCAGTTTTCATGATAAAATTAGTAGCAAAACAGGAAAGCCCTGAGATAAGAATGTTCCAAGAGAAAGGAGACCAGTACAACAATGCTATCTAATGTGATAGCAATTAAAACTTCACTGCAGGCTACACTTTTCATGTGTATGTTGGAAGTGAATAAGAAGAAAGACTCTTAGAAACTGCACACTTCAGTGAATTACAGGAAGTTTTCAGTTCAACAGCTCAAAAGTAAACATCAAAAACAGTCTTTCTCATAATTTTTACTTACTCTAATCCTCTCAGAATTATTTCAAATGCACATCTATTTTCAGGATAACTGCCTTGTGTCATCTTCACTTAAAATAATTTTATTTAATGCTTCCTGTTTTAAACAAATGCCAATTTCAGAATATGGCAACTGTATTCTATGATACTTTGCATCATAAACTAACAGTGTTAGCTTTTTGTCGTTCTTTAAATTAAAACTCTCCCTTCTTTTAACAAACTTGGTTTTGAAAATATGCTCCATATTCCTGTTCCTTTCACCTAATATTCCAACCTGTCAAGAATTCCCAAACTCTCATTCAAGTACAAAGAATAGAGTACCAGATCATAAAAGAGAGAGAGAGAGAGAGAGAGAGAGAGAATGTAAACAAAGGAAAAAGTACAGCTTCCCAGCAGCAGTTCAGTGAAAGAACAGAGATGTGGTAGTCAAGTGTAGACACACATCACTTGGAGATGGCAAGAGTCTGTCCAGGCCGACAGGGGGCAGACACTTCATTAAATGTCTTCTGTTTAGCAGATACAAGAAATGGGCCAAACCCCCACAATGCTATAGGGAAGATAGGCAATACACAGAGGCTCACGTAAGTCTGCATACAAAATAAAAATACCCTTTACTTTTGTGTGCTGCCACTCTTCTTCCCAAGGATCTGTTTGCCAGTGAAAATGGTTCCCCAGCTCTACAAGTTATAAGGATAACCACACATTCATTCAAAATTTCAAACCAGCAATGCACAGGAACATCAAATGTACTCAAGCCTCTATCTCCAAAGAGGTGAATTTTACATCTGTAGAGATTTTCTAAATAATATGAATTAAAAACATGACTCTTTTACTAGAAGCATGATTCATTCCTCCCTATTGCTTAAAAATATCACTGCCATATAAACATTTTGAAGACATAAGGGACCTAGGAGGATTCATGCATCCCGAAGTCAAGCACTGCCTAAACTGTGATACTCAAGGTACCCAGTATATGGTCAAAATAGTATCCATCCCACCTATATTTTACATTTAGCTATTCAGACATAGTATATGGTAGTCATGAGAATACAACAGTGAAAGTGTACAGCCCCTTGGAGTGTATGTATATATATATATATTTTTTATGATAGGCACACAGTGAGAGAGAGACGCAGAGACATAGGCAGAGGGAGAAGCAGGCTCCATGCACTGGGAGCCCGACATGGGATTCGATCCCGGGTCCCCAGGATCGCGCCCTGGGCCAAAGGCAGGCGCCAAACCACTGCGCCACCCAGGGATCCCCCCTTGGAGTATATATGAATCTGTGTAGGTATGTATGACATACACAGGTGCATATATGTGCTTTCACTCAGAACAGTCCCAGTCTACACCAGTGAGGTCCAGATATTATCCTAAACCTAAAGGAATGCCTTCCCTAGTTCAGGGAAAGAAAAGAAGGACTTCCCAGGCTGTCCTTTGCCTCCCCAATTCCCAGTTAGCCTAAATATGAAAATACATGACCAAAAAATAAAAGGGGAAAAGAAGGCAAAGAAAGGCAAAAGATTAACTCCATCAGGAAAAAAGTTTATTGTCAGCTTCAGTTTAAAACAAAGATATTTATTTATCCAGCAGCCAAAAAAAGTTTTATCGATGATAATGATGATGAAGATGGAAGCAGCCTGCATTTTTTTGAGCATTTACGTAATATTAGGCATTCAACAAAATACTACATACAATGGGTATCTACTCTTCATATAAAACCTTGTGAGACAGGTTATTATTATCCCCATTTTACAAGGGAAGACACTAACACTCATAAAGATTTAAGTAACTCTGCTACCAAATTCAGTATACTAGTCAGTTCAACATATATCAGTATACTAGTCAGTTCAACTCTTAACCACTAAATTTATATTATTTTACATATTATTTATATTTATTAACTGCAAATGTATGAAATGAAATACTTTTGAAACACTGTGGTGAATTAATTATATGTGGTGAGACCCAACTCAATTGCCTAAAATTTTGTAGACATGGAACGTGGGCTAGGTATTGGTTCTAGTTCTTACGGTTAATAAAATGTGCATGATATAACACATAATGAAAGTTCTAACAAAGAAGTAATAATAATCCCATCCTTCAATGGCCATTATAAACAATAACATTTCTCCCGTCATCCTCTGATCACATCCAGGCAGAGTAATCTCTCCTGCCTCTGATCCTCCTACCTCATTCTCATCTTTATTTTATTTGTCTTAACATGAGGCGAAGTCTCCTTCCGTTAAGGGGGGGAGGGGGAGTCACTCCCTCAGAAAGAGAATCAATTACAATAAAAATACAACAAATAGCTTTTATTGATATCTTAAAATATATTTCTCTATATGCTACAGTAAAGAAAATATTCCAGGCCAACTCTTTCAAGTAGATTACACGTTCAAGCTTCTTGAAATTAACATTAAAGGAGAAATCACCATGCGGTAAAAAACAAATCCAAAATTCCATTTTGCAAGAATAGGAATTTAAACACATGCACACAAGTGCTACACACACACACATACAAATACAATTCATGCCACCTTCATAATCTAGGCATTGGTTAGACAACAATAGTCCCTCTAGCATATGTATGCAGCTTAAAACACAAAACACTCAGAAATATCCACAAATATCTGAATCATTAAAATCTTGTATCTGGCATTACCAAGTTTTCTTATTGCAGAATTTAAAAGGAGACATTATGATATGTTTTTGCAAGAAAGGCACCTTGCAAGACATTTCTTCAAATGAATACTAAAGTGACAAATCATTCTGATATCAAAAACTGTCACTTATAAATAAAGAGCTGTTAATTTGTTAATCCTTATTTGATTGTATTTAAATTTTCAACCAAGAGAGCAAAGACCTTGCTAACAATAAAGTACATGACCCAGTAAACAAAATACACTGTTTCAATGAGATACCATTTCTTACCTTTGAATCTTCATTGCTCACTCCTAGCTGTAATACAGCCTGAGGAGATTTCAGTTTCGCCTGAGCAGAGTGAGCCATCTGAAGGTTAAGCTGCCATTCGACTGTCTCAAGCTAGAAAAGACAAGTGCAGATTGGAATCAGATGGTATAGAAGGAAGACAACGGTCAACTTTAAGCATATCTCCCATCCATGGGAATGAACATGAATAACCTGGACTTCGTGGAAAGTCAGTTCCCGGGCTCCTTCAACCTGCATATTCTGCAAATTCTCCCTTTGGGCTCATAACACTGGCCTTGTGCCACACCTGTCAAATTCAACAATAAAGATGGTCTTCAAATACGCTGTATTCTAAAAATAGAGGTCTTAGGCTAAGCAATGAAGTACACTAAAAGAGACAATGGCTTTTAAATAGTAAATTACTATTTTAAGATAGTATATATGTAAAGCCAATGATTTTTAAATAGAGATTTTAACTCACACTTTAATGACCTCTCATTATCTTTCAAAACTCTGCATTAGGTAGAATACAGGTAAGACTTTTTGTTTGTTTAAATTTAGAGGAAAATTGAAGTACCCAGATGGTAAGAGGTTCACACATTTAGACACAGTTAGTGAGACTGGAAAAGAGCCAGACAAAGAAATGATATTTATTAGTGAGCAGGTGTTATCATGCTTTCCAAAGTACTCTTATTATGGTTCCCGGTTATGACAGAAACTAATTAGAACATTTCCTTTGAACTTATTAATTAACATAATAATAGCAAAACTTAATCAGGTAGGGCAAAAGTAGTAAAGACAGACTAAAACAGTTTAAGTTTTCTCTTAAAATATTAAACAGCACAAATGTGGCTTTATTAAACTCGATAGATGACTGGTTTCTCTAATCTCAGAACTGTGAGTATAAATTTTGAGATTTAACTTCCAGTGAGTCTCAAGTATCAATATTTAGGGAAGACTGTAACATGCAACTGTCATATGCCTCAGACAACATGGCTCTAATAACTGAATGAGTAAAACTAACTTACTACATTGGTAAGAATGGCAACCTCACAACAATTTTTACTCAACCAAAATACTAACTGCTACCTTGAAAGACTGTTCAACGGCTAGAATCACAGCAGTGACTCAAAGCCAAATTGGAAAGAGAGCAATGAAAGTATGATCTATTTGAGAGAGGATATGATGACAAAATAAAGATACGGTTTTGTTCTTTCTGGCACTGAGCCTTTGAGGGGTTATGGGTAAAAAGAGGAAAGATGTTGCAGAGACATAGCCCACAATACCAGAAATAAAACAATTTAATGGTGTATGTTAAGGACCCTTAACATACTGATCTTTAACACACATCAGAGTAAGTGTAGTCTCTAATACCAGCCCACCACTCTTTTGAACAGTTATGTGCAATAGATCTACCAATAAATAAGAAAAAGTATGCCATAACCATTCTCATATATCCAAGCATTTTGATACATGTCACTGTCTTAATTGAAAAGTACCTTCCAGATACTCATATGAACCTAAAAGATACTGTCTTGATCTTATTTTACTGATCCTATCCTAGCCCTTGAAGCACTTAGAATATTAAGTGAATGAATTAAAACACAGCCTCATTATGGCCAATAATTTGCATAAATTAATGCATGCTTTGTCTTTGCATAACAGTGGTAAAGGAGAATTTACAACAGCACTGAGCTTACGCTTTCATTCAAGCTTCAGCTGTCATTCACTAGCTATGGGAACCATGGAACCATGGTTAAGTCACAATCTTTTAAGACCTCAATTTCTTCATAGGAATTAATCTATGTGAACTATCTGCTTTCTTGAATTATTAGTAATAACAATTAAGAAAATGCATATTCAAAGGTGTTTTGGAAACTGCAAAGTATTATAATTTTTTTTTTTTTTTTTTGGTCAGCAGAGTGTTCAACAATTTATTTTCACAAATATTTAAGGTTAGTATAATATTTGTTTACTTCATTAGCATTTTTTGTATTTTTTATTAGAGTTCAATTTGCCAACATATAGTATAACACCTAGTGCTCATCCCATCAAGTGCCCCACCTTAGTGCCCGTCAGTCACCCAGTCACCCCAACCCCCCGCCCACCTCCCCTTCCACTACCCCTTGTTCGTTTCCCAGAGTTAGGAGTCTCTCATGTTCTGTCACCCTCTCTGGTATTTCCCACTCATTTTCTCTCCTTTCCCCTTTAATCCTTTTCACTATTTTTTTTTATATTTCCCAAATGAATGGAAACCATCTAATGTTTGTCCTTCTCTGATTGACTTACTTCACTCAGCATAATACCCTCCAGTTCTATCCACGTTGAAGCAAATGGTATTTGTCGTTTCTAATGGCTGAGTAATATTCCATTGTATACATAGACCACATCTTCTATACCCATTCATCTTTTGAGGGATACCAAGGCTCCTTCCACAGTTTGGCCATTGTGGACATTGCTGCTATAAACTTTGGGGTGCAAGTGTCTCGGTTTTTTCACTGCATCTATATCTTTGGGGTAAATCCCCAGCAGTGCAATTGTTGGGTCATAGGACAGTTCTATTTTTAACTCTCTGAGGAACCTCCATACAGTTTTCCAGAGTGGCTGTACCAGTAGTATTATAAATTTAAGGCATTTTTGATTACCTGCTTTTTTTCTACAGTATCTTAAATACAGTAGACATTCTGTATCTGTTGAACTGAACTGAAATGGAAATGAATCAAAGAATCCTCACAAGGAAAGAAAGGTAATTTTTAAGAGTCATGACTAAAAGAGTTGGTGGGTTGCCTTTCTTAAATTCCAGAGCCTTTTCCATGAAACTGTGATTTAAAAATATTTGTTCCATGTCCATTTTAAAGAGTAATTTAAGAAGCAAACAAAATTGCTAAGTTCCATACGTATGTATATGCACATACCCACACCCACACACAAAATTTCTTAGAAAATGATCAGTATTCAGAAACCTTAAATGAAGAGGGAATACAGAAAGAACAACTAGAACTATAAAAGAATACTTAACAACTACACAGAGTAATAATAGGAAAACAAATAAACCCTTTTCAGTGAAACTAGGAGACAAAGAAAAATCGAGAACCATTATAAAAAATAATTGACACATACACTTCAAAAACATAAATATCCTAAGAAACAAAAGTTTGGAAAGAAGTCATTCTTTACATGGTTTATAACACACTGCTATATTATTGGCCATATCTCTAATAGGCACTAGTAATAGAAATATAAGCAAAATCCCACTTAAAATGGGATGATATTGTATAGTATACTACTGTGGGTGAAAACTGTATAGTATACTATTGAATTATCATTCCAATGATATTAATAACTACAAAATACAAGAGTCACCAATATTTCAATTAAATATAAAATAAGAAAATCTAGTGTACAATTTTGACTTACATTAGCTCGACTATATATGCTTCTATTTAGAATAAAATTCTGCCTCATGTACAGCAGACATTTATACATTATAATATCAGGAATCATTTTAATATTTCTTTTCTTATTTCACACTCAGATTTAAATCTGAGAGTCCTTATATCTTAATCAACATCCTAGATTTAAATGTCACCTAGGGGATGCCTGTGTGGCTCAGTGATTGAGTGTCTGCCTTTGTTTCAGTGCATGATCCCGTGGTCCCTGGATCAAGTCCAACATCGGCTCCCTGCATGGAGCCTGCATCTGCTTCTGCCTATGTCTCTGCATCTCTCTCTGTCTCTCATGAATAAATAAATCAATAAATCTTTTTTAAAAAATAAAATAGAAAATAAATGTCACCAAAATAACATAAAACACAAGAAAAATAAGACACTGATATTTTTAAGGTGTTTCAACCCAAGTCAAACTGTTTAAAGGATAGTTCTTTTTTTAAGATCTTATTTGTTCGTTTGTTTGTTTATGAGAGACACAGAGAGAGAGGCAGAGACATAGGCAGAGGGAGAAGCAGGACGGAATCATGACCTGATGCTCAACCATTGAGCCACCCAGGTGCCCCTAAATGATAGTTCTTACACATCTCGCTAACATTACTTCTTACCTGACAATGTTACTAATATGTCAGTTCAAAATATGATTTAAATACATATATATGAAAATAAATAAATAAATAAATACATATATATGACTTCATTCTCTCTCATATTTCCATGTAATGACCTCAATGTAAACTTAAATTTTCATAAGTGCTTTGTAAACCACAATTCCAAATCACACAGAATCAGCCAAAATTATAATTCTATTAACCGTTTTAAATGGAAAAAGAAAATGTAAAGTTTCATACCATATTTTAACTAGTGGGGTGCTCTAAAACAGAAGCCACTGTTTGGATCATACAACACAGTAAGAAATACTTTTTATGTTGCAAACAACCATATATGCCCCAAAGTTCCACAGAATAATTTTTACCTGGAGGTGTGTTCTTTAACAAGTTTCATTATGTTTCATTTTGAAAATGCTATTTGAAAATCCTCTAAACCACTAAACCACTAATATTTCAGGCTATTTACAGTTAGAAAAATACTGCTCAAAAATACTGAATGAGTTTTAGGAACTACATGTGTAGGTAATCATGAAAAATTTTATTATTTATCATAATAAATCATGAAAACACACAAAATTAGAGCCATATCTGCTAAAATAGAAAACACTATCTATATTGTTACTATAAGCCACCATCTACTTTATAACTAGAAAATACCATAAATAGAAACTTCATTTCCATATGGCTCATTACAGAAACTATACACCTCTATTTACTCTAATGAAATACAAAAATTAGGCAGTTGACTAAATGTTTCATATGAGAACATAAACCTATTTGTAAAGCTTAGCTAAATACTTGCTCCACAAATTTTTTCTTAACCACTTCTGACTTCGATTTCTTCTTTTAAATCTGATCGATCCTATGAAGTGCCCAATTTAAGAAATAGTGACTTCTGGTATCAAGGACTATGAACTTAGAAAAAAAGAAATCTTTCTACAAACAGCACCTACATCCCTTACAAAATACAAAGAACAACTATCTGAGGGCTCTATAAGGCACAAAAAGTACATAGAATTTGGAGAATCAAAACATAATGCAACGTTAGCAGCCATGCATCAAAGAAATAAAAGAGAAGTAAAAAAAGCTACTTTGACAGAATTGAAAATACAACATACCAAAATTTGTGGGATGCCACAAAAGCAGTTCTAAGGGAGAAGTTCATACTGATATATGCCCACATCAAGAAACAAAAAAGATTTCAAACAACCTAACTTTACACCTCAAAAAGCTGGAAAAAGAACAAAACCCAATGTAAGTAGAAAGATAGAAAAAATAAATACTAGAAATAGATAAAATAGAAACTAAAACAATAAAAAAAGATCATACCAAGATCTAGAGTTTTTTTTTTTTTTGAAAAGATAAAAATTAACAAACGTTTAGCTAGACTCACCCAAAAAAGAAGAATCAAATAAATAAAATCAGGAATGAAAGAGGAGACATTACAATTGATACCACAGAAATACAGAAGACCATAAAAGAATACTATGAACAATTACATGCCAATACATCAGACAACCTACAAGAACCGGATAAATTCCTAGAAACATACAACCTACCAAGATTGAATCACAAAAAAAAAAGGAAAAAAAAAAAAAAGAAAATCTGAACAAATTCCTAATAAGGAGATTCACTAACCAAAATCCTCCCAACAAACAAAAGTCCATGACCAATGGCTTCACTGGTGAATTCTACCAAATATTTACAGAAGAATGAATACCAATCTTTCTCAAACCCTTCCAAAAACAAAAGATTAGGGAACACTTCCAAATTCATTTTACAAGGCCAGCATTATCAATACAAAAATCAGACAAGGGTGCCACAAGGAAAATTACAAGCCAGTATCCTTGATAAACACTAAAGCAAAAATCCCCAACAAAATATTACCAAAGCAAATTTAACAATACATTAGTAGGACCATACACCATGATCAAGTGGGATTTATTCCAAGGATGCTAGGATGGTTCAACATTCATAAATCAATCAATGTGCTATACCATATTAACAAAATCAAAGATAAAAATCGTATGATCATTTTAATAGAAGCAGAAAAAGCATCTGACAAAATTCAACATCCATTTATGATTAAAAAAAACTCTCAAAAGGCTGGGTATAGGGGGAAGATGTTTCAACATAACAAAGGCCAGATATGTCAAGCCCACAGCTAACATCACATTCAATGGTGAAAAGTTGAACGCTTTCCCCCTAAGATCATTAACAAGACAAAAATGGCCACTCTTGACACTTTTGTTCAACAAAATATTGGAAGTCCTAGCCAGAACAATTACAATTAATAATAATAATAATCACCCAAATCAGAAAGGAACATATAAAACAGTTGGTGAAAATGACAAGATTTTATATGTAGAAAATCCTAACAACTCCACCAAATAGCTCTTGGAATTAATAAATGAATTCGGTAAAGCTGTGTGATACAAAACCAACATATAAAAATTTATTACAATTCTATACACTAATAATGAACTATCAGAAAGAAATTAAGACGATCCCTTTACATCTACATCAAAAGAATAAAATACCTAGAAATAAATTTAACCCAGGAAGTGAAACACCTACACATTGAAAATCACAAGACACTTCATGAAAAGAAATGAAGACACAAATATAGGAAAAATATTCCATGCTCGTGGATTGGAAGAATAAGTGTTGTTAAAATATCCATACTACCCAAGCAATCTATAAATTCAATGAATTCTCTATCAAAATTCTTTTTTTTTTTTAACGTTCTTAGTTTATTAATCCTCTCGTGAAAAATCTGCACAATCACCACAGATAAAGCCACTGCAGAGTCTTTACTCCTTCTGTTGTCCAATCTCCAGCTCACTTTTTGCCAGCACCAACGTTGGCTTTTGCAGTCCCCCTGACTTTCTTCATTCTGTTTTTGCATTCTTTGCGCTGTTTTCTTGAAGTCTTTTTCTTCTTATACAGGCCATGTCTTGCAAGTCTATGTTTGGGTTCATTTTTCTTTGCATAATCCAAGGAATCATAAATCATGCCAAAGCCAGTTGTCTTGCCACCACCAAAATGGGTTCTGAATCCAAATACAAATATGACATCTGGTGTGGTCTTATACATTTTGGCTAGTTTTTCCCGAATTTCTGTCTTAGGTACTGTTGCCTTCCCAGGGTGAAGAACATCAATGACCATCTGTTTCCGCTGAAGCAGTCAGTTGGTCATGAACTTCCTGGTCTGGATAGTTTGTGTCGTTCATGATGGCAGCCGAGCTTCAAGCAGCCGGGGAGGAAAAGAGCCTCTATCAAAATTCTAATGGTATTTTTACAGAAATAGAGCAATCCTAAAATTTATATGGAACCAAAGAAGACTCCAAACAGACAAAGCAATCTTGAGAAAGAACAAAGCTAAGAGACAACATGCTTCCTGATTTCAAACTATATTACAAAGTTATAGTAATCAAAAACACGATGTTGGCATAGAAACACACACACACACAGGTCAATGGAACACACTACAAAGTCCAGAAACAAGTCCACACATATACGGTCAATTAATTTACAACAAAGAAGTCAAAAATATACAACAGAGAAAGGCCAATCTCTTCAGTAAACAGTGTTGGGAAAACTGAACAGCCACATTCAAAAGAATGAAACTGGACCACTATCTTACATCATGCACAAAAACGAATTCAAAATACATTAAAGCCTTTAACATAATACCTGAAACCTAAAACCCCTAGTAGAAAACATAGTGGTAAGATCCTTGACATCATTCTTGGTGAGGAATTTTTGGATTTGACACCAAAAGCAAACACAACACAAGCAAAAATATACTAGTGGAGCTAAAAGTAAAAATCTTCTGCACAGCAAAGGAAATTGCCAGCCAAATGGAAACACAACCCACCAAATGGGAGAAAATATTTGCAAATCATATATGGATCCAAGATCCATAAAGAACTCACAAAACTGCAAAATAAATAAATAAATAATCTCTTAAAAATGAGCAGAGATATGAATTGACATTTTTCCAAAGAAAATATATATATTGCCAACAGGTACATGTAAAGGCACTCAACATCAGGAATCATCAGGGAAATACAAGTCAAAACCACAATATCACCTCAACCTGTTGGAATGACTATCAAAATCACAAGAAATAACAAGTGTTAGTAAGAATACAAAGAAAAGGGAACCTTCGTATACTATTGATGAGGATGTAAATTGGTATAGCTGCTATGGAAAACAGTATGGAGGTTCCTCAAAAAAATTAAAAATAGAACTACCATATGATCCAGCAATTCCACTTCTGGATATTTATCTAAACAAACTCAAGAAGATATCCACAACCCCATGTGCATTGTACAATAGCCAAGATGTGGAAACAACCTAGGCACCCATAGACCACTAAATGGCTAAAGAAAATGTGAAACACACACACACACAGAGGAATATTATTCTACCACAATAACAAAAAAGGGAAATCTTGCCATTTGCAACAACATGGGTGAACTCTGAGGGCATTATATGAAATAAGTCAGGCTCAGAAAGACACACCATATGACCTCACCTATATGTGGAATCTAAAAACAACAACCACCACCACCAAACCTATTGCTACAAAGAATGACAACCACAGGTTGTCAGAGGACTATTGGGGAGGGAGATGGGTAAAACGAATGAAGGTAATCAAAAACTACAAACTTGCAGTTTATCAAATAAATAATTCTTGGAGATGAAATGGACAGCATGGTACTACAGTTACTACTACTATATCATATATTTGAAAGTTATTAAGAAAGTGTATCTTAAAAGCCCTTATCACAGAAAAACAACTGATAACTATATATGGACTAGATTTACTATAGTGTTTACTTCACAATGTATACAAATATTGAATCATTACAATATACCTGAAACAGATATGTTATAGACCAACTGGATCTCATTTTTTAAAAATGACACAACGACATGCTGTCTAGAGAAAAACACACTGAAGATAATGTGAGCAATTTGAAAGTTAAATGATGGAAAAAGATGTATCATGCAAACATTAATCAAAACAAAGCGGGGTGGGGGCTATAAAATTATCCAAAGTGGAGAAAGACATTATATAACAATAAAAGGACCAATACACCAAGATATAACAACGCTAAAGGTCTTAGAGCTACAATATATGTCAAGCAAAAATTAATAGAACTAAAAGAACTAGAGGAATCCACAACTGTAGTTATAGACTTCAAAACTTATTTCTCAACAACTGATATTAGAATAACTAGACAGAAAATCAGCAAGGATATGAAGACTTCAACAACATCATCAACCAAAAGAATCTAATTGATATTTATAGAACACTTCACTCAACAACATCAGAATACATATTCTTTTCAAACACCCACAAAATGTATACCAAGACAAACCATATTCTGGGCCATAAAACGTATGCTTAACAAATAAAAAGAAATGAAATCATACAGAACGTGTTTTCTGACCACAATGGTACTAAACTAGAAATCAATAACAGAAAGAGGAAAATCTCCCTTGGAAACTAAACAACACACTTTTAAATAATCATTCTGTCTCAAGGAAAACCCATATATACATTGAACTATTAGAAAATAAAAAACACAACATATCAAAATTATGGGATATAGCTAAAGCAATGCTGAGAAGAAAACTTAAAGTACCAAATACTTAAATTTGAAAAGAGGAAAAAAATCTCAAATCAATGATATGAGAACCTCAAGAATCACAGGCAAAATAATTAACCTCAACCAACTCAGATACCGTATATAAAAATTAATTCAAAAGGGATATGGATGGACATAAATAAAAAAATATAAAACTACAAATTTTTTTAAAAGATTTTATTTATTTATTCATAGAGACACAGAGAGAGAGAGAGAGAGAGGCAGAGACACAGACAGAGGGAGAAGCAGGCTCCTTGTGGGGGAGCCTGATGTGGGACTCGATCCCAGGTCTCCAGGGTCACGCCCTGGGCTGAAGGCGGCGCTAAACCGCTGAGCCACCCTGGCTGCCCAAAACTACAAATTTTTTAGGAAAAAAAAAAAAAACCACTAAGCCAAAGTGCTTAAATGGTCTAGGGTCTAGGGCAAGGGAAAAAGTTTTGAGACACAATACCAAAAGCAAATCCATTCCAAGAGGGACACCTAGGTGGCTCAGGGGTTGAGTGCCTTTGGCTCAGGGCGTGATTCTGGAGTCCCAGGATCAAGTCCCGCATCAGGCTCCCTGCATGGAGCCTGCTTCTCACTCTGCCTATGTCTCTGCCTCTCTCTGTGTCTCTCATGAAAAAATAAATAAAATCTTTAAAAAAAAACAGAAGTCCATTCCAAGAAAAACTGATAAACTGGTCTTCAACAAAGTGAAAGTTTTTGCTCTGCAAATGACCCTAATTAAGAAAGATGAGAAGTCAAACTACAGACTGGGAGAAAACATCTGCAAATCACACATCTGAAAGGATTAGTCTCCAAAATATATAAACAACTCTCAAAACTTAATAGTTCTTTTTTTTTTTTTTTAAAGAAGTGATCCAATTAGAAAATGTGCAAAAGGCAGAGAAACATTTCAATGAAGAGGATATAGAGATAGCAAAATAAATACAAGAAAAAATATTCAACATCATTAGCTATCCAAGAAATGCAAATTAAAGCCACAATGAGATATCACTGCACACCTATCAGAATAATTAAAATAAAAAATAGTGACAACTCCAAATGCTGCCAAGGATGTAGAGGGAATGGATCCCTTATACACTGCTGATCAGAATGCAAAATGATATAGCCACTCTGGAAAAGGGTTTGAGAATTTCTTATAAAACAAAACATGTAATGAAACATGTATCACCCAGCAATTGTACTCATGAGTATACTCTAGAAAAATAAATACTTATGCTCATGCAAAAACCTATATACAAATGTCTATGGCAACTTCATTTGCAACCAACAAAAACTGGAAACAATTCAGCTATCTTTCAAAAGCTAAATGCTTAAACAATCTGTTTTATATATATACCAGAGAATACTACATAGCAATAAAAAGAAATGAACTATTAATACCTCTACAACCTCAGGGGTGCTTGGGTGGCTCAGTTGGTTAAGAGTCTGACTTTTGATTTTGGCTCAGGTTGTGATCTCAGGGTCATGAGATCAAGCCCTGTGTTGGGCTCCATGCTTAGCAAGGAGTCTGCTTAGGATTCTCTCTCCCTCAGTCCCTACTCCCACCTCCTCCTTTCTCAAAGCAAAACAAGACAAAACTCTAACAACCAGAATGAATATCCAGAGAATTATGGTAAGTATGAAAAAGGTCAATCCCAGAACATTGCATACTGTATGATTCTATTTATATTATACTTCTTGAAATCACAGAAACTATAGATATACAAAAGAAATTAATGGTTGCCTGAAGGGTGTGGGATGGGCATGAAAAGGAAGTGGGTATGGCCATAAAAGGTAACTTGAGTGAACCTTGTGGTAATGAAAATGCTCTGTATCTTGACTGTATTAATGTCAATGTCCTGCTTATGATATTGTACTATAGTTACTCAAGATGTTATCACTAGGGGAAACTAGGTGAAGGGTACATGGGATCCCTCTCTATTACTTCTTACTACTGCATGTATATCTATCATTATCAAAAGGCTAGTTCACTTAGGAACAGCATAAATTAGAGAAAGAGAATTAGTAAATGTAAATAATTATGAAAATTCTGCTAAATTCATATTTATACCTCATCCTTGGGTACATGATTATGACATTTAAAGAAAATCTACCATTCTACAAGGTCCCTATGATTCTTTTTTTTTTTTTTTAATAATTTATTTATTCATTAGAGACACAGAGAGAGAGAAAGGCCGAGACACAGGCAGAGGGAGAAGCAGGCTCCATGCAGGGAGCCCAACGTGGGGACTCGATCCCCGGTCTCCAGGATCACACCCTGGGCTGCAGGCGGCGCTAAACCGCTGAGCCACTGGGGCTGCCCGGTCCCTATGATTCTAATTGGCTTTTCCACATTCTTTGTTTCTAAAATTTATATATATAAAAATGAAGCATGAGATAAGATCTTCTTTTGCAAATTTCACACAGGGGAGAAGGGGATTTTTCAATTCAATGTAATACGTTTAGTAAGGTTAGCTTCTTTGAAGCATTTCTCATTATAAATATGTATCACCAAGAAACCAATACATGCTGGAAAAATCAATTTCTGAATATATAAAAGGTCATATTTATGATCCCTGAATAATAGCACAGGTACATGTATGTTTATGCAATTAATCTTTGTTTAAAATGATAGAGTCAGTAATTTTACATTTGTCTAAAACAGAGAAGTTTCCTCTATTTCAATTATACTGTATGGAGATTTATTTCCTCAGGCAAAAGAGATACAGGGTTTGCCAAAGGACACAAGATGACACCACCAACTTAGGAGTACATTTCAGTGGAAACATTCTGTGTACCAATAAGAGTATACAGATGATTTATTCCTCAATTTTTTACCTTCTTTTCTTTGGAAAGAAATTGCTATTAACTATGAAGAAGGTACTTAAAATCAGCTCAAAAAGATCCATTAATCATATCAGGAAAATGTTAAACAGTCTATCATTTGGAGGCCCTCCAGGAGATCTCAAATTTTATTCCCCATTTTTAAGCTGGTTGTGCCCAAGTTACAAAGCTGCATTCTAAAACATCTCATGTGGAACTTAGAATGAATTTGCAAACAGAGTAACATTGTAAATGGTGATTAAATTACCAAGTAGTTTAACAGAAGCAATGCAAGTGGTTCCCTACTTTTTTCCTAACTGGAGGAGTATCTAAAACTCAAAACGTAACAAAGTCAAGTTCCCTTACCCAATGGTTAAAGACAGGTAATATCTTAGGATTAAGACAAATCTTCAATTTCCATCATTGTATCTATGCAGTTTTCTTTATTACATACATAGATATCATCCTACACACAAGTATCCAATTTGAGAAAAAGCTTGATGCTTTCACGGTATTAATGTTTCCTATCTTTATGTAAATTCCATTAAGTTTAAGAGACCTCCATTTCTTATCATGAGAATCAGACTTTCAAACTGGTTTTTTCATTTTTAAATAATGGCAAAATGATATAAAGGCTGGCTTGTGCACATAGAGAAAATCAAACAAAGCAATGTCACCATTAATTGAAATGAAAAAACTACAGTAATAGTTTCAAGAAGAATGATCCAAGGATCAATTTGTTTATTTTTTTTAATGTTAAGTCTGAGATGCCTATAAGACACCCAATAAAATTACCAAGTAGGCAGGCCCAGGCTAGAAAAAGAATTTTATAAAGTAACATGTAAGCCCTGATGTCTAGATGAAATTGCCAGGGAAGGTACAAAAGAAAATAGAAGAAAACTAGGGACTGAGTGCTGGCATTATGCAAAATTGTGGAAATGAAGAGAAAGTAGCAAATATGATTACAAAAAGAAGAAGAAAAACCAAAGGAATATGGATCTGCCTTATATCCATCTTAGGCACTAGTGACATAAAAATGAGTAATTTTAAAATCTCTGCTCTCAAAGTTCCAAGTATAGTGATGAAGACAAACATGTACAAAAACAATTTTGATGTAACATGTCATCATGTCTGTAAAAAATCCTAAGTAATCTACTAAAAAGCTACAGAAACTAGTGAGTGACTTGAGGAAACTTGTGGCACATGAGATTAACGTGAAAAATCAACAGTATTTCAAGATATTAGAAACAACTAGAAAATATCAAAAATGCAATCCCACTTGTAGTAGCAAGCAAAATCATGGCAATACACAGTGTCTTGGTCTGTTCCAGCTGCTATGACAAAATACAATAGACTATGTGGCTTAATAATAAAAATTTCTCACCGTTCTGGAGGCTGGAAGTCCAAGATCACTGTGCCGCCATGGTGGGGTGAGGGCTGCTGACTTCTCTTTGTGTTCTCACATGGCAGAAGGGGATAAAGCAGCTCTCTCTGGTTTCTTTTATAATCCCACTCATTAGGATTCTGCCCCCATAAACTAATCACCTTCCAAAGGCCCCACCTCCTAGTGTATAATCACCTTCGGCTAAGTTTCAAAATATGAATTTTGGGAAGACACCAATATTCAGTCTATAGCACAGGGATACACTTTAAAAAATCTGACTAAATCCTGGACATTGAAAAACTACAAGTTACTGGAATGAATTAAAGAAGGTACCAGTATATGGAGATATACCATGTTCATGAATTTAAAGGCTTAATATTGTTAAAATGTCAGTTCTACCAAATGTGATCCACAGATTAAGGGCAATCCAATGAAATTCCCAGCAGGCACTTTCTATAGAAATTGACAAACTGATTCTAAAATTTAAGTGGAATGGAAATAACCTAAAAAAGTCAAAGCAGGTTTGGAAGAGATACATTACCTGACTTCAAGATTTATAATAAAGCCACAGCAATAAAGATAATGTGCCACAGGCAAAAGAATAGAAATATAGACACACCAATTGACTTCTGACAAAGATGACAGGTAAATGATGCTGGGACAACTAGCTATTTATATGTTGTTCAGCTGCCCCCTCTCGTCACCCTCTATGTCATCCTCTGATCATTGGCAAGAATAGGGGGCAATAGGTCTCCAAGGACCAAACCACACAACTTCCCAAGTCCTATGAAAGAATTTTCAGTTGTGACATCTGTAAGTACACAAAGACAATGCCAGGATCCAGAGATAATTATTAGGCAATACAGCATCCATACTACATAGATGGGAGCACATGAGCATATATCAAAAGATGCAAACAGATAAATGCCTTGAATTAATATTGGAGTTAATCTGCACCCTAGGTGACTGCCCACCTTGACAAAACATACTGCATAAATCATACTACAAAGGGACACACATTAGGCACTCTCCAGAAGACATCAAAAATCCAAAAGTGACTAAATCAATGCCCTTCTTTACTGCTGCTGCTACACCAAATCATAATAAGAGGTACAAATGCTTTCTTATACATATCATAACTTAGGGATACTTCCCAACCTAAATCCTTAAGTTCAGATGCGACTAAAGTCAACCTAGTCTCGCCACTAGGGTCGCATGGAACTTAATCATACTCCTTGACTCACAGACGTGGCCAAAATACCTAATCATATGGTCTTCACACCCAAGCTGTAAAGTGATGAGGGAAAACATCAATGAACCATCCTTCAAACTGTTGGCCACTGCTGCATACCAAGAACATATGAGAATAATAGCGTAAGTTTGAGGACACTGTCATTTAACTAATGCTCTCACAATTGGCAACACTCTGAAAAGTACATCAACTCGATTTAGCAATCCTTGAATACTATGCACATAATAAGAGTAATTTTGCTAACGACGCAATTTTTGGCATTAGTAAAATCTTTAATTTGTTAATGGTTCTGGTTTTAGGCAATAATTTATAAAGCAGAGAACACATTTCTGTTTCAAATAAGAATGATTAAGAGTCTCTTAGAAATAAAGCTCTTTAAATTGATTGCTGCAATACAGCTAATGACATTACCTTCTTTTCCTGGAGAATCTCAGTTTTAAGCTAAAGCAATTCTTCCTGCATTTCCGCTTTTAAAAAGGGAAAAATGTAAATGGTTAAGCCAAGTATTCCAGCAAAACTCAAGAGTTATGAAATAAATGAACCACAAAAGGTTTGAAGTACAACCAAAGCGAAAACACAAAAGAATACTGGGTGGGGCATCCAGCTGGCTCAGTCAGAAGAGCATGCAATTCCTGATCTAAGGGTCGTGAGTATGAGCACCATGATGGGGGTGCAGACTACTTAAAATAAATAAACTTAAAAAAAAAAAAAAAAAAGAATACTAGGAAATAGGTGTACCTGGGTGGCTTGGTTGGTTTAGTGTCTGACTCTTGGTTTCGGCTCAGGTCATGATCTCAGGGTCATGGTATCAAGCCCTGTGACAGGCTTCATGCTCATAGTGAAGTCAGCTTGAGATTTTCTCTCTTACTCTCCCTCTGCCCTTTCTCCTACTTGCACACACTCTCTCTAAATTCTTAAAAAGAGAGAGAGAGAGAATACTAGGAAATAAAGAAACCCACTCCCTTATTTGTTCTTTCTCCACCAATCAATACAAATAATCCTTCTTTATAAGAAAATCTAATACACTGCACTTCAAAACGCCACAATTTGTAGAGCAGAGATATTATTGTTTACTAATTCAACAACTATTTATTAAGAACCCACTGTCCTCCAAGGGCTATTTAAAGTAATGGAAATATAATAGTGAACAACTGCTCTTGTGGAGCTTACAGTATAGTAATAGAGACAAAGAACTGTAAAAACAGACAAGCAAAATATATAACGTGCCACACAGGAATATATGTTATGTTAAAAAAATGAAGTAAGAAAGTACCATAGACGTGTGAGTGCTTTTCACTGTGATGACCAGGGCAAGACGCAATGACAAATGTGACATCAGAACAAACAGCTGAAAAAGGAAGCCAGCCATATGAACCTCTAGGAGAAGAGCTTCTCAAGTAAAGAGACTGGCAGTGACCAAAGTCAGGCAGGTGAAGGATGTTAAGAGGTGAAGGTCAACAAGATAAGGTGGTGGACTGAGGGGGTTATGGATTAGGAGTAACCTTAAAAGCAATCATAAGAAATTTGACTTCTACTGTTAACCCATGGAAAGCTTTTGGTGGATTTGGAGCAAAGGAGGTATAAAATAAGACTTAGAATTTTAAAAAATCACTTTTAAAGTTCCTAATCTGGTAATGGTAGGACACAGTTTATATCATATTACCCTTTTTACAAATAAAAATTATAACCACTAGACAAAATACATTATTTTATTATGATTTCTTTAGAAAGTGGGGGAGGGGCAACTAGAGAGTGAGAGAGAGAATGTCAAGCAGACTCCTGGCTCAGCACAGAGCCTGATATGGGGCTTGATTTCAAGACCCTGAGATCAGGATCTGAGCTAAAATCAAGAGTTGGACACTGAACCAACCAAGCCACCCAGGTGCCCCAAAGAGAAAACATTTTTTTAAAAAATGATTTGAAAGCATTGGGTAAGAACTAAAAGCTGGTAGAAGTTAAGGGAATTCAACTCATTTAAGACAGGAAGCACACATAGTAACAGATTCACATTTCTATGACACAGTACAGACTGTTCAAACTAAGAGAAAGCCTCAGATTTGGCCCTGTGGGTCAGCAAACCCATTCCACAGTATTGACCCAAGAAAAATGAAAATATCTGTCCACAGAAAGACTTGTACACAAAATGTTCATAACAGCCCTATTCATAATCCTGAAACTGGAAACAGCCCAGATGTCCATCAACAGGAGCATAGACAGACAAACTGATATTTTTATATGATGAAGTACCACTCAGCAACAAAGAAAATGACTGATATAAGTAACCACATGAATGAATCCAAAAAAATATTATGTGAAGAGGTATGAGTAAGACATTTGAGTCCATGTACATTAAATCCAAGAACAGACAAAACCAATCTGTGATGACAGAAAGTGAGGGCAAGAGTAGAGGAATCAACACCTGGGCATTTTTCAGGGGATGAAAATTTTCTTTATTTTGTTATGGATGGTGATTAAAGAGGTGTATATAATTTCTGAAACTCACTGACTGAACTCTTAAAATCTGTGCATTTTACTACAGGTAAATTACATTTCAATAAAAAGCAATAAACAAATCTAGCAGTATTTAAACCTCACAAACATTTATACTCAGTCAATCCCAGCACATGAAAAAATATGTCTTTCACTTGATTCATAACATGCCAATAACTAAACAACACAGAGGCATAAATTCAACTTGTACGTGGATATAATTACAACAAAATACTTTTTCCATAAATGCAGATGATAATAAATATTTAAATCTTGAAGAAGTGTTCAAACACGCATTCATAGCTCTCTGTGCTTCAAGATTTAGCTCCATGAAGTACACTGTTCCTGCCCTCTTTACATAACGCTATTCATCCATCCTTAGAATTCTAAAAGAAATGAAATATGATACTTTAAAAAATGCTAAAGCAAAATAATACAGTAAATTTACAAGTATCCAATCCAAATGTCTAATTTCTTATACTCCATATAAAAAACAGGTATTTAACAATAAATGAAGCAAACAATTAGCTGTTACACTTAACAAAGTGTATTGTACTATAAATGGCCTTAAAGAGACATATTTTTTTAAGTTTTTTTTTTTTTTATTTATTCATGAGAGACACACAGAGAGAGAGAGAGAGGTAGAGACACAGGCAGAGGGAGAAGCAGGCTCCATGCAGGAGGCCCAATGCAGCACTTGATCCCAGAACTCCAGGATCATACCCTGAGCTGAAGGTAGATGCTTAACCACTGAGCCACCCAGGTGTCCCTAAAGAGATATATTTTTAAGAATGTCATAGAAGATTATGATTTTAGAAATATTGGCTATCCATCTTTAAATGGAATTTTCTCAAGAACCTGGAAGAAGATACGATGAAATTTCACTAGTGTACAATGAAATGAATAAATATTATGAATAAATTCACCAGGTATTTGGTAAAGTTAAGAACATTCTTAACGGGAGAAATTCACATTAAACGTATTCCAAACAAATTTAAGTGTCAAATATATTTTTAAAAACTCTAACAAACAGGGGATCCCTGGGTGGCTCAGCTCAGGTTTAGTGCCTGCCTTCGGCCCAGGGTGTGATCCTGGGAGTCTCTGCCTCCCTCTCTCTGTGTCTCTCATGAATAAATAAATAAAATCTTAAAAAAAAAAAAAAAAAAACCTCTAACAAACACAAAAGTGCATTTTAAGAAAAGGAGCAGGCTACTCAGAGTGCTTAACATATGCCTTACATGCATTTCTCATCATCACATCTGTTACTAACTAAGGAGCAGAGTTAACTTAAAACGTAAAATTATTTTGGGGAAAAATTATACAAAATATTTTGTAAAATCACAGGGCACAGAAAAATTACGCAGCTAACACCTAGGTTGTAGTATAGACTAATGGCTTAGGAATGCGACTACTTGTGTCAAATCCCAGCTCTGCCACTTTACAGTCTCAGAGAACAGACAAATATGTCAGTAATAACTGAAATAGAAGTTTTTACATTTTATAGAGTAGGAATAAATGTAAAGGAACTCTAAACAGAATTTTACGAGTAAAACTGAATACAGTATTCAAGTTCTATCTCAAGGGAAATTCACAATTTAATAAATGTTGTAACACAGGCATTATAACAAAAAAATTAACAGAAAGCCTGTTAGGAGGGCACTGCTGACACAGGCAACAGTGATAAGAGGGAAGAAAACAAAATTCGAATAAGTGGTGGTGACATTTCAGTATCAAGTCTCCAAAGAGATAAGGTATATTAAAAAAAAAAAAAGTGAGATGGGATAAAATTTAAAAATCCCTTCAATCATATCTGGCAAAATCTATCATGAAGATTAATTTTCAGTCTGCCTCTGACTTACTGGACCTAAATAATAAAAGACAAAAAGGGGTGTTTTTAAAAATTAAAAATAAGCACCTTTGATTTTTTAACTTATTACTTAACCGAATCTGACAATTTGAATTTATAATTATTACCCACAGATGTTCCACTGCAAGTACTACATAGAGAGTTCATGCAAGTGAGCCCCTAAATTACCCAAACCAACAGTCATTATAGATACACCTTTCGTTCACTACGTAAGAAGTCTCTGCCATATATTTTTGTTGCTATTTAAATGACACTATCTATTTTCACACAGCCTAAATAGTTATCAGAGCCAAAAAGGAAGACAGCATTATAGCTGCAGGAGGTAGCATGATTTAAAAGGAACAAAGCTTAAGAAACAGACCTGATTCTCATGTAAGCTTCACCACAGACCAAGCGCGATAAGGTGGTAAAGATACCCTTTATAAAGTATTATTTTCTTCCTTTTCAAAGATATCATACATACACAGAAAACTCTGTAAACCACCCTACATAGTAAAATTGTGCCTGACACAGAAAAACTGTGTAGCTAACATCTAGGTAGACGTATACTATCATGGTGTAGGAGTGTGACTACTTTTGCCAAATCCCTGCTCTGCCACTTATTCAGATGCATGATCCTGAACCAGTTATTTAGTCCCTCTAAGCCTCAATTTTATTTTCAATATAAACTATAACTATTAAAAGGTTTTACAAGATACAAAGCACTTAGCAGAGCATTTGGCCTACAATAAATACATGAAATGTTTGCTATGATTTTAAGAAAGAAGAACAAAGCTGCTGGAAATACAATGACAGATTTTAAGATATACTATAGAGCATTAGTAACAAAAACAGCATGGTACTGGCACAAAAACAGACACAGAGATCAATGACACAGAATAGAGAGCCCAGAAAGAAACCCACAATTACATGGTCAATCAATTTATGACAAAGGAGGCAAGAATATACAAGGGAGAATAGACAGTGTCTTCAATAAATGGTGCCGAGCAAGCTGGACAGCTACACACAAAAGAATGAAACTGGACCACTTTCTTAGATCATGCACTAAAATAAACTTGAAATGCATTAAAGAAATAAATGTGAAACTAAAACCATAAAATTTCTAGAAGAAACCATAGGCAGTAAATTTCTTTGACATCAGCCGCAGCAACATTATTTTTTAGATATGTCTCTTCAGGCAAGGGAAATAAAAGCAAAAATAAACTGCTAGGACTACATCAAAATAAAAAGCTTTTGCACAGCAAAAGAAACCAACAACAAAATGCAAAGAAAACCTATTGACTGGGAGAAGATATTCAAAAATGATGTATCTGATAAGGGGCTAATACCCAAAATAAAGAACTTATAAAACTCAACACCAAAAACACAATCTGATTAAAAAATGACTTGGACATTTTTCCAAAGACCTACATGTGGCCAACAGATACATGAAAAGATGCTGAACATCATTCATCATCAGAGAAATGCAAATCAAAACCACACTGAGATATCACCTTACACCTGTTAGAATGGAGAGAATCAAAAAGACAGTAACAAGATGAGGATGTGGAGAATAAGGAACCCTCCTCCTGCACTGCTGGTGGGAATGTAAATTTGTGCAGCCTCTGTGGAAAACAGTATAGAGTTGCCTCAAATAATTAAAAATAGAGAGGCCCCTGGCCAGCTCAATTGGTACAGTATTGGACTTTTTTTAAAAGATTTTATTTATTTATTTGAGAGAGAGAGAGAGAGAGAGAGTGCATGAAAGGATGGAGGGTCAGAGGGAGAGAGAGAAGCAGGAAGCCAACACAGGGCTCAACCCCAGGACCCCAGGATCATGACCTAAACCGAAGGCAGACCCTAACCAACTGAACCACCCAAGTGCCTGTAGAGTATGTGACTCTTGATCTCAGGGTCATGAATTTAAGCCTCACATTAGGCATAGAGCTTACTTTAAAAAAAAAAAAAAAAAGTAAAAGTAAAAATACCATATGATTCAGTAATTTTCTGAGTACCTATCCAAAGAAAACTAAAACACTAATTTGAAAACATATATGTACCTTTATTTATTATAGCATTATTTAGAATAGCCAAGATACGGAAGCAACATAAGTGTCCACCAATAGATGAATGGATAAAGAAGACACATGGTGTGTGTGTGTGTGTGTGTGTGTGTGTGTATAGAAAAAGAATTTTTCTTATAGAAAAAGAATCTTCTGCATTCTTAAGGGAATAATACACAATTTATCATGTCCTTACAGCCTCCTCTTTGCATATTTTATATAACAACTGATTAAGCCACTTCTTAGATGTTAATATAATGCAACATAATTTGGATAAAAAATATTACTTTAAAAAAACTATCATCCAAAAGACACTGAAAAATTACACACTAATGGAAGCAGGAAGAAGAAATATTTTTAAGTGTATAAGTATACTGTACTTGTATAAATTCAAGAAAGAAAATTATATAAAGAAAAAGGCAAATATTAAAAGGCAAGTACAGATTTTGCTAAATTGAAATGGTTGCTAAATTGAAAGAAGAACCTCAAGGACACAGAATGGAAAACTAAAATCTGTACAGGATATACAGAAAAGTAGAAATTTAAATGATGAAACATGAAGCCATGATGTGGAGGACACCTGAGAACTCTCAGAATGCAGTTAAAAAAAAAAAAAAAAAAGGAGAGAAATGACAATAATAAAGAGCACTCTCTAACAGCCTGTAGCTTACATCATACGTAATGGTAAGAGACTGAATCATCACCTCCAAAACCGGAAACAAGGTGGAGCACCAAGCTGGCTCGGTCAGCACAATGTGCGACTCCTGATCTCAAGGTCCTGAGTTCGAGCCCTACATTGGGTGTGCAGATTATTTTTAAAAAATCTTAAAACAAGCAAACAAATTAACTAAATAAATAAAACTGGAAACAAGGTAGGATGTTTGGGCTTATGAGTCCTACTTACCATCATATTAAAAGTACTACTCAGTGCAATAGGGTAAATAAAAATAGTAAAACACTGAGCAAAACAAATAAAACCTGAACAGACTGTCTCTATTCATGGACAGGTCATAGAAGACAAGATCAATATATAAAAATCAACGGTGTTTCCATATACTAGCAGTAAACAACTACAACCCAGAATTTTAAAAACAGTACCATTAAAAAATAAATAAATAAATAAAAATAAATAAATAAATAAATAAATAAAATGAAAAACAGTACCATTTACAATAACTCTAAAAACAAAAAATACTTAGGCACAAGTCTAACATAATACATACTGAATTTATATGCTGAAAAATGAACAAAGCTGTTATAACAAATCAAAGACAACCTAAATATGTGAGAGAGCTATACTCAATACTACTAAGAAGTCATTTCTCCACAAAGTGATCTATCTATAAGTTAAACATAATCTCAATCAAATTCTCAGCTGGATTTTTTGTAAATTTTTTTGAAAAGCTCCTTTTCAAATTTATATGAAAAGTCAAACTAGAATATGCCAAACAATTATGAAAAAAAAAACACAAAATAAAACCTAAAGTTAGCAAACTCACAATACTTGATTTTAAGGCTTCCTACAATGCTTCTGTAATTAAGGCAGTATGATATTGGCATAAAAGCATAAAGATAGACACAGAGGTTAATGGAACCAAAAAACAGTGTCCAGAGAAAGAGACACACAAGTCTGTCAAATGATTTTTGACAAATGGGCCAAGGCAATTCAGTGACAAAGGATGTTATCAACATATTATGCTGGACATGTATAAATGAATATCTAAAATGAACATCTTTATGCAGAAAAAAAGGAAATTTAATCTGCAACGTACACCAAATTAACTCAAAAGGGATCTTAGAGCTAAACATAAAACATTAACTTATAAAGCAGAAGAAAACAAAAGGGAAAATCTTTGTAACACTGAATTAGGCTACAAATTCTTAGATACAAAACCAAAAGCGGGATCAATAAAAGAAATTAACTGATAAAGCAAACTTCATTGGAATTAAAAGCTTTTCTTCTGCAAAAGCCACTGTTAGGAAAAGGAAAAGGGAAGCTATGGATGAGGAGAAAATATGTGCAAATCCCATCTGAGGACACATGCCCAGAATACATAAAGAATTAAAAAACGCAACAGAAAGAAATCAAACACTATCTCCATATTATAACAACCCAAAACAAAAACACTCCCATGCATTTCCATATGCTGGGATTGACACCTGAGACTGCCCTTTAGATTACTAACGTGGAGTTTCCTTATCTGTGATAGTATGGAAAAAACAGGCAAAAGCTCTGAACAGATGTTTTACTCATGAAAATATACAGAGACAAGTAAGCGCATAAAAAGATCATCCACATAATTTGTTGTTAGGAAAACACAAATTAAAAACACAAAATACCACCACAAACCTTAGATGAATAGCTTTGATAAAAGCAACTGACAATACTAAGTGCTAACAGGGTACTAGAACTCTCAGAGAATGCTGGGGAAAATGCACAATTATACCAATCCTTCACAAATCCTTTTAGCAAATCAGAGACGAGGAGAGAACACTTCCCAGCTTGTTTCACAATTCTAGTCTTACCCTGATACCATCAAAGATACCACAAAGAAACCATTATCTCCCATGAACACAGATGGAAAAACTGTTAACAAAATATTAGCAAATCAAATAGCAACATATAAAAAGGATGATATTCCACACCAAGTGAGACCCATCCCAGGAAAACAGAGTGGGTTGTAAATCTGAAAATCAGTTATGCAATAGAATCTAATATAAAAAGGCCAAAATCTGTGGGATCATTTAACCTCCAGTGACTAAAGGTAGAGCTGAAGAGCTCTGAATGTTGCTGCTATTTTACATTTGTCCCTAAGTGTTCACTTTGTTCACTAACTGCTGCTCGCACTAACACAGACACACAAAAACAACGTAATTATGTTATTCAGTAAAAATGTAGTAAGTCTTACAGACAGCTACACAATTGACAAAAAAAAAAAAAAAACAACTCTGCCTGAGTACTCAGAAAAGCAAAAAAAGGAAGACTGTCTCATTCCCATTCTGAAGTCACCGAACATATTTTAAACTAGCAACTAAAACTAAATCACACTGTGGTAGCCAATACGTCTGGAAATAATCTTACAAGAATATTGTATATAGGGGCCCCTGGGTAGCTCAGTCAGTTAAGCATCTGCCTTTTGTTCGGTCATGGTCCTGGGATCCTAGGATAGGGCCCCGCATTGCAGTCCCTGCTCAGCCAAGGAGTCTGCTTCTCTCTCTCCCTCTGCTGCTCCTCCCTGCTCATGTTCTCTCTCTCTCAAACAAATAAATAAAATCTTTAAAAATAAGTAAAAAGTAAAAGGAATATTGTATATATTCTTTTTTTTATTTTTGCCTGACTACCTCTCATAAAACATTACCACTCTAAAACCCTTAAGGTACAACAATCTTTGCCATTCTTATTGAAAAATATCTTTCGGTTAATAGAATCCTCTACCTTGTGGGGAGCAAGAATCCTCTGCCTGAATTTTTCAACTGTTTCGTGACCCATAGAAGACCAAGCATTGCTGAACGCTTCTGCTTTGTCTTGTCTGAGATGAATGGTCTCTAACTGCTGCTGCAGAGCCGCTGGCTTCACGTTGTGATACACTGCCTATTCAAGAGGGAAAAAAAGATCACACATATCTCCAAGATTCATACAGAGACCTCAGATTATAATTAAATACAAAATTATCTTTAAATGATTTGAATGAAATGAATATTTCCTATTTCTATTGCAGAGTTTTAAAAATTTTACCAGTAATAATATACACAACTGGAAGATGCAGGGTTAAAAGGCCTAAATTATTCAGGCTATGCTTTTCCATTTTTGCCTGTGTTTTAAGTAATCCTAAGTCCACTTCATGGAAAAACTTTTTTGTAGCTATGTAAATGGTACCATAATTAAAATATCATTTCCTTATTTCACTTAACTATCTCAAAGAAATGTACAGGGCACCTGGGTGGCTCAGTTCTTTCAAGCATCTGACTTGGGCTCAGGTCATGATCTCAGGGTTCTGGAATTGAGCCCTCAGTCAGGCTCCCTGCTCAACAAGGAGTCTGCCTGAGATTCTCTCTCTCCCTCTGGCCCTTCCTCTGCTCATATTCACTCTTTCTCTCAAATAAATAAATAAACCTTAAAAAAAAAAAACAAAGAAATATACATTTATTTCTCAAATAAGAAAAAGTTTTCCAAGAAGCACTTTCTCAAAATTATCAATATCAACTTCCTAGGTAATATATAATAAAATATTATAAACATTTCTAGTAACATCTATTTCTTATCATCATTCTGGAACAATTTTTTTCATAAACTTCATGGTTGCTCTGTCCTACCTGATTATCTTTTACTAGTAATGAAAACTCACCAGGATTAAGAACTGTAGTCACCTTCATGATCCGTAATCAAGCCTATATGTAGTAGATGCCTGGGAGCTTGTCTTCCTAACAGTATCTGTTCTCTACAAGACTCTAGAAGCCACAGTACTATTTAAACTTTTATTTCACAAATATTCTACCAAGTCAACGTTCAGGAATTTAGTGAGACTCTATTCTAAGCCCAGCAATGTGCTAGGTTTATACAAGAGGAACTAAAGATCTGATAGGTCCCTCACAGATTCAAAATCCTGTATGAAGGTTGACATACAGGAAGTGACAATGTGCTCCACTCTGACAAGGCAAGGATAGAAGGGATCCAGATGAGGGGAAGGCTGCCCAGGGAAAGATCATGGTGGCAGTGAGAGGAGTGGGACTTGAAAGAAAACTGAATGTACTGGAATGTAGACAAAAACTAGGGAACCAAAAGGGCAGCTCAGTGGGAAGAAACAGTATGACAAAGGGTCCTCTAACAACTACTTCTCTTCTAAATGTTTTATTTATCATTCTCGTTAAAGAAATCCCCCAAAATCATTTATTAAATTTCTTAAATAAGAGAAATTTCTCTAAGTTATCAAACAAGGTAACAACAAAAATGTCTTATGCCCGTCTCAAGTCAGTGAAGTCTTGATTCATGCTGTCAAATACTTTACTCATGCTACTCAACATGCAGATTGTTTTCTAGAATGCAATACGGTAGGGAAAAAGTCATACATTCAAAATTTTTTTTACTATATTAAAATTATCAATTAAAATATATTCGCAGCTTTCATCTGTACCCTTTTTTGGAAGAAATACGATGTTTACAGCTATCAGAGCAGTACCAATCTGCAGTAAACGAACCATGGTTAGGAAGCATGGAGCACTCAGAATACCTGTTCTAAAATGAATGATACTGTTTCAAGAACTAAGTGAAGATCTTGTTTCTCTAGAGAAAATGCGGCCTGAAGTTTTTCTTCTTCTTCTTCACTGAAACTGCTCTCAGCCTACAACATAAAAAGCAAGCTATTAGCACACATTCGAGTATTCAAAACTTAAAAACTCAACAGAAGAGTATTTGGAGATTCATGTATTCATATGTGGATGAGAAACTGAAAGAAAAAGTGAATGCAGGGTGAAAGAAACTGATGTGTTTGTAAATTTCATTATCTCAAAAATCACAGTACAACTCAATATTTGGATCATGCCAAATCAAGCTCATTTTAAATTTAAAAAAAAACCATCATCATCATTTTAAGTTCTATGATTTATAGGAGGTGGAAACTAACAGTAACTACCAAAAGAGATGGACATTTACAAAAAACAATACTAGAAGGTAAAACCCCAAAATGTTGACAGTAATTAATAGTAATGTCCACCTTCCTCATTCAAGTATATTTACTGAGTATTTATTATGTGCTACAGAGAAATACATTTCATGCCCTCAAGTATACAATACTCTAGTTAGAAGAGCATGTAAAGGGCAGCCCTGGTGGCACAGCGGTTTGGCGCTGCCTGCAGCCTGGGGTGTGATCCTGGAGACTCAGGATAGAGTCCCGCATCGGGCTCCCGGCACGGAGCCTGCTTCTAACCTCTGCCTGTGTCTCTGCCTCTCTCTCTCTCTCTGTGTCTATGAATAAATAAATAAAATCTTGAAAAAAAAAAAAAAAAAAGAAAAAGAAAAGAAAAGCATGTAAAAACAAATAGTTATTCAAGTAATTTTTATTTTGATGAGTTCTTCAAAAATGTGATTTACAAGAGCATCTAGGGGTACCTGGGTGGCTCAGTCAGTTGGGCATCTGCCTTCGGCTCCAGGTTATGGTCCCAGATCCTGGGATCAAGACCTGCATTGGGCATCCTGCTCTGCAGGGGTCTGCTTCTCCTTCTGCCCCTCCCTCTGCTCTTGCTCTCTCTCTCTTTCTCACATACTCTCTCTCTCTCTCTCTCAAATCAATAAATAAAATCTTTTTTTTTTAAAGAGCATCTATAGAACAGGAAATTAAGTCTTTTTTATAATTTGAATACATAATTTTCAAGACTTACACATTATACACATTAATTTGATAACCAAAATATCAGAGAAGATGGTTACCAAACTGAGTAGAACCTCTGACCAGTTCCCTTCTTTCCCTGACCTCCCTTCTTTCAAAATAATCTCCCTGACCTAAAGACACTGGTTTATTAAGTATGAAAAATATAAACTACCAGAATAACTTTACATAAAAATAACTACTTTATCCACACATACTAAAAACACCTTTCCCTTACGGCTGCCCCTCCCTAACAGCAATGTGGAGAAATTTCAGAAGTTCCACAAGTCCCCGCCTTGAAAGCTTAGGACAATAACTACATGGCTGTTCAACTGAAGCAGCACTAGAACCTAAAGGTAGCATATTTTGGGAGGTCAGTCATAACTCCTAGTCCCTACTACCTGTTTTATGACTGGGAAAATCATGAACCCAATTTGGCCAAAATGCCAATCACTTACCTCAAGAGAAATGTTTTGGCTTAAAAGTTGGAGGATTTCTGTGACTACCATACATCTTCTTGAAATAATCACGTAGGGGCACATGGCTCCGTCGGTTAAGCATCTGCCTCTTGATTTTGGCTCAGGTCATGATCTCAGGGTCATGAGATCGAGCCCCATGTGAGGCTCCAGGGTGGAATATGCTTAAGATTTTCTCTCTCTCTCTTCCCCCTGCCCCTCCCCCGACATGTGTGTGTGCGCACCCACGCGTGCTCGCTCTCTCAAATAAAGTCTTTTTTAAAATTATGAAATAATGACCTATAGTACCAGATTTTATCAATATGAGGAATATTATAATAATATTCCTGAGTCACAAAATGCAATGAATATTTATAATTTAACTTCCAAGTTGGTCAATCTGATTCCTTTTAACATACATCAAATAAGTTGTTTTGACAAAACAATAGTAGTGACTGGGCAGGTAGAAAGATAAAGTTGCTGTAAGGAACAGATGAATTAGTAACACAAAGCCATTAGAACAGTATTGGAGGGAGCAAACAAACTGGGAATCACAAATACCGGGGAATGGAGCTGCTCTTAGGTTGTGGTGTCTAGTCTCTCCCTCTACATCACAGATTCCTTATAGCCAGGAATTTGAGGACCTATATCTGTTTTCTGTTTTCCATGCAAGGAAAAGAAATAACTCTAAGAATAGCTATTGAGCACCGACTCCATAAGCACCAATGTATTAGGTATGGAAAAGGTAAAGATGGGTAAGACATGATAATTAAGGTATTCAAGGTCAGCGAAAGACTTTGCCATCAGAAAACAAATACTATGCTGTACTAAACTGATGTGACAATGAACCAAGTGTTTTAGAAGCATAGAAAACAAATTATTGAGAGCGAGATGGCCAAATCCTTGAAAGATGCCTAGTTTATTCACTGAAGAAGGGAAGAAAGACATTGCAGTTAAGGAAAAGAGTGTATGCACAGACACAGAGGTAGAAAAGTTCACGTTCTAGTAAAAGAGCAGAGTACAGTGTGATTGGAGCACTTGCAAAGTGGGAATAATATAGCTTGTGGCCATATTATACTATTATTATAAAGTGATTATAATACAATGCTAAAGATTTTGAACTTTTTCCCATGGGGTAATGGGAAGTCGATGATGGCTTTAAACACTGTAAAGATATGATCAGGGACTCCTGGGTGGCTCAGCAGTTGAGCGTCTGCCTTTGGCTCAGGCCGTGATCCCAGGGTCCTGGGATCGAGTCCCGCATCAAGCTCCCTGCATGGAGGCTGCTTCTACCTCTGCCTATGTCTCAGCTTCTCTCTGTGTGTCTCTCATGAATAAATAAATCTTTAAAAACAAACAAGCAAACAAACAAAAAGATATGATCAACTGGGCTTTTTTGTTTTTTAGGAAAAAAATATTTGGAGAGATAAATAGACTAGCATCATGAAGCAACAACAGGAGGGAGAAGACTTTGAGCAGAGATACCAGTTTGAAGACAGTTAATGCATTCTACAGCAGGGACATAAAGGATCTGAACTAAGACTATGAAGAGAACTTGAATTTGAGAGACACATCAGATGAAGAAAGGGCTCTGAAGCCGGTTGGCTCCCAGGAAAAAGAAGAGGAAGTGGTCCAGGTTCTCTGGGTGTGGTACAGAAGTGCTGAACCACTATATTCTACACCTGAAACTAACATTACATAGTATGATAACTAACTGGAATTTAAAAAAAAAAAATTTTAAAGTTCAGGTTCTCATTTAATGGTGACGCCTGGCACCACCAGGCAGAGCAGTTACTAGTTACTAGGTGCTCCATAAACATGTATTGGATGGAATTAAATTTTCACAACGCATTAAAGAAGTTAACTTAGATTGGTGACCAAGGAGTAAATCACTAAACATCAATATGTCCAAAATAATCACACCCTTGAAATAGAAGAGACAGATTCAATAAAAGATTAAATATTGGGGTGATAGCAAAACCACATCATTATTTTTAAGAGGAAGAATGAAATCAGAATTTCCCCAAAGCATGTTACACAGAACCTGAGTCCCAAAATATATACCATAATATCACAGTTCCAAGGTCAAACACGTTTGGAAAATCTTGCACACCATATTCACCCTTAAATGTTTACTGTAAACACTACCATAAAATATATTTATATTTTATATATTTATATTATAAATATTTATATATTTATAAATATGTTTATACATGCATATGTATACACACACACTCTCTGAAAAGTTCCTTAAAAAAAAAAGATTAAATTTAACGAAGAGAGAGTTTCCCAAATTCTTGACGATGGGACATTACAAAATTTTCTATAGACTCAGTGAGCACTGGGGAACACTGTACTTTGGAGAAAGTTTCTCAAGTAGAAACAGAGTTTCAGTGCAATCACAAGAAAGTATTATAAACTACAGAAATGAAAAATACAAACCTTCAGGTGAAGTTTTTGAAGAATTCGGGTGAGCAACCGTGGAAACCTTCCTATTTCTATTGCATTTATCAGCGACACTGCTTTTTTCATGCTAAACAAATTTGTAAAACAAAATTTTAACATGAGTTTTCTAAGTGATACTGTACTTGCCATAAGTACACTTGTCCATAATTACTATTGTCTCAAAGTTTCCATTTCAACAACTCTGATTGCTATAAAGAAGATAATGGCCAGCAAAGGAAGCAGGACATTTCCAGAAAGATGCCACCCAAAAGTACTTTTCCATTTGGCAGTTTCTCTTTCTTTGAAGCAAGGTGAACTACTGAGGGAAGCTTGCATTCTGTGGGGAGTGACATTAACTCAGCAGCGAGTATTTAATACTCACTTAACCCACAGAGGAACTATGGAAAGAGTGGAAGGAGGAAAGTGGCAATGACACCAAAATACGAAGAAAAGAATGCTGCACAGCAGATAATGCTATTATAAGTGTGTGTGTGATAGACAAAATCATTTGGGGTAACAGTACATAATTGTTTTAAAACCCTGCTTCAACAGTAATAATCAACTTTAGGCGATAAGAACTATTTTACTGCATTATACTGGATATAGCTTACTGATGTGGTGGGGATTAAACAGGTCACTGATGGGAGGAACTGGCCATCACAAATCAAGGAATCCAGGAAGAAGGAAAAACTTTAAAACGACAACTCTCTTCTTCAAGAAGATTCCTGCCCAGTCAGGGCACAAGGAAATTACTTTCCAACTTCAATTACTTACCGGCACACACCACCTGCGCTAGTATTTGTTTTCCATGAAATGAGAATCACTTCTATGTAAATAATTGCATTTTAAGAGAGGCCTTTATATCACCACCCTGGACAGCCCACCTCACCCACCAAAAATGAACCAAAAATAAATAAAATGAAATCAAAAGGCATGTTACCAAATTCTGGCTAGATACTGTAACCAGCTCAAAACCCGGCCTTGAGCTACTCTATCGGCCTGAGGGCTACTCTATCTTGACTGAAAAGGATCTGAAGGGGCGCCTGGGTGGCTCGGTTAAGCGTCTGCCTCCCACTCAGGTCCTGATCCTGGGGTCCTGGGATGAACCAGGAGGGGGCCTCTGCCCAGCAGGGAGGCTGGGTCTCTGTCTCCGCGGCCTCCCGCAAGCTCTCTCTCGTCCTCCCTCAAATACATGATTTTAAAAAAAAAAAATTATTTTAAGGGATACTGACACGTGTTAGGGATTAAAGTCCGTCCGGCACCAACGCGAGCCCTTAGCATAATCAGGCCCGAGAGAGCGCGCCGAAAACAGAAAGGCCACAGCTTCCCGCGTCACTCAGCAGCACTCCAGGGAGGCTCGGGTCCTCCCGACCGCACACTGGGCATCGCGACACACGCCACACGCCGGCCCACGGCCCCCAGCCGCCAGGCGCCCCGCAGCCCCGTAGGTGAACCACCGGGAACGGGAGACGCCCACAGCCCCCGCACCCCTGCGGGGCCGCCCCGCCCTTTCGCCACTCCGCACGGCCACCCCCTCGGCGGGGCGCGTCTCGGAGCCCAGGCGACAGCCGGCAGGGGCGTCCCGGCGCCGCCCGCGGCCCCGCCACCCCAGGCAGCTACCTGGGGCTCTCCGGCAGGATCAGCGCCGTGGCGGCCGCCATCCTTGTCGCTCCCACGCCTGGCCCCGCCCATGCGCTGTCAGCCCAGCCAATGGGGGCGGGCCTACGGAAAGCCGGGAGGGCCCAGCCGCGCAGCCTCCGCCTCGGGCGCCGGGGCCGCCGGGGCCGCCGGGGCCGCCGGGGCCGCCGAGGCCTGGCCCTGCCCCGGGGCGGAGGGGAGGGGCCGTCCTCGCCGTCCTCCCTCCGCCGTCGCTGTTCCGCCTCAAGCCGGTGTGCCTGTCAACTAGTTATCTATTTGCTTATTAGACATGCGCAGCTGACCCTGGACCGCTGGCGGTTAAGGATGCCCAGCCGGCCACAAAGTCAAAAATCCAGGTAGAACTCTGGACTCCCTAAAAAAAAAAAAAAAAAAAAAAAAAGAGCTTTGGACTCCCCAGAAACTTAAGTACTGACAGCCTCCCGTTCACCGAGTGCCTTGCTTGGCGACAACCTAGTAGATTGACTCATTTTGTAGGTTATATTTATTGTATACTATATTATTATAATAAGCTGCAGTAAGCTAGAGACGAGAAAATGTTATTAAGGACATCCTCGGAAGGGGCGCCTGGTAGCCCAGGTCCTGATCCGGGGTCCGGAGATGGAGCCCTGCGGTTGGGCTCCCTGCCCAGAGGGGAGTCAGCTTCTCCCGCTCCCTCTGCTGCTCCCCCTGCCTGGTGCTCGCGCGCGTGCTCTCTCGCTCTCTGTCAAATGAATAAATAGAATCTTTTAAAAAAAGGAAATCAAAAGGAAAATACATTACAGTGCGGTACTATATCAAAAATCTGAGTATGAGTGGACTTGCGCAGTTCAAACGTGAGTTGTGCGCAGGTCAAAGGTATATATATCTGGATGTGAATGTGTATCTTTTTAAAAAAGATTTTATTTATTTATTCATGAGAGACAGAGAAAGAGAGAGGGGCAGAGACACAGGCAGAGGGAGAAGCAGGCTCCCTGCACCGGGCGCCCGACGTGGGACTCGATCTCGGTCTCCAGGATCGCGCCCTGGGCTGAAGGCGGCGCCAAACCGCTGCGCCACCCGGGCTGCGCTGAATGTGTGTTTTTATGTTGTAGGCATGTATAAACATATTGAGGTGTCTGTGCATATACATAAACGTTTACTTAGCAGAGAAAGTTTAAGCACCCCACCCCAGCCAGTGTCTGGTCTATGCTGCAGAGGGGCAGGCAGTGGTAAGCTCCCCTCAAAACCAGCCTGGGGGGTGTCACCCATCAACCCCCAGGAGAGGTCATGCCACCAGCTCCAGCCTAGGCACTGCGTAACCAGCCCTTCCTGTATCTGTATCCCTGCGACTGTAGGGCACCAGGCAGAGCTTGCAGTGTATACCTTCATTCCTCCAATAGAATTTGTTGAGCACCTATTGTATGCAAGATACTGTGTTAGGCATTGGGGATACAAAAAAAAACAAAATGCCTGCCCTCAGGATTTGCCGGTACTTCAAATGGACAAATTTTATTGCTCCCCTCTGTGGTCTGGTGCTGAGCTAGGTCCTGCTTAATAGGGAAAATTGATACCCACCCAGACTGCCATTTAGAATCTCACAGTAGAGCAGGGACACAACATGGGTTCATACAAACCTTTGTAGGCCTTGGGGAAAAACACATAGTACATTGAAAGGATTCGGAGGTGAGAGAAGTGGTAAAGCACGACCTGGAAACCTCTCTGTTACAGGTGGCATGAAGTCTTGAATGATAGATTATGGCTGGTGCCTTTGAGCTAGTGAGAAATGCGGACTCATTAATGTTTTCAAGTAGAGAAATTTTTGTGATGAGAGCTACTGTTCTTTTTTTGTCTTGTTTTTGGTTTTTGTCTTTTGAAGATTACTGTCAGCCAAATGATGATTGGATTGGAAAGAGGTAAGCAGGGAAGTCAAACAGGGAACTATTGCAATAATCTATGGAAGGCAGTAAAATCCTGTGGTAGTAAAATAGCATTAGAGGATGAAAAAAATAGCAAGTGAGTTAGAGTTATATTTCAGCTGTAGAATCTTCGGGAGCTGGCAAAAGATTGAATTTAATTTTCCTACCTAATTATGTTTTACTTAAATTATTATTTAAATTAGTTGGCATTCCTAGAGCAGCCCAAAAACATCCTAAGTGAAAGGAGAAGCCAGATTGCAAATTAAAAGTGAATAATCCCCACATGGATAATTGAGTCAATTATACAGTGTGTTGAACACATACAAATACATTTAATTCTACAACACTCCACACACTCCCCAATTTGTGCAGTATCAGAAAAAGATGTATGTGAATCTACATAAATTATAGGTGCCTGATACAAACACAGATTACTTTACCTGGCATCATTTTAGAAGGGTCCCAGTTGCCTCAACTTCTGGATAATTTCCCTTGTGTTTTAATTCCTTGCCTGAAGTAGAGCCACTAACCAGCTAAAACCATTTTGAATCTGTAATGAAATTTACCTCCTCGTTTCCTTCAAAACCATAGCTAGTATTTTGAGCTAAAGGGCATCAGAATGGTTGAAGCCCTAAATCCATGTAACCTGGAATGAAGCCTCCCCTAAATTTCTTATTCCTGATCTGAAAAATGAGAATAAGAATAATATCTGTGTTTGCTCCCCTGGGCTGCGGTAAGAAGTAAAACAGTGTGATGTTTATGTGGGAGAAGTACTCTCCCCTCCTTTATAATGCAAAGCACAGACTTCCAAGGTTTTAGAAAAAAAAAAAAATCTCCAGGGTTTCTCTTAATTTCATTGATGGGGTTATTACTTTCTATTGGTACTTGTTGCTATAAAGGCTTGATGCAGAGAATAATTTTACCCCTTAAATGAGACTCTCACCCAAAATATTTCTGTGGTCTCTGGAGTATAGGTATATGAGACCACGAAAAAGTCCTTGTTGCCACCGGCTAGAGACCTCCTAGAGGTCTATGCACCTCCTAGAGGCACAGTTCTATACTACCCCTAACCCTCAGACTTGTCAACTTGTCTTGATGATGGGTCCAGAGCCCAGATTAGCTGCCCTGATCTGTTATGGCTTCTAAACATGCTGAATGCCCCCAAACTTCTTCCATATCCTTGCCTTCATTGCAACTTCCACCAAATCCAACTTTTTCTATTTTTTCATCCTGTGTTAGCCTGGGTTGTCTACAAAACAGCCTGAGGAAGTGAATTGCATTCACTTTTGCATTAGGAGTGAATGCAAAAGGAAAGGAGGGAAGCAAATACAAGGAGACATGTTATCCAGCTGGTTACAGATGGAAAACCTAGTTTATTTCTCAGTGCTGTGGTATTTCCAGACACACTATTTTGAGGTACGGTGTCTTAGAACAGCCAGGAGGTGGGAGTGAGCACATTTGTCTGCAGACTCTTTCCAATCTTCTTGTTGGTCAAAATTTGTCCCATCGGCTCACACCTGCCCTCTATTCCAGGGGTATGTTACCTGGCACTTGTAGGCATTCATGGGGAAATCCAGAACTTCCATGAGTTTGGCACAACCCCTGCCCCTACCTCTTGGATATCTCCTCTCCCATTACACACCCCGCCAAGGGTGACAGCAAGTGGCAGGGGCTTTAAGAGCAACAGTTCAGAGTTCACTGGGGCCCCTTTATCAGGAAAGTTGAACAATGAACCAAGATGATGAACCATCTCAGGATGAAGTAAAGCTGAGCATATCTGGGGAGGTACATAACTCAGAGACAGTTTTGCTCCTTGGGTGGAATCTCAACCCACGAGTTGAATGAGCCTTGAATATTTTAGCTCTTTGGTGATGCAGGCTTTTTAGTTCACATATACCCTGTGTCTGTAACAGCAAGGTTGGAGCACTGTATCCCAGGAGCTAACACTTCCATCTGGGTAAGACCTTTGTCCTGTTTGGGGACCCTCCCTTTGGGCAAGTTCTTTTTCAAGAGCCCCATGGCCACTTCCTACAATATAGTCTGCACCCACTCTCTCCCCACACCACATGATTTACATCTTTGATACCCAGTGGAGTAAATACAAGATCTGGGCCTTTTATCCCCCACAAAGTCTCCTCCAACCCTTAAGGAAACCCTGGGTACACCTAGGAGCCCAGCCCAAATCAATGCAAGGAAGGGTAATTTGGAGGAAGGGTACTACCTACTCACCCAACAGACTAGTATCTGAGTCCTGGGAACCCAGTCCAGCCAGGACAGCCTTGTAAGCAAGCTCTTGATACATATTGTCAAACTGGGAGCATAGGCATTTTATTACGCACCTCGAATATTCTGGCAGTGGGTTGGCTAAGCACCTGGCCTAGGTCCTTAACTCTGTGAAAGTCTGTAGTCCTACAACTCATCCCACATTTCTCAGGTAAACTCTCAAAGGTTAGAGTCACAGAAGGGCAGAAGGCTAGAACTACCAACTACTTACACCCTGTCCCCAGATGACTAGCAAATGCAAAATTCACATTCCGCTGCTTTGTCTCATTCTCTTGCAGAAGCCATTGGCCCAGTTTTTCTCCTCCTCAACACCACACGGAACACACACCTCCCCCTTCTCCACAACACCCCTTGGTCACAGTTGCTAGCCCTGTTTTTAGCTCTGAAGTAAGCACTTGCCTCATAGGTGTGAGTGAATTGGTTGAAGTGGAACCGAAGAACACCCTTCTAGATGAGAAACATGAGATTGTTCACTCCACATTTCTCCTCTGATTCTCGGGGGAATGAAGTCTCAAAACTGCATATTTTTTATGAGTCGGTTATGGGAAGGTTCCTGTTTGATGTGAGATACATCAGGAATAAAGAACACATGAGCATCATCTGTTCTCTGAGTATTTGCACATGAGGTTGTGATGTGGAAAGGAAGCAAGAAGCTCAGGGGAAAAGGAAGAGAAAAGAAGAGAAAAGCAAAGCAAAGAATAGCATCAAGGTTGCAGGCCACATTTGCCCATAACAAACAATATTAAGCAAATGGAGTGTGGGCAGGGGTATGGGAGGGAAATGTTTATTAAAATGTGATAAAGATATACTTTGTGCTAAATGAACAGATCCCTTTCTACTCTAGTCTTAAAGTTGAAAATCATCTCAAATTATCACCCCTCCATTTTAATTTGCACCTAGTTTCCTCCGTTCTACTTCCCCTAGGCCTGTGCCATTAACAGGACTGATATTTACACATGGAAGGTGTGAAAGATTGAATGGTTTCTTCAGTAATTTCCACCACTGAACACAGTTGGAAAATAAGTTTCCCATACAGACATATTGTGTGTGGTGTTGTTACAGTTTCCCTTTAACCCCATCTCTAGTAAAGAAATAAAAGTAGTAGACACAACAAACATGCAACAGAAAAAGAAAACTCCACCCAGTGGCAGCAAATGAGAAGAGAAGCGTAACTTAATAACACATTTGAAAAAGTATCTTCCAGGAAAAGAAACAAAGCATCTGCCTGGTTAATATGTACCCTAAAGGTGATGCCCCACCTACTGAAACAGTGCTAGAAAGAGGTGTCCACAAAGCCATGAGAATTCCCCAGTGTATATATTCCCCAATTTAAAGAGGAGCAGGATGAGAGGTAAATAGCCAAGAGGAAAGTGTGGGAAATCCTGGGGGCTTTAAGTCTATGAGGGCTGGTACTCGGTGGAGGAACCTCCAGGAATCACTCTTTTGTCATGTCCGGGCAAGGGGAAAAGTGAGTGGTAAGGCAGAAAAAACAAAATTATATTTAGTATCCCAAATGAGGAGTAAGGAGTTAGAAATTTAAAAAGAGAAAATAAGAAGAAAAGATACCTGAAGACAAAGCCAATGGAAACGATTACATTGGAGCTGTAGTGAAAGTAGATTCCCTCAGTATCCCCTCCTCCCTCCACTATTAACACTGGCTGAAGTCCACAGGAACCCTAGTTCTTCCCCTATACAAAGTGGGAATGAGAGAATGAAATATGGAAATGAGGGGCACCTGGGTGGCTCAGAATCCTGACTCAAGATTTTGGCTCAGGTCATGATGTCAGGGTTGAGCCCTGAGATCAAGCCCTATGTTGGGCTTTCCTTTTTTTTTTTTTTTTGTTTTTTGTTTTGTTTTGTTTTGTTTTGTTTAAGATTTTATTTATTCATGAGAGACACAGGCAGAGGGAGAAGCAGGCTCCATGCAGGGAGCCCGACATGGGACTCGATCCTGGGACTCCAGGAACACACCCTGGGCTGAAGGCAGGCACTAAACTGCTGAGCCACCCTGGCTGCCCTACGTTGGGCTTTCCACTGAGTATTGAACCTGCTTGAAATTCTCTCTCCCTCTCCTTTTGCCCCTCTCCACCTTAAAACAAAACAAAGCAAAACAAAACAAAAAAGATAAATCTTAAGGAATAGAGAAGTGAACATCAGGCCTGGCTCAGGAGGAGTCAGAGGCTCTGGGGTGCCACAGTAAATGAAGGGCTAATCTAAGAGCCTGGGGCATCCCTCCTCAGGGGTAAATTGTGATACAAGACAGTGACTAAAATCTCAGAGTTGAGATATTGGAAATTAAATCCACCAAAAAATGCTACCCTCAGCCCTGGCTTCCCCCTAAGTTTTTGGAGAGAAGTAGATAGAAAGCAACACTTAGCCATCAAGCTGGCATCCTGGATGGAAAAACAAACAGATCTCACAGTAGCAGGCAAAAGAACTAAAAAACTCTGGCACCACATCAGAGGTCTGGGCAGAGCTGTCCACATTCCACCCAAACAGGATGAGAAAAAGGGACATGGCAACTGCATAGTCATCCCATAGAAACCTATATGAAAAAGAGGTATACAGTATGAAAAAAAAAAAAAAACACACATGAAGAGTGCAATCTGGAATAAAATATAGCCTAAGAGGCAGAAGAAAATCCCATGTGAATGCTCAAGATAGCACTTAGTAAGAAAATTCAGTGGAAAAAGAGCTAAAAGAACTTGGAAAAAAACATCAAAATTAGATGTAGAAGGTGTTGTGAAACCAAAAAAGAGATAGAGGACTAAAATTGCACCATTTCCTAACTAATATATAAGCCAGAAACTGAGAAAAACAGACTAAACACAATTGCAAATTGAATTTTTAACAGAAAGGAAGGACTATTCATAGCAAAGGAAAGAGACAAACACAAAGTAGATACTGAGAACACAGAAAGGCCAAAACAAAGATAACTATGTCCCCAAGTCAAAGAACCCAATAGATAGACACAAAAATACATTCAAATAGCATAGAAGTCTGACTCTGTTTTTGATGTTTGACAGCTAACAGCTTTCAAGCCCCCATCACCACCTCCCCCTGCTGCCCAGTAGGGCCAGACTAATCAGGAAGCCCAGGGGCTCCCTCCTTTAGCACTGGGAAGAAGTCCAAACCACATAAGCTGCTGGTGTGCATGGGATAACCATGCTGGTTTCACTCCCTAAACACCATGAAACACCTTGCCAAGAGCCCTTCTCCCTTCTCCCAGGCCATTTTTGGACCTGCTTGGGGTGCCTGCCCTACTCCTCCCAGAAAGCCCCACTATGTGAGTAACAAACCTTTCATACTTTCCCATTGTGTGTTTACCTTCATCAGTCTCTACACCAAACCCAGTTCCAGCTGGGGGTGACAAGTCCACCTCACTTCGATGGGAGTATCATTACAAATAAAAGCCAGAAGACAATTTCTCCATAAGATTGAAAAAATTCTATGTGTAGTTTGATGGAAGAGTGTATTGTGTTCCAAAGAACCTGATACAAAATGGTGATCCCAGGACAAATTCTGGTAAAGTTATCAAACTCCAAGAATAAAGTAAATTATTTGGGCATCCAAATGAAAAAAAAGTGAGAGGAAAAAGAATCGACAAATTTCAGACTTCTCCATAGCAGGATCTACAAAGTTTTGAGAAAAAATGCTTATGTCCAGCCAAGAAGCTATTCAATTTTTAGGCAAAAGTTACATATTCTCAACCAGAATTACAGTAATAGTTTTTAAGAGTTCCTTTTGGGAAAAGTGGTGGCTGAAAACAAATCAACCAAGACATTAATGAAAATAAAGAAGTCGGGAATGGGAGTCCTTTGGCATGTAGTGAACACTAGATCCATATAGAACTAAGGTTCAGTTAAAATGGAAATTAGGTTTATAAAATTAAATATGAGTATTTTAATGTTTGATGATGTAAAATTAATGTACTGCTAAGAGAACAAGTTTCAGAATGGACAAAATAAGTGCAATCAAATTTTAAGAGTACTGATTTCTAAATCTTTCACACTATCTTAAATGAATACATGGCATAAGCAATAAATTGGCTGTAACTCTGTAGGCTTTTCTTAATCTTTGCAAGGGTAACAATCTGCAGAACTGTGGTCTGAATATGGTCCATCAGTATTCCTGTGGAACTATTTCACTCATATTGTTTGATCTACTCAGTGATGACAGAGGCAACATAATCAGAGAGATTTTTATTTTGAAAACAATATGAAGTGACTTAATATTTACATCTTGCTTCATGAATCATATTCTACTCCTGAAGGCCCTTGAGTTTGAGACTCTGGCTTTAGAGGAGTATTTTAGGAACACATGCCTTTGTTAAAGAAGCAATGATCTAAAATAATTTCCTTGGTTTCTTTTCCTTCTCTTATCCACTTTACTAAAATCATTTTACATGTCTATAGGTAGATTGCATATATCACATACAGATCAAGATCCAGACATAAATATGCATACAGGGATCACTGGAATTCAATTTGGCAAATGTTCGCAAGATTCCTGACTAGTAAGATTTTTTCTATAATTTTCATCATCTACTTTGTATTTCCCTGCCTTGCTGGAATTTCCAAAAATGAGAATGTATTGTTTGTACAGAAACAGTAAAGTCATCATTCAAAACATAATAAAAACAAAGTGAATTACTTTTGTGCCTTTTTTTTTTTTACATTAGATGCTAAAAGAGCTTACCTATCAATAACATTACTTTGAGTGACCGAAATATCAACATCATTTCTTGTGGTAATTTGAGTAATATTTATTCATTACTCATCATCAAAATTCACGTAAGATCATTTTTGTGTTAAAGAAAGAAAGGTTCAAAGTAAATTATTAATACTACTGCATTTAGAAAGAGTGTAATCACTTGTCTCCTCAGCATAACCTCCCATCTTTTGTTTACACGAGATTTAAGAGCTTTTCCCGTTAGCGTTTGTTTAGATATTAGTAGTGACAAGAGGGGCACAGTTACTTTTCTTCAGCATCAGACAGCACAACATTACTGAAGATAATGCGGTTCTTCTAACAAGTCAAAGAGCCAGAGAGGTCCTACCTGGTCTCATTAAAACCCCAGGTAACTCATAGGATTTGTTTGACATGTCACCAAATTCCCTCATTTTTCCAACAACACGCCAGCCCATTCTCAGTTCTGTGTCTAGAACTGGAGTCATTTCTCCTTTGTGATACTTTCAAACAGAAAAAGGTCATTAGGCAAAAGCTAATAAATCCAAATAAAGTATGGATCTCAGTTAATAGTAATGTATCAGTATTGGTTTATTAATTGTAACAAATATGCCATATTCATCTGATATCTGTTATTTAAAAAACACAGTCCTACCCCATGAGGAACTTACGAACTAAGGTGAAATTAAAAAAAAAAAAAAAAAAGACAATGCAAAGTAGACAAGAGCGCCATGGTTGATGTGAACACAGGTCACTGTGGATGCTCTGAATCCACCATGGTATTCATGGTACCATAATAGCCACCCTTTATCAAGCTATGCTTACTGTGTGTGCCCAGCATAGTTTTAAGTGCTTTACAAGCATTATTTCATTGTACCTCACAACAGTTCTATGGGCAGGTCCACTTGCAAGGATAAGGAAACTAACAAAGAGAATTTGCATAACTTTCCCACAGTCATTCAGTGGTGGTGGTAGGTAGAGCCAGGACCTGAATGCCATGTGCTAACTCAAGACTTGACTTTTCACCACTGTCCTGCTGAGAGTTCCAGAAAGGCTGAAGGTAACAAGGAGCATGATCTTCAAGAGAGCTCACAGAAACTTTGTGATGAATGCATAACAACAGAAGAGGCTAAGAAGGAAGAGTCAGAGAGGAATGCGGTAGAATCAAGAGTTGAGATGGCTTCAAGAACCAGAGTGTGGCCATCAGCATTAAATACCAAGAGGAGGTCAAGCAAAAAAAATGATATAAAGGACCTCGGGCTTGGGACACCTGGGTGTCTCCATCAGTTGAGTGTCTGACTCTTGGTTTTAGCTCAGGTCATGATCTCAGGGTCGTGGGATCTGCTCTGCATCAGGCTCTATGTTCAGAAGGGGGTCTGCTTGGGATTCTCTCCATCTCTCTTGCCTTGTGCCCCTCTCCCTGTTCACGCTGTCTCTCTGAAATAAATAAATCTTTTTTTAAAGGTCCTTGGGCTTTAACTATAGTGGTGTTCTTGGGGATCTTGGCAAGGGAAGTTTGGGGTGCATGGAGGTTGGGGGGAGCCAATGCCAAACACAGTGAGTTGACAATGAAGAAATACGTGACAGATATGGATATACAGAGGGCACCCAGCTGGCTCAGTCAATAAAGCATGGATCTCTTGATCTCAGAATTGTGAGTTCAAGCCCCAGGTTGAGGGTAGAGTTTATGAAAAAAAGAAAAGAAGAAAAGGAAAGGAAAGGAAAGGAAAGGAAAGGAAAGGAAAGGAAAGGAAAGGAAAGGAAAGGAAAGGGAAAAGAAAGAAAAGAAAAGAAAGAAAAGAAAAGAAAAGAAAAGAAAAGAAAAGAAAAGAAAAAAGAAAAGAAAAAAGAAAAGAAAAGAAAAGAGAAAGAAAGAGAGATACATTGAGTGCTGAGCATTATTTCTAGAAGCCTGGCTGTCCAGATAAAGGAGAGCTCAGCAACAAACGTCTACCCAAAGAGAGATCATTTTCTACAGTTGGTTTTGCTTTGTTTTTCTAAAAATGGAGAGACCAGAGCATGGGTAGTGGGTGCTGAGCTGACCCACCTAGCTTCTCTTCCACTCAGTTTTGCAACAGCATCTAATTTTATGACTATTCCTCTTCTCCCACTCCATGCTGTCTTGTTGGGATTGCCAGTCTGGGGCGCAGGTTCTGACCCACCTTAGGACCACTCAATACTGTCACCAGGGACTTTAGAACTTGATTGACACTAGGATAAAAATGGTTAGAGTTGATTCACCCCAACAATGAGGAGGAGTCCAGACCATGGTTAAAAACCTCTTATGATTTTTCAGCGTGACCATATGGAAGCTTTCCCTGGCAGGCCTCAGGGAAGAAAGTTGCCTGTCCCACACCAGTGGGGTGCACAGCCAGGGCACTGAGTCTGAGGGGGAGTTGCAGTCAAGGACTAAGCCCCTTTGGCTCATGCTCTTGGCACACTTGCATTTCTGGCCAGGTGCCTCCATTCCTTGGTCCCTTTCTCTGAGGCTTTGGGCACAGATCTTCTTCAGTTACTTCTACTCCTTATCGGGAGGAGGAAGGAATCTGAAAGACACCTTTCTCCACTCTGACTCGGTAGCCATTACTCTTCCATGTCTAGACCTTACCCACCTTGTCTCCCCCAACACAAGGGGCATAAAGTTTTATTTATTTTTTTTTAAATATTTTTTTATTTATTTATTTATGATAGTCACACACAGAGAGAGAGAGAGAGAGAGAGAGAGAGGCAGAGGGAGAAGCAGGCTCCATGCACCGGGAGCCCGACGTGGGATTCCATCCCGGGTCTCCAGGATCGCGCCCTGGGCCAAAGGCAGGCGCCAAACCGCTGCGCCACCCAGGGATCCCGGGGCATAAAGTTTTATGCAGGAGCCTTCCGTTCAGGGCTCCCCTTGGCAGTGTTTGCACAGATCTACCTGAACCTTGCCCAGGAGGAACATGGAACAGAGGGAGTCCTGCTCCGTCTGGTATTAGTCTCCCTCTTATTCCACTGCAGTGCCTAAAGACTTGAGTCTTCTTCTTTGGCTCTATTTGTTGCTTTAAGCAGCTACTATGTCAACCTGACCACTCAGCTCTCCCCCAGATCAGCGGAGATCCTGACCACTGGTCCTGAAGGCCACGGTCTATAATGCAATACTACCCATCCCCAGAGAGCTGCCCTGGCACCTGTTCTTCTCAAAGCCAGTTCTTGTGCATTTCCTTACACATGATGGGCCCTTTTTTGGCTTCAGTTAGCCAGAGCTCTTTGTAGTTGCAAAACCCTAGCTGTCTTGAATGTATCTATAGGCTGATCATGAAAAGCCAACAAAGAAACTAAAAAAAAAAAAAAAAGTCCATATCAGTCCACATAACTAACTGGGTATCTTCAACACAGACAGCTTGAGAAAGAGACATAATGGGAGTTATACATTTTATCTGAAATATTTTCTCAACTATATTTCAGCCAAATGTATCATTTTCAGTTATCGTCCTGAAGCAAAAAACAAAGTACCAAGATAAAGATATATTTACCATACCTAAGGGTCTGTCATAAATTTGGAAATGTTAAACTAAAATGTTGAATTAAACCTTGAGGGAAAAAACCCCAAATCTATTTCAGTAACAGTCTTGGTTTTGTTCTCTGTGTAAAACTTCAAATGCCCAAGAGTGGCCAGCAGAGGGAGCCAAAACCAAGCATGTAACGTTTTCTCCACAAACCTTTTAAGAAAATGGGTTATTAAAAACTGCAAAATGTAAATGAACCTCATCTTCTCAAAATATATGCAAAAATCACAGAAATCATATAACTTAATGCTATTCTGCTGCCAAGTGCTGTATAGAAAATTTTAAAGCTGGAAGGAGATTCTGAATCTCAAGTAGTTCTAAAAAGAAGCATCCCCACCTCTACCCCCCAACCTCCCTTCCTCTCTCTCTCCCTTCCACCTCTGGGACTTGCTTGCAATAACTCCTAAAAAGTAGGTAATTTGTATTTTATTTCAGTTGGCACATTCTGAGCTGTATAACAACAGTTTCTCATTTGTCACTGCTGGGAGCGTACTGGTTCATATTGGAAATAGGTTAGTTGAGAAGCCAGAGAGCCTCTAACTCAGACCTCTTAAATCAGGCCTTAGGTATACCTCAGGAAAGAAAAGGAACACGTTTCTTTTTTTCTTTTTTTCTTTTTTTTCTTTTTTTTTAAGGAACACGTTTCTGATGAAGGTTGGTTGAAAAAGAAAGTGCTCCAAGTATAAATATCTCTCCATTTTCTAAGTGGTTTTGGATGTTTTGTTTATAAACAAGATAATCCAACTTTGCCCAGCGTAAGAGAGGGAAAGGGATTTATTGAAAGGATACTGGTTTGTACTATCCTTTTAGTGGTTTAGAGTTAAAATGTGGGGGAGGGGTGCCTAGGTGGCTCAGTAGTTGAGCATCTGCATTTGGCTCAGGTCGTGATTCTGGGGTCCTGGGATGGAGGCCTGCATCAGGTCACCAAAGGGAGCCTGCTTCTCCCTCTGCTTATGCCTCTACCTCTCAATCTGTGTCTCCCATTATTAAATAAACAAAAATCTTTTTTTTAAACTGTGGGGGAGATATTTTCTGCATATAAATAATAAGAGTTAATTTTGTGAGAAGTAAGTTTCAAAATTTGAAAATTTAATTAAAGATGGATTTTAAAAAACAAACCCTTCAGGCACAAATGACTTTACCTACAATTTCCAACAAATATTTAAGGAAGAAGAATGTCATCTGAAACAAAGTCTTCCAGAGAAGAAAAAAGAGAGAGCTGTTCCCCCTCCTTTTGGGAAGCTAGCATTACCTGTATATCAAAACCTAAACAAGGGACTTCCACTTCCAATAAAGATGGGGTGGATATATTTTTTCTATTTCTCTCAGTAAATACAGCTAAAAAGGCTAGACATTATAAATAAAACAAGCATAAAACTCTGAAACATGGAGAGAGGCTGGCAGATGGATAAGGACCTGACAGAAGGCATGACACAGTGGGAATTGGAGTGCGTTCTCTTTTTACTTAATATCACCTATGATTTTTTCTTTCTTTCTTACCCGCTCTATCCCTAGAACCTAATAAAGTGTCTGGCAAGTAAGAAGTGCTTAGTAAATTAACGGATGAATAAATGAATGAGGGATCACTAAGTGGTGGATTGATTAAGCATGCACGACTGTTGAAAGCAGTGTTGGAGAAAAAAAAAATTAAACTCAGTCCCTGGGGGCACCTGGGTGGCTCAGTGAGTCAAATGTCTGCCTTTGGCTCAGGTCATGATCACAGGGTCCTGGGCTCCCTTTGCCCCTCACCTCCCTCGTGCTTTCTCTCACTCTTTCTCAATTAAATAAAATATTTAAATAAAAATAAACTCAGCCCCTGATCTCTGAATTTATTATATATGCACTAAACATTGGCCAACTTAAGAACACACAATCATACAAAGTGAGGGCGGATATCTGCTCAAACTACAAAGTCTAAACAAAAATCAACACTTCGTAGACATGTCAGTGATGATGTCATTTCCTTTCTACAGTACCATGGAAAAAGGAAGAATTTTAGGCAATCTGTGAAGATGAAAAAGAATATTCCAAATACAGGATTAAAATAGAGATTCTAAAAAAGAAACAGTATAAAACTGCTTGGCTACATCATAACTAGAGACCATTCTCCTGAATAACCTGAAAACTGACTTCTGCTGTTGTAGACACCATGAAGAAGGAAGGAAAAGAAATAAGATACAATGATTTTCTTGGGTGCCTGGGTGGCTCAGTTGGTTAAGCATCTGCCTTCAGCTCAGGTCATCATCTTGGGGTCCTGGGATTGAGCCCTGCATCGGGCTTCCTGCTCACAAAGGAGTCTGCTTCTCCCTCTACCACTGCTCCTCCCCACCAACTCATGCTCTCTTTCTCTCTCTCTCTCCCCACCCCCCAAAAGATAAAATTGAAAAAAAATATATAAGGATTTTCTTCTCATTATTTCATACAAGAATATGAGGTAATCTAAAGCACTCAATGCCTAGCACATACTAAGAATCAATAAATCCTAGGCAATCAAGAAATCCACACATCAAATGACACCTGCTTGCAGGGCTCCTTTACTGAACAACTGTAGGTGGTGCTGTTGACAGTGCCGTCTGTGCGAAAGGCACCCTCTGGCCGCACGGCACATATCCTAGATGGCTAAACACTGCAGACCTGCTCAAATATATGTTTCAGTTTTCAAGGCATTACAAAACGACAACCTGATACTTACAATTTCTATACATATACATGAAGGCACACCACCAGCATTAAGAGAGAGCCAAGCAGCAAAAGGAATATCCTGTTCTACTGATAATTTCCTTGGTTAATGTCATCAGACAGTTCGGCTATACTCCTTGTTAATCTGAATTCAGTTCAAATCACTAGAGAGCTTTGTTCATTTTGTGACAAAATTAGACACTTGCCAAATAAGTATCTGACAATTCACATAAATTTATTTTTGCAATGATCATTTAGTGCAAGGACCTTTTAAAAATGCATAGAATTGGCAATAGATCAAGATGAAATAATGTGATTTCTAAAAAAGCACTCCATCAAATGTTCTGGCTGGGTTTCCATAAAAGCAGTATGAGGTGTTTGCATAGTAATCATGCTGTCTTTTACTTTTAGTTTTTGCTTAACTCAGAAAACTCACCAACATAATTTCCCAACACACTTTTTAAACCGGTCCATTTTAGGGATACCTGGGTGGCTCAGTGGTTGAGCATCTGCCTTAGCTCAGGTCACGCTCCAGGGGTCCTGGGATGGAGTCCCTCAACAGGCTTCCCACAGGGAGCCTGCTTCTCTCTCTGCCTGTGTCTCTGCCTCTCTCTCTCTGTCATGAATAAATGAATAAAATCTTTAAAAAAAAGGTCCATTTTAAATCAGATTATCTCATCTAATGTTTAAGACATAAATGATGACAAGAGACAAAAGGGAAAGATACTTGAAGGTTAATTTGCCTAAGATTAATTTTGTTTTTAACATGAAAATAGGACAGCTAGTGATAAGGCAGTGTTTTTCAAACTTATCTGGTCATGAGTCTTACCTGGATGACTGAATGGATGACAAGCATGGATTTCCAGGCCTCATCCCCAGAGGTTCTGATTCCTGAAGTTTGGGATGGGGTCATTCTTAAAAGCAGTTAAAGAAGCTTTACTATCAGGCAAATCAGGGAAATACTTGGCGTCAGGGAAACAACACTGACCTAGTCATGGAGTTCAAAATACAGGCTACCAGCTCTTCTGTGTGTCCTTAGCTGACTCATTTTATCTCACTGGGGCTAAATCCTCAGTTGCATAAAACACAGGATGAGTTTTAGTCTATAATCCCCTGGAAGACAGGAGCCAGCTGGGCTGTGCTCACAGCCCAGTACCCTGTGCCTTGCCTGATGCCTGGCACACAAGAACCTCTCGATTATTATCTGCTGACTACTTCACTAGCTAGACAACATGCGAGATTCCTTTTCAAATTTAAAATTACATGCTTCTAAAAATAAATAAGCCATAACAGTGCACTTGGTCAGCCATTTATAAAACAATAGTTATTCTCAAAACAAAACAAAATATAAACCAAAAGAAGCACCCACTCCTTTTGACTGGCACGGTGTTGGTGAGCATTTCAGAGGATCATGCTCGTGCAGCTTGATCTCTGCCTTCTTCGCAGGACATGATGGTTCAAGGTAGTGAACTGGATGCACCTGGCTCACAAAAGTAAGAAGAGGCTCAGTGAAAGTGATTTGAAACTGGAAAACCCAGGAAATTATGTGGAAGACAGAGTAAGTTTTCCTGCTACACATACAGGAAAATGCTGTGACTATAGCATGGCTTTTAGGATTTTTGTTGTTTTAGTCCCAAAATATCCTGTCAAGTAACAAGTCAAGAATTATTAGGAACTTTCCCTGGCACATGTGGATTGTGCAGAGATGAATGCTTTTGGAACTGACAAAGAGGGGTACCTGGCTTAGCCAGTGGAGCATGCAAATCTTGATCTCAGGATTATGAGTTCAAGCCTTGTGTTGGGTCTAGAGATTACTTAAAAATAAAAATCTTACAAAAAAACAAAAAACAAATCCAAAGAAGCCTTAATTCAAATTTCTGTATACCTCCTACGATGTATCGGAATTGAGAAAAATCACATCACATGTCAAATCAACTGCATATCAACATGAGCTAACATGCAATTCACTTTTACGTAATAACTTGTTTCCTCCCTTTGGAAAAAAATTTTGAAAATACTGATCCTGAAATGGAAAAAAAAAAGTAAACCACTAGCTTTTAGGACATTCAAGTCCAGCTATATAAGTACAAATTCTTCATAAAAATATTGACAAGTGTTACCAAATTCAATTTTACTGTTATCAAAACATTAATAAAAAATAAGACTATGGGGTATACAGTGCAAAATCACAAGGCATGGGGGTTGGGGGTCTTTTATAACTGAAAGAGCAATTCTGGCTTGGAACTGGTGTTGGTAGGTAAGGTTGTAAGGGTAACTGGGTCTTATTAATTTATGATTTTGTGTGCTATGTAAGAAAAGCTCTCAGCTGCGGAATTCTGAACATCTTAAAACTACATTGTCTCAGGCAGTGAAGAGTAAAGAGATTTTCATCTTGAGAGCAGAGATAGAGGTGTGGTTGAGGTGACGCTGTCAGCCTCTGGTTACAAAGTGAAGCCGTCTGAGAAGACACGGTGAGAAGGCCCCAGAGTGAGTGCCCATTCTACACTGTTCTGTAGCTGCAGAGAAGAGGAGTCTTCCGTATACCTTCCCAACATTTCCCCACGCCCTAAAATCCAGGTTGGCTTGGCTGTAGAGAAGAACCAAAGCAGCCGGTGCAACAGCTCCTAGTCAGGAACGGGGTAGGGCAGCGAGCTGACCACCTCCCCGGCTTCGGTGACAATGGCATCGTACACCCACCGTCGGTTACAGCGGCACTCGGGCCCACACTTGTTGGAATTGCACTTGGGGCAAGGGTAGAAGCAGCCCAGACAGTTCTTCTCCAGGCAGTCACACAGATCAGCGTCATTACACATCAGCCTGCCACTTCTGTCGTACTTCTTCCTGACTCTGCCAGGAAAACAGATGACAGGACCAGTTTCCTCAGCATGGAAAAAAAAGAACCAGCATGCAGCAAACCTCGTAAGTACGATCCCTTAATTCCTAGGAAAGAGCACCCCAAGGATGACCCAGGCACGCTTCAGAATAGTCTCTCACGGGATCCCTGGGTGGCGCAGCGGTTTGGCGCCTGCCTTTGGCCCAGGGCGCGATCCTGGAGACCCGGGATCGAATCCCACGTCGGGCTCCCGGTGCATGGAGCCTGCTTCTCCCTCTGCCTGTGTCTCTGCCTCTCTCTCTCTCTCTCTCTCTCTCTCTGTGACTATCATAAATAAAAAAAAAAATAAAAATAAAAAAAATAAAAAGAATAGTCTCTCGCAGCGGTGCCCCGCCGAAATTCTACCAATTTCTAACAGGGCCAGGCTAGTCCCCGACAGTACCCTTCGTTCTTCCAGCGTGCCGGGGAGAGTAATATTGCACCAAAGCAGGTTATAAAGACCAGCTGGATAGAAGCTTCTTCCTACAAATGCCCTGCCCCCAACTTGTCTTTAAGACTATAAGCATTCCTGGGACGCCTGGGGGGCTCAGCGGTTGAGCATGTGCCTTTGGCTCAGGGTGTGATCTCAGGATCTGGGATCGAGTCCCACTGAGGCGGGAGTCCCTCCTTGCAGGAGGCCTGCTTCTCCCTCTGCCTCTCTTTCTCTCTCTCTCTCTCCCTATCTCTCATGAATAAATAAATAAAACCTTAAAAAAAAAAAAAAGACTATAAGCATTCCTGATAAGAACTTTCCCTGATAAATTACACTTTTTTCTTTCTACAAACAAGCACTCTGGTGAATATGATTCTGTTTTTTAATGACTTAAGATAAATGTTAGAACTGTCTCTGTTCCATCAACGGGAAAACACACACACACACCCCTCCTCTGTTAACAGTCTCCAGGGGCCCCTGCCTCTGTTCCTTTCTGGTTCTGCCCATTACCCAGGGCGGAGGGAGAAAGCAGGTGACCGAGGTGGGACCCCTGGTAAGCGCTGTGCGCGGGCAGGAAGCTCCTTGCTAGAGGCTCATCAGGGGCTGCACCCCAGCTTTGGGTTCCCACCCTTCCTCTGCCAGCCCCACCATCGTCCAGGAGGCGAAAGCATTCACAAGAATTTTACCAGCCTCTCAAATACAGGTTCTTTTGAAATAAACCCTTTCAAAATTGAGCTGCTTGAAAGCCTTAGTGTAAGAAAAGTGTCTCAGGACAGCCTATATCCATTATTAAGAATTGGAAATTAAGGGCAGCCCAGGTGGCTCAGCGGTTTAGCGCCGCCTGCAGCCCAGGGCGTGATCCTGGAGACCCTGGATCGAGTCCCGCATCGGGCTCCCTGCATGGGGCCTGCTTCTCCCTCTGCCTGTGTCTCTGCTTCTCTCTCTCTCTAAATGAATAAATAAATAAAATCTTTAAAAAAAAAAAAAAGAATTGGAAATTAAAAAAAAAAAAAAAAAGGCTGGCCCTCAGCTCGTGTGGTGAGATTAGGAGACTTCTCCACCCTTTGTCCTGAAGCAGACACAGTAATGCTCTCCCCTCTCCTTCCCTCCTTCCTTCTCCTAACAAAGCAGGGATCCCTAACAGAGGATCGCTATGGAGACTCGCTGCCTGACGCCTCATGTTCTCCCTTCCACAGGAATACCTTCCACTGAAGAGTGATATTTAAAGCACTTCATCCGTGGCAGGAGGGCTTCCCACCCCCTGCTAAGCCCACCAGGAGATTCAGATGTCAGCACACCAGGGGATTTAAAATCCATTATGGAAATCGGGGAGTGGGTGGTCATGAAGCCACCGGAGAGCCCATATGGGACCTTGTCCTGGTCCCTTTGCCTCAACCCAAATTATTCCCTCACCTTAATTCAGATACCAACAGGCAAATTTTATAATTTCCTGCCCACCTGATGCTATCTTCTATAAAATTCTGAATTATCATACACACACAAGCGTGCAAAACATACATGCACAAATAAAAAAGACGAAGCAAACCTCCACATCCCCACTGCCCAAACTGATAAAGGGTCTAACAGCGTTGACATCCTCTTCATGCCCTGCCCACTGCATCCCTCAACCCCACCTTCCAAGAGGAACCACAGCTTGCTGTTATAAAAATCATGTCATAATCATGTTACAAAAATCAGGTTACAAAAATCAAGTCTCTGTCTGGCTCAGTTGGTAGAGCATGCAACTCTTGATCTCGGAGTCCTGGCACTTGGAATCGTGAGTTCAAGCCCCGTGTTGGGTGGGGAAAAAATCATCTCCCTGTTTCGGTTACATGTGTATGAATCCCCAAGCACATTGCATTTCCCTATGTCGTGATTTGCAACTTACTCATGATGGTACATCTAGCTGTTATTCAAATATTTTCACTTCTATGTGCATTCCACTGTATAACTTGTATATTCCACTGAGAATATACAAGTTTCTCATCTTTTCCATTATGGATGGGCATTTTGACTATTACTATCTTTTTTTTTAAGATTTTTTAAAATTTATTTATTCATGAGAGACACACACAGAGAGAGGCAGAAACACAGGCAGCGGGAGAAGCAGGCTTCATGCAGGGAGCCCGATGTGGGTCTCGATCCCAGGTCTCTAGGATCATGCCCTGGGCTGAAGGCAGGCGCTAAACCGCTGAGCCACCCAGGGATCCCCAACTATTGCTATCTTATTTTCTTTATTGTTATAGCAATGCTATGAAATTTTTGAACATGTCCCCTGTTGTACATGTATAAGAGTTTTTCTAGGATATATAAGCAAAAGTGAAGATGTTAGGTCATAAGGTATATAGGTGATACTAAAATTTTTTAAAGAGTGGTTGCACCATATTAGACTAAGTTCATGACCAATAGCTTCATCAACATTGACATTATCAGACTAAGTACTGCCTCTCTGGGGAAGTGGGGCACTGCCCTGTACTACACTGATGTGATTCCATATCCTTTTTTTTTTTTTTAAAGATTATTTATTTATTTATTCATAGAGACACACACAGAGAGAGAGGCAGAGACACAGGCAGAGGGAGAAGCAGGCTCCATGCAGGGAGCCTGACGTGGGACTCGATCCAGGGTCTCCAGGATCACGCCCTAGGCTGCAGGTGGCGCCAAACCGCTGCACCACCGGGGCTGCCCTGTGATTCCATATCCTGAATGTTTCTTAACCTTTTCTTCTACAAAATGCCTGTTCGTTGATTGGTTCATTTTTCTCTTTGGATGTTTAACCTTTTCTTATTGACTTGTATATATTTTGGATACATAATCTTTCAAATTATAAATAGCTTCTCCTATCTTGTGGTTTGTCTTTCATTATTTTTCAGGTGTCTTTTAATGGACATAAATTCTTAATTTTGATATAGTCAAATTCATCAATCTTTTTCTTTAGGGTTTGCTTATACTTATGATGTGCTAATAATTGATGTCGGAAACAAAGCAGAAAAAATTATTAAATTTCTTTACTACCTACAGCCCACTGACAAGTCCTTGAAATAGGCAGAGTGACAGTCCTCTGGGAACTCAGCAGCCTTGATGTTGATTCTTGGCTAAGGGCAAAAGGCAATCTTAGCCCAACCCCCAGGACCCTGTGAGTCTACTTTAACATATAACAATTCCTTTTGAAACTTCCTTTATCTCTACCCACCAAGATCCATGTTGGCAGTCATCCCCAAGCATATGACCCACTGACATACATCTGCATGGACTCATGACTGAAGGTTTACTAAACAGTAATAAATGACCTTTCCCAACAATAGCTAGGGCCCTCAGGATCCTGGAAACCTTGTTTCCAAAATACCTGGGAGGCTAACACTATCCATAACCCCCTTCCAACTTGAAAGTGCATAATGTGCCGTTCCTCATGACCCCAGTGAAGCTCTTTCTGCTCCCGGGTCCTATCCCTGTGCTTTAATAAAACCACCTTTTTGTACCAAAGATGTCTCAAGATTTCTTTCTTAGCCATTGGCTCTGAACCGTATCATCTTTCCTATATCAGCAATCATTGCACTTATGATATATCCTTGCATATTTGATACCTGAATTCATTCCCACGATTATATTATTTCTCCTTCTGGTGATACATCTTTCTTACTTTTCATCATCTTTCTTACTGAAGCTATTACTCTAATCCAAGGGCTTCTTGAAAAAAATTGATTCCTTCCTTCTTCTTTAAAAAAAATTGATTCCTAGTTTGGGATTATTGCCTATTTCTTGAAGTTACTAACTTCCAAACACATTGGGTGATACTGTACTTTAGAAAAGATATTTTTAAAACATAAAAAAGAGGCAACCTCTCCTTTGCCAAAACTCATGTATTTTATAATCCCACAAATCAAATGTAAGAAATCATGATCTTACTTGTATTTTACAGAAAAATACTCATTCATCTTTGACATCCGAGCTTTCTTTTTCTGCTGCCTTGTTTCAGGATTGAAGTCTGCTACCTGTGGGCCCGGGTTTTGAAACGCCAAGCATTTTAACTGCCGCTCTATCTGTTGCTATGAAACAAATAACATATATTGGTAGTAAGAACTGGATAATTTTGTTTTATGTTGTATCAAAATAAACCTTCTGTAGTAAGAACTGGATAATTTTGTTTTATGTTGTATCAAAATAAACCTTCTGTAACTTTTGCCATAATGTCATGAAAGTACAGATGTTTTACTTAGAGAAATAAACAGCTTAATTTCATCACATTTCAAAAGATGTTGTAAATTTCCTCAAAGCAGGGGATTCTGAATAAAGAAATCCATAGTATAAAACTCATATAATATAAATAAAGGAGTGTGTCTGGGTGGCTCCGTCAGTTGAGCTTCTAACTCCTGATCTCAGCTTGGGTCTTTTTTTTTTTTTTTTTTTAAGATTTATGTATTTATTTTAAAGGAAGGGGAGGGGCAGACAGAGATGGAGAGATAGTCTTAAGCAGATTCCCTGCTGAGGACAGAGCTCAATCTCACTATCTTGAGATCCCAACCCGAGCCAAAATCAAGAGTCAGATGCTTAATCATCTGTACCACCCAGGTGCCTCTCAGCTTGGGTCTTGATCTCAGGGTTGTGAATTCAAGCCCCACATTGGGCTCCACACTGGGCATGGAGCCTACTTTAATAAATAAGTAATAAAATAAATAAACAAATAAATAAATTAAATTTATAAATATAAATAGCTATATATATATGTATATATTATGTATATGTATTATGTATGTGTGTGTGTATTGCTGTTGTTGTTGTTCTGCTTAGTTGTTTTTATATATATATAAACCAAGCAGGAACAAAATTTCTTTTGTACTTGCAAAATACCCGGTGGCTTCTCAAATCTGGTGGGGATGAAAGTCAGAATTAGCGTTTTATGGAGGACAAAAACAAGGGAGTAAAGTCCTGCAGTTGTTGGCTTGAGAAACCCAGGTGGAGCGTCTGAAGCACCTCAAACCACAGTGAGAACCCCAGGTGCACACGGCCCCTCCCCCTGAATTCCATGTTCTCGAACAGGTTTCAAAACAGTCATTACTTGGGTGTGTGGACTCCATCAGGGCTTTGAGGCAGTATGAAGCCTGAAAGATCCGCTCTCAGTGAAAGCCACACTTGAAAAAGAAAATTTTCCTAGAATGGCTTTCTAGAGTGTTAGTGGAAATTTTCAAAAGAAACGGTCCATTTACAATTGGAAGGGAAACCAAGCCTAATGGAGACAAGCAACAAAGATGCTTTGATAAATCCTGATACCTTATTTCAAAAATGTAGCACATATGTCATGAGGAAAGGGCATGCCCTGCTCAAGGATTTTAGGAGAGAAGCATCTGAATGGCCCCCAAACACACAGGCTGATGGACATACAGATGAAATATTTTACCTGGAAACAAAAGGGGATGTTGTACAAACCAGTGTACAAACCAGTGACAGAGTCGCGGCCTGATCGGCAGTCCATTGAGCTTGATACTAGTCCAGGCTGCCTAAGATAACATACACACGTTTCTTGACATTTTCATCGCGGTGTGTGTATGTATGGGTTTGCTTTACAAACTTAACCTCATGAAACAACTCAGTGATTAGGTATGGCCATGAAAAAATGCAACTCCATACCATCGATTACCATTCTCCGTTGCATAGCAAGAGTCTGGGGACAGAGACCTGAGGGCAAGGCCAGCTGTGTCCAGGTCTTGGCGCTGCCCCTCGGTAGTGGCATGCCTCCAGCCAGCTCCCACTTCTCTGAACCTCAGAGTCTCCTTTCTGCAAAATGGGCTAACAGGAGCATCTTGTTTGTGAGAAGGATTTGGTGAATTAATATATACAAAGTTTTAGAATTATGACCAGCACATAATAGGGAAGAAAAAAAAACAAAGGTTTTTAAAATACTCTTCTTCAAGGGCAGGATTTTATTGCACAGAACACTGGGCTATAAATCAAGAGAGGTAAGTGGCGGGGGGGTGGAGGAGGGGGGGCACATGTGAAATGGGACCAGCCCCGCAGGGACCAGAGTGAAAAGTGTAAGGGGAATGTCCCATTCATAGAGAAGCAGAGAACCTTCCTGTGAAATCCTGACTGGACCCACCTTCCACCCAAGTCCACGCTCACCTCAGAGATCTCCAAATTGAGACCTCTCCAAATACCATGAAACCCTAATATCCATTTGCCATACCAGTTGCTTCTGTCCAATGTGACAGTTTTTCTCAGGAGGACTTTGACTTGTGTGTCCCTCGTGAGTGGAATTGTTTTTGTCTGATTGGTCATTCATTTCTGATCACTGAAAAAATAATTGGGGAGACAAAGTGGAATACATTAATATCATACATCCTCTCTGGGTGTCCCCACCTGGGTGGCTCAGTGGTTGAGCATCAGCTTTGAGCTCAGGTCAGGTGCTGGGGTCCTGGGATTGAGTCCTGCATCAGGCTCCCTGTGGGGAGTCTCTGCCTGTGTCTCTGCCTCTCTTTCGTGTCTCTCATGAGTAAATAAATAAAATCTTTTAAAAATATATATCATACATCCCCAGTAACTTAGTCCTGTGACTTTCTTCCCTACATTTTTCTTTCTTTCAAAGCCAGGTTTCCTGAAAAAGCCATCCAGCTTCCTCACCTTTTTTTTTTTTTTTTTTTACCTCTCAAGCTAAGACCAAGCATCTGCGCCCCACCCCCACCCCACCAACTCCCAGATCCCTTGACTTGACTGACACTCTTCTCCTCTGGGTGTTTCATGAGCAAATCAAACATACCTTTTACAGTTCTCAGCATCACAGACCTCGCTGGAGCAGGCAATGCTAAGACCTTCTCCTCTTTAAGACAAGGATGAATTCTTAGACCCTCATTCTTCCCGGGTTATACTTAGGCCCTTGAAAAAAAGGAAGACATGAATGCCCTATATCCCCAGTAACACTGTGAAAATCTCATCCACTCCTGTGGTTCCAGTGTCACCTCTTTGCAGTGCAGAGAGTCCCCCAGGGTGCCTCTAAAATCCCTGACCTCCTCAGTCAGGTTTTCTGACAAATTTCTAGTACAACTGGGGATAAGGAGAAGGCATCAGTGTTCCAGAAAACTTGGCTGCTGACATACCTCTAATTTACTTCAAAATACTTATTGTATACATGGGGCACTGTTGTGTGTGTGTGTGTGTGTGTGTGTGTGTGTGTGTGTGTGTGTGTGACTCTGGTGAAGCTAACACATGATGCTAATCGCAAATGCACAGCCCAGGCTGCTCTGCAGTGTTGTCTCAGAGAGGACCAAGCTCTGAAGGAGGCTTCCACAGTCCTGCTGCTTTTCTTCTCCCTCATCCACTGCTGGGGCTGTCTTCAGGGCACTCTTTTCTTTTCTTTTTAAATTTTATTTGAATTCAATTTGCCAATATATAGTATAATACCCACTGCTCATCTCATCATGTGCCCTCCTTAATGATGGGCATTAAGCAGGGCATTGTTTCCACCGAAGGAGGCAGGGTTGAGTCACCAGGTGGCCTGGGGTTGGCACACCACCTGCCCTCCAGCTGGGCATTCCACCTCTGTACTCCCAGGTCTGGGTCACTAGACCTTGGCTGCCCACTCTTCTGTATCCTGCTCTCCAGTTTCCAGGATTAGGTTAAGAAGTTAATTTTTCTTTCCTACCATTGTTAACAGTGATCTTCCTTTTCACTCTCTGTCGGCTGGAATCTACCCTAAAGATGGGGTAGTAGTATTAATAGTCCTTACCCTTGACTGAGACAGCCTTAACGTTCCTGTCAGCTTGACAAAACCCAAGACCAGGCTTATTCCTGACTCTTGGCCCTGACCTCGTTTTCCTTAGAGCTTTTACTTGGGTAAACTCATTACTGTAAGCTCTTTCTCTGTCCTATTGAGATATAAATCTTCTCGGAGCTTCTTGCCAGTTGTACAACCCAGGAACATCTTGCCCAGAGACGAGGAGGCAGCCCTATGAGACGTAATCAGCCAGAAAGATGGCGCCTGCGTTTGCCAGTCTCTGGGGGAGGGAAAAGCCCAACTTGCTAATTGGTGGGTGCCAATTAGCAAACACAGGTGCCTTCATCACAGAGAAAAACACTTGCAAACTCGGGAATAATTCCATGTGCTCGACACTTCCCATGGACCAACCTCCCGCCCGTCCCCTAGTCTTTTCCTTCTGCCTTTTGTCTCACACTGGATTCACACCAAGTCCTGGGTTCCCTCTCCTATCACCACAGCCTTGGATAAAGTCTCCTTTGCCTTGTTTAACTTCACTCCGGAGCAATTTTTACTTTGATAACCTCTCATGCATTTTCACATCTGATCAGCCAAACGTTCTTGTGGAGCATTTCCCACTTTGATGATAAAATCACAGGGAGCGGTTTTAAGAATTATAAAGTCCTTGTTGAAAGAGGACCTCAAACTCTCTTGGGTGTTATACTATATGTTGGCAAATTGAATTTAAATAAAATATAAAAAAAAAAAACCTCACTCCATTGTGACCTCAGTGTGTACGTCCTCATTGATTGAACCCTTCTTTCCAGCTTATCTCTAAACTCAGGCCAAAGACCCTACAGGCAAAATGTGCCCTGACGTAAACAAAAGTCTCCCCTCAAGCCATCAGGACTGAGTCGAGCCAGCAAGACTCCGTGACTGACCCCATGACAATGATACACCTGACCTCTATTGCCCACCTGCACTTACCCACCGATCTTGGCCTCACATTTTCCTTGCATAAACCTAGAAGTATTTCTAACAGTTTAGAGATGGCCTTTGAGATGTTAGTCTGCTGTCTTCCCAAGTTTGGCCTCGCTGAAATAAATTCCTTTCTCATTTGGCCACCACCCATCTCTCTGCCTTTGGACTTTGTCAGTGGATAGTGGCCGAACCTGGTCTGTTTGGGACCCCCGGAACCAGGGGCCCTTGCACCCCAAGGCCCCAGTTACCCTGTCAAATTCAAGGTCTCCTGGGGTTATAATTTGTAGAGAAGAATCTCGGTAGTCTATACAGTTAATGAGTCCTGCAACTATGGGAAAAGATAGGCTAGGGAAAGTAGGTATAATTTTCTGTATCCAGTCTTACCATCTGATCCTAAAACCTTTGCCTGTATCTTCTTCCCACCCTCAATCCATCCAAACCACTGCAGTTATGTTAATATTACTAAATTAGATATTTCTTTATTTCAGGGGGTAGGGGTCCAGTAACTAGGTATATGGATGAAAAGGCCATGTGATGTAAGGAGCACTGGGTGTTACACTGATGAATCACTGGGTTCAGTGAGTTACTGAACCCTACCTCTGAAACAAATGATACACTGTATGTTAATTAATTGAATTTAAATTCAAATAATATATTTCTTTATCCTATTCCTGGTAAGACATCCGTGATTCTTTTCTGCCAATAATATCCCATGAGCTCAACATAGCAGAGAAGATTCCTTACAATGACCTACCTCCAACTTTCCAGCCTAGTCTCACCTCCACCTCCACCTCCTAGCTCTTACCTGAGCTCACCACTCCCATTAACAAACATGCCTCCCATCTCTTACCTAACTTGGTGCTTCCCCCTTTGAGCCTTGGTTCTCTGCTCCAAGAAACCTCTAGAAACCTCCCCTGACCTGTCTAGTCTTTGAAGGCCCCTTCTTCCCTTGGGCTCTCTTTGGTGCTTCCTCAAGAAAATTTTCCCCCCAAAGGGACCCTAAATCCTCTACCATCTTCATGTGACAAATTTTCCTCCTCATGGGAAAAATATGATCTTCTGACCATCTTTGCAATCTAGAATTTTTCCTAAAATAGCATCCATATAACTGCGAGGGGAGAAATGAGTATCTTATGCAAATCCTCTGCCTAATTTATTTTATTTTATTTAACTCCTTTGTGAAATACAGTTCTCCACAAACAGGTTGGGGTGGGGGGGATGACTTGCTCCTTTATATTCCAAATAAAGCAAAAGAAAATTATAATCGAATTTCACTGAGGACTGAAATTTAATTGGATTTTATTATGAGCCCGAGATATCTGTCCCAGGAAAAGTAATGGAAGTGTGCAGAATCCCCCCCCCCCTTTTTTTTTTTTGCTTAGCTTTCCAAAGATAAGGGCTCTTAACCAGAGTAGCAACACAGGGCCTTTGATCTTGGATGAGTAAAGAATAAAGTACATATTTATTCCCACTAACCTCTAACTGAAATTCTGGCATTTCCTTCTGTTATAACACAGCCAACAAATAATAACAGTGTTAGCAAGGACTTGTGACTTTCTTGCCTGAGAAAACACAGATGTTTTCATTACCGGTTAGAGTTGCTGTAGATCTATGTTAAAATGTTATTAACACTTCTCGCTTCTTCAAAATGATGGTAGTTCTTAGGCCTGCTGCTAGGATTTGTTTGATAGGCTAATAATGAAACACATATATTACTGTCACAAATTGTTTTTAACATTTGGTAAGTGTATTTCAATAGAATTGACTTCCTTTGTTACCTTACAGATTTTATTTCATATGATTAAAAACATCATTCCAGGGGCACCTGGCTGGTTCAGTCAGGGGAGCTTGTGGCTCTTTTTAAAATTATTTATTTATTTTTTCATCTTTATTTTTTAAAAAAGATTTCTTTTATATATTTAAGAGAGAGAAAGAGTGCACACAAGTAGGGTGGGAGGGATAGACTCTGCTGAGCTGATGTGAGACTTGATCCCAGGACCCTGGGATCATGACCTTAGTGGAAGGCAGATGCTTAACCAACTGAGCCATCCAGGCATCCTGAGATGATGGCTCTTGATCTTGGGATTGTGAGTTCAGGCCCCACATGGGGTGGAAATATTATTTAAATAAATAAAATTTTTAAAAAGAATTAAAAAGGAACGCTTGTGTGAGAACTTTGATATAAATGCACACATTTGTCAGAGGGTCTGATGGAGCCCTTTCTTGGGCTCCTAGCTCAGTGATGAGCCTGCTTCTCCCTCTCCCTCTGCCCTTCCCCCATCTCGTATGCTCTCTCAAATAAAATCTTAAAAAATAATTAGAAAAATAAAAAACAAATACATCATTCTAAACAAACAAACATTCTGAGAAATTGTCCATAGATCTAACAGTTGACCAAAGGGGTCCAGGACATATTTATCGAGAATTTTTCATTGATTTTTTTTTATATATAAACATTTTATTTACTTATTCACGAGAATACACAGAGAGGAGAGAGAGAAGCAGGCTCCATGCAGGGAACCCGAAGTGGGACTCGATCCCAGGTCTCCAGGATCAGGCCCTAGGCTGAAGGTGGCGCTTAAACCTCTGAGCCACCAGGGTTGCCCCAGTCCAGGACATAAAAATAAGATTTGGAACCCTTGCACAGATGCAAGGAGACCCACTGCCACCACCTCCACTGATCACAGAGACGAAAAACAACAGGTTTCTGGCTAGAGACAAGGCTCATCTCCAAGCATCAGGCTGGAAGCAGTGTGGTATATTCTAGGTTACTGCAGTGAAGGGAACACAAAGTGGAGGACATCGCTTTAACAAACTCTGAGTTCTGTCTTAACATCACACCAGGTTGTATATTAAAGAGCCAACATATGGTCTAGCCCACAAAGAAGAGGCTCCTCCAGGGACCAAGGTAGCACAGTCCTCCAGAGCTGGGCTTCTCAAAGTGTGGTCCAAGGATGGGGCAACTATTTAGTACCAGACTTGGGCTGGAATGAAAATCGATTGACTCACTAAGGACATTGGGTAGCTTAGCAGACATTTTTCTTCATAGCAAGATGGTCTTCCTGGAAGAGGCAGTTCCCTGATATTATGTCGTAGCACAAGTTCCGTAATTCACCAGATCAAGGACCACACTGGAGTTCCACTAGGTCTTTAGTTCTGGAAGTAGTCTTACACTTTTCTTTACCCTTCAGCAAGTCTGGAACTGCTGCATAGTACTCAGTACACATCTCATGAATATTATGCAAGTGGATGCCAATTATTTGAGACCTACTATATGTCAGGCACTTTGCTAAACATCCTACATATACTACTTTGTTCAATTCCACAACTGTGAACTAGATGTTATCTCTACTTTTCAGATGACCAAACTGAGGCCCAGAAGGATCTTTTGGCCCTATAAGTACAGGTAGGCTGCCTGAGTTTGAAACACAGAACTATCTGGCTCCCCAGACTAAGCTTTTTTCAGGATGTTACACATGACCACCATTTTTACACAGAACTGTGCTGAGGGAGGGGATGTAGTTAACGTCAGCCACTCAGAACCTTTTCAAAAAGAAGTGTGGAGAAGGAATAAGGGAGGATGCATTTGGGATCATCTCAGATTTGCCCCCACATCTCAAAGGATGTGCTGGGAAGAGACTCCCATCTCAAGCACACAAGCCACATCTGATTTCAGGATAGAATTTGGGAGTCAGCATGAAAGAAGAAAGCCCCTGGGGGCACTGGCTGGCTCCCTCAGGAGAGTGTGCAACTCCTGTCATGGGTTTGAGCCCCATGCTGGGTGTAGAGATGACTCAAAAAAATAAAAAGAAGAAAGTCATATGCAAACAAAATTACCTTGAAAATGCCTTCAGAAAATGCTGCATAGGGAATAGCTGTATAATAGCTGGACATTTCACTAGTATTGGGATAGATTACTGTTTCTCAGATTGAACATCAAATGAGACAGTTGGCTTATGCACAGGAGCCATCATGGATAAATTGTTTACCTTTAAACCTCACAATCACATCCCCTGGCAAGTTGTTAGCTCTGTGGGGGCCTCGGGAGCTAGGTCACCCTAGAAATAGGCCCCAATCCAGATCATCTTCCTCTTCACCCTGGGGCACTGGTCATAGAAGGGAACACAGACCAAATGGCTCATGTTTGAATCCCTCACACTCATGTTTAGGAGGTCCCCAGCACCATAAGTTGAATTTTTGAGGGCCGATTATACCGTCTATATACAGTAGAATAAGTATTTTTTCCTACTTTTTATCCCTAGGACTCAAGCAAATTATCAAAGCAAGAAAAACCTTCAGTTTAAACTCCAGCCCAAAAGTTGCCCACCGCTTTTATTCAGGAGCTGAAAAAGCCATTTATTCTGAGGCACTATTTGTAAGACACTCTTCAGAAAATATTTAGAAAAGACTCACACATAGACCTCCACAGAGAACATTCGAATGTGTAAAGTAGTAGTGACTTCATCAGAAGGTTTTCATTAAACTTGTGAGTCACGGTACAGATTCAGGCTGTTTTAATCTCATTCTGTCTCCAGCCTTAGTTTCCTCTACTTGCTAAAAATGAAAGGTCACGGGGCAGCCCCGGTGGCAGTGGTTTAGCGCCGCCTGCAGCCCAGGGCATGATCCTGGAGAACCTGGATCGAGTCCCACGTCAGGCTCTCTGTATGATGCCTGCTTCTCTCTCTGCCTGTGTCTCTGCCTCTCTCTCTCTCTGTCTCTATGAATAAATAAATAAAATCTTTTAAAAAAAAAGGAAAGTCACCAAGGTAATTGACAGCTGACACAGATCCCACCAAGGACGTGCGTGGGAGACAGGAACAGCTGTGGTGCTGGTGATCAATTAAACCATCCCCTGCTGCTGTCTCCCAGCTCAGTGCAAAGCACAAAACTGCACACTAACCTCCAACAAAATATCCATTGCCATTTGTCCTTAAGAATTCATAGTAAAACATTTTTTTTAATTAATTAAAAAAAGAAATCACAGTAATTTGTATCCAAGCCTTTGGGAGTGTTCTTAGATAAACAGTGTAAATGCTTTAGAGACAACTTACAAAATATAAAAATGTATCCTATGCTGTATTTTTCTACACACACACACACACACACACACACACACCCTTCTGTGGCTCAATATGAAATAATGTGAAATCATGGCTTAGTCGGTTAAGCAGTTAAGAGCCTGATTCTTGATTTTGACTCAGGTCATGATCTCAGGACCATGAGATTGAGCCCCGTGTCTGGCCCCGAGCTGAGCGGGGAATTTGCTTAAGATTCTCTCTCTCCTTCTACTCTCTGCCTCCCCTGCTCTCTCTCTCTCTCTCTAAAAAAAAAAAAATGTGAAAACAAATATTGTGTATTTAAAGTAATTTGCAGGGATGCTCAGCAGAGATGGAGAAGCAGTGGAGCAGAGTGGGACCACAGAGCAGTTCTTGCTGCTGCCAGAATGTGGCAAGCTGGCATCGATCTGAGACCAAACCCCCTGCAAAGCCCATCTGGGTCACTGAACAGATTAGCATCCACGAGGGCCTTTACAGTCACACCTTCTTCATAATCAGGATCTTTTGAATTATACATTTTTATATTTTTATTTTTATTTTTCTCTGCAATTTAAAAGATTACAAAAAAAAACCCAGAAACCTGTGTGTGTAGTCTGCCCCGTTAATGGAAAAGAGAGACGGAGGGAGATTAGGCCATTTTCACCTGTAGGGGCTAAGGGCAGGTCACCCTAAAATGGGCCACTGCGGCAGAAATATTATTTTGAGTTAAAGGCAATCAAAACCCAGCAGATTCAGGAAAAGCTTTTTACCTTCCCCTCAACTGCCTGCTTGTACCAGGAAGACAGCCATTAACGGATACTCCCCTTTACAGAAGAAACGTCTCCTAACAGGGCAACCCTTCATTCTCCAAACATCTCTCACCTTCCTGCCAATGGTCTTCCTCCTTTTTGTACCCTCAAACCCCTGCCCCTCCCCTTAGCTCATAGAAGTATCCTGTTGCCCCACTGTCTTTGGAATTTCCACGTCCATGTGGATTCCCTGTATATACACTATTACATTTGTTTGTGTCCTGTTGATCGATTTGATTCTATGTCCAGCTAGAAGAATCTTGAAGGGCAGAGGAAATTCTTCCTCCCTGACATAGCAGTGTCCTGATAAATACACTTCCAACCACTCATCTCATATTTTAAATGTGGAGGTTCCTTTCTCCAGACTCCTAAGGTACTTTTACACTCATTTCTTTGCTTCCATATTTACTTCAGTCCACTTTGCAACAAAAGGACCGCAATTCTTTTCCACACTTAACTACAACACATGAATATGGCAATATTTATTCAGAGTCAACATCTGGTGGATGGCTTAAGCCTTGTCTTTCTCTACCAGCCTCAAGTGTAAATGCAGCCTTTGAAAAGGACCGTCTTTGTAAGGACTGACCTCCTACCTCTTTTCACTCTTTCTTAAGGACAATAGCCTCATCAAACCCCATGGCTGGTGGCAAAGAGAAATTGCACGTACCTTTCCATTGGATGAATAAGAAGGAAGACAAACTGGAAACAAGAGAAACTGTACTTCCTTGTTTCCTTTGTTTTGCTGTGAAACCGTAAAGCCCTCTGGGGAGAAAGACACATGGTCTCCAAGGTGCTCCTATAATTGAACGGGCTTTTTAAATAATGGCTGAGAGGAGGAGAGGTGGGAAGCCAGAGAGGTGGGGGGTGGTTAGCAATGCCAACTCTCTCTTCCACCAAGAGCCTATTCTAAAATCATACATCAGGGAAAGAAAGTTCATCTGCTCCCATCTTCCGTCTGCAATAAGCAATGAATCTCGAGCTCTAGTTTTGACTCTACTTTTGAGTATCATATGTGACTTCAAATGTTCAACTAATATTAACACTAATATTAACACCAATTGCCCCTGGCTGTATTTATATTTCAGTGTAAATAGCACACACACACCCACATAGACATACACACACACATATATAGTATATAGAGAGTATAGTTTATATTATTACTATATTAGTACATAATATGAAAGCATATTATTGTATTATTATATATTATCATATTTTATATAATTTATAATTATATTAATATTTTATCACAATTATACATTATGTTTATCATTTATATTATTTACATTACTACATATTTTATGTAATATAATATATAATATATAATGTTATATAACAATATATTATTATATGTGGCATATATGAAAAATTATATAAGAATTATATACAATGCTATATAACTTACATAATATATAATTATATATAATACATATATAATACATGGTATATTATTTATATTACACGTAATTTTTATGTATAGATAATATATGGTATATTACATAAAAACTATGTATAATATAAATAATATACATATTATTTATAAGCTTCACTTATAAGAGCCTGCAACCCATCTGGTAATGCTACAAAACCTTAAGGTTGTGCCAGGATTAAGTATATTTGATTTAAATTTTATGTCCATTAAGCAACTGATATATTTTTGAAGTTACACAGTAAACTTTGCATATCATAATTTTTAAAAATATGCATTTAAACTAAAAACCATTTTGAAAAAAACTGTTGTCCCAAGAGAAAACTAAACCACGTTTATAAATTGTGCCTAGGATATATTTTAATCTCTAAATTACAGCTCCCTAACTGTTGGCCTCTGCTGCAAGAACTCAGATATTGTGCTGTGAGTCATTAAAACCACTTCACTGGCAGGTTCATACCCACCCTGTTCATTTGTGAATTAGAGGGTAAAAACCACCATCTCATTCCTAATTACTTCTGCTACAAAGAACAAGGAAAAGAAACAAAATCTTCAGCTAGAAGAGCTTGCAACCCATCTGGCAATGATACAATCCCTCCAGTGGTGCCAGAATTAAGTGTATTTCATCTGAACTTCATATCCCTTAAGCAACTGCCACATTTTTGAGATAGCACAGGAAATTTTGCATATAAAAATTTTGCCATCTTGCCATTTAAGGATTGCTAATCCCATTTTGCTAATTAAGGACTGAAAAACCTCAAAGCATCTTAGCATCCTACCAGGCTTTTCCACAGCACACCTTACAAATATATATTCTTTGGCCAACATTTGGCTTTGTTCTTATGCACTCGACAGGAAAAGGTACTCCTCCCTGATTTTATACCACACAAGATGAACAGAAAGAACAAACACAGCAAGGGCCAAATGCAAGGATAGGAATCCTCTAAAAACCAGATGGAGGAAAGTCTTATAAAGAATAAGGATTTTCGCCAACCGAAAGTCCCAACTGAAAACTTTAAAAGAAAAAAATTAAAGTGCCATGAAAGAGCATGAATCAGAGGATTGAAAATTATTGCTTCCTCTTATTCTTCCATTTAAAAAGGAAAATAAATCATATAATATAATTATCCTGTATTATTTCCAAGCTTCTCACGCAAAATCTATTAGCTATTCAGTAATGGTTTAACTGGCAAATCTTCAGAAGAACTTTACTTCATGTTTTCAAAAAGATAAAAATGTAAACTTAAAAGATGGAATTTTTTTTAAAGATTTTATTTATTTATTCATGAGAGACACAGACTGAGAGAGAGAGAGAGAGAGAGAGAGAGAGAGAAGCAAAGACACAGGCAGGCTCCATGCAGGGAGCCCACCGTGGAACTTGATCTTGAGACTCCAGGATCACGCCCTGGGCTGAAGGCAGGCGCTAAACTGCTGAGCCATCCAGGGATCCCTAGATGGGATATTTTTTAAAGTTAATAATAATAAAAAAATAAAGTTAATAATACCTCACTAAATTTGCTACTCCTGAGTTTTTTGCAATTTTTTTAAAGTAGGTTCCATACCTCATATGGGGCTTAAACTCACGACCTCGAGATTAAGATTTGTACCTCCACAGACAGAGCTAGCCAGGCACCCCTCTGTTGCAGTTTTAACATGACTTTTGCTAAGAAAATATTTTTCTCTCTCTTTAGATGTCCTCAGGTTTTCTGGAGAATAAATTGAACGTAATTTCAAATTGGTTGCTTTTTCAAATGAAGGATTCACATACTAAAACACTCTTCAGTTCTCTTACTGATTCCTAGAGAGTAAAAATCTTTATATTTGTAAGTTGTATCAACTCATTTTATCAGTTTATAGCTAGCTGTATATTAATTTGTAATAAACACCATACTTTATAAGTAACACAGCTCATAAGCTTATTTATTGTAGTATCATTTATATTGGAATGCCCACATATAGGCAAGTGGTTGAATCAACTATGGCACTTCCATGTGTGCCATAAGCATGCAATACAATACACCTGTGAGAAGAGAGTAAGGAAGATCTCTATGAGGTGATATAGAGTGATTTATGGACTATATGATTTAATTAAAATAACAGAATACAATAGAGTATTTACCTGTGTAAGCAAGTCATACTACCTATACTATACTAGTACAGTATGTAAGGATATGAGACAATTTGTTACTTGTAGCTAAATAATTTCAATAAATTCAATATTATGTAGGGTGTGGCTTATGAAATAATTAAAAAGTCATTGCTCTGAGAGTTGTGAGCATCTAGAGAGGGTCTGCAGTAGGAAAAGTCTTCAGTTTTATCTTGCTGAATGTGTTAGCATCCTTAGCAGCTACTAAACAAGCTCTCACTGGGCTTATTAACTGATTAATGAAAAAAATCCAATTGAGAGTAATCCTTACTGTCTGGGTACTACTGCTGCAGGTTCACGGTGGCTAGTGTTTGGTTAAGGTCCTGTTACACTGTGCAACTGTAATGAGCTTTGCTTATGAAAAGGGAGACTTCCTAGCGGGAAGCACCGAGGTGGCCCAGTAGTACATGGAGCTGATAACCTGAGCCAGGAGCAGGGGCTCCATCTCCAAAGTGCTGGGGGGTATCTATTACTGCTACTCTTCCAATCACTCACTCAGCAGGCATTGATTAAATACCTGTTGTTGGCCAGGAACTGTGTGAAAGATAACAATACAATTAAGACATAGTTCCTCTCTAAAGAGTTCATAAGTTTAGAAGGAGATATGTAGTCAAATAAAGAAAACGTGTGCATCGCAACCGCTTGGGACACTGCCGGGGCCAGGGGAGGGAGTGGAGAGACTGGTGGCTTTCCCTGAGAAGGGAGGTATCCAGGAGGGCTCCCGAGAAGAGGTGGCAATTGAGTTAATCTAGAAAAATGAACAGGGGACATCGGTGGAGAGGAAGTGGGAAGGGCATGCTAGGCGAATGCAGCTGCTCTAAGCAAGAGCTGAATGTGGGAGAAGTTTACACCTTTTGGAAGGGTCTAGCGGGAGGTGGAGCGGGTGGTCCAGGCCATGATAAGGCTGAACCACAAGTCCACTACAGTAGCATTTGCCTATCTCTGCAGACTCTAATAATCATTTTTCCCAATGACAAAAATGGAGTGGCTGGCCAGCAAAGGACATAAGGCAAAGGAGAAGAGAGTATGCAGAGGCGTGTAGTTTCAGGAGCTCCAGCAGCTCTGTTCTGGAAAACTAGTAAAAATGATTTTATACAATTTCTAACCTGAAAAGAGATCAGTATAAGTTTATATGATGTGCAAGTGAACAAGTAAACAGGTTTTTTTTTTAAAGATTGACTTGTTTTACCATTATTACTATTATATTATGACTGTATGTTTACTATTGCTATTAGGATAACTATTATGTAAATAACACTGTGTTAATTTCACTTACTAATGTCATAGTACATTTGTTACCTCATGGACGACTTCCCATTCTCCAGACACATTTGTATTGCTGTACCTCAAATGGTTTCTGTTTTTTTCTCTTCTAGAAATGCCTTCCTGCTGTATCTTAAAAAAATTTATAGGCATGTGGAATGTAAAAAAGCTTTAAAATAGCATCTGTGACCCATAATTACTCTGGGGAATTTCTTCTAAGGAAAGATAAAGCTCTTTGTAAAAATTTAGCATCTAGAATTAATCGCTGGATTATAGAGTGGCTAGGTTGGGTGAGTAAACATTTAAAAACTTTGGGATTTCATGGGTGGCTCAGTTGGTTAAACAACTGACTCTTGGTTTTGGCGCAGGCTCTGATCTCAGGGTTGTGAGATGGAGCTCTGTGTCAGGCTCTACCCTCAATGTGGAGTCTGCTTGAGATTCTCTCCACACCCCTCTCCCCCTGCCCCTTATCCTGTTTGCACTGGCTCTCTCTCTCTTTCTAAAATCAACAAATGAAATCTTTAAAAAAAATTAACAATTCTGTTATCAAACAAAATTATGTGATACGATGTAGCCTTTAAAATGATGTAGTGGAAATATATTCATTGACAGGAAGAAAGATACACTCGTGATTACTGAGAAAGCGCATTTCAAAATGAGAATTTACCAGTTTTGGTAAATCACATTTTCCTAGGAGCTTCACCATTTCTTTCAAGTTTTCAAAGTTATTGACATAAATTTGTTTGAAACACCATGATGGGGGATCCCTGGGTGGCTCAGCGGTTTAGCACCTGCCTTGGGCCCGGGGCCTGATCCTGGAGTCCTGGGGTAGAGTCCCACGTCGGGCTCCCTGCATGGAGCCTGCTTCTCGCTCTGCCTGTGTCTCTGCTTCTCTCTCTCTCTCTGTATTTCTCATGAATAAATAAATATAATTTAAAAAAAAGAAACATCATGATGTTTTCTTTTATTTCAGAAGTATCTGTAGTGGGCCCTCCAGATGGCTCAGCAGTTTAGCGCCGCTTTCAGCCCAGGACGTGGTCCTGGGGACCTGGAATTGAATCCCACATCAGGTTCCCGGCATGGAGCCTGCTTCTCCCTCTGCCTGTGTCTCTGCCTCTCTCTGTCTGTTTCTCAAATAAATAAATAAACAAAATCTTTAAAAAAATAAAAATTAAAAAATTAAAAAAGAAGTATCTGTAGTTATGTCTCTCTTTTTATTCCTAATGCTATTCTGTGCCTTCTCTCTTAGACATTTCTCATCCTATCAAGGAAAAGCTTGCTCTTCTTTCTTTCTTCTTTCTTTCTTTCTTTCTTTCTTTCTTTCTTTCTTTCTTTCTTTCTTTCTTTCTCTTTCTTTCTCTCTTTCTTCCTTTCCTTCTTTCTAAATCCTCCCTGTCCCTTCCTTCCTTCCTTCTTTCCATTCATTGATTTCATTTTTATATTTTTCACACCTATTATTTTGGGTATGTTTAGTGCTATTTTATTATTGCCTTAAGATGTATGCTTAGCTTATTAACTTTCATTCCTTTTCTTTTTTTTTCTAATATAAGCATTTGTGGACCTAAATCTCATTAGGTCTGCCTCTGCCAGCTCGATTTATTTCTTCTCTTCTCCTTTACTCATATTTCTTTTGAGTCCTATGTGTGACTTGACCTCTTGTTTCAAAGAAGAAATGTTTTCTGAATTTTTTTATTCCATGGATAAGTTTGTTCATATTTTCTTCTGCTTTATGGTATATTTGTTCTCCCATGTGTTCTTTATCAGTTATTTGTTATTTTTCTCCCAATGCCTCTGTGGAGGTTCCATATTGATCTTTTCTGATTATCTGGAGTCTTTGCCTGGTGGCCATTCTTTCTGAGATGGCTAGCTGATGAAGGATTATGGAAGAGGGACTGAGAGACCGGGTGATGAGCTAGGGGGAGCAAGTAGAGGTATGCTGACGTGGAAATCTTCCCACCAAGCCCCTGCTCTGAGCATAAGACTCTATATGCGCTCCTGGTTTACAAGTCAGCTTGGAATGCCCCTGGTCCTGTCACTGATCAACGCAAGTATGCACAGGGCCTACCTGCCATTCCAGGAACAAGGTAGCTTATTTGTTCAAGTCCCCATTCTTTTTTTTTTTTTTTGCAAAGTTTCTTTTTTTTTTTTTTTTAATATTTTTTTTTTCAATTTTTATTTATTTATGAGTCACAGAGAGAGAGAGAGAGAGAGGCAGAGACACAGGCCGAGGGAGAAGCAGGCTCCATGCACCGGGAGCCCGATGTGGGATTCGATCCCGGGTCTCCAGGATCGCGCCCTGGGCCAAAGGCAGGCGCCAAACCGCTGCGCCACCCAGGGATCCCTCAAGTCCCCATTATGTTCCATTTTCTCTGTCACTCCATGCTGTCTCTCAGGCCCCAGGGATGCTCTGAAGACCTGTTGGAAGCTTGCAGTTCTCATGCTTTCCAGAGTTTCCAGCTCTATGCCATCTGGAAGACTGGGTATTGTTAAAGATCTGCAGAACTATACATTTGCTGTCCAATATCTTTCACAATTGGGTCCAAATTTCCTTTATTTAGCAGTAATTATTCATGGATTGTGTTTATCTGATTGCACTGTTTCCTAGGTGCACAGAATAATGATTTTAAAAATTTCTTTAAAAAGATTATTTATTTATTTGACAGAGAGAGAGATCATGAGCAGGGGGGAGGGACAGAGGGAGAAGCAGACTCCCCACTGAGCAGGGAGCCTGATACTGGACTTCATCCCAGGACCCTGGGATCAGGACCTGAGCCCAAAGCAGGCACTTAACTGACTTAGCCACCCAGGTGCCCCCAGATTAATGAATTATCTCTGCTTAATATCCCCCACATCTTCCTGGCAAGCTTCACATTCGAACCTGGTTTCTCTCCTTTTGGTCCTTCACATCATGATCATAATGACATCCTCCCAAAATGGGGTCCCATTGTGTCGCTTTCATCTTCTAACACTTTAGCGATGCTTTGTGATCCTCAGCACGTTAGTCTTTCCATGATGTGATCTGAGTCTACTTTCCCAGCTCATTGTCACTGCCCCCTTCCATCAACCTGACTTCCATTAGCCATTCCTAAATGCCAGGAATGTTCCCACCACCAGAACCCACTTGGGTTTTTCTGCAGACACATTACTCAAGTAGTATAAGCACCCCTGCTTCTATGCTTCCAACTTGGATTTCTAGTTAGTTCTACACACACTTCTGTCCCCTACTGGATCCATAGGGCCTCTTTGTTCTACAGCTTGGGTCTCAGCAACCAGCACAAGGGGGGTCAAAGTATATATACTAACAGAAAAGCACAATTCCACATTGACCACTGGAAATGGTATTTTGGGCATCTGTTTCCTCTGAATCTGAGCAATACAAGGCACTTTCCAGGGTCTCATCCACTTCCCTAAGCTCTATTCCACCTTGCCTGGTTAAACTGGAACCTAAGGTTCAGTTCCTGCGTTACATAGGAAGAGTGAATCACCCAACAGTCCCTTCCCGTGAATCTTAGCTCCACAATATGTCCTTTTCTTTTACCACTGCCACCACCTCAACCAATATAGTGTTGATCTCAAATTTGTGTTAAAAAAAAAAAAAAACAACACAAGCCAAAATCATAAGACAACATATTCTTCTGTGTGTGTGTACAAGGAAATGTCATTAAGAACAATAGGTATCTCTGGAGTTTCATCTTACCCTTTATTGTTTCCCAACAATACTTACACATTTCCTAGGATAAACATATATTTTACAATTTTTTAAAGTAGTAATAAATATTTTAAAAGGTCTCAGAACAAACGCAGTTCTTAGAGTCTGTGCAAAATAAATATATCCAGCAGATGGCGCAAAACCTTAAGCCAGAATTAAAATATCCTTTCCACTTCAAGAATGCCACGTGGGAGGCATGTTTCTTAGTGACCAAGGACCAGTTCAAATGGACACTGGCTCCAGAATTTTCACATGTCTTAAGTATAATTTGTTTGATCTCTTCTACAGCCATAGATGAATCATTTCAGAGGTAAATGAGGGGCTCTGAGAAGGGCATGTGTAGGATCTGCAGAGGCTGTAGAGCAAGACGATTTGCATAGATCTGTCAGGAATGAACAAGCTAGATGTCAGTGTGATGTCTCCCCTGGAAAGGGCTTTGGAAACAAGGTAGTCCATCAGTTTTCAAACATAGTTTTTAGATTGTTCTCTAAATCAACCTCAACGTGTGAGACCAATAGAACTGGAGCTATCTTAATGAAATGGAGTTTGGGGTCAAGAGCCATGCTGGGTCTTCCTTTGCCGGAGTCTTCCTTCCCCCCGCCCCTCCTCTCCCATTGGTGGCCAACACAATCAAGAATTGGCTATTCTTCATCAATAGCTATAGAATCCATAAAATACTCCCAAGAAGCCCTAGAGAAAACCACTAATGCAGTGCAGTACTTTCAAGTTACCAGTGAGAAAAAGGAAGGCTCAGAGGAGTCTTCCCAATTAAAAACAGGAAAAATAGGGGTGCCTGTGGCTCAGCTGGTTAAATGTCTGACTCTTGATCTCAGGGTTGTGAGTTCAAGCACCATGTTGGGCTCCAAGCTGAGTGTGGAGCCTACTTAGAAAAAAATAAATGAGAAAAATATATAAAAAGAAAAAAATCATTAATTGCTTCCAAAGGAAAAAAAATCAATAGACACTCAAAATGCATCAACACTCTCAGCACTAATATTTTGCACAAATTTGGCATTTGCAGTTAGAATTTGTATTACATTAAATGTCTGATATTGTAAACTTTGAATTCATTTAAATCCTTTCTATGGCTGCACATGGCTCATGAAAACTACAGGAACAGAGCATTTCAGCTAAAGCTGGCTTTCATGAGTAATATAAGCGTATTCATATTTACATCAGTAACGCTTATTTCTATCAATAAAGTGTCCTTAGGCTATATTTCCTGTATATTTTATAACTTCTTCAAGGTTTTCTTTAAGTAATCTCTACACCCAACATGGGGCCCGAACCCACAACCCCAAGATCAAGAGTCACCCGTTCTTCTGATTGAGCCGGCCAGCCACCTCTGTAATCTATACCTTTTTAATGCAATCGTAAGCCATAGCAAATGATGGTTTGACAGCATGAAGCTAGTTATTTTAGAACCTCAACCATTCCCTAAAAATCTATGTAAATACTGTTTGCGGAGTGGACAACAACCTATTTAAATGCACTTACCTTGAGTTTCTTTTCAGTACAAGTCCAAATTTTACTTTTTTTATACAAATCATTCTGAAAAGGTTTCTTTTGTTTTGAATGGCCCTGTCTGCAGGGAGCCTTGCCCGTGTTTCCAAGAGCTCCTGACACCCTGTAGTACGGCCCGCAGGAGGTGTGTGCGGATTAAAAGCTTTCGGACGAGGGATCCCTGGGTGGCGCAGCGGTTTGGCGCCTGCCTTTGGCCCAGGGCGCGATCCTGGAGACCCGGGATCGAATCCCACGTCGGGCTCCCGGTGCGTGGAGCCTGCTTCTCCCTCTGCCTGTGTCTCTGCCTCTCTCTCTATCATAAATAAATAAAAATTAAAAAAAAAAAGCTTTCGGATGAGGTTTGTCAGCATATAACAGTATCTTAACCCGTGTCCTAAATTAAAAGGTAAAGAAAATCCCAAAGTAAATGAGGTTTGGCAGTAAGCAGGGTGGGTTTTACGTTCTGGCTCCTGCCTCTGCTGGTGCGGGGCCGTGAGCCGGGGATCTGAACGATGACACAGGCCTGGGCCGGGACCTAAGCGCCCGCCGGCAGCTCCGAGTCCAGCTCCTAGTTTTCGGCGGCGGCGGGGTTAGGACGGGACTCCGCGCGCCGCAGCCTGGCTTTGGCCGCTCTGCCAGCAGGGGGCGCTGCGCGTCGCGGGAAGGCCGGCGGGAGGCCCCCCTCCTGAGGGAGCCGCTGGATTCCAGTTCTGGGCACAGGCCCCCCTGGTCTCCCCGACCCAGCCTGGTGTGTCCCCTCAGAATACCAGCCCCGCTGGCCAGGGCCCCCTCCTCGACCTGGCCTCGCCCTGCCCAGGAGGGCTAGCTATTTCTTGCAGGGTTCCCCCCCCACCTTTGGTGTCTTCTCCTTGTTACTCTTTTACCTTTTCAGTTCCTTATATGCTATTTTTTTGAAATGATAAATTCTCTCTTTTTTTTAAAAAAGATTTTATTTATTTTTTCATGAGAGACACACACACACAGAGGCAGAGACACAGGCAGAGGGAGAAGCAGGCAGCCCGATGTGGGACTCGATCCCAGATTCCAGGATCAGCCCGGGGCTGAAGGCACACGCTTGACCACTGAGCCACCCAGGGATCCCTGATAAATTCTCTCAATCCAAAAAGAGCAGACGCAGTTCCCGCTTTCCTGATTGAACCCTGGCGGCTGGCAGCAGTCTCCCACAAAATAGACTCTCAAGGTGGGATGCTGATCACGCAGGTGGCCTTGGACACAGCGCTGACACCAGCTGTTAACTGGGTTGATTACAATGAGCAACCTAGCGAATGAAACAAGTACCTTCAGGGACTCGGTGGCTGCTGGGGTTAGCCACTGTCATTGCAAGGAGGTGGGGTGGCATGGCTCCTTCTGAGTACACTGGATGCTTAGGGGGAGAAAAATGACCAGCCCAGGTAGTAGTCAGAGAACCAGAGAACCTCAAAGACACTTCGAGAAGAAGCTCTTAATTCTTGTAGCTGCTCTACAAGAAGCAACATTTCCTAGTTGAATTCACAGGCTTCCAGGCCCAGACGGAGAGAGTCAGGCTATTGACTGAGGAAGAATGAGACCCTGAGATTTGGGATGAGGACACCTGGGTGGACTCTAATGAAACAGAATATCCTACTCCTGCCCCCAAATTCTACATTCCAGTAACTGCAACCTTTGTCCTTTATCCCCAGCGCTAGAGGGAGAGCTGCTTTCAGAGTTCTAACTTGGGCCTCCTTTGCTTTTTCACTCGTCTTCATCCCTAACATTAGAAATCATCTTGGTAGAACAAAGAAACTGGTCTGGTTTCTGTTTTTCTGGCTGGATCCTACTGGACACACTGTCTCAGGGTATTTTGAGGATAAGACGAAACATGTAGAGCATATAGCTCAGTAAATGGCTCGCAGGGGGTCCTCGACAGGTGTCTTCCTGCTGATCACAACTTTTTCTCCTGTATCACATGACTTCTGGTGGGTGGGTCAAACTTGTCTCTCTATTTATTGATATAGGGAGTGTATTTTCTCTAAAATCTGGGGATGTGTTGGAGCAGAGGCAGGGAGAGATGAGGGACAACATCAACCTTCCCCAAGAAATAAGTACTCTCGGCCTGCCCAGCTTTTGTAGAAGCTCATAAATATGGAAGCCCCATTAGGAAGGCTGCTCGCTGTTGAAATCCAAGAGACATCTTCTGAAGGAAACCATACCTGTCCTCTGTTATGGGGCATTCTTAGGATAACTTCCTGAAGGGGGCCTCAGACCCTTGGCATGACTAAGGATTGTTCCAGTTCACAGGAACTGATGAATCTCTCAGACTATGTTGATCTCAAGTAAGAGATGCTAACATTGAGGGGCCATTCTAAGTCATAGGGTGATCATTGCACTGAGGGCAGAAAAAAGAAACTCATGCAAACATCAAGCTTAGCCCCCCTTCACTTCTCTGGTCTGTATCTATGTACTACTAGGGTTCAGGACGCAGCAAGTCATCAAAATAGAACACTTGCAGCAGTTTGGCATTATTTGTAGGAGACCGTCGAGAGAAAGGTTGCCTCTGCCTTATCTCTGTTGCTATTGCCTTTTCATGGCAAAAAAAGAAAAAAGAAAAAGGAAAGAAAGAAAGAAAGAGAAAGAAAGAAAGAAAGAAAGAAAGAAAGAAAGAAAGAAAGAAAGAAAGAAAGAAAGAAAAAAGAAAGAAAGAAAGAAGAAAGAAAGAAAGAAAGAAGAAAGAAAGAAAGAAAGAAAGAAAGAAAGAAAGAAAGAAAGAAAGAAAGAAAGAAAGAAAGAAAGAAAGAAAGAAAGAAAATTAATGTGTGGTTCATTCTAAGACAGTATGTTCACACACATACTAGTTATGCACACGCCCCTACCTATGCTGCATTCTACATACACACCTACACAAACAGCCTCTTTTTACAAAATACATTTTAAGCAAAGAAAGTAAGTTATAATAGACTTTTAAGGATACATTTTAGAAGGTACTTGGGTGGCTTAGTCAGTTAAGCATCTGCTCACATCATGATCTTTGGGTCCTGGGATGGAGCCCTGAGTCTGGCTCCCTGCTCAGTGGGGAACCTGCTTCTCCCTTTGCCTCTCCCCACCATTCCTGCTCTCTTTCTCAAATAAACACAATCTTTTTTTTTTTTTTTTTTAAAGATACAGTTTGGATAGGAAATTTTTCTTTCTTTTCTTTTTTTTTTTTTTTTAAGCAGGCTCCACACCCAGCATGGAGCCCAACGTGGGGCTTGAACTCAAGACCCTGAGATCAAGGCCTGAGCTGAGATCAGGAGTCAGACATTTAACTGACTGAGGAACCCAGGTGCTCCAGTTAAAGTTTCTATTTAAAAAAAACCCATAATTTATTATTTTGAACACCTTGATTTAAAAATATTAATGTTTAAAATAGAGCAGGAGTCTCTATTTTTCATTCCATGCCTCTCAATCCCATTTGGAATTCTGAAGCTGTGTTACAGCACACAGGTCAAACTAGTTTTTATTCGTCTAGTTTGATTTTCTCCAATGAAGGAAGTTAACAGAAGAACCTGGTATATGGACTTCGCAGAGTGTTTTTATTAAATCAAGAGAGTCATACTTAAGCATACGCGGCTCTATAGCAGGTATTGTATGCTCTACAGCCTCTAGACTTATGTACCACTTATCAGTAGTTGTGTGAAATGGCACTATATAGTTCAGGTATTGCTATAGCATAGATTAAGTCAAGTTGTTGCCATAGTGGCTTCAAAGTTGCATTCATTCACGTATACAAAGCTTTTCCGAAAGACTCGGTTCAGTTTTAAGTTTTAATAACTTCGGAAGCATAAATGCTACACACTTCCCTACCTTGGGATTCCCGCTGGGCGACCGGGGTAAGCGCAAAATTACACCCCTGGCCCTTTGCCTCCTACCTACGCCGCTCTCCGCATCTAGAGAGCACATGTGCGGTGTCACTTCCACAAATCCTATCCGCCCTAAGTAACCAAACACACCATTCGCACGCAGGAGCAACGTCTCCAGACCCACCTACAGGCTAACCCAGCTCAGGACCAGGGCCCTTCTCCTGGATAAAACTTCTCCCACGAGGCACTTCCCTGGCCAGCCTTGCCGGCTCGGGCCGTCTGTGCGCCTTGGGCAAAGCCGCCTGGTGGCCGTTCCCCTCCCTAATGCATTTAACTGCACCAACCCCACACCCACACCCCGGGACCTTCTCCCTCCCTCCGTGACATTCCCTTGTTCACTGACCCTCTCAACCGCCAATTCCCTTTCTGTCATTCCACCCCTAACTCTTCCCTCTGCAGCGCCACCCCGTCTAATGTCACCTCTCCTCACGCCCCTAGGGGCGGCTTCTTGGGCAGTGGCCCCTTTCTAAACCTCTCCATGCCTCGGCCTCCCTCCTGTCTGCCTGTCTCCCGGGTTCGCGGTCAACCGTCTAGAGTCAGGCAGAAGCAGCCCTCCTCGCCAGCCCCCCGGAAAAGCAGAAACGAGTGATGCTTCTCCCACTAGTTGTCGGGGTCAACCTGGCCTCAACCCTGGTGGCCACGGGATTGGGGACGGGGCCTTAATCCACTCAGGTTCCACCAGGACCTCAGAGGCTTCAAGTGGCCGCCGAGGCCTCGGCAGTCTCGGGCCTCCGTCCAGCGCCAGATGGCCTCGGTGGCCCAGGTGGCCCAGGTGGCCCAGGTGGCCCAGGTGGCCCTCCAGAACGAGCAGACCAGGGCGGGGCCTGCATGTGCCTCATGGAAGATGCTGTCACCACATCAGTGAAACAGGTGCAGTTGAGGCCGACTACACCCCGACGGGGGCAGCCCCCGCTAGCCACACGGCTCCCCCTCCTAGCCCGCGCCTAACCATCCGCATGCAATTAATGGTGGCCCCTTGTGCTCTCCGATTCGTCCAGGAACCAGGTCGCGGAGTGTCGGGGATCTGCCAACCAACTCCTCCTACGCCCCTACTCCCGCTTGCCCACTTCCGAGGGACCCCAGGGCGCCCCTACTCAGCAGGAAGTAGCCAGATCTGAACGGACGCCCTATACCAAGAGGATCGGAATGTTGGGCCCGCAGGATGAAGGGGGATCGGGAGGATCTAACCAAGGTGGATCGGACCCTCCACCTTGTCACCCTGGCCTCGGGACTTTCCGGCCACCAGCGGACCGCCGAGGCCACGTCATCAGGGGGAGAGAGGACCTGCGCGGGAAACCGGGACCGCACCCCGCCCAGACCCCATATTAGCGCATGGGCAGTTACCGCCCCACACGGATTCCACCAGTACTGTGCCTAATACCTATCACCCCGAGCGGACGCAACCCCTGCCCCTCCCCGCAAAGAGCTCGCCTGCACCCCCTTAGGGCGAGACTTCCCCGTCCCCGTCCCCGTCCCCGTCCCCGTCCCTGTCCCCGTCCCCCTCCCCTGCGGCCGCGGAGCCCCGAGAGCCCGAGAGCCCGAGAGCCCGTCCAGCAAAAGCCTGCCTCCACCCACCTTTGCTGGCCTCTCTCTTTCATTTCACTACCAAGCGGATCCAACCTGACAACATACAAGTTTCAAATAAACTGTATTTGAAAATTTAGTATTTACATTTATTTTACATTTATATAGTTTTAATTTTGAGTAATAATTTTCTTTGTATTTTAAATTCCTAAAATACATTTTAAAAAAAAAATTCATTTGAGAGAGAGACAGAGCACAAGAGCACAAGCCGGGAGGAGGGAGGAAGGGAAGGGAGGAGGGGGAAGGTGCAGAGGGAGAGGGAGAAGCAGGCTCCCCACTGAGCAGGCCCCACGTGGGGCTCGATCCCAAAACTCAGGATCATGACCTGAGCTGTAGGCAGATGCTTCACCGACTGAGCCACCCAGGAGCCCCACTCCCTCTGGTTTTAAGATGGAAAATATTGGCTGAAACAAGACACTAAGCTTTGGGCCAACTTATGTTTTCAGTTTGTGCTTGTTGAAATGCTTAACGGATAAGCTGTAGGACTCTGACTGGCTATTACCAAATTTGAATGAAAAAATGGTTTGAAAGAAAAATATGTTGCAGTTTTGATTTAAAAGAAAGATTCTTGTGTTTATTTTTAAATTTAGTTTATTTAATCACACATTGGTAGAAAAGTTGAAATTACAAGAAAAATGTATTTTTTCCCAAATCCTTTTTTTTAAGATTTATTTATTTATGATAGACCGAGAGAGAGAGAGAGAGAGAGAGAGAGAGGCAGAGACACAGGAGGAAGGAGAAGCAGGCTCCATGCCAGGAGCCTGATGTGGGACTGGATCCTGGGACTCCAGGATCCCGCCCTGGGCCAAAGGCAGGCGCCAAACCACTGAGCCACCCAGGGATCCCCTTTTTCCCAAATCCTTAAGAGGAAGTTCTCCCTTGATGCCCTATTCACCCCTTGTCGTGTATTAATTTTCCAACGGTGACAGGTATGTTACACTTAGATAGGAAACATCCTTGTTTGGTTATCCAAACACTTTCTTTGGCTCTGCCATCCTGCACCAAGCTGCTCCCCACTGCATAGACTCCTCCTTGGCTCACCCCAGCTCTTCCTTTTTTTTTTTTTTTTATGATAGTCACACAGAGAGAGAGAGAGAGAGAGAGAGAGAGAGGCAGAGACACAGGCAGAGGGAGAAGCAGGCTCCATGCACCGGAAGCCGGACGTGGGATTCGATCCCGGGACTCCAGGATCGTGCCCTGGGCCAAAGGCAGGCGCTAAACCACTGTGCCACCCAGGGATCCCTTTTTTCTTTTTTTTAAAAAAGATTTTATTTATTTATTCGTGAGACACACACAGAGAGGCAGAGACACAGGTGGAGGGAGAAGCAGGCTCCCTGTGGGGAGCCCAATGCAGGACTCAATCCCAGGACCCCGGGGTCACACCTTGAGCCAAAGGCAGACAGATGCTCAACCGCTGAGCCACCCAGATGGCCCTATGCATCTTGTTAACTTTATTCTAGAGTAAACAGTGTAAAGCAAACTGGGTACACTGGATGGGTCAGAGAAATTGTTTTATAGTCAGACTGCATTTATACCATTTACACAAATCTGTATCAGTTACTGTCCCTGACTTATTGTTATCACAGTAATCAATCAATAATTACTTCATTTTATACTAAGTCCAAGCACAATTTAATAAAATGTAATGCCTGTCTGGAATAACCAGCTTCATTCGTCTAAGAGAAAAAGTACATTATTTAATATTATTTTTCATATTTAGAGGAAAAACTATTAATCAAATATTTTGGCATTTGATAAGCACTTTCAGTGTGGCTTAGTTACTACAGAAGCTAAGATGTAACCAGATTTTTATTTCCAACAGATGGCCTGGAGCACCGAGCCTAGGTGCTCCTCTGGTGGGCTCAGGCAGTAGTGGCATCACCCACACCCGGTGACCAGTGTCAGAGCCTCTGAGTGCACTTGGATCGACAGCACAGCAGGGTGACAAGACTTCAGACAGAAGGCAGGCAAAGGTTACCCCATGGAAAGGGAGAAGAGAGCCCAAGGGAGACAAGAAGGGAGTGGAGGAGGAGAAAGAGCAAAGCAAGAGAAAAGATGCGTGGCATGGTTATGGTAACTTGAGACTGCAATAGAAGGACGTTTAGGAAACAGAACGAATGTTCTAGAAAGCGCCAGAACATACCTCACACATAACAATACACATGGTGATATTTTTATTGTTTAGGTTTTTACATTTCTAAATCAAAAGAAAATGCTCTCTGACCTATGACCCATGGTTGAGTCGGAGGAGGTGGGGCTTTGGTTGGTTTTCAGGGCCACAACTCAGTGGCCTCCTGCTCATTCAGAGAGCAGCTTCTCCTGAAGTGATTACAAAAGCAAACTCTCATCTTGCGTTTTCATTTGTGGCTGCATCAACTGACACGAGAGAGAGGGAAACACTTTAGATCACATTGCCTTGAGTTTATGCGATGTATTTAAAGCCTTTCAGCTAACACAGCTCTTAAATCTTTACATCACTCTGAGGTAGACCGAAGATCTGAAGCTTTACCGCCTCCTCTACAAAAACAAAAGCCAAAGCAAAACACAGAATTAAATCAAACACACACAAAGTTGAGAGTAGGGTGATTGGCCTTAGCCATCCTGATTTAATCTGGTGTAACAGAACGAAGTCAATTCCACGAACTGTAAACTGGGGACCGTGTCTGGAGTTGTCCCACTTGCAAGCCAGTTCCATTTGGTCAATTGAAACCACGTTTCCCGCTGTGCCCTGAGTGCAAAGCCGTAAAGATTCTGCTTTGGTGAGCCTTTTAGTTCTCTTTATTTGGCTACTTCCTTTTGCACTGAAGATCAGTGCCTAATTGCTGCTGTCTCTTGACATCATTATTTTGGGGCATCAACTTGCGCCCTAATGAGTACCTGGGCCACAGGTGGGGACGCAGCCTGAGCTTCTGGGCAGAGCCCTCCTGTCATCCCATCCGAAGGGCGCTTCGTGGGTCCTGCCTGCCATTCTGGCTCTTTGTGTGACACCCTCAGGTTCAGGAGCCTGGAAAGCGGGGCGCAGTGTGACAGGCACTGCGAGGAGACAGACATGGGCAGACGACGCATTTCTGGCCCTGAAGGCACTTCACAGGGCTCATAAAATCATCTGTTCCTTCTTTGTAAAAGTGGGTTTCCCTGGCTTTTCTATGTTCTAGTGCGTATTGTTTTTCTGGCTTCTGTTTCTTTACACTGTGGTGTTGTTTGCTCATTATGCTTTCAAATATTGCCCTAAATAAACCCCAGGGTGTTGCAAATCTGAATTTCCCTCAGCATAGACTGTGCTCAGTTAGCCAATGATTTAATAGTCCACTGCCTTTCACAACAGAATAAGCAAGACTTTCTAAGGTGAATTTGTTTTTATGAGGCACTTCAAGTCAACTCTGGTTTCCTAGCCCAACAAGAAGTGAAATTTCCCCCAGAAATACAGCAGGCTTGGTAAATCCTGGGCGACTGCAGAGTCTCGGGGCCAAATGTGACAGCAGGGGAAGAACAGGAAATATTCCCCGGAGCAAAAGCGATTTTTGCCCGGAGCAAAAGCGATTGACACACAAATAACAAAACATGCGGTTTTCCAGACTCACTAAGTATTGAGAGACAAAAGTGTGAGCAAAACCCGTTAGAGCAGGCAGGGGGGCGCCGGAAGTGGCCACTGGGTTATGTGTTTTTCCGAAGCCATGCCGTCATCCTGGCATTTCGCATTCTGTTCTCCAGATTTTTGTTCTTTATTGTCTGTAATTTGGCATGGACTGTGAGCCTCTGGTGCTCCTCCAACATGTTGCTGAAAAACTGCTGCAGCTGAAAGCACCAAGGGACGGAGGGTCAGTGCACGCTCACGTCTCATTGAGGCGAAGTGAGGCAAGGTCAGGCTGAGTAGCAACAGGCTCTGCCCAGGCCCGCGGCAGCCGCAGCCGCAGCCGGAGGAAGGCGCCCTCCCGGGCTGAGTGCCCCGAGGAGACCGTGGCTGAGAACATGTGCCGGCGACCACACCTCGCCTGAAGAATCAGATGCACACCAGAAGCCCCAGGGAGTGCGAACTGCACCTGTTTTATTCCCTGCTCTGACCCCAGGCACAGAGTGGGTGCTCGGTAATGACCTAGGGAATGCGTGCTGGGTATTACGCAAGATTTGTGGACAGAGACGCAGTGAGACGGTCTCTTATCTGGCAAGAAGCTTTGCAACTGCCAAAGCTCAAAAGTGGCACATAACATCTGTGCTTTTACAAGTGTGATCCTTTATTTAAGAACATTTAGATAGTGGGTTTGCCCACCGGCTAGATTCCTTCACTGATTCACCTCAAGCATTTAGTTATGGGAACATCTGGCACAATATTATGTATAAGCCAGACCCCAATGAACTAATAAGTCATAATCTAAAAAATCTATTTCTATGTCATTGGATTAGAACTTATTTTTTTCTTTCAACTTTTTATTTAAATTCTAGTTAGTTAACATATACCGTAATATTGGTTTCAGGAGTAGAATTGAGTGATTCATCTTGTAGATTTAACACCTGGTGTTCATCGTAACAGGTGCCTTCCTTAATGCCCATCCCCCATTTAGCCCATCCCCCATACACCTCCCACCATCAACCCTCAGTTTGTTCTCTATTGTTAAGAGTCTCTCACGATTTACTTTCCTCTTTTTTTTTCTTACCATATGTTCATCTGTTTTCTTTCTTAAAGTCCACATGAGTGAAATCATACCATATGTGTTGTTCTCTAACTTATTTCGCTTAGCATAATACACTCTGGCTCCATTCATGCGGTTGCAAATGGCAAGATTTCATTCTTTTTGATGGCTGAGTAATATTCCATCACACACACACACACACACACACACACACACCCCACCTCTTTTATCCATTCATCAGTCAGTGGACATTTGGGCTCTTCCCACAGTTTGGCTATTGTTAATAATGCTGTTATAAACATTGGGGTGCATGTACCCTTCGGATCTGTATTTTTTTTATCCCTTGGGTAAATGTCTGGTAGTGCAATGGCTGGACCATAAGGTAGTTTTATTTTTTAACTTTTTGAAGAAACCACAATTTTCCTGGATTAGAATTTAGAACATTAGATGACAGTGTACCTATACCAGCTCACAAAATGCCACTTAAACCCTAATATACTTGAAATTGAGAAGTAATAGGGCCATCTAACTTAATTACCATGTAAAAGAAAAGTAAGTTTCCAGGACAGAGTAGGCTAAGGAACCAGAAACCAGTCTCCAGCCCTCTCCCACACCTGCCCACATCTGCCTGCAGTGGGAACCTCCCACCCACAGCCCTCTACAGTGCAGGTGTGTGGGAGGGGATTTGGGGTTTGTGGGATGGTCGGTGGGGCTTTGTGTGTGCTGGAGAGCATGAGGCCAGGCTCCAGCCCGGTGAGTATGCAGACCCAAGCAAGAGCTGCAGAGAGTGTATAGTCTCCGTGCTGCTCTAGAGGCAGAAAGGACTAATGAAACTTCTCATTTTCTTTTTAATAATTATTTTCGATATGATCACGTGAACATATAGATCATGGCAGGATTCTTGGTGATTAAAAAGTTTTTGACAAGGATATTCATAGTAGCTAATTTACTTGTTTTCAAAATGGCAAAAATGCCACCACTGCTAAACATATTTTTACATTATTTTTAAAAAAGAAACTATCAGTGATTATAGAGTTTTTTGGAACTTTGGGGACTGCTAAATTTTTATGCACCTCGTTCATTCATTAAACAACAAAAACACCTCACCAGGTTCTGTAAACACAGAGATGACCTGATGCTCTTCAGAAGATGCCAACACAAACTCAGCCTCCATTCTGGAGCTTTCCTTCCTTCGGGCATGTTTGAGTATGCCCTTCACTCTCCTGTCCACGGAATCCCTGATAAATCAGGTCCCTGCAGCTCAATCTCAAGCAGGCCAAAACCCACACAGAGATAATTCCTTTAGGAATTACTGATTCTTCCTCTCTCATAATAATAACTACATAGCTGACTGCTTCTCTCTTTTTTATTTTGGCTCAGGATCAAACTTCAGGACTCTGTGACCTACATGTTTTTTGTTTTATTTGCTGGAGCAGAGGAGTTGATTTTCCTTTCCTTTTCTTTTTTTTTTAAACCAGGTTAATTTGTGAAGTGGATGGAGCAAGCTCCTATTCCATCTCCCTGCTCCAAAAAGCCATGTAATATATTATTGGATGGAGAATGTATTAGATATTAAGCTGTTAAGAACAGATACCACACCTGATCTCAGCCAAAAGGCCAAGAAGCAATTGATTTTCCTGTCTTATTTACAGAGGCCCTTTCTGGTTTGTATTAATATAGTTCTGGGCCACATGTTTAATTTGCACTCATGCATTTTTTTCAAAAACATTTACTGAAATCAACTGAGATGAAATTGATGGACAATAAACTGAATTCTCTTGAAGTGTACAAGTGAGCGAATTGTGATCACTGTATACACCCATGAAACACATAGCCACGGTCAAGATACAGTAAAGTACACTTCCACCACCCACAGATTCCTTCGCAATCCAGCTCTCCCTCTATCCCAGGCAATCACCAAGCTGCCTTTTGTCACTAGAGATGATATCTGGCATTTCCTAGAATGTATCTGTTTTTTTTTTATCTCAGCATAATCATCTTGAGATATATCCATGTTATTACACAAATTCTTTTTTTTTTTTAAATTGTGGGATAGTATTCCCTGGTGTGGATATATTATAACATTTTCCTTATCTATTCACCTATTGATGGATGTTTGGATGGTTTCCAGATTTTGGCTAATGTGAATAAAGCTGCTGTGAGCCTTCATGTACAAGTCTTTGCATGGATATAGTTTTAATTCCTCTTGAGTAAAAACCTAAAAATAGAATGGTTAGGTCATATGTGTCTAAATAACATTTTAAAACACTATTTTCCATAGTAGTTGTACCATGTACCATGTACCTTCTCACCCAGAGGCAGAAAAAGAGAGTTCTGGTTGCGCAAGTGTTTGCCAGTGTTTGTTGGTGTAAATCTGTCTCATTTTATCCATGCTACTAAGTGTAGAGAGGTTGTGTTTAATAGATATTTTTTTTGGCCCTTTAACTTGCTTTCTGGTTATAGGATCCCCTTTTTCTTTCCAAAACTACTCCTCCCCTATCCCAGGGCTTGTGGTTTGGGTGGGGCTGGCTCCAGAGTGGGCACATGATCCACTCCCACCACAGTGATACAAGTGACCCAAGTAGGACCACAACCAGAGTCATTCCACAGGGCTGGGACTTGAACTTGGGTGAGCAAGGACTCTTCCTTCTGCAACTGAGGGCACTGAGGATGACATAAGCCTGGAGCCACGTTTGCCTCCTGTGGAAAAAGCCAGCCTAAGAAGAAATTCAGCCCAGGAGAAAGCAGAGCCTAGAAATGGCAAGCTCTGGGGGTGCCTGGCTGGCCCAGTTGGCTGCGCGACTCTCAATCTCACGGTTTGTGATTTGGAGCCCCACACTGGGTGTAGAAATGACTTTAAAAATAAAATCTTAAAAAAAGTAAAAGAAATAGCAAGCCCCTTGTTAGTTTCTAGAATATAGGCATGACTAAAACATGGTTTCCCTCCTCAGGTTGCTCAGGATAGCCTCAGGCAGTAGACACATTACACACCCATGATATAGGTATTCACAGGAGATCGGGGAGCATGCAGGAGGAGAGGGTGTAAATCAGTTAATTGAAAGATTCCTAGAACAGGTGGTTGGAAGCAGGGTCTTAAAGGATAACTTGGACATCCAAGGATAGGCATGGTGAAGTCACCCAAATCAGAAGGTAGAGTGTTTCCAAAACCTGGAAAATGTGAAACAACACCACAATTTAGGAAAATCTATAAGAGGAAAAGTATTTGGGAGTGTCTCTCATGTCCTCCTACACTCAGTGGTGAGGCAGGCAAAAGATGAAGCCAGAGAAGCAGACAGGGGCCAGGTTATAATGAAAAGATTTAAAATGTCTTCTAAAAATTCAGATGAGTTACTGAAGCTTTGACAGCAGGGCAAGGACTGGCAGCAAGATGAGGGCTGGGAATAGAATGAAAAACCATTTCCTGCTCACAGTGAAAAGAACACCACCAGGAGCACGGAATATAATAATTCAAATAAGCCTGTTCTTTTTCATTTCAGCAACTCCAAATTACATTAAAAAATGGCTTCTAAATTATCATTATAATTCACAATATCCTCAGTACTTACCTCTGTGATCTGTAAATCTGTACTTATGGTTCTCCCTATTATATACATTAGAGTAACCAGTGATTGTGTTCCATACCTGCAAAGCAACAAGATGCTAATCAGGAGCAGAAAACGTTTTGCAAGATAAAGCTATACTTTATATAGCAGGTAAATGCTAAGTGCACAGCCCCCATTGACTGCTATCTCACAAATGTAAGCAGAATCATGTACGAACTAGTTTAGCTTCACAATTTAACAGGAAATCTATTATCTAGAAAATTTTATCAGTCATAAGGAAATATTTATACAGTTTAATATCAATTTGTGTACACATAGTTCTGAAAGCTTTATTCAAATATAAAAAGCTCTTCTTAAAAACAACTGTTTTTATCTTTTTAAATGAGGTGGTTAAAATAGATGTCATGTACCTCAAACTAAGACCACTTATATTGGTTAAGTACATATGCAAATTATGCCCCTTAAAAAACTAATTAATATGGGATCAGTTTCAGAAACTCTGGCTAACCTACTCTGAAAGCTTAAATTTTGTATTTGTATATGCTTTTTGGAGAGAGGATCCATGTCTTTGAATATTCTCAAAATGTTGGTGATCACTGAAGTGCTAAGTGTTCTAGCTCTACTTCTCCTCCCTCAAAGAGGCATAGGGACTGAAACGTCCCCTCCAGCTTAGCGTCCTTAATATCCAACAAGGATCATCCAGAAAAAAACCATGAAACACTGTTAAGGAAAAACACCAGATACATACCTGCCCAAAGCGTTGCTGTGGTTAAAAAGGTAAATAAAGACTTTTGGATGCATTAAAGAAGAAAGAAAATTAAAACAGCGTTAATGTTCTGGACGGAACAAGAAAGGATTGCACTGCCACTCTGTTCTATTGATTATTGATAGTTAATACACACTATTTTTTTTTACACACAATTGACTTACTTGCAAAATGTATCCTTGAAGTTAAAAAATCACAGGAGTCAATGCTGGCATAATATCCAAACAAAGGTGAGAGAAAACAGTGCTTTTATTCTTTTTTACGTTCTGAGCTCTAATGTGAGCTGTTTCTAGTTGAGCAAAGCAAAGGACAAGAGAGAGTCTCCATACAAACACACTTGTTTCTATAGGGAAAGAGGACTCCTTTCTTTTTTTTTTTAATTTTTTTTTTATTGATTTATGATAGTCACACAGAGAGAGAGAGAGAGAGAGAGGCAGAGACACAGGCAGAGGGAGAAGCAGGCTCCATGCACCGGGAGCCCAACGTGGGATGCGATCCCGGGTCTCCAGGATCGCACCCTGGGCCAAAGGCAGGCGCCAAACTGCTGCGCCACCCAGGGATCCCCAAGAGGACTCCTTTCTATAGGGAAAGAGCTACTCCTTAGCTCCCTATTTTTATTGGCCAGGTATTAAAAGTGTGAAACAACTCAAGAAATCTGGCAAAATTTGAAAGGAAAAAAAAAGTAGAAAATACCTAAGGCCCAAATGTGTGATTTTCTACCAGGCAGAAGAGGAACACTACCCTGAAAGGCAGATCTGGGTTTGAAGTGACCTTGGACAACTCGTAACTTGGAAAGACAAGACTAACATACAGTGAGAAGCATTGTTCTGGAGAGGAAAGGAGATGCTGTGTGTTGAAACACCTACCAGAGTTTCTGGCACACTTTGTCCCTTCCTGTTCTCTCAAGTTTCAAGAGGAGGTTTTTTTTTTTTTTTTTTTTTAAGACATATTTATTAATAAGAGAGAGAGAGAGCATGAGCGCATGTGTAGGGGGGTGAGGGGATAGGCAGAGGGAGAGAGAGAATCCCAAGCAGCTCCAAGCTGAACACAAAGCCCCATGTGAGGCTCGATCCCAGGACCATAAGATCATGATCTCAGCCAAAATCAAGAGTCAGACTCTTAACCAACTAAGCCACCCAAGCACCTCCTCTTGAGGAGGTATTTTTGAGACAGAGAAGATCTGCCCCTCTGGTTGAGACAGCAATCACCGAAATATTACTGAACAAAAATAGATACATTCCAAACAGTTTATCCTGCCAGTGGTCAGATACAGGCTAATTAATACAAAGACCAGAGCCAACCTGCATCAGTAGAGTTACTGTTTTAAAAAATTGGTAACATTCCATGCTAGTGTGGGCACAGGAATTTGGGCCACTCTCATCTGGCTCACCTTCTGTCTCTCTCCTTTCTCGAATTTCTCCTCCCTTCCTATTTCTTCCCCTGCCACATTTGATTTCCTGTGGCAAACATGGCCAGCAGGCAGGCATGGGAACACCAAAGTATCCAGGCAGATCCAGTAACAGGCGGTGGGCATGGGCTGTTCAGAGCTTGGGTGCACCTCTCCATAACACCTGACTTCTCTCCATTTGCTTATGCACCTGTTTCTCCATTTGGCTCTGTATTCCCCATCATGAAACACAAGAGAATGGAAGTGGGAATGGTGTAAGCTTTCATACTAAGGACTTTAGCCAATGTAACAGTATTTGAAGAAGAAATCAAGTGTTTGGTGAAAAAGGCAGTAAAATTCCTTTTGGGTCAGTTGAGTTTGAACCTGATCATACCCTTATATTCTATATTCTAATAAAACTAGGGTTTTCCTGGAGGCTGTGAGGCCTACATTACTTTTAAGAAAGCCAAAAACACTTGATGAGAATGATAGGGCACAAACACTGTTCTCCTGCCTACATACAGTAAGTAACAACTCATACAAATTCTATTCTTCATCTCCACCCACACATTCTTCCATGAGACCTAGCCACAGATGCATGTCCAGATGCATTTTCTCTAACCTGCAAGAGGTCTTTATTGGTCACTGGAGGTTCACTCACTGAGATCAGGGCTCAAAAGATCATCTTTGGCCCAATGATTAGCTTAAACACCCCCACAGCAACCAGCACAGTGCTCTGAACATGGGAGTGAGGGGCAGAACCAAACCAAAGTTGTTTTAAATACAAATATTCTCAAATATAGCTTCAGATTAGACTTCCTTGGAAGAATTGGGGGCCTGGGTGAGGGGAGCAGATGTTCCTGATCTGCTGTGGGCAGCGCCCTCACCTTAACACTTGACCAGCCCTCTCTTGTCCAGTCCAGAGCCCTGAGTTCCAGCCATGTCCTGTGACCGGTCCCAAGGCAGATGCTGGGTCCTGCCCCCAGGCATTTCTTGGTGTCCTCTCCTCCATGCGAAAGATAATTTTTTTCAACTGCTTGTTCAGATCCCACTCAAATCCCATTCTCCTCTTTGGCTCCTCAAACCTTCTCCAGCTCTTCCCGACAGCATTTATCAGATCCCACATCCTCATCACCTTATATCCCTGACAAGAGCTTAAACTAACCAGACCTTGGCCCGGGAAAACTAGAACATTTTATTATAAGAAAGAACCTTGGAATTGATCAAATATAATACATTTCATTTTATACAAAAACAAACCAAAGCCAAAATGTTAACTAAGAGGCCAATAATAAACAGTTGTTCTAGTAACATTCCAGATGAGAGTGTTGGAGAATTCAGTTTCTCATATGTTTCTCTCCCAGAACAAGTGATCTCCTGGCAAAGTGACACCCTGTTTACATTACATATACGGTAAGTAGCAGGATTATGGCTATAAGATATAGGAAAAGGGGCACGGAAAACTCTAGATTTTCTTCTGCAGGGCTCCTTGGGGTCTCTTTGAGGCTAGCATATATTATGAGTTTGCAAAAAGTGAAGGTTAACACAGTTCCCAACTGATGGGGTTGCTGTCTTTCTTGTTCACAGAAGGCTTCTCAGCATGTTCCATGAATAATGCTCAGTGGAACATACTGGAAAAACACTGAATTCATAGCTAACTGGCTAGTAATCAGTCACATTTCAGGAAGTTCAGAAAAGTCCTTTTCAAGTAATTAACATAAAAGTTAATTTGTCAGAGGCATTCGTGTATTCATCCTTTCATTTTGTCTTTTTTAAAAAGATATTTTATTTATTTATTTATTTATTTATTTATTTATTTATTCATGAGAGGCAGAGAGAGAGAGAGAGAGAGAGAGAGAGACAGGCAGAGGGAGAAGCAGGCTCCATGCAGGGAGCCCGATATGGGACTCGAGCCCAGGTCTTCAGGATCACACTCTGGGCTGAAGGCGGCGCTAAACCTCTGAGCCACCTGGGCTGCCCTTGTCTTTATTATGTGAAGACTGGTAACATGCTAGCTTTCATGTCAAATATAACTGTTTACATAAGTGATGATTCAAATGTTCTGATGTACAACAAATTAAGTCAACATTCTTGTGCCATCTTTAGTATATATAACATTTTAATTATTAACCTGAGCTTTTATTTCCTTCTAACAATCCATATGTATTATCACTGTTCATTCAATCGTTTGCAAACTTCAGCAAGACTGATCAATATTACAATTGCTATTAAATAAATGAACAGAAAGTAAATGAAAATAAATGTATTAGATGTAGAAAGCAAACCTATTTGAGTCTGAAAGACTTTTTGTGGCAGAATGTATGAGAGGAGTGAACTGAGATGAATTTGCTATAAATAGGCATCTATTTTATGAGCTCAGCATCTTGTTGATGAGGGATTAAAATATTCAAGCCATGACTAAAAGTTCATACATCGGGATACCTGGGTGGCTCAGTGGTTGAGTATCTGCCTTTGGCTCAAGGCATGATCCCGGAGTCCTGGGATTGAGCCTCACATCGGGCCCCCCATGGGGAGCCTGCTTCTCCTTCCTCTGCTGAGGTCTCTGCCTCTCTGTGTCTCTCATGAATAAATAAAATCTTTTAAAAAATTCATACATCTATAATTCTAGGAGCTTCTTGAGGTTCAAAAGACCCATTTCGAGTCAAAAAAATGGAGAATTTAATCCATTTAATACAGTTACATACATCATTAAAATAAATCACTGCACATCACTTCTCCGCCCTTTGGCTAAAATCAGGTATAAACTATTACACAATGGACCTTCCAGACACTGTTGCCAACATGTTCCTGTTCTCTAAACACAGAAAAAGAAAGGTTTTTCTGAGGAATAAAAGTTAGAGCACACTGAAAATCACTTAACTTGGGAGCAGTCTTTCCCATGAGCTGCCCAAAGCCATTTTGGGGGCTTGGTCGGCCCGGGTGCTGTGTGTGGTCAAAGGGGCTGGTCCACCTGTGGGAGCAGAGCCGGCCAGCTGAACTCTCCGCAGTGACGACCATGTTCTACACCTGAGCTGTCCAGCGTGGCCACATCATGCTCTTAGAACAGGACTAGTGCAACAGCGGAGCTGAATTCTAAATTCTATTTAATTTTAATCAATTCCAATTTAAATCAATATCCACAAGTTATTGTATTGAGCAATGCGGCCTTAGATACTTTTCAAATCAGGTGTCAACTGCTTTCATGTTAAACCGTATCAGGCTTACCTGGGGAGTTAGCAAAAGGTGCAGATTTTCTGCCTTATTTTGACGGATTCTGATTTTAAAAGGGGTAGGTGGGCTTGAGAGTCTTTAGGTTACTGAGACACTCTAAGTGACTTCTACTGTTCTGCCTGGATTCACCTTGCCTGGGGGAGAGGTACCACGTCACTTTGAGCCATGGTGGCAATAAGTACACTCTAGAATTAGGACATTCTAGGTGCCAGGCACCACTAGATACTCAGCCTGACTCAGAATCGTGAACCTCTGTCTTCCTCAGAGCCCAGAGGTGCAAAGGAAGGACTAGAGGATATCACAGCTTATAGCAATGACAAGTTGGGTCCTCAGGCAAATTATAACACATTTCTTTTTTTAAAAAATATTTTTATGTATTCATGAGAGACACACAGAGAGAGGCAGAGACACAGGCAGACGGAGAAGCTAACCCTCTGGGGAGCCTGATGCAGGACTCGATCCCAGGACCACAGGATCATGCCCTGGGTCACAAGAAGACGCTCAACCAACTGAGCTACCCAGGTGCCCACATAACACATTTCTTAAAGGAGCTACTCTCTCAACATTTTAATTCCAGAACCGCTCCTAGATTGTTCGGTAGGAAGCGCAGGAAGAGAACAGTCCAGGACGGTTGCTGAACTGAATGGCCCTGGGCATTAGGACCACAGCAGCAGGAGGACAGGTGGCCTCCTCAGCCAGGCAGAGCCAGGCACTCAGACCTAGAAGGCGCTTCTGTTACAAACTCCAGGGAGACAGAACAGAAACAGAGACAACTCTATGAGGCTGGAATCTCTAAAATTTCAGGGAACAAGAGGATCAATGTAAATAATTCTCATTCCTATCCTAACTCCCAAATTCCTAGGAGGACCGAGGAAGGAGGTAGTATATTTAATGACTTAAGCAAAAATGGAAGACACCATTTACTCCCAAGGCCTGAGGAATCTGAGGAAATTTAAGCAATTCATAAGGCCACCGAAGCAATGAATTTAGAATGACAGATAATTTAACACTGGACATAAGGTGAATTTTCTCAATTCGTGACTAGGCTAAGTGTGTTCCACTGATGAACCAGAAACATAGTACTGTACAGACGAGCTTTTATCTACATGTTGTAAATTTATTATTTAAAAGCACATTTTTTTGGTGATATAAAAGAGTTTAATAAATGTTAACAAAAGAAAAACATTCTAAGATTTTGTTCCCAGAAAGAGCCATATTCAGGAGCACCTAGGTGGCTCAGTTGGTTAAGCATCTGCCTTCGGCTGAGGTCATGATCCCAAGGTCCTGGGATCAGGCTCCGTATCAGGCTCCCTACTTAGTGAGGAGCCTGCTTCTCCCTCTGCCTCACCTTCTGCCATTCTACCTGCTTGTGCTCTTCTCTCTGTCAAATAAATAAATAAAATCTAAAAAAAGAGAGAGAGAGAGAGAGAGAGCCATATTTGTTTTGTTTTTGAGACTGGGGTGAGGGTGTTGGTGCATAGAGAGAGAAGGAAAGGGAGAGAGAATCTTAAGCAGGCTCCACGTTCAGTGCAGAACCCAATGGGGCTCCATCTCATGACCCTGAAACCATGACCTGAAGCCAAGAGCAGGATGCTTAATGGACTGAGCCACCCAGGCACCCCACATATTCACATTCTTTAACATTTATATTCTAAATGTACTTGCTGTTCCAAAAGGATAACTTATTTACAAAAGGTATCTTCCAACTTTACAAGTGGTGAGACCTCATAGCAGATACTGTGTATCTATCTGCTAACTCTAGCATTTGTGAGTACTTGTAGGACATATTATTCTAGGCTTTCAGGAATATATGATTAAGTAATGCTCTGGAAAGACCAGCCATCAAGGACATACTGTCTGATTTTTTCATGTGAATGTATATTTTACCCAACAGGGGGCTCTCAAGCAAACAGATTTAATCTTAAAAGGTGAGAAATATGAGGGACACCTGGGTGGCTCAGTGGTTGAGCGTCTGTCTGCCTTTGGCTCACGCGTGATCCCAGGTCTGGGATGGAGTTCTGCATCGGCCTTCCTACAAGGAGCCCGATTCTCCCTCTGCCTGTGTCTCTGCCTCTCTCTGTGTGTCTCTCATGAATAAATAAATAAAATATTTAAAAAAGAAAGGTGAGAAATAAGAAAAGTTCAAGAATATAGAACTCGGATATGTGAAGAGGATCTGACAAATAACACATGAACAACACCCAGGCGGATATAGTGATGAACACTGCTGTCTTTTGAAATAGAGTGATCTACTTCACAAAATAAATGAATGGCTGGTATACACTCATACCAGAAAAACATGACTTGCTCTATTCTGTATCTCAGGCAAAAGACTTTACTGGAGAAACTGAGGTAGGTGAGTATCCCAGGCAAATTCATTTTCGTACAGGAAGCCAAAAGTGAGGCTATGGCTCACTTTCTCTTCCACAAATGAGACTAAATGCAAGAAAAAGAAACACTTTTCTGGTCAATGCAAAGGACTTTTGTGACCCCAATGAGACTAAGGTTGAGCTTCTAGCACCAAACCAATGACCTGTCTGAAAGAAAGGTCTCATATTTCCTTCTTACCTTTTACTCACAGCTTGCCAATTGTTGACTAAAAAGTCCTTTGCAATGTACCGGCCAACTTCAGATGCTGCCACAACTTCAATTATATTTGTTTCATTAAAAGTGAAAGGAGATGCAGTAATGGCGTACTCCATGTATCTGCAAAAATGCATTTGCAGAAAATAAATACACAAACATCATCCAGTAGAAAGTGAATTTCAACAAGTAGACTTAAAATCCCATGTGGTGCTAAATCAATAGTGCACAAATGGATATTATTTTAGTTGCTATATCAGCACATGTTCTATTTTTCTCCCTTTGGTTTATTAATTGTATTCCTCTGCCAGGATTTTGAAAATAGGTTGACCATAATCACCTGTTAAGTATCCATGGGTTTTTACTGCAACTCATTGCATAAGCAAGTTGAATCCTTTCTTCTTCCTTTGTTTTATTAGCGTACATATTTAACAAAAAGTCCCATTCTTCATCACTTCCCAAGGCAATGCCATAACATAAAATCACACTTTTAATCGGAGAAGGTATTCTGTAAGGTAGAACATGCAATGATATTTCTCATAGTAGTTAAGTTACATGTTTATTTAGGTCATTATATTTTTAGAAGGATGCTACCCAGAAAAAAATGCTGAGGTCTCAGATATAAAGATCAGAAGTGGGGATGGAGAAAGTCACTTGTGGAAACTGTCACTATTTCGTGATATTATTAATGTCACGAGAAAAGAACATCAGATTAGTTTAGAAACTAAAGAATTTTAAGAAATAAGGAAATTATAATAGTTCAATCAATGTATGCTAATAATTCAGCTTGAGCTCATATCATTTTTTTGAAGTAATCTCCACACCCAACATGAGGCTCAAACTCATGACTCTGAGAGATCATGGGTCAGATGCTCTATCCACTAAGCCAGCCAGGTAACCTTCATTTCATGTCTTATGATCACATTTCTTAAGAGTCCATCTGAGGCGATGCATTAGAGGTAACACAATAAAACCAGAAAGACAGTCTTGGTCTCAGCGCTCAGTGGGAATGCAAACTCACAGAGAATGAGCTTGTTGGACACACTTACATATAAATCACAATAACGAACCATCAAAGAACAACCGAAATAAGACTCAAGGTATGCAGAAGTGCTTGTTAGGGGCAATTAGCAGTCCTGGGTGACAACTCACTTCATAAATTGAATCTATTGTCATTCACAGACCTACAGTAGACAAAGCAAAAACAGAAAGAAAGAAAGAAAGAAAGAAAGAAAGAAAGAAAGAAAGAAAGAAAGAAAGAAAGAAGAAAGAAAGAAAGAAAGAAAGAAAGAAAGAAAGAAAGAAAGAAAGAAAGAAAGAAAGAGAATAAAAGTTTACTTGAAAAAAAAAATAGGAGAGACAGACTACCCAAGTGAAAACAAAACAATCCATCCCTGAATGAGAACATCAAAAAGGTAGAGAAATTATTGGTGTTGAAAGAGGACAGAAATAAGGGCAATCCAATACGAGTCTTACTCATTCTCTGGATGGTTTGCCCAGTTTTTGAAGAGCTCTCTTGACAACTGAAGACAGTCTTCAAGGCCCAACCAGCACGCAGTTTCAAAAAGTTTTTCCAGGGCTACTCTTAAAGGAAAGCGCAAAGAAAAACATTTTTTTTTTTTTTTGCTATGTTTGCTACATTTATTTTCTTCCTGCCTCTGAGCCTATGTGTTTCATGACAAGATGGGTATTTTAAAATATCCTTCCAATAACATCAGGTTTTTTTTTTTTTTTTAAATAGCTTTTGTGGATGGCAAACTTATTTAAGGCTCAGGGAAATATTTGCTGAGATGCTCTCAGACACCAAATAAACTCGTTTAAGCCTGGTATTTTTTGAAAGTCAGAAATAAATTCCTGCCATCCCTCATCTCCCTCAAACACACACGGGAGTACACACACTCCACATCTGTTATCAATTTATTTTTCCTCCCTTTTACAATAATTGCCTTATGGATAGAAAGAAAAAAGACTTGAGAGTATTTGATCTACTACATTTAAAAATGAAGTTCTTTCTCTGTACATGGAAAGGAGAGGGGATTGTTTATTTCTCTCTTTCCATGACGTGTTTCCCTTGCTTGAACTTCTGTTTCTTCCTCTACTCTGCTTGGTTATTATGTCCATGTCCAGAAAAAGAACAGAGATTTTTGTTTTGTTTTGTTTTGATAGCTGAGCAGGGATACCCAATTATCATTCACTACAAGTTCAAAAGAATACAGAGAACAATAATAAATCCAGAGAAGCAATGCTGGGAGGCATGTTTCTCTATGCTCCCTACTCTCTCAGACTTGGATTCAGAGGTAAAGGAATCAAACTGGCCATGAGTTTCCAGGAAATGCAAAAGCCATATTGCAGTTGCTCTACCCTCCAACTGCAACCCAGCCAGGCCTGACCTTCCAATAAAGTGAAGTAGAATGTCCAAGGGTGGAGGACCTCTGAAAGATAGTTCTGAGTATTCATTTACACACTCCTTCCCTCTCCCTACTCATCGCAAATTGGATGCAGCAAGATGGAGTTCTATGTAAGTACTGCTAACTCCCCAAGGTTACTCTGAAGACAACTGGCCTTGGGATGCTATATAGAGCAGATCATTTCAGTCCAATTTAGGAGAGCCAAGGATATGGCTGGCTAACACCTGTGCTGCCTCAGTGAGCACAATTTTGCCTTTCTGTTCATGCACCCAACTCATTTGCCCACTTACTATCCCAGCTAGTCCTCATTGTCTTCCGTCTACTGGTCTAGTCAACCCTATATCCTTCTAGTCACATGCTCTGGCATAGAAATGTCTCCCCTCCTAGAAGGATACTCTTGAGAGACAATAATTACATTTTATATATTTTGTGTTTCTTCTTGGTCTAATTGATTTCAGCTTCATGTTGACTAGAGCTATAAACACAATCTCTGTACCACTGTAGATAACAAATTCCCTCTGTAAATCTAGAAGCTCCCTGTCATTTGCAATACTTACTCATGCTCATGCACAAATGACTAAAATATTTCAGGCAATTTCTCGCATCATATTTGTAGAATGAATGGTAGAATTGCTGTCATCAATAACATACAGAAAGGACATTTTTCTCTTGTGGCCTTCCTCTGCCTTCAATTCATTGGTACAGGCTAGTTTTGCTCAGTATACACACAATCTCAACCAGTGGCCTAAGATTTCTGAGTATAGAGCTATAAATTCCTGTGGGTACATGCATGTATTTTGCAGGTAAATTAAGATCCCAAACTAGTATTTTCTACTAGGATACATGTAATTTCACCAATCCTAAGGCTACTGTTCTCAAGTAACATACAAAATCTCCCATTAAATCATAGGTATCAAGATCTTATTAATATGAGTCTGGAGCTCCATCTATCAACCATTGAATCATTTTATTCAATTGTAAATTGAATTGAGTATAAGTTGAATATATATATTCAGTATAGAAAAATTAAAAAATACTTACAGGGCTAAATAGTCATCTTGTAATGTTGCCATGTTTTCACGAATCACAGTTGAATACATATTCCATATTGAAATAAGTCTCTTTAATAGATACTTCTATAAACAACAAGGGATACCTACTGTTAGTTTTGGCTCACAACACTGAATTTGCATTGTCTTTTCCTTTCTCTGAAACGACATGAATAGAAGAGTGACAGATACTTCCCGAGAAGTTGTCTTTATCTGTTACTAACCATGCAACTGGTTTATTCTGTAGCCTCTCTACGTTTAGTTTCTTCATTGATAAAATGGAGTTGCCAAGAATACCAGTGCAGTTTTGTGAGGACGAAACAATATTAGGTATATGAATGTGCTCCCTGGCACATAGGAACTTGATAAATCTTAGCACTTACTACTATTTAACATCACTTGGCACATTTTCAGGTGTCTTCAAAATAGAGAAAGAAATGTAAAATTTTAACACTATTAAACTTTCTACCTTAACAGTTCTATGCTTCATATCTACACCTCCAAGAAAATAAGGACAGCTGATTTATGCTTTGGACAATTGTAAGCCGTGGATCTAAATAAATTTTCTTCAATTGAGCACTCAGCTGGTGAGTAATAAGGTTATAAAAGTTATCCATTTGCAATACACCCCTAAGCACAAAGTAGATGTTATTCCTTGACATTCTTTAAAAACAAATCTGAGTTTTTACTTCTTTTACCCAGAATCAGGTGTCAGAGATTATCAATAAGCCACCTCCATCCACAGTTAAGTGCCGTATTTTATGGGTCACCATCTCCATGCTCAAGGACATTTCCGCCAGCACTCTGGACATCAGAGGACAGTCTAGACCCTTAAGGTATTTGTGATCTCGTCCTCAAACTGCCCCAGAAGCTCACTTGGAATTATCATCTGGCACACTTTCTGGTTTGTTTCTGGTCCCTAACTCTCCAAAGGGTTACTCCCTAACTGCTACTTTGGTTTTCCCTGGGCCATCTTTCTTCTGATCGCTGCTTAAGATCTCATAATGGAAGTTTTCTCCTTTTGTGTTGTTTCAGTTATGATGGTATGTCACTGCCCTATGAATTCCAGGTTCCCCCTCTCACTTGCCAGCATCAAAAGCAGCTTCAAAACTTTGACTTTTTCTGGAGTATCCCTCTCTGGTTAAGCATTGGTCCTGTAGATCAGAGTATTTCAATGATGAATATAGGGTTGTTAAAAGTCTTTCTGTTTGACTACCAATCTTTTAGAAGAGTAATTGCTATAAGAGAAAAAGTATACCATTTCCATCCACTTCTGGGTTCTTAGGGTACATTGTCACTTCATCAAGAATAAAGACCTTTCTAAACTTCTCTCATACTTACCTCCTAGACCAGGTCTATGACTAAAGTATTTTCTTCTAAGAATAACCAGCAATTTCTAAGAAAATGAATATATATCCATATATATATATATATATATATATATATATATATATATATATGGCTAGTAGACTATTACTTGGGGAAAGATGTGTTTCACAGATGCTGGAAAGATATGGAATGAGGAAGAGAGGACTTTTTAAAACCACATAACAAAGAAGGAAATTACCTTTAATAATGGGTACATATCATAGCTGTTCACATCAAAAACAAGATCCTTGGTTACCAGGTTCACCAAGACTGCATACCACACTATGATTTCATCTTCTTCAGCAAGGTACTTGGTTAAATCAAGTGCTGTTTCAATCTCAATATAATTGTTTCTGTTTGGTTCAAAAAAAAATACAGACTCAAAATACCTCCACTTGCTAAATAATTTGCACACTTTCCATATTTGTTCCATGCTTTGATGCCTCACTTCAATAAGATATGTTTAATAAGGAAGCTACAGGTCCCATTTCCTTGATAAGATGGGAGCCAAGCAATGCTGACACTACAGTTTGATATACCTTCAAGCACCCAGATTTTTGGAGACTATAGGAAAATCCAGGCCAAATGTTGGACTGCTCATCCAATATTACAAAATTGAATATTACAAATTCTACAAAATAGAATTTCTAGTAATTTCTACAAAATAGAATATTACAAACTAGTATATAGGACACGACTCTTGCCTACCATTGGGGAGCTTATTCTTTGAGGCTCAGGAGCTGGGCCTTATGAGCTGCTAATGAGTCCAAGAAAAGGCAATGAAGACAGTGAAAGTATCAAGGAAAACACATGCGTGTGATGGAAAAGTTAGGGAAGGCCTCCTAGAGGAGGAGCTTGAGAAGGGCAATGAAGGCTGGGTAAGATGGAAATGGATAGGGAGAAAGAGGAAGCCCACTTATGACAAAGAGGATAAAGAGGGAACTGGTGTGATGAACAGACCAAGCAACCAAGGCACAGGAGTCCTTTAGTGGCTGAGAGGTGGAGGCTGGTAGATAAGGTGGATCAAAACTGTAGAGAGCTCTGAATGTCAGGATGAAAAGTTTACACATAGTGGGAAGGTATTTAAACAACTGGGGTGACATCGTGAAGCTGATGCTGAAAAATGTTATCACAACTGCTGAAGAAGACAAGATAGAATTTAAAGGAACAGAAGGCTGGATGCTCACACAACAGGCTAAGTAACAGATAATGGGCCTGGCTTAACATGCAAGCAGAGAAGGTGGTAAATAAGGTGAGAATCCAAAAGACATCTTCAAGAAGGAAGAGGTAAGACAGGTTGACTAAATGACAGATGGAAAGAGAGAGAGAGGAGTCAAGGATACCTCTGATGTTTCAAGTGTGGGTGATGGGAAGCATCATGGCACTCTGACAGAGAGAAATTGATAGCGGGGGCAACTCAGAGACAGAAATAAAGTCCACTGTGTCAGGTCTTGAGTTTAAATGGCCACAGGATAATCAGAAGGCAGGAGGGAACAGATGGAGAAGTATATTTAGAAAAGTCATGAACATATCCTTTCACAAAGCTTTATTGATTAGCTTATATCTGCTGGGCCCTGTACGTGCACATAATAAAATGATCCCTGAAACCATCAGAATGCATAAGGCATCCAAAGGAAATAGAGAAAAAAATAACATAACAATGGTAGGTCTGAAGGATGCTTGTAGCAGCAGGCAGAAAAGTCAGACACAAGAGGAAAACCAGTTTTGTGTCTCGGGACCCTCTAGAAGCCAAGAGAGGTTTCTCGGAGGATGTGGTTCAACAGTCCCAAAGTCATGGTGGTCCTAGACAGGGGTTGCAGCAGGTCAGAGAGCAAGGAAACATGCTGTAGGTCACAGAGGGAAAGTGGTAAAGAAATGAAGAAAAAAATAAACACATTCATTCAAGAAATAGGGACAGGCCAAAGAAAGACAGAACATGCTGGATAATTTATTATGTATACTCCTTACTTTTATTGTCTGAAAATTTAAATTCTGAACACATATTAATTTACCTGGATAAATACTTAGCACAGCTTATATTGAATAAATGTAATAGAAATAAAATCTAGAATTCTGTAGTATACTAAAATATAGGCCATATCTCATTAAAATTATACCTATAGCCCTTACCCTCAGGTAACAAAAATCACTTCAAAATCTCAACTGATAGTCTATTTCTAGTAATTCTATTTTTTTTATATGCCAGCTATTTCCTTAACTTACAATATCATAGAAAAATACAAATGCATCTACAATCTTCCTAAATTTATCCATTTTAATATTTAACAGCCTTTACATACACAAGCCCAAATAACTTGTATTTTTACCTGTTTAATAACTTGATAGAAATTTCAAAAGTAACAATTCTAATACTTTTGTGATAATCCCAAGAATATTTAAACACTATGACCTTTTACCATGTACATCTTCTGTACTGCATCCTTTAAAAACTCCCCCTTTAAGGAATTCCTTTTAAAATGTTGAATCACATTTTCATATTATAAAACTGAAACTCTCTCCCCATGGAGCACTAACTTCTCATCCCCTGCCTCGCCCCCCCCCCGCCCCCCCCCCCCCCCCCCCCCCCCCGGCCATCACCCTTTCCTTTTCCATCTCTAGGATTCGGACTATTCTGAGGAACTCATATAAGAGGAATCACATAGTATTTTGTCTTTTTGTGACTGGCTTACTTCACTTAGCCCAATGCCCTCAAAGCACATTCACGCTGATACACATCCCAGCAACTTTCACATTACAAAATTCCTTGGTACCCTCAGAACTCAATGCTAATCCTAGTAAGTTGGGCCCTAAATATACTGAAGGAGCAATTTCATTTCATAGTGATTAAGGCTGTAATATTTTACTAAGTTCTCAAGGTACACTCTAAAGCCAGCAGTGAAGAAAATATACTCACTTAGACAAGGAAAAGGCATCATCAATCAGCTGCAGCCTGTGGATAACAGGAATGCCCTGCAAATTAGATCCAAATTTGTGCAGGAAAAGATGAGAACATTTCTTAGCAATAGGATAATTTTCAAAATAATAACAGCATTTCAAGATCAGTGTTGCTTACGAAGCACTTTCATGTGAATTGTCTCTTGTGCAGAGAAACAGTAATCACTAAGGATAGTCCCCATGATTTATTTATTAGACATCTGTTTTTGATAAGTGATCCCTCTGGACATCAATCATAAGGCTTTCATCTGGCAGAGAGTTTTGCCAAAATACTCCCTGAAAAACGGCATGGCAAAAAAAAAAAGAAAAGAAAAGAAAAAAGAAAGGGAAGCCACGTTTAAAAGGCTATCCAAAACAGAAAGTGTATGTTAAATTGTCTTATGCTGTCCAAATTGTTGTCAGGAGAACTTCTGGCATAGGCAGCCTTACGTACAAAGCCTTGTGTACATATTACTTAGCACTATTTTGGTAATACTGAAGTATCCTGAGTGGTGTCTGTCATCTCAAGATCTTACTAATTTGACACAATGCCACCAACAGAGCATCCTGGATTCCAGAATCCCAGAAAGGCAGGGGTTAACTGTTTAGGCTTCGTCTTGACCACTTGCCACTGCCAGGTCACTGGACTGTCCCAGCTGGAGTGTCCACAGGGGGCCCAAAGCCTCCTATCCTCACGCATTTTCATTGGTTTGGTCCCAGAAAATTGCTCTTCACATCACCTTGAACTTCTCAGCAAGCCACACTTCGATCTTTACTCGGCCTCATTTCCCTTCTGACAGTAATAACACTATTTTCTAAATTAATATTAATAATAGACATGGTGTTTTATTTGCTCCCCAATTATAAAGTAGAAGTAACTGACCACAGTTTTTCAATAAGTCAGTCTACAATAGTTTCAAAAAATCATTGCTAGAAGGGTATGACCTTGCTCCACAGCTTACAGCACCCTTAGAAAGCAAGAAGAGTGGTGCTACTCTGGGGGCCCCTGGGTGGCTCAGTGGTTGAGCGTCTGTCTCCCTTTAACTCAGGGCATGAACCCGGGGTCTTGGATCGAGGCCCACATTGGACTCCTCACAGGTAGCCTGCCTCTTCATTTGCCTGTGTCTGCCTCTCTTTCTGTGTCTTTCATGAATAAATAAATAAAATCTTTTTTTAAAAAAAGAGTCTAGCTACTCTGAAAAAGATTTGAAAATAAAATCTTATTATGTGTGCATTTTGTAGCCTTATTCAAAAGCCTAATGATAATTTTTTTTAAATTACTGACTATGTTCTGAAGGCCTGAATTGTGTCCGGCCTCTGTTAAATATGATCCATATACCACCTTACCTAATCTCCACAATCCTTTATGTAACATTGGTCTATTAAAACACCATTATACAGATGGGAAAACTGAGGAATGATTGGCCAGATAAGAAGCCCAAAGTTACACATCTGGTAAATGATGAACACAAGTCGATTGGACACAGAAGCCCCCCTCTGGACCGGTAACACTGAATATCGTCTTCTGCTAGAGAGGCCACTGTGTATTTCAGAGAACTTTCGAAGACATAGACACTAAAGATATCTTTTAGCTCAGTTCTCTAGCTTGAAGAATGGTGTCCCAGTGAACTAACTGACCACGGTTTCGCAGCAGAGCCAACTCTATAGACTCCTATGCCAGCATCCATCTCCACCAATGGAGACTGAGTTTAATTCAACCAATCAAAATCTGACTGACTAGAGCTAGCCAACATTTTAAGATTCATATATGGCATAATGACTTATCTTCAGTGATAAAGTGATAATAGATTCTATTGCTACTTTGTGAACTAAAGTCTCTGAGGGAGAGTAAGAATATAAGTTTTAAAAAATTAACACTTTTCTGGCATAGACTGTGTATCCATTAAGGGCTTAGGAATTTTAAACACATGTTTACCCACATTGTCTATCATCCTCATAAGTAAAAAAGCTCTATTATTCCCATTTAAGGTGAAGAGATGGAAATGGAACATTTAAGCAACTTGTCTGAGATCACAAGATTAATGGTTAAGAGGAAAGTGTATTCTGATTTTTACCTAGAGAGGTAAAAGTGTTGAAGAAAAATGTTATTAATGTTCAAAGCACAGTACATTGAACCTAAATCTCCCCTTTCTAAGAATGAGGGGAAAAAATACAATATGGCTTGATTTGAGAGGTGGCAGTGAGAACAGAGTCTCTTCTCACCAGAGGGGTTTATGAAAGCTTGACTCAAGACTGCGCTATTAATTGTATTTAATAGTAGATTAAAAAAAGTAACCTTACCTTAGGATCTTTTTCAAGCTGTTGATTTAGCTTCTTCCAACCTAATTGATCATAGTTAACCCTGTAATATCCAGTCACATTTAAATTTAGAATCACCCAGTCATGATCCGAAGCTGAAACTTTCATTTCAGGGAATATTTCTACAAAGGTACATGGGAAAAGTGTGAACTGGTACATCTAAAAAACATTCCAGTACATGTTTATACTATATCCTCTTAATCCTAAACAAGAAAACTCAATAAATACAACAAAAAGTAAAGGAATTCTAAAATATATACTGACCTAACCATATAATTGTATTTTTTCACATATAATAGCTTTTGATTTGAAACTTTTCTCTAAAGTTCTATGTTAGATAAGAATGATGTAAGATTTTAGTTTGATGCGAGACAGCTTTTCAAAAGCTATATGCTTTCACATCTTATTCTCTGCCTTTCTATATGTGTGTAATATATACTCGTGCATACATGTGAAGATATTTCTAAAACTTGTTACTTACTGCTGCTTTTATCTAGCCAGACCAGAGACTGTGCAGTTCCATTTTTTATCCAGAGAATAGGTATAATCCATGTGTCACTTATCAGGAAAAAAAACAAACATTCAGTTAATTTGCAGACACAATCTATAAATTCTGAGCCAATGTTAACTGAGATGATACAAAGAGAGGACTCAAATTCTTTGGTCAATAGATAAGGGTTTGCTCCTAGGATTATTCATTTTGTTGTTGTTTTTAAATAACTTATTTATTTGAGAGAAAGAGTGAGTGAGAGAGAGTGTGAGCACGAGGGGGGCAGGGTCAGATGGAGAAGTAGACTCCCCACTGAGCAGGCTCACTTTAGTGTTATAAGTCAGTTTTACTTTAGCCTTTTGTTCACTTTCTTTTTAGTTTGTCTTCTTTACATTTTCTTATTAACTTAAGGCAGTTAGTAAGACAATCTTGTATATGAATTTTTCTTTCTTTCTTTCTTTCTTTCTTTCTTTCTTTCTTTCTTTCTTTCTTTCTTTCTTTCTTTCTTTCTTTTTTTGTATCTGAAACTCTCAAGGCCTGTTTGTATTAAATTATAGCCTCTTGGCCTCACTCAGGCGTTGTTCAAATGCTGCAGACAGACCCAACTCCATCTGCGCCAAGAGAGTCAAAGAGTAATTTCAGAAGAAAAAGCTTGACAAACATTTCAAAATGCTTTTCTGCCTCAAGCTTTCTCCTCATCTGAAAAGTGTTCAGCACACATCAGCCAGATTATTCATATTTACTGAATGCTGACATTCTTCCCACATTGGTGGACGTGACCTGGAGGAAGCAGATGACTGCAAGAGGACATTAGTCATCTCAAGAGTCACAGGCCTTGGAGTTTGGACAGGACTTGGAATATGGCTCAAATTGGCTCACAAATCTGGTTTCTCAAAGACTATGAATGAGGGTCATGTTTATCCAATAGTTAAGGCACACATCTTCTCAAAAGTCATGGAATCTTGATGAGCACCAGAGGATGTATGGGCGTGTTGAATCACAACACTGTACACTTGAAACTAATATAGCACTGGGCATTAACTAACTGGAATTAAAATAAAAACTTAAAAAAAATCATGGAATAGCAGAGTGAGAGAAGGGACCTTCCATTCTCCTGGTTTGTTTCATTCATTCATTCATTCATTCATTCACTCATGAGAGACACAGAGAGAGGCAGCGGCATAGGCAGAGGGAAAAGCAGACTCCCTGTGGGGAGCTGGGATCACCCCCTGAGCCAAAGGCAGATGCTCAACCACTGAGCCACCCAGGTGCCCCAGTGCGGTTGATATTCAAACCCAGGTGAAGGCCAGATTTCTCATAAGCACGGCTATAAATACACACCTACGTGCACATGTGGACATGGGCAAAACTATTCGTCAAGGACACAGAGACCACTAAGTTCCATTTCTAGGGAAATAAAGACGACTTGGCAGCAGTCAAGTCTCTTTGTCTCTTACCTAACATGAGGCCTTGTATGGTTCTGTTTTGCTGCCTCTCACCCAGAATCCTGAGTAATTCATTAATTCTGTCTGAAGGACAGAGAATGTATGACCCCTAAGTCTTTGGTTGCTGGTGTCATCCTAAATGCCAAGGGCAGGGGTACTGCCTTGGATCCCTCAATGCAAGTCTCTGGCCTCGCTCAAGACATCAGGGGCTCTGTCTCAACCCAGCACCCCAGGAACACCCTGCACAGATATGAAGTTGCCTGTGCCAGAGCCCCTCTGCAGAAGAGCGTGTACCCAGCTGTGTGTTATGCTTCCTCACCAGCAGGCTGCTTTCCATCTGATGGGAGCTTAACCCCAAGGAAGGTGAAGACAGAGGAGCAAATGTACCTACTTGTGGGTTAGGAGAGTCTCATTTTTAACTTTCCCAAGATAAAATGGCTCCTGTTTGATGACGCCAGTGGACACATTTAAGGTAATGACTGGAAAACCACTCTGGTGTGTCCAGCTGTCCATTATGCTTTTTACTGTTGCTGGCAAAAGAATTTTATTCTGATCATCTATGACCTGTTTAAAAAAAAAATCATCACAAGAGCAGATATTTACCATCAAAATCTCTTCAGGTAGCAATCTCCCAAAGGAAACTACATTGCTAGCTATTCTATTCTTCATTTATACAGTAATCCTCAGTGGGTGATATTCTGGGCCTAATTCAGAATTCTGCTCAACTCTCTATGTGAATGAGTCCTTAGTTCATTCATTCATTTACTCACTCATTCATTCATTGAACATGCATGTCAGGAAGTAGGACTATTACCATTTGAAAATGTCTCCATAGATCATCTTGCTCAGCATTTGAGTAAGAAAATGTCTTCAAATATGACTAAAAAATAGAGACATTAAAAAGAGTGGAGAAGTTAAGGTCAAAATAAATAACATTTCCAATCAATTTATGTTTTCTGCCTCCCAGGTGACAATTTTATAAACTTACCTTGAGTGCACTGATAAATAAATTCTCATTCAGGAAGCTGGAAAGCATTCGGGCCAAAGATGCTCCCTAGGACAAGAAACAGTCCATTGTCTGAACAAATTCAATATATAAATATTGACACATCCCATTTTGATAAGCAATATTCTAGGCTTTTCTCCCAATTGTATTGCATACTTCAGTTGAATGTTTGGGTTATCCCCAAATATGCCGATAAAATGGTAGACTGTCACTAACAAATAGGTAAAAGATGAACAAATGTACTACATATAAAGAATTCAAGGGCAGCCCGGGTGGCTCAGTGGTTTAGTGCTGCCTTTGGCCCAGGGTGTGATCCTGGAGTCTCGGGATCGAGTCGGGATCGAGTCCCACATCGGGCTCCCTGCATGGAGCCTGCTTCTCCCTCTGCCTGTGTCTCTGCCTCTCTCTCTTTCTGTGGATCTCATGAATAAATTAATAAAATCTTTAAAAAAAAATTCAAGATACACAATATATTTTAAGCTGAGATATTTACAGGGTAAGAATAAATTTCCACCAAACAGAAGGGTTCACCTTAAAAGTAGCAAGTTGTTTCAGTGTTTTTATAATGATGGATGGTACTGAGCACCTAATATTGGTTAGATGAGAATTGATTTAACCACATGTTCTGAAATCCATCTGCTGAATAAAATTATGGTTATTTGTATCAAAAGTTGCACAGTATCATCATATTAGCCTATCATTCTTAGAATCTATTTTATGTACCTTACTGCAAGAGTGCAAAACAAAAGGAAATATGTGACTGATTTTACCTTGTTGTAAGTAAATAAGTCAAAGAGCTCATTTATTTCACTGGTTTCTGTGAAATTTTCCACCTTCAAGGACACAGCTCTAGACACCAGGGCGTGATCTTCACTGAGGACATTATGTAAAATGTTAGAAAAAAAGATCTCATTCTAAAAGGAAAAGATTGAGCAACATTAACTTCTTAGGTGTCACAGAAACACAAAATTCAAATACTGTCAAAAACACCTTTCAAAAACTGACACTAACGAGGGGAAAAAATCATTCAGATGCGCTCTATGAGCTGACATATGCCAAATAAGTCAGGATTCTTGAAAAACAAAACTCTAATATACTTTTCTTCCCATTTAATACCCTTCTTATTTCAATTTTTAAAAAAACCCATTACAAAAGTCAGAATGTTTCCAAGAGAGCTATCTACACTTCCCCAAAGGAGATCCCTGATCACAGACAGGATCCTCTAGGAAATAGCATCCCTAGGTGGTTTGCATCCTCTAGAAATTTATTGGAAAATTTATTAGTAACCGTCTAAAATGGATCGGTCTCTCTTAAACAAACGTTTACAAACCGCAACGTGCCAGATTTACAAATTTGATGATGATGTCGTAATTTGTAAATATTTATTGAAATAAATCCACAGGCTGGATACTACAGTTTATAGATCATGCATTATGAGCAGGCAAAGTATTCTATTCTAATAAGTACAGAACTCTCCAAAAAATTAGACCTCTTTCAGACACATGACAAGAGTCATTTCTTTTTTGGAGGAAAGATAGAAGGAAAGCCAATGTACAGCCAGAGGGGTGGGTAGCACGGCAAAGCCAAAAAAAGGGCAGTGGTAAAGAAGCAGCAGAGAGAGTTGGCTTCTGCCCTGTAGAGCTGAGTGAACCCCCTTTATAATCCACAAGGAGCCTCAACTCCCTAGCAGCTATCTCTGGGGTCCCCAAGTTGACTCTTTCAAATTCTGCCCTCTTCCATTGGCCAGTGTTCCAACCACCCATCTCCTATTAGCATATTATTTTTCAATTTATTAACACCATTGATGAGGCTACTCTCAAACTCTGCTCCTTCAGAAATGAGACAGCCTGTCATTTAGAGCAGTATTTCTCAAACTTTAATGTGAATAAGGATCCCCTGGGGATTTGATCAATTCATATGTGAATTCAGCTGGTCTGGGTTGGGGTCTGTATTTCTAATCAATTACATGGTGATGCTCATGTCACTAGCATGATAATCCCACCTTGAGTAGCTAGGAATGGAGGGGACATTTGTTTAAGTCTGATCTTATTCATTAACTATAGGTTTTATTAGTTTAACACTTGAGTATTCTTGAGAGCGTCTCACAGTTGACCCATGTGTCCCAAAAAAGCAACATGGAAAACAGAGGAAATAAAAAGTACCCATAATCCTACACTCCAAGATAGTCACCATTAGAATTAGTACTGTTTTTTACAATCTCTTTCCCTATGTGTTTATTTACTCACATAGATGTAAAAACTTTTATCTTGCTTACTTACTTATTATGACATTCATTTAAAAATTCTGTTATCTCATCTTCATAAATATGTCTAACAATGGCTGCTGAATTCTATACTACACAAACTGGAAGGAAATAAGCCAAAACTTAATAGTGATGATCACAGTGTGGTCAGATCACATATGACTTCCTTCTTTTCAAAGTATAACAGATAACACTTCTGCAAAAGCAAAACATTAAAATAAATAAATGCATAGTTGCAGAATGGGCCACTGAGTCAATGAACCATAAATGACTTCATCATTTCCCTATTAGTTTGGCATTTGAATTGCTTCCAGATTTTTACTGTTTTAAACAATATTTTAATGAGCACCTTTATATATAGCCTTCTCCATATTTTGTAAATTCCCCTCTACTCCTCAGAATGGATTGTCTGTCTTTTTTCTGATTGGTGTAAGATGTTATATTATCTTCTTGGTATCACTATAATCACACAAGTTAACTGTGATGAAAGGGGTAGACACCTCTTCCTCAACATCCCCAAGGTCCTTCTCCTCTGGGCCTCCCATACAGTGAGTTTTGTCCCAGTCTGTTCCAGTCCTGCTGGAGGGAAACATTTACACAAGAAGTAAGGTTTGCCTTTAAAAAAAATCGTTATCTAGGCACTGCGTACAGTGATAGGAGAAGGTGAGGCTGTATACCTATCATCACTCTCTTTCTGCAAACTGCAAGATTCTAGAGAAAAAGACCTATTCCTATTAAATTTATTGTTACCCTAAGAAATATAACAGTATTTATTATAATAAATTTACATGTGGTTAAAAGCCCAGGCTTGGAGTCTGAGCTGCCTGGGTGTGAATCCTACCTTAACCTCTTTGGACTTGTGTGGCTATAAAAGGCAATCAACTTTATCTCTCTGAAATTTGGTTTCTCCATCTAGAAATGGAGGAAAACAACATTGTCCTTATTGGATTATTTTCAGGACTAAATGAATTTACAGAAAGTGCTTAGCACAGTGCCTGGCAAAAAAGCACATGTTCAATGAGAGTTAGCCATTTGAAATTACTTATCATCATCAACAGCATTATTATTTCTTTAGAGTTAAGTACTGAATCAGATAATGTATACAATACTCCATAAGCACACGAGCGCTTGGTAAGTAGTAGTTGTCATGATGTTACCTAAAGGATAAGAATTTGTTGAATGTCCACAAGAAACTTACTTTACAAATGAGAAACTAAAGCTCAGAGGTGTTCCACTGACAATGAGTATAAAAACAGAGTGAGATCAGACTGGCTGCATGGCTCCTATGTGCCTTTCTCTCCACCAAATCTGATGCTTCTTTAGGCCAGGCTGTGTCAGACCTGGGCTTCAGAGACAAAGAAACCACTGGTCACTGACGTTTTCTGAATCTGTGACCATGACCCATTCATAACATGTTTTAATGACTTTCAGCTGAAATTAGAGCAAGAAAGAAAAAAAAATGAAAATCTGTTCCTGCATATGGTTCTGTGATTCTCTTCCCCAGTGCCAATTTAATGACCAGATTAAAAGGAAGCCAAAGTTCTTGATCTCTCAGAGATCACTGAAGTAAGGCTGGCTTCAGGCTTTTAAAAGACAAAGCTAATGGCAATTTCCTCAACACCAGGATCTGATGCTCTTTTGCCAAGGGTTATATTCACTCAGCATCACAGACACTAAGAAATGTAGATTCAGAAAGGAGTGATTAAGAAACCAATGATTAAAAGAAATAGCTAAAAAAAAAAAAAAAAAAAAAAGAAATAGCTAAATGGTACCAAAAGAGGTTAATCGTATCATCTTTGCTTCACAAACACTAGTAATATATCTTCATCAAATTTTCCCAGATATAATACCTTAGCCGATTTCAGTTGCATGAGGTAACTGATTGATGTTAATGATCTATTCCATTTGATTAAGAAAATAAGGATGAATCTAATTGTTTCATGGGAAATGGAACTTCTTTTCTTATTGAATCCAAGCAGAGTTAATCTGGGATACAACCAAAAGCTTTCATAAGCATTTATAGATGACATGAACCATGCATAGGTTCTATCTTATAAAAGAGAGATTTAAACAATTTTATAGCTATAGAGTATATGGAAAGGACTTTTGAAGAAAATTAAGGTTTACTCTCTCTATATAAATTTTATAAAAATGAAAAGAGTCATATAATGAACTCACACACACACCCCCATTAGATCTCAGGGGAGAGGAACACTCCTATGTGCTTTCACAGAGCTCAGTTGGGTGAAGGCATGGGTGTGGAGTTAGAGACACCTTGAACTGAATCTCATCTCTGACATATAGTAGCTGTGAGAACTTGAACAACTTTCTTAATGCTCCTATGTCTGTTTCCTCAACTAGAAAATAGAGTGACAACTACACTCATATGATTGTTTTGAGAATTGAGTTAGATGATGTGTGTACAAAACACAATACCTGCTACTTGCATCCTAAGTGCTCCATGAATAGGAAGTGCGGTATTATTGCTGTTATTATCATCATTACCTTCGTCATCAGACTAGATCTGGAACACCTAGGTAATCACAGTTCTGTCGCCATCATGCAAATGACTTTGGCAAGTCACCTAATCATCCAGTACTTCAGTCTCCTTATCTATGTAATGATGCCCAACCCAGGGGAGGGGGAGCAGAGGCACCACAGAGTGGCTGGACTGTGGGATGGTGGGTGATTTCTAGGAATTCTGCAAAGCACAGGGTGAGTGGCATGGAACGGTGTATTAGGAGGCTGCTACATCAGTGCTTCCCACAAACTGATTTCATGAACATGTTAAAAAAAAAAAAAAAGGAGTAAAAAATAAAGGGATTTTTAAATAAAGTGTCTGTGGGGCCAAGTTAAGTTTGCCAACTCTGAATTCTGCCAAATAGTCAACAAAAACCAAGTATCATCTATCTACCATCTCCATCCTTTTATTATAAAGGGAAAATTTATTGCCAATATAATAGGAAAAATATCATCTTATAATATCCTTTAAAGTGAGTACATTTAGCCTGTAATAAAGACCTGGCCAGTAGAGAACAATCAGTGTTTCAAATATAGATTTACTGGGACACCTGGGTGGCTCAGCGGTTGAGCCTGTTTTTGGCTCAGGTCATGACCCTGGAGTTCTGGGATCAAGTCCCACATCAGGCTCCCCGCAGGAAGCCTGCTTCTCCCTCTGCCTCTCTCTCTTTTTCTCTCATGAATTTAAAAAAAAAAATTGTTACAAATATTTACTGAATGAGGCTAGGGAAAGAAGTGAAGAACCAAGCTTGGAAACAGTGGGAGGTGGGATGAGAGACAGACTAGCCAAGAGCAGCAGGATGAGCAACTCTGAGCATCAGAAAGGTGCAGGGAGTCAGGGACAGAGAAGAAGCAAGGACTTTGGGCTTGCTATAAAGGAAGTGAGGTACGCATCAGAGAATATTACATCTCAACGTTTAAACATCTAAGTCAAAATCAATTCCATTTTATCATGCCATCCTGAAACAACTACCTAAATTAATCTACATAAATGACCAGAAATAGAACTTATAGTTGAAATAATCAGATTTGCATATTTACGAATTCATATTTTCATATTACTATTTATTCAAAATAGCAAAATAGTTATCAGCTATAATATATATATTAGTTACACATCTGATATATATAACATTTTATAATATATAATATAGCATATTCCTTATAATTGAAGTCATAGACTACTAATTACAGTGCCTTTAAAATTTAGTCTAGGTAGGAATAAGTGAAAATGACCTAAAATCTAGGGAAAGATAGTATGCATATACCTTATAAGATGATATAATAAAATATTAGGTAAACCCTGAAAAATCTTTTCAAAAGTGATTTAAGGATTTGCAGAAATGCTCTTGATAAAATATGAAGTACGGAAGGTATTACACGTTTCTGTATAAAAAAGTAATTCCCATTTTTATGAATATTTATAATGAGTAAAAGCCTGGAAAAAGAAAACACATAAAACAGGTAACACTAATCATCTCTGGTATTACAGATTATTTAATATTCCTTATATTTTCTGTATTTTACACATAGGAAACAATGACCTACATTACTTTTACAAGTAGGAGCAAAACATTACAAGTAAATTTCACAGACATACTTACTCTTGGGAATTCAGGATTGAAGTAGTTAATTACTCCAAATTCAAAATAAGATGCAAAGCCCTCTTTGAGCCAGATATCGTTCCACCAATTCATGGTAACCAAATTTCCAAACCACTTTTGGAGATGGGAGAAAATAGAGCTCACTTAAATTTAATTTAAGGAACATTTATTGTAATTGCATGTTAAATAAACGTAAGGTCGGAGACATAACTAAACTATTTTTGCCCTCAAAAACAAAACTTGAAAATAGGACTTCAAAAAGCAGGTTGGTGCTTTAACATGAAGAGACAGCAGTCCTGTATTTCTTTGAAATAATTATGTCACATCCAATGACTGAAATCAACTTTTGTTTTAAAATTGTCATTTTCAAAGGCAAAGTAATCTAGAGTAGCATTTCTCAAACTACCCACTTTCCCAACAGTTAATTTAAATAAAGCAGAGGTCCAGAATGCTCACTTACCACCTACTAATTACAGCATCTTATACTCTAAATAGACTACATCAGAATTTTGCTGTAAGCAGTTGTTATGTTTCAAGAACATGTTTTGATCTGTGCTAAGTACAAGTCACTTATGTTCTGCTAGAATTCTTTTCGAGCTTAACAGAAACAAAGTGTCACATGGAGAATGAATGGAATCAGGAAGGAAAAACACAATTATTTCTAAAACCAACGAATCTGTACCCTAGTATTTAATCAAATTATTACAACAGCTGTCATGTACTAATAGCTAGCAGCCGGTCTTCCAAAACAATGTGTTGCTTGGGTGATCATAATAAATGGTATTTTGAGTGACTGATCAAAACTTGTCAAAGTTTGCGTTGACTGTGCAACGAGGTGTTAATTCTGTCCCAGTAAAAAACTCTGGCCCATTACCTCTTGTGGATCCACATAACAAGAAGATAACAATTTCATAGTTTAGATCATTTCTTTCTTGACAAATTTGTATGAATGGAGTCAATGTCAAAAAAGCAGATGTGGGAACCTCCATCAAACACATAACTAAGCTTCTACAAATCACATTGTGAAAACATAGATCTAATGAAATAAATCCTTGTTCACACTGCTTTTGGGTATGCAGCTTGAGATCACTGCTCATCTCACTGACATATTAACCACTTTCCAATATTCCTTTAACCTCTCTTCAAACAAAGCAAAAACAAAGTTTATAACAATCTACTGATGAAATGTGGATATCTTTCAGTGCCTTTTTGAATATCCTTTATTTTAAGATGGAATGAAAATGAATAATCATAGCTCTGGTTGGCTTACTTTCCCTGAAAAGGACTCTATGGAGCAAAGTTTACTTTTGTATGTAAATACCTGACCTCTGAATGGCCTGTAAGTTCTCATCGCTATGATCCATCACCAATAGTTCAAATCCCCACAAGCTCTGATTATATAGATCCTTCCTTCACTGTCCTACTTTTTGAATAATTTTTTTAAATGTGGTATACCATTAGAGGGTTGGTTTTTGTTTTGGGTTTTTTTTTTGTTTGTTTTTCTTCTGGTTTTGTTTTGCTGTTTTTTGCTATCCTTGGTAGAGCAGCTAGAGAATGTCTTCACGTAAAATAAGAAAGAACATTTTACCACATGCCTGATGTCCAATCTCGTGGGAGAGAATGAAGGAGATCACAGCCTTTTTGTCTGTTACTTGATCATTTGGTTGCATCAACAATAATGACTCATCAAATATCAATAGTCCCCAATTTTCCATGGCACTGTTGTCAAAAGTAGGCAAGGCAATTATATCTAAGTGGATTTAAATGGAGGGAAAAATGAAATCATCTCTTCCAAAAAGTTTGAGATTTCCAGATATAAGTATTGCAAAATGAAATCATAAAATTACTAAAAGAAAATACAAGTGAATATTTATAATTTGAAGGGAGAGAAGATTAATAGCAAAGACAGAAGCCAGAAAATAAATTGTTCTGATTATCTTATCTGAAAATCAAATACTTTTGATAAAGGATCTGTACAGAGAAATCTTAAAACTTGACATTAGAAAACTAAACTTTACAAAACTGGCAAACAATCAATCTAAAGAGACACTTCACTGCGTAAGATAAGCAAATGGAAAATACGCATAAGGAAAAGATGCTCTACATAAGATGTCATTAGAAAATTGCAAATTAAAACAGTGAGATACCACTATATACCTATTAGGATGGTTTAAATCCAAAGCACACTACCAAATGCTAGAGAAGATATGGAGCATCAGAAACTCTCATTCGTTGCTGGTGGGAATGCAAAATGGTACCACCACACTGGAAGACAGCTTGGCAGTTTCTTATAAAGGCTGATCGTACAGTTTAGCAACTGAGCGATTGAGGTTATTCACCCAAATGAGTTGAAAACTTTAAGTCCACACAAAAACTGGTATAAGGAGGTTTATAGCTATAAACCTTTAAGTGTGAGACTTTGTAAGTGTGAAAAATGGGGAGCAAGCAAGGCGTCTTTCAATGGGGGAATGGATAAACAAACTGTAGTGTGAATAAATCCATACAAGAGAGTATCATTCAGCAATAAAAAGAAATGAGCTCTCCCACTATGAGAGGACAAGAAAGAAGTTTAAATGCAGATTGCTAAGTGAAAAGAAACCAATGGGGAAAAACAGCACACGGTATAATTCCAACTATGAAACATTTATCTGGAAAAGGTAAAACCAGAGAGACAGCAAAAAGCTTGGTGGTTATCAGGACTCTAGGGAGAAAGTGAGGAATAAATAGTTGGAGCACAGGAGATTACTCTGTAGGACACTGCAATTTTAGACACATATCATTATACATTTGTCAAAACTCAGAGAATGTATAGTACCAAGAGAGAAACCTAATGTAAACTAAGGGCTTTATTAAACAATATTGTATTGATATTGGTTCATCCATTGTAACAAATGTGCCACTCGAATGCAAGATACAGGAGGAGAAACTGTATGGGGGGAAAGGGAAGGGAGAGGAGATAAATGGGAACTCCCTATACTTTCCATGTAATTTTTCTTAAGCCTACAAGTGCTCTGAAAATATAGTTTAGGGACGCCTGGTGGCTCAGTGGTTGAGTGTCTGCCTTCAGCTCAGGATGTGATCCCAGAGTCCTGGGATCGAGTGACACTTTGGGCTCCCCGCAGGGAGCCTGCTTCTCCCTCTGCCTATGTTTCTGCCTCTCTCTTTGTGTCTCTCATGAATAAATAAATAAAATCTTAAAAAAAATAGTCTAGTTAAAAGGAAATACATTAGTTCGCCAAAAGACAAATTTAGTTCATCACAAACAAATTTGAAAGGGAAATCACAAGCTGGGAAAAATATCTGCAGCATATATCACAAACAATTAATGTTTTTTTAATAGCGTCTGGACTATCGGCCTTGGCTCAGGTAGTGATCTTGGGGTACTGAGACAGAGCCCTGCGTCAGCCCTGCGTTTAACAGCCCTGCTCTGTGTTCAGTGGGGAGTCAGCTTGGGATTCTCTCTCCTTCTCCCTATCCCTGCCCCTCTACCCCCGCCCCCAAATAAACCTAGAAGAACAAGAAAAAATGTTTACTTTCTTTTGCTAATAGAAGAAATGCCATTTTTATAATGTATGCTACGTTTGCCTAATGAGTGTGCTGTGCTCCGTATGTTATGTTGACTTGCACTACCACCTTTTCCTCCACCTGCACCTTTCCCGCCCTCCCACCCACCCACTTTCCTTAGACAGACTGATCTGCTCCACTCAAACCAATCCCCTTTGTCCTCTACTACTGCTAAGCTGTTCTTGGCTCCAGCTGTTTGGTGCCCCAGAAATCCTCTATTCAATGTCCAAATGTCCACGGATCCTTGTGGTCCAATCTTACCAAGTCGAAGAAGCCATACTTTACTAACTCCTGATAACAATTTTAAAACAATTGTTTTAAAGACAATTTAAACAATTGAAAAAAAATTTTTTTTACCTCCAGATGCACAGAATTGAAAGTAAGCAAATTCTTGTTTCTTGATAAACTGTCATCACTTGTTCACACAGGACTCTGTTTTATTTTATTTTAATGATTAACTCATTATTTTAAAATAATGATATAAACACCCATGAATCTGCCTCTCTCTTTTTAGAAGAAGGGTTGGAAAACCCTCTCTTTGAAGAGCCAGACAGTAAATATTTTCAGTTTCGTGGGCTGTATGTTTTCCATCGCAGATTTGACTCTGGCATCACAAAGCAAAAGCATCCCTAGACACTGTTATGGGGGCAAATGAGCAGGCTGTGTTCCAGTAAAACTTTATTTATGGACCTTTAGACATGAATTTCATCTGATTTCCATGTTTCATAAAATACTCTTGTTTTTTCAACCATTTAAAAGTGTAAAAACCACTCTTCGCTCGAGGGCCATACAGAAAAAGGCAGCGGCCCACATTTGATTGTATGCCAATATTGAAAATATTGAGAATATGGAGAATATTGCTAATAACTAACTCAAACTGTGATTTCCAGACCAGCAGCACCGGCATCACCTGGGAACTTACTAGACACGAGAATTCTGGGACCAACCACAGACCTACTGAAACAGTGTCTGTGTTTTAATAAGCCTTCAGGATGATTCCAACACATGCTGAAGTTTAACAGCTGACTTAATCTCTCTTTGGGATCCTTCTCAACTCATACTTTCATGTCTTCTTCCAGCAGCTAAATCACTATCCTCAAGTTTAGGGGGTTTTATTTTTAAACTTTAAGAGAAAATGTTTCATTTTCATTGCTATTGAGTTTTTTCATTGTGTGAATGATCTATAATTTACCTATTCCATTCTCCTAAGAGTGACCATTTTGCTTTCTTTCAGTATGTGGCTATACTATAAAAAGTGTAGCTATGAAGATTCTTGCACACGTCTTCTGGTACATACATATGTGCTCAGATTCCTCTGGGAGATATATTTAGAAATGGAATCACTAGGTTTTAAGGTATTCTAATGATCAACATTGCAAGATAATAAATATGTTTCAAAGCTGTTGTGACAATTGATAACTCCCTTCAAAATGGCCACTTTTTAACATTTGGCATTTGTTAGATGCCTACTTTTTAACGAGTGAATAGGTATAAAATGGGGCCTCACCATGGCCTTGGACATTCATTACTTAGATTACTAATGAGGTTAAGTATCTCTGCATAAGTTTATTAGCCACATGAGTTCCTTTTTCTGTAAAACATCTATTCATGTATCTTCTTTTCCTTGTTTTTTCTTCTGTACTGTTCTTATTTATTTGTAGGTATTCTTTATATATTTAGGCTACTCCCATTACCACTTCTTAATCATCTTTCTCTTAAGACTTTTACTTAGCCAGTCCATTATCTCTTGTTTGGTGATTAGTTGCTTTTGTTTATACATACTGAAGCTACCACCCCAGCTCAGCTACTTGAACAGAGCCCCAGCCACCTACTTCTCTTGCATTCAAAAGGCACCATGAGGGGCACCTGGGTGCCTCAGTTAGTTGGTTAAGCACCAGACTCTTGATTTTGGCTCAGGTCATGATCTCAGGGTTCTGAGATTGAGCCCCGTGTTCAGCTCCATGCTCAGCATGTAGTCTGTTTGAGATTCTCTCCCTCTGTCCCTTCCCTCTGCTCACACACACTCTCTCTCTCTCTCAAAAAAAAAAAAAAGGCATCAGGAAAAGTAATAAGTAACCAGTACTGCTTTATGGTTTATATTGTATTTGCCTTTCATTGCTACAAAAATTCAAATCATGCGGAGGGGGTGGTGGTGGTGGGATGTATAATATATATAGTTAGGATACTATTGTTTTAAAGTTAAGAGTAAAATTAAAACTTAAAAAGAGAAGTTGCCATTTTTAAAAGTCTGCAGGGGCACCTGGGTGGCTCAGTCAGTTAAGCATCAACTCTTGATTTCAGCTCAGGTCATTATCTCAGAGTGGTGAGATGGAGCCCTGAATCAACCTATCTGCTTTGTGGGGAGCCTGCTTGAGATTCTCTCCCTCTCCCTCTGCCCCTCCCCCTGTCTTTCAGGTATGCATGCTCTCTCTCTCAAATAAATAAATCTTAAAAAAAAATAAAAATAAAAGTCTGCAAGTCTTAAAGGCCCACTTCATTTTTTTTTAAAAAGATTTTATTTATTTATTTGAGAGAGAGAGTATGAGGGGCAGGTAGAGGCAGAGGGCACTTTTGACTTTAAACAGTCAATTAAAAGGATAGCAACCCCAGAAAAAAAAATGCTCTTACATGAACATGGTTTAGATTCTTGGGCTTAGAACTCATTGAGCAAGTGACGACCAAACAAACAAACAAACAAACCTGAAAGAATAACACATGAAAGAAATAAGCAAAATGGCTTTTCACTTGACTCCCTGAGAAGAAGAGGATGGCTTAGGCGGGAAAGGCCGGTAGGGAAGGGATCTGTGTCTCACTTTGTTTTGTATTTTTTAAGGCTCAACCAAGAGTTAAAATAACAAGGAAACATGTATTCATCTTTCTCTTATAGATCCAGTAACAGAAAATCTCCTTATTTTAATCATCTGTCAAAATACAATTTTGATTGAGTGCCACCTGCGTGTCACCTTGGTTGAGATGCTATGAACGATATGAGAATGTGCCAAATATAACCCTGATTTCCAGAAGCTGACAACCTAGTCAGAATTTATATGGAATTACTGGACTAGGTCTTTAATTCCCTTCACTAAAAACAAAACAAAAAACCCAAAAAACAACTTTACCATTTACCATTCTGAAAAAAGCACTATCAATAGGCTCTGAAGGTACAAAGAAAAAGAGAAGCCAGATCCTGAATCCAAGTTACTCCTGATTTAATGGGCGGGGGGGGACACTCAAGATCTGGTTAGGTCAAGAGCTCAAATGGAAGGGTACATAGGATGCCTTGGGAACATGAGAAAAAGAGAGTCAGGGAAAGCTTCCTAGAGGAGGGGGCCCTGAGTTGAGAAATACATGAATTAATCAGTTGGATAGATGTCATTGCAGGATGTGCAAAGTGCATGTGCAAGAGCCTGGGGAGAAGAGGAAGGTGGAAGAGGGGACAGAAGGGGTGCCAGAGCATCCTTCTAGCTCAGAAGAACTGACAAAAGCCCGGAGAGTTTGGCCAGACATGCACTGTGATAAAGACAGGGTGCAGAGTTTGGACTTTATCCTCAGGGCGATGGGAACCCATCGAGAGGCTGTAAAGAGGACAGTAATAGGGTCCTTGAATTTCACTATGAAAAGATCCTCCGCAATCTCAGTCAGAAGATGGAACTGAGGGGGTCAAGAGGGAAGGGAGCATAACCGAATAAGGGCTGCTGAGGTGGAAGTAGTGGTGGTGTAAACTTGGGGGGCTGGGGCGGGGGGAGGGGATGGAGATGGTAAGGAGGAAACTAATTGGATGGAGGAGGTGCTTTACAGACCATGGAGTGGAGGGTGACTCTGGACTGTTCCTTATCTAAATAAAGACAAATAGAACTTTTCTTGCTGAGACAAGTGTCATCTTGAGATCCTCCAGCCCAGAAGCTTCCAGCCCCAGATGCCTTCAACTCCCAAAATGACAGGTATCACTTCTAGGATCCCTGAATGGGCCAACACCAGTTCACTCTCCATTCCTCGAGCCCCTGGGCTTGAGCTGCAGAGCCTCCCACCCACTCCCCACCCCACCCCTGGCTCACTGGGCTGAGTTCCCAGACATACTTCCTCCCTTCTTTACCATCTGCCAGTATAGACAGAGCCTATTTTACTTTATCCAAGATGTCACATGACATGTCAGAGGAACAAAAAATGTTTACATGATACTCTCAACATAGAACAATGGACAACTTCCTGAGCTAAGTGGCTCACACAATTTCAAGGATGTACTATACAGATCTATAATCAATAAAACGTTTACCTATTTCCTCAAGGATCACGTGGTGTTCACATGTGATTCCTATTTTATACAACAAAAGTTGACAGATAGGACCCCATGTCCAAAAACACCAACCAAACAAAACCCCAACAAACCCCACCTCACAAAAGACCACCACCATAAAAAAACCCTCATTCACGGGAACTGGAGTAACTCACTCACATAGGCCCACTGAAAGGATCCAGAATATTGCATCAGACACTTGGGAGGGGAAAGAACAGAACGTAAGAGAGGAAGCAGAGTCTGGAGGATGTGAGGCTGGCAACAAACACCCAGGAGGAACCTAAATCCTGAGAACACCTGCTGGGCACACAGCATTGTACAGAGAAATAGCAGACAGGCCTCTTCTGTGTTCAGGAAGGTATAGGACATAAGGCTGGCAGCCCACCCCCGCCTCCAAATAGCAGCTACATGGTGACAGTGGGTCCCTGGAGGCTCGGCTATGTAGCCTTTGACCTTAACCCAGGGCCTGCAGAATAGGAAACCAATTGCATTGGAAGGGAAGACGGTTTACCTGTTTTAGGAAGAGGGTAACTGATATTAAATAAATCTTCCAGAAAAGAGAAGATGGGACCTGTGATGTTCAAAGCGAAATCTGCATTTCCATTTGTGATGGCGTCTTTCCGGGCCCAGATGCGTATCTAAATCAAAACAAATAAGTGGTGATTAGGAAAAGCTGTAGCGACTTCGGGGACAAGCAGCCTGCTTGCTCCAGTTCCCTGAAACTCTAGAGTCAAAGTCTCAGCTTTTCAGAAGAAGCTACTACCAGATAAAATGTCGACAGGTGACCCTGAACACATTGGGGTTAGGGGTGCTGACCTCATGCAATCAACCCACAGATAACTTTCAGCTACCCAAAAACTTAACTGCTAAGAGCCTGCTATTGGCCAGAAGCCTTACTGATCACGTGAACTTTTACTTAACACATATTTTGTGTGTGTATTATATACTGTTTCTCACAGTAAAGTAAGCTAGAGAAAAGAAGATGTCATTAAGAAAATTGTAGGAAGAGAAAAATACATTTACGAAACTCCGTGTGTAAATCCGTGTGTAAGTGGACCCGCTTGGTTCCAATCCGCATTGTTCAAGGGTCAATTCTAAATGTGTACATGCCCTGGAGAAAGTCCAGAGACTATTTGCTAAGATATGAGCAGTGATTCTCTGGGAGGGTTGTTATTTCAATGTTTTACAGTAATGCAGGTAACTTTTGGAATTTAGGAATAATCCTTGGAGTAGTATCTACCCCCAAAGAAAACATAGACTGTCTTAGAGTAAAAGGGCATCGCAGACCTTTGCTTCCCTTTTTAGGACATATTTCCAATGTTCCAAAACAGAATTGTGCCGTTAGCAGATGTTACACAGTATGGTACATTGTACCTGTGTCCGAATTATGCAAATTGAAGACGGTTTCTCAATGTTTATTGATGCTAAGTTCATTAATAGTGCGATCTTGTTTTCAAAATTTGAAATAAGGTTAATTCCTGAATTTAAAAAAGTTCATCAATAGCCTTATGATTTTGAACAAGTGAATTACATCCTCTGTTTATGACACTTCCGCTTTAGTAAGTATAAAGAAACCCCTGCCACGGTTTGTTAGTTTCATGTAACCAAGCTATTACTTGAGGCCTTGGGAATTTATTTCTGTGATTCTAGCAGCTAATTTGCTCTTGTTTTCATTAGTTCTTATTTTAATATGAAATCATTTTATATCCCACAACAATGCCATCAGAGCACTTTTTAATGGGGTTGCTAGTGTTAATGACAAAGAACATGCATGAAACTCAAGAGCCCTGAACAAAAGTTAGGAAATGAGGCAATTAAGGTAATTATCCTGATGTGAATCAAGTTGATTGGAGAAAGAGTTCCCTATAAAACATTAGAGAAAATGCTAGAAATGCAGACCAATGGTAGTTGCAGATTGGTGCCCTCCAAGAACACATTCACCTTGCTTTGCTTTTATTTCTGTGGGGAAACTTTGTCTTGAATTATGGGGATGTGGAATTACACGAGGTCTTTGGAATGCTCTCCTCTCACAGAATGCAACCACCTGTTCTTGAGGCCTCTGACCTCACTCTTTTCAGCCTCCCCCATGCTGGGGGGATTCAGCTCTGCCTCTGCACTACACTAACCCTCCCCACATCTGGGTCTGACTCCAGAAGGCAATGCGAAGATTGCTACACTCGAAGCCAGCACCACTGAGTGGGAAAGAACACTATTCTAGTATTTAAGACTGATGAATTTTCACTGTAACATTTTGGAAAATAACTGAAACTTTGAATGTTCAACTTGGAGTTTCAAAAGCTCCTCCTATAAACTATCATTCTATAAGCCAAAGTGGAGGCCAGTGATGGAGATTTCAAGCTGTGTGGGAGGGAGCAGGGAGCCCCCAGCAGGGCAGCTGGGAACACTTTGGAGGTGCAGTCATTAAGTTCCTCCAAAACCACACCTAGCCCACCAGCATGCTCCTTTTTTAAAAAATTCAACTAGGCCACCAGTGTGTTCTTGTGATCCTCCTGGCACACAGTGGACCTCAATACCTAAGAGAAGAATATCTTTATACGTGCCTGTGTGTGCAAAGTTCTAGGCAAAAGATGTTATTTCCAACCTTAGTTTCATGTGTCCATGTTTATCCTCAAGTCAAGGATTAACTGCATTTTCAATTTCACTAAATTTTTATCTCTTACTTAACAAGCAATTGTTTGTGTAACCTGGATGCTCTTCCAAGAGCACATTCTGGTTCCCCCATAAAATATATGGTGGATTCCTTCCCTTTGTAGAGCAAAGCCAGAGCCAAATGCAGCATTCCACTGATAAGCTCATCCCAAATTTCAATTTGCTGGCTGAGAATGTCACTTTCTTAGGCATGTTCCATTTCCTCTTTGTTTCTATGGCAGGTAGTTTTCTTTTCAGGGCCATCTTTCACAAAGAAACAGACGTGACCCTTTTTATAAGACATGTCTGCTGTACAGCAGTGCTAAGAGCGGCAAGCCAGTTGAGCTGTGGGTGCTGACACCCCACCTCGAGTCACTCATTAGCTCCAGGGCCCACTCTTTCAAGCCAGGCCCCAAGCATGTGCTTCCGAATCATGCCCAAGGAGATTTCTCAGGAGATGCCGTGAATGTTTCTCTTGGCCTGTGTTCTAGCTCTCAATGTCAAGGATCTGCCCCTGATTCTCCGGGCTGGAGCCAACAGCTGAGGAAGATAAGCTGTGGTTTGCATGGAACACAGTACTATTAATTCAGCCTTCAGAAGAGTGGCTCTGAGTGATCCCCCCACCCTGGTGACAGACTTGGCTCCTCCACAGCCCCCCAATCCCCACAAGTCAATGGTACAAGCCTGGAAGATGTTGGGCCCAGGAGAGAGTCTCGGCCGGCAGTAGGGGTCTGATCTTCCTCAGCCCTGTGAAGTTGACGTGGCGAAAAAGAATGTGGCCTATAGGAGGGGTCTTCCCTCCCTCCACACTCCAGGCAAGGGAGTGAACCAGCATGTAAAGGATTGCCACAGTCTCCCCGATATTTTCCTCAGAATGAGGGCATAACTGGGTGAAGACGAGGTGCCTGGGCAGGCCCGAGCGCCTACTTCGGCCAAGTCTGGTAGGAGTGCCGCGTGCCTCAGAGTTCAGGAGGCCACCAGCACTGCTTCTGGATGGGGCAAGGCACGGCCCATAGGCACGACTTCTGTCACCGTGGTGGCTCCTAGCTGGTGTCCATGCTGGTGGGCTGTACTGGGCACTGGACACGTCGACTGTCACCCTCGCTTCAAGGCTGTGTTCACATCGTGGACTAAACAACAGGCACACCTGAGCTCTGAGGCACTAGTGTGGGAGCTTTTCCTCTTCCCTCATCACCTGAAAGGTGGCAAGAGCCCATGAAGAGGTGCTCCAAGTCCGCATTGGGTGCAGCCTTGCCACAGAAGCCCCTCCACAGAGCTGTGGGTAGAATGGTGGTGTCCCATCTGCAAAGCCACACTGAGAGGGTCAACGGGCTTGGAAAAGTCAAAGGGGCCACCAGGAGGTGACGATGGGATCCATAGGCCTAAGCCCTGGATGTGGCAAGAATGGATGATGCATCTGCAGCTCATACAGAGGCTATGGACAGTCTTCCTCACTCACCTGCTTGCCCCTTTCGGTTCTGTCGACATGATCATAGTCGCATATGGCAAACGCCACTAAGTAAGTTGGCATGGGGGGCGTGGTGGAAAAGGTGGTAATGGTCCACATGCTTCCATTCACATCTCTCTTGGTAGACTGACCTACAGAAATTGGTGTTAGTCCAAATCACTGTAAACCAAAGCAGGAATAGCTACCTTTAAAGTGACGTGTCAGGGCAACTGTCACCCAGCTACTTCCTCCCAGCCAGCCCCTAGAGTTTCCCAGTTTGGATTTCTCTATCTCCAACTTATCAAAACCACATTAAATGAAATAAGTCAGAGAAAGATGGCTACCATATGATTTCACTGATGGGTGAAATCGAAAAGGCAAAACACATGAACAAAACAAATAAAGAAAGAAACTGGAAACAGATGCATAAATGCAGAGAATAAAATGGTAGTTGCCAGTGGGGAGGGGGCCAGGAGGGTGGGCAAGAGATGTGAAAGAGATTAACAGCTGCAAACTCCTCGTTATAAAATCAATGCCATGCAGGGGCGCCTAGGTACCTCAGTCCATTGAGTGTCTGACTCTTGGTTGAAGCTCAGGTCATGATCTCAGGGTTGTGGGATCCAGCCCCACCTTGGGCTCTGTGCTCAGCAGGGAGCCTGCTTGAGATTCTCTCTCTGCCCCCACCCTGTCCCTCTCCCTGCGAGCGTGCTCTCTCTCTCTAAATAAATAATCTTAAAAAAAAATCAATGCCATGGGGATAGAGAAGACTGTCATTAAGAGTCTTAATTTGGGGGGCGCCTGGGTGGATCAGTCAGTTAAGCATCTGTCTTCAGCTCAGGTCATGATCCCAGGGTCCTGGGATTGAGTCCCACAGCCAGCTCCCTGCTCAGTGGGGAGCCTGCTTCTCATTCTCCCTCTGCCCTTTCCCTACTCAACCCCCCATTTGTGCTCTTTCTCTATCAAATAATAAATAAAATCTTTTTTTAAAAAAGATTTAACTTAACTTCATATGGTGACAGATGGTGACCACACTTATCACGGTGAGCACTATGTGATGTTACATAATTGTCGAATCACTATGACGTACATCTGAAACTAACATAATCTTGAATGTCAGCTATACTTCAGTTAAAAACAAACAAACAGCATTAGGAAGATCTAAGGACAGCATCTTTGCTTGGAATCAGTATCTTGAATAATAACTGATGGAGGGTCAAATCCATGGGCACTCTGAGGCCCACAACCCACCTCTTCTCTTTTCCATCTCCTGCTACTGTTTCCTGGACCAGTCCACCTCTCACAACCTCATCTAGAGCCTCCCAGGCCCATAGTAGGTCAAGGAAGTGCAATTTAGCCACTGTCAGGTTTTAGTGAAGTCTTCAGGGGAGGCAGGCTAGGTCTTTAAAGCTGAAGGCTAGGTATTTGACGTGAATTGGACTGGCATATATTAACAGGGAGTGGTGGGGACCACAGCAGACCCAGGTGGTGGGGTGGGTGGGTGGGGAGATGTCTGCAGGGGGCACCCTATAATGACTGTAACTACTGCAGTCACGAAGGAGCTGCATGCCCCGTGTTGTTAGATCTTCTAAGTTTACAAGGAAATAAAAATCGTGATTTTTATGAGAAATCTCTGGATTTTTATAAGCTCAATCAAAAGGGAAAAAAAAATCATGTGAACCAAATGAAACACATCTGTCCACCAGATCCAGACTAGGTCTGCTAGTTTGTTATCACTAATGATCAATAGTGAAGGCCAAACTAGTGGACAGACAGGCTGCCAAGGGATAAGAACAACGTGATGTCCCCGGCTTCCAATGCAAAAAGAATCAGGATTTGCCATCTCCGAGATGCTGGTGCTGATACAGACCCCATGTGACTGTTCTCTCTAATTAAAATATATTGCCAACTCATTGCCTAGAAAAGCTATTAATATCAAAGCTATCACAGAGCTAAATATATACGCATATGCGCACATGCGTATAATTAATATACACATATATATGTTGACAGGAAATATTACTTACCTAGTTTTGGCATATTAGAAAGGGCCACATAGCTTGGATGATGAATAATTGTAATATTAAAAGTTGCCTTTAGAGCTGGCTCATCAAAACAAGGAAAAACACTTCTGGCAAATGTTGGTTCCATCTGAGATGCTAACAGGACCCTGCAATACATTTTTGGGGAAAAAAATCGATTTATTTTTATTTCAAATTGGTGGAAACAAAAAAAAAATATTGAGATGATGGCTTATAATTACATTCAGGAAGGAGCTAGAGTACTTCCCCTCATCTCTCTCACTGCCCTTCCAGTTAAAACACACACATTCCAATTCTCACCACACCTTGGGATTCTTGTAAGACCTTAAATACAAAAGACCCATTTAATTTTTGACCACAAAATACTATTTACTTCATTACATCATATGCCTTTAAAACCTTCTGCAAACAAAAGAGGAACAAATATAGCAAATATGCAATAACAGGCTTTTGTGAACCAAGTATTTTTTGAACTAGGATTACTTTTTGGGGAATGGATTATTTCTTTCATCCTCCACTGAACTGCAAGCAATGTCTGCTGAATAATGGCTTTTTCTCACATGTTCCCTCTTCTTCCTGGTTGAAAACTTAGAAAAAGTTTTATTCTACACACTTGGCGGGTGGTGGTGGTAAACCATCTAGGTTCATGCCAAATAAACCGAACAACTTTTATTTACACATGGGTAGATTTATCAAATCGCTATTGCTTCTCCCTCCATCTCCATGGAAAAACACAAAAAGTGACATTATCCCATGGTGCACTGGTGATTTATGGGGAAAAGTTTAGAGACAAGAGTGCCCTGGGCAAACAAGGAGATTATCAGGTTTATCCTCTGTAAACACAGCCTAAATCTGACAGGAAGTGGGTCCTAACTAACAACTTTCTTTTCAAAATAAACCTGTGGTCTCATTAAGAGTTGGAGACCTGGGACCCTGTTTTAGGATGACAATTGTGGATGCTAATTCTTTTTGTTCCCCTAAAGTCCTGAGACCTAGCATCCCTGATGCATTTACTCTTGGTTCAGGCCCAGCTCTTAGATAAATAGCCGGGGAAGTGAACAGGATGTGAGGGAGTATGGCCCCTCCATTACCATCACCCACCTCTGGGATCCCACCCCTGGGATTCCTCCTCCATCATGGTAGGATCCCCACTCTCACGAAAATCCACACACAGCCATCCGCATGCTCAAAAGCCAACCTGATGTGTTCATAACCTTGCTGTGACAAAACTGTCATTCTCAACAGGCCGGTTTTGCCCTATATGCTTCTTCCCACTTAACTTTGCTCTCAGATGCACGGACTGGAAGGCAGCTCATGAACTCTGACCTCAGCCACCTTGGCTGCAAGACTGTGCTCCATCTCCTGCTAACTGAGCAATCCTAACCAGGTCACATGTTCTTGCTGAGCCTCAGATTCCTCACTCAGAGAGTAATGGCACTTAATCAACCTTTTATTGCTACTTGAACTTTCCCATTATTAGTAACCAAATTTATCAATAAACAACCTTTGAATTTTCCTATATTCCTTTAACTCCTGCAGATTGCTCTTCATAGGGATGAACTGTAGAAGAATTCAAGGAGGGGTAAGTTCCAGGGTAGGGGTTGAGGGTTGGAACATCACCAATTACGGATGCATTTAGACATGTCTCAGAGATCACAGTTGACCACACGCTGCATACAAACCACATTTGTCTTCCTAATAAAGTTCAAACTACCAGGAGTTAGGGGTTACATCTTTTCTCTTCAATACCATTTATAATATTTGGCAAAAACATGGGTTCGTGGCAGTTGAGTAAGTATTTTCTCAGCTTTGGAGGTACTATAAAATAAAGGCAGCTTGATTTAATATATTTAAGAGAATACGAAGTATTTTTACAATATCTGTTGCACTGGCATTTGTTTTATAGTATTGGTTTCTGTCTTTAAAAGAACAGTGATAAAATAGAGAGGAGTCAAATAATTGACAATACATTGGAAAGAATACTGAGCAGGGAATTCACGACCTGTGTTTTTGCTCAGGATCTGCTGTGTTAACACAGTGATGTCACTGGGGAAGGTTTCCTGAAACTCTCTGGATATCCATTCCTATAAAATACAGGGATGGGACCAGATGATTTCCAAGTCCACTTAAACATCCAAAACTAATTCTAAAAGGGATAAAGACATCCAACAGAATGGAAAAAGGGGCCACCTAGACTGAATTGTCTAGGATTAGGAGAAACAGCCCTTCGGAAGCTCATGCTTGGCCTCCACGAGGTCCGTGAGACCTCTGAAATTGTAGGACATGCTGTACAAATGGTAATATATTAGCATGAAAGAGTATAACGCAGAGTGAAAAAGCACATCCAGTCTTATAAAACATGCTTACATATTTGGAAAGCCACCCCATCGCTATCGTGTCTGTCATAGAAACTATTGAAAGTAAAGTTGGGAACATCTCCACTGCCACGACTTCACAAAGCATATGAATCTCAAGGACACTGCAAGGTGAGAAGGAGAGAAAATCAGACTTTTCAGGGAAGTGGGAAAGTTTTATGCTCATCAAAAGGGGCTACTCTACCTCTGAAATGAAGAACACGCTATGTGTTAACTAATTGATTTTAAATTAAAAAGAAGTGGGGTGGTGGCTACAGTTTCAAAAAGGCTCAGAGACACCAGCTCAGAGTCACCACTTTAACAAACCAAATATCAAGCAAGTGCCTTCCCAGGCCATGATTCAGGCCCCTAGAGAAGTGAAATAAAAGAAACTCTTGGATTTTACTCAACTATTTCCCTCCCTGGTTTTATACAAACAAACAAAAAGGGAAAAATCTCTATAACACACAGCCTTCCTGGCTCACAGTCTTAACTACCAAGGTCAGGGCCAGCCAGCAGCACACACGATCTGGTTATGCCACATCTGGGAACTGAAGGCTGGTACTTATTTCCCTTCTCTCTCGGCTTTGGACTCAAGCAACCCTGTAAGGCTATTCTGACCTCAGAAAATAGAACCCTCTCCTCCCCTCAAACCTCACTGAAACATACTATTATGGTGCCTGTGAAGTCTGGGTTTAGAGCAGTCAGCTGGTGAGGGAGTTAATTTGGGAGAATATGTCTCGTAGTGGCTCAGTATTGCAAAGCCACTTTCCTGCCCTCTTGTACAGCCAGATGATCATAGACTTGCCACATTTTTGTGCCAGAAGAGGCCTGAGGGGCCAAGGCCATGTGATGTCCTTGGGGATCCATCTCCTGCCACATAAAAAATATCCCCTCACTAAGTTATTGCATCCCGAATTACTGTATGAACTCCGTATGCCTACAGCTCTTGCTAACAAGTGCTGAATAACACAACTGGCCAAGGGTTAAGTAAGACCTGAAAGTTGTCCCCTCAAGTTGTTTTTACATGACACACTCAGAAATCAAAATGTTTAGTAAAAATGGATGTTACACCACTGGTCTGTGGTTCAAGGCTTGGTCTATGAATCATGTTTGTTTATTACTTGTGTAATAGGATCTTAAAACTGAAGTTTCCACCAAGCAACAAAACACAATAGATGTACAATTTCAGAGAAAGGTGCCAAACCATGTTATGAAGATTTTCGAAGTAGATGGCCTCAAGAACCTGCAGACTTTTCATCTCCAACAAGAGATATATGAATAGGGGCGCCTGAGTGGCTCAGTTGGTTAAGCGTCTGCCTTCAGCTCAGGTCATGATCCCAGGGTACTAGGATCCACCCCTTTCCCCCCTTTAGTGTCTGGCTTCCTGATCAGCAGGGAGTCTGCTTCTTCCTTTCCCTCTCTCCCTTCCCCCTCTGCTTGTGCTCACCCTTTCTCTCTCTCTCTCTCTTTCTCTCAAATAAATAAAATCTTTTAAAAAAATGATATATGGAAGGAAGGTCAGGGAATGGAGATGAGAAGAGGGATATCTCAGAGGGGAGTGGTGTAGTTTAGCGAAGCTCCCTGATCTCAGGGGCGCTGGAAGGAGGGCAACCCCTGACCAGGGTGAGCCAGAGGGGGTGAAGATCCGTCTGAGAGCAGAAGTATTATCCTGAGACTGAGAGACTTAGAGGCTGGTACCCAGCTTCCTGTTGAGGAAGCTGCAATTGACACTGGTGGGAGTCTAATTCCTACCAGGTAGGAATCTGAAAGGCAGGAGAGCTGATGGCTTCAGAGCAGTATCAGAGGAAGAATGCTACAGCCTTGGGACCCACAGCAGCCCTAGGTCAGGGATGTACGAGTGTTCCTTGGACGAGCTGTGGGCCCCGAGGCACATAGTGAGCCATATGGGGACTGATTTGGGTTCTGTCCAAGAGGGCCACCTGCAGGAAGCTGCAGATGGTCTACTGCATGTCCGGGGGCTGAAGAAGGAGTCACTAACAACCATTGGAACAGAGACATAGAGGAAGCAGGCTTGCAGGGTCAAGGAAATTGTAAGAGAAAGAGAAGCAGTGAGAAAATGACATCTCAAGGGAAAAATGGCAAGAGCAGTGGCTTAGGCAAGAGCTGCCCTACGTGGCACCTCTCCCTGTCTCCCCTAGCCCCGCCGGACCTGGTGGGGGTGTGATAGCAGCTCTCAAGGTGGAAGGGGGATGTTGACTAGAACCATGAGGTGGACAAATGGAAGCACCACTGTCCTTTCCCTTGCTGCAGGCTGCTAACCTGAAGCTCACCCAGCTTGGGGAAGTGAGCTTGCAGGAAGAACTAGGGAGATTTAACAGCAATTAAGTTCAAGGCTTTTAGCATGACACAGGACTGGATTCTCTAATTTTTGCATCAGGACAGTGTTTGTGACTTAGTGGACATAGATCATCTGTCACCTAAGAATGAGCAGTAAATTATGGGCTGCTAGAGTATTTATGCAGGAGCAGGAAAGATGATCTCAGAAACTAAATTGTGGAAGGACAGTGGAAGAAACGCAGTTGCACTTTTACTCAACTATGAGGTGTGCTTTTTCAATAGGCTAGTACACTTGTTTTCAAAAGATACGGGATCGAAATCTTTGATGAGCAAGACCACCCCCTAGAGAAGATGGCTCAGCCACATGAAACATATGGGTTTGACACCCCTATAGGATAATGAAATGGCCTGTTTTCTCTGTGACACCAATGACATCATGTACTTGGCATTTGAGGTCACTGACTTTGTTTTGATATTTCTAAATTCTTTCCTAATATTGCTCAAATTTCTCTCTTGTGTGTCATACTCTGAGGATTGTGCCAGAATTCCTAGCATAAACAGCAAATGGAAGGAAGTCCTTTGCAATTCTCTGTTCACTCTTACTACACCTGCACACAGCGATTGATTTTGAGCATACTGATCTCCCCTTAATTTGTCTCAGACAAAGATCCTAATTTTTTCCAGCCATTTCACACTAGCCACCCTCATCCTTTGATTATCCTATTCTCATTTCTCTGAAGACCTCCCTTTTCTGTCTTATATTTTATAAAGGACATGGCATGATCAGAAAAGCAGGACATATTCCTAAAGGACACTGTGAACAAGAATGGGATTATACATTCTTTCATTGACTTTCAAAAGTAGAAGAAAAATGGAGAGTCCCACCATCTTAATTTATAGAGGTGAAAGCTAATGCCCTGGGAATTTATACAACTGGTTAGAAAACAGGTAAGTGACCGAGGTAGTACCAGAACCAGGGCTTCAGCGCTCCAGCCTGTGGTCCTTTCCAGCTACCTTTCCTGGGGTCTTTTTATGTGCTTTGTGGAATATAATGTAATAAAAACCATAAGCCAACTAAGATATCATGAAGAAGACTGAGGATTAACTTTATAATTAATAACATTTCCAAATCTAGAGATGACTTCTATTTTCTACCCTGATGGAGTAACATAGGCTAGCATTAGCCTTCTGTTGGAAACAACTAAAAACCCTTATAAAATATATGGAACAGCTGTCTCCAGACATTAGATAACAGGAAGCACAGGGCTGTGATTCCCAAGAGAAGAGAACAAATGAGGTGAACTCTACAAGCACCCTGTTTACCTGGAAGCAACTTCTCAACTGTAGCTCAGGTGGAGGGAACAGAAACTGAGTTCAGTGGTCTCAGTGAGTTGAGGAGACTATGACTGATGCCCAGGGAGATCTAGATAGCTAAAATCTGCAGGGTAGAAATCCAGAAATCTGCATAGAATCCACTCCCCTCCCCAACCCTGCCCCTGCTGCTGAGTCTTTGTTCAAATATTAATCTGCACTTTAGGAGGTCAAGCAAAGAAATGCTGTGGGGGAAGGAAAGAACAGCTACCACGGAAAGGAGAGCTGAACAATTCCTAGAGCTCACACAGTGCTGGGAGTTGTTCAAATTCCCCCAAGCCAAAGTATAGAAATCTCCAGAAGAGGGCAGCCTGGGTGGCTCAGTGGTTTAGTGCCGCCTTCTGCCCAGGGCGTGATCCTAGAGACCGAGGATTGAGGCCTGCGTCAGGCTCCCTGCATAGAGCCTGCTTCTCCCTCTGCCTGTGTCTCTACCTCTCTTTGTCTCTCTCTGTGTCTCTCATGAATAAATAAATAAAATCTTTTAAAAAAAAAAAAAAGAAAAAGAAAAAAGAAAGAAAGAAAGAAAAAGGAATCTCCAGAATAAATGGAATTTTTAAAAGACACCAGGAAGGTAATGCCTGAGCAATGGGCTAATGTAGCCCTAGAGTAAAGGCAACTTTTGATCCTCTCTCAAGGAACTTAAACACAAGCCATGGGAGATCAAACAAGAATCGAGAAGGTCACCAAATAGCTTATGTACCTACCCAGAGAAGACCAGCGTTCATTAAAGCAATGTAACAAAATATAGCATTCAGCAACATAAACTTTGAAATATGAGGCATTCAATAAAAAAATGAGAAATGCCCAAATATTTGGAAATCAAATAGCGAAGTTCTAAATAACCTATAAGTCAAAGAAGAAGTCAAAAAGGAAATTGTGAAGTATGTTGAACTGAATGAAAAATTTAAAAACAATATGACATTATTTGAAAGTTTATACCACTAAGCACTTATGTTAGAGAAGAAAAAAATATCTTAAATCAATCACCTTGTGCCTGCCTGGAGAAAATAGAAAAAGAAAAAGAGGCACCTGGGTGGCTGTTGGTTTAGCATCTGACTCTTGATTTTGGCTTAAGTCATGATCTCAGGGTTGTGAGATCACTGTGCTCTGCACTCAGCAATGAAATCTGCTTGTCATTCTTTCTCTCCCTCTCTCTCTGCCCCTCCCCATCCTGCATGTACTCTCTCTCTAAAATAAATAAATACATCTTCAAAAAAGAAAGTAGAAAAAAAAGAAAGGAAATAATAAAGAATAATACATAAAGCATTGAAGTGAAAAACAATAGAGAAGATCAGAAACCAAAAATTGGTTCTACAAGAAGATTAATAATGTAGGCAAATCTCAAGGTAGACTGATCACACTTATTGTCTATCAAAAATGGAAGATATTTTGGAGAACCTCACCCTTTTAACTTAAAAAAACCTGAAGACTCTAGAGTATATGCAACTGGCTAGATAGTAAGTGGCAGAGATGATATAAAAACCAGGGCTTAAGCTCTCAAAAGAGAGAAGATACAAATGATCAATGTCAGGAATGAGAGAGGTGATATCACTACAGTTTCTATAGATATTAAAATAATAATAAAGAAATATTTTGAAAAACACTAATTATACTTAAATTTGACAACTTGGATTAAATGGGCAAATTCCTTGAAAGACCAAAACTACTAAAACTTGCTCATGAAGAAATAGATAACCAAAATAGCCCTTTATTCATTAAAGAAATTTAATTATAGTTAAAAAACATCTCACAAAAAAAAAAAAAAAAAAACCTCCAGCCCCACATCGCTTCATTAGTGAAAGTCAACCAAGAATTTAAGGAAGAATTAATGCCAATTCCATATACATTTTTCCAAAAACTTAAAAAAATAAAAACTTCTAAATTTATCATTTGAAGCCAGTGTTACTCTGATACCAAAACAAGACAAAGAAAAAGAAAACCCATGAACATGAATACAAAAGTTAAAAACAAAATTTTAGTATATCAAATGCAACAAACACAAAAAAGGATAATACATCAAGTGGGATTTATCTTCCAAATACAATGTTAATTTATCATTAGAAAATCAATCAATGTAATTGACCATAGTAATAGACTAAAAAAGAAAAACCACACGATCATCTCAATAGATGCAGAAAAAGCATTTGGCAAAATCTGGCATCCAATCTGATAAAAATTCTCAGAAAATTAGAAATCAGAAGGTAACTTCCTCAATCTACAAAAGGGTGGAGAAGGAGGAAAAGGAGGAGTTGGGGAGGAAGAAGAGAAAAAGGAGGGAGGAAGAGGAAGAAGAGGAAGAAGAAGAAGAAGAAGAAAAACGACAGGAAAAAAATCATAATTAACAGTGCAAGACTGAAAGCTTTCACTTTAAGGAACAAACAAGGATATCTGTACTTAACCACTTCTATCCAACACTGTAATAGAGGGTGTAGACATGGATGTAAAGCAAAGAAAAGAAAGAAAAGGCACCTAAAGTAACAAAGTAAAACTGTCTTTATCTGAAACAGTATGATCACTTACGTAGAAAATTCAACAATAAGAAAATGAACAAACAACAAAAATGGGCAAAAGAGTTTTAACAGATGCTTCACTAAGATGCATGGATGGCAAGTAAGTATAGGAAATGATGCACAATATTAGTCATTAGGAAAATATGAATTAAAACTGCAATGAGAATCGTCTATTAGAATGGTTAAAATGAAAAAGCCTAGCAGTAATACCAAATGTTGCTGAGAATAAACAACTAGAATTCTCCAATAATATCGATGAAAATATCAAATCCTCAAAATATTTGGAAAACAATTTTATAATTTCTTAGGAAATTAAACACTTACTTTCTAGATTTTCTAACCATCCCACTCCTCTAGTTGTTTACTTAAGAGAAATGAATTCATACAAAGAATTAATACACAGACTTATACATGAATATTTATAGAAGCTTTGTTTATAATAGTCCAAGGAATCTACAAAAAAATTCCTAGATCTAGTAAGTGAGATGAGCAAGTCATGGGTTACAAGATAAACATATAAAATTCAGTATTTCTAGATAGTAGCAACAAATACATGAAAATTAAAATTAAAAATACAAAACCATTTACAATTGCTCAAATAAAATTAAATGCTAATGGGTTAGATTTGGTTTGAATTTCCCAACTTGACCTTGGACCAGGAAATCCAAAGCACTCTATCTATTGGTAGAGTATAGGACTTGTATGGTAAAAACAACAAAATGCTGATGAAACAAATCAAAGATCTAAATAAATGTACATACGTTCTATATTCACAGATTGGCAGAACATAGTGAGAAAGGCATAAAAGGAGAAGACAAAAATAGGAACAAAGAACAATGGTAATAAATAGAAAACAATAATGCACATGATAAATATTAATTCAACATATCAAAACTAAGATCAGAAATGAAAGAGGATTCATCAGTATAGATTCCATGAACATTAAAAAGATAATAAGGAGTACTATGAACTAGTCTATGTTCACAAATTTGATAATCTAGATAAAATGCACTAATTGCTTAAAAGACATAATCTGTCAGAACACCCAGAAGACACAACCTGAATAACCCTCTATTTTAAAAATTGAATCAATAGTTAATAACCTTCCAAAATGGAAAGCACAAGACCTAGGTGGATTCACTGGTAAATTCTACCAAACACTTAAGGAACAAAAGATACCAATTCTCTACCATCTCTTTCAGAGGATAAAGGCGGGGAAATAATCCCTGACACATTCTGTGAGGACAGCATTACCCCAAAACCAAAACCTGACAAAGACATTACAAAAACAAGAAAACTATAGACCAATATCCCTCATGAACACAGATGCAAAAATTCTCAACAAAATATTAGCACATCAAATTCAACAATGTATAAAAAGAAATGTACTCCACAAGCAAGTGGGGCTTATCTCAGATATACAAGACTGGTTCAACATCTGAAAACTAATTCGTGTAATCCATCACATCTAAATAAGAAAAATCACATGATCTTATCAATAGATGCAGAAAAAGCATTTGCCAAAATCCAATATTCATTCATGATAAAAATTCTCAGTAAAATAGGAATAGAGGGAAGCTTCTCTATCCTGAAAAAGATTATGAAAAATCTACAGCTAAACTTCATACTTAATGATGAGAACTGAAAACTTTCCCACTAAGGTCAGATACAAGGCAAGAAGGTTCCCTCTCACCATTCCTCTTTAACATTATGCTGGAAGTCCTTACTAATGTAGTATGTCAAGAGAAGGAAATAAAAGATGTATAGATTGGGAAGAAAGAAACAAAACACTCTTTAGTCAAGATGACATGATGGTCTATGTAGAAAATTCAAAAGAATTGACCAAAAAACTCCTGGAACTAATAAACAATTATAGTAAGTTTTATTTATACAAGACTAATATAGAAAAGTCAATTGTTTTCCTACATGCCAACAATTAACAAGTGAAATTTGAAATTAAAAACACAATACCATTTATATTAGCACCCCCCAAAATGAAATACTTAAGTATAGATCTAACAAAATGTGTACAAGATATATATGAAGAAAAGTAGACAGCTTTGATGAATGAAATTTTAAAGACAACTAAATAAATGGAGATATATTCCATGTTTGTGGACAGGTAGAGTCATGTTATCAAGATGTCAGTTCTTTCCAACTTGGTCTGTAAATTCAATGCAATCCCAATAAAAATCCCAGCAAGTTAAGTTTGTGGATATCAACAAACCAGTTTATATGGAGAAGCAAAAGTTTATATATGGAGAGACAACTAGACCCAGAATACCCTACACAATATTGAAAGAGAAGAACAAACTTGGAAGATTGATACTACTTGCCTTCAAGACTTCCTGTAAAACTATGGTAATCAAAAGAGTGTGATATTGGTGAAGAATAGACAAATGGATCAATGGAACAGAACAGAGATTCCAGAAAGAGACCCATATAAATACAGTCAACTGAATTTTGACAGAGGAGAAAAGGCAATGCAATGGAGTAATGATAGTCTCTTCAACAAACATTGCTGGAACTACTAGACATCCACATGAAAAAAAATTGAATCTAGACACCAACCTTATACCCTTCACAAAATGTAACTTATAATGGGTCAAATAAACTCACAATAGGTCACTTTAAAATATAAAACTCAAAAATATAAAATTCCTACAGGAAAACATAGGAGAAAACTTCAATGACCTTGAGTATGGTGATATCTTTTTAGACACTACACTAAAGGCATGATCCGTGACAGAAATAATTGATAAAGTGGACTTCTTTAAAACTGAAAACCTCTGGGATGCCTGGGTGGCTCAGTGGTTGAGTGTCTGCCTTGGGCTCAGGACGTGATCTCAGGGTCCTGGAATTGAGTTCCGCATCAGGCTCCCTGTGGGAAGCCTGCTTCTCCCTCTGCCTGTGTCTCTGCCTCTCTCTCCATGTCTCTCATGAATAAATAAATAAAATCTTTAAAAACAAAAACAAAAAACGGAAGAGACTCCTAACTCCTAACTCTGGGAAATAAAAGGTTGCAGAAGGGAAGGTGGGTGGAGGGATGGGGTAACTGGGTGACAGGTACTGAGGAGGGCACTTGATGGGATGAGCACTGGGTGTTATACTATATGTTGGCAAATCGAATTTAAATTTAAAGAAATGTAAAAAAGAAACCAACAAACAAAAAACCCTGAAAACTTCTGCTCTGTAAAAAATAGTATAAAGACAATGAGAAGACAAGCCACAGACCGGGAGAAAATATTTGCAAAAGACATATCTGATATCCAAAATATACAAAGAACTTTTAAAACTCAGCAATAAGAAAACAAGCAATTCAACTGAAAGATAGGCCAAAACCTCAACAGACAACTCACCAAAGAAATTATACAGATGGCAATTATACAGGTATTATATTTACATGTATAATATATACTGTATTATATGATATATAATATATAATAAATATTATATTAACATATAATACATATTATGTATATTATACTATATATTCAATTATACAGATATTAAAAAGTGCTCCACATCATATGTCATCAGGGAAATGCAAATTAAAACAACAATAAGGAAAAAACAACAACAACAATAAGATACCACCGAACACCTATTAGAATGGCCAAAGTCCAGAACACTGACAACACCAAATGCTAGTGAGGATGTGGAGCAACAGGCACTCTCATACATTGTTGGTGGGAATACAAAATAGTATAGCCACTTTGAAAGACAGTTTCGTGGTTTCTTATAAAACTAAGCATATTCTTACCATATGACTCAGCAATTAGGCTTTTCTTTTATCTAAGAAGTAAAAGTTTATGTCTACACAAGTTTATGTCTATGCAGAATCTGCACAAAGAATTTAGAAGACCTTTTTTCATAATTGCCAAAACTTGGAAGCAACTAAGATGTTTTTCAGTAGGTAAATAGATAAGTAAAAAATAAATAAATAAAATAAAATAAAATAGATAAGTAAACTAGGGTACACCCAGACAAAGAAATATTACTTAGTGCTGAAAAGAAATGATCAAGACATGAGAAGACATGAAGGAATCTTAAATGCATATTACCAAGTTAAAGAAGCCAGATCTGAAAAGGCTATGTACCTATAGTAGGATTCCAAATATAAGATATTCTAGAAAAGGCAAAACTATAGAGACAAGAAGATCAATGACTGGGGCAGGGATGAATAGGCAAATAACAGGATTTTTAGGTCAGTTAAAATACTCTGTATGATAGTAGAATGATAGATGTATCTCATTATACATTTGTCCAAACACGTAGAATGTACAACACCAAGAGCGAGCCCTAAGGTAAACTATGGGCTTTGAGGAATCATGATGTGTCAATATAGGTTCATCTTTGGTTAAAAACATGTATCAAGGTGCTGGGTGGCTCAGTGGTTGAGCATCTGCCTTTGGCTCATGGTGTGATCCTGGGGTCTTGAGATCGAGTCCTACATCAGGCTCCCCACAGGGAGCCTGCTCCTCCCTCTGCCTGTGTCTCTACCTGTCTCTGTGTCTCTCATGAATAGATAAATAAAATCTATTTTAAAAAATGTATCATTCTGGTGAGCAATGTCCATAATGGGTGATGCCATACATGTGCAGGTGCAGGGGCTATTTGGAAAATCTCTGTACCACCCTCTAATTTGGTTTTAAACATAAAACTACTCTAAAATAGTCTTTTTAAGAAAGAATTCCAAGACATGATACCAAAAGCATGGCCTATTTAAAAAATTGAAATTGGGGTGCCTGGGTGGCTAAGTCGGTTAAGCATCTGCCTTCAGCTCAGGTCAGAATCCCAGAGTCCTGGGTTCGAGTCCCACATTGACCTCCTTGCTCAGCAGGGAGTCTGCTTCTCCCTCTCCCTCTGCCCCTTCCTCTGCTTGTGCTCTCTTTCTCTCAAATAAATAAATAAAATATTTTAAAAATGTGATAAATTGGAAAAAATAAAATTAAATAAATAATTGATAAATTGGACTTTATTAAAATTCAAAATTTTTGCTCCCTGAAAGACCTTATTAAAAGCATGAAAAAACAAGCTACAAACTAGGAGAACCTATTTGTAAACCATATGTCTCAATAAACTCCAATCTGGAATATATCATGAACTCTCAGGACTCAATGGCAAAAAGAACAATTCAACTGGAAAATGGGCAAAAGACATGAGAAGACATTTCAACAAGGGTGATATACAGATGCCAAATAAGCATAAGAAGATGCTGAACATCATTAGCCACTAGAAAAATGCAAATTAAGTGAGGGCCAGTGGCACAATGGATAACATGTCTGACTATGGATCAGAAAAATGCAAAGGAAGAGCACAATGAGATATCACTATATGCTCATCATGACAGCTAAAAAAGAAAACAGTGGTAAAAGCAAATGGTGCCTGAGATGCAGAGAAACTATCATTGATACAGTGTTGGTGGGAATGTAAAATAGTACAGATGCTTTGGGAAACAAGTTAGCATTTTCTTTTCTTGTCTTTTTTTTTTTTTTTTAAGTTAGCAGTTTCTTAAAAACAGAACATGAAACAACTGTATGACCCACCACTTACTCTCCTGGGCATTTATTCCAGAAAAGTGAAAACTCATGTTCAACCAAACACTCATACACAATTGCTCTCAGAAGCTTTATTTGTAATAGACGAAAACTGGAAACAACAAAATGTCCCCATTTATCAGTGACTTCCCACTCCCCCAGTTCCTAACAACCAACACTGTACTTTCTATTTTTGAATCTGACTACTCTATGTGGTAGTTAAATACAGTCTCCTCAGAGTTCATCTATGTTGTAGCATGTGTCAGAATCTTCTTCTTTTTTTTTTTTTTAGATAGGCTCAATGCCCAGCAGGGAGCCCAATCTAGGTAGGGCTCAAACTCAAAACCCTGAGATCAAGACCTGAGTGGAGATTAAGAGCTGGCCACTTAACCGACTGAGCCACCGAGGTGCCCCAGAACACATCCTTCCTTTTTAAGGCTGAATAATATTCCCTTGTATGTATAAACCACATTTTGTTTATCCATTCATCCATCAGTGAGCATGCATTGCTTCCACCTTGTGACTATTATGACTAATGTTACCATGAACACGAGTGGACTGATCTGCAATTTTTGAGGGTGTGCCCCCAAGACTTTGATAAATTCCTCTGGTGATTCTCATATACATTAAAGATTTGTGAACCACTACTCTAATTCAGGATTTCCCCAAGTATAGAGGGAGAGGGATTTGAGGTAGCTCTTGGACACCCTATTACGTAGATCTGACTCACATATGAGATAGTCTTTTTTCCAATTCTATTAATCATTCTGGTAAAGTCAAGAGCAAATCTTGGTTTGGTGTTATTTATCTTCAACATCTAATTCTAATTACTCTTTTTAACAAAGAGACAGTAGCCCTAGATTCAGATCCTTCAGCAGACCATCGTTAACAGGGGAACTTAGTAACATCGTTTTTCCATTGTATTGGACCGTACAGCATCATGACTCTCAGCTCTCATCAGGGCTCCAAATGGTTTCCCATTTATGATGTAGAGTCGCTTTTTAACAAACCTACTTAATATTTTTGTTTAAATTGAGCGATATTTTTTAGCAAAAAATACAGCCAGAGGCATGTGAATATGGCAAAACCTTCCAGGTTGATGTGCCAGAGAATGAAGTCTGCGAAACACTGTTTTGAGGAACATTAACATTTGGATTTTGCCCTCAATTTTCTACACATGGAATGAGAGAAGCAGACACTGACACACAGCAGCACAATCTAAAGCATCCAGTAAATGTCTCCTGTATGGCAGAAGGGCAGAAGTGTGATGGTACCAGCCAAGTGGAGAAAGGCAGAGAACAGACAGGAAGCATCCCCAGCAACCTCTGAAGCTAGAAAATTGTAAAGCCTTAAAAGTGTGAGATAGGGATGCTTTTTGTATTTTCTAGAATGAGTTTCTTCTCCTCCTCCTCCTTCTTCTTCTTCCTCTTCTCCCCTCCTCCTCCTCCTCCTCCTCCTCCTCCTCCTCCTCCTCCTCCTCCTCCTCCTCCTCCTCCTCCTCCTCCTTCTTCTTCTTCTTCTTCTTCTTCTTCTTCTTCTTCTTCTCCTTAGTGTTGAGTAAAATTATTTAAAAACTTCAGCCTGTCCAGACCATGATAAGGGGTCACCAAAGAAGAGAGGTAAACCTGTTCCAACTGCTGGCCGCTGGCATCAGAGACAGGGCAAGAAAAATGTGAAATCTGTAGGCAGCTTCTCCCCAGGTGCGAATCTCCTCCTGAGGCTCACATCTTCCAGGAACGTGGCAGGTGCAGTGTTTCAATAGCAAGAGGCTGCTCCTGACAATTACACACCAAGCTAATGAGATAGTGACCACTGCACAGCTTGTGCATTAATTTCTCATCAATTCTCACAACACTCTAAAGGTTGACACTTGTGTCTATTCCTTGAATGAAGGAATCAACTCAGAGACATGCAGAGCCTGACTCAAGTCACACAGCTCAAACTCAGGCCTGGTCGGGCTTTCAAAATCAGCTTCACCACACTTGTCATTTTGTCCACATTCTTGGTGACCTTGGCGTCAGGCTCAATGGGAGGTTTCTTTCTCTTGTGGTTTCCCAAGCAAAGACCCAGAAGAGCACTTTCAAAGCAACAGCTCCTGCAAAGACGTCCTAAGTCTGGAACACTACATTGGCCTCTGAACATCTGTGGGACTTTATTAGGATTTCTGCTTGTTTGAATTTTAATGTTCTCAAAATATGGTTTCTAGTTACCACTGGAGTTGGCAACACAACAGAAAAATGGAAAGGGAATTTCATTTCCCATATTTGCTAGGGCAGTTTATCCAGGCTACGGCCTCATTAAGAGGGAAGAGATGGGTTAGCAGTCGAAGATGTACTGACCCACAGCAGAAACTACCGCCCCATGTGCATTCAGTGTCCTTTTTTTTCCCCTCCTGAAAAATCTTGCACTCTAAACCACACGCACAGTAATTGCAAAACGTTCCCAGTGCCCTCCAGTCTGGTAACACATCACCTTGATGAGAAAATTTTCAAAACTATATTTTCAAGCATTGATGCATTTTTGAAAGGAAAAAAAAATGAGCATATAGTCCTTAAACAAAAGTTACAGATTACACATCCACTAAGGCAGCTTATTAAACTTATTTTAAAAGCCTTGAAGTTTTGAAAATAATGCCAGAGATGATTTAGTGTGTGTGTGTGTGGGTGGGAGGGTAATTTAGTAGGTTTCTTTGCATTTGAGAACATTGTCTCTAATAATAAAAGGCAAAGTACACCCAATTGTGTAAACCGCAAATGCTCCACCAGTGTATGCAAAAAAGAGCGCCAGTTTGAAGAAAGACCTTTTTGGTATCTTTCACATAAAGTATTTCCCTGGCGCTCGCCTGAGGTGGGTCAGTAACATGGTCACAGAGCGTGGAAAAAGGCAGTTCCTGAGCTGGAAACACTCCGTGTGGAAAACATTATCCCAAATGAGTGTAAAGAGAACACATGTATGCTACGTAAGCTTGCAAACTCAGAGGGGGAGGTTTCTTTTCACCGCTATTTATTATGATTATGATTATGATTATATTTATATTTAGTTTTTTTAAATTTTTACTTTTTTCCCAGCGAAAGAAATCCCAAAAGCGCCGGCTGGTGATACTAGGCAGGGCAGTTGCTTAGTATCAGAGGGGAGGGGTCGGGAAAGCTGCGGGTCACCCCAAAACCAGACTCCAGGCAGGGGATGGGAGGGGATGAGTTAAAGGGGATCCTTAAGTGTTGGAGAACTTCAGCAAGGAGAAAAAAATATATATGAGAACAGCACCGACGTGAGTCTATTTGTTGCAAGAACAGCTGCTCCGGAGCGCTAGGGCCGAGGAAAGAGACGGAGCAGCCAGCTGAGCGCTGGGGCACGCTCCGGAGGGAACGCAGGGAACTGCGGGGGCGCAAGGGTGCGACAGCCCGGGGCTTCTTTCCAACTTTAACACCCAGAAATCCCCCTCTGATCTTGTTAAAACGCAGGTTCTGATCCTTTGGTCCAGGGCGGGGAATTTGCATTTCCAAGGAATTCCCAGACGTACCGCTCCTGCCGGTTCGCGGACCAAGCCAGGGATTGCTCCCGCTGGTGAAGCAACCTTGGATTAGGGCAAAGGTGGGGCGGGGCAGGGGGGCTTTCTGGGGACGGCGGTGAACTTCTAGGGTAGCAACAAACTGGAGGATGGGCAGGGACAGCGCTAAAAAGTGGCCAGAGGACGGACCACGGACGGTCTGTCGCCTTGATCACAAGCAGGGGTTCTGAAGGGAAGGGAGGAAGGAGGCGCCCTCCTTTGCGTCTACAGGAGGGCGTCGCGGGTGACGGGGGCTTTGGGGGAAGGGCAGGAGACGCGCACCTGGACGCAGGTAGGCGGCTGGACTCTCAGCCAGAGCGGGGCCCCGGCCGGCCTGCCCTTACCTGCGCTCGCCCTGGTCCGTGTAGACGTTGAAGAAGAGTCCCTCCCTGAGGTCCTGGTACACCAGGCTAGAGAAGCTGAGCTGCAGCTCATAGCGGCTGCCGGGCTGCAGGGTCCCGCCGAGCTCCAGCACCATGTACTGCATGTCGGAGGCGAACCACACGTCGTCCACGGGCACGCGGCCCACCGTGCGGTCTTCCGCGCCGGAGGGGAGAGGACCCCGCACCTCCGCCCGCTCACAGTCCAGGAAGAGGCTGTGCAGCAGCAGCCGCGCGGTGGCCACCGTGCAGCGCACCGTGATGTTCACGCGGCCGGTGAAGGTCAACGTCGAAGCCCAGGACTCGTTTGGCCGCAGCCGGGGCCACAGCTCCAGCTCGTAGTGCAGCGGCACGAGCCAGGGCGGCAGGCGCAGCTGGTCCCAGGGCCCCGGGGGTCGCCAGGTGCCCGGGGCGGCCGTCCCCGCGGGCTCACGACTGGGGCGGGTCTGCCCGGTGGCCAGCGGCTGCCCCGGCGAGCGGGTCGGGGAGGGCGCGGCGTCCGGGCGCCCGCGGTGGCGGAGCTCCGACGGCGGGAGGCGCGCGCAGCGGCCGTACAGGGCGGCGAGCACCAGCAGCGCCAGCAGGAGCGCGGCCGCCAGCCCCGCCAGCAGCAGGGCCACCGCGCGGCTCACGTAGAAGCCGGAGCTGGAAGGGGGCCCCATGGCTGGGCCCCCGGCGAGCGCGAGCCGAGCGCCGCCGGCAGACGGCGGCAAGCCTCGACCGGGGTGCGAGTGATGGGACCCCCGCTCTTCCTCTGTGCCGTCCCTCCTCCCTGTCTCCTCCTTGCCTCGAGGAGCTCGGGAGACAGGAGCGAGCGCTTGGGACCACGGCTTCCCCTCCCAGCTAATCAGATCCAGGTCCCTGCCTACCCATCCCCGCCCCGCCGGGGCCTGGGGAAGAGGCGGATCCCGCGCACCGCAGCGCGCGCCCCTTTGGGTCCAAAGGGAAAGCCCTCGTAGAGGAGGCTTCCAAGTGGGAACGGGAAGGGGGCGGTCGGGCCAGACTCGAACTTGGACACCTCCGACGGGGATGTTTGGGTTCGTGAGACTTGCCGGATGCGCCCTGGCGCGGTTTCACGTGTCGTCGGAAAAGAGACAAGTGCAGAGCGCACTGCGCTCCCGGAACGCAGGAGGTCTGCGGCCAGCACACCTGCTGGCCACTGGCCCGGGCTGCGAGCGCTGGGGGTGGGGTGAGGGGCTTGACCACCTGGACTGTCGGAGACGCACTCTGAAATCACCCTGTGAGGGACGGCCACAACTCAGAACTAACTCCCCGAGCCAAATCGCTGGCCCTAAATTCGCCTCCGGAATGAGCCGGGGACTCTCGCAGCCCAGGCGGCGAGTGCAAAGTGGAAACAAGGCCAGGAACCTCCGAGCCTTTCCCCACGCTTGGGAAGCAGGCCTGGAGGAGTGGCCGGCGGGAAGGCGGGGAGACTTCCCCTGAGGCTCGCTCGGGGGGCCTAGGGGACGTCCCCGGGAAAGGGGGAAAGGGGACGATCGGCTTTCAAATCCCGCTCCTTTCGTGCAACAGTCGTGCGCTAGCCTTGGCGCACAGAGGCTGCCAGGCCGGGACTCGTTTCCCAGGTGGTGCCCTCGTCGGTGAGGTCTTTGGCATTTAGGGCATCTGTTTGTTATTTAGCGGGTGCTCCAGGGAGAGCTGCCACGCCCGGGAGCGGAGCTGCGACTCCGCACGCACGCACTCGCCCGCGCCGGGAGCGCCGTTGCAAGCACTTAGCAGGCGCTGGGCAACAGGAGAGAGGACTGCAAGATTCGGCAGCTGGCCCAAGACTCCTTTGAGCGTATCCCATCTTTAGATTTTCAGAACGAAGAGAACTGTTTCCGTCTGGGCCCGAAAACGGTCTTCGCTTTCCTCCGGAACTGTAGATCCCATCCAATGAGGAAAGCCTTCCACCTGAGTTCAGAGAGGGGGTAAACCAAGGTGATTCATTCTCCTGGGAAGTGTGACCTTCCCTGCTCCTCCAACTAAAATGAATCACATTAAGAATAAACCTCCGGAGCAGGACAGGACGGAGGAAGGAGACTTGACACCAAGCTCAGGCGTATGGTTATGCTGTAATCTATGGGCCGGTCCTGATTACAGGTTTGATTTTTCTTCAGGAATGGAACGATCATGTTTAAAAATAATTATGGCCACCAGCATCACTCCCAGAAGATCCTGGGTAGAGCTGAGGGAGAAAAAGCTCCTTCTGTTTCTCCTACTGCAAGTCAGGCTGCCAGAACTGTGAGCTAGCGGGGGAGGGGGGGGGTTCTGAGTTCAGGTTATCTTGAGATGGGGGTTATCACAGAGGCAAAGCTAATTAATTCTTGTCCTTACTGCCCACTGGTCAATTGCTTGAAGGATTCCAGACTCCCCAGGAAAGGTTAAAGAAAGAAAAGGAGTCAGTAACAGAGTCACTTCAAATTCACATTAGAGGGATGCCTGGGTGGCTCAGTGGTTGAGTGTCTGCCTTTGGCCCAGGGCGTGATCCTGGAGTCCTGGGATTGAGTCCCACATCAGGCTCCCTGTATGGAGCTGCTTCTCCCTCTGCCTATGTCTCTGCCTCTCTCTGTGTCTTTCATGAATAAATAATTAGAAAAACACACACAAATTCACATTAGAGGTGTCTCCCTTCCCTCATTTATATAAGAAACTCTACTGAAAAGTGTGTAAGCAGACACAAGTGTTTGATTCCATTTATCTATATCATTAGACAAATAGCAATTGACTACCACACAAAAAGATTCAAAGTAATAAAATAACACCAAATGATTCAGTGATTTAAATATCTTATTAAAGGGAAAATATTGGGGATCCCTGGGTGGCACAGTGGTTTAGCGCCTGCCTTTGGTCCAGGGCGGGATCCTAGAGACCCAGGATCAAATCCCATGTTGGGCTCCCGGTGCATGGAGCCTGCTTCTCCCTCTGCCTGTGTCTCTGCCTCTCTCTCTCTCTCTCTCTCTCTCTCTCTCTCTGTGTGACTATCATAAATAAATAAAAAAAAATTTTAAAAAAGGGAAAATATTTCTGATAAAGCACTAATGTCACTCAACAGTTGCTAAATAAAACACTAGCTGAGTCAGGCATATGTTAATTTAAAAAGAACTGGAAAATACTATTATATGAAATTTTTGACATTTCATTGAAAGATGAGTTCTGGGAACTAGATCAGTTGCTAGGAAAACATTCACTAAAAATTTTTTTTTTAATTTCTTAATGAGATACTCAGAAAACCCACTTATGATTCAGACTAGCTAAAGCAGTGATTCTCAGCTGGAGGTGCTTTTGGTGACTCGCCTCCCCTGGACATTTGCCAATGTATGAAGTCTTTTGGTTGTCACAATTTTGTGTGTGAGGGGGGATGCTACTGGTATCTAGTGAATAAAGGCTAGAGATACTGCTGAACTTCCTACAGCACACAGGACAGCCCCCTACAACAAAGAAATATCTTGCCCAGAATATCATCATTGCTGCAGATTGAAAATCCTGAACCAAAACAATAATCCAAGGCTTTTATATGATACTCAAGTGGAACTTTGCCTTTGTATCTTTGTACCTACTTACTTTTTTGTTTATGCTTATGTTTTGGCATGTCTATTATTCTTCCATCTTTATATCTTGGTACTTACCATGAACCTCAGTAATACTTTATTATTCCTCTTGGGTCATATGACTTAATTTTTCTTTTCCTTTTCTCTTCATTTACTTTGGAAATTTAATTTTTTTGAATGGGTGATATATTCATAAGGCTCAATAATCAAGACAGTATGGAATTTACCTTGAGACACCTGGTTTCCACTGCCTTCATAGTTAATAATTTTTAATAGCTTCTTTTGGTATCCTTTCTGTGTTTCCTGATGTAAAGTGAGCAAATACAATTATATACTCTTGTATTTCTCCCCCTTTCTTATGTAAAAAAATAGTGTACTAAAATGAACTTCTGGTGGTAGCTCAGTGACTCAGTCTGTTAAGTGTCTGCCTGTGGCTCAGGTCATGATCCCAGGGTCATGGGGCTTAGCGGGAAGTCTCTTCTCCCTCTCTCTCTGCCCCTCCCCTCACCCATGCTCTGTCTGTCTCTCTCTCAAATAAATAAAATCTTTTTTTTAAAAAAAGCACTTAAAAAAAAAGGCACTTCAGCACCTTGTATTTTCATTTAACAGTATTTTCTGTGTATCTTTCCATATCAGTCCACAGATATCTTTCACATTCTTTTCTATAGCTACATTGTATGGATATACCATTGCAAAAATTTTCTTAGTTTGCTTATTTTAAAGGATTCACCAGACTCCACAGAGTATCTTCACATAGGCTTTTATTTAAAGGCAAAGAATATGGTGTAGCATGAGAAAGAGAATATAGGCAAGAATTGGGAGGTCAGAGAGACATCCCCTGTGCCAGCTCCCTAAGGGCCCTTATTTGTGTAAATATGGGTCATGCTGTGTCACCAGCTCAAACCAACAATGCCTGTGAGAGGAATCTTGTTTATAGAGAACTCAAAGGAGAAGCTCTTAGAGAACCCCTTTAAATAATCAAGCCAGGTTTGTCAGACCCATAAATCTAGTTTCAAGCTATTAGTAAAGAAATCAACCCTAGGAGTCTCCAGTGAGAATTTCAGACCTGAGTCAGCACATCATAAATTGATCAAGAGTCAAAATAAATATCCAGAACTAAGGCAGAATAAGGAGCATTGAAAATTCTCTCCTCCACGAAAGCAATGTGAACACTGAAAAATTTGCCAGAATTAGCCATTTCAAACTCCAGAAAATAACCAAAATCTTGGAGTGATCCAAGGGAGTGTTTGTTCAAATAAAATAAACAACCAAATCTCAGTTAAAAAAAAATAACAACCTGAGCTGTATAACATTTTAACTTGCTTTATTTTCATTTCCTTTGTCTCAGCTTTGCAGAAGCCTTGAAAATCAACCGCCTGTTATGATGGTGCAGATCAGTAGCCTGGCAGCCACTGGAAGCAACACAAAGTCTCTTAAAAGCCTCATTCTCAGAGAATTGTCATTATTTGAACTACTCGGTGGTTCCCTGGAAGACTCCCGTGTCAGGACCATCTTTATTTGACTTAACTTCACAGTTCAGCCTGTGTGAACAGCCTTTCATAAGGGGCACTGGTTGAAAATAACGTAGACGATTGTTTAATATTACAACCTCCTGAGGTGGGCAAACAATTGAGGCAAACACTAAGTTCATCAAAAAGTTTAAAAGGAAAAGCTCAGGAGTTAGATAACCTAGAAGGGGCTTTGAAAAGCTCCAGTCTATTCTTGAAAATCTAAAAGGCCATATGCATTCTATGGGCTATGCACAAGACTAAAGGCTGTACTAAGTGGAAGAAACCCAAGAAAGCCCTAAAGCATATCTAGCTTATCGTGAGGCACTGCTCAAGCTGGCATCAAGCCTAGACTGGGTTGTCAACTGCCTGTTTGAGTGTTGAAGGGATATCTCAACACCCACACAGAGCCCCTTGGCAAAAACTGGGAGATTCAGATGTTCAGGGGAATCTATGTCTCACCATTAGGTGGCCACTAAGTTAACTGAGCAAAGACAAAAGTGGCCACCAAAAAAAATACAGACTTTACTGAATTAGTTCAGAAAAATCTCTAAGCAAACAAGTGACAACAATCAGCAACAACAAACCCCAAAGGGGCAAGAGATCTTAGACTTGTCACATTATTTAAAATATCATGTTTCCAACAACAACAGCAACAAAAATTATGAGACATGCAAAGAAACAAAAACATATACCCATACACAGAGAAAAATCATCAGTAGAAAATGTCCCTGAGAACTTTCAAACATTGGCTTACTAGACAGAGACCTTAAATCAGCTATTTTAAATATATTAAGTGAACCAAAGGAAACCATGTCTAAAGAGCTAAGGGAAGGTATGGGAATAATATCTCATCAAATACAAAATATTAATAAAAAGATTAAGTTCTAAAAAATAATCAAATAGGAATTCTGAAGTTGAAAGTATATTAACTGAAATTTAAAAATCAATAAAGGGACTTGACACCAGTTTTTATCAAGAAGGAGAAATAATTAATGAAATTGAAGGTAGGCTAAATAAGATTATTCAGTCTACTCAGAATGAAGAAAAATGAACAGGGCTTAAGAGTACTGTTGGACACCATCAAGCAGACCAATATACAGATTGTAGAAATTCCAGAAGAAGAGGAGCAAGAGAAGAGGGCGGAGAAATTACCTGAAGAAATAATGGCCAAAAATTCTCCCAAGTTTTTGCAAGATACAAATCTACAAATCTAACAAGCTCAACAAATTGCAAGTAGGATAAACTGAAAGAAATCCATACCAAGGGATCCCTGGGTGGCGCAGCGGTTTGGCGCCTGCCTTTGACCCAGGGCGCGATCCTGGAGACCCGGGATCGAATCCCACATCGGGCTCCCGGTGCATGGAGCCTGCTTCTCCCTCTGCCTGTGTCTCTGCCTCTCTCTCTCTCACTGTGTGCCTATCATAAATAAATTAAAAAAATAAAAAAAAATGTTTAAAAAAAAAAAAAAAAAAAGAAATCCATACCAAGACACATTATAATCCTACTGTCAATAGCCAGCCAGATTAAGAAAACAGAGAACAGAAAAATAGTACAGAAAATCAATGGAGGCAAATTCAGTCCTTGGAGATCAACAAAATTGACAAATCATTAGTCACACTGACAAAGAAAAAAAGAAAGAAGGTGCAAATAAATAAAATCAGAAATGAAAGTGGGGACATTATTATCAGCTTTACAGAATTGAAAAGGAATATAACAGAAAATGTAAGCAATTATATTCCAACAAATTAGTTAACCCAGAGAAATGGACAAATTTTCTGAAACACACAAATTACTTAAACTGACCTAAGAAGAGATAGAAAATCTCAACAGACTGTAACAAGAGATTGAATATATATTTAAAAGTTCCCCACAAAGCAAAAGTCCTGGATGACACAGCTTCACCAGAGTTCTACGAATATTTAAAGAGTTAAAATTAATCTTACTTAACTCTTCAAAAAATTTGAAGAGGAATAAACACTTTATAACAGCATTACTCTGATTAAGAAGCCAGATAAAGACATCATAAGAAAAGAAAATTAAAAACCAATATCTTTATGAAAAAGATATGCAAAATCCTCAAGAAAATATAAGCAAATAAAATCCAACAGAGTATTAAAAGGATTATTCATCATAACCAGGTGGAATTTATCCCAAGAATGGAAGGGTGGGTGGTGTCTGTGTGGCATAGTTGGTTAAGTGATAACTCTTGGCTTCAGCTCAGGTCATGATCTCATTAATGGAACAAGAGGGGAAAAAATGACATGATCATCTCAACTGATACAATTTATACAGAAAAAGGCACTTGACAGAATGCAACCTTTTATTTATAAAAACTTTTATTGATAAAACCTCTCAGAACACTAGGAATAGAAGGAAAGTTACAATATGATAAAGAATAGTTATGTATTCAACCATGAAAGACTCACTGCTTTCCCCCCTGAGATCAGGATGTTTGCTTTTATTGCTGCTATTTAACATTGTACTGCAAGTTCTAGCCAGAGCTATTATACGAGAAAAAGAAATAAAAATAACCTAAATTGGAAAAAAAATAAATAAAATTATCTCTATTTGCAGAAGACATGATCCTATATGTAAAAAATCCCAAAGAATTCACATGAAAGGTACTAGAGCTAAAAAATGAACTCAGCAAAGTTGTAGGATACGAGATCAACACACAAAAATCACTTGTGTTTCTATATGCCAGCAATGAACGATCTGAAAAGGAAATTAGTAAAGCAGTCCCATTTTCAATAGCATCTAGAAGAATGAATACTTAGCAATAAATCTAACCAAAGAAGTGAAAGACTTGTATGATGAAAACTATGAAACATTGCTGAAAGGAATTAAAGAAAAGCTAAATAAATGGGAAGACATTCTATGTTCATGATTAGGAAGACTTAACATGGTTAAGATGTCAATGTCACTCAAAGTGACATAAGATTTGACACAATCCCTGTCAAAAATACCAACAGCCTATTCCACAGAAATAGAAAAGCCACTTTTAAAATTCATATGAATTTGTGAATGGCCCCAAATAGTCAACATAACCTTGAGAAAGTTGATGGGCACACACTTCTAGACTTCAAAACTTACTACAATGCTAAATTAAAACAGTGTGGTACTGGCATAGGAATAAATATATAGACCAATTAATGAAATAGAAAGCCCATATATAGTCACTTGATTTTTGACAAGAGTGCCAAGACTATTCAATGGGGAAAGGACAGTCTTTTCAACAAATGGTGCTGGGAAAACTGGATACCCATGTACAAAAGAATGACATCAGAACCTTACTTTACACCATATACAAACATAAACTCTAAGTGGATTGTAAAAGCTAAAAACATAAAACTTGTAGAAGAAAACCCTGGAGAAAGTATTTATGACTGGGATTTCATGATTATTTCACAGATGTGACATCAAAAACACAGATGACCGGGGATCCCTGGGTGGCGCAGCGGTTTAGCGCCTGCCTTTGGCCCAGGGTGCGATCCTGGACACCCGGGATCGAATCCCATGTCGGGCTCCTGGCATGGAGACTGCTTCTCCCTCCTCCTGTGTCTTTGCCTCTCTCTCTCTCCCTCTCTCTGTCTATCATAAATAAATAAATAAATCTTTTTTTAAAAAAACACAGATGACAAAGAAACATAAGTTGGACATTATCAAAATTAAGTACTTTTCTGCACCAAAGAAGAATACTATCAAGAAAACAAAAGACAACTTATATAATGAGAATATTTGCCTTTCTGCCCCTGGACGCCGCCAAGTAAGCATCGTTAAAGTCTCCCCTCCCACCACCATCATGTCTAAGTCAGAGTCTCCCAAAGAGCCTGAGCAGCTGTGGAAGCTCTTCATCGGAGGTTTGAGCTTTGAAACAACTGATGAGAGTCTGAGGACCCATTTTGAGCAATGGGGAATGCTTATGGACTGTGTGGTAAGGAGAGATCCAAATCTACAGGGAATCTACAGGCTACAATAGATTTGTGAGCTCAGCCACGCACAGTGGTGGCAAGGGCCTAGCTGCTACACAGAAGACATGTTTTAGACAATACTCATGTGTATGGGCAAAAAACTCAAGGACTGTATTTGTGACTAATTGTATAACAGGTTATTTTAGTTTCTGTTCTGTGGAAAGTGGAAAGCATTCCAGCAAAGGGTTTTTTTGTTTTTGTTTTTTTTTCCCAACAAAGGGTTTTAATGTAGATTTTTTTTTTGCACCCATGCTATTGATTGCTAAATGTAATAATCTGACCATGACACTGAATAAATGTGTCTTTAAAAAAAAATACTTGTAAGTTATATATCTGATAAGATATCAATATCCCTCATATATATTTACACATTAATAATTATATTATTTTGATAATTTGTTATGAAAATATAACTATTTATAATAATATTAATAAAGCATGTTTCTATATAATATTAACATGTAAGATAGTAATAATACATTATACTTATTAATAATTAATGTAATATTGATAGATATAAGATTAATATGTATTTATGTTATTTTATTTATGAAAAGAGCTCCTACAACAAAAAACAAATAACCCAATTCAAAACTGGGGAAATGACTTGAATAGACATTTCTCCAAAGAAGACAGAGAAATGGTCAAATAAGCACAAAAAAGATGCCTAATATCATTACTCATTAGAGAATGCAAATTAAAACCACAATGAGATACCATTTCATACTTACTAGGATGGCTATAATTTTTTAAACAAGTGTTGGCAAGAATGTGGAAAAACCAGAACCTTCACCAGCATTGCTGGTGGAAATGATGCAGCTTCTGTGGAAAACAGGCGGTTTCTCAAAAGATTAAACATAGAACTTAGTGAATCCCACTCCTACGTATATATCCATAATGAAACAGGGAATCAAAACGACATTTGTATACCAATGTTCACAGCAACATTTCTCATAACAGCCAAAAGGTAGAAACAAGCCAAATGTCTATCAACAGATGACTATATAAACCAAATGTAGTATATTTGTAAAATGAAATATTATTCAGCCACAAAAAGGATTGAAATTTTGGCATATGCTACAACATGGATGAAATTTGAAAACATGCTTAGTGAAATCAGCTGACCTAGAAAGGTAAGGACTGTGTGACAGTATGAGCTTCTATGAAGTACCTAGAAGAGGCCAACACACAGGGACAGAGAGGGACAGAGGTAGGTTAGAGATTACCAGGGACTGGGGTGAGGGGGAAAGGGAAAATGGGTAAAAAAGGTTTTGTTAGAAATGCTGAAAAAGCTTTAGGCATAGATAGTGGTATGATTACACAACAGTGCCAATGTATTTAACATCATTGACTTAAATACTTAGAAATGGTTAAAATGATAGAGTATTTACATGTATATATCTCACCATAATAAAAAAAAATACACCGTAAGCCTCAGCATAATAGTAACATTTTCTTATTAGTAGTGATCAAGATCTATCACTTATTAAAATCCAGGAATATGCAGGCATACCTGGGTGGCTCAGTCAATTAAGTGTCCAACTCTTGATTTCAGCTCAGATAGTGATCTCAGAGACCTGGAATGGAGCCCCACCACAGGCTCTGTGCTCCGTGAGGAATCAGCTTGTGATTCTCTCCCTCTCCTTCTGCTCTCTCTCTCTCTCTCAAATAAATAATAAATTTTCAAAAAAAAAATCCAGGAACATACAGATAATATTAGGTTAAAAGTTATCAGCATTCTCTGGGTATTTTAGTCCAATTTGGAAATTTAACAGTTGATCTGCTAGGGAAAAAAATATGATCTTTTTGAAAAAAAAAATATTGTGTTGGAATAAAAGACTAGAAGAAATAAGAAAAAAAGAAAAAATTATTCCCAGTACCGCCCTCCCCATCCTGAAACCTTGCTACAATTCCCTCTTGATAGTACTCCTCTTCCCTCCAAAACCACTGTCCTCCAGTTTTATGACATTCACTGCCTTTGTCTTCTTTGTTATCTTGCCACCTATACATACATCCCTAATCTTTATATATTAGCTTTTAATATTTTTGGACTTTATGTAGAAAAGAACCTTAATATTTATTCTTTAATGTCTGGCTTTTTAAGTTCAGCATTATGTTTCTAAGATTTATACATGATGCTGCATTTAACTTTTGATTTATTCTTACCGATTTATAAATATTCCATTAAATACATATTCCATGATTTATCCATTCCATTATTGGTAGGTATTTGAGTTATTTCTAATGTGTGAGTGTTATGAAAAATGATACCATAAACACTCTTGTATATATGTCTTCTGGCATACATTTTTGCTGAATATATATCTAGGAATGAAATTATTAAACATAGAATATGTGTGTACCTTAGACTAAAGTGTATGATGCAAAGCTACTAGTGGTACCAGTTTACTCTCTTAACAGCTGTGTGTAAGAGTTCCTGCTGTTCCAAGACTTGACTAATTCTCAATATTATCAGTCTTGTAAATTGTAGCTATTTTGGTATGTGTGTGGCTTTAATTTGCGCTTCTTTGATTTACAATGAAGCTAGGGACTTTTTCACATAATCATTAGGTCTTTGGATTTCCTCATTTATGAAGTGCTTATTCACACAGGTTTACACATTTTTCTGCTGGTCCTCCATCTTTTTCTTCTTTTTTTTTTTTTTTTTCATCTTTTTCTTCTTAACCAGATATTTTTTAGACACGAGTCCTTTGTCAGATATATATGTCACGAACAGCTTTCCTGATATTAAGGCAGGATAGAGATAGCTGTAGAGAGAATAGTGGCCTTCCAGGAAGAGAGAAATTTCCTTTCAAATATTTTCTTTGAGAATTCCCAATTGTAGCATTTTCTTTTCTTTTCTTTTCTTTCTTTTTCTTTTTCTTTTTCTTTTCTTTTCTTTTCTTTTTTTTCTTTTCTTTTTTTTTTTTTTGTAGCATTTTCTTAATAGAGCCTGGTTGGGGAATCAGTTCTAGACTACTTTTGCTGTCACTTAGTAAGTCCCGCTTGTATGTGTCTACAAACTTTTAAAGTGAGTCAATATCGACTATCTGTTGTCCTCAGGTTTACGGTTTTGCCTGATTTATGGGCGGTGATCCTGAAAATGAATCATTCAGATCTCCTGCTAGATGGAGACAGCTCCAGTGGCTGCTGTGGGTCTCCCCGCCCCTCCCCCGACCTGTGTCACCCTGAGGCCACGCCTACCTGGGTTCCTCTGGACCAATGAATGATGGGGCATGGCAGGGATGTTAATGAAGGTCCTGTGAAGGTCTGGGCACCTCTGGCAGAAAAACTTACCTTTGATCTGCAAGAAGGTCTTAACCCTGAAGAGTCTGAGACTCTTCTTGCCCTGCCCTCCTCTTCCTTTCCTCCAGTGTAGAAAGCCTGAAGCCTGACCCAACTCCCCTGGCTCACTGTCCTTTGCCTCTCAGTGATTTCTCCTAGCAGATCCTTTCCACATCAAATCCCATCTTGGAGGTTGCTTCTTGGAAGATGCACACTAACACAGGATAGAAAAAAGTCCTGTTGGGGTGCCTGGGTGGCTTGGTGGTTGAGTGTCTGCCTTGGGCTCAGGTCATGGTCCCAGGGTCCTGGGATTGAGTCCTGCATCAGGCTTCCTGCTCAGCGAGGAGCCTGCTTCTCCCTCTCCCTCTACCCCTGCTTGTGTTCTCTCTCTCTCTGTCAAATGAATAAATAAAGTCTTAAAAAAAAGTCTCGGGATCCCTGGGTGGCGCAGCGGTTTAGCGCCTGCCTTTGGCCCAGGGCGCGATTCTGGAGACCCGGGATCGAATCCCACGTCGGGCTCCCGGTGCATGGAGCCTGCTTCTCTCTCTGCCTGTGTCTCTGCCTCTCTCTCTCACTGTGTGCCTATCATAAATAAATAATAAAAAAAAAATTAAAAAAAAAAAAAGTCTCACACACTTGTGGATGGTGAGAATGACTCTCATTCCGGGCTGCATCCCATGAGCCTGAAACAGGCTCTACTCTCTGCCCCCACTACCAGCAGCATCACTGCGTCTGATCTAAGCAGAGGACAATGGAGTTTTAGTTGATTGGGCATCTTAGTGACAAACAGGGAGACGGTGCATCAGGCACTCTCTTGAGATGCTGTCTTACAGAAGCCTCTACCCCAACACTTACAGTTTTATAGGAGACAGCCGGGATCCCTGGGTGGCGCAGCGGTTTGGCGCCTGCCTTTGGCCCAGGGCGCGATCCCGGAGACCCGGGATCGAATCCCACGTCGGGCTCCCGGTGCATGGAGCCTGCTTCTCCCTCTGCCTGTGTCTCTGTCTCTCTCTCTCTCTCTCTCTGTGACTATAATAAATAAATAAATAAATAAATAAATAAATAAATAAATAAAAATTATAGGAGACAGCCGTGCAAATAGTTCTCTTCCCTTCCCTACATGAAAGGCATTGGTCACAGAAACCTTGGACTGAGTGTTAATGAAACACTCAGCATGGCCCCCTCATGGCATAATGTGTTCAATAAACATTTGGTGAATGAATGATAGGATTCAAACAATTAGTTCCCAAGGATTTAATTTCTACTACTCCGTCATATGGCATATATTTTCATTACATTCACTAAGTTAATGTGTTTAAAATAAAGATCAACTGTGTGTAAATCAACCCTCTTTTCTAAATTAGAAAACATGCTGCCTGCCTTTGGCAGTTCACATACAATAATTGAGAGCAAACTGTAAAGAAGAGAAGGGTGAAGACATGAATGCGTTTTTCTCTGTAGTGTCTTGCACACAGTCTGGCGTGGGAATTATAAGTACGGAAAACCGTCAGTAAGAAAAAGAAATGGAGAGGAAGAAAAACACATGAAAAAGAAAACCCATCAACTGAACAAAACATATATCAAAAATTAGGCTCGTTTCTTTCTTTTTTTCCAGCTACCCATTTAATTACATAAAATCAAGTAAACATGCTTTTCAACAAAATATTGTGCATGGGCCCCTGTTTATTTAGACATGAAGTTAGAGATTACAGGAGAACTTCTTGAACACATTTGCACAAAATGGCCAGTTGTCATACGTGTTACTTCCCAGTGAGCCATGCGTGTTAGCTAAGGGTTAGCTATAAGTTGCTATAACAGAAGTCTCCAAAAAAGCATGGGCTCCAGCAAAATAGAAGTTTACTTTTTCACAGGGTAGTCCAGAGGTAAGTGTGGGATCCAAGATGGGCAGGTGGCTCTCTTCCATGATGTCATCCATTCCCCAAGCGGGTGGTCTTTGCGTGCTCAGCACTGGCTCGCCAGCACCACATCTGCAGCCTGGCCCCATGAAGCAAAGAGACGGAAAGTGGAGGGCAAATGTTCTCTTCTAGCATACAGATGTGTTGCATGTGTCTTTTTTGTTCACATTCCAACAATGAGGAAATCCTATGGTTTATCTAGCACTAAAAAAAACTAGATTTGTCTCTAAAATTCTATAGAAGGATTTCTGTTATAAAAGGAGGAAGGAACGAACAGATATAGGAAGACAATTAGCAGTCTTTGTGAAACTTGGGGGGGGGGGGGGAACAGTTTAGTACAGTCATTCTTGCAGCTGGATTTACATAAAAAACTTCCAAAGAGGAAGCTACCACAGAGCTAAACTTCAGGAAAAAAAAAATGTTGCGTAGTGCCAAACATTATTTTTATCTAGGGATGCATGGAAATCACTCTCAGTGTGGTTATCATTTGTCTCACAGCTTATGAGCCAAAGGAAAGCAATGATGTGCAACCAAAAATGAGACTCAGATTTGCCAACCACATCTTCAATTAATTCTCCAGTGTTCTCTCTAGAATTAGCACCCCACCCCATTTCTTCTGCCTTGAGAAGGCAGGAGTTTTACTGAACACGGCCCTATAATTGGCATCTCACTTAGCCTGCTCAGAGGCCAGAAGACTCTTGGCAAGCATCAAGTGAAGCTTCAGCATTATAAATCAGGATCACTATACAAAAGCAAAACATAGAATGTTCTGGAATTAAGACAGAGGACTCAAGAGTCAGCTAAGAATTGGATAATTTCATTTTCCTTCCTGGTTCTATTACTACCTCACTATGGAGCTTTCCCATGGACTGACATTATCAAAACAAGATAGAGTATAAGAAAACATTTAAAAAAAATTCCCAGATCCTGGGAGCGTCCCATCAGTGGCCAAAGATAAATTCATAGGTAGCAAAGGCTAACATCAGCAGGGATTTCATAATGGTCTGTTTTGCTCCTGTAGCAGCTTTTTGGACAGAGATTGTTATCTTGGGCAAATTATTCTCAATTCTCCATCACCTAAATCAATCTTTGCTTGTTATCTGCTCTAGGAGGCTGATCTCTGAGAATTGCATCAGCCATCCTCTATTGACTTCTGAGTCCAGAAGTCAATTTGACCAATGGGAGGTATCATCAAAAGATCAAAAGGCAAAGAAGGGTTGAGGCACTTTCTCTCCTTGGCTCCTTCTAGATCTCAGCACTATTAATTCTGATAGGGCCTGAGCTTGTCTGTGGCCACAGCTCCTGTGGAGTGGTTCTCTTGCATAGGCCAGCTCTCTCTGGGACTGGTGGAGCCATTCATTGCCTCTTGCCCCTTTGGGTCCAAGTGTGGTAATGACTTCTCACTGTCACTAGTCCCTGGGTGTGCTGGGTGTGTGATGATTCCTTTTTGCTTTCCTTAATCATGTTCATACTTCCAGAAACAGCCACTTTGTTAAATTTTCTCTAGTTAAATCATGGATTGTACAACGTGTTTTCTGTTGGGACCGGATACGATAATTTTATCCAGAATATATGTCTCAGCAAATAGACTCTCAAAATGTGACTATGAGATTGGGAAGCTCACATATTTGAAGGGCACATGAATATCCTCCTTTCTGGGACAGTGCTTACTCAGATTTTCACCAACGGCAGCATAGGATGGATTACAGATGGAAAGTAAGGCACTGAGAGATGGAGTGGCTGTAGGATTTAGCTCTTAAGGTGCCAGTGGTGATTACGAGGGTTATGGATTATTATGGCTTCTTCCTAAAGCCCTGGGGAGAGCCGAAAAGCAAAAGATAAATCCAAGGCTTTAAATTCCTATTTCACAGTATAAGTGGACAATCAGAAAACTTCTCTGGTTCTCTTAAAGAAGTCCCTTATCTCATCTAGCTGCAAGACCAACATAGTTTGGATTAAGACCAGAGTAGCAACATCAGTTAAATGTGCAGTCCCCACGGGTCTGTAAAACTAAGGTATGGGCACTGTTTGGAAAGGAGTGGATTGCTGAGACTGTGGATGGGGATATTTGGACAGAGAAAGACAATGCTGAGGATTTCAAACCATCTGTTCCCTCTGATCTTTCTTTACCAGTGGAAGCAGCCCTCCATTCTCTTACTCTTCTTGCAGAAATACTTCTCTGCCTTCTCTGGGGCAGTTGCCTCTAGAGGGATATTTATTCTCCAGACTTTACCCACCCAATGAGAATTGCCTCCAGGTTTCAAATGAGATCCTAAAATGGCCCAAAGAAGTGCTCTATTGCTCTATTCCTTCTCTAGGGAGACAGCCTACCTAGGATTTTTCTGTTTTGTACCAGTAGAAGCCTGGAGAGCATATACAGGAATAGATTCTAAGGGTGTTACACCAAATGTAAGATGGAATCAGGTCACATTTATTGATATTGGTGCTCTCATTAAAGATTCTATATTTAATGTTAGCTCAAAGATCTGGAATTGGAATTAATTGGCTCCTAAACTCAGCAGTAGCCTATGGCCAGTGAGCCGGATGTGCCAGAATTGGAGCAGCAGTTTCAACCCTGGCTGCACATTAAAATCCTTTCAAAATTTTCAAAATAATGATGCTGAGGCCCCCAATGTCCAGAAATATTTTCATAACTAATCTGAGGTGGGACCCAAGCATTGGTATTTTTTAAAGTCCCCAATTGGTCCCCATGCTGAGAACCACTGCTGCAGTAGAAGGAAGCAAAAAGCTCTTGATTATAGAAATAATGCAATGGATATGTGTGACCCACACTTCTACCTCCTAAACATACTAATAAAAGTGTTCACTGGCATTATAGAGCAATGGTCTCAAAAGTTCTCAGAGAAAACAGGTGCCGGCCACCATTGGAAGACTACTTGACACATGGCCCAGAGTCTGTTGAGGGGTGGTGAGGAGATTGCCCTGAGTGCCCAATGACAGAGGCACAAAGAATGCAGGACATACCCCTTTTGGTGTCTTGGACCAGTTGGAATATGAACATGAGAGATGGTGCATGGGCCCACATACACGGATAAAGGCCAAGGGTCAGTAGTGGTAGGACAGTGATAGACCAGAAAATGGAACTGACGCTGTGCCCCACATGAGGGAGAGCCATCCAAATTCAGCATGTCAGCCCTTCCTTGCAGCCCCTTGTCACAACATCTTGCAAAAGGAGCAGCACATGGTGCACAGGAAGCAATGTACTCATCAAGCCATCACTTCTGTGTCGGAGTTCCTCAGGACTTCTGGTCAAACCCATGTGCAGGGTGCAGGTTAGAGAGCACCAAGAAGGAGAGAAATGGGAACCAGGGTCTAGCCTGGATGGAGGACACCCCAACAGATGGTGCTGGTGGCCCCAACTGGTCTCTGGCACCAGGGGCAGAGGGGACTTGAAGACTTCAAATAAATTATTCTGAAACACAGCATCTTCTGAAGCATAAGCCAGCATGGAAGCTCCACCTGCTACGGTGGAAGGTGGTGCTGGTGCTGGGACTCCACTTCCAGCCATGCTGAAGCAACCGGAACCAGACTTGCCCTCTGGCGGGAACCAGCACCCATCACCCCCACCCTCCCGCCGCTGCTGCCGATAATCAATTAGAAAACTGGGCTGCATTATGAAGCAACTCTTTCGAGATATTGAACTGCAACCAGTCAGTACAAGATTGTGATTCCTCCCCGAGAGAAGGGACACAAATGAAGTATTGCCTGTGATTATGCTGCCTTCCTATATATAAGCGTTTTCTAGACTAGAATTCAGGGAGACTGAGGTACTTCGCACGACCAGAGTCTCAGATAGGAGGGAGCTCTGCAAGAGAAACTTGCACAGGGGTCCCTTGAGCCAACTGTTGCATCCTTAGCTGTACATTCATAGAATAAAATGCCACAAAGCCAGGCAAAGAACAATCAGGAGGCTCAAAGATGAACAATTCCAGAGCTCATGAAAGGTGGGGAGATACCTGTGTTCCGACCAGCCAAACTGGAGAGTCCTTGGTGAACTTTGGGGCATTGTGTCAAAAAACCCCAAAGGGAAACCCCTTAGCTTTCAGGCTGAATTAAGCCTTGGGGAGAAGCTGTGTTAGATCTGGCCTACCCGAAGCCTCCAGACATGCCTCAGAAGCACCCAGCTGATTCACGATGAGCTAACTGTCCGGCAGAACAAAGTCACAGCCCACTGTAAGTCTGGGTGTTCCCCGAAACAGATGCCAAGCACCAAGATGAGACTAAACATGCAAGGACTTTATAAAGGGAAATGCCCAGGGGGAAGGAAATACGCAGAAGGCCAGGGAAGAATGGAGCGTCATCAGATGTCAGTGTAGACCTAACCTCAAGTAAGGAGAGAGAGAGAGAGGCTTGGTGGGAGCTCCCTAGAGTGCCCTGAAGTCTTTCGCAGGGTTGATGAAGCTGCTGGGGAATCCTTGAGTCCAGAGACTGCCACCAGAGAGCTCTTCGTCTCCCTCCCTTGCTCAGCGAGGGTCAGCCCAGAGAAGGCATGGCCGGATGTAGTGATGGCTGGTAAGTACAGCAGCTTGGGCCTTCCTTCACGTATATGCCCTGAAGGTCAGCGAGGTGCCTCCTTCTGTGCAGATCTCCTTTTCTACACAGGCTTGGGGAGCAGCTTCCCTGTCATTTTACATGGGCTCCTCTTCCTGAAACTCAGAAAAGGGAGGTTAGTGGCAGGGACTATGACCCCAATAACAGCTAATCCATCTCAGGGCACAAGTGGTGGTCATCTCCCCCTCCTCCACTCTGTTCTAAATCCCCTTCCCCCTGAGCAGACCTAGTGGCTTCTCTGAGGGTATGACCCACACCTTCACTCATACAGGAGCCCACCCGGTCACTTCAGAGTCGCACGTTCCTCAGTTTAGGATTGGTGCACTCGTCTGCTCCCAGGTACAGCAGGGCAAGGAAGTACCTGAAGGTGGATCCCATCATCACCGCCATCGTGTAAGGGCAGTCCTACTCTTCCTGCTGACCAGGGTCAGTGAGTGAGACCAAAATGCTTGCTCCTCTATTTGCCTGCTTGTCCGTGAGCACAGAAGTCCAAAGTGCCCCATGGCAGCCATAACTCATAATTCCGTGGCCTCGTTGTTGTGTCCCCTAGAGAGAGCAGATCCTTAGGGCACCAGGACTTCTAACCACACTGAACCCAAAGTGGCTGAGAGGAGAAAGACATTTCCCTGTGAGTCACTGGAAGGGATAGTAGGCAGAGGCATTCATGTCTACCTCTGGTACCCTTGCAAATGGAGAGGGAGTAGCACATTAGTGGTATCTGATTTAATAAACACACTGTCTTCTAAAAGACAACACCCCATCCTCTCTTACTATTCCTTCAACCTGGCAATTAAGATGCCTGTAGTAGGCCTTTCCAGCATTCTAAAGGTCAGCTGCCTCCAGATGTTGTGCTATGTGCTACAACCAGTGAACCCCATAATCAGAGGTCTTCTGCTACAACTTTGTCACTGTGAAGTGGGTCCCCAAGTCTGATGCTATGCTGTGTGGGATCCCATGTCTATGGATCAAGCATTTTAAAAGCCTCCATGTAATGATGCTGGCTGAAGCTCTGTGGGCAGTAAAGGCAAACCCACATCTCACATAGGTCATCTATCCTCCTAAGAATGGACCGCCGGCCCAGTCGAAATAACCAGTCATTCACAAATGCAACTGGGGCTACATGGGTCAAATCCTCAATAGTCTCTAAGCCGTTCTCTGGGATTTCTCTGGTTTCTGCAGAAGCCAGACTGGAATTAAAGGGAAATATGATAGGAACCACCATCCCTGCCTCTTTTAGATTTTTAATGTAGGCATTGATCTCTGGCATCCTCCTGGGGTCCAGTATTGTTTTTGATTAACTCTCTAACTGGGGAAAGAAATTCTGGATTCAGAGGTTTCCATTTGGCTTTCCCTTCTATGATGTTTTACTTCACAGGCAAGGAACTTGGTACTGGGGTTACTCCAACTACCAAGCATATTGATTCCCATTGTACAATCAGGGACTGTGATCCAGACTTTAGCCAGGACTCTACTTATCCCCTGGCCTCAAATGCCCCAAGTCTTACAAGGAAAGGTCCATGATGACATTTTGGTGACATTCTGTGCATCATGTCTGCTCAGATCCTGTGTCCAACACTCTTCAACATACTTGGTCACTCTCCTTTCTGCAGTTTGAAATCACCCAAGCAAATGCTTACAGATTACTTTGTGGAAACACTAGCAATAGCATCTCAGCCTGTGGTGTTGAAGTATTTCCTCTTAGGGACCTTTCACTTCTTCAGTGCTTGAGTTCCAGATCTGAAAACTTGGCTAGAACCTGGAAACACAAAAAGGGATCATGACTTTTTTTTTTTTTTAAGATTTATTTATTTATTTATTCATGAGACACACAGAGAGAGGCAGAGGCACAGGCAGGGGGGAAGCAGGCTTCATGCAGGGAGCCCGATGTGGGACTCGATCCCAGGACCCCAAGATCAAGCCGTGAGCCAAAGACAGATGCTCAACCACTGAGCCACCCAGGTGTCCTGGATTATGACTTTTTAATGGGATGACCAACCTCAGCCTCCTGCTCTTCCATTCTTGCTTTTTGTTTCTTGTTTTTTTTTATTTTTTATTTTTTTATTTCATTGTAATAAATGTTACGAGGCAACTTTACTGGCTGCTGGTATATTTTGTTCCTAGAGACATCATGTTCTAATAACTACCTCCACAACTCCTAGTGAGTTAATCCCCCTCATTTACAAACATGTTATAGCCCCCTACAGCTGGAGTTATCAGGAGTAAGGTTTACAGAAGAACTCTCCTTAGAGGAGATAAAAGGGTAAATGGAACTCAGAAGGGTGGTTGCAGGGTTGGCTCTGATCTCCATGCAGTTTCTGTGTGGTCAAGCTTCCATCCGCATTCCAGAAAAGCGACTCATGAAGTCAAACAACATATAAAGGACAAAGAACAAGAGAAAAAATCTAAAAGTTAACAGGAGGAAAACGTTTAAGAATTGATCAAAAATTCAGAATAAAAATAAGTTTAAAAGAAAAAGGACATAAGATAGAGTTATAATCAAAGAAAAGAATCCTGTCCGTTTAAATCAAGAATAATGGAAACTTAGAATATATATACAAATGATAAAGTTCCTGACAACAGAAAGTTTTACAAGTAAAAAGAGTTTACAAAGTAAAGAATGAAAATCACAAAATAAACGTTTAAAATAATCATTAACAAGATGGAAGTAAAAATAGATTTAAGAATACAAGAATAGGGACGCCTGGGTGGCTCAGCAATTGAGTGTTTGCCTTCGGCTCAGGGCGTGATCCCGGGTCCCAGGATGGAGTCCCACGTCGGGCTTCCTGCAGGGATCCTGCTTCTCCCTCTGCCTGTGGCTCTGCCTCTCTCTCTCTCTGTGTCTCTCACGAATAAATAAACAAATCTTAAAAAAAAAATAGAATACAAGGAGAACATTTTAAAAACATTTTAACAGTAAAGAATAAGCAATCAAGAATACGCATATAAAAATTAAGGCAAACAAGGCAGAAGCAAGACAGAGATCACAAAGGGACATGAGTAGGTGGAGGGGAGTGAGTGACCTGTATAAACCACCACAAATCCTCCAGGGGCGAGATAGACATGGTTTCCCCCAGTTTGAACAGCAAGAAATCTCTCAGCTCCATGAAATCAAGCACTCTTCTACCTGGAGCTCTCACATGGGCCCCCACTGCTGAAGAATGCAGGAACTCTTTTGGAATTTATCCAATCGAAGGGCACTTTATTTTTAAAACTCTTTCAAATGGCCATATCTCCAGTCAGTTTCTTCTGAAAGCTCGCGATGCTGGAAGGTAGGTGAGGAAAACATACTTTAAAGTGCAGAGAGAGGGCAGCCCCGGTGGTGCAGCCGTTTAGCGCAGCCTTCGGCCCAGGTCGTGATTCTGGAGACCTGGGATCGAGTCCCAGTCGGACTCCCTGCGTGGGGCCTGCTTCAGTGTCTGCCTATCTCTGTGTTCTCATGAATAAATAAATTAAAATTTAAAAAAATAAAGTGGAGAGAGAACAGAATAAATAAAGTGGAGAGAGAACAGAATCTAATCAACTAATCAACAATCTAATCAACTCTACCAGTGGCGTTGTTTTTTGTTGTCCTATGGGGTTGCTGCTAAAAATTGGTCCTCATGTATTGCTCTCCATTCTCCAGCAACGCCTAATTTACCCAAATCCTTGCATGGGTCACTCTGGTTCTTTGAGAGTAGAGGAGCTCAACCAGGCTCCACGCTGGGGACCCCAAGTGACAATTTTTAGAGGTCAGCTTTTTAGTTCCCATACAAGGCACCTCCAAATGCACCACACAGACTCCAGGAGCACTGGGTCCAGCACAGCCAGGGACTCCAAGGAGCTATACCTCAAATGTATAGGAGTCCACCCTGCTTGATTCCCAAATGTCACCCTATCCTTCCAGAGGGGCTACCCGCATGACTAGGTTAATGTTCTGGCACTTCTCTCTCTGGAGAGAGAAAACTAAATCACAAACTGAATCCACAGGCAGATGCTTTGATAGAATATCCATCCCTCTAATATTGTGGAATAAGTTCTTAAGATATAGAAACAAACAACAGGTAAGTCCTTGATATGAGAAGAAAATAAAAGCAGAATGGAAAAAGAAAACCTAAAACAAAATTAACAAAACCTGGCTGTTTCAAGCCAGGAGTCTAGTCTCTTCTGGAATCCCTGCTTTACTACTTTTCCCTGGGTCCTTCCAGCCCAAGAAGCCCTGCTTCTGAAGAGCCAGAAGCAGAAAGCCATTTTTCACTGGAGCAGATGTTGAGGGTCATAGTCCTGTCAAAATGAGTCACTGCTCTTCAGAATCAGGATTCCTATAACTGGTGCTGTGGGGCCATGTCCTGCCTACACACAACTCAGTGTCATTAGACACATATCCTCACATCACGTATTCCAAAGTGAGGAAATAATCCACCAACGGAATTATTTGCTGATGTGATAATCACAAACCAACTAACTGGTAGAAAATCAATGTCCTGTTCTGTGCCTCACAAGGGGGTGCTGTATTCCACTCACTGTGCTTTGAGACACTAAGATTTTGAAGAAACCACTAATGGATTCTTCCTCCCATATGTGTAGAGAGTAATAGAACTATTTTTGTATCTTCACGATATATTTCAAGAAGAATAAAATGAACTATTTCCTTCAATAATTAAGCATGCAGAGTGCCAGCTGGGGGCTCAATCGGTTGAGTGTCTGACTCTTGGTTTCAGCTCAGGTCATGATCTCAGGATTCCAGAATTGGCCTCAGGTCAGGCTCTATGCTCAGCACAGTCAGCTTGTCCCTCTCTCTCTCCCCCTCCATTCCTCTCCCCACTTGTGCATGCACCCTCTCTCCTCTCCGCCTCCCTCAAATAGATAAATAAAATCCTTTAAAAAATAATTACGCATGCAGAGTTTGCTGGAAATGCTGTTTACTTGTCATTTTGGATTCTGTAAAGAGGTATGGGAAGAACTGATTTAAAGATAGCCTATTTTTCTTTTATAACTTTTTTCTATGTTATTAAAATTAGAAAACAAAACCGGAAAAAATGTCTATCATACAAATATAAATCACTATAAACATTTTGTGACATTTCCTTCCAACTATGTTCCTATCCATCCATTAAAAAAAAAACCCAACTATGAACATAATCATAGTATATACAAGATATAGGGCCCCTTTTTTTTCATTCAAATCATATCCTGAGCATTTCCTCATGTTTTGCTACCTATTTTCACAAGGATTATTTTATGTTTAATATCAGTATAACAGATTTGTTTGTTCACTTAATCATTATGTTACTATTGCACATTTACATTATTTCTAAATGTTTGCTATTACAATTAAAGCTTAAAGAGTGTTACATGGGATAAAACTCTAGTTCCAAAATTATTTTACTTCCTGGGGAATGATAGTAGAATTACAGAGGACTACAATGTGATCATTTGTATGTTTCTAAGTAAATATCACTAAATCATTTTCCAGCTGGGGTTGGAATTCAAAATATTTAACACCTGGTATGGATATAAGCCAATCAGAGCAGACCTCTGCAGACAATAACCTGTAAAAGAGCCTTGGGAAACACCTAATATTAGCCTGCTTGGGCTTATTTACAGGACCACCAAATTGCATCTTTTAAAGCATTATCACCATTCCTTTTTAAAAAAAATCTTTAACGGAAAAGGAGAGAAGTCCATCTTTTTTTTTTTTTCCACTGCTACTTTTTTATTTATTTATTTATTTATTTATTTATTTATTTATTTATTTATTTATTTTTCTCCCTGCCCTGCTCTGCCACTACTATTTTAATGTTTCATGCTCAACATTACTAAGCTGAAGTTGTTTGTTTTTTTCTTATACTCATTGGATTCTTTTAGAACTGAGCTTTTTTGAAATCCTTTGTACATTTACTTATTGAAGCTCTAATGCTTCATTTATATATCACAGAGGCCATCTTGCACAGTAAAGACAGCACGAGTTGAAATTAGAATGGATGGAGTTTTGATCCTCAGACTATGGTTTTCTAGCTCAGTTGACATCAGGCTTGGGTCTAAATCATCTCAAGCTGCTACAACAAAATACCACCAATCTGGTGGCTTAAACAACAGAAATTTATTTCTCACAGGTCTGGGGGCTGGAAGGCCAAGATCAAGATGTTCACATGGCCTTTCCTCCAGGGTATAAAAGCGTTAAAATGATGCCTGGCCAATAACAAATATTATTAGTTATATACTTCCTTTATACGAACTCTAGCTATTTAAAGAGTGTGGATGCTAAATGAATTGATTCTCTCTGGAAGAATTAGGTAGTAGGAGAAAAGCTGAAGATTCAACCTGGTGAAATTGGTTGACAGGTCCTTCTAAGGGAACTCACAAAGAGGAACTGACATCTCCTCCATCCTGCTTTCCTGCTTTGCCTTACCCATCACCCCCTCTTCCCCATGTCAATCTTAGGCTGCAAATTTACTGGAAAGAGTAGGCAGTGAACTGAGTTTTTTTTTTTTTCCTTTCAGGCTACTCCATCAGTTGGGCACATTTATGTCTGGCAGGAAGGAGACTGAGGGTTTTTCTTTTTCTTTTTTAGATTTTTATTTTTATTTATTCATGAGAGACACAGAGAGAGAGGCAGAGACACAGGTAGAGGGAGAAGCAGGCTCCATGCGGGGACCCTGATGTGAGACTCAATCCCGGCACTCCAGGATCACAACCTGAGCCAAAGGCAGACGCGCAACCACTGAGCCACCCAGGCGTCTCTGAAGGGTTTTTCTCTAGACAAACTGAATGACACAGAAAACAGATCTCCAGAGATGGATTTTGGGAGACCCCATCCTCAAAAAGGACAGCTCAGCCCCCATGTCACCTGACAGTGAAAACCATCAGGTAGCAAGCTGGCCAAGGACCACTAGATGTTTGAGGAAAAAAACCATAATATGAAAAAGAGAGCAAATTTTCTTCTTGTTGGTATTGAAACCAGATGTATAAACATATTCTCAATAAGCAAGCATCACTATCAAATGATTATGAAATGCAAATGGAATTTAAACAACCCATAAGACCATTGCTCACTCACATATATGGACCAACTCATGGCTTTTACTTGGCTATAAGGTCATATTCTTTTTTTTTGTTTTTTTTTTTAAACTTTTATTTATTTATGATAGGCACACAGTGAGAGAGAGAGAGAGGCAGAGACACAGGCAGAGGGAGAAGCAGGCTCCATGCACCGGGAGCCCGACGTGGGATTCGATCCCAGGTCTCCAGGACCGTGCCCCGGGCCAAAGGCAGGCGCCAAACCGCTGCGCCACCCAGGGATCCCTATAAGGTCATATTCTAACCTTCTCTTCCACCGAAAAAATATTAAAGTACACTTGTTAACTTTTTCCTGAAAAAATGAAGTTCACTATCAGATGAAGTTATGACTGTGCCCTTTGGAAGATTAAATAGTTCTGGCAGAACTACGGATGTTATTCCCTTTGGCAGACTGGGGTGGAACAGGCCATCTTCAAAGGTGCTCAGAATAAATGTTTTGTGGATGGAACAGAGCGGGATGTTTGTACCAACTGATCCAAGATGTCAAGTACTGGATTCTAATTAGATAAACAGAAAACCCAGGAGCACCTGTACAGATGGTCTCTTATAATAATTTAATCCATGAAGAATAAGGGTTGTGGGAACCAAAAACAGGAAGACATTTTCAGTTTTTCATAATTCATTATTTATAACCCAAACCACAGGAGTATGGCTTGGTTTCCTTTTGCCGGAATGGAATATACTGGAAATGTTGTTTTACGTTATCTGTTCTGGATAATGCAGTCTCAGAACTTAATATGATTACCCCTTTCTTAACTTTGCCATGCTTTATTTTCAAACTCCAAACCAGAGCTTGGCCTCTCCCTGAGAGACCTTGCCCAAGAATGCCAGAGGTCCTGGAAGTGATAGTTTCTCCAGTCCGTTACCATGGCCAAAAGCCAGAGTTTTGAACCGTGGAGTCTCAATGGGTTGTGAGATCTCTTGCAAGTAATGTATCACCGCATTACTAATGGAGATCATTACAATACCAAGGTGAGATTAGGGAGAAAATGAGATGATACGAAATCATGTAGACTTTTTTTAAAAGGGTGGGTTTTTCCCCCTAATGCACATTTCCAGTTCAACATCACAGACTGATCACAAGCATTATACCCACTTGTTCTCTAAACACACGTGCAAGTGCATGCAGGAGCGCACATGCACGTTCCCCACCCCACCCCACCCCCGCGCCCCGTGGCCTCCCCCACACACACTCAAAGATGAGAGCCAGCAAGGATGACTAAGAAATTTCAAAAATTTTTGGAACACTCCAAAAACCTGAAGCAGTTAAAGCCCAGATGTCTGCAGAGGTGAATAGCAATGAGAAACAAGGGAATCCACTTCCACAGAACTGCAGGAAGGCTGAGGACTTGGAGGTATCTATTTTCATGGAAGGAAGCAACATGTGGGAATCAAAACAGGGGGTGCTTGATTGAACACATACGGAACAGTTCAACTCTGCACACATATTTTTGCTCACTTGTTACTGCTCCCATTCCATCTCTACACATACAGGTGCCGAACTGATGTTCTTTGGAAGAACTGAACTGCACCCAGCAGAGGGCAAGGGCAAGCCACAGGAAGGAAAAGAGGAAGACAACACACACAGCTGAACTCCAGATTTACCTCTCATCTTGACACATGGCACTTTCTTCCTTCCTGCACAGCCCACAAACTTTGACACCTCTCTTTCATCCACCGGACATCAATTTTATTAGGAAATCCTGCTGACTCTACTTTGAAAATACATCCAGAATTCAATTACTTTTCACCACCTTTATTGCTGCCACCCTGGTCCAAGTTACCATCTCTGCCACCCTGGTGCAAGTTACCGTCTCTCTCTACTGGAATAGCCTCCTAATTCATCTCCTCTCTTTGATGCTGCTCCCTACAATCTACTCCCTCAAGTGCCAGAGTGATTCTTTGAAACTCAAAGTTGGGTCCTATCACTCTGGCTCACACTTTGTAACAATGCCCTTCTGTACTCAGTAGAAGCTTCCCATCATCCACAAAGTCCTCCTCTCAGCCCTGTAACCTTTCCTTTTCCTGTGTCTTCCTCAATTACTCTCTTGCTGCTGTACTAACCTTGCCATTCCTCTAATGTGACAGACTTGCTTCTACCTCAGGGCCTTTGCACTGCCTGTTCCTTTCAACTAACTTATTCCATCCTTGCCCCTGATATCCTATGATAAATATATATCTGGTCTTTGTCCCTGGTTCCTGGCATAAAGCTCCTAAAACCCTTGAACCCTCTGCAATGATAAGAGTATCTTTCATACGTTAATGAATGACTAGTGGCTGGGCCCTCCCTTCCCATAGCATTGACATGGAAGCTGGTTGCCAGAGGAACCAACCATGTGATTAGAGGGTTGGACTTTCAATACCATCCCTCAACCTCTGGGGAGGGGAGAGGGACTAGAGACTGAGTTAATCACTAATGGCCAATGATTTAACCAATTATGCCTACCTAGTGGAACCTCCATAATAACCCCTCAATGATGGGGTTGGGAGAGCTTCCGGGTTGGTGAATACATCCACATGCCAAGAGGGTGGTGTACCCCAACTCCACAAAGACAGAAGCTCCTCTGCTCAGACCCCTTCCACAGGTACCTGGCTGTTCATTTGTATCCTTTATAATAAGCTGGTAATAGCAAATAACCTGTTTTCCCTGAGTTTTGCGAGCCATTCTAGCAAATAATCAAACCTGAGGAGGGGATTATGGGAAACTCTGATTGATAGCTGGCCGTCAGAGGTACAGAAGGCCCAGGACTCTTAGTGTTTCCTGAAACAGGGCCGTCTCACTGAGGCTGGAGCTGAGTCCTTAATCTGTGGGGTCTGTGCTAACTCTGGGCAGTCAGTGTCAGAATTGAACAGAATTGGAGAACACCCAGTTGGTGTCCTGAGGATTGGAGACCTGATTGGTGTGAGGACACGTTTTGTGTCAGAAGTATTATAGATAAAAATAGACCAGATAATCATTTCCACCAAGATTTTTTTTTGTTTAAAAACCAATTTCTACCCTGACCACCTTTTTAAAACAGCAACTATATAATATTCCTAATCCCCCTTAACCTGCTCTATCATTTTTCTTTTTCTAAAAGCACTTACCATCTCCCAAGATGGTACATAGGTTTTTTATTGTTTTTTTTTTTTAATTATTTCTTATATCTGTTGTTTATGTGCTGTCTTTATGGACTGCAAGTTCCATGAGGACAAGGATCCTTTTCTGTTTTGTTTGCTTACTAATTCCCAAGTGCCTAATAAAGTGTCTGTCACATAATAGGCAGGCAACAAGTGTTTGCTAAATGAACTAATGAATGGCTTAGTGACATTCTACACACTGAAGGGAAGGACTGCCCCTCACACTGTCTTGTTTTCAGAATTCTAACAGAGTGCCATATATCCCAGACAAGTGATGCATTTTCTCTTGACAAACAAAATAGCTCCACAGAAAAGACTTCAGGCAAGAGACACTGGAGAGAAAGCAGCCCATGTCCTGTGATCCCTCAATGAAGGGCCTCATGAACAGTCTCTCCAGAACTTCATTGGCAATGTAGAGCCTGGTGCTCACACATGAGTGAGTAGCTAAGGATCAGTGGTAATTTGAGGAAAATCTCCAACATGAATGAAAAACAAAACAAAACAAAACAGATTGAATAGCATAGGGAAAACTATGAGGACACAGAAAAAACAAGAAGCAGATTTTTTTTTTTTTACTTCTGCAGTTAAACTGTGAGATATTGTGACCACAAAATAAGACTGAAAATAGAAACAAGAAAAAACCAAGGTGAAGCTCCTGCAAATTAAACATATAGTAGCTGCACACACAGAAATAAATGAATAGAAGCAAATGAAAAAAAAAAAAAAACCCAAGGCAATTGTTAATTCTAGGAAGAGGGGAAAATTATCTAAGAACAGAAATAGATCCGTGATTACACTGAAATCTTGCTCTCTTAAATCAATCAATCAATCAAATCTTGGGACACTTGGGTGGCTCAGCAGTTTGAGCATCTATCTTTGGCTCAAGGTGTGATCCCAGATTCCCAGGTTCAAGTCCCACATCGGGCTCCTTGCATGGAGCCTGCTTCTCCCTCTGCCTCTGTCTCTGCCTTTCTCTCTGTCTCTGTGTCTCTCATGAGTAAATAAATAAAATCTTTAAAAAATAAATAGATAAATAAAATCTTAAAAAAAAAAAAGAAAGCTATGTGCTTTTGCTCTATTTTCTCACCTGTCACTCACTCTTCAAATTGCCCCAACTGAAACTGCAGCCATATCATCTCCTAGAACAGCGCTATTCTGTGCGTAGGGGTGAACTTAAGGTTCTTGCCCTATTTGACCTCCCTATAGGGTTCAGCGTTCATGACAATTGACCACTCTCTTCTGCTGGTCCTCTGGGACCCAGCTCTCTCTGGTGTCTTCCTCTCTGACCCATATTTTCAGATACCTTTGCTAGATCGTCTCTACTAAACACCTGCTATTCATATAGCTGCTGGGCATGCAGCAGTGAACAAAACAGCCCAAGTCTCGGCCTCTAGGAAGATGACATTCCAGTCAAGGGAGACAAGCAGCAAGCAAACAAATCCATAATATTGAGTAGAAATAAATGTATTAAATAGATATGAAGCCAGTAGAAGAAGAAAATGGTGGAAGTAGGGTAGGTAGCTGCAATTTTAGACAGAATGACTACAGAAGAGCTCTCTGGAGAAATGACATTTGAAACAAGTGAGGGAGCAAATCATCATGTACATATCTAGGGGAAAAGCATTACTGGCAGAATGAAAAGCAAGGACCCTCGGGCAAGAGTGTACTTACTGAATTTAAGAAACAGCAGGGAGGTGAGAGTGGCAGGAGGCCAATGAGAGGTGGGTTTGGAAGAGAGCACTGCCAGGGTAAGGTAAGAATTTGACAGTCTTTTCTCTTTCTGCCAGGAAGTCATTGGAAAGTTGATGAGTGGGGAAGGAGATAGTCACATTGTATTTCAAAAGGATTGTTCCAGTTAGGAGACAGTATCAAGGCAAACACACAATGGTGTCTCAACTAGGGTGGTATTGGTGAAGGTTTTGATAAGTGGTTGGATTTGGAATACACTTTTTAAAAATATTTTATTTATTTATTCATGAGACACAGAGAGAGAGAGAGAGGCAAAGGGAGAAGCAGACTCCCTGTGAGGAGCCCAATACAGGACTCTATCCCAGGACCTGAGCTGAAGGCAGTCATTCAACCACTGAGCCACCCAGGTGTCGAGGATTTGGGATATGTTTTGAAAGTGGAGGTAAGACAATCTGCTAAGAGAGGACATGTGGCACGTGAGTGAAAGAGAAGAGCCAAGACTGACTCCAAAGCTTTGACTTGACAAACAAGATACATAGACGTGCCATTTAGTGACAATCAGAATTCTTGCCAAGGACTAGGCATGTGGGGGGAAATCAGGAGTTCTGTGTAGATCACACCTATTAGATATTCAAATGGAGACACACTGAGTAGATTTTTTTGGAATTCAGGGGAGACACTAGGACTCTACATATAAACCTGGGAGTTGTCAAAGTTGGGGTATTTTTATGGCTTTAGTCATAGAACTGGGTGAAGTAATCAGGGAAAGCCATATGCATGGACAGGAGATGGTGCATTCCAAGTTTTAGTCTTTGGGAAAATGAGGAGGATTCACTGAAGGACATAGTAGAGGGGAAGCCAGTGAAGTAAGTGGAAAACCGGAGTCCTGGGACCCAAATGAAGGCGGTATTTTCAGGTGATTGTGTTAAATGCTGCTCCAGGGGTTAAGCAAGATGAGGACATGGTTTAGCTACCACATATGGCCTCAGAGCATAAGCCCATAACTGATCTCAGAACTTGAGAATTTCAGGGATAGCTGGATGGCTCAGCGGTTGAGCATCTGCCTTTGGCTCAGGGTGTGATCTGGGAGTCCTGGGATTGAGTCCCACATCAGGCTCCCTGCAAGGAGCCTGCTTCTCCCTCTGCCTATGTCTCTGCCTCTCTCTGTGTGTCTCTCATGAATAAATGAATAAAATCTTTAAAAAAAAGAAGCAAAGTTCTTGAAGAACCTTACCCATCAACCCCTAATTTGAAATATGAAAAAAATGAGATCCAGAGGATGTGATTTGTCCAAGCTTGCATAGCTAGTTAGTTATAACTAGCTTTCCTGATCCTCTGCTTTTCCTAATGTTTCCAGAAATTCAAAATCGTGACCTTGACTGTCATTATCATTCAAGTTAAAGTCGACAAAGATTGGGTTGTATGTTGTCCATGCTGCTTTAGGAGGCTGAAAATATGACCAATTTCTTCACAGAAAAGGTTAGATTTGAAGGAAAAGAAAATTGTTTTGGTTCTTGCAAAGGAAACTGGTTTAGGTAGAGTGGTGACTTCTCTGGCAATATGTGATAAATTAAAAGTTAGTGTTTAAAGACAAAAGTTGTAAATGCGATGAACAACCTTAAACAGTTCTGCTTTTTACTCTCTGTCCCAACTCTATTTTCATGGAAGTTACACCCACTAGCACTAGAATCAGCTTCCAAAACAGTATTAAGGCCAGGAGTCATTTCCAAAAACCAGTATGCTGGGGAAGATGCAATTATTGCATATAACTTAAATGTTCAAATCCAAATAAAATCTATCTTTCAAGATAAGAACTAATAGTCTGTGACTGCTTGTGCTTTTTGGTTATAAGTAACCTGTTTTCCAGCTATTACTCGGTGGCTTTATAACTCATTATAAGGCTGATTGTTGATTTCTATTACAGGTTATTAAAGCTCTTCGGTTCAGAGAGTAAGGTTCATTCTATGCTGAAACTTTTATTTTCAGGATAATATAAACTCGCCATTGCTTCAAACATTCTTTCTTCCTGGGACCCAAACTGGCTTTTCCTGAGTTTTAGATGAGCTTGAATTAGCAAGCTTTAAAATTGTTAAAACCGAACTGAGGTCACGAAGTGCCTCCAAGCCTCCTCTTGTCTGGATATACTTGGTCTGCAGTTTTGTTTGAACATTGCAGCTACCTCGATTCTTAACAAAAGAGACACTCAGGTCCTTTTGCAGCACCATGCACACTTTATATCAGAGAACTATATTGTCTTTTACAAAAAGATCATCTTTGTCATAGAAGCCTTTCTACTGATTCTTTCAACTTCCTTCACCATCTCTTTGAATGGGACAAGTAACTCCATCAGGTTCACTTCACAGATCATGAAGAAGAGGCTGGCAATCAGGTCAGTATGTTGGTGGTAGGAGAGCACATATACTGCTTTCACATGTTGAGCAACTACTATGAGTTACTCATGAAGTACATACTTTTTATGCATGCATCTCACTCCTTATGGCCCAGTGGGCCTTTGTTTTTATCTCCCTTATATAAATATGGAAGCCAAGGCTCAGTGAGCTTCAGCAATCTGCTCAGGGAGCACAGAGCAAAGAAGTGGCAGAGACAGGATTAAAATCCAGGTCTGTGTGCCCTAAAGTCCATGATATTTCAGAGAGCAGGGCTCTCTTAAGAACCATTTGGCAAAAAAAAAAAAAAAAAAAAAAAAAAAGAACCATTTGGCTTGTGGGGCGCCTGGGTGTCTCAGTCAGTTAAGCCTCTGAATCTTGCTTTTGGCCCAGGTTGTGATCTCAGGATAGTGGAATCAAGCCCAGAGTAGGGCTCTGTGCTTAGCATGGACTCTGCTTGAGATTCTCTCTCTCTCTCTCTCCCTTTCCCTCTGCCTCTCACCTTGCTCTCTCTCTCCCTGTCTCCCTCAAATAAATAAGTAAATAATTTTTTAAAAAGATTTTATTTATTTATTTGACAGAAAGAGAAAGAGAGCATGAGCAGAGGAAGTGGCAGGCAGAGGGAGAGGGAGAAGCAGGCTCCCCGCTGAGCAGGGAGCCTGATATGGGGCTCTATCCCAGGACCCTGAGGTCATGACCTGAGCTGAAGGCAGGGACACTTAATCAACTGAGCCACCCAGGTGCCCCATAAATAAATTTTTTAAAAAAAGAGCACAATTCTGCTTATTTATTAATGTTAGGAAAGAACATTTAAATGAAATATAAATATAGAATATATTCACTTTTTGAAATGAAGGAAACTCCCTCTCTCTTCAATCCTTTCATTCTCCTTATCAATTTTCTGTAACTGATCTCCTATCTGCAGAGTTCTGCATACTTAAAGAGTTAAAGAGTTCACATAGTTAATCTGACAGAGGCAGCTTACCACATTATATATTTCCAAAGTGGACAGGAAACATACAAATGTGTTCCATGTCCTTTATAATGGGGACAGAAATCTTAAACCACTGACGCCTGCAGAGTAAACTGTAGCAGTTGGGGATATTTAAAAGGAAAAGTTCAATTTTGCGTCTTTCTATGAAAGTATAAATAAAATTGCCTCAATTAGGCAACTCATCTGGTTTGTGGGAACATGACAATGTTATTACTGACGTCATTTGTGCTGGCCTGTGCTACCCTGTCTAATCCAACCGGGACCAGCCAGCTAGTCTGGCATCTGCCCACCCCATCAGTGCTGTTCCCCTTCCTCCATCCTCATCCTTACCAGTAGTAAGGGAAAACTTGGGAAATTGTTTCTCCTCCAATTCCTTCCAAGTTATAATGTCAAGATTAGAAGGAGAAAGGCAACTGGTTCAGCTGTGCCATAATGAAAGTCTTGGAGAAGTAAGATGAAAAGGAAAAAAAAAATGTTAAAAAAAAACATGAAGGAGAAAATATATCAGCAGAAAGACCCTGATAAAGAGCAGTTTGTTTCACTGTCCAGTGATAGAACTTGGGATAATTTTTGTCACAAGTATTTGCTAACTACTGAATTTAATTAAAATAACTTTTGTGACTGAAACCACAATCCACTATTAAAGGTTTGTGTGCAAAGCACTGGAAAGGAAATCAGTAGTTTGTAATAACATGACAAGCTTTGTAAAGAAGGAGTTATAAATGTGTTCATGAGAAAAGGATAGCTGCCACTATCTTGCCATGGAGAGGCCCCTCTACTTGCTTGGCTAGCATGGTTTATTTCTTCAATTAGAACTGGAAATTTCATTTGGTCTTCTTTAGATCCAAATATACATTTACTTATCCATACAGAAATGTTTACTGATTACCTCTTATATATACTAGATTCTGGGCTAAGGAAGTCTAGGCATGTACACAAAGAGTTCTAATGCAGGATGGAAGTGTCATCAGATAAATGTGAACTATCCTCAATACCAAAGAACAAGACACTCAGAGGAGAACAGTCCTAACTGGCTGCCAGACAGATGCCAAGGAGGCCTACCTGAATATTAGCTAAAGGCACGGTAATTAGGAATTGAACATCAACCTTTTGCCTCCATTAATCAGCTGTGTCACCCTGGACAGGTTTCTTGTCTCCTCAAAGATACAGTTACCTCATCCATAAAAGGGAGACAAAATGCTACTTGCTTTAGAGGGTGACCATAAAGATGAACTGAAATATTCTAGATGAAGAGCTTTGGAGCACCGGGTTCATGGCAAGTGCTAAAGAATCATTCACACTAGTATCACTGTGCTTGATGTACGTCTTAGGACGATCAAAGTTGATCAGTAAAGGTTGACTTTCACTAATAGAAGCAAGTAAAGAAATAAACAGGAATGTACTGGTAGTTTAAGGAGATAGCTTACAGATTCAAGACAAGAATTTAAAGAATCAGGTCATGAAAGAAACAGGAGACCAAGACCAAATCAAGGTTTCATGTAATAGGAATGAATGAAAAAAAAAAAAGCCTTTTGAGGAGAACATTGTCACTGGTTTTCAATCCCAGTATAACTTGGCTCAGATTTACATTCTAGAGAGAAAGTAGAAGATTGGCCAACATCTTGGACACATGATTGGCCACACTCATCTCCTGGACAGGGAAAGGAATGGGTACACAGTCAGAGAAGTCTTCTTGGAAGCTGTAGTGTTTGTTGGTCAAGAAGAAGAGAAAAAGGGGGCATTCAGAGTGGAAAGCCTGAAGCTGAGGAGCCACTGCTACAGCAGCAGCACTTCCGATGACAGGGTCAGAACTGCCTGAATCTTTAGTCAGGGATAAGGAGTACTGTGGTGAGGAGAATGGGCAGGGCTCAATCTTCCAGGGCTGCCTGGATACCAAGAGAGGAGTTCAGAGTTGGTGTGATAGAAACTGAGAAGTCACTGAAGGGATCTGAGAAAGATTAAACAGAGACAAACGAACATTTCACATTTCATAGTTTTGCACCCCTTGTAGAGTTTGGCAGGGCTGAGCAATGTGATTTGGAAAGGGGAGAAATAAAAACCAGTTTAGACTCCAGGAGTCTGTATAAGGTGATGAAGGGCTAAAATAGGGTGGCAACGTTGGGAAAGGACAAAAAGTTCTAGGTGAGGGAGATGCTGTCTTTTTCTTTTAGAGAAAAAGAATTTTTCAAAAGTCAGTAGGATAGCTAGAATCAAAATGGCAGACAATAACAAGTGTTGGAGAGGATGTAGAGAATGTATATTGCTGGTAGGAATGGAAAATGGTACAGCCACTTTGGAAAACTGTCTGGCAGTTCCTCAAACGATTAAACTTAGAGTTACCATATGACTCAAAAGCTCTACTCCTAGGCATATACCTAATAAAAATGAAAACATATGTTCATACAAAAACTTAGACACAAAGGTAAGAGCATTATCCATAATAGCCAAAAAGTGGAAACAAGCCAAAGGTCCATCAACGCACAAAGGTCCACAAATGGAGAAACAAAATGTGACATATCCATACAATGAAATATTTGGCCATAAAAAAAGGAGTAAAGTATTGATACATGCTACAACATGGATGAATCTGGAAAACATCAGGCCAAAATGAAGAAGCCTGTCCCCAAAAACACACATTGTATAGTTTTATTCAAGCAGAATTCCAGAATAGGCAAATCTATAGAGCCACAATGCAAAGTAGTTTGCTTGAGATTGGTGGGCAATGGGAGATCACAGGGGTGACAGCTAAAGGGGAGAATGTTTGTTTAGGGGGTGATGAAAATGTTTTAAAATTGACTCTGGGGGTGACTGCACATGTCCATGACTTAGAAACCATTGAATTGTACACCTGGAATGGACAAAGTATAAAATGTATATTATATCTCAATAAAAATATTGTGGTTTTTTAAAGATTTTTTTAAATCTATTTCAGAGAGAGAGCATGAAAGAGAGAGAGAGAGAGAGCATGAGCAGGGGGGAGGGGCAGAAAGAGAAGCAGACTCCCTGCTGAGCAAGCCCCGATGTGGGGCTTGATCCTAGGACCCTTGCTTAATTGCTTAACCCTAACTGAGCCATCCAAGTGCCCCAAAAAAGTGTTGTTGTTTTTTTTTAAGTCAACAGGATGTGGCGATTTAGTATAATGGGAGATGGGAGATGAATTCAGAAGACTGAGTTCAAGGTAGTTCCAAGGCAATCTACTTGGGTGAGCAGGAGAGGGTAGCATCACAACAAAGAGAAGGAAGGCAGGAAAAGGAACCTGGCTGGATGGAAATAAGGAAATAGTGCGTTGCCTGTGACACATGTCAAGTCTGCAGCGGCTGGGAAGGAAGGATGTAGGTTATTAATGTAACCATGAAAAAAAGGATATGAGAATGCTCTTGGGCCAGCTATGTATGGTTCTTCTTCCTGGGGACCCAGGCTTCTTTTAGAATGACAGAGTGGGACCAGATTCCAAAAAGGCAGCCAACCTCACACAGGTTTAGAAGTAGAAGTAAGATTTTCATTGGCAGGTTATTCATAATATAATGTAGTTGTTATTACAGTACTTTCTTGAATTCTGCTATCAATTACAGGTCTTGGCTGGCCCATCCTGAAGTCTGTGTTCCTCCATCTCAGTTAGTTTGCCATCCTGCACCTAAGGGCTGCTCAGTAATTTTTCTAGTAACTTCAAATTTCAATGTAGATTTTCACTAATCTACCAAACATTTGAAATACAAAGATAGTCCATAGATGATTGTTTAATTAGATCACTGGCCAATCTCTACACATTAAAACTTGTAAAACTTGGAAACACATACCCGGGTCAGAGTGGATCTGACACAAGAAAGGCTTGAATCCTTCTTCCTGCTACAATGACAAAAACTCATTCTTCTCTCTATTGAAGAGTTGAGTAAATCTGCATAGTAGTGGATGTTTCAGGGTCTGAACCTGGCATTTTATGTACGTTGTCTTATTTAATGCTCATGCTGATGAGAACATAGGCCACAAAAGCAAAGGGCATTGCCGAAGATCACTTAGCAAGGATTTGAAACCAGACCACTCTGTTTAGAAAGACTGGATTGGTAGCTAATATATTACAATGGCTTCAAGGGTATAATATCCCCCTTAGTGTTATGTCTTACATTTATGAACCACTTATTTATATGAGTGTTAAATGCATTTGAATGATCAACTGTCACTCACTCAATAATGCTTTTGGACAGTGGTGGTTTCCCAACCAAAGCCAATAATTATACTGCGCAACAAGCCTCACAGCTGGGGAATGGCCCCAACAGAACCAAGGATGGTGGCTCCCTGCCACTCAAGGATGGGGAATTCTGAAAGCCAGCCTGGTGCTCTGTCTTACCTTTCAAACACTTGAATATTGATCACCTCTAAACTGGGTCTTGCCAAATCATTCATTCACTCCCTTGATTTTGAAGACCATGCATATTTAAAAGGAAATGTAATCCATAGGTCTCTGGTTCTTTTACACTTAAATCACCAACAGTATGTTCTTTTGCAGCTACTACATGTCCAAAGGTCTTTGGAAACAGTTTTTGTTGTTGTTGTTGTTGTTGTTTTGTTTGTTTGTTTTGTTTTGTTTTGCTTTTTTTCATGAGGGCAGGAAGCTGATTTGGACAAGAGTAATCACCAAAAGGTTTAAGTTCACAACTTGAAAGTTCAAACTCCTACGGTTTAAATTGTAAACTTGCCCACTCCTTATTCTGAAAGGGCCCCAAAGAGCAATAATAGCAAGGATCTGGCAAGTATTAATACATGAACATCTGGAAAAGGGGGTGGGAGGTGGGATGAGAGGAGAGGACAATGACCAATATGGATGCCATCAGGATAGCAGGCCAGGGCAGGGTCCCTTGACAGATTCAGGAGACACAGTGTCCTTGGAATCCTGATGTTCTTGTTGTGAAGTCAATAATGGCAGCAGCTGCCAGAGGAACACACCAGGAGCCATGAGGGAATTCATGGCTGAAAACAGAGCAAAGACTTAGATTCATATTTTATATAAAACTTAAAATCTGTGGCTGGGCCCAGAGGCTCCAATTTGTTCAAAGGCATATGTAAAGGTCTCTCCTTCTGCTGGGTTATGGCAAAATCTCAGACTGGGATGCAAGTAGAAGAGTACAGAAAGCTAATTTTTCAGATTCAGTAGATCAAACAATAACTTTCTTGATGAGACCTATATAACACAGTGCCTTATTATATGTTTATTTTTATCTTTATTTATAAGGGACTGAGAATTTTCTCAGTTGTAATAAATACCACAAAATGAAAATAAATTTTGACAGCTTGAAAAAAAAGTAAAAACATATGTTCATAACATTGTTGAAATGTAAAATTTTTTATCGTTAATTATAGATAATGGAGAACAAAGACTGAGTACTATACAAAATCAAAATACATGTGCATTCTCTGAGAGAAAAATTTAAATTACAGGATTCCTAGTTGTAGAAAAAATAATAAAAAATGCACAATGAGTTTCCTCTGTGACATCATGGACTTCATAGAGACATAGGCAATACTGGGGAACAGAAAATTATCATCCCATAGACAAATTTCATGGTAGTTGGGATATATTCCATATTACTGAGTTCCATATTACTGACATATATATCTCTGTCAAGTGCTTCTAGCCTCATTACCAGAGAAAGAAGTAATCTGAAGAATGGGGGCAGGAGGGCAGAAAGAAGAGAAAACCCAGGGAGGCTCAAGGAATACAGGGAGAGAAAAGATGCCTATTGTGGCTTGAGTGGTATTTATCCATTTTGTTGCTTCACCACTTGGAAGCTGTAGAGCAGGATAAAGAGATTACAAGGGAGACCCACAAGTGCCATACAAGACTTCTGTCCATGTGCTGTTGGCCAGAACGAGTCACATGCCCGGACTTAACTGTAAGGGACACTGGGAAATGTGGGAAGTCATGGATACTTGGTGAGCCCCAAATGTTTCTGCCGTAAATACCGACCTGACTTGTACCTGTACTTGGACTTCCTTTGGGTCTCTTTAACATACTTTTTTTTGTGTGAATTCACTGAGTTACATCAGCAATCTCCCAACAATTTCCAACTCCACAGGATGAATCAACAGTTACAGTGGGACATAGAAGGAATTTCTAGTATGAAAGTATTTATACCACATCAGGCCTGACCTATAACATGGAGCAAACAGGGAGCTTCCTATCAATATCTATGCATCAGTTACACTATGTCTGAATCAAGTAACATGGAAATTGAGAGAAGATGGTCCCAGCAGATGTGCAGTTCTCAATTAATTTTTCCATTTCTCTCTAAGAAGTATATATTATTTTCACTGGGAGAGAGGACTTGCAAAGAGGTTCCAGGTACAACTTGATGGAAAGAAGGGTGAACCTCCTAGGGAGGGTGTGCTGGAGTGCATGGGTGTAGGAGCGCATAAGCATGTATTACATGCTCTGTGTGAGTCTCATTCATGGAATAACGGAGGCTGTGATGCTGCACAGGGCATGTCCCCTATGATGCCACCCCATCATTTACAACATGAGCAAGCAGAAAGTTATTGTAATGCTGAATGGGGCCACCCTGGAAGAGCAGAAAGGGGGCAGAAAAAAAGAATATAGGGTTCTCTACCTCCCCTATGGACCAATAAATATGGAAGCCAGTGGCAGTGTTAAGTAACCTAGAGAGCAAGAGCTCAGGCAGTCTACAACCACCAAGTACTGAACATTAATGTATTTAAACGTCTCAGCCTTTGGATAAGTCATGAGGTCACATGTATGGTAATGCTCCCAGAACACTGCTTTGTGCACTTAGTAGCAGAAATTTCAGTGCTTTCTGTCCAGGGTCCTCTGGCCCCACGTATCTTTGTGTGGTGTTAACATGAATCAGAAATTTACTGCTGCTGCTGACACCACAGCTCCTGGAATAGATTCAAGACTAGGTCCCTTGAGGCTAGTGGGGGCCAAGGGTAGAAGAGAAGCTGTACATTCTTGAATGGCCTAACTTTTCCAATTCATTACACATACTTGACACATGCTGGGCATGGGATATTGTCAGCTGATGGTGGCAAGGTGATTGCTGTCTGCTGATTACACTTCCTACTGCCGATCAGCAAATCATCCCTTGAAGAGGGATCTCTCCATGATGTATATCAGTGTCTACCATGCGGATGGGTTAGCCCAAATCAGGAAGGAGGGGAAGGAGATGAGAAGATGAAAAGATGTGACTGGGACAAGGGGTCAGGAAGCTGGAGCTACCTGGAGTGTGAGGTCAAATCCCGCGCTTGGTCCTTGAGCCTGGGAAGACATTGGCATCAGGGTTCCCTTGTTCCCATCCAGTCTCCACCACAACGTCCATCTCCATGGAGCCTCCAACAGCCTGACAGACCTCTTGCAATGTAAACTCCTTAGTCTGTCCTCAAAGTTGATGAGGCATGAGACCACTCCATGCCCACACTTATACAAGCCAGAATGGGGAGAGGTGGGCAAGGTCTTATTTAACAACCCAAATATAAATTCTTCTGCCCTTCTTTCAGAAGACATACTGGCTCTCCTACCTCCCCTTCTTAGCTCTTTCCTCCACACCTTCTATTGAACTCTCTAATAAAGCTGTAGTATAGAAGCTTCTGCCTCAGGATCTGCTCTTTGAGGAACCCAGGCCAAGATGATTTGTTTCTTAGGTTAGGACAATATATGTCAGGACCAAATTTTCCCATGCAGCAAAACAGCCAGTCATGTCCAAATGCTATGGCTAGTCCAAGATCTTGAGACTGTTGCTGTATAGAAGGAAACCCCCCACCCATTAGGGGAATATCTAGATTCTGATCTTTCCCCTTCCCAACTCTCTCTTGTAATTGGAGGTTTAATGCATACAAATCTGCCCTAAGCCTTTGCCTTTCGTTATGACCAAACGATTAAAAATTCCGGGAAGAAACTTACATCATTATCTTCCCAACTCAGAATGCTGGAACTATTAAGCATGCTTGTGCTTCTTCTTAGAATATGAGGAACTCAGGAAGATAGAGATCAAGAAGCGTTCCTATGTCCCCAGCCTTCATCTGGTATCTCCTGTCCGATATATATTGCTCCTGTAGTTCATTCAGACATCCGACCTCCAACACATCTACAAGAGCACTTTCAGATGTGCCTTGGTGAGGAATTCCTTGGGGCTCTGGTGGAGCTGGGCCAAATGAAAACTGAAAACTATTATACCAAGCAGTACAGTTCACAACTCCAAATAGATTATTACCAGACCTGTGTGATGCACTCAATGGAGTCTCTTGGCAACAGGGCTTATTTTCAAGCCTCACTCATAGTTCAGCAGTTGATGGGCACCTACATATATGATAATGTAGCTGAATCACCTGCTAGAGATGAAATGTATCTTTTCTCCCCCTTTTAACTTTAAGACACTGAAAGCCATTCCATCTGAAGAGAGTGCTGGAGTAGCTAACTTTGGAATTGGACTAGGGTTCTGGCAACCTAAAATTGTCAGGAGACAAAAACTAAACAAAAGCTTTTTTATTTTTTTTTTTTAAGATCAAAGAATTGCAAATCAGGGCACATGGATTTGGGCAGCAACCCAAATAGAGTCCCACTAGGGAGCAAAAGTCAAGGGTTTTTAAAGACAAAAGGAAAAGGAATGTTTGTATAAGTTGTTTACAAAGAATTTTGATTGGTGTTAGCAGAAGAAAACTAATTGTGGCTAAACAGAATTGGTTGCTAGGTCTCTCCCTACACAAAAGTCTGTCACTGTAGCCACCTGCAGGTGGGCTTATGGAGTCCTTGGAGTATTTGTGGTTTGGCCCAGTTCAAAAGTTCAAGGTTCCACCTGGTGAGGGCATGTGGAAGGCCTACGTCCTTAGTGGCCTCCTGGCTTCATTTTAAAGCCCCCTGACATAAGTGACTGACTCCATTTTATTTCACCTTTTCATGGTCCTGTTAGAAAGGAGAGCAGGATCACCCATTGGGTGTCCAACGTTGTTACACTACAGAACACCCCGATCCCAACCCCAGATACCATGAGCCCTGATGCACCAGGACAACTGGGGTTGGTTAGAACCTGTGGCTACCTCCAGCCAGAAGGTGAAGAGGAGCCCATCCTCCAGGGAGGAGCTGGGACCCAAGAGAAAGAGGGCAGCACTCATGAGGACAGCCTGAAGCTACGGAAGCCATAAGCTCTGCTATGTCCTTGTCTCCTTCTGCTTTCCCCTCCAATCCTCCAACATGACAGAAACAGCAGCTTTGTCACAGAGGCAAAGAGGAAGTAGTAAGAGATCAAGAGAGCTTGTCAAAACCTCAGGCTGCCATTGCACCAAGGCCAAGCCCAAGATAGCTGTCCAGATGTTTGCACTCAGATTGTCTCCTGACTTGGGGCTCCATGTGCTCTCTCCTTCTGTGGCCATAACTCCTTTCAGGATTCTGTGAACAAGGACCTTATTTTGAAAGGACATTTTTTTTCCTCCCTATGGGCAGGAGAAGTAAAACAGGACGATGACCAGCTTCGTTTGAATCGAACATCTGATGTGCGGGAACAAGAGCTCTGGGCTGAGCAAGAGGCCACTTGAATCCAGGCTGTCCTAGCCAAGGAGAGACATCTGTGGGCACCCCAGTAAGGTCCCAGCCTCTCAGACTGTGGAGTTCTCAGCTGCGAGAACAAGGGTGCTTGCCTATATCAGAGATTTTCATATTTGTTTATTGTACAGCATAGCACTCTTTATTCAAAACAGATTAAAAAAAAAGAAGAAGAAGTAGAAGGAAAGAAACTGCTGTTGTTGAACTTGGAAAGGAGACAACTGAAAACTGATGGCCTGAAGGATTGCTGAAGGCCGGGACTGAAAAGGCCCAAGGGTACCCCTCTCTTCTGCCCTGCCCCCTTCCCCACCCACACAGCTGGTATTTTGTCCACCATGCAGCAGAGAGCCAATCCCAGTGAATGCTGAAGTTGCAGTCTGCTGTGGCAGGAGAGAAGAAAGATGAAAAATGATGTGTGACACACTTTGTAACAGCTGGTTGTAAATGTGGCCACAATGGGAAAGCCCTCCATCAACAGAAGGAGGAAATGTGTGGAAGAATTTTAGACCAGGGTTTATCCTGAATTTGCACAGAAATGAGAACCCTATATATATGGCTCTTTGGTTGAGATCCTCAGTTTGCTCAAGATTTAGAGAGTTGCCAAGGACTCCTCTGTTCTTCAAGATAAGTCTTCAGTCCCTTGCTGATCTTCCTGCTACCATTAAAGACACCTTCATTTCACCTTGGCTCATCCCAATGACTCACGAATTCAGAGACCCCCATGGCTGGGTGTCAAAGGTCTCTGGCCTCTAAGAATCTCCTTCAGCAGGCTGTCAATATCCCCCAAGGGTCTGGTTTTCTCTAGACACTGGAGACGGGGACTAGGTAGATTCATTTGGTGAATCCCCTGCTTCACCAGCCTGCAAAAATAAGGGAGGAGTTCTAAGCAGCCAGCTGGCTCAGAACCACTAACATACAAATCTGTAGCATTCCTATTATCCAAAGGTGGAAAAAAAAGGTTCTACATTTATACCTCTTGAGAATCAGTCAACGCATTAGCACTGGATGCACTTCATGGGAACAAGGTAATATTCAAAATATTTACCAAGTGCTAAGTCACATGAATGTGATCAGAATGGATGAAGGGCTGGAGGGAATCCTGGAGACTTCCTGGTTGGCCAAGTTTGGTAGACAATCTTATGCTTAGAATTACTTTTGCTCCTCCCTCCAACCCATTTGTTGAAATCCTAACTCCTAGTACTTCAGAATAAGGTCTCTTCAGAGACCTTATTTGGGATAGGATCACTGTGGATGTACTTATGACAGATCATACTGCGCTAGGGCGGGCCCCCAATCCAAATGACTGTTGTGCTTATAAAAGGGGGAATTTGGACCCACTCACACAGGAAGAACACCATGCAAACGTGAAGGCAGAGATCAGGGTGATGATCTCTGATCCGCCGACAAACTAACAAACACCGAAGATTGTCAGCAAACTACCAGGAGCTAGGGAAGAGACCTGGAATAGACCTTCCCTAAGAGCAACTTCAGAGGGAACACCTGGATCTCAGACTTCTAGCCTCAGAATCTTAAGACATTTCTGTTGTATAAGCCACGCAGCTTGTGGCACTTTGTTATCACAGTCCTGGCAAACTAGTCTGGATGGTGAGGAGGTCTGGAAGTCCCAGGGATGGAATGTGGATGGCAGAGAGAGAATATTTGGTGGCTTGGGACAGTGCCTATTGGCCAATTGGTATGAAACCATTTCAGTATGTTCCCAATCAGTTTGACCACACCATTGCACACGAGGGGATTGTCAGGCCTGACTGGAAGATCATGGGGTGCTCACAGTCTCTCACTTCCTGGGATGTGTAAAACAGGGAGAGAAAAACATCTTTTCTGGAGAGTAAAGGAGTGCACCTGCTTTAATAAGGAGTTGGAGAAGGTTTTTTCTTAGGGTAAGGGATTTGAGCATTGTGGATAACCAGCCCCATTCTGTATCTGACTACCAGCTGCTCAGGTGGGCTTTAGGCCCTGAGAAAGGGAGCAGAAGCCCAAGACATAGCCTCTGATTTCTGGAACTTACAATCTACTTGCAAAGACAGGATTATGTCACCTGAAAGAGGAGTTCATATAAAGCAATGGAAACATAAGTGCAATATGGTCCATACAAGTTGTTATTTTTAAGAACCAGCTCAGGTGACCAACCTTGGACTGAAGATTCCTATCAGCCCAGAGGCTCTTTTGTGAGATGGACAGCCATGAAATGCTCAGGCTGACAGTTCAACATCTTTTGTTCCTCCTTCTCCTGCTCTAGTTTGCAAGTTGCTCAGAATATTCGGATGTGAGCAGCTCTCTCAGACTGTGGGCTCTTTCTAAAAGAACTGAAACAAATCTCTATGCTTTCCACTTGTGATGTCAATGTTCTTCTCACAGTTTTTTTTTTTTTCTTTCAAGTCTCTTTCTGGACATTTTAATTCAGTTTACATTTTAATTTCATTTTCTGTGAGCCCTTCCTGGTTGTGGAATGTCAGGGTGATTAGTTTGTGTTTCGTTAACTTCTATTCAAGCCTGTTGGGGTTTCTCTTTTGCTGAGGGTGCACGGATGTTGGCCAGACACATGAATGTTGGCTGTGCCCTGACCGTTTCTAGCAAACGCTGGTGGGGAGTTCTCTGTGTGGTGAGGAAAGCAGATCTGGCTGACAGGATGGGGAGGGAATGGGCGAGGCCGAACCATAGGCAGCAAGTGTCTTCCCAGAAGCAGCCGAATGTACCAGGGAACAGACGGGGGCACAGGGTCTGCCGGGAATGCAGTGCACTTGTTAGCTCCATTCACCACAGGTAGGAGGGCAGGCTCAATGTTCCCTCCTCTGAACACGAACGTGCGTGAACTGGGAGCACACGGACAGGTGCCCATCCCTCAGAGTGGACACTTGACTTGCTTTCATCATACTGTGGGCTCTTGGCCTGGCACCCAGGAAAGCAACAAGGGAGGAGAACCTGCAGGCACCAGAATGTGGCAGTCCTCCTGGTTTTTGCTGCTTGGGGCTAGACCCTGATGATTTCTGAAAATCCTTACAACCTGTTTTGACTGTTTTCCCCGAGGAGCATCTATTTCCAGGATAAATGAAGTTTTTCTTCAAGGTCATGCATCATTTCACAGTTTGACCTGGGGTCCGTTTCGACCATGCCCAGTGGTGCCTCACACACACATCAGACATTCTAGGAATGTGTTACTTGCTAAATTAGACTAGACCTAAAGGTCGTGTCTGCAACTTCCATTTTTATAAGTTGGATCACACTGTAAAACCATATGGGGAGCACATTTCAAGGAATACTGCACTGGCTCATTTTGCAAAATTAATTTCCACTGACTTAGTTGTTTTATAAGCAGAACTGGGTTTGAGTGGTTTCCTTAAAACGAAGTACACAGAACCTCTGCTCCTCATCTGCAACATGATGGGGTAGGACTCAGTGATTTTGGATATTCCTTCCAGAGCAAAAATGTTAAAGTTTTAGAATCTACTTCCAGTTAACATAAAATTTTAGAAACTGAGAGATCTGGCCACCTTTTCTGCTTTGAGAGGCAGGGAGAAAAAGAGTAGAGTGGTTCTTAATTTCTGTCACCTTTCATGTATTCATAAGTAAGCCCATACTGCAGTTACATTCGCTTGAAATACCAAGTATTTGTAGTAAGCCACAACCACCTCCCACAGAGGCAGCACTCTACTCTGGACTAGATTCATGGCTTGCATTTTGATCTGCTTTCTTGGCGACAAAGAAGCAAGCTCTGCTACTGGATCATGGTGGGAACCACTGAGTATTCCTCCTCCCTGTAGTGGTTTGTAAAAGATGTTATATATCTTAACAGCAAAATCACACAATCAGTCAAGATCTTGGGTGCAGGAAAAGAGTTCTCACAAAAAATAAATAAACAAATAAATAAAATAAGTCCAGAAAAAAATTAAGAATGTGCTTTTTTGTTTCAGTGGTTTTTAGGATTTTATTTATTTATTTGAGAGAGAGAGAGAGAGAGAAGGGGGGAGGAGCAGAAGGAGAGGGAGATGTAGACTCTCCACTGAGCAGGGAGCCCGACAGGGCTCCATCCCAGGACCTGAGCCAAAGGCAGACAGAAGCTTACTGACTGAGCCACCCAGGCGCCCTTGTTTTTGTTTTTAATTATGTGACTAGCTCTATTTAAATATACAGATGGGTTATGATAATTTACAAGTCCTCTTTCTGGCCAAATATCCTGTAAATCCTTATGAAATGAAACAGTATGTTGGTCTCAATCATAACTGCACTCATTTAAAAAATATAGTGACCTCCATGCTTTGATATATTAAAATAACATGATTATTAACAATTCAAGCAGCTCAGAAAGTCACCACCAATTCCACTCATCAGATTCTGTAGTCTGTATGTGTTGGACAGCAGTATAGGCATCTCTAAACATGTGTATACTGAGACAAGAATTGCAGGAAGGACAAATGGTAGATGGAAACAAAATCATACTATACTTGCTTTTGGATTTTTAAAATGTGCTTTTAAATATTTTTAAATTTTAGAATAGTTTTAGGTTCACAGAAAAGTAAAATATTGATTTAAGAGTATAGGACCTATGGAAATCATGTGAATTTATTTTGTACAGGAGAATTCTCTATTCTTATTTATTTATTTACGCACTCATTTGTGTTGGAGTGGACTCAGAGATATTTATTTTATACTTTGGGTTATAATCAAATACTCTGTTGTTTATTTTCTTGCTCAAGTTGTTTCAGGTCTGCCTGAAACAGTGTGAGTTCTTTCAGTTGGCTCTTGAGTCCCCTTGACATATACCCACCATCTTGCCCATTGTGAGTTTTCAGTTGGCTCTTGAGTCCCTTGACATATATCCACCATCTTGTTTTCTGAGCATTTCCTTACTTCCTGGCACCACAAGATGCTCTGGAATCATCTTGTATATTCCTGGCCTCAGCCCTAGAACCAGCCATTTCTCCAAAGGCCTATCTCCCCTTACTGAAGAATGGTGTTTAGAATCCAAGATATGGGTGCTGAGTGTGCTCACTGCCACGAAGGTGTGACACTTCTTTCCTTTTACTTCCTCTGGACCCTTTCAGCTAGTAAAGTAAAGAAGTAGGTGGGTATGCCAACCAGTGTATACATACACATCTATAAATAGTATTGTATACATCCATCTATATTAAGCTAAATTTTTGAAATTCAGTAAATTCACCAGGCCATATATTGGAGTTCATCATTTTCACTGGGCCCTGACTCCATGAGAGGGATGGATGTGTTTAGGGGGTAAGCCTAGGAAACCACCTTCTCTACAACTCCCAGGTAAGTCTAACAGTGGTGGCTGCAATCCTGGGGCTAGGAGTTCTTGAGTTCAGTCTCTCCTACTACCCAGCTAGGGGAAAACCTTAGGGCAAGGAAGTCTAAGTAAAAGAGTCTATAATTCTTACAAAGTCACTTCATATTATACTTGATGTTTAAATTTGTACAGAGTAGAAGTCACTATCTGTGATGCATAGTTCCAGCCTTTGACAAATGTATAGAGGTGTGTATCTACTACCACAGTCATCATACAGAACAGGTCACTTGCCTCCCAGATTCTGTCCTTTTGCCCTTTGTAGTCAACACCCTCCCCTAACCTTTGTTTTGTTTTGTTTTTAATATTTTTATTTTTTAATTTTTTCCCCCAACCTTTGTTAACCACTGACCTATTCTTCATCCCTATAGTTTTGTCTTCTCCAAAATGTCATGTAAATGGAATCCCATAGCATGCAGCCTTTCAGGTCTGGCTTTTGTCACTTAGTAAAAGAACATTTGAGATTCCTCCATGTTATTGCACCAAATCACTTCTGCTATGACTATTGACTATCAGGGTACTACACCAGCATAATTTAGATTTCTGCATTCATGATTCCCTTGAATGCCTATTATTAGTTTCCCACGGCTGTGATAATAAGTCACCACAATCTTAGAGTCTCAAGACAGCATCGATTTATGAACTCATAGTTTCCAAGGGTCTGGAGTCCAGGCACATCTTGACCAAGTCTTCTTTCTAGAGTCTCACATGGCTGCAATCAACATCTCATCTGCTATCTCCTCTGAGGCTTATGATCTACTTGTAAGCTTATGGGTTGTTGGCAGAATTCAGTTCCTTGCAGCTAGTTATAGGACCAAGGTCCTGCCCTGGCAACATTTTAACTTCAGGGCAGTGAAACTGATTTTGGATTTCTTGACTCCAGAGCTGTAAGAGAATAAAATGGTGTGCTTTAAGTCACTATGTTTGGGGTAATTTATTACAGCAGCAATGAAAAATGAATACATTGCACATTTGGAGTGAAGTAAATGTTCATAGGCTATGTTAAAATAGAATAGGGATTCTCAAACTCTTTCAATTGCCAACTCTTGGTAAGAAAAACATTTTATATCATCATCCAATAGGAACAAGCATACATGGTTGTATGCACAGGAATACATAATAGAAAGGTTTGCAAATAATTTATTTTACAAAGTATACTGTGATATTTTTTTGTAATGTTTTATTCCATTCCATTCTTTCTTTAGAAAAAAATGATGGTTAGGACCCACTAAATTGATTTCATACAACCTCCTAATGAGTATTTTGAAAAACACCAGAGCTCAGGGAAGAGTCTAGGCCCAAATGTGGATAGATGGGGATCAAACTGAGATGGAATTTAAATGTCAAACCCTTTAAAGATTCATTTATTTAAATGAGAGACAAAGCAAGAGAGCATGAGGGGCAGGGGCGGGGAGAGGTGCAGAAAGAAACTTAAACAGACTCCATGCTGAGTGCCCAACCCAAAGTGGGGCTCAATCTCATGACCCGAGCCAAAACTGAGAGTCAGATGCACAACGGATTGCACCACCAAGGCTCCCCCAGATGTCAGATCTTGACAGCATATGACAAATGCTTCTTAGTTGCTCATAGCTGGGGCACTGCCATCAGGGGCCTAATGAACAGACAGTGCAAAGTGTTTCTCCGAAATTCTGAATTCTCTACTTCAGTGGTTCTCAACTGAGGGTGATTTTGCAGCCTAGGGGCTGCAACGTGAAGCAATATGTGGAAACATTTTTGCTGTTACAACCAGGACATAGGCTACTACTGGCACCAAATGTGTAGAGGCCAGAGATATATTCTACGATGCAAAGGACAGTCCTTAAACAGTGAATTATCCAGCCCCAAATGTCGATAGTGCCAAGGTGGACAAAACCAAGCTCTAGCTGTATCTTTTCTTAGTCAGCTGTTCGACTGTATCAGGCTCTCTGGCTGTCCCAGGCTTGTCCTTGACAACAATGGTTCCGATTTATGCTTTTCCTATCTAGCATAAAACATTCACAGGCTCTTGTGAATTAGGTCTATGTTAGAGTTCATTCAGGCTTCTCTAACAAATAGCACAGACTGGATGGCTTGAAATTTATTTCTCATAGTTCTGGAGGCTGGAAGTCCAAGATCAGGATGTTGGCCAGCCCAGGCAAGTGGACGCCTTCTTCTCTGTAGACTCCTCATGCCCTCCCACAGAGGAAGAGGCTAGCAAGCTCTCTGGGGTCTCTTATATAAAAGCACTCATCCCATTCGTCCCATTCCTCTACCCTCCTGACCTTGTCACTCATCACCTTCTCACTCATCCTAATGACATCACCGTTGGGGTTAGATTTCAACGTATGAATTTGGGGAGGATACAAACATTCAGACTACAGCTGCTTGTGATAAGTGACAGCTGCATTTCAAAAAGTCTACTAATGGATCTGAGAGCTGTGGCTGGTGATGCATGCAAGAGATCTTCCCTGCACAGAGTGGCTCATTTCGGGCTACTGCTTTCAGTGAACTAACTAACCAGATCTGCAGACTGTTTTCAAACTTCCAAACCTACCAAGTACCCTCTTTAGAATCTCCTGCTTTAGGTTAGGAGATTTTACTCCAGTCAGAGCTGAAGTACATTTGGGAATAACTTGAATAGGACACAGGGAGCTCTAGTCCCTTTGAAAACTGAAAAAATGTTGACCCCCACATTATAAAGCTATTCAGGAGCTTTCTTCATATTCAAAGTAATTTTACCAGTGACCCTGATTCTATATGTTCCCTTGCAGGGCACCAAAAACCTGCTTAAGGGTAGAAGGAATAGTTGGTAATCAGCTTCTACTGTTTCTACAAATAACTGGGATAAAACGTATACCATATATTTAGGAAATAACATCTAATTAAAGCCAACATGGGACAAAATTCTGAGAGAAGCCCAGGCCACATTCACAGGGCCAGCTGACTAGGGTATGGGTGGGCAGTGATACATATGGAGGATGGAGTCGTGTGCTCAGGGTCCAGGGATGGAGTGTGAAAATAATCTACTTTAGGCTTCATATTTGGTGGTGGTGGGCAGTGTGTGTGTGGGGGAATCTTTGGAAAAGAAAAGTTACATGTATTGTTAATTCCAGAATGAATGGTTTTGTGGTTTGGGTATTATTGTCTCTTCCAGTTTCACAGGAACATGAAAGCACCTATAAATAAACCCCAGGAAGTGGAAGATACATTACAAAGAGGGTTTTAAACATAATAATTAGAATTCCTGCCTTCTGAAACTAAGATAGTTTTACAGTGGAAAGTACTCTGATCTTCATTTCTGTGTTGCAATGTGTAGCCCCTCCCCCAGTCCAAGATGGGGGGTTGGTTGGGGTGATGGTGAGAAGAGGTCTTAGCAAAATCAAAATTCAGGAGCTTGAATAGTGAAGGAAGGTTGTCTGAGAGAGAGGATTCCAGAAGGGCAATGTTCCAAGCAGAGCAAATCTTTGCAAGTGAAAAACATTCTTTACTAAAACCAATCAGGCTTCTTCTGTATTTGTATGAAGTTCCCTCTGGAGCAAAGCCACATAAATTAAAAAAAAAAAAAAAAAGTGCAATGATTTCATTAAATGTCGACCTTGTGTTTCACATGGTGTTAGGCACGTCTCATGGAATAGTTCATGTAGTCATCACAGTAATTCAATGAAGTAAGTACTACTGCTACTCCCACTTACACACACGAAAACTGAGGTTTAGAGGGATTATTTAGATTAACAAGGGGCCATGCTAGAATTAGAAATCAGATCATTTGATTCTAGAGGCCACACAGTGGAACATGCAGTTCATGGAATTCTTTTGAGCACTGCCAGAAGTTTATTTTACAATAAACTCAAAGGGAAGGCAATGGCTGGTTGCAATAATGGACAATTGAAAATAGAAGAGGTCTGTGAGTTTCTTTTTCCTTTGCCCAGCCCTATTTTGTTTAATTAAAATATATTTGACATACACTATTGTGCAAATTTAAAGTGTACTTGTTGACTTCACACATTTACATAATGCAGTATGATTGCCGTGGTTGTTAGCACCTCTGTCACATTACATACCATTTTCTTCTTGTGGTGGGAGTAACTAAAATCTTGTCCCTTAGAAAGTTTAATTTTTATAATACAATCTTGTTATCTATAATCATTACAGTGTACATTTTATCTCTAGGACTTTTTTTCTATGTTTTTCCTTCACCACCCAAGAGTCCTTCTTTTTATTTATTTATTTCATTTTCAAATTTAAGTAAAGTTGACACAATGTTATATTAGTTTGGGTACATGACAGTGGTTCAACATCTCTATACATTAAGCTGTGTTCACCCCAAGTGTAGCTACCACCTGTCACCATGCAATGCCATTACAAGATCATTGACTATATTCTCTATGGTGTGCCTTTATTTTTATGCCTTATTCATTCCATAACTAGAAGCCTGGATCTCCCACTCCCCTTCACCCCTTTTGTCCATTCCCCCACACCCTTCCCCTCTGGCAACTGTCAGCTTGATCTCTATATTTATGGGTGTGAGTCTGCTTTGGGTTTATCCATTTGTTCTGCTTTTTGGATTCCACAAGTCAAGTCATATGGTAGCTTTCTTTCTCAGTCTGAATTTTTATTTAGCATAATACCCTGTCCATCCATGTAGTCACATATGACAAGAATCTCATCCATTTTTACAGCTGTGTAATATTTCAGTATCTGTGTGTATACATACATATATAGATATACAAATATGTATGATCTTTTTTGTAGCTATACACTTATATACACACATACCTCATCTTCATCCACTTATCTAATGATGGACAATTGGGTTGTTTTCATATCTCAGTTACTATAAATAATGCTGTAATAAATAGGGGTGCATATATCTTTACAAATTAGTGTTTCATTCCTTTGGCTAAATACACTAGTGGAATTATTAGATCATATGGTATTACGATTTTTAATTTTTTTAGGAACGCTATATTGCTTTCCACAGTGGCTACACCAATTTACAATCCAACAGCATACCCGGGTTCCTTTTGCTCCACATCTCACCAGCACTTGTTATTTCTTTTCTTTTTTATTTTGGCCATTCTGACAAGTGTGAGGTGATATCTCACTACAGTTTGGATTTGCATTTCCATGATAAGTGATGTTGAGCATCTTTTCATGTGTATGTTGGCCATCTGTATGTCTTCTTTAAAAAAATGTCTACTTGTATCCACTGCACATTTTTAATTGAATTATTTGGTTTTCTTGGTGTTGTGTTGTATAACTTCTCTATATATTTTAGGTATTAACCCCATATTGGACAGATCATTTGCAAACATCTTTTCCCATTTGGTAGGTTACTTTTTGGTTTTGTTGATGATTTCCTTCACTGTGCAAAAGCACTTTTAATTTTGATGTAGTACCAATGGTTAATTTTTGCTTTGCTTTCTTGCCGGAGGAAATGTTGCTACTGCCAATGATGAAGAAATTACTACCTGTGCTCTCTTCTAGGATTTTTAGGGTTTCAGGTCTCACATTTAGGTCTTCAATCCATTTTATTTTTGTGTGTGGTGTTAGAAAGTGGTCCAGTTTCATTCTTTTGTAGGTAGCTGTCCAGGTTTTCCCAGCACCATCTATTGAAGAGACTGTTTTTTGCCCATTGTATACTCTTGACACGTTTTTCATAGATTAATTGACCATCAAGCATGGGTTTATTTCTGGGCTCTGTTCAGTTGCATTGATCTATGGGTCTATTTTTGTGGTAATACCATTACTGTTTTGGTTACTATGGCTTTGTGGTATATCTTAAAATCTCAATTTGTGATACCTCCAATTTTGTATTTCTTTTTCAAGATTGCTTTGGCTATTTGAGGTTTGTGTGATTCCATACAAATTTTAGTGCTATTTGTTCTGGGTCTGTGAAAGATGCTGTTGGTACTTTGATAGGGATATCACTGAATTTGTAGATAGCTTTAAGTAGGACGGACATCTTAATGATATAAATTCTTCCAATCCATGAGCATAGACTATCTTTCCATTTCTTTGTGTTGTCTTCAATTTCCTTCATCAATGTTTTATAGTTTTTGGGGTATAGATCTTTCACTTCCTTGGTGTATTCCTAAGAATTTTATTATTTTTGGTGCAACTGTAAATGGAATTATTTAAATTTTTCTTTCTGCTACTTCATTATTAGTGTATAGAAACTCCACTGACTTCTGGGTAGTAATTTTGTACAGGACTTATTTTTATTTTTCTACTAGTTTCAAGTCTCTACCTTTAAACATCTCTCCTGTTCCCTCACCCTTCAGCTCCTTTTAACTACCACTCCACTCTCTTTTTAAGAGTTCAGCTCTTTTAAATTACATATGTAAGTGATATCATAGAGAATTATTCTTTCTCTGTCTGACTTATTATATTTAGCATATGTCCTCAAGGACCATCCATATTGTCACAAATGGTAGGATTTCCTTTTTCCCATGGCTGAACAATATTTCACATATGTATATATATATATACACACACACATATACATCATATATATGTGTATACATATATATATATGTCTTCTATGGGCACTTAGGTTGTTTCCATCTTTTGGCTGTTGTGCATAATACAGCAATAAACATGGGAGTGCATATGATTCTTGAATATTCTGTTTTCATTTACTTTAGGTATATACCAGGAAGTGGAATTGCTAGATTATATAACAGATTTGTTTTTAATTTTTTTGAGGAACCTCCATATTGTTTTCTGTAGTGGTGGGACAAATGTATATTCCCAAGAGTGCACACGGTTCCTTTTTCTCTATATCCTCAGCAACACTTGTTATCTCCTGTCTTCTTGATGATAGCTATTTTAACAAGTGTAAGGTGATATCTCATTGTGGCTTTGATTTGCATTTCCCTCACAATTAATGATGTTGAGTGTCTTTTCATGTTGGCCATTTGGATATCTTCTTTAGAAAAATGTCTATTTAGTACCAATGCCAATTTTTAAATCTTTATTTTTATTTTTTTGCTATTCAGTTGTGAGTTCTTTATATAGTTTGGATATTAACCCCTTGTCTGACATATGGTTTGCAAATATTTTCTCTGGTTTGCAAATATTTCTCACCCTGTAGGTTGCCTTTTTCATTTTGTTGATTGTTTCTTTTATTATGGAGAAGACTTTAAGTTTCATGTAGTTCTATTTGTTGATTTTTACTTTTGTTGTTTGTGCTTTTGGTATCAAAAGCAACCCAAAAAATAATTGCCAATAAACTTCAAGGAGCTAATCCCTCTGGATTATTATTTTTGTATAACTAGTAGTGCAATTGCTGGATCATAGGGTAGTTCTATTTTTACATTTTTAGGGAACCTCCATACTGTTTTCCAGAATCACTTCAAGTTGATTTTTGTGGATGGTATAAGCTACGGTCCAATTTCATTTTTCTGCATGTGTTTATCCAGTTTTTCAAGCACCATTTGTTGAAAAGATAATCCTATCCCCATTAGGTGTTCTTTGCTCCTAGTCAAATATTAGTTGACTATATATGCAGGGGTTTAGTTCTGAGCTCTCTATTCTGTTCCATTGGTCCATGTGTCTATTTTTATGTCAGTACTGTACTGTTTTAATTACTATAGTTTATAGTATAGTTTGAAACCTGAAAGTTTGATGCTTCTGGCTTTGTTTTCTTTCTCATGATTGCTTTGGTTATTTGGAGCCTTTTGTGGTTCTATACAAATTTTAGGGTTTTTTTTTCTCTTTCTGTGAAAAATGCCACTGGAATATTGCCAGGGATTGTGTTGAATCTACAGATAGCTTTGGGGGGGGGAAGGTGTCAGCACCATGGAAGCATGAGTTATTCCTTTTTCCTTTCCTCTTTTATTTGCAACTAATTGGTCATTCAAAATGCAACAGAAGTGCCTCTGCACATTACACCAGAGCACACAGGAGATTTCTACCAACTGTGATTCAGAAAGTAGGAGCACTGAAACCTGAAAGGCACTATAGATTTAAGGGAGTCCATGAGTCTACCCCATCCTCACTTGACACAATAAAGGGGGAGTGGGGCAGGAAGCAAAAACAGAGAGTTTTTGCCCCAAACAGGGCAGACACCTACCTAAGGAACATAGAAAATTGTGGAAATCTAGCCAGCCCGATGGAAAAGCAGGCATCCCATCGGAGCAGGATGGAAATGAGTTTGGAGAGAGAGGAGAAGGAGGACCTCGAGGAGTCAGTCCCATTCCTTAGGGTGACACTGTAGTGCCCTCAGTTTTTGCCAGCAGCAACAACAGTGACCTCCCACACAGAGCAGGTAGAAAGCAGAACAGGTGGGAGTGACTGACCACTTGGCTGGGCAGGTCACAGGTGGAGGAACCTGTTTCTTTTCAGCAGTGTGGCTTTCTGAGGATGAATCTCCATTACTGGGTAGAAGGAGAGGAGAGAGAAGGGAAAGAGGCAGACAAGAATAACTAAGGTCTGCTTCAAGATTTCAGCAGAAGGTCAGCTCATAAAACTCCGAGAGTATCTGTACTGGAGGAGCTCTCTTTCAGGCAGTGGGCACCCACGAAGCCCCAGATGCTAAGTCCACACCCTTCCCCTCAATCACCTTTCTCTATATCAGCTTTTTATTTTTATTTTTTAAGGATTTAATTTATTTATTCATGGGAGACAGAGAAAGAGAGAAGCAGAGACACAGGCAGAGGGAGAAGCAGGCTCCCTTCAGGGAGCCTGATGTGGGACTTGATCCTAGGATGCCAAGATCATGACCTGAGCTGAAGCCAGACATTCAATCACTAAGCCACCCATCTATACCAGCTTTTCAAAATCTGCCCTCCTCTGAGCAACCCCGGAACCAGTTTAGATAGAGAGATAGAAAACTTGAGATATACTGCCACCTTGTGGAAGATAAAATTTTCTAACCACTAGTCTGTTGAACTGTACAGACTAAAGTGTGGACTAAAGTCAAAGTGGACTAAAGTGTGTTAAACTTTAGCTGCAACAGCAGAGGCATATTTCATCAAACACTATGAAAAGTCATGGCAGTATGGTATCACAAAAAGAAAATGATAATTCTCCAGCAGCCAAACCCAAAGATCAGAATATTGTGCTCTAACTGATGAAGAATTCAAAATAGCTGTTAGGAAGAGATCCAATTAGTTACTAGAAAAGTCACAAAGGCAATGAAATAAACTCAGGAATAAAATCAGTGAGTTCTTCACCAAATTGAAAATTTAAAAAGTACCAGACAGAAATTCTGGAGCTGAAGAATTTAATGAATCCAGTGAAGAATGCGTTACAGTTTAAGAAATAAGGCAGATCAGATTGAAGAAAGAATTAGTAATCTGGAGGGCAAAAATTTAGAAAGAATTCAGTTAAAAGAGAAAAGAGAACTAAGAACTTAAGAAGGTGAAGACACCCTATGATAGCTATTGGGTATGACAAGAAATACATATATAACAATAACTGGTCTACCAGATAGAGAAGAGAGAGAAAAGGGAACAGAAGGCACATTTAGAGAAATAATAGCTGAGAACTTCCCAACCCTGGGGAACGAATTGGACAAACATGTCCAAGAACCTACAAGAACACCTATCTCAATGAAAAAGACCTTCTCCAAGACACACTATAATGAAATGGTCAAAAATCAGTTATAAAGATTCATAAATGCAGCCAGAGGTAAAAAGAAAGCATCCTACAAAGAAACCCCCCATTAGACTGTCAGCAAATTTCTCAGCAGAAATGCTACAAGCCAGGAGAGAATAAAATGATATTCTAAATGTGCTGAAAAATAAAAATTGCCAGCCAAGAATACTTTTATGGCAAAGTTATCCTTCAGACATGAAGGAGAAATAAAGGTTTTCCCAGACAAAAACTGAGAGAGTTCACCATCACTAGACCTGCCTTGCTTAAAGATGCTTAAAGATGTTCCTCAAGCTGAAATGAAAAGATGCTACTTATTTACATAAAAGTAAATGAAAGTGCATAATACTCTGGCAAAGGTGAAAATAAACAATAGGGTAGTATGGGTAGTGGGACTTGGAGTAGTTTGGACATTTTAACTATAGTAATTCTTCCAATCCATGAACACAAAATGTCTTTCCATTTGCTTGAATCTTCTTTGATTTCTTTCAACAAAGTCCTATGGTTTTCATTACATAGATCTTTTACTTTCTTGGTTAAATTTATTCTTAGGTATTTTGTCAGTTTTGAGGGGATATCCCCATTCCATACTGTGAATGAGATATTTTTCTTTGTTGTTTTTCCACATTTCAGTTGTCAGCATCTAGAAATGCAACTGATTTCTGTATGTTGATTTTACATCCTTCAACCTTACTAAATTTGTTGATGAGTGCCAGTAGTATTTTGGTTGAGTCTTTGAGATGTTCTCTATGTAAAATCATATTATCTGCAAATAATGTCAATTTTACTTCTTCCTTTTCAATTGGATGTTATTTATTGATTGATTTATTGATTGATTGATTTAGTCTTGCCTAATTACCCTGGCTAGGACTTCCAGTATTACGTTGAACAAGAATGGTGAGAGTGGGCATCTTTGTCTAGATCTTGATCTTAGGGGAACAGCTTTCACTTTTTCTCCATTGAGTCTAATGTTAGCTATGAGTTTGTCATATGTGGTCTTCATGTAAGTTACTTCTATACCCAATCTATTGAAGGTGTTTATCATGAAAGAATATTGTATTTTGTCAAATGCTTTTTCTGCATCTATTGAGATGATCTTGTGATTTTTATCTTTCCTTCTATTAATGTGGTATAAAACACTTATTGATTTGTGTATGTTGAACTCTCCTCACATCCTATGGATAAATCCCACTTGATCATGATGCATAATGTTCTTGAATTCAGTTTGCTAATATTTTGTTGAGAATTTTTGCATCTATATTCATCAGGGATACTGATCTATAGTTTGTATAGTTCTCTTTCCTTGCAGTGTCCTTATCTGACTTGGTATCAGGGTAATACTCACCTTACCTAACAGGTTTATAATAAGTGTTCTCTTCTCTTCGGTTCTTGGGAAGATTTTGAGAAGGCCTAGCATTAATTTCTTCTTTAAATGTTTGGTGTTACTCACCAGGAAAGCCAGTTAGTCCTCTGTGTTAGAGAGTTTTTGATTACTTGATTCCACCTCTTTTAGTTTTTGGTCTCTTCATACTTTCTATTTCTTCCTGATTCAGTTTTGTGTGTTTCTAGGAATTTATCTAGGTTGTCTAATTTGTTGGCATGTAATTGTTCATAGCAGTCTCTTATGATTCTGTATGTTTTTGCAGCATCAGTTGTAATGTGCCTTCTTTTTGTTTCTGATTTGAGTGTTCTATTTGTTTCCTTGGTTAGTCTAACTAAAGATTTGGACATTTTATCTTTTCAGAAAACCAACTCAGTTATGTTGGTCTTCTCTATTATTTTTCTTTTATCTATTTCACTTATTTCTTCTCTGGTCTTTTTTTTTTTTTTAAAGATTCTATTTATTTGAGAGAGAGAGAGAGAGAGAGAGAGAGAGAGAGTGCGCGCACAAGCGAGGGAAGTGGCCAGCAGAGGGAGAAGGAGAAGTAGACTCCCCACTGGGTAGGGAGCCTGACATGGGGCTCAGTCCCAGGACTCCAGAATCATGACCTGAGCTGAAGACAGATGTTTAACCAACTGAGCCACGCAGGCATTCCTTCTCTGGTCTTTATCATTTCCTTCTTTCTACTAATTTTGGGCTTATTTCTTTTTCTTGTTCCTTGAGATGTAAATTAAGTTGTTTGAAATCTAATGTTTTAATGGATGCATTTAACACTGCGAACTTCCCTCTTAGAACTGCTTTTGCAAAATCTCATAAGTTTTGATATGTTGTGTTTCCATTTCCATTTGTTTCAAGATATTTTATTTCCCTTTCAATTTCTTCTTTGACCCACTGGCTGTTTAGAAGTGTGTTTAGTTTATACATATTTGTAGATTTTCCAGCTTTCTTCTGGTTATTTACTGGTTTCTAATTTCATATCATTGTGGTTAGAAAAGATAGCTAGTATGATTTCAATCTTCTTAAATTTGCTTAGACTTGTCTTTTGCCTTATCATATGACCTATGATAAATTTTCCACGTGCCCTTGAGAAGAATATGTATTCTTCTGCCAGTATTGGATAGAATGTTCTACATAGGACTGTTAGGTCCATTTGATCTAAAGTATGAATCAACTCCAATGTTTCCTTGTTGATTTTCCATCTGAATGATCTATCCATTGAGGAAAGTGGGGTATTGAAGTCCCCTACTCTTATTATATTGTCTATTTCTCCCTTCAGATCTAGTAGTATTTGCACCTATATACTTAGGTGCACCAATGTTGAGTATGTACATATTTATGATTGTTAGATCTTGGTGTATTGACACTTTTATCATTATATAATGACCTTCTTCATTTCTTATTTCCAGTTTGTTTTAAAGTCTGTTTTGTCTGACATAAGTATAGTTATCCCACTTTCTTTTGGTTTCTATTTACATGTATGTCTTCTAGAAAAAGTACATATACTTCACTTTGAGCCTTCATGTGTCCTTAAAGCTGAAGTGAATCTTCTGTAGGCATCATATAGTTGGGTCTTGTTTTTTTATGCACCCATTCATTCTGTGCCTTTTGATTGTATAAATACAACCTATTTAGAGTAATTATTGATTTGTAAGGATGTACTATTGCCATCTTATCTATTGCTTTCTGGTGCTTTTGTGTATCCATTGTTTATTTTTCCCTCTGCTTATGCCTCCTTTTGTTCATGGATAGATGTTTAATTAGTAATTATGTAAATTGGTGATCTATTAGGTTCATGAACTTGGTTGCCTGAGTCTTTTCCCAGGTTTAGAAAGCTTTCAGCTATTATTTCTTTAAATAAATTCTTTGTCTCCTTTTTTCCCCTCTCTTCTCCTTCTGGCATCCCAATTATTCTAATATTTGTCCTTTTGATTGAGTCCCATAGATCACTGAGGCTTGGTAGGTCCCTGATTCTTCATAGGGCTTATCTATCACCATTGAGAGAATGTGTCTTCAAGGCTTTCAATGTATTTACAACTCCTTTTTCATCCTGCTCAAGTAACACAATGTTATCGATATGTGAACCAATGTGATATTATGTCAGATGAGACCCAGACCCTTTGTGACTGTATTATTATTGAGGGCAGGTGAGTTAACATTTATGGTACACTGTTATGTATTCCGTAACATCAACTTTCTGCTCCACCTAGTAGGGGTGAAAAAGAAGGCATTTACCAGATCAGTAGCCACATTCCATCTACATGAGGCCTTGTTAACCTCCCCTAACAAAGATACCAAATCTGGCACAGCAGCTACAACTGATGGTACAACTTGGTCAAGTCTGCAGTGGCCCCTGGTCAACCACCAAGATCCATCTGTATGGAACAGACTATTCAGTGGGTATGCAACGGAGACCACCATTCTTGCATGATATAGGTCTTTACGTGTGGCACTTAATCTTTCTCTTCTACCCAAGATGTATGTAATATTACTACTATCTTGGCTGAAAGTGGAGGTAATTTCAAAGCTTACATTTTGTCTTCCTTTCTACAGCAGCTCTTACTCTACAGACTAAGGAACCACTATGAGTATTTTTTTCCCAAACATTGCATCCCTGCCAGTTAAATATATTCAGGGATGCTAGGTAGATTTTTAAAACTGGTAGACTAGGAGTTAGACTCGGGCCAGGACTTAATTTATTACCTAACCTCTATTATGACCCCACTATAATGGGGGCAGGGGTGCATATTTGATCCCTAGTTATTATTGTCACCTTGGAAACTGTGCCCAATTATACTCAGAATATTGGCTATTTTCCATTTCCTGGCATATGGTTACCAACTAAGTCCCATTGGGGAAGCATACTATAGGCACATGCCGTAGTAAACAAGGTCCTTCCCTCCTGCGGACTTGGTATTTCTGTAAGTGGGCGGGCTCTGGATCTGAGAAGTGACTCAGGACCAGAATCTGAACAAGAATTCATGACTTTTTCTTGTGGTGGCTGCTCTCGGCCTCCTGATCATCCCTTTTGTATTTCTTTTGACTATGTAGATTGGCCAACGCCCTTATGAGCTGACCATCTTGTACCCACCAAAGCCATGTTCCATTAACCATTTCTATAGAGATAAATGTGCTGTCCACTAATTAAGACCTTTGGCTGCCCCCTTGATCCTGCAGTTCATTAAGATAATTTACCCATGTTGCTCCTGACAGTTAAGTGCCACAGCCTAGAATCTATTATTGCAGGATCTCATCATCCTCTTTGTTATCAGGGCACACAACTCTGTATAACAGCATTTCCTACCATCAGCCCTGGTCTTCAGAAGACAGCTTGTATTGAGCTTCTAAATGATGGTATTCCTTTAAACAGAGCATTCCTTGTTTTGGTAAATGGAGGAACCTCTCTGTACTGTTTTACATTACACAGTATATTCAGTCTAACAGACATACTTCCCTGAGCTTCTTGATCCCTTCTTCCCTTCGTCTGCCTTGGAAGTTCTGTTACTTAGCTAGACTAAGCTAAGTGGCTGAGGCTTTATCCAAGTGTCCTAGAACTACCCTAGCCCTGTATCGACACAAACTCCCAAGGTGTCTGCCAGGGCTAAATCCGGAAAGTGCTTACATGTGAATAAACTCTCATGCAACTTTACGTTCCTTCTCCCTTGACCCAGAATCCTCAGGATCCAGGCTCATCTGCACTATCAGCTCCTCTGAGTTTATTTGAGCAAGGTTCCACAGCAACTTTGGCAGGTCCAGCACTTGAGCCATGTGTTGTGTCTTCTTCATGTGGGACCCAGGAAATTTAACAAAATCCCCTACGCCTGGACAAACAGAGCAGGACTGACTCTATTTTGTGCTGCACCCGCCTTGTGCTGACCTGCTTATTGCTTAGGGCACTGCCCCACCCTAGTCAAGCCCAGGGCACACCCTAACCGGAAATCCGGGTCAGTGATAGGCCAGTTCAAATGGATACTTTAGGGTAACATGTAATTCAATCGGCCACCTGCGAGTGGACCAGCATGACTGTGCAACTTTCTGCATATCCCATTGGCCACTGGTCCCTATAAAGCTGCTATGCCTCTTAGTCTCGGGGTCCAAGTCCCTGCTCCGCTGCGTCAGGTATACTTGGACCCAGCTGGAGCTTGTAAATAAACCCTTGTGTGTTTGCATCGGTGTCGGCTCCTTGGTGGTTTCTCGGATTCGCGATCTTGGGCACAACACTTCACCCTAATTATCAGCTTAGTGTCAGAGCAGGTGAATCACATGTATCCTGAGGAGGGTACATGTGATCCTTAGAGGTAGAAGTTAACGCAACCTCTTCAAGTAAGGGAGAGGAAGGCAGTGAGTGGTAGTTTAACAGGAAGAAATGGGTTACTTCTGCAGGTCCATAGCTAAGATATTCAGGTGCACTAACCGAGATATCCTCATTCCAAGTTTCAGGTCTTACTTCTTTCCAACCGTGTCCCTGACCCTGGCCTAGCAGACATGATGGTGCTGGAATCCAATCTTCTCTTGAGCTCTGCCAATCTTAAAGTCTTGGCCCTGATCCTCAGCATTTTCCATCCTCCAGCCACATGAGATGAGTCTTTCTATACGCTGTCAAGGAGGCCCTCTGGCTTTCATACACAACCTTTAACTAGTGATTAATCACCCTCAGCATTTCTCTAAAGTATTCATTGCCCCCAACAACCAACATCCAATTCCACAGTCTTTTTAATTACTCTTCTCTAGAACTTCTCAAAAGCCTGAGACACTGTCCCTACCAGAGCATTCCCTGTATCCCATTCTGGTTAAGCACCACTGAAAGTTTCAACAGTTACATTGCTGGTGGTGATCCATGCTCCATGTGCCACTGGTAATAGGATCCTCCATTGCCAGCCTGCCAGTGAGTGATCAGCTCCAAAAACAAACAAGGGGTAGTGGAAGGAGAGGTGGGCGGGGGGATGGAGTGACTGGGTGACGGGCACTGAGGAGGGCACTTGACAGGATGAGCACTGGGTGTTACACTATATGTTGGCAAATCGAGCTTCAATTAAAAAAAATACAATAAGTAAATTACTTAATTTAAAAAAAAAAATCTGTTTCCTGAGACCATTCTTGGCTATTGCTGCCTTAGGTGGACTTCCCTGAAAAACAGACTGAGATGGAGACTTACCTGCAGGGTATTCGCTGTGGTATCCATCGGGATCAAAACCTGAGAGTGTCCATAGGAAGTAGGATGAGACAAGAAGAGTTAAAAGAACAATACAGTAACAACAAAGGCCTCTGCTGAGCTCAAGGGTATCACTGGAGCTGAGATGGCCTTTCAGAGTTGTACAGCCTCAGGCTAGGGCTGGGCTGGGCTTTCATAACTTGGATGTAGGAGGTCTTCAGAGAAGAGTCAGGACTGAGGTGAATTAACTCTCTTAGGCTGATGGATATTCTAACAGCAACTCTGCTGAGTGGGCTCAGCCACCAACTCTGCTAGCAGCTGAGAGAATGTGTGTTTTGGCCCTAAAGGGTGCACCCTAGAACATTCTGAAAAGTCTAGCTTCTATCCCCAAATTTGTGCTGTTTCCTCCCTCTCCCTATAGATATATTTAAAAATATATATATAGTATACCCTTCCACTTAAAAATATAAACAATATGTGCACACACTATATACTCACACACTCATTCTTTTTCTTAGAGAATTGGTAGCCTATTGTACTGGTTAATTTTATGTGTCACCTTGACTGGGCCACAGGGGTGCCCAGACATATCCTTAAGCATTGTGGGTGTGTTTGTGATGGTTTTTGGATGAAATTAACATTTAAATCAGAATGCTGAGTGAAGCAGATGTTCTCCCCAATTTGGATGGGCTTCACCCAATCAGTCAAAGACATCTTACAAATGTCAAATAAAAAGGCTGAGCCTCATCAAAGTAAGGGAGAATATCCTGCCTGTATTCAAACTGGGACACTGGCTTTTTCCTGCTGTCAGGATTGAACTGAGTTTTTTAATAAATCTCTTACATTATTTTAAATATATCACCAACACCATGATTTTACTTAAAGGGATTTATTAAAAGCAATTGGCCCACATTATTATGAAGGCTGACAAGTCCCAAGATCAGAGTGAGACAGCAATCTGAGATTTAAAAGAGCCAAAGGTGAAGTTCCAGTCCAAGTCTGAAGGAAGGCCTGAGAACCAGGAAAGCCAATGGTATAATTCCAATTTGAAGGCTGGCAGTCTTGAGACCCAGGATAAGCTAATGTGTCACTTTTTCTGAAGACAGGAAAAAGTTGATATTCCAAATTGAGGACAGTTGGGTAAACGGAAATCTCTAATTTAGAGGAGAATCAGCCCTTTTAGTCTATTCAGGCCTTCAACTGATTAGATGAGGCCCACCCACATTAGGAAGAACAATTTGCTTTACTCAGCCTATTGGTTTAAATGATGTTAACCTTATTATACACTAAGTCTCCAACTTACAATGACATAACTTGTAACTTTTTGACTTTATGATAGTGCAAAAGCAATATGCATTCAGTAGAAACTACACATTTTGAATGTTTATCTTTCCCTAGGCTAGTGATTTGCAGTACAATACTCTCTTGTGATACTGGGCAGCAGTAGCGAGCCACAGCTTCCACTCAGCCAGCTACTTATTCATGAAGGTAAAACCAACAATACACTTAGGACCATTCTACCCAAATAAGCATTCTGTCTTTCACACTTGGTACAGTGTGAATAATAAACTACATGAGATAATCAACAGTTTATTATAAAATTAGCTTTGTGTAAGCTGGTTTTACCCAACTGTAAACTAATGTAAATATGCTAATGTAAGCAGATTTAAGGTAGGGTAGGCTAAGCTGTGATGTTCAGTAGGTCAGGTTTATTATATGCATTTTTGACTTAGGATATTCTCAACTTACAACCAGTTTATTGAGGAAGATAGATCTATGAATACACAGTCATGCTACTGACTCTATTTCTCTGGAGAACCTTGGTATCTTGGTATCTTTACCAAGGATACTACATACATAGAGTCCTGAGAGTGGGTCATGGGTATGTATGAAATGTCTATTTTTAATTTTAAAAATTTTTCACAAAGTTGGAGCACCTGGATGGCTCAGTCTGTTGAGCATGTGACTCTTGGTTTTGGTTCAGGTCATGATCTCATGGTTTGTGAGATCAAGCCCCACATCAGTGTCCTGTGGAATCTGCTTGAGATTCTTATTCTCTTTCCCCTCCCACTACCTCCCCTCCTGCTCGCATGCTCTCTAAAATAAATAAATCTTAAAAAAAATTTTTTTCACAAAGCTTGGCATATTCTTTTAAAAAAAATGTTAACAGTACATTACATTCCCACCAGCAATATACGACATTTCTTATTCCTCACATCCTCTTCAGCATGTCACCTGTTCTAAATTTTTGCTCATTATGATTAGTGAAAATAAAATTTAATTGTTCTTTTAACTTGCATTCTCTGGCTACTAGTGAAATTAAGCATCTCTACCTATTCCTTGGCTACTGAGATATAGTTTTCATGACTTGCCTCTTTTTGTCATTTGCACAATGCTTTCTTTTTCTTACTCAAATATAATGGGAGATGAGACCCTTTTGATTATTTCTTGAGGTGAAACTATTAACTGGCACAGAAGCTTCCCTAATTTTAGCACATCCTAACCAAACTCAAACTTGGTCTTCTTTCAATACCCACCCACCCCACCACCCCAGCCCCAAAACAAAGGGAAAAGAAAAAGAGGGAAAAATACTGCCAGGCACTCTGTGTGGTACTGTTTATAGCTCCATGACAGCTGGCACAGTAGGCATTTAAAGAACATTTGTCAAATGACTGAAGACCAAGGACTGCTCTAAATGTTCTGCTTTGTAGAACTTTTATACATCTCTGAACTGATGGAAATCCTAATAATCACAGACTGAATTTCTATGGCCTCAATGGAAGGAAGCTCAGAGTTAGATAAATATTAGTGATTTTTCTTACATTCCAGAGCCCATGAGGTAAAATTCATACATGCCACAAATCTAAGGAAATGTGTCAAAAAGAACATTTGGAGAGGACTAGAACGGTTAAAAAAACAAAACAAAACAAAACAAAGCAAAAAAACGAAAACACCAACCTTGGTCTAACTGTAAGAGGAACCTCATCCACAGTTCAGAAGATAAGACCAAATACAAAAATGTGGGCCAATAATGAAAAATCAGAATATGAGAATGTTAAAACTTAAGAAAACAATTTAGCTTTGACTTTGGGATGGAACACTCAAGTGAAGCCCAACAGGATTTTGTGTTCAAAAGCAACTAGGTATCTGCCAAAATTAGTTTTCATCATTTGAGCAAGAAGGGACCAGGTGAAAAACTTACACCTATCTTTATAAAAATAGCTTTTGTAATTTCTCAATATAGATTTTAGAAAAAGATTTGTCATCTCCCACCTCAGATTTGTACATAACTACACTACCTGATACATTCATCTTAACTTGTGAAGTAACTGAGTTTTAGAACAATTTAGTGAATTTTTGAATATTCAAAGTAAAATATTAAGTATTAATTAAATAAATCAACATCAACAACTGTTTAACAGTGATAAAATATACTTTTATTTACTTTGTTGAGTCAGAAGGTCGTAAAAAAATTATTGCTAAAGTAGATATCAGGCAAACAGAAAGGTACTTTAGAAGTCCAGTTACCTTGGAGTTTATTTAAACTAAGAGGAAAGGTCATAATGTTTTCATGCAATACATATTTGGTTCTTTAAATAACAACCATGACAAATAACAGAAAGAATTATGGAATGCTGCACTTGTGATCCATACAAAACACCAACATTGTGGATTGTACATAATTTAAAGAAATATCTCAAATACTGTTTGAAATACTGTAGTAGCCAATACATAGAGGCATGCCTTCAGGTGGGCACAGGAATGCAGTTTAGAAAAGAAAGAGAAATATCATACTGGAACTACTCAATTTCTTCAAAATCACTGAGCAAGAAAAGCAACATTGAACTTTCATACTGATTTTACACAACTTTTATACAGTACCTTGACTTAAATCCAAGAGCAAAAATTAAGACTCTCCTCCTCTATTTTTGGTAAACAAGTGCATGGTAAACTTAGATGACTTTTCCCCCTGGATTTTACCTGGGAGTGGCCTTTTAAATTTTTTATTTAAAAGAGGGCAGGTTTGGCACTTTTATACTGATGTCACCAATGTTAATATTTCTTGGGATCTCAGGAAGATTCATATTCTTTACAGCTGATACAGCACGGGCTGGAGCTCCTGCTAAGCCAGCCTGTATACAGAAGCAAATAAAAGAAAAAGAAAATGTACAACTCAGGTGTAGCTCATCAAGAAACACTAAAAATGGAGAACAATGATAAAAGATTCTCATATAACAAGCTCAGAGACCAGATGGTAGTTTGAGTGGTATGGGATGGCTACTTTGAAATTCTAATCTATAAAGAGAAAAACAGTTGACACATTAAAAAATACAGTGAATACATGCAGTGATAAGAACATAAAGATTTAGATACAAATTAACCTGTACTACTTAGATATCATATATAATATTCAAATGACAAAACTAGGTCTTCACCTATATCCTGACTTATGATATAAGCATGAAGCATATTTTACATTAGTTTCCTTTTTAAACATCTTTTGCAATAGTCATGATAGATTTGGGGTTTTGTTTTTGGCTTTTTTGTTTTGTTTTTTTGCTTTTAAAATAGCGTTTTATTATCAAAATGTGCTGTGAAATAAAAAATGAAAGTAATAGATCAAACTCATTTAGTTCCTTTTCTTAGGGCCAACCCCTTGAAACATTTCAAAACAACAATTTTTTTAAATTATTTTAATTATGGAGGGTCTTCTAAACTTTTCTAGGAAAGTTCTGAAACACTGAAAAAAAAATCAGGCTTTTAAAGTAAGCCTCAATCCAGAGAAGAGTTCTTCCTAAAAATGAAACTGTAACGAGGATCTTTCCAACTCTTCCATGCATTAGAAAAAATATTAAAAAAAAATTATAATGATTAAAAGTACTGTGTCATATAAAGTATATCCAACAACATATGTTCAGTTTACAATATACAAATTTGGACAAAGAATAGTATTAAATGCAAAAGGTAGTATTTATATAATTAAATGAATTTTAAAACTTCCAGTAGCATTAGTGTCACAATATTTCACTTTCATCTTAATAGGGAAATTTATCATTTGTGAAATAATTTTGAAAAACATATGCTTAAAAATAAAAGAAAAATGCATATATGTCATCTTTTTCAAATAGCTACAACAGTCTTCATACTTTTAAGGTTTAAGTTAGATTAATATTTCATCAATTTTTATTCAGGTGATATAATAAAGCCAACAAACACATCTGAGTTCAGTGGCATACATCATCTTGACAAAAGCAGAGACAATTAGGTAACAAAAACAAATCTTCCACTTTGCTTAGATCACATATATGAGACAATGTCTGTGTAATTAGAAATACTAGTTTTAATGTCCCTTTTTGAAATTTTAGGGTTTTTTTCTTATGTAATCCTACCTCTTTTGTTAATTAAAATAATAATAATAATAAAGCTGTTACCTGAGAAAAATCTTGACTGATACAAAATAGGCCAGTGTAAACTATTTGCTGAATAAAGGATACAAACATTGTTAAGCAATGAAATAAAAGCCACGGATTATCAAGTCAGAATTGGAAAATAATAGAAAAATCAGTAAAATAGTATTAATAATAGATATGGTCCACACAGACAATAATATAAATGAAACACTCCATATCCAATTAAAGAATGAATAGGGCTGGAGTATTCAGTTTTTATAATTTAATGGAGGAAAGTTGTTTTTGATTGACCTCTACATTTATACCTACCTGAAACAATGCAGTTATTTTTATACCTCCCCAAAAGATACTGGAGATATCAATAAATATTGTTTAGGGTGGCATGTATCATATTCAAAAGGGTCTTTAACCTGATTATTTCAAGTTTAACATCTAGCTACCAAAATTTAAAATGATTTAGGATCAAAGAAGGATCCAATTCAAAGAAGTTCACCATCTTGTAGGCTCTCTTTTTTACACAAAAATATGTTTTCTGCCGAAGAACAAAAATTATTATACAAAATTACAGACATCCTGGAGCTAGTATCAGTTCTCCAGGTAGAAGGATTTTGTAATTCTTCTAATTAAAAAAACAATTTGTCACTATTTTTACTTGGATGTGTCTATATAGGATACAAATGATTAGTAGACTATAAAAAAGTATCGATAAGATGTGAATACAAATATTTTAAAGGACACAAATTACTAGAGGATTTTTATTATTGAGACAGGAAGAGAGAGAGAGGGTAGATATGTATGTATATTTTACTGGATACTATGATTTTTACTTTTAAAAATAGTAAAAATAATTTTCTTAGTATTAAATTAAACGTCATTGTCAAGAAGCCTTCTTGAACAGCTAAACTTAACTTAAGCAAAGAAAATGAGAATAAAAATGCATCCTGTTATTAAATTTCTTTAGATTAAGTTGTTTCTTTGTGACCAGAGATGGTGTCGACTGTTGGCTGCTAATGAGAATACATAAAGTCAATATAGCAATTGATTTAAATAGCATAATGTGCCAAGTTCTTATTATGTAAAACCAAAGGAAGTTTCTAAGTACAACAAACTACAATTCCTCTAAACATAAGCAGCAAGCCATAGACATGCAAAGGATGGTAACTATTCAGAACACGCAAATGAATTAAGAGAATCAAATTATTTCTCAAGCATGTTCAATACTTTTGTGTAGTATGTCGTGAATTTAAATGGTAGGAAATAAAAAAAACCTGTAATGCATACTTCATTAAGTTTTAATTAAACTAACATTTTAAGAAGTCAGATTTTGCAGAATATATAAAAAATATTAAAAAGATTGTTGGTCAGTAAGTAGATGCTTAAATGAGCTATCAATATTTATATATAAAAACTTAGGGCTTAGAAATAAGACTTCTCAGGTAGCCAAAACCAGAACTACTATAATTTTATTTTCAGACTTCCATTAAAGTGAAGTCTGAAACATTTTTATTAAAGAATAAAATGTGAAAGAGGTAATTTACTATTAGGAGATCAGTTTACCAACAGAAAGGTATAAAATAATTTCATTTTGTTAAGATTTTTTTTCAGTAAGATATTATATTCAAAGCAACAACTTTTACTAATTAATTTTTTGAACGCTAAAATTTACAGAAAGGAAGCTTACCTGACTTGTTAGTAGTATGTACAATTTAAAAGGTAAAATTAAGATATTTCTGACAGTACACATAACTCCTAAAGATTTAAGATTACACAGTTGATACCAAGCAGAAATAAAAAGAATGAAACCCTACTGGAGAAATAACTTGTTTCCATCTATGTTGTTATACTCGAGCACCACCATGGCAGGTAAACTGCAGCAACTCCACTAACAAAAAAAAATATATGAATCCAAAGCAGTTAAGAGTATGAACTGGATGAAAGAATGAAGTACAGTATATAAAAAAATGGTCATGTTTTCTCTCCCATGAGTTTAAATAAATTAACAGAATTAAGAGAAAGAAAACAAAATGAAGTCTGCAAGTATACCAAAATGAGGCCAAACAGATAGAAGACTTATACAGACATACTCTTGGAAATTTCAAGCACTTGAATCACAAAGATAGTAATGGATGGATATGATTTGTTTTTGATTTTGTTTTTAAATTGCCAGACCCAAAAATAAACAAAATATGTGCAAGCAAAAGTGGAAAAAGCAGCATTACTAAAATATATTTCAAAGAATCGGAAGGCTCCCTTTTCCTCATGCAATAAGCAATTAACTTTCTCGAAGGGAAAAGGAAAGAATCTAGATATTTATTTCATCTAATACATAAAATACTACCTACCATCTTAAAATATTTTTTTCACACTTTACATACAGAGTAAGATGGTAGTGGGAATAATCCATACATACTAAAACCTTTTACCCACCCTTCCTGCTTGAAGTTGCTATATGCACATTCATAATTTTGCCCTAACAGCAAAGTGAAAGAACATCAACATTAATAAACACAGTATTAAATGGTTTCAGACTCAAAATCATTAACAAAATAATGGCAGCTTTTGAATGTATGTTTTGAGCAAAACGGAAAAAGTCAGTATTTTAATTTCTGAATGTAAGGTAGACTAACTCTTAATCTGGGAATTTGTAATAGGTTTGCTCTTTGCTTTTAAAAGCAGTGCTTTAATATTTCAATTATAAACAAACAGGTTAGAAATGCTAATGATAACCCTCTAGTGAGTAAGAACTATAACATTTTATAAAAAATTTTATCAAAATTAGAATATTTAAAAATCTTAAAACCTTCTAAATTATATAATCCATTTAATATAATCTTCAATTTAGTTTTAATTTCTACTACAGCTTTGCCTGTGTGAAATAAATATAGCAGACTAATGTCCAGTTCATGGATTTTATTTGCCAACCACTATAAGTGAATTCAAGGGTCCTCATCATAATTTTGTAGAAGAACAGAGTAAACTTCATTGTCAAGGTAAGAAGCAGAACCAACTCACAAGCTGACTTTCCAGCATCATTGTATGTTAGGGCCACTTTTTCTTATTCTCTGTCCTTTGACAATAAGTATTTGATTTAAAAAGAGAAGAAAGCTAATTACTAGTTCCAGTGATGGAAGTTAACAGACCCAAGTGGCTCTTTGCTAGAAAATGACAATTTGACATAAATTAAAGACTAGAACACAGAAATTGGCAGTGACCTGGATCAGTGGAATAAATGAGACCATTATGTATTTTCTATTCTAGGGATGAAGTAATATAGATCTAAGGACCAAAAATGGTACTCTCAGTTTCGTGACAGAGCCTACAATCTTGGGATAAGAAATTAAAAAGCTGCCTGTGTGTTGCTGCTTCTCAAAAACATACAGAAAGTAATAATTAGTGGCTAAAGAGCAATGCCAAATTCTCAGTGGCCTTTTTCTAATTAGTAAAGTGGGCAATCCAACTTGTTGAGTTTATATATATATATATATTTTTTTTTTTTCCGCTTTGGGACTCAATAAAGTATTTTCATTTTGAAATTTTGAAATGGAGTCCTATAAGCATTTTCAGTTTTCATTTTTATACAGCTTTGTACAAAAAAAGCTGCTCACCATTTAGATTCAAAATTTTTAAAAATAATTTACACAGTTAACTTTGGGTATGAAAAATGCATAGGAAATGCCAGAGAAAATTTAGTTTTATAAAGCTAGGAAACTATTAAAAACATTTTCAATATGTGGCAATATGTTTTGTAAAAATATCCAAGGATTACAATATTTTATTGAGTCTTAGTATAAAGTTTGGATGTCAGAAGGTTGCTACCCTGAAAATCCATTTTATTTTGGTCAAAATATTTAATTACAATTTCTAGAACATTTAATTCAATTTTAGAAGATTTGTTATCTTACACTTTTTGTTGGCCACTTTTAACATGCCCATGTTAATTAGTCAAAACCATAAAAGCAATTCTGTTAAGACTTTGGAACTGAAAACCATTATGTGGGGGGAAATATTATTTAAACTGTCACTATTCTATCTAAGCTTTCATTGCTTCTCACTTTGTATGCAAAACTCTAAATGTTCAGTATTTGGTTTTAAAATTCATAGCCTCCAGAATCCAGCAGGCAATTTGATGTTAGACTCCTAATTTAGAAAGATGGAAACAAAAACTATCTGTGAGAGTTAAATTAAGATTAATTCTACCATATGATGTTTGAAATAAACTCTACATTTTTATATACAAAGTAAACTGTCATTTCTACAAACGTAATTTGTCAGTTAAATGACGATGTTTAAAAAAAGAACAAAAAATTTAAACTTTCTTTTTACAATGCAGGCAGACAAAACAGAACAAACATGACATCAATGAAACACTAGTAAAATACAGTAAGTCCAATAAAAGATGAAGAAACTACAAGGAGAAACTAGAATGGAAAATAGGCTACAGGGACTACATGGGTTCATTAACACAAAGAATTTTTGAGTCTGGCCTAAATAATTAATTGCCTTTGACATCATTTTGCTTTCCCTTTGTTAAAGTACAGTTTTCTCAAAGTCAGCAATACCTTGTCTACCTGTCCTGTCTGGGAGATTGAAAGATAAAGGTCTGTAAGAGAGAAGAATGGAAAGAGCTAGAAAGATCAGGATGTTCAGAAAAAAAGAAGACTGACTTTAAAAACGTAGTGACTATTATTCAGACTCATTTATCTCATTTATATTCATCTTAAATATAACATGAAATACATAAAAGCTAATAAGTCTCCCCAACTCCACCCCTCTACCTCCACCCCCAGGGAGTCCTTTATTCCTAAGAAGATTCCTAAGTGCCTCTTATACTTCCCCCAAATCCCACCAACCTCCCAGCTTAAACCCTCCTTTTCCCAGACCCCAGTGTCACAGTAAACCATTTTTCTTGTCAAATCACGATAGACGAAAATACATTCAGAGCATATCTTTGTTTCTCCTCTCTTTAAAGATCTGGGAGGTCTTTGCTTCTACCTGTCTAGGTACTGGGAATTAAACTGGTTCACTTTCGACTATCACCAGAAATACACTACCTTTAAGCCAAAATAATAAAATCTTTGATTTCTGACAGAGTAAAGGCATCTAGCTAAATCCATGTTATATCTTAAAAACTGTATCTTAATTATATCCAGGCTGATTTTAAAAAGATATATGCTATTCTGAATACCACTTAATCTTAAAAGTATGATAGCATGTTTTTTCATCAATCATGATATTCTGAATCTTAATTATTTCTTGACAAGTTTTTGCTTGCATACTAAATTTTAACTAAAATTTAAGTAAGAGATTAATTAAAGCTTATAGTAGATGACCAAATAATTTTGGATTATTCTGCAATTATATATTTGGTATATATATCCAGTTTAAGTAACATGGAAATGGAACCCATATGAAAAGTCTAACATTTTAATGTGTCTGGAATAAAGGTGGTACTCTTCCAAACATAATATGAAAGTTAATGAAAAATTACACAAAGTCAACATTTTTTGGCATTATCTATTAAAATATGATCAGGACTAAATGGCCTCATTTTGATTCAAAATCCTACTTTGTAACTAAAATATTAGCAGACATCACATATAGAGGAACACTTCATTAAAAAACATAATATTGTGGTTTATTCCCAAACTTTAGACATATTTTCTAGTAAAGGAGAAAAACTAATTTGTAGCAGATAATACCTGACTGTACAAATTAAATTATGATCAGTGGATGAAAAATACTAGTAGCTTTTCCACCAGTATTTTATTTTATGTTTTTTTCCACCAGTATTTTAAATCATTTTAAGCAGAATTATTTCTGTGAAGAGTTCAGTTACAGTATTCTTTGAACTACTTCCATTGAAAATGTAAACTTTGTATTTTACTGCTCCTTACAGATAAGGAAAAACTGCCTCATGAACAAAGTTTTACTGGACAATCAGAAAGTAAATATCCATTTTGCAATTATTATAGGACCTTAATGACTTCTGTCAGTATTGTAAATAGCAAACCAAGGAGAAAAAGAAAAAAAAAAGGATACATCAATAAAAAGAAGTTAGAAACCCAGAATATGAACATTCCAGACAAAAAGGTCAATATAAAAAAAAAAAAGGTCAATATATTTTTTACAGATGATTACACAGAAGTCATAAATTACCACATATCCACTCCTTTTTGACAGATTATTAATGGATTGGTCACTGTTTGCCTCTTGGCATTTAGGATCTATATCTATAGGTTTTTGTAAAGCAAGTTTTAACAGATTACATGAAATTTGAGTTATCACTTAAGACTTTATAGCTTAGAGGTCAGAGTAAATCTTTTACTATACTAAATAATAAAAGGCAAGCCAACTCTACTAAATAATATTCTGAGCTCTTTTCCATGTCCTAAAACAAAACTTTTTGTAATCTAGTTTGTTTTCCCTTTTCAAAAACCAGTATTTTAAAAATTGGCTGTAGAACCCATAAAAACTATGTTGGTATTTAAAAGAGTCATAATTATAAGCTCTTCACCATTACAAGCCTCTTCTTTAGGCAACTCATAGGGATGGTAAAGTGAGATAAAGAGAAATGCAGGACTATTTAACTTTAAAATAGAGCACTGGCAAATGTTTTTATACAAAGCTTCAACTGTTTCCAACCCTCAGATTTTCGATATCCATCATCCTATATTTCATTCAATTCCAATGAACATAGCATTATATTAAACCGATCCTTTGAAGTGCCAACAAGATAAAAATTCTTTACAACTTGTCTGCTATAAATTAATGCTAGCATATTTTTAGTATCTTGCTGCTTTTGCAGTATAATTTACTTTAAATTAACCAAACACCTGAACTTGTATTTATAATTATAAATAAAAGTTATTTTTCTGAGTTATGACTATAAATACCAGAAGTAACAAGTATAATGTTGAATGACATATCAAAACTATTCATCTTTCTAAACTTCCATTATAGTAATAAGAAACAACCAAAACAATGTGAACTTCAATGGCTCAATTAAAGTACCTGTTATTGATACTCAGCCTAATATTTGAGGAAAGACTCATGAAAATTCTAAAGTAGGATTTTATATGCTAAAGTGCTGGTTGATCCTCAAGCACCTAATCGAGTAGCACAAAGCTAGACATGTGTAACTAACTAAACCTTTCTCCTTAGAATGCAGAAAAAGCCATGAATGTATGTATAACTGTATAAAACAGCCAACTTGTCGGTGACCTCCAGGAAGGATCCAGAATTCAAAGATTAAGGCAATTAATTTCTTTTTTTCAGTGTTCACTGAGGCTTGCAAAGCACCAATTGTAACTTGTAACATTACTTCCTCATGAGAAGTAATTTCCTCTCTTATCCTTTTCCAGAAATAGTTCTGCGACACTAAACTCATCTCTAAAATATCAAGTCTAAGATTTCCTTGATGATTACTAAGGTTTTGTAAAGCAAATAATGATTTCATTCTTCAAACAGGCCATTTCTTTTTTAAGCTGTTAAGAATCTAGAATTGTGTTTATTACCCAAGGCAGTTACAACCATAACCAAAAAAGAATACACAAAACTATCAGGTAGATAGTAGTCACAGAACATTTAACATACTAAGATATGTACATTCCATTTTTAAAAAACTGAATAAGCCTATCAGCTGTACTTAAAGGGTGATACTGAAGGACAAACAGTGAAAGCTACACATCATGCATAATTTATGATCATGCTTACTACCTCCATTAACTAAAGCACTTTCCATTCTTACCTCAGATTTCTCCAGTTTATTTTGTGCATCAATTTGTGTAACAATCTCATTCATGTTGGTCTCCAATACCATTCCCCCCATCACCATTTCTGCAAGAATATTGTGAACCTAAAGGGAAAAATAATACACGTCCATAAAAAAAAATTCACTACAAAAACGTTTCATGACTCCAGCAGCTTTTGTTTCAAACACTACTATGACTATTTCATAAGTATGAAGTGTAAAATAAAAATAATTTAGAGGGCTACTAATATATGTCTGCTACTACTAATCAGCCTGAGACAGTTATAAAACCTCTTTAAGTCTTAGTTTAATAGGCTATAAAACAGATATTAATAGTGCCTTCTTCCTAGATTGTTGAAAGGATTCAATGATTGTTGAAAGGATTCCATTCCATGGAAGAGCTCAGAACAAAGTAAATGATCAATAAACACTACCTAACCTATTACTATAACTAGGTTAATGTTAAAAAAATTATCTACAATGGCCTTTTATGCCATATTCTTAGCCAATAATCATAAAGTTATTTTATGCTCAAGGCATTTAATGAAGTTATGTGGCACTATAACAAGCTCCTGATTGAAATAAAGTAAAATTTCTTTTTTATTGTAGGTACTTTAATAATGTTTTTATCCCAAATACTTTCATACAGGCAATACTTAGATTTTGTTTTGAAAATATCATCAAATATATCTTACAATACTAAAAATAGCATCTTCCACTGGGGAGAAAAAATATAATCCAGCTGTTTTTTCATAGGTATTTACTGAATCAAAAATTACCAACTCAAAGCTAAATTAGGGTTTCACAGAAGAGCATACTTTGCTGTAATTTTTTAAAATAATGTGGTAATAAGAATGGAGACTCTGAAATTAGGTATGAATACTGACTCTACCACATATTAGTTGTATGTCCTTTAGTACACATACAATTGTTACCTTATCTGTAAAATAGAGATAAAAATAATATAGACACCTCATACAGTCATCATAAGAAATTAAATAATTCATGCAAAGTATGTACTATAGTACCTAAAAGATATTATAAAGTAATTTTTTATTTTAAGATTTTATTTATTTTAGAGAGCAAGCAAGTATGAGCATGAAGGGAGGGGGAGAAAGGGAGAGAGAGAAAGAGAGAAAGAGAGAAAGAGAGACTGAGAGAGAATCCCAAGACGATTCCCTGCTAAGGATGGAGCCAAACATAGAGCTCCATCCCACGACCCTGAGATCATGACCTGAGCCAAATCAAGGGTCAGGTGCTTAACCGACTGAGCCACGCAGGAACCCCAAGTAGTTTTATTTTAAACAAAAACTCGTTTTGGTTAAATACATAATTATATTATTTTATTTTCATTCCTTTATAAGACTGCACGCAAATGTATTCATGATTTTTAAATCCTATCATTATTTACTAATTTTTCATTTTGGAAAGATGGACAACTCATGTACAACTCTTGAAGAAAGGATCACAGAAATTACTTTTCTTGTAAACAAAACCAGAAGCCACAATTGTTTTAAAAACTAGTGCTAAAAAAAATAAATAAAAACGAATCCTAAATACCATCATTACTAACTGCTAACTCTTTAGCAACTAAATACCATTTATTAAAACTATGTTTTGGTGCTACACTCATGGTATTTAATTCAATTCTCACATCAACCTTTGTTACAGTTCAGAGAATAAGCCAGCCCAGTTTGCTCAAGACACAAAAACAAACTAGTATGTAGCAAATGAACAATTAAAACCTAAGTCTGAGTGATCCAAGTCCAATTCCTTGTTTTCTTCTGTTAACAATAATACATGAAATTGATACAGCAAATTAATTTTTAGTCATAATCTATGAAGATTCAATTAAAGATCAAGAAGGTTACTGGATGATAAACTATAACTACCCTACAATAGCTAACATATAATATATGGAGGGAAAGTATTCAAAAAGGAAGGCCATAGGCAGTGGAAGAATTCATTAAAACTTCTGTTTTAGCAGTGGAGCCTCTCTCTCCTTTTTAAAACAAATTCTCGCTGAGTGAAGTAAGTCAGTCGGAGAAGGACAAACATATGTTCTCATTCATTTGGGGAATATAAATAATAGTGAAAGGGAATATAAGGGAAGGGAGAAGAAATGTGTGGGAAATATCAGAAAGGGAGACAGAACGTAAAGACTGCTAACTCTGGGAAACGAACTAGGGGTGGCAGAAGGGGAGGAGGGCGGGGGGTGGGAGTGAATGGGTGACGGGCACTGGGGGTTATTCTGTATGTTGGTAAATTGAACACCAATAAAAAATAAATAAAAAAATAAAATAAAAAAATAAAACAAATTCTCATGAGAAAGCACAATTTGTAATACATGCTGATAAAAGTATAGCAACTCCACCAACCCCACTTTGCTCAGGTTTATGCATTTACTATTGCCTTTTCAAAAATATCTCAGAAACACAATCAGATCAGTGGAAGCCATAGATTTCAGTATTTTAGAAATGTTTACCAAGTTTAGAGGTATTAAAATGAATAGCCCACAAATGTGGGTCATACCCAAGAAATTCTAAGAACATATGTGCCAATACAAGAAGGACTAGGATGTAAATTTGTCCTCAAAATAAATATAACTCCTATGAAAGCAAATTTGGAAATCCAGAGAAGATAAAAAATACAAATGAGACCTGCGAGCTAAATCCTTAAGCATAATCTCATTTATTAGAAATATAATAAATGCCTAAAGAATATATTCTAGATGAGGAGATATATTACTTAGAAGTTCTAGGAGATTAACGGTATGGGATGAGTCATTAATTGGGAGATGAGTCCAAAATTATCAAGGTCATGACGTTCAAATAAGGTATGGAGGGATCATTTAGAAGCTGTCCAGTGACAGAAAACTTCATGTTCCAAGAATTGGGAGGAATTTTTGGCAGACTTCATAAGAGAAAGATGATAAAAGCTTTGCTTTCAGATTTGCCCTAACACATATAGCTGACATATTCTAGTATTTTGTTTTATAAATTTTACCTAAAACAGATTTTTTTTTTTTTAAAGAGAGAAAGAGAGTATGTGAGGGGCAGTGAGGAGAGGGAGAGGGAGAGAGAATCCTAAGCAAGCTCCACACCTAGCAAGTAGCCAAACATGGGGCTGATCTCAGGACCCTGAGATGGTGACCTGGGCTGAAATCAGGAGTGGAACATTTAACCAACTGAGCCACCCAGGGTCCCTTACCTAAAACAGATTTTAGTGGAAATAAAAGGATGATAACTATGCTTGAAATAAAACTCATCTACCAAACCCTTGATGTTTACCTAAGTGTTCAATGGGTTTTTATCCCCTTTTCTTGAATTTTTATAGGTTTTAAGTGTTTTTAAAAATAGCAAATACCACATTAGTAACGTATTTTTGCTTTTTTGTTTGTTTTTACCTATATATGCCCCATCTACCCCACCACATAGCTTCTTATGGACATACACCATAACTGCTAATTTCATTTTTACTTTTAAAAATCATGCTATAAGCAAATAGTTAAAAGTTCAAGCTATATAGAAACTTACACATGAACAAAAAGTCTCCACCACCCTCTACTTGTTACTAGGTCTCTCTATCCAGGGATAATCACAGTTAATTGTATCTTAAACAGGTTTCCACCACTTTCTGAAAGTTCCCACTATGCCCTTCACTTTAAAAAAAGACCTACATCCAGGATCCCTGGGTGGCTCAGCAGTTGAACACCTGCCTTCGGCCCAGGACGTGATCCTGGAGTCCTGGGATCGAGTCCCACGTCGGGCTCCCTGCACGGAGCCTGCTTCTCCCTCTGCCTGTGTCTCTGCCTCTCTCTCTCTCTGTGTCTCTCATGAATAAATAAATAAAATCTTAAAAAAAAAAAAAAGACCTACATCCATACCTGTTTCTGCTAACTGAATGAAATCCAAAGAGAATTTTCCAGAGTGGCTGCACTTTCATGTATTTAGGTAGTAAATAGTATGTGTCAATGCAGAACTTGGAGACTTTTGCTTAGTACTACTCTAACTTATTTAAGATTAAATGGTCTCTATTTTATTTTATTACTATTTATAAAAATATTGCACAATTGTAGGTATCTAATGATTATATACAATTTTTTCTTCAAAATTATTTATCTCAATTATCGTGAAATTCAAAAGTTAAAGAACAAGCCATGTGGTTTTTTAAAGCAATTTTCACTATCCCATTAGTGAACCATGTTTATTAAATGTTTTTAAAGTTTTTGTTTAAATTCTAGTTAAATTACAGTGTAATATTAGTTTCAGGTGTACAATAGAGTGATTCAACACTTCCACACATCACCCAGTGCTCATCACACATGTTTATCAAATACTATGTCAGCAGCATTCTGGTTTGAGTAGAGTGTACGTAATTAGTGGAGGGTAAAATGAAGACTAAATCAAACATATTTCACTTTTTAACAGTAACAAGCCTTCTAATAGACTGAAGTAAACATAAAAAAGGATAAGGAAAGGAAAGGAAAGGATGTCAAAGAGTTCACAGACTCCTTTCTACAGTTAGTCACTTGTTTGTAGAGTGTAAAAGTTACTTTGCTATAACTTGTTGGAAATGAAGTCCTCTGCACCAAGTATTTTTTACTTGGACTATATTAATATCTGACTATAGGGATGGTCAAATAAAATATGACATATCATTCTGTTGAATTCTTCACCTGAGAATAAAGCTGATATGTATGTACTGATAGGATTCATTTAAAGACAGATGAAGTTAATAAAGCCAGGCACAGAACACTGTGTGACCTCAATCACTGTGTGAACTCGAAAAACAAACTCACTCACTCACTAAACCAAAAAAAACTCTGCATATCTTTGAAAAATATACAGGAAAAACGTCTGGAAGCCTACCTACCCAAACAATTACTTCAGCTAAACAGTGTGGGATGGGGCTGAGTGGGTATAAGGAGGAAGACAAGGTAAGAACTTAGTGTTTAATCATATAGCCTTCAGTATTGTTTGACTTTTTTGTTTCTAAAGAAAGATAAGTGGTATTATTGTAATTTTAAAATAAAATATTTTACTATGGATAATGGTATAATGTTCTTTAATGGTTGTACGTCTGTCAGAGACACACAGACAGAAACAGGTATCACATATCCTTCTAAAATAACTACAAACTAAAAAAAAAAAATTAACTACAAACTACTTGAGGAATGGGATAAGGGACTATTCTTCATATAACCCTACAGGGTGTTTAGCACTCAATAAATATTTTGTAAAATGTGTTTTGCAAGGAACACCTCCTTCATCTCTGCTTGCAGCAAAATGAATCTAAGCAGGAATTTTAAATATAAGTGCAGGAGGTGCAAAGCAAAGTTATCAGTCTACTTTAAAAATTGTAATACCAAAAAAAAATTGTAATACCATATTACTTGATTTTTTAAAAAAGATTTATTTATTTGAGAGAGAGAACACTCGCCAAGCTGAGCATCAGTGGGAAGAGCAGAGGAAGCAGGAGAGAGAATCCCAAGCAGATTTGACACTGAGTGTGGAGCCCCATGCAGGGTTTGATCTTTCACCTTGAGATTACCACCTCAGCCGAAATCAAGAGTAAGATGCTCAACCAACTGTGCCACTCAGGCACCCCAAGACATCATTTTTTAAATTATTAAGACAGAATTGTCCCTTACAATGAAATGATCAACTATTTTTTTTTATTAATGTAGGTTCTTGCTAGTTTTTTTTTTTCAATTTATTTATTTGAGAGAACGAGTGAATGAGCAATAAGAGTGGGGAAACAGATAGAGGGAGATGGAGAAACTAAACAGAGCCTATGGGGGGCTCCATCTCATGACCCTGATATCATGACTTGAGCCAAAATCAAGAATTAGATGCTTAACTGACTGAGTCATTCAGGTCCCCCAATAATCAACTAAAGTATGTTAGAACATTTTAATTTATGTATTTCTGTGGGTCATGTTGTTACTAATTTGATAATAAAACATTAATAGATATTTGTTAATAAAAATTTTAAACAATGGACCTAATGTAATCTATTAATACCTGTATTTATAATTCCATCTGTGGTAAATAGATCTCTTTGTATTTTGACATTTCTTCAAATCTAAGCTACAACTGATTATTTGAAAAACTATCACTTTACATACTACTGAAAAGGAAAAACAATTAAATTATGACAAGCCATAGAATGTAACATTAATCCCAATTTCAAAGTGTTACAATGTGAGAGAAATCTGCAATTTTAGAGTCAGTGAATTATAGTATTTTCTCACCATTTTTAGCCCTACACATGTTGTTAAGTAAAATAAAAGCAATGATAAAAATATTTAAAAAAAATGAATGTTTTGGGGGTTTATTGGTGTCACTGCCAACATTAAAGAAAAATAAAAAGTTTAGCTTCAGTAATATATCCTTTCAAAAGATATTTACCACAATTTCATTAAATCTAAAAACATTTTTAAATTTTACTATAATCATTCTCCAACAAGACAGCTGATGTATTTAAGTGTTTTATAAATCAAAACTAGTGTTGATAATGTTATTAGCCTTAAGAAAGTGCTAAGAAAATAACCAGTTTTACCGTCATTTGGTTACTATTACCTTGAGACTGAGCCAGTTGAGCAGGTTCTTCTGCTAAAGAGTACTATTCCCCCAAAACTACTGATTTTTTTCTTAATATGCTGTCAAAATGACCTATCATTATAATGACCTATCAATATACCAATATTATATATATATCATGAAAGAAAATCTTAAACTATGACAATTTTGAAAATAATTCTGAAAGGAATTAGGATTATATTTTGTTAGTCTATCAACATTTTGATACAATTTTCAAGACAAAAATAGAAAGGGAAAATATATAAGATATTAATAATAATGATGACATTTGTTAATTGCTAACCAATGAAAAGCAACAGGGATGTAGTAATTCCAATAGCTAAATCTATTTTGGTGCACAATGCATTTTATATACTAACACTGAATATGAATGTCTCAAAATCTGAAAATTCAAAATATTCAAGTCTGATTTAAAAACTAGAAAGCTGTTCTACTTTCTATTCTATATTCCCGGGTGAGTATCAAGAAATCCTTTTTAAAAACTGCTTATTATAGAAATCAGAGTTGCTCAGTAAAAGATCTTAGAATATTCCAACTCCCTTTTTCCCCTTCGTGGTTTATGTGTTACTTGTGACTTGTACTTTAGTGCTACAAATTCTTTTCATATTAATCCCACAAGTACTTTAACAATGTTCTTTTATCTTTACTCACAAATTTACATCTTTCTTTGTTGTTCTTCCTTATTTAACTCATTCCTTCTTATATTTCACATTTCCCTCTGTGTAATCTTTTCTTTTAGAATTTCCTTTAGTAAAGCCTCACTGGTAGCAAATTCTCTCATTATTTTTCTCTGATAATGTCTATTTTGCCCATATTATTTTAAGATTTTTTTGTTGACTTGAGAATTCCAGTTGGGTAGTTATTTACTCTCAACGCTAGGTCTTCTAACTTCCGTGGTTGCTATTGAGAAATCATTACCTTCATTAAGAGCAGTGGTTAAATTGGGAAATGTTTCTTTTATATCTGGATGATTTTAAAAGCTCTTTCTCTTCAATTGTACTACCATTAATCTAAATGTAGATCTATTTTTATTTATTCTGCTTGTGATTCTTTTATCTGTGGATTGGTATCTTTCTTTAATTCTGGTAAATTCCCAGCCATTAGATACCCAGATATTAAGAGCATGCCTTGTTCCTTCTCTCCTGTTCTTCTGAGACTAATAAATGTTCATTAGATCTTTCTTGCTCTCTTCTCCCTGACGTATAAACCATCTTCCATGTTTTCACTCTTTCTTATCTTTTTAAGCTGCATTATGGACAGTGTTCTATCTTTCCTTTTACTCAGATACATGTAATCGACATTAAAGTACATATTCATTCACTGAATTTTTTTTTTAAGATTTTCTTCATTTATTCATAGAGATGCAGAGAGAGAGAGAGGCAGAGACACAGGCAGAGGGAGAAGCAGGCTCCATGCAGAGAGCCTGACGTGGGACTTGATCCAGGATCTCCAGGATCACGCCCTGGGCTGCAGGCGGCACTAAACTGCTGCGCCACCGGGGCTGCCCCTCATTCACTGAAATTTTTAATTTTGACTTTTTTCTTTTTGCCTCTTCTAGAAATTCTATTGAGGTTGTGTTTGTTTTTTTTTTGTTTTGTTTTGTTTTGTTTTTTTGAGGTTGTTTTCAAATCACCTAGGCTGTTTTCTGTAATACTTGATTCACTCCAAATTTTTATCAGGATCGTCTTTCTAACAACCTGTTCAGTCAATGGGATAGGGGCTGGTGTGTCTGGGGCCAATTTTTGGCTAGTGCTGGCAGGGTAGAATGGAGACTGGCATGTCTGGGGTTTAGCTTTCCAAAAGCCCAGCCAGCAGTCTGGTTAAATAAAGGAAGAAATGAGCAAATAAATAAATGCATCATGAATAATGAGAATAATAGGAAAGAATAATCAGAATAATCTTTCACTGTCAGAGTAGCAAGTTGCAAATATGGAAAAGGAAAATGGTAGAATAAAATCTGTAGTGTTGTACTATACTCTGAGGTATTATGATGAACTCAATGATTTTTGAAATATATACAGATATAGAAATAGATTAGGGGGTGCATGTGCACACATACACATACCTACATCTATTTGCCAGCTTGGTTCAGAGAACCAGGAGTAATATTACCCTTGAACAAACATGGTACCAAGATTGTTGTTTCTAAATATCATTGTCTGTGAAAAGGAATCAGGGTTCCTTTAAGAAACAGCTGACTCAGAATAGAGAATATGTAAGATGCTCTGTCCATAGAAAAAGCCTAGAAACAATAACCAGCCTCATAATTAGGAGCACCTCCACACTGTGGCTTCCATATACCATTTCCCATTATAAAAAGAATCAGGGCTCCTACGAGGAATGGCTGATAGCATGGTTAGAGGAGGATATTTACAATATGGGTCTGCAGCAACTAGTTGTGACAGAACACAAAACAGCTATCAAAACCTATGAAGGGGAAGGAATGGCAAAAGGCCTCAGAAGACAACCTGAAGGGGCTCCCCCTGGTCAAAGAAAGGCAATGTGAGCACCCAGAAGAGTACTATCTTCAGTTGGTTAAAACAAATCAAGCATATTAAAATTCCTATGTCACAAAAAACTAAAACAAAACAACACAACAATAGTCATTTTTTGGTGGGTATTAGGGAACTGAACTTTTAGGAAAACTGACAATAAGGGGAAATAATTTAGAATTTATCCTGTCCTTCCTATATAAACTGTATCTTTTAAGCCCACATCTCTGTCTTTTAATAAATAGTTTCATTCAATTCACATTTAGTGTACTGAATAATAATAGACCAATTTTAAACTCGTACTTTCACTTTTATCATGAAGTTGATCACATTTTATTTCTACCTTCTTTTAAATCACAGATTCTGTTTATAATCTCATTAATGGTTATAATCTATTTCCTTGCTCTCTTAAGTAAGTATGACTTTACTATTACTTATGAAACCTTTTTATATGAGGGAAAAACCTTTCAGATCAGATTTTCTTGGTGTGTGTGGCACCTTCAGTCTCCACATCCAAACCAATTTTGCATAAAGAGGCTGTCCCACCGCTTCAGGGTGACTTTTGAACTAATCTAGTCCAAAAGCAGGCTAAGGGTTGTGGGCAAAATTCTGTACCTCACCCTAAGGAAAAATGAGCTGAGCCAGTTAAGAGATTCCCAACTGCTGGAAGGTCCAGGGCTGCTAAAGAGTTGAAAATAATCCTACTCTCTCCCAGAAGGGCTTAAAATAAGACTAGCATTGTTTTGGACAGAAAATGTAGGGACTGGAAATGTCTATTTAACCTGTCTCTGACTCTTGCTATCCTGAAGCTTTTTGTCTCACTGCATTGAAAAAAATTAAAACAAATACTTATCCCAGAAAGAAGACATACAGTTAATTTTGGCAGGTTTTAAAATAGTGATACTCTATTGTGTGAAAGGAACAGGCTATAAAAACTACAGACTATCTGATCCCATTTCTGCTCTTAAAAGCATATTTGTTTCTGTACTTATTTGTACAAAAAAAAATCTAGAAATACACATGTTCTAAAATGTTAATACTAATGTTAATTAAACAATTAGACTGAAGTGGTTCTAATACCTTAGCAGCCTAAGTAAGCAAACCAAAACCTAACCTGTAAAGGACTAGAGGCTAAGAAATCAACACTTAAAGAAAATCAATCACAGCCAATTAAGCTTTTCCAAATAATACAATTGTGGAAGTTATAATCAATCAGATAATCTCCTTGTTTTGCTTCTGCCTCTTTTCTATAAAAGCCTCTCCCCTAGCTCCCATTGGTGGAGTACTCCTAACTGCTTCTGGCTTGGCACTGCCCAACCTGAATCAATTTTTGTTCAAATAAATTAAAAAATTTTTATAATATGCCTCAGCTTTTCAGCTAACATTAGGAAATCTCTGAAACTGAGAGGACTTCCATCTATTTTCCACTTATGTGTATTTTCTGATTTTTCTAAAATGAATGTATATCAATGTAAAATAGAAATTTTAAAAACACTGCGTCATGTGTGGAAGCTATAGATGAGTGAAACTTAATTTCTCTATTAAAGAAATCTTTTATTCTCTAGTAAAAATATGAGAACTTTAAGTATAACGTTTACAAGAGATTCCTCAATTTTCTGAAGAAATGCTAGATGACATAAGCTAATGATCTTTGAATAGTTGAAAGGTCTTTTTATAAAAAGACCTTTTTAAAGCATTTTAATCATGTACCAAAACATAATTTTGAATACTGCAAACCCTAATGCCTAAAAATAACAGAAGTGTTTGTAAGTGTGAAAAAGCATAAGATAAAGTAATTAGAGAAAATCAGTAGAAAACTAAAAATAGGTTCTTAAAAATATCAAGCTTAAGTTCTCTGTCCAAAATGAGTTAATACATAAAATCAAATCACTTAATAAATGAAAAATATAATCTAGAGGACTGGCTAATAATAAAAGTATGTCTTTTGATGGTTCACAAATAATAGAATACATTCTTTCCTTGTGCAGCTTGACTGTAGTAGCAGTTATATAACTCTATACATCTACCAAGACTTAACTATATGCTTAAAACTGCTGAATTTTAATGTGTGCAAATTACACCTCAATAAAGCTGATTTTTAAAAATCACATTTTCTGCTAAAATTTCCAGCATATTATTTCAGACTATTTTATGCCTTAATCATTCAAAACAATCTATTAAACTTAATAGAAAAAAAAATCTGTATATGGTAAAAGCGGATTCTTTTCTTCCAAAAATTCCTTTTCACTAGTACCCAGTAATACTGGCTAGAAAGTTCAGTCATCCTTCCCTCTCCTCACCTCCAGCTTTCAGCAGACCACCATGTCCTGTCAACGCACTTTTTTTCATCCCTACTGTATTGCCTTAGTTCACGTCTTTCTGGACTACTGCAATAGACTCCTTATTAATTTCCCTGCCTTTAATCCTCTACCTACCAATCCAATCTTCATAATGTAGAAAAAAATGATGTGGCAACAAACAAACAAACAAACACAAAACCCACCAATGTTCAACAAAGCAACAATAATATCAATAAACACTTTATTAAAAATATTAAAACGGTTCAATGCTACAATGTCTAAAAGCCATGGCACTGGGCACCTGATTATTAAAATGGTACAATGTCTAAAATCCATGGCATTGGGCACCTGGGTAACTCAGTTGGTTGAGTGTATGACTCTTGATTTCAACTCAGGTCATGATCTCAGGGTCATGGGATTGAGCGCCGCCTCGGGTTCTTCGCTCGGTGCAGAGTCTGCTTGTCCCTCTCTTTCCCTAAGCTTGTGTGCACATGCTCACTCACTCGCATGTATGTGCTCTCTGTCTCCCTTTCTTAAATAAATAGATAGATAGATAGATAGATAGATAGATAGATAGATAGATAGATAAATAAAGTCTTAAAAAAATTCATGCTACCAAAGGCACTTTAAAATTAGGCTGCCCAATCAAAACCAATCCCCCTCCAAAGCCTGTATTTTTATCTCTGCCTCTAGAGCCAACATCTCCACTTCTGTCAGTGAAATATCTACTAATCCTTAAAAAAATCCAACTTCAATGTAATTTCCTCCATTCACACCCTCTTAGGCAGAGCAGGTGGGTTGGCTGTGTTCCCACTAACACTGAACACAACGCTTGTACTTGTTAATGCCTCTGTTTCCTCCTCTAGATGTGGATCCTCTGGGCAGGGTCTGAATCTTCACCAAATGCAATGCCTGGCTCACAGTAAAATTTATGAGTTATACTAAATTAATAAATACATAAAAGAATAAAATAGTATTATTCACTAAATCCAGTTTTACTTTGGCAAATATAAATTAACATATTTCCTCAGATAAAACGTTTAGGAGATTTGACAACATAGAGTACCTTGTCTACATGGAAAATTAAATCCAGTTCACAAACATTTTCAAAACACTTGTCTAATGTTTCCACAAATACCTGAAGAAAAAGAAAAGAAAAAAAAGGTTAAAAGCTCTTGAGAATTGTAAAAATTCATTCAAACCTTTCATCTATAAAGGAGACAATCCTTAATTGTGAAATAATGCTTTCTAAACTCTATTATCACATTTCTGTATTAAACATTGTAATAAGTGCAACAGGAGTAATTATAGACTATTCTTCATGTAACTACATTTCAATACATTAATATACAAAACAAAATAAACTTTGCTGAAAATAGCTAAGAACAAGAAATTCTTAGCACCATTACTTTAAAAAGCACTGAAAAATATTCAAATCAGTCTCCTTATATTCATGTGAGGAAAAAGGAAAGCTTAGTGGAAATACTTATCTACATAGATGGGCACAGTCCAAGTATCTACCACATCTAATGCAGCCAGAATTTTCAATTAGCAATTCAGTATGAAAGATGACTCAAAATGATTTATGGAAAAAGCAACGACTTTGGAATCAGACGTACCTGGTTCCGACTCTGGCTTCAATAGCTTGCAGGACCTTGTGTGGGAAAGGGTTAACTCAGTAGGCCTGGGATGTTCAAAACTTACACATTCCCCCACAAAGGGCCTCTCAGGACTAGCTCCTGAGAATTGAGCTCCTGGGAACTGAGCTCCGTGCCTTTGCAAAGTTCTGTCTGGTAAGAGTGTCTTGGTATGCCTGAGTCCTTGGGCTTGCACTATATACACCAGTCTGGGCAAATACTTTATGCTAACAATGTGATTTATAATGAACATCTCTTTTTCTCTGAGGTTCTAGAGCTTAAGCAAGCAAGAAAGGTCAGTCACAATGGTGCTACATGCCTATGTGACTGAGCGCCAGCAAAAATCCTGGGCATGCAGACTAGGGTGAGTGTCCCTGATTGTAGAAAACTGCACATCTCACCACATGTCATTTCTGGGGGAGTTAAACATAACTTGCATGACTCCAGTGGGAAGGAACACATTGAAGCTTGCACCTGGTTTTCTCTAGACATTTCCTCATGTGCTTTTGATGATCTTACTGTTTCTCATCACTGTAATAAACCCTAACCATGAGCACAGCAACTTTTGAGCCCTATGAAACCTAATGAATCCGTGAGGTCATCCTGAAGACCCCTGACACAAGGTTTCAAAACTTAATCTCTTAAATTCCACCTTGGAAGAGATGCCTAGGTGGCTCAGTGGTTGAGCGTCTGCCTTCAGCTCAGGGCGTGATCCCAGGGTCCTGGAATCGAGTCCCACATCAGGCTCCCTGCGAGAAGCCTGCTTCTCCCTCTGCCTATGTCTCTGCCTCTGTGGGTCTCTCATGAATAAGTAAATAATATCTTTTAAAAAAAAGTAAAAAAATTTCCACCTTGCACAGGTTGTCACTATTTTTGCTATTCCCACTACCCTTCACAAAGGTAATTCACAGACAGAATGACCACACAATTTATCATACAAACTGGGGGCATGAAGAGTAAAAGGGAGCAGCTAAAATTTTATGATTATTATAATAGTATGCAATGTTATCATAATTTCATAACAGCCTGGAACAAAAGATGCAAAGCAGGACTGTTCCAGCAAACTGAGATGTATGGTTGTAATCCTATAGGACCAAGAGTAAAATGGGAAGAGCAGGCTTCTTGCTAAACTGCTCCTACCACAGGCTAATTTACACAGATCCTCAGTCCAAGGTTCCTTCCACCAGTGTAGATGGGGAAGACAAAGTGAAGCAATGTAGGCCAGGAACTGTATCACTATAATCAATATTGTCTTAGACCATGGGCTGGCAACCTTTCTCTGCAAAGGGCAGAGAATAAGTATTTTAGCTCTGTGGGCCATACAGTGCAGCAAAAAGCAGCTATAGATAAACAATGAGCATGGCTCTATTCCAATAAAACTTAACAAAAAGGTGTAGCAGGCTGGATTTGACCTGCTGTAGTCCATTGGCTCCTGGCTTAGACCAAAGTCAGTAGAAATAAGAGGTCTATAAATAACCAAGAATATATAGTTTTACTCAGGAACTTCATTCATGGGAAGGCAAGTTATTCAGATAACCAACTGTGGAGATAACACAGGTCAGCCTCAAGTGAGTTTCTAGTTTATTTCAATTTTGAGGTTGGTAGAAAGTAAGTAACACCCACTCAAACTCCCAACTTTATCTATTTTTTCTCAAGGCCTTGGTGACATGGACCCTGGAATGACTCCATTCATTCTGCTGGAAACTAATTCAGATTCATTTTCTTTCTTGTTATAACAGATTCTTGTATTCAGTATTTATACTGAATGGGACAATGCTGTTGGAATACAGAATTGAACATGCTTAACAAACATTAACTTCGTAGGGAAAGAAAGAATGTGAGAAGAAGATAAAAACTTTTCCATTGAAAAAGAAAATGCTTTTGAAACTGCATGTTTAAGTTGGACATGGTGTGATTTCCAACTTATAAATAAGTTACGAAAAGTAAAGCCACTTAAGTTCTGCCCCCCTTCAGAAAATGTTTACTTAAGTACATACATACCTACAAAGCAGTACACTAATCACACAATGTATAATGTCATGAATTTCATAAAGTAAAGACATCTGTGTAACCAACACACAAATCAAGTGTATCAAGTGTTGGAATATTACCAGTGCATGAGAAGCCCCTCATACTTCATTTGCCACTATCACCATCAAAAGTAACCACTACCTTGCTTTCTAACACTACAAGTATGTTCTGCCCATTTCTCAACTATGTTAAATGAGATCATACAATATGCAACCTTTTGTGAGTCTCATCTTTTATTCATCATTATTTTTGTGACATTTTGTGTCATTTATTATACAACAAAAAAGCTGATTTATTCTCATTTACAGCAATGCTATTGCATGAATATATCACAGTGTATTTACCCATGTTCCTGATGACACAAGTTTGGGTGGTTTCCATTACCCTGCCATTACAATTAGCACTGCTAAGAATATTTGCATACATGTCTATTACTGAATGTGTATGCACACATACCTAATAAATGTATGCACAGAGAAGTGCAGGGTCACAGAGTAGCACATAGCTTGAATGAATAGCACAAAATGGATTTTCTCTCTCTTTTTAAAGATCTATTTATTTACCTTAGAGAGAAAGCAAATTGGGGGAGGAAGAGAGGGAGAGAATCCTAGAGCAGACTCCCAGCTGATCAGGGAGCCGGGCACAGGGCTCCATCCCATGACAATGAGATCACGACCCAAGCCAAAACCAAGTCAAATGCCCAACTGACCAAGCCACCAGGCGCCCCTACCATATAGATTTTCAAAGCAATTATAAAACTTTATACTCCACAAACAGCAGTGTATGGGCATTCCCATACTTATATATCCTTTTTAACACTTTATGCTGTCAATCTTCTCACTTAAATCATTCTTATGCATGTGTGGTGGTATGTCATTATAATATCAATTTAATTTTCCCTGATGGCTAAGACTCAGCATTGTTTCAAATTTATCAGCCATTGAGATAGCTTTCTTCAGGATGTCTGCTCAAGATTCGGCTCATTTTTGTACTGGTCTTTTCTTTCTCATGTCTAGAAATTCTTCACATATTCTAGACACAGTCCTGTCATCTATACATATTACAGATATCTTCTCCCATTCTGTGCTTGCCTTTTTATTCTCCTAATAATGAATGTTCTTGGAAGTTTTAATTTTCAGTATTTTCCAATTAATATCATTTTTCTTTAGGATTAATCTTTTTTTTAATGTCCAATTTAAGAAATTGTTGCCTATAGCAATGCTAGGAAGATATTTTTCCAAAAGTAAACAAAAGCTTTACTGTTTTATTTTTCATGTTTGGACTGACTAGTGGAACTTATTTTTGTGTATGGGTAAGTTGGTCTTCTTCAAATTAAAATTATTAGGGGCACTTGGCTGGCTCAGTTGGTAGAGCATGCAACTCTTAATTTCAGGGTCATGAGTTCAAATCCCACGTGGGCATGGAGTCCACTTAAAATAAAAAAAATTAAATTATTATGAGATTTTCTCGTCAGAATAAAGTTTCTAGTATGCCTTTATTTTTCCATGCTTACTTTTTTCAAATCCACTGGTTTGATTATCCATATATTATAGCTACACATTCTTTTTTAACCATCAGAAGATGAGTATCTTGGTGAAAATGTTATCTAAATAGTTTCCCATCACTTATGTATATTTATAAAAAGATCAGTGGAACCCACTGAATCAATGTGCAGACAATGCTGAGCAAAGCAATAAAGAATTTTCTTGGTAGCTTTAAGTGCACCACCAGTGAACCACAGAGTGGCAAAAAAATATGGGCTGCTAAAGAGAAAGTATGGTCTGTGGTGAGGAAACCAAAAAGATCTAGCTTCAAATTCCTACTCTGCTACTACCTATGTGAGTTTGAGCATCACTTCTCCAAATCTCAGAACTATAAAATAGTGATACAACTACCTATCTTTCTAGATTATCTAGAAGATTTAGGTAAATAATTTATGGGTGCCTGGGTGGTTCAGTCGGTTAAGCACCTGCCTTTAGCTCAGATCATGATCTCAGAGTTCCGAGATCAAGCCCTGTGTTGGGCTCCCTGCTCAGCAGGGAGTCTGCTAGTTTCTCTGCACCTCCCTGTTTGTGCTCACATGTTCTCTCTTTCTCTCTCAAATAAAAAAAAAAATTAGATAAAGTGCCAAAAACACATCTAATAAAATGGAATCAGTATTGTTCATCTGGCTATTTAAAACATCCAAGGATTACAATTAGAAAATAGAAAATTCTAATTCTGTTAATAAACACTGATATAAAAGCAAGGTAACTACCTGTTGAAGCTGCCAGGCCTTCATGATGTGCTCATTAATACAGAAAGGGGGGCACCTGGGTGGCTCAGTCAGTTAAGCGTCTGACTCTTGGTTTCAGATCAGGTCATGATCTCATGGGTCTTGGAATCAAGCCCTGAAGGACTCTGCGCTCAGCAGAGAGTTGGCTTGAAAGATACTCCCCCAACTCTACCCCTCACCCAACTAATATGCATGTGCACACTCTCTATCTCAAATAAATAACTCAACCCAAATACACACACACACACACACACACACACACACACACACAGGAATTAAAATGTTGCCTGTATTTAAACTAGAACAAAGCCACCTTTGAAAAAAGTAAATACTTTAAAAAAAAGTGTCCTGCAGCAAAATATCATAAACACCATACATGTTCTAATTTAGGAAAATAATTCTTAAGATTAAGACATTCGGGCAGCCCCGGTGGCTCAGAGGTTTAGCACCGCCTTCGGCCTGGGGCGTGATCCTGGAGTCCCAGGATCAAGTCCCACATCAGGCTCCCTGCAGGGAGCCTGCTTCTCCCTCTGCCTCTCTCTCTCTCTCTCTCTCTCTCTCATGAATGAATAAATAAAATCTTAAAAAAAAAAAAGACATTCAAATGCTAAGCTTGGTCTAAAAAAATTAAAAACTCTCTTCAAAAAACAATTCCATTGGTGTCTGGCTGGTTCAGTCACATAGATGCGACTCTTGATCTCGGAGTCGTGAGTTCAAGCCTCACAACTGGTGTAGAGATTCCTCAAAAAATAGAAAATCTTAAAGAAAGTTTCCATTAGTTTTCTTTTGATTTAGCAAAAATTCTTAATTAGAAATCTAGAGCTTTGTGGGTAGATACACACACTGATGTGGTATATGGACATGGCCAAGGCAAAACTAATGGTCTATAAACTGAAGTAAAGAAATGAAGAAAAACAAATTAATGGGCCTTTGGGGTTCTAGCAAGAACAAATAATAAAGTTGCTATTACATCATATTTCACAAAAGAGAAAGATAAAAATAGCAAAGTACTAAAAGTGACATGGTAAATAGCATTCTCTTATGTTTCAGTTTAAAAATGATATAAAGTTCAGGGGCACCTGGGTGGCTCAGTTGGTTAGGTGTTCAACTCCTGATTTCACTCAGGGCATGATCTCAAAGATCATGCCCTGAGATCCAATCCCACATTGGGCTCTGAGCTCAGCGAAGAGTCAGCTTAAGATTCTCCCTGTCACACTCTCTCTGCCTACCCCCCATCCTACTCACAAGCATGCACACACTCTAAGATAAATAAAAATTTAAAATAAAGATCTAAAGTTTAAAGTCAATTTCAATATAACAGTTATCTATCTACTAAGTAGTAACTCACTAATCTCTGGCCTCCAGAAATGCAAAGGTTAATGGGAAAAAATCTACTTAAGAAAATTATATTTTGAGTTTTCCTTCATTTCAATGATTATCTAGTTTTCCAGAAAGAAATAAAGAGAGATATTCTGAAAAAAAAAAAAAAAAGCCACAACCACATATAAACAAAAAAGCCACATCCACATATAGACAGTCTCCCTTCCCAGCACCCTTCTAACAACAAAACTTTCTTGTGTTTCCTTTATCTTTAATTACAGATTTGTGCATCTGGACCATAACGATAACAGTAATCTATAATGAGGCTGCTTGGTATTTAACAGTGCTGGGTACTTAAGAGCATAGGCTTTTGTAAGCATGTCTCTATTAAAATTTCAGCTTAGCCTCTATGAAATCTAGGGCAAATTGTTTCATTCTAAGCCTCAGTTTCTTCATTTGGGCATAATAATAATGGTACCTATGCCATAGAGTAGTTTTAGTCATTAAATGAATAAATATAAAGGGCTTAGAACAATGTTTCTGCCAAAAATATATATGTTGACTAGTATAATAATATATACCTATGGAGAAATAAAAATATGAACCAAGTAAAACAGATGCCACAAAATATCCTGAAGCAGTATCACTTATATGGCAGACTCACCCCCCACCCCCTTAGAGTTTCTAGGTAAAAATATCATTTTTTTTCCTGAGTTTGGGGATTTCTACTAAATTTTAGGAGGAAATCTATAATGTTAAATGAAATACGTAAGCCTTAAACTGACATGTTTTAAGAAAGAAAAAGTCTTAAGCCCAAAAATAGAAAGCATAAATTTAAAAACACTAATAATATACCAGGAGATCTAAAAAAAAATGTTTTTAGTCAGCAGTAAGATGTTCTAGAGAGATACTGATTTAACTCAAGCCAAGAATAAAAAAAATACCACTAAAGATGTACCAGAAGAGCTAGGGAAGGCAGACTAAACTTAAAATCAGATCAACTGCCTTTGAGGAGCAGTGATGAATATAGCATAGGTATGCTCTCCAATATGTACTGTTGAATGTAGTACTCACAATCTTTAAGGTATGGTGCTTAAGGTGTGTGTGTAAACAGCACTCAACTCAGCATATGATTGGGTTCTGGACCAAATTTCCAACAAAATCTGTCCTGGGCACTAACGTGTCAACGATGACAATCTTAATAAAAACAGAGACATTTATTGTGCATTTACCGTGTACCAGGCACTTTACACATATTAAACCTTCAATTTCAGCATGAAGAAACTAAGAGTTGGATGAGAGAACAATCTGTCTTCTGTACTCATGTCAAATGATTCTGAAAGAGTTCACACATCAATGATTCTTTTTATGTAATTTATTTCTATTTTTTTTAGAAAAGGTTAATGATGATAATGCTAGAATCTATTGAATATATATTACTATGGCACTACCATTTCTCTGAGTGCTTTAAATATATTAAATATATTAATTATATTTAATTATTATATTATAAAATAATATATTATATATTATATATTATTATATATAATTATATTAATATATTAAATATATTATTTTATTTAATCCTTCATGATAATCTCATTATTATCAACACCTGCAAAAGGGTAATCAAAAGCAAAAAGTCAACTAACTGCTAACACAGTGAGATAGGAGAAAGTCTCATTGCAGAATCCAAATTCTTATTCACTAGGCATAATGTCTCCAACAACAGAAAATAGTACTTTATTTTTAAAGTGGTTATTTAGAAAATTTGGAAAATGTCGAATAATAGAAACAAAAATTTTAACTTTCCATACTTCCAACACCCACATGAACACAGTATTGACCAGGGCAGAGACTACTTGCACTATAGGATATTTAATTACATTGGGGCCTCTCCATTAAATGGACTTAGTATCATCCGTATGTTGGATTTAGAAGTCTAAGGAAGAACCAGGGTTTTGAATGCATAAGGCTACTAAATTAAATATTAATTTTGAAAACGAGAGTAACCTCTGAATTATTTGTGCACAAAAGCTACTTGTGAGATTTTTAAAAACTTGTATTGACACAAATTGTTAAAAATTATATTTCAACTTCCAAGCAAAAGCTAATTTTAAAAATCATATTTGGCCTTGAAAAATATTCTTCTATGTATATGGTACAATTAATATTTTGAGTACTGCCTTAACACAAAATAAATGCAAAACCTAGAAAAATATTCCTTACATAATTTCAACTAATCAATACAAAAGGCATAATGGAAAATCACCATTTGGCAAACGCAAAACTAATTCCTTTGGGCAAGAAACATAGAGAGATGCTAAAATTTATGACCAAAAATATGACTAGAAAAAGGATATTTACATGGCCTCAAAATTATACCCCTGAGATACTTTTAAGTACAAAGAGATAATGTACGTTTAGAGTATACAAACCTGGCAGGCACTGTCTTAACCAGGGGATCCAAATGAGTATCACAAATAATAAGACAAAATGCCATCATGTCCCTCCTGCTATGATGCATGTGAAGGATGGAAAAGAGCTACTGTGGTATACTCAAACTGAGGATCATTCTACAGAATAACTGGCTAGTATCCTTCGAAGGATCAGTTTGAAAGACATGGAATGCATGAAAGACAAAAATGAAGAACTAATTACAGAGTAATTAGAGGAGACTCAGGAGGCCTGAAAACTAAATGCAATATGTAACCTGAATTATATCTTCAACAAGAAAAATGACATCCATGGGAGAACTGGAAAATTTTGAATAAGGTCTGCAGATAATAAGGTCTGCAGATTAGATTGATTATTATATCAATGCTGACTTCCTGATTTTAATCATTGTACTGTGGTTACAGAAGTCAAATTTAGGGAATGTGGGTGAAGGTATAAAATGCAAGAATTCTTTGTACTGCCGCTCTTTTTAAAGTCTGACATAATTTCAACATAAGTTTTAAAAAAATTTAAAGAAAATCTTAAACACCAAGCTCCTCTCCTCCTCTAGGACCAATTCCTCCCTGAAAACCTATCATTCTGTACTAGGAAATAAGGAATTCATCTTACATCAAACAATAACACCAACTTGAGTTTTTCTCTCTCTCAAACCTGCTTTAAAAGGAGAAAAAATAGCGGCACCTCGATGGCTCAGATGGTCAAGCACCCAACTCTTGGTTTTGGCTCAGGTTTGTGGGATCAGGCCCCATAATGGGCTCCACACTCAGTACAGAGTCTACTTAAGATTCTCTCTCTCCCTCTGCCCATCCCCTGCTTTGGCAAGTGTACATGTGTAAAAACTCTTTCCCTCTAAAAATAAATAAATAAAATCTTAAAGGAGAAAAATAAATAAATTCTAAGTTACTTCCAGCTCTAAAATTCTGACTTGAAGTACCTGACTTTCAAAACACCTCCTTCATTTCACCACTATAAATTAAATAATAATATGTCTACTATATTCTAGGCCCTATGGTAACTATATATATTAGCCCTAATTCTTACGACAACGTTGATAACGTAGGTATATATATCAGCACCTACAGAGAAGAGAACTGGGAAGGATATGGGTAAGTAATTTGCTCAAAGTAACTATTAGATGACACAGCCAGTATTCAAACCCACACCATCTGACTCCAAACACCAACTTGACTCTGTGATGCCTCCCAAAAGGGCAGGTGAGATGTGAACAAATGTGTAGATTAGAACAGTATCATCAAATATGATACAAGGATTTATCATGAAGTAGCAATATCAATACCTGCAAAGTGAATATTATATTTGCAGTTATTGGAAAATAGACTTCTCAAAGAAAGTAAGACAGGAAAAGAATTTCAAGAGTGCTGAATCAGTCTAACAGTGTCTGATTCAAATTGTAGAAATAAAAAAAAAATTGTAGAAATATTCTTTGGTTTCCCACATATATATAAGAAGTGAATCTTATTGGAAACAGAAATTTTTAATATTCTGGTAACAGTATGGTGTCACAGGTAGAATTTTCCTAAAGTAATCCTCAGCATTCACTCAGAAGCACCTGGAAAATGAGCCAAGTGGGCCAGGGCTCCCTCTTTTGCCAGCAAGAGGAACTGCATCAGAACTCACCCTCCCATGTGACCAGGGGGTCTATTTCCCCCAACCCACCCTCCATGGTGGAGCTGGAGCTTCCCATGGTCCCCAAGTGCCAGTCCACTGGTCTTCTCAGATAATTATTAAAAATAACCAATATAGCCCAATTTTTAAGCAGTGTACTAACAAGGCTTTCAAACCTACTCTTATAACAAAAGAAAACAATGATGCAGGGTAGAAGGCAGTGAAGACTCCACTGGCACACCATTCTACATCCAGTAGCACCCACCTACCATAATTTCCTATGCAGTTAAGGAAAGATCATGGGATCTCTCTTAAGAATTCTTGGCTTACAAGTTCCTCCGGTTAGGCCAATTTCTTAGCAGATAACTCTATTAGCACATAAAATTCATCCTAAGCCATTACACAACACAGAGGATAAGAAAAGTAATAAATTCTCATAAAAATGAAGAAGCTAAAAGGCTTCTTTATCCAACTTAGTTTGCATACTAATGAAATATACTTTATACACCTTCCTTATAAAAACTGCTTTAAAGATAATGTCAGCTAAAAACCACTGACAGCTGCATGTCAGTCATTCAGCCCTGAGTTTCGTGTACACTCTTTTTTAAAGCTTGCACCCACTCTATTAGCTGGTATTATTACTATCATTTCCATTTTGCAGATGAGGAAAATGAGTGACAAAGATGTAAAAAAAACTTGCCCAAAGTTACACAGCCGATACAAAGCAGAGACTGAATGGTTTTAACCATGACTAGCTTACTTTGATTCACTGATCTAACAACTCCATGAGGTTTATAGCCATCATAGTGAAAAAGGAATACTTTCTACAGGTGAAAAAATTTAAGGTCTATAAAGATTAAATGACATGCTTAATTTTATACTAAATTAGCATTCGCAGCCAATAAGTAAAATAATTTCCTAACAGCCAGTCTATCGTTCAGGATTATAGTAATAACAAATGCTATATGTGGAGCTCTAGTTTATATACACATGGCAATACCATGGTCAAACATCTTTTTAAACCTCAAGAGAAGTTCAGCTATTAGCTTTCCAGTTTTTTCTGATTTCAACTGAACAAGACTGCTACATGTAACAGAATTTGGACTTATCCAGTGAATCTCTATGCCTCTCTTTATTATCAGCTTAGCATAATAAATTAATTGAGGACAATATGATTGCTTATAAATAACTCAAAAAACCAATGTTAATATTTAATGAACTTCTCATTCTCACTCTGTAAATATTTTAACACTTCCAATGAAGACATGCTGCAAACAGGAAGACTAAGAAAGCCATCTATCAATTCTGAAATGTGCTTACATGGCAGTCGATATCACACCAACATTGTACATCTCAGAAACAAAAAAGGATCACTTCTTTTCAAACTTACAAAGAATTTTAAAAAGAAACAAAAGAAAACACAAGCTGATTACTCACTTGGGTGACAGTGTGGTACAAATCCCACATGGAATTTACTAATGATGCCTTCTCTCAAATTTCACATAAGATATAAATCTTATCAAATCTGGGACAACATATGCATACCTTAGAAACACAAAACCTTTGCATAAAAATACATGCTTCCAATGATCATTTGAATGGTATCATTCCAACATTCAAAAAAGGTAAAACTTAACATGTTTATTAATTACATATTGATGTTTAAGTTTTATAGATTCATTCTTTCAAGAATATGCAAGACCAAGAGGTTTTCATCTAAACTCTCTTGCTTTATAATTTTCCATTTCAGTTTTTTACTTTCTATTTGCCTTCCTAAAAGCTAGAAGATGGACAAAGCAAGAAAATCAATTCTAAATAAGCTCTATTAGCTGTTTCATGAAACCAAAGCAGAAAAAATGAGCTAGTCCCTTCCATCTTTGTTCACTCAACCACTATCTTTTGAGTGACTGACTCAGGCATGCTCAGTACTCCCTCTGAAGTATTTAATCATCTATGGTGATCGCAGGGGAAAGACAGCAACTATAGAAATTCCAACATGTTTGTGGTAGTGGTAGAATTAGTCCCTGTAAGGTAAACTACAGAACTTTTTTTTTATGACATGATAGATCAACATGTGATAACTCAATGGGATCTTCTTATAAAAATAGTTCTAGCCTATATTAGTAATGGAAAATGACACAATTCTCCTGAAATCCTCTTTTCTGTGTCTTACCCAATATCAAGACTAATCATCAACATTTGAACAGCAGCAGCTAAAATATTTTACAAGACACAATACCTAATTTCCACATTCCACAAACACATGATAGAATTTACCTCAGATATAATGTAAGGTATTTGTTCTTTGACAATCCCCCACATAATTCTCTTCTGAGATCTAACTAAGCAATGATAACCATTAAGATCAGCCACAGCATCAAAAAATAATCAATGACGATGGCTTAAATCCCAGGATTCAAGCATAAAATACTGCCAATTCATCTCTAGAAAAATTCACGTTTTAGTCTTTCTTAACTGTAATCTTTCTCTTCAACATAGACTGAATTTTAAACAGATTACTTTTCTTCTTTTCCTCTTGTAACATTAGTAGCTAGCTAAGAAAAATAAAGTGTTTTGGAATGTAATGTGTATGCCCACTACTCCCTTCAGCTATGGATAATTGAGAGAGAAACAGAAAGCAGTTTCATATTTAAAAATCATTTTCTAAAAAATACAAAACTTCTATGAAATAATGGTGTAATGAATTAACTACTACCTATATGAGATAAACCATGAAATGTGTTAATGAACAAATGTAAAAGGATGCAATATAGGGTTCTGATCAACCCTTAAATGTTACTAATCCATACTTAAGTAAAAGTTTGCTTCTTTTTCTTTATTAGAAAAGCCTCTGGGAAAACAAAACACAATAAAACTTAGCAGTGTTTCTGATATATATATACACCTATATGCACACACATTCATATACACATATACATGCCAGATATATAAATATACATATATATATTTATCTTAAAGGTATCATTTTCTCATCACTAAATAATGAAAAACATAGCAAGAATGTCTGCTATGATTCCTTAATGGTTTCATGTAACTCAGATACCTACCTCTTTCTCAAAATCTAGTTTAAGAATTATGGATCAAGAGTAATCTGGCATATTAAGAGCTCCATTTATCACTTTTTTCTTTTCATTATTAACAATATTTGATGCCAAAAGCCTTAATCTAGCTAATTTTACTGTTTCTATGCTTCGGTACTCAGAATTACTATCTAAATTTTCTATCTTAATTCCTCATTTATTCTATTATACTAATTAGATCTCAAAGCATGCCCCCTTCGTGCTAAATTCAAAACCACGGAATTTGTTTGGTACAAAAACTTCCTTTTTATGTGCAGCTCTCTACGATCTGCTACAATGTGCTACACCATACACCTATGTTTTTTGCTCTGCCTAGGGTCAAGGAAGGGAAAGAAAACAAGTTCAGAGGGTTCCCTCAGGATAATCTTAACCCAACAGCAGTTATATTTGTAGCACTTATATTTGTTTATTGTGTCAGAGCTTAACTGTCAATTTTTATGGAAATATCAACAACAGAAAGCATACAAATCTCAAGTGTATACAGAGCTTCATGACTTTCACCAATATAACCAGTACTCAAATAAAAACAAAAAACAAAATATTACTAGCATGTATCCAACTATATTTTATTTTTCTGTCTAGCTCTCCTGCTTCTAATCGGCCTTTGGGTTTTGTTGTCAGTTATTTTACACAGAATGCTAAATATTCGGCACTAAATATATTCATTCAATAACTGTATGTTGGGGATCTACCATGTGCCTGGTGCTATTCTATGCCCTAGGGATAAACCAGTGAACAAAATAAAAAAAAACCAAACCTGGCCCTCACTGAGCTTATACTCTTAAAAGGGTAAATGACAACAAATAAGATAAACTAAGTCAAATATATAATGTGTTAGATGGTGATACTAAGGAAAAGAAATTTAAAAAAGTAAAAAAAGAGTTAGAAAATGTCAAAGAGGGACACCTGGGTGGCTCAGCCAGGTAAGTGTCTGCCTTCAGTTCAAGTCATGATCCCAGACTCCTGGGTTAAAACAGGAAGTCCGCCTCCCAGGTCAGTGGGGAGTCTGCTTCTCCCTCTTCCTCTGTCCCTCTCCTTCTCAAATAAATAAATAAAATCTTTTTAAAATTACAAAAAAAGAAAAAGAAAGGAAGTCAGTCAAAGAGAGGGAAAATTTTTAGAAAGGACCAAAGAAAACCAATTGAAAACTGACATCTGGGTCAAGACCTGAAAGAATGATGGAGCTAGGAAATAATGGGAATACCAAATAGAAGAACAATCTAGGCACAAAGATCAGCAAATACAAAGGCTCTGAGGTAGAAGCATGCCTGCTGTATTTCAGAAACAGCAAGCAGGCCACTGGTCTGAAGCAAAAGGGCAAGGAGTAGATGAAGCAAGATAAGTGGTAGGGTAGTAGGAGGGGGAGTGAGAGCTTGTGGGGCCTCATGGGTCATTTGTAAGGAATTTGGCTTTTACTCTGAGTGAGAAGCAAAGCCACTGAAGAATTCAGAATGTGAGATAATATCTATTTCAACAGTATCACTGGATGTTTTACTAAGAAAAGATGAAAGGGAAAAGATAGTAGAAGCACAGAGAACAGTCAGGAAACTGTTCTAATAGTCCAGATGAGAGCTGATGGTGGCTTGGACCAGCGTGGTCAGAGCAGTGCAGAGAGCAGCATGTGGTCAGATCCTGTATCTCCTATAGTCTGGGCTGAAGAAGAGGAAGAAAGACTAAGAAACTGAAATGAAGCAACTGAAGAGGTCCACGAAAACCAGTACACTATCCTAGAAGCCCAGGGGAAAAGTATTTCAAAATGTAAATGTAAATAAAGGATCTTAATCAAATAAAACAGGACTGATGAGAACCTCTGGATTCAGCAACAGAGCTGAAAACCTGAATGGAATTTATTTAACAGCAAATGGGACAAGAAAAATTTGAGAGTGTGTACAGAAAACTTTTTAAAGGTATTTTGACATAAAAGGAGGGAAAGAAATGAGGCAGTGGCTTGAGAGGGAAGTCAAGACAGAACTTCTCTTAAGATGGCAGAACATATGACAGCTAGTAGGAATGAGCAGGAAGCGAAGGGGAAAAGGATACAGAAGAATAAGGGAGAAATGCTATAGCCATAAGAGAGTACATAAGTGGGTACATAAGGCGGACTTCCTGTTTTAACCCAGGAGTCTGGGATCATGACTTGAACTGAAGGCAGACACTTACCTGGCTGAGTACATAAGAGAGTACATAAGAGCCATCTCTTCTGATGGCTTCAATTCTCTCAGTGAAGGAGGAAGCAAAACACTAGAAGTGTCAAAGGTTTGAGAATGGAGAACATATCAGTTGTTTTGGAGTCTGGGAGGGTGATGGACCAGGGGAATAGGATTACTGGGTAGCATTAAGGACTCATCCAGATTAGACATCATAAATATGAGGTGAGACCTGTAGTATGGTTACATTTTTTTCTCTAAGTACATTTAGAAGTATGGGTACAAAGAAGGAGCTGAATGTATACAATTATACAATGTATGACTATTATGATTGATGGAATTTAGGCTGGGTTAAAAAAGTAGAGGACATTAGGAGGACGAGAGAGAGTGAAAAATGCTAGATTCGAAAGACTGAAGGTCCCAACACAGACTCAAGGAATTAGTGGAGTAATAGAAATTGTATGATATGAGGGGGATCCCTGGGTGGCTCCGTAGTTTAGTGCCACCTTAGGGCATGATCCTGGAGTCCCGGGATCGAGTCCCATGTCGGGCTCCCTGCATGGAGCCTGCTTCTCCCTCTGCCTGTGTCTCTCCCTCTCTCTCTCTCTGTGTCTCTCATGAATAAATAAATAAAATCTTTTTTAAAAAAAGAAATTGTGGGATCCCTGGGTGGCGCAGCGGTTTGGCGCCTGCCTTTGGCCCAGGGCGCGATCCTGGAGACCCAGGATCGAATCCCACATCAGGCTCCCGGTGCATGGAGCCTGCTTCTCCCTCTGCCTGTGTCTCTGCCTCTCTCTCTCTCTCTCTGTGACTATCATAAATAAATAAAAATTAAAAAAAAAATTTAAATCTTTAAAAAAAAAAAAAAATAAAAATAAAAAATAAAAAAATAAAAAAAGAAATTGTGATATGAGAAGATAAGACATGGTAGACAGAGGAGAAACTGTGCAATTGAGATTATAGAGTGATGGCAGTTTGGACAAAAACAAGGTCTAGAAATGAGCATCGAGGTGGGGGTAGAGGGCAAAGATTCAATGAAGAACTCCAGTTCTGAAGACACCGGGGTACTAGAAGAATTATCCCCATGAATTTTGAATATTGAAATCACCAAGAATTTTTTTTTTTTAAATGATAGAGAGAGAGAGAGAGAGAGAGGCAGAGACACAGGCAGAGGGAGAAGCAGGCTCCATGCACCGGGAGCCCGACGTGGGATTCAATCCCGGGTCTCCAAGATCGCGCCCTGGGCCAAAGGCAGGCGCTAAACCACTGAGCCACCCAGGGATCCCCACCAAGAATTAGAAGATAAGTAATACTGGAGTGAATGCCAATGAACTACGACTAAAATCTGTTAGGAGACAATTCCCCATGAGTCTGCCATTTCTGCATATAATGAGAGCAGAGGTACAGACTGCCATTACTGCAGACTATCTTTGCAAGCAAGCTCATATAAGCAAACACTCCTGGAAAATAGAGTATCTCTCCAAAGCAAAGGGTAGGTTATCCAAACCCATGGAAGATATGCTCTTCCTCCAGGACATGGACAGACATGATTAGTGTCCAATATAAAAGATTCCAGGTCCTCTCCTATAACTCAATCCACTATGTGTACAGGTATCACCTGATCCTCTTAAAGTCACCCTTTGTTGACTTTGGAAATTGGGACTTGGGGAACCAGTTAGTAAGCAAATGCTGTTATTGTGTCTATTGCTTGCACTGTTCAGAATAAGTCCTTTGATTCCAGCCCAGAAGTCTTGAGTCTTCTCAGCATCCATGACACTCTGTAGTTAAATTGTTAGTTTGCAAGTAGGGTAAACCTCAGACCTTTGAAGGTTTTTGATAAAATCCTCAATGAATAGAAGGTGGGGATGTGAGACTAAAACAGGTGGTTAGAAGGTGGTATAGAAATAAAGTTTGGAGGCATTTTAAAAGAGAATGATCTGGAAAAAGCATTGAAAAGCAAAGAAAATACCTCAAGGGTAAGCAATATGAAGAAGGCAGGAGGACTGCTACTACTTGAGATGGTTACAGAAAGTGTCAGTAGGGAAGCAAGATTCAATTTAAAGCAAAAAAGTGCAGGCAATATTAACAAAGAGGTTGAAGATAAAGAGGAATTTGGTTATGACTGACCTTGAGTTCCAGGAGCATTATGAAAGATTTTTGGGAGGCAGGGAGGGATGGGTTTGGGAATCAGATCTGGATGTACACGGTAAAAGATCCACGACTCCTGGACTTGCATGACTCATAAGAACAGGAAAAAAATACATGATGAATTTAGCTGTGATTAGTCTTAATCAGATTAAATTTGCCAACGTGTTTCAGTATCCCTTATCCCTGTTTTACTCATCCACTATCTACTATTTCTTACCAAACAGAACATCATTTTAGAAAATTTATTTAACATACAAGTTCTAAAATATATAAATGCCAAAAGTGTTATTTAGATAGTGTTAACTTACTTGAATTAGATCTAAAATGCCAAGTTCACTTTCTGAAGAATCCACACAGAAGACAAAATATAATGTTGCATAATGTCTATAAATCAGTTTGTTGTCAGATCCTCCAATTAGCCTAAATGACAAAACAAAAATTGGAATGTTATAGGAATAAAATGAAACAAATTTTCGTTAGCTCAAGCAAACTGACAATTTGTGTATAACCTTTTTATAAGATGTTTGGGCATAGAATTTAAAGGTGTAGCATTCAAGTGAACTCAGAGATTTAGCAAATTAACATGGTTGTTTTCTTCAGAAATAACAAGTAAAAGGAGCTGGTCCTTAATCTTAGTTCATTCATTAATTAAACTATCTACTGAGTACCTATCATTTGCCAGGTACTGATAGTGGGTAAGGAACAGTAAAGAAATAAGAAAAAATGATCAGAGTAGAAGTCACTACATAGAGATTCAAAATAGGATGATGCCTAATGATGGATCTACTATCTAAGATGAATCCTTAAGAGTGACATTCAGGCTGAAAGCTAATGATAAGGAGTTAGCCATGAAAACATTCACAGAAGAGTATTTCATAAAAAGGTGACAACTAATAAAAAGGCCAGGTCATCAAGAACAGAATATATATGTTCAAGGAAGAGAGAGAGGGTGCATGGACAAGAAAAGATTACTAAACAAACAAAAGTAGGCAGGAATCAGGTCACAGGGCATTTTAAGTGCTTATTGGATTTAACTCCATGGGTCATAGTAAGTGATACAACTTAAGACTGATTACCAACAGGGGAGGGAAAAAAAAATGACATTTCTTAAGTTTTAGAAAAATTTACCACCAAAATGTCCTCCAAAAATAGTTTATTTTGCAATATAAATATAAAAGACTGAGATAATAAATACTCAACTTTTTCATCAAATATTTTTATTTACACTGACTGGAATTTCAGCATTTTAAAAATAATAATTTCAGACTCATTCCAAACATCTCGTATTTTTCTAGTTTAGCTATTTCATAGTTATATTTACAGTAATTAGTTCACCTTCTTAAAACATCCTTAACACATAATATAGAAAAATCAAGGCCAAATGTAATCAAAGCTAAGTGAAGACTCAAACAAGACACAGAAAAATAGCATCTATTTTTTAACTCAGTAAAAGTAACACTGAATTCACAGGTTCAGAGAAATAGCTTTCTGTCATGTCTTCCTATAGCAAAAGTGGGCAGGATCTTTGACGAGAATTAAAAGTTACTACTTTGCTAGACATATTTCTAGAAAAGATATTCAATTAAAAATACGTATGTGCAATTTAAAGAATACCAGATGATTTTTGCAGACTATGAATGCAATTGTTCCTGGAAAGCCACAAAAAAGAGCACTAACAGCAGCATTCACTTCATCCTGAATCAGCAATTTAGTGATTATCTCAAACTTTTGTTTGGCTCTATTGTAAGAGAAGACCAAACTATTGAAAACTGTAAGTTTCAAAAAGACTATCAATGCCATTAAAAGAAAGCAGAGTTTTAATATATAACATGATAAGTACATACTTTGCCTTTAAAAATGTAATTTTATCTTTAAACTATTTTAGAAATCCTCTTACTTTAAATATTTCGTATTACAGAGGGAAAAATTGAGGTATAAGAAGTTAAATGATCTGACCAAGAATACCAGTTTGTTAGTCACAAAACTAGGACTGAATCAGATGTGTAGCCTCATCTCTGATGCAATGTTTGCTTTCTACTCTACTCTTTTTAAGCTTGGAAAGTAATCATCACAAATTTAAGCCCTAATTTCTAGTTCCCACAATACCCTGGTTGGAAGAGCCAGGTTCTTGCATGACTACCACATACCACTGTGCTGGATGACAAGTTCCCTAAGAGAGATTAAAATATTAAAATAAAGAAAAGTGATAATGGAAAAGGCAGCTCAATTCTTGCACAAGTGTGATAGAAATAAAGTATAATTAAAATAAAAACACAAAGCAGGTATATCTGTTTCAAATATTAAATTGGGCAGTCTGGAGTGAATAGCAAAATTTATAAATTCTAAGTATGTATTTGCAAATTTAATTGCAGCATGATATATTTCTTATAAGAAATGCAAGTAAACTTTCAACATGATAAACAGTAATTTATGGTCAAGTAAGAATGAATTTTCTATTATCCAAACTATTTTTCATAATATTTATCATAGATATTAAAATACAGAAAGGTGTAGGTCTCTCTGACTAATCTGTCATTTTTCATAATGGAGCTTAGCTAAAGTTTAGTTTTTGACTCGTCAATGAGGAAATATGTTATTAAGAAATTGATTATATAAACATGAGTAGGAACACTTATAAAACTACTTGAGAGCAAACTGTTTTCATAGAACTCTCTAATTTAAAAGTATTGCTTTATAATAGTTTAAATATAAATAATTGGCAAGCTAATTATAACTAGTTTTTATTTATTCATTCTAAAAATAGAAAATTCTATTAGCTGAATTCTACCTATATACAGATTGCCTATATACATTTGTATATATATACATGCACACAGATATGTATCAGAAAGCAAATTTCATTCTTATTTATAATAATAGAGAATGTAATCTAAATTTTTATGAACAGGGTCCATTTACCCCAAGCAATAACCTCTAGTCATGAAAAAGAAGAGGTTATTCTAAATGTGTTTATATGCAAAACTTTTTAAAAATATTACATGAAAGGGACACCTGGGTGGCTCAGCAGTTGAGGATCTGCCTTCGGCTCAGGGCGTGATCCCAGTCCAGGGATGGAGTCCCGTATCGGGTTCCTGTTCTCCCTCTGCCTGTCTCTCTCTCTCTGTGTATCGCATGAATAAATTAATAAAATCTTTAAGAAAAAAAAAAAGATACTACATGAAAATGACCAACATGTAAACCAGCATTCCTAGTGTGATCCTGTAGGTAATTTTTTAAGGTTATACTTTTATATGTTAGTCAATGAAAAATTAATTTTCTAGAAGGATACACAAGAAAGTAAAAAGTCAGGAGAGGGAGACTGAGTTTATAATTAATTTTACACATCTCTGTAATGTTTGCATTTTTGCCATATGAACTCTATATAAAATGCTTCTGTAACATTTTTTTTAAAAAGGACCATATATATTAAAAATTTCTTTAAGTTAGATTTATAGCTCACATAGATGATAATTAATCTAATTCAAATTCATCAAAATTAGGAAATTTTTACCATAACCAATTAAACAGTATATATTTTAATCATATAGTCAAAGATTTGAAATGTCCATGAAATGCTTTACTTACAATCCTCCTTCTAGGAAATTACAAACATTTTCATCTCTCTTAGATACCAAATGGAATGTCTCCCTGATGATTTGCTGCTGTGTATCTTCACTCTGAGAAAGAATAATTTATATATGTTAGAATTAAATTTCTAGGTTTAACAGTATTTTAAGAATTTTAAAGTACAAGGCAGTAATATCTGTCAGGGAAATTAATCTAAGAGAGAGGTCCGTGAAGAGCTAACATATCACATCTCACAGAAACAAAACCCATCATTTTTTGAAGAAAAAACAAAAAGCAAAGCCAAAACTAAACCAACATTTTATAGCTAGCTACAACTAACATTTCTAAGTTTCCAAAACCAAAAAGAAGAATATTAGACAGATGAATAAAAGACACTAGTAAAAGGGACACTAGATATTAACTAGTCAAAGGCCATTGTTTTATAAATGAGTAAGCTGAAACAGAGAAGTAAAGTTATAAATAATTCATGTAGCTAATCCATATTTTATTGGATGGAAAATACAGGAAGTTTAGAGCTTCCAATTAAGTTTAAATGCAAACTAAGAAGAGTGTATCCATATTAGTTGTATAAACATAGCCTAAGACCAAAAATTGGCTCAATAAGTATTAAATTGGGATGCCTGGGTGGCTTAGCGGTTGAGTGTCTGCCTTTGGCTCAGGGCATGATCCCGGAGTCCTGGGATCAAGTTCCGCACTGGGCTCTCTGTAGGGAGCCTGCTTCTCCTACCTCTTCCTATGTCTCTACCTCTCTCTCTGTGTCTCTCATGAATAAATAAAATCTTAAAAAAAAAAGTATTAAATTCACCAAGCAATTCACATCCCATTAAAAACATCTGCTCAAACACTGCAATAGAAAACTGGGTAAAATCACAAATAGGAATTTCATAGGAAAGGAAATATGATTATTCACAAACAAATGGAAAAGACCTGCAGACACCTAGGTGGCTCAATTGGTTAAGCGTCTGACTCTCAGTTTCAGCTCAGGTCATGATCTCAGGGTCATGAAATGGAGCCCCGCTTCTGTGCTGAGCCTGGAACCTGCTTAAGATTCTCTCTCTCCCTCTCCCTCTGCCCCTCCTCCCCTAAAAAAAAAATGAAAAGATGTTAAACCTCAGTGGTAATTAAGTGAAATACAAATTAAAGTAACAATGAAATAACTGCATATGCATCACATTAGCAAAGTGTAAAAATCTGACAATATCAAACACAGATAAAGATGTGGAGCCAAAGAAACTCATCCCACCAAGTATGAGGATAAATGATATAATCATTTCAGTAAATGGTTTTATAATCCAGCATTCCCACTCCTATATACTATACTAAGTGACATGAAACCACGGTTTTTGAAGATTAAAAATAACAGAACATTGGCAATTACATACACATAATAAATTGTTAACCTGTGTACCAGAGACATGTAGAAGAATGTTCATCAAGGCACTGTAACAACAAAAAAACCTGAAATTGCTCAAAAGTCCACCAATCATAAAATGGATAAATTATGGTACATTCACACAATGGTATATCATAAGTAAAAATTAAAGAAGTAAATTACACCCATCAATATGAAGGAGTCTCAAAAACTTAATGTGAAAAAGAGATGGTATCTTAGCTCAGGCTATCCTAACAAAATACCATAGACTAGATGGCTTAACTACCAGAAATTTATGTTGTCATGATTCTGGAAACTAGAGATTCAAGATCCCAAGTGTCAGCATTTAAAAAAAAATTAAAAATTAAAAATTAAGTGCCAGCATAGTTGGTCTCTGGTGAGTGCTCTCTTCCTGGCTTAAGGACAGTTTCTTCTCATAGTGTCCTCACATGGTAGGGAGAGAGAACAAGAACAAGCTCTCTGGAGTCTCTTCTTAGAAGGGCACTAGTATCATGAGGGCCCCACCCTCAGTAACTTCATCTATACCTAAGTATCTTCCAAAGCCCCAATACAAAACAAATACCATCAAATTGTGGGTTAGGCTTCAACATATGAATTTGGCAGGGGAGGGGGAGACACAACTCAGTCTATAGCAGAGGGAGAAAAGCAAGTAACAAAATGACATGTAATCATTCCACTAACATAAATTTCAAAAACATGCAAAACTAAGTAATATATTAATGATATATATATATATATATATATATATATATATATATATATATATATAATGAAAATAAAACATAGAAAATCCAGGGAATGATTAGCAATTTTCAAAGTACTGGTTTCATAAAGACCATATTCTCTAAGCACATTGCAATTAGGTTAAAAAAAATCAATAATTAAAAGGATGTTTTTTACCAGCTTGCATCCCCACCAACAGTGTAAGAGGGCTCCCCTTTCTTCACATCCTCACCAACATTTGTTGTTTGCTGACTTGTTAATTTTAACTATTCTAACTGGTAAAGAGGTGGTACAGCCACTTTAGAAAACAGTATGGAGGTTCCTCAAGAAGCTAAAAATAGAGCTACCTTATGGCCCAGCAATTGCACTACTAGGTATTTACCCCAAAGATATAAATGTAGTAATTCAAAGGGGCACCTGCATCCCAATGTTTATAGCAGCTATGTCCACGACAGCCAAATTATGTAAAAAGCTGAAATGTCCATCAATGGTTGAATGGAAATGATGTGGTGTACATATATGCAATGGAATACTACTCTCCCATCAGAAAGGATGAAATCTTACCATTTACATCCATATGGAGGGAACTGGAGGGTATTATGCTGAGTGAAATAAATCAATCATCATATGGTTTCACTCATATGAGGAATATAAAAAACAGTGCATAGAATCATAGGGGAAGGGAAGGAAAAACAGAATGGGAAGATATCAGAGAGTGAAACAAACCATAAGAGACTCTTAACTATGGGAAAGAAACTGAGAGTTGCTGGAAGGGAGATGGGTGGGAAGATGGGGTGATGTGATGAGCACTGGATGTTACATGCAACTGATGAATTACTGAATTCTATATCTGAAACTAAGTAAGTTCTATATGTTGGCTAATTGAATTTAAATAAAAAAATAATAAAGCTATATTTTTTAAAAATCCCAAACAGGCATTTAAATTGGAAAGAAGTAAAACCACCTGTATTCACAGACGACTTCTGTGACAGATGGATCATATATCCAAAAAAGTCTAAAGAATCCATTAAAAAACTGTTAAAGCTAATAAACAAATCTACCAAAGTTCAAAATACAAAATTAACATTCAAAAATCTGCTGTATTTCTATACGCAACCAACGAACAATCCAAAAGGAGACTTAGTCACAAATGCTGCAGAAATTTAATAGGTAATAAATTAGTATGACAAACATAATAAGTCAGTAAGCTAAAAAAAATCTAAGATGAAGTAGCAAAATTCCTTTAAAAATTTTTAATAAAATGGTCCTAAGGAGAAAGAGGAAAACTTTAATAATCCTATTACCATAAAGAGAATAAACAGTAATTTTAAATCTCTCCACCAAAAATAAATCAAGCCCTGATGGCTTTAACACTAAGTGTAACCAATGATTCAAGAAAGAGACCACTCCAATCTTACACAACTCTTCCAAAGCACATATAAAGAATTAACATTTTCAATTTATTTTATGAGGCCAATATTGACACGAAATCAGACAAGGAATATATGAGAAATGAACACTGCAGGCCAATCTCACCAAAAAGCATAGATACAAAAATTAAAATAAAAAAACTAATATATCATGTCCCAAATGGGTTTATCCTAGTACTGTCAGGTTGATTCAATATTAGAAAACAGACTGATGTAATTTTAATTTTCTACATTAATAGATTTAAGGAGAAAAAATAGATCATTTCAGGGATCCCTGGGTGGCGCAGTGGTTTAGCGCCTGCCTTTGGCCCAGGGCGCGATCCTGGAGACCCGGGATCGAATCCCACGTCGGGCTCCCGGTACATGGAGCCTGCTTCTCCCTCTGCCTATGTCTCTGCCTCTCTCCGTCTCTCTCTATCATAAATAAATAAAAAATTTAAAAAAAAAAAGAAAAAATAGATCATTTCAAAAGATGCAGAAAAAAGTATCCGATAAAATTAAACAATTCTTGAATAAAAAGAAAAAAAAAACTCTTGGTAAATTAAAGAGAACTTCCTCTAATTAAGACTACCCAAAAGACATCTTTTGCAAACATATTCACAAACAAAATATGTAAACAGTTTCTTCTTTTTAAGATCAGAAACAAGATAGGTTAACTGTAATGGTTTTCCTATTCAATGCCATATCAGCTGTCATCAATACAAGAAAAACAAGAAAAAGAAATAAAAGATAAAAGAATTTCAAAGAAATAAAACTGTCATTCACAGACCACAAGATTTTCCATGTAGAAAATCTAACACAATTTACACAAAAGTGTTAAAATTAATACAACAAGATAGAGCCAGCACAAAAACTCCATTGCAGTTCTAAACTTCTCCAACTGTCAGGTGTAAGACATAATTTTAAAAAGATACCACATACAATACTCTCAAAAAACAAGCAGTGCTAGGAATAAGTGAAACAAAAACATGCAAGACTTCTGTGAAGAAAATATAAAACTTTATCAAAAAAAACTTAAAGAGCTAAGTAAATGGAAAAAATGTATAGTGACTAGATTGAATAATTCAATATTATGAAGATACCAATCTCCTTAAAGTGCTCCAAAGTATCAAAGTAATTCTAATCAAAATCCCAATGGAGGGGCACCTGGGTGGTTCAGTGGGTTAGAGTCTGCCTTCAGCTCAGGTCATGATCCCAGGGTCCTGGAATTAAGCCCTGCATCAGGCTCCCTGCTCAGTGGGGAGCCTGCTTCTCCCTCTCCCTCTGTCACCTCCCCTGCTTGTTCTCTCTCATAAATAAATATTTAAAAATATTTTCAAAAATTCCAATACAGATAAACTTGAAAACCTGAATCTGTCTCCAACACATATATATTAAATCAGAAGACAAGAATGACAAGACACTCCTGAGTAGAATGTAAGAGGGTATGCTGAGCAGGTAAAAATTATTATAAAGTCACAGTAATTAAGATAACACGATACTGGTATACAAAAAGTGATACTGGTGCACAAATAGGGAAACTGACTACTGGAACTGAACCATAAACACACCCACACAAATATAAGGTAATTTACTTTAAAACATACAGTAGGCTTTGTAGAACAGAAGGGAAAGGAAGGACATTTCCATGAATGGTGCCAGAATAAAAATTGTTGTTTTCTTTCTGTTTTAGATCTCTTATGTTATACTAAAAAATCACTCCCAGGTTGGTTAAAAATGAATGTCAATGCTTATACTATAAAACTTTAAAAATATAATAGGGAAGTATCTTTATGACCTTGTAATAGTGCTAGACTTTTAAATAAGACACAAAATAAGGCTAACCATAAAGAAAAAGACTGGCAAACTTGATCATATTAAAAGCAAGCATTTCTAATGCTCAAAAGACACCAGAGAAAGAAGTGAAAGCTATGAACGCAAAGAATATAGCTGCAATACATAAAAACTGACAAAGGAATAATACTGTGTATATAAAAAACACTTAGACGTCAGTAAGAAAAAGATAAACATCTCAATATAAAAACGACTGGCAAAACAGAACTTAGGAAATCATCAGGAAAAGGAAATTTGAATGGTAAATAAACTATGGAAGAGGTTCAACTTCACACAGGAGAAAAAGAACAAGAAAAAAGGAAAAAAAAAAAAACCCTACTAGTTAAAAATTACAATGACAACATTAAGTACCCATACTACCAGCGAAGATATATGTCTAACGATATCAAGTACTGGCAAGAATATGAAGCAACAAAGCACCCATACTAAAAGAACTGTAAATTGGTACAACCACTTCTGGAAACACACCAGCATTACCTAGTAAAAGCTGAACGTAAACATACCCAAGGACAAAGGTATTCAACTCCTAATTACACCCTAAAGAAATTCAAAAAGATGTTTGCAAGAATGCTTATAGCAGCACTGTTTGTAACAGCAAAAAAGTCACAATATAAAATGTCCATCAATGTAAAATGTATAATAAACTGTGTTTCATTCCTGCACGGAATATTACAAAGCAATAAAAAGGACTGTAACTATATAAATACTAGAAATGAGCTTAGAAATGTTGAATTTTTTTAATCAAGTCACAGAAGAATATAAATACTACGATTCTACTTTTTAAAAGTTTAAATATATGTGAAACTAAACAGTAAACTGTTTTTTTTGAGGACAAAAATGTGGTAAAAAAATGAAAATGATTTTTAAAAATTCAAGATGGTGCTTATCTCAAGTACAAAGAGAACAGAATATGAGACATTCAGAAAGACTGGTAATTTTTTTTTTAAAGGAGATAGTGAACACACAGCAATTCAAGTATTAGTTCCTACACCTTGCAGATATTCAATACATACATTTATTTTGCATTTATTCAATATTTCATAAAAATATTCAAATGAGCAAAGCAGAGAGGAAGGAAGAAAAAAGCTGCCCTCTTCCTTTGTTAGGTTTGCTTGATCATCTCCATCTCCTCCTAGTCTTCATCTAGAGCTAAAAGGTGTCCCTTGGATTACCTTACTTCCTCTTGTGGCTTCAACCGTGTTATCTCCCTAATCGTTCATTCTCCTATATCCCTAGTGCTTAAAGGAAGCCTATCTTCTTTTCTGAGTTGGTGACAGATATTTCCAGCTTACAGACATCTCCAGTTATATTCCATAAGGTGATATTAAAACTTACATGTGAAAGACTAAAAATTAAAAACATCACATTTCTTCTAAAACTTGTTTTCTCTCCTTTTTAAATTCAAGTATAATTGAACAATCTTATATTAGTTTTAGGTATACAAAAAGTGATTTGACAATTCTATACATTGTTTAACACTCAGCACATTAAGTGTAGTCACCATCTGTCATCATTCAATATCATTACAATGATACTGACCATGTTCCATAGGCTGTACTTTCCATCTCTGTGATGTATTTATTCTATTAGTATGTACCTCTTAACAAAATCCATTTTCATTACTATATTTCTAATCTCAATTAATGGCATTACCATTTACCCCATCTCTTAAGCCAAAAATCTTGATGATTCCTTTTCTTTCACTTCCCATGTCTATTGGGTCACTAAGTCCTATTAATTCAACTGAAGAAACAACAGTAAACTTGGATTCAAAGATAATATCTCAACTCCGATTCCTATTCTAACCCAGAATAATTTAAGAACCACCTAAATACTCTGCCATCTGTTTTTCCACTCCAAATCATCCCACCCATGTCACTAGAATTACTTCCTAAATAACAGTATTTGTTACTTCCTTTCTTTTTTTTTCCAAGCTAAACTGAATCCATCTTTATTAAAGATACTTTTCATAAACAATCATGGTATTTCAGGCAGGGCAGACGATCGATCGTTAACAGTATACAACAACTTTCAAACTCCCTTCTTCAATGGACTACCAAAATCAGAAAGCCATTATAAAACCCAATGAAGTCTTCATGTGATACTCTGAACAGGGAAAGTTTAGAGTGAGGGTTGACAGTTCACATTTAGCATGTTGTTTAACAACTTTTCACAAGCTGACCCTGACTTTCAGGAAATGAAATGAAAATGGCAGAATTATCAATCTGAAGATCCACAAGCTAAAAAAAGGAACTCTTTTGAGGGACACCATCTCAGTGGTGACACTGTAAAGTCCAGATTGCCTGACATACTGGGAACCATTTCATGGGGTCAGGTTCCAACAGGTCTCTGGGTTTAAGGGAGTCAAGTCTATGTTGAAGGCAGAGAGGGAGAAGAGGACATAAAAAAATGAATTTTAGTTTTTCCACACCACCAAGGTGGCTCATGTGTGTCAACATCAAGGAATCCCTCCTTCTGGGAGCCAAGAGGAAGTTTCTCAAAACTAGAAGGGGAAGGTGTTTTTCCCTCTTGTTATCAACCTAGCTTCGGAGATATTCTATTAGTGATATATGCCCTTCCCCCAATACAACAATGAAGTGTTCTGTGTGCTAACAACATAGCTTAAAAAAAAAAAAGTAAAACAAAATTCTGCATTTTTATAAAACTTGATAAAAATAGTATTTCAAACTGTACAGTCATCAGAAGTACACAGTTATCAAAAATGCACACACTTCACTTGGCATCTACAGCACCTTCAGCTTTCTGTGCCTGGTCTGTTTTGGCATCTCCATTTTCTGCATATTTCCATCCTTGCCAGCATCAGCTTTCCCCTTTTTCCCCTTTGGGTACCTTCTCTCCCTTCTTTGCAGGGGCCTTTTTAGGCTTGGGCTCTGGCTTTGAAGGAGCAGGTTTAGCAGATAACCTTGCAGATCTTCTCTATGGCTCATCCTTCACCTTGGCTTTATCTCCTTTAGCATCCCCTTCAGCCTTTCTCTTGGGCGTGGTGGCGACAGCAGCGGGACGTAAGCGCTGGACGCGGGGATGCAGTGGCACGCGGGCTTTGGCCAGTCCAGGGGTCGTTCTCGCCTCTTCTTCACACTGCTCCTGTTACTTCCTTTCTTAAAGCCCTCTAGTTTCCATCCGACCTAACATCCAAACTCCCTACCAGGCCATAAACAAAACTTTCCAAAACTGAATCCTGATCTACCTCTGGGCTTTCATCATCTATTTCTTTTCCCCTACACAATGTGCTTCAACTGCACTGAACTTCTTACCATGCACTCCCTTCTTATTTTCCTACTTTCTCACCCTATTCTCTAGCAATACTCTTTTAAGACTCAGATCAAAGATGATGGTTTCTGTCAAGTCTTTTCTTACTTTCCTAGGAAAAATGAGTTCCTTGATCCTCTGTGCTTCCTTGGTACTGTTTCTATTCATAACATATACTTTTGACAGTGTGCTCAAATTTCCTTTGTAAATATCTGAATTCTATCAGACTCCAACCCTCTCCAAATCTTCTTTAAATCTGAAATGCTGAACAGAGTGGCTGGCATAGAGTCATCAATATAAGTACACTGAATAAATGAATATTGAATGTAGAAGATGAGATCCATATCCATATATATTATCAAACATCTGGGTTACATGACACACTCGAAAAAAAGGGGACAATAAAGTTAAGGGGCTATGGTGTGGTAGTTAAAGCTATGAGCTCTGTCCTAATTAAGACAGTAGATTAAATGCACAAAAACATCTATTTTTTTTGTGGCCTTCTCAAACCCCAGCTAAGACAATATTAAGATTTTTTTCCTTTTTTTTTTTTTTTAGGGAACACGAGGATAAGGAAAATAAGAAAGACAGGGCAACAAAATTTAGTAAGTGCCTGAATGAGTGGTCAAGTATTAAGTAATCTCAGAAAACTTAATCCAAATTGGTGACAGGGAAACCCAAGAACTAACCCAATTTGTATCACAAAATAGCCAAAGGCTCAAGAATTACCACTTTTAGGTACTTGTGGAAGAGAAGATGCAAAGAGTGTAAAATAAGGAGGACTGTTTCAGAGGTAGAAGGACCACTAAATTCCCTCTACCATCCCCAAGAAAAGTCTGTAAACATATTTCATGCAGTAGATAAAACAGAGGGTCTTTGGAGAGCATGGGGTACCATGGTGGGTAAAATAATGGCTCGCCAAAAATGACAGCATCCTATGAATATACCCTCTTACATGCCAAAGAGGACTTTACAGGTGTGATTCAAGTAATGACCTTGAGTTGGGAAGATTATTCCAGATTATTCCATTGGACCTAATCTCATCATGAGGCTTGGGCCTTTCCTGGGCTGCGGTCAGAGGAAGATGTGAGAAGAGTCAAAGAGATGCCATGCAGTTGGTTATGATGATGGAGGAAGACGGCCAAGAGCCAAAGAATGTGGGCGGCCTCTGGGAGCTGGAAAAGGCGAAGAAATGAATTCTCTCATAAGAGCCTTCAGAAAGGGCTATAGTTTTGAGATGATACTTGATTTTAGCCCAGTAAATCCCATATCAGACTTGTAACTCACAGAACTGTATGATAACAAGCTTGTACTATTTTAAGCCACTAAGTTTGTGGCTAAGTCTTTTGTCAGAGCACCAATAAAAAGCAAATACAGACACTGTACCAAAAACAGGGAGTTTAGGAAAATGTACACATGCCTGACGCTAGCCCTTTTTTCAATTGGTTCCCAGAATACCTAAGCCAGGCCTTCTTCACCTTCTAGGCAGGAGCCAAACTTCTCTAGGATCTCTACCTAGTCTAAAGATAATGACATTCAAAGTTCCAACAATGGCAGAATCTGTTATCTGTTCACCAGAAAGTAGTTCCTTTACTTCCCAGACACACAATTCAACAATATTTTTCATTCTTCCTTGAATTAACTAACATAGACCCACACAAACCTGTTCTGGCCAGTGGAATACCTCAAAGGCTACAACTGAAAGACAAATGTGCTTATCTCTTCACAACTCAACATTCTGTGAAACCATGTTGAAAGCCTGAAAACTGGCCACTATGAGTGTACTATCACCATGTAGTAAATGCTACAAATTATAGATTTTTCCCTCCCAGGTGAGATGGTTGTGAAAAATATACCATCCAAGCTTCACCCATAACAATTTCTGCACAATTTCCCATGTTAACTAGATGCAGAAATTCTTTTGATCCTTTCCTCAGGAACAACAAATGTCCACAAAGAAGTTTCTAGCTGATCAGGATCACCAAATTGGAATCTATGTGAAAAATAAACTTTTATTGTGGTAAGCCACTAAAATTTAGGGGATTGTTAACAGCAATTGTCATTTTTACACCAGCTAAACTGCCTAGCAATCAAGTACAGCTCATATAGGCAACCGGTGATCATCGATTCAGAGCTTCTAATTAGCTTTTAGAATACAACCCTTAGACAGGAGCAGTCAGTCAAGGATTACTGGACATCTGAAGACAGCTCTCACATAAAAACTAAAGACAAAATATGGAGTGAAAGTAACTCAGAGAAAACCAAGCATGGCAGAGAAACTGTAGAATATTTATCATTAATATCAGAGAAATAATAAAGAAATTGCAACCATGAAACAAGAAGAGCATACTATAAAATAACAACATGCAGAAATTTTCAAAGGAGCTCTTGAAAATTAAAAATTTAAGATTTTTTTTTAATTCAGGGGAAAGACTGGAAAATAAAGTTGAGAAAAAAAATCAACCACACAATAGAGCCAAAGGGCAAAATGACAGAAAACAGAAGAAAAAGAATAAGAAGAACAGAACAGTCCAGAGGAAATGCTGCATAAAAAGAGATTAAAAAAGAAACTAGAAAACAGAATGATTTTTCAAGCAGAGAGAAAAAAAATTTCCAGAATAAAAGAGCTCATCAAGTACTCAGCACAACTGATAAAAACAGCCTCAGAGCTAGGATCTGAGACACTTTAGAAATTGCAGAAAAAACAAGTCTACATATTTTCTTGACAGTAAAAGTAGATCATACACAAAGAAAAAGTATTCAAAATTGCTTCAAGCTTTTTGATAGCAATACTGGAAACTAAAAGATAACGGAGAAATGCCTTCAATATTCTTTTTTTTTTTTTAAGATTTTATTTATTTATTCATGAGAGATACAGAGAGAGAGGCAGAGACATAGGCAGAGAGAGAGAAGCAGGCTCCATGCAGGGAGCCTGACGTGGGTCTTGATCCCAGGTCTCCAGGATCACACCCTGGGCCGAAGGCAGGCGCCAAACCACTGAGCCACCCAGGCATCCCTGCCTTCAGTATTCTGAGGAAAAGTTATTTCCAACCCAGAATTCTATAGACAGGCAGTGTAAAGTTATAATAAGACACTGCAGACAAGCAAGCTCTCAAAAAACCTATCTCCTTATATGGCTTTGCTCAGGAAATCACCGGAGGATGTGTTCTACCACAGTAAGGTAATAAACCATGCAAAAAAGCAATAGGAGATCCAACATAAAAACAGGCTAAAGATATTCCAAAGGTAACAGAGACATAAACCATCCAACAGGTCTAAATTGGGCCTACTCAAAAGATTTTAGAAGAGATGTCTTCAGGAACATGAAACTGATGGAAGCAGCATATGATTGAGACAACTGACAAAGACCTGAATTAGTGAGAAGTAAATAAAAAACTAGGTCAAAGAAAAAGGCGATTTTTTTTTTTCCAAGGAAAATAAACTGTCAGGAGAGAAAAAACGAAGCAAAATTTACAACATGGTTCAGGTGAGAAAAGCATTTACATAGTAAATTAGCGAAACCAGATACTGCTCTAACCAGTATTATGAAATAACAATGAGAAGACTGAGAAGGATATAGATGTTGGGTGGGATAGGGTGGAGAGCTAAATAAGCATTTTCAATAGCATAAATCAATAGATTATGCCTGCAACTGAAAAAAATCAGGCAGCAAAATAAGCTCATTATTCAGAGACATGTAAATATTGAGTAATCAGCTAAAAAATACTTACCTGTGGGAAGGGGGAAATGAAAGAATTTTTTCATAATAAGTCTTACAGAAGAACTATTAGATTTTTTTAACCTATGTGCTTGTATAACTTTGTTAAACAAAGGAAAAATAAAGAAGGAAAGGAAGAGAGTATGAAACCTGCAACTGACTATATCAGTCTATTCCTGCATACGTTCTTTATTAAAACTGTGCGACTTTGAACAAGTTGCTTAACCTGAATAACAGTTGAATAACATAACATTTACAGCATAAATAACAATACCTACCTCATACAGTTGTTGGGAGGACTGAGTTAAAATACATAAAACTATTAAAAAATAATACATGCCAGATAATAAGCATGGATTAACAAGGACTTATTTAAAATATCTGTCTCTGGGACTGTCTGTAAAATAAGCTCTAGAGTTCTAATGATAGGTGTAAAGATCTAATAGAAGTTTTCTCCTAAGGAAAGTTATCTTTTTGTACGACGTTATTGTTTATAAACAAGTTACAGATTATGAAAGCTAAACTTTAACTATGTTTTATTATTCTATCAGTGAAAATAATTTCTCGTATAAACTTCAAAACTACCGTTTGTAATCATCTTTCTTAAAATGCCAGCAATACTCATCTAAGAAAATCAATATTGAAAAGAATGCCTTAAAATTGTAATCAAACATCCAAAGTCTAAGATTAAACAAATCAAGTCTCTGCTGACATAAGACAATTTCCCTTTTTCTAACAATCAATTTAAATCATTAGCTTTCATAAAGAAGCCTGGAGCTTGCTTCAGGCTGATCAGACTTCCTAACACTGTAGCTCCATCATAGAAGTCAACAGATAATATTTCAATCTAAAGACAACTATAGTTACATAAAGGCAACAATTTTTATTATTTTAAATACTTCTCTTAATGCATTAATGAAAATTAATTTTTGAATATTCAGTAACCCACTAACAAAACTTTCTTTACCTATGTTCCTTTCCTGTTCTTATGTATATGTTATAAACTTTAAAACCAAAATGTCCCTCTAATCAAATAGTAAATATGTCATTTTCTTCCTCCTTCCTTCCCTTCCACATACACTCAGAGAATTTTTTTTTTTTAAGATTTATTTATTCATGAGAGACAAAGAGAGAGAGAGAGAGGCAGATACACAGGCAGAGGGAGAAGCAGGCTCCTTACAGGAGCCAGATGTGGGACTCAATCCCAGATCCCGGAATCACAACTGGAGCCCAAGGCAGCCAACCAACCGCTGAGCCACCCAGGCGTCCCCAGAGAATTTTTTTCTTACAAAGCATTCAGTGACTCTGCTAGATGCTAGAATATCAAGTATTACCAAGATGAAAGAGAAAGAGACTTTTTTCTCAGAGAGCTTAAAACAGGAAATAAAATGAATATAATCATTTAAAACTTTTATTTAGTGCTCTGTATCTTGCTTTTTAATATTTCCAAAGAGAAACAGATGTCTTTATAATAAAAGAGAATAATTCCTGACATAAGAATGATACAAATAATATACTATAAGAGATAAAGGGGAACACTGATTTTCAATAGCAAGATCATCTTCAAAGAGAGATATCCAGAAAGTGACTTATAGAATAAGCAGAATTTAGAAATTCAGAGAATAGAGAATGTGAAGTTGCATAGCATTCAAAGCAGAAAAAAATAAAATGAACAACAAAAAATCCCTAACAAAACCATGGGATCAGGAGAGCAAGGTGCATATATATATATAAGAAATAATTAGTTCACTTTCATTAAAAGTAAGAGAGGTATGAAGACTAAGCCTCAGAGCACCCCAACATTTAGAAATCATGAAAAAGAAAAGGTCCCAGCAAAAAAAGTTCAGTGAGTCTGTTTTTATTCCCAGATTCCCAAGAAGGAAGTCTGACTAGAGACTTGGTGTTACCTGAGTAGGCCTCATTTTAGCCTGAGTGCATAAAGAAAAAGCAAAGAGAATGGATCTACCCTTATATCCCAAATTTAAGGGTACAGTATTAGTACTTGGCCCAGATCCTTCATTAAATTTCTTTAGAGAAAACCCCTCTAGTATCTTCCCTCACAATGTATAAAAATGTATTAAAGCTGCTTAGCACAACAAAGCAAGTGCTCAATAAATGGTAGCTATTATTAACACTCTAAAACTAGCATCCACTATACTAAGATATTGCCCAGTTTCAGTGGCAGAAGCCCAATATTTTCTTTTTACTTAAATAACATACAGCTGAGAAGTGACAGACTGAGTTTAAAATATTTAAAGAGAGAGTCTGAACCATGGTGGCAGCTGAAAGGTCTGAGAACTCAAGAACAAGGTAAAATTGGGGGCATGGGGGTTGGAGTAAGAGACCAAGACAATGCAATGAGTAAAGAACAGCTGTCTTTTCCACAAACGGTGCTGGAAAAATTAGATAGCCACATGCAAAAGGATGAAGTTAGATCCCTATCTTAGGTCATATATAAAACTAACTCAAAATGGATCATAGACCTAAATGTAAGAACTCCCTGCTCAGGGGTAGTCTGCTTCTCCCTCTCCTTCTGCCCTTCCCCCTGCTCAGGCTTGTGCCCCCTCCCTCGCTCCCTCTAATAAATAAATCTTAAAAAAAAAAAAAAAGAAAAGAAAAGAAAAGAAAGAAATTGTCCTAAATTTAGATTAACAGTGAGTCATATGCACAAATGTGAATACAATAAATTGTATTGAACTGTACACTCTTTTTTTTAAAAAAAAGAGTTTATTTATTCGTAAGAGACACAGAGACAGAAACATAGGCAGAGGGAGAAGCAGGCTCCCTACAGGGAGCTTGATGTGGGACTCAATCCCAGGACCCCAGGATCACACCTTGAGCAAAAGGCAGATAGATGTCTGCTCAACTGCTGAGCCACCCAGGCATCCTGAACTGTACACTTTTTTTTTTTAATTTATCTATATTATTTTATTTATTTATTATTTTTTTAATAATAAATTTATTTTTTATTGGTGTTCAATTTGCCAACATACAGAATAACACCCAGTACACTTTCAATGGGTAAATTTTATAGCATGTGAATTAAATCTTTTAAAGATTAGGTCATTCTTAAAAAAAAAAATAGCTGGGGCAAGTTTTAGAACTTTCTCCTAAAAACGTCTCCTTATGAAACTGTTCTCTGGAAGAATTTTGGAGGACTTTGTATTCTGTAGTAAGTAAGAAGTTCATTTCAAAACAAAGCCTACAAAGAGATAATTTATTCTGCAGAAACATAAAAAATATCTGACAACAATCTCTGGAATATTCTACAGTTCCTTAGTTACATAATCTTCCAACCAACAGTACAAAGTAACAAGTAGTAGTAATAATAAAAGTAATTGTAATTATCAATTTTGTTATTAGCCTGTATTATCTGCCAGTATTTTCTTATTATTTAATCTTTATCAAAAAGAAACCTTATCCAAAATAAAAGTCCACAGTAGTAGGCTAGCTAGATAAATTATGATACATTAAACAATGAACTATTATGCAGTCATTACAAATTACTTTCTGGATATGACACCAAAAGAACAGGAGACACCCCCTCCCCAACAAAAGATAAACTGGACCTTACCAAAATTAAAAACTCTTGTGCATCAAAGGATGTTGTTATCCTTTGAAAAAAGATGCCATTGCTTAGGTGAAAAGGTAGCCCATGGGTTGGGAGAAAATGTTTGTAAATCCTGTATCTGGTAAGGGACAGCTATCTAGAATATATAAAGGACTCCTAGAACTCATCATCAGCAACAACAATAACAACAAAGGGTTGAAAAATGGACAAAGGACTTAATATACATTCTCTCAAAGATATATAGTCAGTAAGCACATGAAAAGATTCTCAACATCAGGATACCTGAGTGGCTCAGCGGTTGAGTGTTTGCCTTCGGCTTGGGGCATGATCCCAGGATCCGGGATCAAGTCCCACATCAGGATCTGGGCAGGGAGTCTGCCCCTCTCTCTCTGTCTCTTATGAATAAATAAATAAATCTTAAAAAAAAAAAAAGATTCTCAACATCAATGTCATCACACAAATGTAAAACAAAATCACAATGAGATAGTACTTCACAGCCATTTGGAAAGCCAGGATGAAAAAAAAAACTGAAAATAACAAGTATCAGCAGGATGCAGAAAAATAAGAACCCTTGTGCATTGCTGGAGGGAATGTAAAATGGTGCAGCTACCATGGAAAACAGTACAGCAAATTCTAAAACAAATTGAATACAGAATTATCATATGATCCAGCAATTCCACTTCTGGGTGGAAAAAGAAGTAAAGCAGGGACTCAAACAGATATTTGTACACTCATGTTCCCAAATATATCTAACGACCCATTTTCATAGCAGGATTATTCACAACAGCCAAAAAGTTAAAGCAATCCAAGTAAATAACATGTAGTGTAAACATACATATAATGGATTATCCACTCTTAAAAAAGAAATTATGACACATGCTACATCGGTGAACCTTGAAGACATCATACTAAGTGAAATAAGCCAGTCACAAACGGACAAATAGATTATGATTCCTCTTTTATGATGGTCATAGAGCAGTCAAACTGAGTCAAAAAATAGAATGGTGGTTGCTAGTGCCTGGGAGAAGGGGAGAATGAGGAGTCAGTGTTTAATGTGTAAAAGTTTCAATTTCTAAAGACAAAGGAGTTCTCCAGATAGGGATAGTGGTGTTGGTTGCACAACAATGTGAATATACATAATGCCACAGAACTGTATGCTGAAAATGCTAAATATTATGTATATTTTTCCATCTTAAAAAACTTGGAACCATCACACTAAGATATTAATGACAGGAAGCAGCAGAATATATTTGTTGTGGGATGAGCTGGCAATCTTCCCCATTTAATTAGATAGATAGCACACAAATCAAAACAATTCAGTGGGTCTGGCACATTGAAAAAGAGCCCTTTCCTCCTGCTAACACAGAACAATGACTGACAGCCAGAGATTCTTGAATTACACCAGCCTTCAAACAAGGCAGGAAAGATGTAAATGCTTTTCAGCGCAATAATAGAGGTGGTCTACTGGGCTTCACATCAACTGTGCTCATCTATAATTAAGGTTGTGAGATGTCTGAGAAAAATAAATGCTTTTCTTCATGAGTTCACAAGTGACTTAGGAAATGGAAACAGCTTGATCACAGGTCTCATTAGTATAGAGGCTGCACAGAACTGGGGCAGTCACTTTTACCTTCATTTGTTGAGCTAGCATTCCCACCTCTCTGGAGCTTAAGGATTAGCTGGGGTAGAGAAGAAAATAAGCAGAAGAAAGCATCACTGCCTATCTTGTAGAGGTCAGAGGCATTGCTCAATTGTGCAAACTACAAGTAGGATTCAAGGCAAAAAATACCTCTTCTCATCGAGAGCATGTTGGGGATGATGTCATCAGCCTGAGAGAGGTGAAAAAGGAGCTGTATAATTGGGCATGCAGGCATGATATGGCCGTGTTCTCTCCAGCCTCATCTCTTGCCCCCTCTTCCTTGTGATCACTCAGCAGGACTTCTTGCTATTCCTCAACACCAACTGTGGTCCCATTTGAGGGATCTCGCATCATTTTCTGCCTGAAATATTCTTTCCTCAGCTGTTCTCATACACTCCCTGACCTCATCTCATTCTCTTCTCAAATGTCATGTCCTGAAACAGGAGTTTCTCCCCCATCACTCTAACTCCTTTCACTGTTTCATTTTTCTTTCGACGATCACAATTTTACACAATTTGTTTATTGTCTATTTCCTATCACTAGCATGTGAAACTCTTAATGCAAGGATGATATCTTAGTCATTACACCATTACCTGTGCTTAGAAAAGGGCCACACGAACAGCAAATATTTGTGGAAGAAATATGAGCTTGGCAAGAGAGAGGAGAGTACAATGGACAGGTCAAGGAGTATCCAAGACCACTTCCTGTCAAAGCCTTGTCTAGAAGTGCCTCCCCTTGAAGTCTTAAGAACTTAACTAGGATGGTGGTCTTTACTTCCTCTACTCTGTAATATCCTTCTGAGATTTGCCTGATCTTCTGGTAGAAAAATTTGTTTATCCCCACTTCAGTTCAAAGGATTTGGTAAAGGGAAGACTGATAAGGCAGAATGGGCAAGGAAAGAACAAGTGTAATTTATCCCAATATGAGAGTTTTATGTGACAAGAGGCTGGAAGAAGACTGGCTCCCCTAGGTGGACTACAACTCAAAATCGTGGCTTAGCAGCAACAGAGAAGAAATCCACAACTCACAAGTACAAAGACAACTCCAAGTGATAAAGAAAGAATTTCCCTTCAGGATGAGAAAACAGAAGGGCCTCCATACACTCAGGTATATATATAACTTCAATTTTGTAAAAAGAAAGACATACACAGAGGAAAAAAATGAATGCAAATTACGGAAATGCTATTTACATTAATTTATTTTTAAACACTTTAACAATAGCCAGACATTAACATATTTGGTCATCTTAAAGCCATAAATGTTCTATAAATCTACCAACATTTTCAATGTATTCATTTTATGTTATTAATGTCTTAAAAATGTATATTCTGCACTGGGACATTATAGGAAGAAATACAATAAAGGTTAATAGTTAACTATGTATGGTGAAATAAAGATGACCTTAGTGAACTCAATACTTAAATGTTTTCCACAGAATCACAAAAAAAGGAAATGTATTTAAAAATTGAAATAAATAATTTAACAGTCAACAACTTTACTAAAGAAACACAATACAGCCACTTTATACAAAGCCTTCTGTTTCTTTGAAAGGCATAGGAATGACTTCTAATATTGTCATTTTATAAGCTTTCCACAAAAACTGAACGTCACTGTAACTCTGAACATTTTATTTCCTGGTTTAGAATTTTCAACAGGTTTAATATCAATTTTTTAAAAAGCAAGACTTTAAGGACACTTCCTACAAAAATCATGACTATATTAGAATTTAAATTTTTCAATGATCCTTTAACATAAGGAATTTATCTTGAGCTAAGATCTTTTGTGGTACATGCACAGAATCACACATTAACAATATGTGTTTCCTGATACTGACAACCTTAGAAGCAACGTAAAACTATGGAAGAAAAAATAGTATCTATTCAAAAGAAATAATATGCATTACTCAAGAGGGGATAGTGACACTTGTTTGCCTACTCAACATACATTCCTCTATTACACCTTTCCAACAGAACAGTAAATTCATTCATGTTTCCACCCTCAGCTCCAAAGGTGGATTCTGATTAGTATTAGCAGTTATTTATCTTGTGTAGAACTAACTATACTGAAGGGGAAGACATACTCCAGGATTGCAGGAACAGATCACAAGCTACTTAGAGACTGAATTGGTTATCACCAATTTCATGAGGAAACCAGCCTCTAGATATCAACTTTGTGAAGAAGACAGAGAAAGAGACAGAAAATGGATGTGATGAGGTCATTAATTTGCTGAATCAAATAATTTTGGAATTAATATTCTGCACTTCCTACTATGTATCCTAATAAGGTTCTTTTCAAGCAGATTTAAGTCAGGCTACACAAAACCCTATTTACGTAGTCAAAAGCATCCTAATTAATATGGAAAGAAATCAAATCGTTTGGAATTCTCTTAACAAAACAGCTCAAATGGTGTATGTTGCAATGTGTTAACACCTTAATCCTTAGAACTGTTGATAATTATTTTCTGATCATATAAAGAAGCTGAACTATCCCATCTGCCAAGAGTCACTAAGATAAGATGTTAGTAAACATGGATACACTGTTCTTAAAATTTTTTAAAGGAAAAAAAAGTATACATACTTGTATTTTTTACTTTTTATGTCAACAAATTCAAAAAAGGAAAGAACAATCTTAAGTTCCTTCTAGGGTGTGCATTTAGTTGACAAGAATAATCAATTTAGCTTATAAGAAAATTGAGGCAACCCACACATATAACAGTTTGGTAACTCATGTATGAACAGTGCATATTACACATATACAATCTTTTGTATCTATGGAAACAACTACAACTAATTCATATAAAAGAAAAACATGTTCACTTTATTTAAAGTGGCATGTCATGGTTTATTAATAACACAGGAATCAAAACTCAAATTGTTTGATGGCTATGTAAAAAACATATCTGGCTTATGAACTATATGTCTCATTAGTCATTTATAGTAATAGAGAAGTATTGCCAGGCAAATATTAAAAGACTAAAGTTTACTGTGGCCAAGTTGCTGGGGCTAACCATCAACTAAAGAAACAATTAAACCAGGGAAAACAACTGAACTTCTGCAGTCATAGCTCAAGAAAAGAGAGGGCAAAAACACAAGAGGTGATGACATTCTGAGTCCATCCTTGAATTCTCAGTATCTGACTCTAGCAGAATGAACCAAAAATTTCAGTTTAGCAAAATAGATGTGTGACTTCATATATATCAAATCTCACAGCAGCTGGGAGGCACAATCATATGTAAAAAATCTAAAAATCTATTACAGTGGGAAACAGAAATCTGCACTATTAAAGGGTAAAGATGAACATATAAATTGTTCTATCAAGAGGAAGGATAAGGGCACCTGGCTGGCTCAGTCGGAAGATCATCTAAGAAAGACTCTTGATCTCAGGGTTTTGAGTTCAAGCCCCATATTGGGTATAGAGATTAATAAAAAATAAATAAACCTTTCTTTTATTTTTTTTTTAAAAAGGAAGGATAGATGAGGAATAGGAATCCAATGCAATAAAGGAAACTGGTTGGTAAATGGTTCAATAGTTTTCAAACTGCTCAGTGCTAAACCATTATTGCTGGACTCAAATCTCAGGACCTTATCAGGACCATACCACTAGGTGCTCTTAATAAGTTTCAATCAAAACTGTCAATCTTGTTGAATATATACTTCTTAGGAGCTTCAACTTAAAACAGAAACAGCTGAAGTAATAGCTATTCCAACATTGCTTTTATCCTGAAGGCATGAATTCTTAAAACCTCCAGTTAATGAAGGATAAGATTTGGTGGAAAGGTGGAAGGAGCCTTAGGAAGTCACTTCTAATCCAAACTGCCTATTAAGCTAGGAGAATCTAATGACTACATTAAGCAAGGATTTTCGAGAGCTTTCTATATTCAAAATTTAATGTTGATTGCTAGGGGTGACATAAATATATCTAAAATCCAATACCTTCTCTCAAGGAATCTATAGGATGCCCCAAGGAATTTTAGGCTGTGAAACCAAACACTGTACCATAATAAAGATAAAAATAAAATCCTAAGAACCAAGAGGAGTCATCCAGCAGAGACAAAAAGCTTCAGGAAATGTTTAAGTGATGTTTGAGTTAAATGTGGAACAAGAGGTCAAATCTGGACATTTGGCAATGGAAGGGAAGGACATTCCAGGCAATGAGAACAGACTAACTCTGAAGCCCTATACAAACAGACCTCATTTCCAAGTACTCTTTCCTTACATAGTCTGCTTTGGCCATGCCAGTTTTCTTGGTGTTCTTCAAATGGGGCATTCCATCCTCAGAGCCTTTACATCTGCTGCTCCCTCTGCCTGGAATGATCTACCCTCAAGGCTGGCTTTCTTACCTACTTCAAGTCTTTGCTCAAATGTCACCTTCTCAGTGAGAATTTACATGACCGTTCTATTTTAAAGTGTCATCCTCACACTCCCTTATCACCCTACACTGCTTTATTTTTTTCCACAGCACTTACTAGTCTCTGACATGTTATATATTCTACTTATTAGCTTTGTCCATCTCCCTCCAGAAGAGAAGTTATGTTTGTTCATTTCCACTGACTGGACATGATAGGCATGAAATGAATATATGCTGACAAACTAACTGGCTGATGGAATAAAGGAATGGAAAAGAATTCTGCCCTCAAATAGGTTATGTATGACCTAGCAGAAGTAAATATGTTACATTACTCTTGAATAATGAAAATATATGGTTGGCAAAACCCAACTTGATAAAAAGACTAATGCAGAGAAACAGTTTCTGGCATCCTCACTCCTGTATACTCAGTGAACACTAGGTTATTTTTTTTTTTTTACACCTCTTAGGTCCTTGCCCCTGATAACACTGTCATTGATGCAATTGCCGCTGCTGCCAGAACTGCCTTTTCCCACAGTAACCTTCACTGCTGCCTCTAAGTAAGGGTAAAAGGTACTTCTATTCCTGGGGCGCCTGGGTGGCTTAGTCGATTAAGTAGCTGCTTTTGAGTCAGGTCATGACCCCAGGGTCCTGGGACACAGCCCCACAACGGGTTCCCTGCTCAGCAGGGAGTCTGCTTCTCCCTCTTCCCACCCTTCCTCTTGTGCTCTCTGCTCTTTCTCAAATAAATAAAATCTTAAGAAAAAAAATACATTTTTCTGTCAATGCTTAAATTCCACACTGCATGAGTGGTTACACTGATATTATGAACTAGCCAGGAAACTTACTGTTTTGAATACTGATTATTAAGTGAATATATGAGGGGCACCTGGGTGGCTCAAATGTCTGCCTTTGGCTCAGGTCATGATTCCAGGGTCCTGGGATCTGGCTCCCTGGTTAGTGGGGATCCTACTTCTCCATCTCCTCCCAGTTTGTGCTCTCTCTCGCTATCTCTGTCACTATCTCAGTGTCTAATAAAATAAAATATTCTTAAAAAATGTAGATATAAAAAAACACATCTTTGATTTCTGTTTCAGTGTCACAAAATACCTTTTCTTTACCACAAATGGATGACAAGGCAACGAATAAGAAAAAGATTCCTTCAATAATGACCACTACAGTACTTTAGGCAAATGGGTAAGATTGTATAGTGAAGGGCTTTTTTTTTTTTTTTTTTTTTTTTCCCCACTCAGAAGAATCAAATACGATTTTATTCTGGGTTAAAAAAATGATACCAAATTTGTAAACAAGAGCATTAGTATTTGATTCATACTATACTAAAACCAAACAGGAACAGACGAAAATATCTTTATCACCAGCAGAAGCAAAGCTACTTAAGGAAATGAAGAATAAGCTCAAGGTTTCATACTTCAACTAACACCTCCACAGACTGCATTATCGTTTTAAGTGAAGTGACATTTTCACATTTAATTTTTTAAGGGCAGGCATCACTTCCATCTGGGCTTTATCCACAAGAAGTGCTAGCGTTGGCACAATTTCAGTATTTAATTGAATGTTCATTTCTGACTGTAAGCAAAATGCCCCAATTCCAGCCAAGAGTTCTATCTCTACATGAATCCTTATAGCGACAGCTCCACGTTTTACCTAGCGGTGAATTTTGCCCTCAGATAGGCACCTATGTCTGTAGCCCTCGCTCAGTCATTAACAAATTACTTATCTTAGGGTATCTGAGTGGTTCAGTGGTTGAGCCTCCACCTTTGGCTCTGGTGGTTATCCCTGGGTCCTGGGACTGAGGTCCGCATCAGGCTCCCCTAGGGAGCCTGCTCCTCTCTCTGCCTATGTCTCTGCCTCTCTCTCTCTCTCTCTCTCTCTGTGTGTGCCTCTCATGAATAAATAAATAAAATCTTTAAAAAAAAAAAAAGATCACGCAAAGTAAAAGCAATGTGTCAATATCATCAATTCATTTTCTCACTTTCTTCAACCCTCTTCTATGAGAGAGAAGGGTACCTGGGTGGCTCAGTGGTTGAGCATCTGCCTTTGGCTCAGGCCTTGAGGAGCCTGCTTCTCCCTCTGCCTCTCTCATGAATAAATAAATAAAATCTTTTTTTAAAAACTACCCATCTTTGCCCCCCCCCCTTAACACCTGCATTTTTTCAGCACTACTTCCACTCCACGGAGTGTCTTTCTAAGTAAAAGAAAAGCTACACACGAGACCCAATTCCCTTAGGTAGAGAACTGCCAAACCAGCAGCTGCCATCGTTAACTTTCAGGTGGAGAGAGTCACAGCTGTCACGGGCCAAACGTCGCCAGTTATTGCAGGACTCCCTTTGCAGCCACCAGGGGAAAAGCCCGAGAAAAAGGTGAGGTCCTCACTTATCTTTTCTTTCTCTACTAAGGAGACACCTGAAAGTCACACCGGGCGGCCGAGGGCCCAACGGCAGTACCCAGGAGAGAGCGTACGGAGGAAGCCCAAGTTCCTGCGCGACGAGCGGATTACCGGGAAAAACAGAAGCCCATCTGTCCACGGGGGAGGGACACCCGTCGGCCCGGAGCGGCTGCGAGTCGGGGAGGTGGGGCTGCGAGCCGCGGGCGGCGCAAGGCCGGGGCGCCCGGGGGGCTCGCGAGGGCAGGTGGGCTGCGGCCGCCCGCCGCCGGGGCCCCCGCCCCGGGAAGTCCCCCGGAGCCTCGCCCGCGCCAGCCGGGAAGCCGCCCAGCCCACAGACAGGCGGAGGAGCCGCCCGGGCAGAGCCACGTCGGAGGACGGAGCCGGAGGCTGACAGCCCGGGAGCGCGAAGGGCCGCGGCGCGCCTCAGGGGGTCGCCCTGAGGGCGCTGCCAGCCTGCCAGCGACTCCCCTCACGCGGATCGGCGGCGGCGGCGGCGGCCAGGCGGCCAGGCGGCCAGGCGGCGGGATACTCACGTAGGGCTGGTAGAACTTGGAGAGCCGCGGCTTCCCGTGGTTGTTGAAGATGAGGATCGCCTTGATCATGGCTGAGCCGGGCGGACCGGGTGGGCGCTGGGGGCCGGGGCGGGGGCGGGCGCGCGAGCCTCGCCTCGGGATCTCGCCGGCGATCCTTCCCCACCCGCCCCCTCCCGCACGCGCGCGCGCGCGCTCCCGCGTCGCGGGGCGGGGCCGGGGCCGGGCGGGGCGGGGCGGGGCGGGGCGGGGCGGGGCGGGGCGGGGCGGGGCCGGCGCGAAGGGAAGCGGAAACATCTCCGGCCCGAGCCCGCCTGTCCGGGAGGCGCCTGCGCACTTGGCGGCGCGCTGGGCTCGCAGACTCCCTCCGGAGGGCTGTTCCTCTGGCAAAACCGCACTTGCGGTGTTCACGGTCGGGGCTCTGCGACATGCTCCGCACAGAGGCCCAGCCGGCAGCCCCACCTTTCAGCGTTGGGTTTTCCGCTCCCCCGCCCCCGCGCCGCCCTCCGCCGCCTCCCTAGCGACGCCCCTGGCGTAAAGCCCGCCCCCGGCACGCGCCGAGCCGCCACTTCCGCCCTCGCTCTGCACTGAGCAAGATGGCTGAGGAGTCGGAGTCCGGGCTGCAGCTCCCTCCCTCGACTGCTGCTGAGGGCGAAGGACCTACGGAGGTCTCCCCAGAAACAGCCACTCCGGAGCCCCCTTCTTCCGCCGCCGTCTCCCCGGGAACAGAGGAACCTGCTGGCGACACCAAGAAAAAAAGTAATTTTTTGTGAGCCAATTTCTAGGCGAAGGCGGGAGGTTTGTGTAGATTGCGTCTGACTAGGTCCCTGGCGGCCAATAAAGGAGCAAAATTCAGAGGAGGGCTGGTCCCAGCCTTGGCTTTTGGCCAGTCCGGAGAGAGGAAGTGTAGTTTCCGGCTTTTGAGACCTTTGAGTTGGGGGACTCTCAGGCCGGCCGGCTCTGGACCTCCCCGCGCGGCGCGGCGCGGCGCGGGGCGGGGCCCTGGGCGGGCTCCTGGGCGGGCTCCTGGGCGGGCCCCTAGGTGGGCCTCTAGGTGGGCCCCTGGGCGCCGCAGTACTTCCCACGCCGCGCTCCTCTCTTCTTCCGAGCGGGTCGGACTGCGGGCTTGTGGAGCGTGGGAGCTGAGGGGCGCCTGGGTGGCGCAGTTGGTTAAGCGTCTGCCCTGGGCTCAGGGCATGATCCCGGGGTCCTGGGATCGAGCCCCAGGTTGGGCTCCCTGCCCGGTAGGGAGCCTGCTTCTCCCACTTCCCCTGCGCGTCCCCTGCTTGTGCGCGCGCTCTCCCTCTCTCTCTCTCTCTCTCTCTCTCTCTGTCAAATAAAATCTTTTTAAAAAAGAAGAAAGTGGGAGCTGAGTGGGACTTCGGTAGTTCCAGGTACTAAACGTTGGGACATAATTATTTGACTAATGATTTAAGGTCATAGGGATACTCAGTAGCAACTCTGGTTTAGAATCCACGCTTTCCGACGAGTTCGCTGTTTTTTTCTATTAACTGCGTGTGAATTCACTCCTTGTATCAAAAAACCGAAATTTTATCAAGGACGAAGAATGTTGAGAGAAAACCATAGGCATCCTCCTTCCTCCTCTCCCTGCGCCCCCTCCCTCCAGCCATTTTGGAGTCTTTAAGCGAGTCGTTTTCATTGCTTTAATGAGTCCTCAACCTTTCCTTGCTTGAGAATGGGTTAGCCATCGTAAAATACGGAAAATCCGAAGGAAATCACTTGTCCTGGAGCACTCTGTGTACTTGCCTCTGAGAAAAGCCTCAAACCGGCGATTGCAATTCGGATTGGTTGACCCTGGGCCTCAGATTCTCAATCCAGAGTTTTAAAGTATAGATATGGCATGTTTTCTCCTCCATGATCTCACAGCCTTTCAATAGAATTTGAGTTTTTGCAGCTTTTGGAGAACTGTTTCCTGGCATTTTCTCCCTTTTAAGTCAGACCACCTCTATATTTGGGGGGAAACTCACTCTATCATTTCCACTTGATAGAGTAGTAGAAACCTGTATTGTTTCTGTAGAAAAGCACTAGAGTCTTACTGAAGAATTCCATGATTTTTACAGATTCTTGTTCATTTTTTTTCTCTCATTTTACTACAAACAGAAACAGACTTTCCAAAGATTTTTTGTTGTTTTGTTTGTTTTGTTTTGGGGGTGGGTTTTTTTTGTTTTGTTTTGTTTTGTTTTCTGTTTTTGTTTTTGTTTGGCTTTGACAGCCTTAGTCAAAAGCTTACTACTTGACCCTGAAGATAGCGGAGTAAAACAGGCAAAAAAATGAATGGCTCATAACCCAGATATGACCACAGGTTATAAGCCATGTTTTCCTTGGTCTGCATAGTTTTCTTTTTCTTTAAACCACCACTGAAAAATAGTATTTTCATTTTCTGGCCCTTGAGAATATTTGACTTTGCCTCTGTGATGAAAAACTTTGTTTCTAGCCATTAAATTTCTACCCTGAAGTAGTTCCTTTTTTGAGGATCTCTTCTGATGAAGGAAGTGCCAATACTTCATATGACCCACCTTTAATTTAAGCTACAAAAGAATAAAGATTCCTTAAGCTGACCAAGGTTGTTGGGCCTTAGGAACTAATTATGATCACTTGGGAGAGTTTTTGACCCTACCAATGCCCTGCTTCCAGAAGACTAATGTAATTGATATGGATACCTGTATTCTTGTAAATGTTGATTCTAAAATATAGCTGTGGTTGAGAACTGGAAGCAGATCACCATTTAGGATTTAAAAAAAAAAAAAAAGTTACAGTTGTAACTACAGTAGCTCTAGCTTCTTGCCTTCCTGCTCTTCTGCCTTCAGTAGTACATATAATTCACAATATTTTCTGCTTCACTTTACTGAAATACCCAGTTACAACTAAGTTATTGACAGGTCCAAGGGGATTAGCAGAGGTACCCGAAGATAATTTTCTGTTATCTCCCAGTTCATTCGTATTTAAATAACTGAAGCTATAATTATTAAATGGAGAAAGGAATATAAATTTTAGCAGGAAGATAATTTGTGTCCTGTGTTCTAGGTGCCTTCATTCCAGGGGCAAACTTAAATAAATTGATTGCAGTGACCTGATGGGAATCTCAATTTTTAATACCAAAGAATGAGACAAGAAGGATGTAATAGCATAGAGCTAACTTTAGGGGGCAGCAGTACACTATTTTGCTTTCAGTGTTAATTTGTAGATGTCTGCTCCCCCCCCCCCTTTTTTTTTTCAAAGTAACTTAAAGGAAAAGATTCAGTCTTTGCATTTGTATCCTGTATTTTGGATTATTGAAACTTGATTTCTCTATCTCAAATCTTTTGGTCCCTAGTCATATTTTCCTCTTAATATTTTTATTATTTTCCTTTATTAAGTTTATTGTAGAAAACTTCATAGTTACAGAAAGCACAAGTAAAATCAAATGATCATCTGTAATGTCACTACTGAGAAATAGCATTTTGGCACATATTCCACATTTATGTGAATATATGTTTGTGGTGGTTTAAATGAAATTGGTATCCTATTATACATGCTGTTTTGTTTTTAGTACATTTTTATAACTTAGTCAAGCATATTATTATGCTTTAATAATATGTTTCTCTAGTGGCAGCTTAATAACTTAAGGTTCAGTAAGTATGAGTTATGAGCTGTTACTGTTCTAAGTACTTTACATGTATTAACTAATTTAATTCTCACAACAACCTTGTGAGGTAGATATTATCCTTATTTTACACATGGAGAAACTGACACAGAGAGATTAAAGCTTATCCAGATATATATACCTAGCAAGTCACAGAGTCAGGATTTGGAACCCAGGGAGTGTAGAATGTTTGTGCTTTACTATATTGTATAAATTCTATCATAGAATGTAATATCCTTTAAGCAATCTCTTCTAAATATTCTTGCTGGATATTTAGATTTACCAAGGTGGGTTTTTTCCCCTTGTAAAAATAAATTCTTCAACAAAGATGAAATCCTTCTAAGTGACTCTTTTCACATCTCATATTTTCTTAGACTAGATTTCTAGAAGTGTCAAAGTATATCTTGAAGTATTTCAGTATATGTTGCTATAATGCTCACCAGAAAAAGTATACAATTTTACTTTCCCAACAGTAATATTGTCTACACTATTATTATTGTAATTTTATTAGTTTAGTCAATGAAAAGGCCATGACATTATCTTTTTTTTTTTTTTTTTCTTATTTTCTTCTATCTTTTCTTCTTCTATCTTCATTTCTTCTTTTTGGAATTGCCTGTTATGTCCAAATGCATTTTAAAGGTCAGTTTCATGGGGAGACTTTTGTGGGACTGTAGAATCAAGGGAAAAAATTCACAAAAGCATGATGAGAAAGAGTATTACCTAAAATTTCTACATCTTGGACATGTCTCCACTATCATACGTACATAAACTGTATATCAATTTAAGTTTTCTGAAGTCTTTAATATCATGTTTTCTTTGGATGGTTCAGCGTAATAGCCAGTGTTTTTTTTTCTTTGACAGTTGATGTCCTCTTGAAGGCTGTGGGAGACACCCCTATAATGAAAACAAAGAAGTGGGCTGTAGAGCGAACCCGAACCATTCAAGGACTCATTGACTTCATCAAAAAATTCCTTAAGCTTGTGGCCTCTGAACAGTTGGTATGAAAGCAACAGTGATCATTTCCCTACATAAATTCACAGTAGTTTTCTGGGCAACTATGAATAATTGTTGTACATAGAAATGAGTATGGAGCCACATATGTTCCTTTAGTGATGTCTTTTTATTTCCTTTTTTGATGGAATTTCTGTACTTTATTAAATTCTCTGGGGAACTCCAAAATGAAATGATTTTTAGATTTGCTTTTATAGCAAACTGTATTTTACCTACTGTTTTGGTTTTTTTCCTTCAGTCACTGAATGTTCATGCAGAAAGATCTCTCCTAGAACATTAGTACAGAAAAGTTCTGGGTTTTTAAAATTTTGTTTTGCTGTCATTGTTCCTTCCTGGTCTTCCTGAGGTAAGCAATATATATTGCCATATTCATGGAAGAATTAAGAAAGGTACTTATTTCATAATACACCATATATGGTAAGCAGTTTGTGGTAGCAGTTGTAAGGATTAATATTTTAAATGCCACTGGTTTTTAACTTGGTATTTGACTATAGAAATTTAAATGCTTACATGTATTTGGTATTTTTTTGTCATGTGGTATGGTAATGTATCAGGCATCTTTTTTTTTGCAGATCACAGTCTTGGTCAGTATTAACACAGATAGTATTTGAGTGGATAGGGAAGTGAAGAACCACTTAGTATTTTTAAAATACAGACTAAGAGTTTATATGTGTTAGTGCTGGAGAGGGATAAAGTTGCTTGTGAACTTAGAAGTAAGAAGGCATAAAATGAGAGAATTTATTAAAGTGGAATCTGTTGGATTTTATTTTTCTGTCATTGAGGAAGGTACTGATTTAAGAATTTGACTATCAGTGGCTCTCATGAAAGGGTTATAGATACAAAAGTAAGTGGAAGGTAGGTGAATCACTAGAATGTATTTGAGGCAGGAATAGCATAGAGCCAAAGATTCCTCCAGAGGAAATTGCCTTTGTAATCAGAGTGAGAAAAGCATGTTTTATAAGAGTGCCATATAGAATCTAGTTAAATAAATGCCAGCGGTGGGTAGAAGATTATAATGTCATCCACATGCATATGATAGCTAAAACCTCAGGAGCAGAGGACTTGCCCAGCATCCAAATCTAAGTGGCAAAGTTAGAGGACTGAGGGCATAGACTTGAGAGAAATGAGCAGAGGTGTCTCTGCTAAAGGTGCAGCCTCAAGAGATGGTGAAGTAGAAAACCAATATGGCATTACTGTTAGAAATATATGAATAGAAGATGAAACAATGCTACGTTCTATGTTAAAGTCTTGACTCTTTGTGTTGCCTACATTCAGTAATCTGAAAGGACTTGATTGATAGCAGTATATATTAGGTTGAAACATGTAAAATTGCCATCAGTCAACCATCATCACATATAAAAATAGGAATTTCATATGGTTCAACTTAACCTTTGAAATGAATCTAATTCTTCTTGTTTAAGCAATAAGAAATGAGAGTAGATAATTTTATCACTTTTCCTAGACTGAACTAGAATCCACATCTTTCATCTAGCTGTACTCCACAGTATTTTAAGCAAAGTGGGTGTTAAGGAAAATATAATGCTAGGGATTCTGTGAAGATAGCAGTGGTGTCAGAGGCATGATTGGATCTTCACATTCCCAAAAAGACATAGCTGACTAGACAGCAAAACCAAAAAACAGTTGATCAGTATTTATAACAAACCTAGATGAGGGAGCATCCTCATGAACCCTGGAATGCATGGTATCACCAAATGGGCTAAAAGAAGCAACAGGATTGGTAGCTGACAACACTGAGAGAAGGAAAACCTGAATAGCCACCAGGTATTCACTGGGAAGTAGAGCAAGTTAGTTTGATAGCTGAAATTGAGAAATGATTACAATGTATCTCCCCTAAGGAGGACTGAATTGCTGGGGCAGTCTAGCCCCAGAGAGCTCTCTAAATAGACACAGTAGGGCTTCCTTGCAGGACAAGACCCCACACTGAGAAGGAACTTCTGGAAGTGAAACAAAATTGAGCAGGGTTAGAAACATGAGAGAAGGAAACAGAAAGACCAGATCAAAGTGAAGGGGAACAAGGTAGAAAGCTAAGTCAAAGAAAACTAATTACATATAAAAATTAGCAACAGAGGGGCACCTCAGTACCCCCTCCCCCCCCCCCCATTGGTCAAATATCTGACTCTTAGTTTTGCCTCAGGGTCATGAGATCAATCCCCAGGTCAGGCTCTTAACTTGGTGCAATCTGTTTGAGATTATTTCTCCCTCAGCCCCTCCCACCTGTGCTTGCTCTCTCTCAAATAATATAAAGAAATCCTTTTTTGTTTTTTTTTTGTTGTTTTTGTTGTTTTGTTTTTGTTTTTTTTTTTTTTGAATAAGCAACAGAGAAGTATCAAGGTCAAATTCCATACAATGTTGTAAGAAAGAAAAGTAACATTCCTAAAGACAATGAAAGAATGCCAGAAAGATGCGCGTCTGATAAAGGTAACTGTAATTTAGTATTTTAAAACGAGCTAAAAGACATTAAGAAAATGATGTAAGATGTGAAAGAATAACATTAATCAGCATTAGTAAAACTCCATTGAAGTGACAGAACTCAGGAAAAAATTATAAATAAGAGTTATTTTGGAAATGGAGATTCAAGTAGAAAAAAACTAAGAGCAAATAACCAGTAAAGCTTTAGGAAAAATAGAAGGCAAAAAGACCAATTTTATTTTATTTTATTTTTTTTAAGAGGGCACAGAGGGAGAAGGAGAATCTTAAGCAGGCTCCATGCCCAGTGCAGAGCCAGACTCGGGGCCCAACCTCACAACCTGAGATGAAATCAAGAGCCAGATGCTTATTTGACTGAGCCACCCAGGCACCCCATAAAAGCCAAATTTTTTTAATCAGAAAGAAAGGTAAAAAAGATGTCAGAAAAGGTGGCAAATAATTATGAACAAAGAAAAGTGAACGTATGCATTAAAGGAGTCCCTGTGCAGCCCCTGTGACTCAGCCGTTTAGTGCTGCCTTCGGCCCAGGGCGTGATCCTGGAGACCCAGGATCGGTCCGTCGGGCTCCCTGCATGGAGCCTGCTTCTACCTCTGCCTTTGTCTATACCTCTCTCTCTCTTTCTGTGTCTCTCATGAATAAATAAATAAAATCTTTAGAAAAAAAAAAAAAGGAGTCCTTGAAAAAGCAAAGAATCAAAACAAATATTTAAAAGTATAAATCAAGGGAAATTTCTTAATAAGATTTAAAACTATATACTGAAAAAGTACCTAAGAATATCAACACAAAATAACAAGCATCAATAAATATTCTGGTTAGATTAACTAGGTTTGAAATAGAAAAACTCTTGGACATAGAGGGGGAAAAAAGGACATGACTTTGAAAGAAAATTAAATTATCGTCAAACTTATAGGGAAACCTATAAATTATAAGGAAAAAAGCAAAGTGATGAGGAAAGTGTGAGATGAAAATTTTATATGCCACAAACCTTTTAAAGATTGTATTTATTTATTTGCTTATTTATTTGTTAGTGCATGTTACCTGGAGAGGAGCAGAGGGAGAGAGCTCAAGGAAACTCCACACTGGAGCGCTCCCAAAAACTGACTTTTAATAGGCATAAACAATAGCAATGTCCAGGAATTTGGAATTGTTCCCATGAGCCCTTCCAGAGGAAGCTACTAGAGAAAGAGCTTCATAACAATGAAAGTAAAAACTAGTGATTTAAAAACAAAATCAGGGTGCCCTGGGTGGCTCAGTCATTAAGCATCTGCCTTTAGCTCAGGTCATGATCCTGGGGTCCTGGGATCTAGCCCCCTCATCAGCCTTCCCATTCAGCACAGTTTCTGCTTCTCCCTCTGCACCTACCCCTGCTGGTGCATGCTAGCTCACACACACTCTCCCTTCCACCCCCTTCTCCCCTCCACTTGCAATCAAAATACATAAATAAAATCTTTAAAAATAAATAAAATAACTTTTTAGAATAATTTTATCTTCCCACGTTGCAGGATTTAGCAAGATTGCATAGTGAACCTTTTGCTCTCATCGAATTTTAAATTAGCTATATTGCCTTTTTTTATTAGTCATTCTCAATTGCTAACTCCTGTTACAGAAACCATGTTGAGATCCTGTAGTTCTCTACTATATCTACTGCACCCTCAACTCTGACACTCCTTACTTTCACCCCATTTGCCCCCAAAGCCCTTATTATTCTCTTCACCTAGTTAAATCTTATTGCTCAGGTCTCCTCCAGGAAACTTCCTTGGCCTTTTTGCTAGGCTGAACTAATGCCTCATCTGTGTGTACTGTACACCTTGTCACATGCACTTTTCCCATCTATATTATCTATTTGTGTGTCTGCCTTTCCCTTAGATCAAAAACTCATTTGAGAGAAGAGATCATAATAATCTTTATAGTTCCACACTTTGTGCAATTTCTAGCACATAATAAACAGTGACTATTTGCTGAAATTGAGAGGTTATTTGTATTTGGAGCCAAGATTTAAATCTAGATCTATCTCAGTAGAGCTTCTATTTTTAATTACCACACTGTATTGCTTTAAGAAATGGAAGCACCAGCTTGTTGTCACTGGTGACCCATGTAGTATCTCTCAACCAACTATTCCAATATTGGTTTTCTTTTAGTACTATGTTAATTTAAGCCCAGGAAATTTTAGTCTTAGAATTTGATAACAAAGGAAAATTGCATATGTTCCCTGCAAATAAAGTTTCTTTATTTTATGAAAAGAAAATTATCAAAAGCCACTTTGATACTGTGGCCTTTTGTTTCAGTATTGTCAGGAATGTTTTAATAAAAATAGACTAAACTGAAACATTGAACAGTGAATCCTTTTAAAGAACAAGCTACTTTGTTACTTTTTTTAACCTCACTTTGCTGAAAGTGACTTAATAATAGAGGTACTCTACCTGAGGTTCAGTACTTTTGAGAGTTGTCAAAAGTAATAAAGATTTAAAAAAAAAAAATCAACCATATGTGTCATTTACTCCCCACTCCCACCCAGAAAATGCGCAAACAAGTTCAAATATTAGATTTCTTGATTTGAGGCTATTTGTAGAAATTCATTAGGAGAAATCCTATCTTTAAATAGGAGTACATGGGGGATCCCTGGGTGGTGCAGCGGTATGGCGCCTGCCCAGGGCGCAATCCTGGAGACCCGGGATGGAATCCCACGTCGGGCTCCCGGTGCATGGAGCCTGCTTCTCCATCTGCCTGTGTCTCTGCCTCTCTCTCTCTCTGTGACTATCATAAATAAATAAATAAAAATTTAAAAAAAAGAGCTGCTTAAATATGAGTACATGGGAAAATTAATATTTCTAGTACTTTTTTAAGATTTTTTTATTAAAAAAAAGATTTTTTTTTTATTTATTAGAGAATGTATGTGCAGGGAGAGGGAGAAGCAGACTGCCTCTTGAGCAGGGAGCCCTACACAAGGTTCCAATCCCTGGGATCATGACCTGAGCAGACGGCACTTAACTGACTGAGCCACCCAGGTGCCCCTAGTAATTACCTTCAAATGTTTGAGTAAACTTTCGAATGTTATTTGTAAGACAATATTTAAAGATTTCTTATTTATAAAAATTTGGGAACCCCTGTTCTAGGACCAGAAATTCTGTTACTTTTAGTCTTCTAGAGGAAAGACAGGATTGGTCTTAATTGAGATTTCATTAGTTGAGTAACTTATTAGAATTAGGAGTCCAGGGAAGCTTTTTTTCATTTCTGAAAACAACTTGAAATAGCTGACTAAATCCAGAAAAGTGCAAAATAATCAGGATACCATTAAAAATGAATCATTTTTTTCTTCTTTCTTGCAGTTTATTTATGTGAATCAGTCCTTTGCCCCCTCCCCAGACCAGGAAGTTGGAACCCTCTATGAGGTAACACATTAGTGCTTTGTTTTCTTAATGGAGTATGCACATCTGTGTATAATGTGATCTTAAACTCACAGCATTTTTAGAAATGATATGCCATTCTTAGCTGTCATGAAAGAAGAGATTACTTTGTTACATCTAACACTTAGAACATAGCCGGATCTCAAATTATGATGGAAAAATTAAGAAATGAATAATAAAAACAGAAGATGACTTTGAAGTATAATAATCCAGATCTGCCTCCCAAGACATTGAAAAGGAAGGCTACATAAGAATGACTTTATTCAACATTTGAATAGTTTAATGGTCATAATCATTTGAATGTAGTCACTAGCACCACTACTAGAAAACGATACATACCTTATAGTTAAGAGTTGTAGGAAAGGCACAAGATAATATGCAAGCCCATCCATGCATAAAATGCTAGGTTTTTTTTTACGATTACTGATATGTGTCCAAGAGTAACTTAGATCTGTTGAAAGAAATAGTCTTATAGATACTTACATGTATGAGGATATTATGATATATATATATATAACTTTTTTTTTTTAGTTTCATCTAAGAATAACAAAAATTAAATTGAGTTTAACTTACTGCCTTTTATCTTTTTGTAGTGTTTTGGCAGTGATGGTAAACTGGTCCTACATTACTGCAAATCTCAGGCATGGGGATGAAGTGCAGAGAAAAAGCTCTTGCTACCCAAATGAATCTTCACAAAGGAAACAGCTCTGGGAAAAGTTTTCATCCTTGTGACAAGAGACTTGTGTATGTGATCTACTCAGCATGTATCTACTATGAATCGTGTTTATGCATAAAGAAATTCATAGAGTAGATGGACTCACAAAAATGTGATTTGTATTAATACACAAATCATCATAAAAGATTGGCTTTACAGAATACCTGTTACTACAACAATTGCCCCAGATTGGCCACCAAGGTATTGAAAAAGGAGACTAAGACTGTAGAAAGCTTCTTTGTTACCAATTCTTAGTGACTGAAATTGTTTACTTGTAGAAAGAACACTCTGCTGATTTTTTTCCACTGTAAAAGTCAGTTTACTAAAGGATTCTTTTTGTGCATATTCAAGGCAGTTCAGTTTGTTTGAAGAATAGGATATGCCTTTTCTCATGTTAGGAAACAGGCCTTTGACCTGCTGGCTTTGTATCTTAACACAGTCCAGTAGGGGGCAGCCTAGCCGGCAGAAGGAGTTAAGCAGTTTGGTTTTTGCCAGATGATCATGGAGGAAAAAAGTGGTTCTTGCTAATTTCTAGCAAACATCTAGCTAAGAGAGCACACATGTTGATGCACTGGAAAGCTGCTTTAGAGAATATGCGTGATTTAGAGTTATTTTATTGGGAAACAAAGAATTTTAGAAATTCTTGATAATTGAGTCATACAATTCTTTTCAGTCCTATAATCATTTAAAAAACTGTGAGTCCTAATGATTGTAACTATGGTGTTGTTTTGTGTCTTATTTTTACAGTGTCAAAAGAACTCAACTAGTAAACCTGGCAACATCTTTTGAGTTTTTTATAATTTGTTTTCTAACTTGAAAACCCTCAAATAATTGGATTTTCTTAGATTCTATGTGTGTTTCATGCTATGGCTAAAAGTCCCATTTTCCCCTGATGGCTGTTAGTTTGGTAATTGCTTCAAGTGAGATTCTGTATTATATCATTGTGTATTATAATGGTGATGCAGCATTTCAACAGCATTCCAATAAATGGAATGTCCAAACAGGACATCTACATCTAAGATGTATACAAGAATTCTGAGAGTGTTTATTTTCAAAGGTAATAGGAATGGTATGATTTTGTCAAAAGACTTTGAACTACACTTTTGTCCCTTAAATCCCACAATGTACTTTATGGTTAATGATCTGCCCTATATTAGCATTAGGGTTGCTAAGGAACAATTCAGTTTACAGTGACGAAATCACTGTTCAGTTCTCATTTTTCTGCCCAAAAATAAATTGTTAAGTCCCCTAACACTGATTTCCCTGTGTAATAAACTAATATAGCAGGTAATTAGCCCTGGACTAATACAAGTTGAATTCTGCAAATTTATCTTGTAAGACTAGGTAAGAAATTTATATATATGTTCAGAGCTAGGAAGTGGATTATTTTTGAGTCAAATAAGTTAGATATGGAAAAGATCTGTTCTCCAGCTTTGTCCACTTACAGTTTATTGAAGGGCGTGAATAGATTTATATGTGTATTTATATATATTTAACATGTAGCAAAGATGTGTTTATATTAAATTTGGCACTGAGGTTTCAGGTGATAGAATATTTACTGCCTCAGCAACCAAGACTGCTTGAGTTTGAATTTGTGACATCAACTTAGTTCTTTTTTGATCTAAATACATTAAATCTAAGGTTAGCCAAATATGCATACCGGACTTGTTTTCATCTCTAATAACCTTGAAAAATATATAGGGCTTTACTCTTTTTTCAAACTTTATTTATGCTTTTATCTTTTAAATCCTTACCCAAAGGATTTAATCATTCTTTGCTAACTTTGCAGCATTAACTTTTAAGCCTGGATCTCACAAGTACTGAGTGGCTAGAAACAAAAATACACTTCACAAATATTTTTGCAGCTATCTGGTTTAAATTGTCTTAATTTTAATTGAACCTGGGGGGTGCAGTTATATTTCTAAGTTGTCCATGTTTATGAGAAAATTGATGTCCACGATGTCATGCTTTATCCTACTGGACAACGATGACCCACAGCCCATGGAACATACACAATAATAGAATATTGTGCTTCCACTTTTGACGTTACAGTGCCAAGGATTTCATAATGAGTTCTTCATACTTAGGTGTAAGGTAAGCTGAGAATGTTTATCTGTGATCCAAATTAGATTTGATACTTCGTGGAATCTGTGATTTCCTAGTTTTAACCCTCAAGGGACCATAACTACCTATTCTACTCAGATTAGAGAACTCAAAGTGAGGACTATGCCTTGATTATATGGTATTAGTCAACGTGATTTATCTATGTGTAACCCAAAGTGGGCGGGTCTGCAGTGTGCAAGGGGATTGAAAATGAAAATCACCTTTCCTGCAGCTTAAGCTTCGTTTCCTTGGGTAAACTTCTGGCACTGGGGGAGTCAGCTATAGACCACATAATGGAAAGGAAAGTATTCAAAACAGTTCAGCAGGTGTAGTCTTACTCTTTCCCTACAGCATTATCCAACCCATGCTGGACTATTCACTGTTCCCTGAATATGCCTTGTGCTTTGTTTCGGACACCTGCTCATGCAGTCTATTTCTGGAAGTGTACTTAGAACTCCCCACCCCCTTTCAAATCCTACCTCTTTGCCTAATTCCGATTTTAACTTTCCTTAAAGCCTGTCCAAATCATTCGGGATACTCTTTTATAAGAACACTCACAGCAAGCTTCCACTATTACAGTTCTACTGTATACTATATTATAAACATGCATGTAACAACCTTTCATGATTGTAATGTGCCTGAAAATAGGATGCTTTTTGGTTTTTTATTTGGTACCAACACATAATATTTAGTACATTTTTTATACATACATCATCAGTAATTCATTATATATTGAATGAATGAACTTTTTAAATGTGGTTTGCAAAACATTTAAGTTATTAGCAAAGCAACATTAAAGGAAATATTTCAAATTTTTGTATGGCAGAAGATAAAGGAAAATATTTGCAACATATGTATGGCTTAAAATGTGGGTGCGGGGGTGAAATAGGTGATGGGGATTAAGGAAGGCATTTGTGATGAGCACTGGGCATTATATGGGATTGTTGAATCACTATATGGTACACCTGAAACTAACATAACACTTAACTATATGAAATTAAAATTTGAAAAATTTTAAAATACAGATGGCTAAAAAAGTGCAACAAGTGCAGAACCCCATTATACAAATAAAAACTATGAGATGCTAATTGTCACCTATCACAATAGCAGTCATGGAAAGCACTTTACCTGTCAGTATGGGCAGAGTTGTGGGGAATTAAGTCTGTCATATTCGTGGTGCATGGAACGTGAATGGACACTAATCTTCAGGGTACAGTTAGACAAAACCTATCAAAAGCCTTGAAGCAACTTTTATTTGTACCTTCCATTTTTTCATTCACATACTAAGTGCCTATTATGCTCTCAGCTTTGGAATGAGACAAAATTGCTATTCTCAGCACCTTTGTTCTAATTAGGCAGATTTTTGGATTTAAGTTGAAGTTTTGAATTTTTTAACTTGACTTTTAGAAATAATGGAAAGCAAAAAGTTTTGGTACCAGATACTAGAGTTACCTCTGTTTTCTTACATAATATTAGTGAAAAAAAATATATGTATATTTGAGTGTGGGCGGATTCTCAAGTTAGAAGAGTAAATCCACAGTCTGTGTCCTCATAGGGGATTCAGACTGTATATATTGATGACTTGTAGTGCTCTCCATGAAAAAGGCCCTATCCATTTTGAATGGTCTAGTCCTTATACAACTGTCTTCCAGTGGTCTGGTCTTCCTTTTCTCCTTGCTACTTCTAACTATTTACTGTTTGTTCCAGTTCTAGTTATCTCGATCTTTAAAGCTTATCTTTTCCTCATTCCAAACCCCAGACCCTCTAAATCTTCCCTTAGTCAGTGGCAGATCTGTTATTGCAGTTGTTGTGACTCATTCTTGATTCCTCTCTAACAACCCATCTCCAAATCTGCAAATCCTGACGCCTTTACTTTCAAAACATGTTAGGAAAGCAATCCTTTCTCCCCTCTCCTTCCCCTCTTCTGGCCAAAGCCACCATTATCTCTCCCTCAGATTGTTGTTAGTAGCCAACTATTTGGATTCCCTTGATGTGCTTGCTCTCTGGCCAAAATCCCTGAATGATTTCCATTGTTCTGTGAAGTCCTATGTGATTTGTAGTCCCTACCTCCACACCCTGCCGCCCACATCCATATTCACCAAATACTTAATTGTTTCCTCCAAGGGTTTTTGCACTTAAGTGTTTCCTCTACCCGGAAACTTATCCCAGACAGCTACAAGTCATGCTAAGGTCCTTCAGTCCCTGCTGAAATAACATTTCATCAGGGAAGTGTTCCCCTGAACTCCTCTAACATGACAATTCCTCATCACCCCTTGACCCAGCTTCTGCTGTCTACATTATATATTCGTGTACATTACGTGTCCACTTCTCCCCGTATACTGTAATATTTGTTGGCGTGTCTACCTTCCTCCCTGCACCCCACACCTCATTAGAGCATAAGCCCTGCAAGGACAGAGACTTGGTTTTGTGAAGAGTGCTTGGCATATAGCACATGCTTCTTAAAATGTGTGCAATGGATGGATAGACCATTTTTCTAGACCTTCAGTAATTCTTGTTCCCTCCTGTGGATATCTACCCTATGTCAGTGTCTGAAAATGTGATAGTCATTGCCCTGGGCAGTACAGAATAGAGTGGAGCTACTACCTCTGGGTCTAACATAGGTACTCTGCTTATGTTAATAGACTCTGAATTGTCCATCATTTTCCTCTTCTAATTTCTTCTTCCTCTTCCTCTTCCTCCCCCCTTCCTCTTCCTCCTCCTTTTCAGTAGTGCAACTGTTCTGGGAAGAATTCAGGTGTTCTTTGCACAGAAACCAAAAACAATTGAGAGAAGTCTTCTGGATTTGAACTCACTACCCCAGGATCCCTAAAGAAAACCTAGCAATTGGATTACTCTAGCAATTACCTCTGTTTTTCCCAACTTTGCCATTCATGCATACACAAGGCACTGTGTGTCGGACACTGGGAGATATAAAACGTAAGCAGAGCCTGTCCTAAAGGTTCTCTGTGTCAAGATGATTCACACAAGCAATTGCAATACTTGTTCTGACATAGTAAGTGCCCTAAGAAGGATTGATTCCTGCCCCAGTTCAGGGGGAGATACAGCTCATTTGAGAGAAAAACATTTGAGCTAAGACCTTAAAGTAAGATTTGGATGTATGGAAATAGCCTTCTAGAATCTAGTCACAATAAGAAGCTTAAGCAAAAGAATGAATTGGGTAAGGTCAAGATAGGATCATAATCCCATTTCGCTGGAACATAACATTTGTAAAACAAAAATAAAAACCAAGAATGGCAAAAGGTGAAAGATGAAAAAACTAATTTAGAACCCAAAGATGGAGAACTTTGAATGCCAGACTGACAAACCTTGTGTGTTGGAAATAAGAGTTATTGAAAGTTATCTGACTAGGAAACGATATCATTAATTGATGCCTTAGGATAATAAATCTAGTGGTTGTGAATAAAGGGTTCACCTGGGGCGGGGAGGGCGCAGGGGCAGGCACTGCAACCAAGAAATCCAGTTAGGAAGTTTACAGTAATCCACCCAAAATAGAGGCTTGAGCAAGTGTAGTGGCAATAGGTATAGAAAAGCAGGCAATCATAAAAGATATAGAGGTACAAAGTTTGGCATTTGGTAGAAGGGTTTGAGAATGAAGCGATGAAAGGAGTTGGCAGTGGTGGATGTGGTTTTTGAGACTACATAGCCTCACTGCAGAAATAGAACCTCCAGGAGTTGAAAAGAATGCTTGAAGGGAGTTTCAAATATGTTCCAATTTGGGTGCCAAAGGATGTTAGAGATTGCTCTCAGTGTGTAAAATTAGGGAGATGTGGGAGGCATCCACATAGTAATGACCAATGAAATTGTTTCTGGGAAGATTTAGAGAAGAGAGGCAATTAATAGAACTGTGAATATGGGTGTACTAGGTAAGATTCCTCAAGTCTTTGAGAGTCAAGAAGAGCCAGTGAAAGTCTAGATTAGGAGAGCTGAAATGAAATAATTAGGAGACTCAATTAGAAAACACAAGAACAAAAAAAAAAAAATTCAAGTAAACAAAAGTGTACAAAGTACTCTGTCCCAGACTAGTACAATTAACCACCTCGCAACAACATATATCACAAAAGGTTGGCTTCTGGAGTGCTTGCTTTCTACCTCCTTCTGGACAATGGTGATTGACTGACCTGTCATTTTTATTCTCTAACAACGTTGTTAGAATACAGTGTGATGTTTAAACGGATGCTTAAAATATGAATTTAGGATTTAAACATATAGACACATTGGGGCGCTTGGGTGGGCTTGGTTAAATATACAGACATACATTGAAGCAAAATGGGCTGAGGGGAGCAGGGAAAGACCCGTCTTTCAAAAATTCAGGCCTTTAATAACCCTGAATTCGAATTATTCCCTGGGTTCATTTACAATAAGAGTGAATCCATACTTGCATTTCTTCTGTCCCTCACACTTATTTTCATTCACAATTTGTGTTGTTCACGAAGCGTTCGTGCTGAGTGCCCTGCTCGGCATAGAAATGCATTTCCTTAACCAATAGGCTCCTTCAAGTACACGCCTCGATTTGATTTCGATAGTCTAATTAAAACGCTTTAAAGTATTGCTTTAGGGGACATGAATGCTACATACATCAGGTCTTTGCACCGAATATACTATTTTAAAGGAAATGTTTGATTTTAAATTCAAAGAGCGGGTACCTGGCCTTCCCTCGTCTCACTAGTCCTGCTCGAGACCCAAGTGTCCTTTGTGAAAATGCATTTTCAGTACAGTACATTTCGTTTTGAAATTCTTTACATTAAAAAAATATATATATTTTCAAGAAAGACTTCCACTTCCCCCCACCCCCCACCCCCAGCCAGGCTGGAGCCTGCTGTGAGTAGTGTCAATCGATGAAACAGTAGCTCTCCAGCCGGGTAGTAGGCTCCATCCCCAACCTCTCCTCTGCAAGCTCTTCACCACTCCTCTGCTCTCTTTGGAAGGAAGCCTCTTTCCTCCCCCGGCTCCCTCCTCAGCGCCCTCCCCCCCAGCCCCGGACTCCTCCGGGCGGCTTCCTCTCGTGGCTAACCGCGGCGGGGGCGGGGGCGGGGGCGGGGGCGGGGGCGGGAGCGGCGCGGGGAGAGGGGCTGGCATGGGCAGACACCACCCGCCGCGGCCAGGTGGGGGAGAGGGGCGCGGAGACCCCGGCAGGCGGGGGCGCGGCCGCAGGCGTTCCCGGGCGCGCCGCGGAGCGGGGGGACCCGGGGCGGCGAGCCTGGACCTTGTCCGCACGCTCCCGCCGCCTCCGCCGCCGTCGCCGGGTCGCTCCCCGCCTCTCCCCACCCTCCGAGGGCCGTTGGTACAGTCCCGCTGCCTCCGAGAGCTTAAAAGGGGCCGGGGCCGCCGAGCCCGGCCGAGTCGGTGCCCGTCCGCGCGCGCGCCTCCTCTCCGCTGGGGGACGGCCGGGGCGCCTCGGGCCTGCGGCACTCGAGCGCTCGGGGCTCCGGTGTGTGCGCGCCTGTCCGCGGGCAGCCGCGACCCCCCGCCGCCCCGCTCCTCTGCGCTCAGCTCCCGCCCGGCAGCCCCGCAGCCCCGCAGCCCCGCAGCCCCGCAGCCCCGCGCAGAGCCGCGAGCCCGCCAGCGCCGCGGGGATGGAGCAGACCGAGGTGCTGAAGCCGCGGACCCTGGCGGAGCTGATCCGCATCCTGCACCAGCTCTTCGCCGGCGAGGAGGTGAACGTAGAGGAGGTGCAGGCCGTCCTGGAAGCCTACGAGAGCGACCCCGCCGAGTGGGCCGCGTACGCCAAGTTCGACCAGTACAGGTGAGCGCGCCCTCGCCGCGGCCGCCGGAGCCGGGGCGCGGGTCCCCGAAGCCCTGCCGACGGCGCGGGCTCGGGACCGCAGGAGCAGCGGGCGTGGGGAGGAGGAGTCTCCTCCGGGAGCGCCCCCCCACCCCCCGGAGCGCCCGCAGCCCCGGCCCCGCGGCCCCAAGGTGGGTCATGCGTTTCGTGCTCTTCCCTCCCGTCCACCCGAACGCTTCCAGACCCCCGCTCCTCCTCGTGGGCTCCTCTCCCCGGCGCGGTCGGTCTCCGGGGGCCCCGCGCGCTCAGGCTCCCTCCCCCCGGGCCGCCGCCCCCGGGGCACTGACGAGCGTGCTGCCCGGAGAGAGCTCCATCAGCCCTCCGGAAAAAGGGGTGGCGGCGGAGGACACAGCCCCCTAGCTCTCCATCCATCGGTCGCCTGCGGCGGGCACCTGCCAGCAGGCATTTTTGCCAATATAAAATAGCATCGTAGGGTTGTCAGCTGCTGGCGTTTTGGGGGTTTTGATTTTTGTCGTTGTTTTCAGCTTAAACTGAGCCTCCCAAACCCATTGAACTTCCTGGACTGCGGGTTTATTCCAACTCGCCGTCAGGGTTGTGAGTTAAAGACCGGGTTCCCTTTCAGCCCCCAAGCAATATGCTTTCTCCTGTCCTCGGTTCTGAGGCTCTGGAATGTAAATTGAAGACCGCTGCTTCCCACATGTGCTGGAGTGAGATGGTCCTTTGAGGCTCTGGCTTGGTGATAAAAGTAAAAAACGAATCTCTCTACCCATCCTCTAGCGACAGAAGTAAAACTTGACCCCCCCCCCCCAAGGGTGAGGCTGTTTCCTACGAAGGGCAGCTAGCTAATACTCGAAAGATAAGAATAAGCAGAGATTGTTTTCCTTGGGAGCAGTTGGGGTTAGTCACCTCACTTAAACATAGGCGGTGTATTTGTCGACAAGGGCAGTTTCATTTGTGTTTCAAGATTTGAGATTAACAAGTGAAGCCTGCTTAAGATCCCATCTCCCACTGGCAAGTGGGCTCCAGGAAATTCCTTTGGTTCCTGTCCTTCTGGGGCTGCCAATAAAGCTACCAGAGGCCACTTGTTAATGTTGCCACTAGCTTCAAGTGAGGACTTATTAGGGGCCCGGTACCCATCCAGTCACTTTCAGTCACTTTACTGGTGTAGCAACTCATTGACAGTTCTGTGAGATAGGTACAGTTCCTTACCCACCGACCACCGCCAGATGAGGAATGTTAGGCAATGAAAAGGTTGGATTACCTGCACCAGGTCAAACTTCTATCAGGTAGCTGCTCCAGGATTCAAATGAGCATCCTCATTCTAAGCCCTCACTATAAACAACCACTAAACTTCCAGCCGACTCATGGTGTAGAACAGTTTGCTCTTGGCCCAGATACATCATTGTTCAGGTGGACTTCATCAACCATGGTGGGCTATAAGAACAGCGGCATTTCCAGGGGCTTTGAATTCATCTTGAGTGACAAGTTCCAAGTCACTTGACATGGAAGGATTTCTGTTGATCTATTTATACAGGTGTCCGGACATGCAACTAATGCAGATAATGATGCAGTCCTGGGTGTTGGGGGGAATGTGGAGGGAGAGCATAGGAGAGCAGAAATCATCCTGATAGAATTTTTTACATGCAATTGGTGTTCGCGCTGCAGAGGATTCTGATCTCTGACCTTGGGAAAGCCAGTGCAGAAAAACCAAGGCAGAGTATGTTCCAGTGTAAGCCAGACAGTAAATTCGGGGGGGGGGGGGGGGGAGGGAGGGGAGGGAACAGAAAGGCAAGAAGGGTGACCCTAAGGCTCTAAGACTGGTAGAGGGAAGAAGAGTATCCTCATACCAGAGTGGAGTTTATGGGGAATTAAAGGCTCTGTGCACACCCCCTCAGAAAGGTCAGAAAGAGCTACAAAGTGATGATGACTGACATCTAAAAAGCACTTATTAATCAACTCTCTCAGGGCTCCTGCTCTGCCAGCACCTGGCCTCCTGCCTGGGGAGGCAAGGGGAGGAAGGGGCACTCAGAACATAAATGACCAGATGACCATGTGATCAAACACTCCCCCAAATATGGGATAAAGATTCCTCGTCCTAAAAAAAACTAAACAGATGTCATAGTTATCAAGCTTTGTTAATTAGGTGGCATGAATAGTACCTCTTTGATTAATAGAAACTTTAAAAGTAGGTTTGTTTTGTTTTCTGTGGTTATTTTGATTTGGGATTTTATTTTATTTTATTTTATTTTATTTTATTTTATTTTATTTTGGCCAATTACTCCTGGAAAAGGTTTAGAGTATTATTTACTTTCCTTAAGACATTTCCTTTGTTTTTACTTAACTCCTACCCTGTTTGTGGAGGAATTTTCAATATGTGTGCTTTCAAATGTAGTTTGTGTCTAGGCTATAGCAAAAACTGAGAATTCTAGAAACAGCTATTTAATGAAACCTTGTTTCTTAAGTTTTGATTTAGCTTTAGCTACAGGGAGGAGGGAAAAAACAACAGTAACATTCTTGCCTAGAGCAGTAGTGAACTTTGCAAATACCTCTGTAAGAAACGTATTCTTTTTATCAGTTTGAGGCTGTCACGTAGAGAATCAAGGAATTTCCTTTTTCTCCTGTTCCCCTTTTTGTGCCACTAATTAAAATGCAGCAGCTATAAACGTGATACAAAATCCAAAAGTGTCCATAATGAACTGTGAAAAATTGTTACCATTTGTGTTGGATTTTTCTAATTAGAAAACCACATTGAAAGTTGTTTAGCGGGAGAAATGTTAACATTTGTAAACGAACCATGCTTTGTGACATACTTATTTTTCCTAATGCATATTTCGTCAACCAGATTCAAATCTCTGAATACCTTCCTTTCAGGTATACTCGAAATCTTGTGGATGAAGGAAATGGAAAATTTAATCTAATGATTCTATGTTGGGGTGAAGGACATGGCAGGTAATACAGTTATTCATTTGCAGATACTTATTAGATGATTTATTCCAGCATAAGGAAAGTTCAGTGCCAGAATGGCTACAGGTCTTGGGAGCATTAACAAATTTCATGTTACAGTTATTTGTTCAAAATGTTCCAACAAAAGTTCTCATGGGAATTAGTTTAAGAGTTTAGGCATATACCATGTACATCAAACCCAGCCCCACAAATGAGTAGTAAATCAAAGGAGGTAAGTAGCCAGTTTAACTTTTTCTGTCTTCTGTGGAGCTAAATGTATGTGGAATTTTGCTAAAATTTGACCTTTGTGGTGCTTTGAAGTCTGTAAACAATTGCAGGACCAAAGACCAAAGTGTGCTCATTTGGAACCAGAAAAGCAATTCACAAATTCAGAAAATTTCTTGCTATTTCAAGTTTATTGTTAACTGACTTTTACTTTTTTTAATTTTCTCTTCAATTTTTTATGTAGAGGATAAGGCAACTTAAACTAATACCAGTTCTTTGAAACTTGGTTCCTTAATTTATCCTAAGTTCACAAACTTGTGAGTATTGTTATCTGTGATCCTTCTCAGGCTTTTGAGAGTGGTAAAAGCAGTACTTGCAGACCCATTTTTGATGGGAGAAAGGAAACCTGAATTTATGAGATTTGGAGGTAGTTAGGTCTATATAGGACTTTATTTACTCATATGGAATGGTGGTGTTTTTGTTCATTTTCAATATTATTTGAGAACAGATAATGTCAAGAGTAAAACTAGGCTCTGTGGATTTAGAAGGTGAGTTCTTAAGGTTTTATGCACTCAACGTAGAAGATAAATGCTAATAACATATACAGGTTCACACCTTTTATACCATTTACTCTAAGATTCCATAAATAAATGTTTTCTGCAAATCCAGTGTACTATCTTTCTCCCACTATTCTTGGGAGTTAATCACAGGTGGAGTACTCTAAATCTGCAAAATGTTAACAAGATTACAATACAACTCTTGGATGCTAACACACATACACCTACCTTTTGTCCCCCAAAGGAAAGAAAAGAGAGAAAAGGCCTGCAGGGGAAAAAAAAAAACCCACTATATGTTAAGTGTGATCTTACATGTGTGATGCAATTATTAGAGATGATTATCTTTATCCTTTCTAAAATTTCTCTGATGTTTTATAATCCAGGTATAGCCCAGCTTAATTGAGCTATCAAAGCTGTGTCTTGCAAAAGACAAGAAGGTTGCTGGTTTTGTGTTTGTTACCAAAGTAGCGTTACAACATGATTTTTTTTAACCCAATTTTTAAAAATGAACTGTTCTGTATTCCAGTTATGCACCAGAATTGCACCATGTATATGCATTAATATGGAAGACCTGGTATTTTATATGTTGCCCTGAACAATGTTAATTACAAACTGATGACATTTACAAGTCCTCTGGACAGTACGCAGCGGTAGTGAGGTCTGGGCAGAGTGTTACTGAGCTCTGAGTACTGGGCTATCCACTGAGCTGAATTGTCTTTTGTGTATATATAGCAGTATCCATGATCACACGGATTCCCACTGCTTTCTGAAGATGCTGCAGGGAAATCTAAAGGAGACATTATTTGCCTGGCCTGACAAAAAATCCAATGAGATGATCAAGAAGTCTGAAAGAACCTTGAGAGAAAACCAGTGTGCCTACATCAACGGTAACATGGAATACCATTTTCTTAGGGCAAGTGGGAAAAGCCTTGAGCTCCCATTTGAAATACTGCTTGCATATTTATATGTCCAGCAGAATTTGGTTCATGGAGTCATGATTTCAGATACTTGGAAAATGATCTAAAGCAATGGGTTTTGTTTTTTTAAACCTTTGTGTCTGAATTAGAATCACTCAAAATGCATGCACATAGGTTGGCATGCACTGAAAAGTCATTTCCTGCCAAGTCTGAGGACAGTTAGCATTGAATATGAATTTACAAAAGTAGATTATTTTATTTTTATTTCTTTAAAGCTTTTATTTTTGAGTGATCTCTACAGCCAACCTGGGGCTCGAGCCTATAACCCTGAGATCGAGTTGCATACTCTACTGACTGAGCCAGCCAGGCACCCCAAAAGTGGATCCTTTTAATAAGGGAGTGAAGTCAGGTTGGAAATACTAGTCTTTGTGTTAAAAAATGTAAGGAAATGTTCTGGAAGTGGTTAAGAATTGTAACTGGTCCCTGTTTTTATAAAATGTACACAGCATACCTAAAAGAATATTCTCAAGAGAATCTTTAGAGAGCCCATTGTTTAGCAGTGACTTATAGATCCCCTACCAAGAATTCCTTCTTTTTCCTAAATGTAATATGGGAGAGCCAGATGCTTTTCAAAAGAGGCTGTGATTAACATCTGCATTTCTAAAAGGGAGAATAACTTTCCAAAAAGCCTGTTAAAGATTATAGATCATTTTTGATTCCCATTTATAGAAGAGATTGCCAACACACCAGAAGAATAACACATCTGAGGTCACTCAGCCTTTAATTGCCAGTCAGGATTTGAAATCAAGCCATTTGGTTCCAAAGCCCATACCCTTAATTGGGATGCCATCCCTCTGATGTAATATAAAATATTACAGAGAGTTTTTTTTTTTTCTGGTCCTGCAGCTTTCTTCTTAGATCTTAAAGTCCCTTATTAGTTTTGATACTTGTCCTAAATTTGTTTATGAGTTTAAGAATGCAAGGCACTGGGGTACCTGGGTGGCTTATTCAGTTAAGTGTCTGCCTTCCACTTAGGTCATGATCCCAGAGTCCTGAGATGGAGCCCTACATGGGGCTTCCTGCTCAGCGGAGAGTCTGCTTCTCCCTCTCTCTGCCCTCTCCCTGCTTGTGTTCTCTCTCACTTTCTTTCTCTAAACGAAATAAAATAAAACAAAATAAAAGAATGCAAGGCATTTACAAAGGTCAGATAGTATAGCAAGGTTTCTTCCTCCATTGACAAAACAAAAAAGTATTTGTTTCTTATGTGGCAGAAAGCATTTATTTGAAGGTTGCTGTATATATGTTAGACACACCAAATTTCTAAGAACAGTTTTGTTGCCTGTATCACTCGCAATAAGGCCAACAAGCCTTCCAGAATAATTGCTTTCTGCTAGAGTCCCAGAATCTTTATGAAACTAAATTGGGTCTTAAAGAATAGGTAGAGTCGTCCACGCAGAGCCTACAGGAGCCAAGCAGGTAAGGCAATTGAGAAATTCAGGCCAGGAATAAGGGTGCAGGGACTGCTGTGTGCAAGCCACACTGTCTAAAGGGCAGCAATGGCCACTCAGTTCCAGCCACAGTGCTCAAATTTCTTTTTTCCATTGAAGTGAAAATTCTGATGGGTGGGGGGAGAGCTGGGGGGGGGGGGAATGTGGATTTTGCCAATCAGCAAAATGTCGGGTAGGATAAGCTAAATATTTCTGTAGACTAATTGCCTGTAAGATCAAAAGCCTCAAAAGTTCAACCGTAGATTTTTACGGATGCAAGAAGAGTGCAGATGGATAGGGATCAGTAGGAGGGACGTTTCGAGTGCAGGGAAGAGCATGAGGGAAGGGAAGGCACAATCCTTGCAAAGAATGAAAAATGTTCAGTAGTGGTTTGGCTGGAGAGAAGGGAGAATGGGCTTGGACACGAGTTAGTAGAATAGTGAAGTGAGATCAGGGCCTGGGACTCCAAAACCAGCTGAAGGTAAGAGCTTGCTTTGGTCAGTAGAATTTTATTGGGAGCATCTTGATGGATCCCATAGCAGTGTGCAACATAGAGTGGAAGAAAAAAGATAATTGGGACAAGGAGACCAAATTACCTAACGTAAAGGCAAATGGTAGACATGCCTGGACCAAACTGGCATCCATGAGCATCACCAAGAAAGGTCCAAGGTTATTGTGAAAGATGGTACACCATGGGCATAAAAGAAATGGAGGCAAAGACAAATGGACAAATGGCTGCATGGATGGACAGATGGATGGATGCTGGGATTATTAAGAGCAGATTTCAGACAAGAGTTTCAGGGGCTTCTCTAAAGGATGGTGACTAGGTTTTGTGGGGTCTGTGCTGGCAGGATTGTGCAGCATGCATTGGGTAGTGTATGTGCTTGCAATCGGAGAAACAAATAATTTGTATAAAGGCAGTCAGTTCTTAAGGAGGTGGAACTTAGGCTCAAAATTGTGCTTAAGGCCGGTCTATGATGAGCAGTAAGTATAAGCTATGGAATCAGAGTCTGCATAACTGAGATTACGTCCCATTTTTGGAAATGAGGAAAACTGCTAAGGATCCCAGAAGTTGTGACTTGTTGGAAGGTGGTCTAACTATAGCTGAGATAGAACCTGTCTTCTGCTTCTAGGCTTCACTATTCTCTCATGCAAGCTTATGGAGCCAGATCATAAAGCATAAATCCTAATTTGGTGCCTACATTAACTGCACTAATTTCACTGAATTCCTTTCTTGATTATTCCTCAGATTCTCTCCTAACTATAAATTTCTTAACGTAGTTTTGAGTATTTTGTCTTTCCTTCTCCCCTTCCCCCAGGGCCCTTAGACTTGCTTCATTGTGAATTGGTCAGGCTCTCAGTCAGGGCTCACCTGCTATCCTGGGGTCCCCTCACATCATGCAGGCTTTCCCTTTGCTCCCTCCCATTGCTGATCTTATTTCCTCATCTCTTGTCTGCTTCCTTCCTGGTTCATACTCTTTTTTGGTGGAAAATATCTTCACTGGCTTTGTGAGACAGGGTTCATGAACAATAAGTTTTTGAGACCTCATATATCTAAAAATCCTGGCACCATGATTGATAAATTAGCTGGATGTGGAATTAGGACCTCAGATCTGCTCTCAGAGCTATGAAGGTAACCCCTTGACTTTTCTTTTCCAATCCTCTTTCTGAAAGCCTGGTACCATTCTGATTCTCAAATCTTTCTATGAAATTATTTTTTCTTTCTTGAAACTTTGGAATGTCCCCTTTTAGTTATCTTTTCCTGCCCTCTGCATTACAGTCCTGTACCTTGATTCATGACTCTCATTCATGGTGCTGGGTAGTCTGTGGGTTCTTTATTCTGGAAATCTGTATCCTTCTATTCAAGAAAATACTCTCAAGGTATTTCTTTGGGATTTTTGTTTTGTTTTGTTTTGTTTTGTTTGGTTCTGTTTCTGAATCTCTTAGTGCTCAGATATGAAACCACCTGGACTAGTTGTCTGATTTTTTTTTCCTTTCCTATTTTCTGTTTTTGTCCCTTTGTCCTTAGAGTCTTTTCCAGCTTCCTCGGTTTTTCTTTCAACCTTTCTATTCAGGGGTTTCGTTTGTTTTTTTTAGTCTCCTCCTGAGAAGTGTCTGTTTCAAGTGTCTGCATTTTGGGGTGTTGCCCCAACCCCCATCTTTAATACTAGAGGCCTTGCCCCAATGTCTAGTGAACTTGGCTGTAGGCTAATATTTGAAAACTAGAGACAAAAAAAAGTTAACTGGTGGCTCTGAACATATGGATGGTGTGTGTCAACTGGATTTCACTCTGGGATAATCTGGCAGACATTTTTCCTTGAGGAACAGCCAATGGTGCTATCTTTAAGAGCTTTGTCCTGGAGCTCATCAGATTCCCTGAGAAGCTGTTTCCCATCTCCTGTCCGAGGGGAAAGAAAATCCTGTTTGGTAGTATGCTGGCAGCTAGGTGGAAAGGAAAGCAGGGATCCTACCATTCAATAAGTAAATGTTGACTCATATCACCAGTTTTTCACCTGGTATCTGCCAGTCCTGAGCTCGTGTATTGTACTCTTTCTAGAATATAGATCTCAGACATGTACTCTGGGGAATGAGGGAAAGAAATGGTAAAAGGAATTTGAGCCTGGCTTTCAACCAGTTCTTGGATTTTTAGCCCCATCTTCACCCTCACTTCCAGAAGTAGTTTTACTGCCAATCCCTGAGCTGTTCAGAGCTGTGTGTGTGTGTACACATATGTATCATGTCAAGATAAAAGGTTAATTTTTGGCTTTCCCCTGGGTTAGCTAAGGATTTAGCTTTCTATCCTTGGCAAAACTATTCATCTACTTACAAGCTCTCAAACTTTTATTGAAGATTTTATTCACTTATTCATGAAAGACACAGAGAGGGGGAGAGAGATAGGCAGAGGGAGAAGCAGGCTCCCTGCAAGGAGCCTGATGCAAGAGTTGATCCCAGGACACCAGGATCATGACCTGAGCCAAAGGCAGACGCTCAACCACTGAGCTACCCAGGTGCCTGGGTTGATGCCTTTTTAAAATGATTTTACTATAATTGTAGGGTTTGGGAAATAGTCGAGTACATATTGCTTACTGTCTTTCACTGGAAAGTCACTCCAAAGTAATTTCTGTCTTTATCCGATTGATTGATGATCTCAGGTGGTTGACAAAATTTTTACCTATACCCATCATCTAAGCCCCTTTCTCCACTTTTCCTTCTTGGGTATTGTCTAGATTCCATTGGCTTACATCGAGTAGAGAACATTAGCCATACAGAACCTGCCGTGAGCCTTCACTTGTACAGCCCACCTTTTGATACATGCCATGCCTTTGATCAAAGAACAGGACATAAAAACAAAGTCACCATGACATTCCATAGCAAATTTGGAATCAGGACTCCATTTGTAAGTATGATTCCCCTCTCCTAGGATTAAGTGCTTTGTGGGTTGGCAACATGACATTATATGCATTGCTTTTTTTGTTCCAGATATTGTTCAAATGTCTCATTGTAAGTATTCTCGAAATGAAGAATGAGAGAAAAACCTTAACATGAGAGAGGGACCCTTATATCCTAATTCTTTAACTTTGGCAATGATAATTTCAATTGACCTTTTTTTAAAAAACGTAAATTAGACACTAAGAATTATTTGAGAAACTTAAAAATGTTATGCTCATCCAAAAGAAAATGTTTCTTCATTTAATAAGAATTAAAACTATATTATTTTATGTAACTGCTGCTGCCGTGACTTAATATTCTTAGGCCTGAGTGACTGGAACAACATAAACCACTTGCATAGTTAACCTTTGCAAAGTCAAGGCCCTTTTCTGAGGATATAAATACACTCGCCTGTTTTGATTGCCAAGTTGCTTTTTCTGGGAGTAGTGATACTGTTTAGACCACAAATCAATGCGAATAGACTCTGATAACATGTTCCCCCACTAGAGGAATAAGAGTTTCCTCCTGAAAATAATTAGGCAGACAACACTGATATGGTAGGGCCAGTCTTCTCCCTCTAGTGAAATAAACTGGCCGTTCAGGGGAACAGTCTCAAATGAATAACGAGAATATCCAGGAATAGACAATGGGTGACCACTGATACTGAAACTATCCTCACAAATCTTAAGAAAGTACTGCCTCAGAGGGAAGCAGGGGCAGAATTTTCTCAGGTGATTGCCCTGCCTCGTTCTCTGCATTCTGATCCCCAAGAGATAGTCTTATCACAGGAACAAAAACACGGGGCTCCTCTGCCAAAGCCAAATTTTCATACACTTCTAGAAAAGCAGGACGCCTTAGGAACCAGCTGAAAGTTCTCATGTAAAGATGCTTACACAACTTTCTTTCTTTCTTACAGACAGCTTCAGGATCACTGGAGAACAACTAAGGAGCATCAGATCCTTTAAGGTTTTAGCTTAAGGTCTGCTAAAAAAAAGAATTAAAAAAAAAAGTTTTGCCCTGGACAGGAACAGCCTCTACCATCTGCTCTCCAGTAATAGTTATGAAGCCAATATTTAGATCTCTTGCAAGGCAGATGCTAATTGTCAAGCATTGAGCAAGCAATAGTGCCCCAAGCTATTGCAGAAGAAAAATCCCAGTAAAGGAAAAATGGGCTCAGAATTTTCAAGACCAATTCAAGCACTCTCCTGGTTTTCTCCTCTAAATTCAATGGAACCATATGGGGGAATATCAGTGAAGATTTTTAGAGCTTTTGGAAGCCCTTTGGTCTCTGAATTGTAATTAGCAATAAACCAAAATAAGAAACCCCAGATGTCAGATGCTTGCCTTGTTACTTGGAGGACTAAATGTGGGTGTCACTAGTATCCTTTGTATGTTCTTGATATCTGCAGAGAATTTTGAATCTATGGAATTTATTTTTTCAGTCTTACTTGACAAATTCCTGTCCTATAAGTAGCAGGATACTGTAGGCAGAGAAACTTAAGGCACTTTTGCCACTTGGTAATGAAAGGGAGGGTGGAAGAATTAGAAACAGTACCTGCACCCCTAAACCCATGCCAAACCAAAACCAGAAACTCCTCCTATCTAATATGTCCAGTGGTCATGGTGGAAGACTTTGTACTGCCACTAAAATTGCCAAATTATTTTAATAAAACTGGATTTGAATACAATTCAAAGTTGTCTTGCTGTTTGAGAATTTCATGTAACTCATACTTCCTTAGATTTAGATGGAGCAGCAAAAGCGCTGTGAAAGATGCTTTTATGAGGTAAAGTGGTGAGAGAGTAAAAAAAAAAAAGGCATTCAAAGCAGCTCACTGTTTTGTGTTTCACGTATGTTCACTAAGTGGCCAGAGGTACCAAGTGAAGGGCCTCTGGCTCTGGTGTGGTTGACCAATGTAAGCAGTTTTGCCTGAAAATTACAGGTGGGGCTGTCTGTGTTTTGATGGGAATCGGCTTCCAGCATTTAAAAACAGGAGATGTCCTAGAACAAGGTGTAGATTTCCAGCTTCTTGAAAGTCTGAAGTCCCTGTCTTGCATTTCCATTGATGTCACTTAGCTGGGATCAGATCTGCCCCTTGGTTGGGGCCACTTTTCCAGTCTGGGCTAATGTCCAACTCCCTTGTCTGTCTTGTTGGTGTTCCCTCAAAGGCCACATAGTATTAGAGTTTGCTGCTCCTACTTCAGGCAATCATTTTAGGAATACCCGGCATAATCTTGGAATTTATGCTCTCAAGAAATTTAATGAGAAAGTCAAGACCTTTGAAGATGGTTCTATGTAGGTCATTGTTTTGTTGTTCACACCATCTGGTAGAATTATTTCTATCTTTACATCTTTGTTTCCTCTCATCTTTGAAAAGGATGTTAACTATTTGAGTGCTTACTATATAGTAGGCATTGTTACAAGTTGTTTTGATGCACTAACTTCTGGAAAAGTTCTTCATGAATTAGGTCCTGTGTTGGTTTTCTGCTGCTGCTTTAACACATGTTACCACAGACATAAGGGCTTAAAGCAACACACTTATTTTCCTATAGCTCCATAGGTCAGAAGTCTGTTTCATGGCATTAATATCAAGATGCGTTTCCTTTCTGTGGAGTTCTGTGTTGGATCTGTTTTATTTGGTGTTTCTGTTGGATCTGTTTTATTTGGTGTTTTTCCCTAGCTTCTGTAGACTGCCAGCATTTCTGGCTCAGAATCCCCTTGTCCATCTTCAAGCCAGCAATGATAGCCTAAGTCCTGAATGTCTGCACTCTGACCCATCCTTGGCTTCAGTTTGCTCCTTGGAAGGACTCAAGCAACTAGAAATTATCTGCATCTCTACACAGTACTCTTAAATCTGTTAAGTCTCTTGGTGTGAGATGATATACCCATAGATTCTGGGGGTCATTCTACCCCCATCTACCCTCTTGCTGCCAGAGAGCCATGTCCATCCCATGCACAAAAGAGATTCACCCCATCCCAGGGTCCCCAAAGTCTTCATCAGTTTCAACGGAAAGTCCCAAATTTTGCCCAAATCTCAATTTGAAAGCCCCAGATCTCATCATGTAAGTTAGGTCTGGGACACCACTCTTCCCCTATTTAGAACTGTTAAGCATGGTTTAGAAACTTGTCAAATTTATCTGCCCAAGATATTACAGACCTAGGGTTTGACCCCAAGGAACTTCTTTGGAACTTGGTCACTTTATACTTAAGCCTTTCAGGGTAACAGCAACCTGGGCCATGTCCATTTTTTTGTGTTTTCTACTATATTAAAAGAAAAAAGAGACAGTCTATGTTATATATATATATGGTATAAGTGGTTAATAGATAGTACTTTTAATACACAAATTGAGTAATACCCTGTTTGTGGCAAGCAATGGCCAAATCTAAATTTGAGGATACTTATAAATCTGACGTTCATTTAAAGACCACTCTGGTGCCTGTGGCTATCCTGGCCATCCTGTCCACCCTATTCTCTGAGATTGGCCATGTTGTCTATCAACCACGACTGTTCAAGAAGGAGCAGACATGCTTCTCCAGGAGCTCAAAGTTCTCTTGGCTCAATGAGGTGTTTGCACAGATGGCAAGGCAGTGAAGCCATCAAAGACCCAGATGGATTTTGTAGAAAGAAGGAACATTGAGGACAGGAATTGTACTGGTTGATGGAAGATGAATGGGATATGATGGATGAGGGTAAGGACTTGAGTGTAGAAAAGGAGGAGGAGGAAGGAGCCCCTGTGTAAGGAGTCCAGGAAAGGCAGGGCTGGCTGTTGGGCCCGCGAACCATCTCAGTGTTCAGGACCTCCCATCTCACCTGCAGCCTGAGGTGCTGCACTGCCTGTCCCCTCTGCCTGGCTTGCCCTCCTCCCCACCCTTCCCATGGCCTTCAGAAGTCAGCTCAAATGTTTCCTCCCCAGAAAGGAATTCCCCAACCACCATATAGAAAAGCAAACACCCGGCTACTCTCAGATTTCACTGAAGCATGTAAGAGTATTTGGAAAGTACTTTCCTTTTTTCGCTCCTTAATTCTCTAAATCTTACCAGTAAGATGGGAACTCCATAGGGTGGAAGCATTATTTCATCCACAGCCTTATCCTGAGCACTTAGACCTGAACAAAGCAGGTACTCAGTACCCACTGATGAAGTGAATGAAAAAAGCTCTCAGTCTCCTCATAACAATTTTGTATTCAGATACCCTGATGCTACGGTCCTTTCCTTGTGTCACCAAATCACCTGTGTCATACTATTATATATTAAGTATGGAAATTCTGAGGATAGTATTTTTAAGCCAGAGACTTCATTCATCAGGCTTATGTCAATGGCTTACCTTTTGGTGTGGGTTCAGTGATCACATACTTAGGTAAACCAGTTGATGAAGGAGGAGTTTTTTGTTTTGTTTTGTTTTGGTTTTTTTTTTGTTTTGTTTTTTTTTTTGAAGGAGGAGTTTTTAGATGTGTTTCCTGGGAGGGGACAGCATTAATGATCCCACTTAGCAATGTGAGCTTAGCCTTTTTTATTTTTTTCCTGACTCACAGAGCATTTTGAAAATCTCTGAATGCTCAAATTCTCTCCAGAAACGCCAGCACACTACACATTTGCATACAGTTTCAGAAAAGACTCCTGGACCCTCCAAAGGTCCCTGGGAACCCTAGTTAAAGAACCCTGTCTTATGTGAGCCAAAACTCATGGGCAGTAGTGGCCATATCAGTTCATTTTTTGAGATGGGAGGGCATTAGCAAGCTCGGCTACTAGTTAACCTTTTAAAAGTTACAAAGAGATTTCCAGGAAACACCAGAAACTAGTGCTACCTTGTCCCAGGTACGTCCATGTATTTCACAAGGTCTGTTCTCTTGTGTGTCTACTGACATGAAGTACACTTTCAGACTTTCACAACTTTATGTATACAGTTGGTAGATGTTTCCTTTAAAAAGTGTACATGGGAAAATCATAACTAAATAAAAATTTTAAGAAATTGAAAATGGATATGGGATAATGAAAGAAGCCAGACACAGAAAAAATAAGTATTATATGATTCCACTGTTATGTAAGGTACCTAGACTAGGCCAATTCATAGGGACACAAAGTAGACTGGAAATTCCCAGGGGGTTGGGGGTGGGGAGGAGGAGGAATTAGTGTTTCATGGGTACAGAATTGAGGGTCTTGAAAATGATTTGGGTGTAGATAGTGGTGATAGGTATACAGCATTGTGAATGGTGTATCTGGTGTCACCAAATTGTATATTTTTCCACAATTTCAAATGTTTTTACTGCTAAAACTTATAAAAAGCTCCATCATGAAACAGGAGAAGGGTATTAAGAGTATACTTATCATGAAACAGAACAGATGAATATAGGAGAAGGGGGAAAAACAGAAAAATAGAGGGAGGAAAACTATAGAGAACAAACTCAAGGTAGAAGCGGGGAGGTGGGTGGGAGGATGGACGAGATGAAGGATGGACATTAAGGAGGGCACTTGTGATGAGCACTGGATAGTTGTATGTAAATGATGAATCACTAAATTCTCCTGAAACCAGTGGTACACTATATATGAACTAACAAGAATTTAAATGGAAACTTGAAACAAACAAGAGAATACTTATCATGGCATACAATGGAGAGGTTGTTGTTGGGGAGAGGACAATAAAGGAGTGAGTTTAAACGAAAGGTTACACTTATCATGATGAGCACTGTGTAAGGGATAGAATTGTTGTACACCTGAAACTATGTTTATGCTTGAGCTATACTGAACTGTATGTTAATTATACTTGGATTTTTAAATTTTATTATTCTTATTAATACTTGAATCTTTAAAAAGATTTTATTTATTTCTTTGTGAAAGAGAGAGAGCAAGAGCTAGGGGAGAGGGAGAAGCAGACTCCCCACTGAGCAGGGAGCCCAATATGGGACTCGATCCCAAGACCCTGAGATCATGACAGAAGCTGAAGGCAGATGCTTAACTGACTGAGCCACCCAGGCACCAACGTGGGGCTCAAACTCACAACACCGAGGTCAAGAGATGCATACTCTACTGAGGATAGCCAGGTGCCCCTATTCTTCAATTTTTATAAAACCATCATTTCAAAGACAGAGGACTTTACAAATACTCATGGGTGTTCCCCAAGGGAAACTGCAATATCTTTTTTTTATTCCACTCAAGATTTCAAGAGTTTAAATAAAATTCAAGTTAGTTCACATATAGTGGAGTATTACTTTCAGAGGTAAAATTTAGTGATTCATCAGTTGTATGCAAAACCCAGTGATCATTACATCACATGCCCCCCTTAATGTCCATCACCCAATTACCCCATCCCCCCACCCACCTCCTCTCTAGCAACCCTCAGTTTGTTTCCTAGAGTTAAGGATCTCTTATGATTTGTCTCCCTCCCTGCTTTATCTAATTTTATTTTTCCTTTCCTTCCCTATGTTAATCTGTTTTGTTTCTTAAATTCCACATATGAGTGAAATCATAGGGATTTGTCTTTCTCTTAAAGCTCCAATATCTTAAAAAAAAAAAAAGTGTGTGTGTGTGGGGAGAATTGTGTGTGTGTGTGTGTGTGTGTGTGTGTTGGAATAGGTGACACGTACTGTCATAGAAAACACAAGATAGGGATCCCTGGGTGGCGCAGCGGTTTGGCGCCTGCCTTTGGCCCAGGGTGCGATCCTGGAGACCCGGGATCGAATCCCACGTCGGGCTCCCGGTGCATGGGGCCTGCTTCTCCCTCTGCCTGTGTCTCTGCCTCTCTGTCTCTCTCTCTCTGTGACTATCATAAATAACTAAAAATTTAAAAAAGAAAACACAAGATAAAAAGCATATGATGAAGAGCATCCTTCCCATTCCTATCCCCAGGCTCTCTTTTTCCCCTCTCTAGATGTAATCTATATTACCACTCTCTGTGTTTGCTTATTTATTTTTATTATTTATACAGAGGGTAGCGTTTTGCAGTCCATGCTATGCACCTACGAGGAGAGCTTTCCATATCAGAACACAAACACTTCCTTCTTTCTTTCGTACAGAGGGGGTCATGGTATTCCATTGTATGAACATATCATAGTTTAGTTCATCAGTCCTCTGTTGGTGGACTTTGATACGATTTCCAGACTCTTACAATTACATACAATCCCAATGAATAACCATGTGCATAATGTCATTTCACAAGTATCAGCTGACCCATTTCATTTTTATAAAACAAACAAGATACCTCAGCCCCCGGAAATGAGGCAACAGCACAAGGTCAGGGCAAACCGCCATAGCTGAAGAGCACCCCTCCCAGGGCAGAACCTGTCACCTCGTGTCACCACTTTTCCTTTTAGTGTTTCTGCCCTGCTCGGTGGTCAAATGCACTCAGATGAAGCCTCCAGCACTTTCAGAAGCTTAACACTCACAGAGATTCCTTATCACAGGCAAGAAAGCCTGCGGAAGCCCACCTGCTCATGAGAAAACTAATGTCTTAGTCACGGTCAGTTTAGAATTCTGTCCATGCTCAGCAGGAGAGCTGGGAAGACAGGAGAAGATGTGGTAGCTTCAAAAACATGCCTCACAGTTGCTTAATGCGGGGCATTTTGTTTTTCAAGTAATTTACAGAAAGACATAAAGGAACTGTGAGAGACTCAGGCCCAGTGAGCATGGTTCTGAACACTGATGTAAACCTAGATCGGTGGTCTGAGGGACATCCTTCCACCAGCTCAGGAAGTGACTGTCTGTTTTAAATATTTATACTTATATATCCATACACTATAGTGATATGTATAACGCTTACCTAAAAGTGCAAACAGAAAAATTCCTTGCGCCAGAGGGGTCGAAATATTATAGAACTAGAAATTAATGCAATTAAGGATTGATTAGCCTTCAATGTCAAGAGCCCTCCTAAGCACGCTCAGATAAGACAAAAAGTGTCATTACAACTACAGATCACCGCGATGTACCTTCCAGCAAGAGCCATAGTATTATACGTTTATGCAGGACTCATCTCACAGATAAAGATAAAATAATGAGATTGTGCCATCATGAAGATGAAATGTACTTCAGGGAACATTTAGCCAAACAAACTTTATTATAAATGACACTGCAGCAGGTGCACAGGATGCCTGAGCAATGTTGCACCTGTACAGGTTCACACACGGGAGCTGAGACTCAGTGATTTTGCAAGCTGATCGGTAGATGAAAAGTGATCACAGTGGGAGTGTTTACACCGTGGGAATCTGTCGAGGCTGTAAATCAGGGTGGTTCTCTTCCCCCAGAGACCCTGTTAAACATTTGCCGTATCTAAGGCTATTCAGCCAATTCAAAATAAAGACAAGGTTTGCCTGGACTATGCAAGTATGTGTTTTCACCCTTTCATGTTTACTGTGCTTTTAAATTTTTAGGTTGCTTTTGCAGACATAGATCTATTTTTCTCACTTCAGAGAAATCCTTTAAGGTAAGGTAGGAATATTATTTCTTCCCCTCTCCCATTTCAGAGATGAGGACATTTAGGTACAACACAGATGAAATATGTTGCCCCAGGACACCCAGCTACGTAATGGAAAAAACAAAACAGACTGGTTGGTGTTTTGGCTATCTGTCCTGCTCAGGACACGATGGATTGTTGGCAAAAGAGAAAAACGATTGAGCAAGGACAGAAAATCAATGAGGTGCCCCACGCAGCAGTGACCCTATGGCTTTGCACTTGTGATGCACGATACTTTAGTACTTTGACATGAAATCTGCCAACTGGTTGTGACATCATAGTTTCAAAAAAATATATATACAGGAGGAACTCAGTCTCAATGGGCCAGTGAAGGGTCTTCTTTTTCCTAAGTGGATCCAATTAGTTACTATGTCATAGCAAAGTTTGAGACTGGGCTGTGCATTATTCTTATTTAGGATTACAATCTTTAGAGCTATGTTCATAGTTAGACCCTATGGCACCAGACCAGGATTCCAGGTTGTTTCCATTAAGACTCATTTATTTAAAAAAAAAAAAAGAGTTTATTCATTCATGAGAGACACAGAATAAGAGGCAGAGACCCAGGCAGAGGGAGAAGCAGGCTCCCTGTGGGGAGCCTGATGTGGGACTTGATCCCAGGGCCCCAGGATCAGGACCTGAGCTGAAGGCAGATGCTCAACCACTGAGCCACCCAGGTTCCCCTTAAGACTCGTTCAAATGCAATTGCCAAAATGTAAGCCAGGCTGACTTGAAGAAAACAAGCTCATGTAACTGTGAAATCCAGGGGCTTCCCAGGCAAGGGTGGATCAAGGGATCCAAACTGATTTTTAGGACTTTCTTGCTCTCCATATTTTTTAAGTCTAAAGACTACCCTTGTGGCATTAATATCTCCAGGCTTACAGCTCCAATTTGAATTTTGGTAAGATAAAGGGTTATTTCTCCACAGTCTGTCCATAGAAGTCAAGGGCTCCAGCTACACAGGCTTCGGTTGCATCACATGCCCATCCCTGACCCATTTGCCAAGGTAGGATCTCTGCCTGGCTTGAGTCGTGTGTCTGCCTCTGAAGTCAAGGCTGGAGTCAGTTCCACCAAATCAAATGGATTGGTGTGGGGCTTGGGATCATCAAGGAAAATGACAATTCTGTTATAAGAATAAAGAAGAAAGAGGAGACTACATGGTAGGCAGAAAATCAATGGGTTTCCACAACATAGAAGCTCGATAGCTAGATGTTGAATATATGAGTGAAGAAATGAACGAAAGATCACAGCAACTAAATCACCATTACCTTTTACCCCTGATAACACCATTTTATTTTTTTTCAAGATTTATTTATTTATGAGACACACACATACACACACACACAGAGGCACAGACACAGGCAGAGGGAGAAGCAGGCTCCATTCCATGCAGAGAGCCTGACGTGAGACTTGATCCTGGGTCTCCAGGACCACACCCTGGGCTGAAGGCAGCGCTAAACCACTGAGCCACCCGAGCTGCCCTGATAACACCATTTTAAAGAATGTAATACTAGTTGTTTTTCGTTCTCTTCTTTTACTGGTGAAACTTAAAAAACACTCCATCGCTCCAAAGACAGAGGACTTTACAGATAGACTCATAGGTGTTGTCCAAGAAAATCTCTGATAACTAAATATCCTCCATCAAGCCCATATCAAAATTCTCCCACCAGAATTGCAGCCTTGTGTAATTGGGGGCAAGTGGGCTTTTTTTCATTGTCCCAGAATCTAACCAGGTCTTAAGGCTGAGAACAAAACAGAAGGTATCAAGTACTCTCATATTCAAAAGCGGACAGACAAAAGTCACTAAGAGGTTGGAGTCAGGCATCTCTGTTCGGAGCTTATCAGGAGTTGGCAGATCCTGCTGTCCTAGCAACAACCTATCCCTTCTACTCCCCAGTCTACATAAAATAGGGTGGAGGAGTTGGGAGTCTTTACATTGTAGTTGTGAGTTGGTCAAATCGCTCTTCAGAATGTTCACTGGGAGTGTTCAATGTTCATTCCCAAGCTAGGACTATAGTAAGTCTGTAAGAAACACATTCCAGCTCCTGTTGTGGCCACACTTGGCCCTCACCCACCCGCAACAGAACCAGGTCTTCCATTTAGATCTTAGGCATCCCGGAGCTTTGGCCACATCATACTTCCCTGCCTCACTAGCTTTGTTCTCCTGTCTCTTGCCTGAAATGCGCCCTGTCCCAGGACCCTGCCATCTGGGAGAAATAGCAACTCCTCTCCAAGGTGATACTCCCCTCGGAGTGTCAAGTATGATACTCCCCTCGGAGTATCAAGTATCATGTCTTTCAGAAGCTCCCCCTGTGGGAAGGACTCTCTCTCCATCTCTGGGATTCCATAGAATTTCACTCTCACTTTCTGGCAGCTGTTGCAGGTTCTGCTCTGCTACAAGAATTCCTGTCTGATCTACTCCCAGATAAGGGCCGCCTGAGGGCTGGACAGCCCCTAAGGTAGAGCCTTATTCAGCGGGGCCCAGCTTATTCTTGTACTGAATTGTAGCAAGACAGTTTTGTTTTGTTTTGTTTTGTTTTGTTTTGTGAGTATTAATTTGTGTCTTGCTTATGCTACTTTAGAGAAATCAGAGAGAATACCAGGTGCTGAGTTTTTGTTTTTGTTTTTTTTAATTCTATTTTCCCTCATTCCAAGAGAGTAGTTGCCTTTGAAAACTCTTGCCTCAAAGACTAAAGAAGTGGCTTCTGAACAACCTCTCCTCCTGGCCTTTTTCTACCCTTAAAGGCTAAACTGATTGAAGAGATGATGGTGGGTGTTTGGGGGGTTGAGTAGGGCGGGAAGCAGGCTCTTAGAAGTTCTTTGTGGACAGTAGCTGAATGGAAAGGACATGGTTTCTTTGAGTAGGATCTGCACTTCATTCCCTATAAGTATTTCAAAAAAGAGTAGGTCCATGGTGCACCTAAAAAGGCCAGACTAGGAACTAGTGTCTCCAGCTTTGGCACAAAGCAGGGTCTTTCCCGGGATTTTATAGATTTAAGCAACAAGTGTATCAGTGATAACCAGGATGAACTAGAGATACTTCTATTGTCAGCATTCAAGTTCTCAAATTCTTCTGTAGTCCTCAGAGGGGAAGGAACTCCCTCCAATAAAAGCTAAAACCCTGGTAGGATATTGGCCAAGAGTTGCAATTAATTTGATTTACAGAAAAATAAAATAATACAGCTTTCTATGTTGGCTGTTGAACCAAATGCTGAATCAAAAGGGAGTTTACTCTAAGCTAGGATCATTATGTGTTGACTTGCACTGCACTGGACCCCAGGGAGAATCTGCTAAGAACACCTGGGTTTCTAATCCAGAAACAGTTCAAGTCTGGAGCAAAAAAGTGCAGGTAAATAGTATAAGAATAGAAGATGATGTCATTCAGGGATCAAGTGAGGCCCTGCAAGCTGTGGAGCTGAGAGACGCACTTTGTTTGGCTTTCCTTCTGCAAATGTGCATTTTGCAATATGGCAGCTCATAAAATAGTCATTCTTGGTCCTTGGCAGGCAACAGGCACTTATCAGAGGTTCTGATCATCATCACCCACAAATAAAATACTGGTTTAGGTACTTCCTATATAAATATGTGTGACACATGGAAGCTTTCAAAGATTTCTCAGGTAGGAGGAGATGAGTAAATGTTATGGGATGCCCTGCTATTTCTAGAAACTTTAATAACAAAAACATTGGGGTAAAAGTATGATTTAAAGTTGTGGGCCCTGGGACACCTGCGTGGCTCAGTGGTTAAGTGTCTGCCTTTGGCTCAGGGCGTGATCCTGGGGTCCTGGGATCTAGTCCCCCATTGGGCTCCCCGTAGGGACCCTGCTTCTTCCTCTGCTTCTCTCTCTCTGTGTGTCTCTCATGAATAAATAAGATCTTTCAAACGAAAGACAGAAAGAAAGAGTAAAGCCCAACTTCAGTAAGGTATTGCTATTGAGCTATTTTCTGTTGAGTGTCCTGCTGCAGCCAAAGGGCCAATCATATCAGGAGGCAGGGGGTGGCAGACAAGCAGGCTTTCCTCTTGGTCATTCTGGGAGGAGGCAGATTCTGGCTGAGGGAAGGAGGAGGTGAACGACAGGAAGGGGACAGAAAAATCCCTTCCTTTTCCAGCAGACATTGCAAAATGTGATGCATTTTGAGATTTTGGGGAGGAGAGGCAGGGCTGTACCCTCCGGGTAAAGGCAGGAGGTAGCCCCGTGAGGAATCCCAGAGCAGATGTGAGTTCTCAGAGAAGCCACAGCTAGCAGGACTATGAGTCTCTGTCCTAACCCAAGTTCATTTCATTGTACCCAAACCCTCAGAGACATCGTCTTCCTTTCAACTTAGTCTTTGAGGGACTGTAAGGGACCAAGGGAAGGTTTGAGTCAGACTCACAAAAGGGCTTGATTTCTCTCTCTGATCTGAGGCCAGAGTTGGGGATGTAGTGATAAGCCCAAGGACGAGTCATTCCCAAGAATCATGGGCAATAACATTAGGCAAGAGAGCAAGGAAGAATGAAGAAGGTGTGTCGCACCTGCATGAGCTAGCATCCTACACATTCTTTTTTTATTTTAGATTTATTTATTTGAGAGAGAGAGACAGCATGAGTGGGACAAGTCGAGGGAGAGAGAGAATCTCAAGCAGACTCTGAGTTGAGCATGGAGGCCAATGAAGGGTTCAATCCCAGGATCCTGGGATCACAACGTGAGCCAAAACCGAGTCAGATGCTTAACTGACTGTACCACCCAGGCACTCTGTCTGCATCCCACACCTTCTTCAACATGCCTGGGGGTTGCTTTGCAAAAACTAGGGTCTGAGATCATGCTGGTGGGGTCTGGAATCTCCTTCCTGGGAATATTAATAGAAATGTGATGATCTAAGGTTATAGTCGCAGGCCTTTGAGAGCTTCTGTGGGCTTATTGCCTGAGCAGTATCTCTTGGTGAGGCCACCTGGCCAAGGAGCCGTCATCCCATGTCCTTGGGTCCCACCTTCTTGCAAGACTCTTCCATCCCAATTTCCTGCTGCCACCTTCAAGCCTGGTCCCAAGGAATGCGGCTCTCCCTCTTCTGTTCTTGGGCCTGAGCAAGGATAAAACTACTCTTCTTAAATCTCTTGAGTATGGTATTATCTCAGCACTAAAAGAAGTCAACTCATACTCAAATTAATTTTAAATTTGACTTCAAAGGGGATTTGAAACAAATACTGAACTCTAATTATAAAAAGTTTGAATTACTTTAGGCTATATGTTTTTAATTTTTCATATTGGCAAAATATTTGCCTATTGGCAAAAATACATGATAAAAAAAGATATTATAGGCCTGCCTGGGTGGCTCAGTCCATTAAGTAGCTGCCTTCAGCTCAGGTCATAATCCCAGGATCATGGGATCAAATCTCACATTGGGGCCCCTACTCAGTGGGGAGTCTGCTTCTCCCTCTCTCTCTGCTGTTCCTCCTGCTTGTGCTCTCTCTCTCTCTCAAATAAATAAATAAAATATTTTAAAAAAGATATTATAAATAACGCAACGTTTTTCAATATGCAAATCCAGATCCTACAGTAATTTCACTTCAGCACTGGGGCAATTTTACAGACATCCCTGAATTCTTTTTATATACTCCATCCTGTCTCCATGGGCCAAATGCCATCATATTCTCTGCCATACTGCAGTGGTGTTTTGAATGCCGCATTCTTTAATTGTCCCAGTCACCCACATTGGTGGCTTGCCCCATCATGTCCATACTATAGACCTTTTTCAGAGTTGATTAACAGTTCAGAGTAGTAGGGATGTCTGGGTGGCTCAAAGGTTGAGTGTCTGCCTTTGGCTCAGGTCATGATCTGGGGGTCCTGGGATTGAGTCCTACATGGAGTCCTGCATCCTCCCGTAGGGAGCCTGCTTCTCCCTCTGCCTGTCTCTGCCTCTCTCTGTGTGTCTCTCATGAATAAATAAATAAAATCTTTAAAAATGCATACACACACACACACACACATGCACGCACACCCCGGTTCAGAGTAGACTGACACAGGAATGGCTATATAGATCCACAATACCACAAGCAACGGCATATATTTTTTAGCTCAGGGCACAGCCTAATGAGGAGCTCAATCTCATGACTGAGATCTCAATCTGAACTGAAACGAAGAGTCAGACACTAAATGTATTAAGAGGAAGACAGTTTCTCTTATATTCTGCTACTCTGTGTGCTAGATTGTATTTTCCAAAATGGCTAGAGCAATATTTTTGGGCCTACATGCTCTTCCAGAACCTATTCTTATTTCCTCTCCCCAAACCTGGGCAGGGCCTGTGATTGCCTGAATGAATAGAATGTGACAGAAGTGATACCACATGCTATCTAAGGCTAGACTACCACTTTCTACCTGCTTGCTTGTGCTCTTTCTCTCAAAATGCTCACTCTTAGAAACCATCCACCATGATGCATCTAGGAAGCTAAAACCAGCCCATGCAGAGAGACCACATGGAGAAGGCCCATGTGCACAGGAATTGAGCACCCCCCCCCAAACAGTCAGCATAAACAGCAAGCTATATCAGTGATTGAGCTTCCAGATGATTCTAGGTATCAGAGAGCAAAGAAAAAGCATCCTCTCTGTGCCCTGTTGGAATTCATGACTGTCATAATTGTGAACATAACAAATAGTCACTTTACACCTTTACATTTTTGGGGTAATTTGTTACCAAGCCATAATAATTGAAATATGCTGGTAGGTTGGATATACAGATAGTGACTGAATCTATTTTTTTTTTCATTGAATTTAGACTCCCCCCATGCACCTGGGTGGCTCAGTCAGTTAAGCATCTGCCTTCAGCTCAGGTCATGATCCCAGGGTCCTGGGATCCACCCCACACACACACCCCTGTCAGGCTCTCTGCTCAGCGAGGAATCTGCTTCTTCCTCTCCTCCCCACTCGTGCTCTCTCTCCAATAAATAAATAAAATCTTAAAAGAAAAAAAAAAGAGAATTTGCACTTCCCTATTTCTGAGATTCCTTTCATGGCTGCACATACTGGGGATGGGGATGGGGCTTCAGAGGCCCTGAATTTGGAACAGTCCAGAGATATCCTTAGGAGTCAGACATACAAAGTTGGAGAATATCAATTTTGTCACTGGTACGTTGATTGGTAAATACGGCTTGAAAACTATGGTCAAGCAGGTTTGCTAATATATCAGTCCTCCATTAGACATGGTCACTCATTTGTGAGCACTGGCCCAGTAGAATAACAAAAAATAAAAAAACAGGGGTGCCTGGGTGGCTGAGTCGGTCAAACATCTGCCTTCAACTCAGGTCGTGATCTCAGGGTTCTGGGATCGAGCCCCAAGTAAGGTTCCCTATTCAGCAAGAAGCCTGCTTCTGGTGTGGTCTATGTATACGATGGAATATTACTCAGCCATTAGAAACGACAAATACCCACCCATTGGCTTTGACGTGGATGGAACTGGAGGGTATTATGCTGAGTGAAATAAGTCAATCGGAGAAGGACAAACATTATATGGTCTCATTCATTTGGGGAATATAAAAATTAGTGAAAGGGAATAATGGGAAAGGAGAGAAAATGAGTGAAAATATCAGTGAGGGTGACAGAACATGAGAGACACCTAACTCTGGGAAATGAACAAGGGGTAGTGGAAAGGGAGGTGGGTGGGGGTTGGGGTGACTGGGTGATGGGCACTGAGGGGGGCACTTGGCGGGATAAGCACTGGGTGTTATGCTACATGTTGGCAAATTGAACTCCAATAAAAAAATTTTAAAAAAATAAATCTATACATTTGGGCAAATTAAAAAAAAAAAAAAGAAGCCTCCTTCTCCCTCTACCGCTTCTACTCCAGCTCCCCCTGCTTGTAAATGCACGCTCTCACTCTCTCTCTCTCTATTGAAAAAATACATAAAACCCTTAAAAAAAAATCTCAGTTTTGAAAAAAAAATGGAGACTCCTGATTCCTCCTATAATGCCAGCAATTGTGGGATGATTCAGAATGTCTTCAGATTATGCTGGATTCTGAACCTCTGTGTGTTTATGTGCCAAAAGCTGTTCTACGAGCCTTTGAGACAAGAATTTGCTGCCTTATATGTGCTCTCGTCATCCTTGGTGACAATAACTGCTGCCCCATTTTTTTTCTCTCCCTTTTTTCTTTTTCTCACTCTCAGAGCCTTCGGGGAAAGATGCCAGACAGGGGGGTGCCCGCCTAGAGTGCAGTCACCAAACCACAGCAGGACGGGGGTTAGAGTGTTCTTGGTTGCTAATCGTGGCCTCTGGGACTATTTCCATATGTGATTGAAATATCAATTTGAGAGAGAAGATAACCTCCTTTCATCCTGACAGCCCACACTGGAATGTCCTTGTCACTTGGTTTCCTGACTCACTGCACAAAGAGGGGGAGCTCTGGAAGCCAGCCAGGCCCTAGAAGTACAAAACAGTGGTGAGAAATGCCCTCTTGTACCACCGACCTTTCTTTGCCAAGAAGGACATACTCGGCTGAGGGTTAGACGATTGTTTCTCACTATTTCTTAGGAACTTTTCTGAACTTCAGAGAATACAGAGCAATGTATTCTGCTCTGCTGGGTAGAGGGGAATACAGCCAGGAGCTGGGTTCTGACTTCGCTCTGCTACCAGCTGCTCCTAGGATATTAGGCTTCCAAGTTCTTTGGGTCTTGGTTTCTATATCTTTTGATGAAAGGAATTTTTTTTCATACTGAGCTTCACAGAACCCTAGGATCCCTGGATTTCCCCTCAGGCTTAATTAATTTTTTAATGAATTTATTTATGTTTGTTTGTTTGTTTATTTTCAGTGTGTGAGTAGGGAAGGGGCAGAGGGAGAGGGAAAGAGGATCCTAAGCAGACTCAACGCTGAGCAGAGTCCAATGAGGGGCTCAATCCCACAATCCTGAGATCATGACCTGAGCTGAAGTCAAGAGTCAGATGCTCACCCGACTAAGCCACTCAGGTACCCCTTCCCAGACTTAATTTAATGAAGGGCAAAAATTATGAGGGTCAAAGAATAGGCTGATAGTCTGGGATTAAGCACATCCTCCTTCCCCCTGTAACACCCAACCGCTCCAGCAACCAAACCAGCTTGGCTGTGAATTTCTACTTTATATCTAGGAATTCTAATAACAGTTTTGTTTGATCTAGGGAGAAAACTCACTGCTGATCTTTTCTCTTGCTTTTAATCCACAGAACTTAAAGAGGTCCTTAAAGAGTCCCTTTGATCTCTGGTGCCTATGATTCCAGAAGATTCCAGAAACCCTAGATGGAATCCATGGCACTAATCCTTCTTTGTGGGATTTCTTTTTCTTTTTGGTCCCATGCCATACCTGATTTTATTAAACTGAGTGGGTTTAATGAGTGGGTGACGTGGGCATTGTGATGATCAGTGCTCACCAGGGAATCAACTCAAGAGTCACTTAAGCCTACTTATCAGAGGAAACTGGTCCATCTGATTCTGCTCAGTCTCCACCAGAGTTACTTGAGTTACTTCTTCTCCTCCATGTCTCCTCCTGCGCCCCCCCACTCCCTGTCATAGTGATGTCCCTGATGAACTACTTCAAGTTGCCTTCAAAGGCAACAGATTTTGTGCAGTGGACTGCCAGGGCATTTAAAGGTACAATTCCACTCTAAAAGGCATCATATCATCTCAAAACAAGATAATCCCTCTGACTTCTTTCTCTCTGTTCAAGGACAGTGTGCTGTCACCCTAGTATCAAGGGCAGCAAACAAGGGAGACCTCCTCCCAGGTTGGGCAGCAGTGACCACGTTCAGCCATGGTATCTGCTAACCGGAGAGGTGAGGCTCCTGCAAAGTGCAAGAGCAGACAAAGTTCTTTCTTTGACCAGAGGGAATGAAGGACTGAAGGGATGAGTGACTCCCATTGATTGAAAGATCAGTAGGCATCTTTCTCATCCATGTGGATAAATAATGGCAGTGCGTACAAAGAAAGACTTGCTATCTCTGTACATGTTGGAAAGACACAAATGGCACCTGCCCCAGTTTGTCAGCAGCAGCAGCTGCTGGGAAGTGCTGTCCTCCACATCAAACACCTTCTCTACAGAACACAGCCTGGCAGCCACAAGCACTGACCTGAGCCTGGACTAATGGGGTGCCCACACCACTCTAATCACTTCCTGGCCAGTAGGACATATATCATCATATGCAGTCCACAAGTTGGCTGTTTGGATTGCCACCAATAGAAAAAATACATATAGCTACCACCCATATATATATTTTAAAAACTCTGCCTATATATAATTAAAACTTACTTTATAATGCAACAAACGTTGCCTAAATTTCAGGAAACCCTATTAGGAAACTAAAAGTGTGATTCAATAAACTGCAGAAAGAAAGTCTGCTTTGGCAAAACCCAATTCAACAAATGAATTCATTTATTCATTTATTCATTTATTCAACAGATGTCTATCGGCTCCTGTTAGGCGCCAGACATTGTGTGAAGAGTTGCAGGAAATCCAGACAGAACACAGCTCCTATCCTGAATAGGAGTATGTAACTCACACACTTACATACACAAAAAAAATATAAAACTAATAAGAATGATGTAATGAAAGATATAAACCAAGCACTGTGGAAATTGAGAATGGGGAGGTCTTCTGTCCAAAGGATGGGTAGGATTTTTACAGGTAGAAATGGAGGATAGTATATTGGGGAGAAGAAAGTTTTCCCAATAGCCAAGGTTCACAACCTTTTGAGTTACATACATTTACTTTCTATTTAGGAAAATTACTTTACTATTTAGAATCCAATTTGACCACAGGGCGGGGTGGGAGTAGAAGGCCAGGGGAAAAAACAGAAGGCAAAGACTGAGGACTTTAGGCTTAATTCTCAAAGCAATGGAAAGTGATCCAAAACGAATAGTTATGTGATCAGAGCTGGGTATTAGGAAATTTGACCTGGTTCTTGGTGTGAGTGGGTTTGGGGAAGGAGAGAAGCAAAGGCAGGAAGGCCATTTTAGAGGACCCTGCAAGAATCTTGACAGGGAGATCTGGATCAGGAGTTGGCCATGGAAACAGACAGGAAGCAAGGGACAGAAGAACTGTTGCTGAGGTTGAATCCTCAGAACTTGGTTGTGGGCTGGCTGCCCGAAGCAAGTAATCAGAGGGATTGAACCCTCTACTCTGTGTCAGATGTATTTAACACAGACAAGTCAGGAAGAAACATATCTTGGGAAGCTAAAATTAAGTTTTATTCTGAGAAGTTTCTTAGAGAAATAGAATGTATGAACTGACCTGCCTTCTATTAATTCTCTTATCAAACTGAATTGCACTGCTGCTATCAGTAAAATAAAGCCTGAAGGGAAATGTGATTGGAGTGGGGTAAAGAAAATCCATGTACCCACTGAAGGAATGAAAAATGCTTTATAGGGACAGTCTATTCTGTGTGATTGGCCCAGATAAGAGAGTGCAGATTCACTTAATTAGTTTTTCCTGTTCTATTAATAACTTTTTTCAATTTTTCTGAGGTATAATTGATGAATACAATTGTAATTTATTTAAAGTGTACAATATGGGGGCACCTAGATGGCTCGGTAGGCTAAACATCCAACTCTTGGTTTCAGCTCAGGTTAGGATCTCAGGGTCACGAGATCAAGCCCGGCATGGGGCTCCACACATAGTGGGGAGTATGCTGGAGGTTCTTTCTTCCTCTGTCCCTCCTCCCACTCTCTCTTTCTAAAATAAATAATGAGTCTTTAAAAAAATCTCCATGTGAGTCATTAAAGTTGCTTTTAACGCTGCATGAAAATCTAGTTCCACTTATGTCGTTATGTCTTTTCTTCCTCCAAGATACAAATTTGTCTGCATATTTTATTCAGCCATAATTTGCAATAACTTCAAGATTTTTTCCACCTATAATATTTTAAGATCAATACAATCGAACTACTCTTAATGCTGGTGTGCTCTTTCTTGACCCATACCAGACCACAGGCAGGAATGTGTAGTGGTCTGAACTGGAAGAAAATAATTGCCTTTAATTTATAGGTTCCACTGTTAGTCTTGGAAAGTCAAACTTAACTTCATTTTTTTAAACTTCAAAGTCCAAAATGGCTGGAAATAGAACTCTTTTATTTTTAAAATTTTAAAAAAAATATTGTATTTATTTATTCATCAGTCACCATGGGAAGCCTGATGTTGGACTCCATGTCACAGCCCCAAGATCATGCCTTGAGCTGGAGGCAGATGCTCAACCACTGAGCCACCCAGGTGCCCCTGAACTCTTTTATTTTATGAGTAATTTTCACAGAGTTTTTCCAGAATAGCCATAAAATAATCTTTTTTACTCCCTTTACCCTCCCTCCACAAAATGTAAAGAAACTGATGACTAAATTCATCTATAGATATTTCAGAGATTCAAGTAAACAGAGATTCAGAAGGTCAGTCCAGACTACCTCCAAGACAGGAGGTGAAAGCCCACGGAAGCCTTGGGTCTCAGCATGAGAGGTTGCTGAGCAAAATCCTACAGGAATGAGCTAAAATGAGGGCTTGCAGGGCTGGAACCAAAGCCCCTGGACTCTTGGACTCCAGAGCATCCGCAGGCTGCAATAACCCCAAAAAATAATAAGACCAGTATGAAAAGTCAACCTCGCTGCTGCAGTACAGCGACGGATGCCAGGCACTGTGTATTCACAGTGTGATTTCGCCCTGTGCACAACAGCTCTGGGAGGGTGAGGGTGTGTTTTTCAATCTCATTTTACAGATAAGGACATCAAAGCCTCCCAGAAAGCTGCAAAGTGGCAGATTTATGATCTGGACCATTTGCCTGGCTCTACATTGTGCTGCCCCAGCAAGTTTTTCTCACACACTTCGAGAAGGAGGCCAGCTAGGAATCCAGGCAGCCGGCTGAGCTGTTCAGCTATTGATGGCCAGCAAACCGAGCCCTTGGGCATAAAACTGAGACTCTTTCCAAATTCTTCTGGTGAGGGGTTCTTCATTTTAGAAATTCCTACTTTTCCATGGCACCAGAGATTATTTTCTAATTTCTCTTGCTCATAACAAAATAAATATTTTTCTGCAGTTCAATGAAAATGAGATACACAGTTGTGTTGCCCTTCTGCTAATCCTTGTGTTTTTGCTTCCTTGCACTCTGAAGGCCAGCTTTAGAATGCTCATCCTTCCCTGTCACCCGCTCTCTCCGAATTTGCTTCCTGTTTTGATTCTTTGGTCACTTTACTTCTGAACTATTACATTTGGTCTTGTTATATCTGGCCTCAGCTCTTTAATCCTGAGACTCTTTGACACTTGACTTGTGCATTTCCAGGCTCTCTGCCGCTGCGTATTTAGATTTAACAATGCCTGCTTTGGGGTGCCTGGGTGGGCTCAGACAGTTAAGCCTCCAACACTCAATTTTGGCTCAGGTCAGGATTTCAGGGTCATGAGATTGGGCTCCATGCTGGATGTGGAGCCTGCTTGAGATTCTCTCTCTCTCCCTCTCCGTCTGCCCCTCCTCCCTAAATAAATAAATAAAATCTTTTAAACAAAATAGACGTAACAGCTTGTGCTTCAGAGTGCGTTGTTCATCACTCTTCCATCTTCTCTTGAGCTTTCCTTAGCTTGAAATGCTCTTAGTATTTTCCTCAGCTAGGACAGATGTGGACTACATCATGTAAATCATCACACATTCATCAGGAGGTTTCTTCTTGCACTGGGAGGCCAAGGGCATCTTGGCTGAGAGCAGGCTTTTGAGATGACCTTCCTTTCTTTCAATGTGTAGTAGATATGATTCCAGCCTCCTACCTTCCCTTGCTGCCATCGAATCCTAGTCTAGGGCCAATCAAATACTTTGTCTTCTGTCCAGAAGCATGTGAAATTTCTCTTTATCCTTGCAACTCAGAAAACTAACCAGGAGATATCTAGGAATAGACACATATTAATTTTTCTAACCCTGCCTGGAACTCACCAAACCTTTTCAAGGTGATAACTTCAGTTTACTTAAACCAAAACTTTTGTTCTTTGTTTTGAGAAATTTCTTCTGCTTGACCATTGCCCCAGTAATGAGATTCTCAATTTCATCTTTCATCCCTTTTTATGTTTTGACTGAATAATTTAGCCTCAAAATAGTGCTTGTTTGGCCCAGAGAGTGCTTGAGGGAGTGCATATCTATTATTTGTGTGTTTCATATTAAAGTTCTCTTCTGTCTCTTCCAGTAAATGAATGCAGTCAAAGTTAACCCAATTCTAAGTGTTCCCATGGCTCTTTATTGGGTTTTGTTTTGGGGGGTTTTGTTTTGTTTTGGCTGGTGGGTTCCCTAAAATCTTTAAGATTTATTTATTTATTTATTTATTTATTTATTTATTTATTTATTTATTTATTTGACACAGAGAAAGAATGGTAGAGCACAAGCCAAGCAGGAGGAGCTGCAGACAGGAAGAAGCAGAGTCCCTGGGGATCCCCAGGTGGGGCTCAATCCCAGCATCCTAGGATCATGACATGAGCCAAAATCAAGAGTTGACTCAACCAACTGAGACACCTGGGTGCCCTGTTTTCTTTCTTTCTTTTTCAAATTCAAGTATAAGGAACATACAGTGTTATGTTAGTGTATACAAAGTATTATAGTGATTCAACAATTCTGTACATTTCGCAGGGCTCATCAAGATTAAGAGAATTTCTTTGTTTACTCTTGGCTCTCTCTTCCCCTGAGGGTTAGTCATGCTATGGAGGTTCATTAGGCAGAGGGAAAGCCACAAAGGATAAGTAGATGCAGGGGTAGAACTGTGATGAACAAGAGGACAAGCCGTGACTCCTTCCTTGGTCAAGGACCAGAGACGAGCTTCCTGCTCCCTTTCTTCTTTCCAGTAAAGGCTGGTGTTCTTCAGAGAGAGAGAGAGAAGGATGTGCTCTGTTCAACTGCCCCAGGGTATCTAGCAGTACTCCCTGGCCTACTTGGAGGCACATTGGCCAGTCTGTCCTCTTGAGTGGAGAGCTACGGATCTTTTCAAGGCAATCTCTCACTCTCAAATCCAATTCTTATCATATGATTCTTCCCCCATACTTCTCAGAAGCTGGTCTGGTTTTTAACAAGGGTGCCAAGACTATTTAATGAGAAAAGAATTGTCAACAAAAAGCACTGGACAGCTGGATAGCCATGAGCAAAGGAATGAAATTTAATGGGTACTTCATACAATATATAGAAATTAACTCAAAATGGATCAAAGACCTAAACATCAGAGCTGAAACTATAAAATTCTTAGAAGAAAACTGAGGGGTAAATCTGTAGTACCTTAGATTTGGCAATGCATTTAGATATAATGCCAAAAGCACAATCAATAAATGAAAAAAATGCAAGCATTGGATTTAATCAGAATTAAAGACTTCGATGCTTCTAGGGACATTACCAGGAAAGTGAAAAGACCACATACAGAACGGAAGAAAATATTTGGAAATAATATATCTGTTGAGAGACTTGCAGCTAGACCACATAAAGAGGTGTTAGTACTTCATAATAAACAGACAAAGAATGGAATTTTTAAATGAGTAAGTGATCTGAATGGACATTTCTCCAAAGGAGAAATGACCAATAAACCTGAAACGATGCTGGACATCATTAATCATCAGAAACATGCGAATCAAAACCACAATGAGATACCACTTCACCCTCACTAGAATGGCTAGAATAAAAAAATAATCTAATGATAAGAGCTGGTAAGGAGGTGGAGAAATCAGAACCCTCATACACTACTGGTGGGAATGTGAAACGATGTAGCCACTGGCAGTTCCTCAAATGATACAATTTAGAGTTTCCATTTGATCCAGCAATTCCAGTCCTGAGTAACAGCCTCCGTGGAAACAACCCAAGTATCCATCAACTGATGAATAGAAAAACAAAATGTGATATATCCATAGGATGGAATATTATTTGACCATACAAAGGACTAAGGTACGAATACTTGCTACAGCATGGATGACCTTAAAAATATAATGCTAAATGAAGGAACCCAGTCCAAAAGATTGCATGTTATATGATTCCACTTATATGAAATGTGCAGAATCGGCAAATCTTATAGAGACAGGAAACAGATTAGTGATGCCCAGGGCTGGTTGTAGTTGGGGGTTGGGGACAGTGGTGAGGGAGGATAGGGGACAAAAACAATAGCTAAAGGGTTAAAGTTTCTTTTGAAGTGCCGAAAATGTTCTAAAATGGACTGTGGTTGTGGTTGTACATATCTGTAACAATTGTAAAAAGCATAGAACTGTACACTAAAGGGGTAGAATATATGACATGTCAACTATCTCTCAATAAAGCTCTTATTAAAATATCCTATTATGAAAAAAATAATAATATTGCTAATGATATTATGCAAGGACAAAGATTAAAATAACACCAAGCCTGTGTAATCAATAAAAAGAAAAGCAGTGTTCTCAAGTCTTCCAAAATGGGCAAAATTACAATGTACACATTGATATACAAAGTGGTACAATTTGTTATAAACTATAAATATCATACATAAAACTAAAACTCCATGAAAATTTAAATTTGATCTAACTGTGGGGTTTCAAATCTAGCAAATAAGAACTCAGGATGCCCATTTAAATTTGATTTATGTCTAATTGCCTAAATGTATGCATACATTTAAATAAATGAAAAATATTGCATGGGAGACACCTCACTATAAAATTATTTCTTATTTACCTGAAACAAGTTACAACCACCAAAATTATATACCACTTTCTTTAATTTTATATCCCTGGTGACTCGGCTCTCCTTAATAGATCTTTGCTTTGCCAAATTTTCTTATAAAATTCCTGTCTACAGTCTATATTCCACTTACATTGTAACATACCATGTACAGTGGTGGTCACATTCAGCTCATTTTATTCTTTTGTTCATTCACATCCATCAATGAGAAGACATGGTCGGTATTAGCATTATAAGCCAGCGTGCTAAATATATACCAGCATAAAACTAAAATTCTGACCACTGTCCTCAAATTTCTTTTGTTGAAACACATATCATCTTTCATGGCATAGTTTGCTTTTATTCATATTTATATGTATACGTATGTGTATATGTATTTATATTGTATGTTTTTACGTAGGCTCCACATCCCTCATGCGGCCTGAACTTGCGACCCGGAGATCACGAGCTGCATACTCTACCGACTGAGCCAGCCAGATGCCCCCAGAGCTGGTTTTATATTCTTTCAGATTATGTTTCATCTTTTGATCAATGACCTTTAAAAACATTGTCCACTGATATAAAAGAGAATTGTCCCTTTTTATTTCCTACTTCTTTGACGATACACGGGATTCACTTATTCCCGGGCTAGAAGAATATTTCGTAATGTCCAGTAAACGAATCAAATTCTTCAAAGGATAACACTGACTTCAAAGCCAAGTTATAACAAGTGCCATAATAATGATCTACTTCCAGTTGGAATTTCTTTTCCTCTTCAAAAGTACTGTCGCCTTTTTCAGGAACAGCCTTGGGAACGAAAAGGATAAATCTATCATCGAGTCTCTCCTTAATGCACTCAAATAGTTCCTTCAAACGAGCGATGGAGCACAGTGAAAACATTGTAGCTCTTCTTTCACTTGCCATAATCCTTACTAAAGTGACTGACGGCTACGGACAAGAGGTCGGACAAGAAGTCGGCAGCTTCCACTGAGGACGCCAGTCCCGCCTTCCCGGGGCGCGGCTCCCCACAGCCTTCCTTCCAGGCAGTCAGCCCGCACCGGAAGCAGACGGCCCCCTGACCAGGCGGTCGCGAGGTCAGCAGGAGCCTGACCCCGCGTCAGTGACGTCATTTCCCCGCGTCGTCTGCGTCATTTCCCTCACGTCATCATTTCTTACCGCCGTTTTCTCGTCTCCCATCATCGCAAGAAGGTTGAGTACAGTAAGATAGAGAAAGAGGCCACGTTTACGTAAATTTTATTATAGTGTATTGCTATAATAGTTCTATTAGTAGCTACTGTTGTTGTTTTAGAAATTTAATATTTATAAGAGACCCACAGAGAGAGGCAGAGACACAGGCAGAGGGAGAAGCCGCCCGATGGGGGACTCGATCCCGGGACCCCGGGATCACGCCCTGAGCCCAAGGCAGGCGCCCAACCGCTGAGCCACCCGGGGGCCCTGGTAGTCACTGTTAATCTCTAACTGTGCCTAATTTACAAATTAAATTTTATCGTCCAGGTGGAAAAACCAAGGATTCGGTACTATTGGAGGTTTCCGACTGAAGTTCTTGCAATGTGTCTAAACCCCGTGGATGAGGGCGGGACTACTGTATAAAAAACCCAAACCAGAATTTGGGGGGCCTTTTCTTCATAATTAAAGTGTGATTGTATACTTTAAGTGATAGACTGAGAATCCCTTCAAATAGGTTTGTTAGGGAGCCTTTTTTTTTTTTTTTTTTTGAGAGAGAGAGAGAGATTTAAATAATTCTGTTTTGAGAGCTGTGTTAAAAGAAGTAAATAATGCCAACATAGTCATAGTCTCTTCAATGGCCCAGTACAAAGAGTATAATGCTGCGGAACAGCATTGGGATAACTGCTGAGGTAAGAGAACGGTTTCATAACAATATCGTGATAGTTGTCAACAGAAAGAGCATCACGTGCTATTTGAATAGCATTATGCAGAGTGTGGGCAGGACAGCCAGTGCTTTCTATGGAACCTGCCTATGCTCTGAATCAACTTTTTCTGCACCTTTGCCCACACAACTGTCTGGTGTGTGTCAAAAGCAATACAACGTATCTTACTAACTCCAGGCTTATTGGAGAGTCCATGTTAAAATCTGCTAATGTTTATGAATTAGCATCTAGAAGGGATTCTACTCACAAAGGCCTTCTAAGCAAGCCTCTTTCACAAGGAAAATATTGCACAAATAAAAGGAAAATGTTTTCTGGTTGTGGTTGTTTGCATCTGTGGCTGTGCCGCAGAAAGATGAGGCGTTTTGATCTTTGATTACCGGTAGTAATGAATGCAGTTATTACACTTTTGATTATTGCTGTAGATTTTGTCCTGGCAATTGAATATTAGCTTGCAGTTTTGAAATCAGAAAATACTTCCGATAGCAGTACATTTAAAGACTCATTCAAGCTGGATGTCTAATGATACAGATGGTAGAAGGCCATTTTACAACCTCTGCTGTGATTATTTTATCTTCATCTGAATTTCATTAAATCAAAAAAGTGTCATTTTATCATTTTCTTTGGTACTAATTGAGGTAATACATGTTTTAAGTTCAGCTGCTAGTATATGCTGCTTTATATTGGACAGTTTTTATATTGAATGAACAGTTGGGTATCATACAAAAACTTCAAAGGACTTTTAGTTTCTCATTTAATAAGTGTCTACCGTTCAGAAATTCATCATAAAACATTGTGTTTTATCCCTGGGTGGCGCAGCGGTTTGGCGTCTGCCTTTGGCCCAGGGCGCGATCCTGGAGTCCGGGGATCGAATCCCACGTCGGGCTCCCGGTGCATGGAGCCTGCTTCTCCCTCTGCCTCTGTCTCTGCCTCTCTCTCTCTCTCTCTGTATGACTATCATAAATAAATAAAAAAAAAATTTAAAAAAAAACATTGTGTTTTGGCATTTGGGGTTTCAAATATACATAAATAAGACATCACCAATTTGCTATTACCAATCACTGCAAAATTTAAAGATTGAATTTGGTAATCTTATGGCCATGTCATTGCCATCAGGTCACTCACAAATCTAAACTCATAATGACCTGTAAACAGGAGCTGAAGGGTTGCAAGCTTGCCAGCTAACAATAAATGGAACCCATTGAACTCTGATGCAGGAAGGGTAAACTTTCTGTTTGCCTACAAGGAAGATCTATACAGTGGACCTTTGAACAACATGGGTTGGAGCTGCATGTGTCCATTTACAGGCAGCTTTTTAAAGATAAATATGGTATAGTACCGTAAATGTATTATCTCTTCCTTGTGGTTTTCTTTTCTTTTCTTTTCTTTTCTTTTCTTTTCTTTTCTTTTCTTTTCTTTTCTTTTCTTTCTTTCTTTCTTTTCTTTCTTTCTTTCTTTCTTTCGTTCTTTCTTTTTCTTTCTTTCTTTCTCTTTCTTTTCTTTTCTTTTCTTTTCTTTTCTTTTCTTTTCTTTTCTTTTTTCTTTTCTTTTCTCTTTCTTCTTTTAAAGATTTTATTTTTAAGTAATCTCTACACCCAACATGGGTTTGAACTCACAGCCCTGAGATCAAGAGTCACTCTTCCAAATGAGCCAGCCAGGCATCCCCTTTATAGTTTTCTTAATATTTTTTCTCTAACTTATTTTATTGTAAGATTGAAGTATACATAACATAAAAATATGTGCTAATCAACTGTTTATGTTAACAGTAAGGCTTCTGGCCAACAGTAGCTGTTAAGTTTTTAGGGAGTCAAAGTCATACAAATTTTTAACTACAGGGTCTAAACCCTGGATTGTTCAAAGGTCAGCTGTGCTTGTAAGACCTGTTTCCCTGAGAAAGCCAGAGTTGGTCTTACATAGGGTTTTGAGAAGCTTGACATTTGGGGACTGGTGGGCTTTCAGAAGTAGGAGTATGTAGAGATGGAAGGATCTTCAGCTGCATTAGTGTGTTCCCTGGAGGAAGGCTGTTGATGGCCAGCTAACCATGACATTTAGGAGCATGGCTACTGGAGTGAGGTCCTTTTTGAATGGCTGTTGTCTAGAAGCATGAGCCGTCACAGGCTGTTGACTTCAGGGACGGGGTTCAGGATGAGTTATCACTGAATGGCTTTCAGAAGCTGGGGGCTGTTACTGATTTGCTCACTTTTAGACACTTGGAGTAATAAGGCTGTTAAATAGCTGCTTGCCAGGAGCAGGGCCACAGGAGTGAGGCTCCAGCTGTTTGGCTGGTTTTCAGGGCATGTGCACTGATATAAAGTTAACTTGAGTTAACAGTGCTTTTTTGTTCACAGGTTGGGAATTTGGTCGAAGAATAGTTTTTTCTTGAGTACGAAAAATAACTACTTTTAATTCTGAGATCCCGCTGTTGGTCTCCCTGGAGCCAAAGCTCAGGAGAGACCATAAGAAATTGTTCAGATGTTGTGGATGGTTTTCAGCTGGTATTGCCATGTAAGTGGTGTAAGCACCAATTACTGTGGCAGAAAAATAGCTCTAACTGCTGAATTTTGTAATTTCTTTTTTTTTTTAAGATTTTATTTATTCATGAGAGACACACAGAGGTAAAGACACAAGCAAAGGGAAAAGACACAAGCGGGACTCAATTCCAGGACCCTGAGATCATGACTTGAGCCAAAGGCAGACGCTCAACTACTGAGCCACACAGGCATCCCTGAATTTTGTAATTTTTTTTTTAAAGCTGAATATAGGGCACTTAAAGTGTCATGACAAAGTCAATATAGGACACAAGACAACATAATTAAGTACAGGCCATGTTTTGTATGTACAGGATAAGCGGCAACCACACCTAAATATAATATTCTAGCTGTAACAAACATTAAACATTTTACATAACAGTAAGAAGACTTGCTTTCAAAAATTTAAAAAAAGAATTAAAAATGTCAAATGGCCTGGGTTTCTTTAAAAACATAAATTATATTGAAAATATGCCTTTTTTCTCTATCTCATTTAATCTCCCCAAACTATACAGAGATAATTAAGATCTATTTTGTAAAAGAGGAGGTATTAGGTTTCTTTTTGTTGATGATGGAAATAGTTTCCCACTGAAAGATTCTTAAAATAAGGTCTGACTTTGCCATTAACCCCTTTGCTTCTGCTTAACTCTTTGCTTTACTAAAAACTGTGACTCTACCCTCTCTATTAGATCAATAAATACCACCAGGAGTGTGATTAACAGGTAGTGTTGCCTTTTTAAAACAGTAAGTTGAGAATTTCATATTTCTGTAGAATTTTCTTAAAATTCTATTTAAAATCTTTTTAAAAGAATTTATTTATTTATTTGAGAGAGAGATAGAGATAGAGAATGCAAGCTGGGGGTGGGGCAGAGGGAGAGGGAGAAAAAGGAAGCCTGACTCTAGGCTGGATCCCAGGTTCCTGAGATCATGACCTGAGCCAAAGCAAATACTTAACCAATTGAACCACCCAGGCACTCCAAGCAAAAGCATTTTTAAATGGGCTTCAATAAATCTCTCAAAGATCAAATCATGAAAATACTGATATAAATATGCTTGCTTCATTTTATGCTATATATAAATATTCTAGAATAATAGTTGTGGTCTAATTGAAATCTATTGTGAGACCTAACTATAGTTCCAGGAACCTGCAAGCCCATTCAGCCAGTGCTATAGAGCAGAAAGGATCCTTTTTTTTTTCTTTTAAGATTTTATTTATTCATGAGAGACACACAGAGGGAGGCAGAGACATAGGCAGAGGGAGAAGTAGGCTCCCTGTGGGGAGCCTGATGCAGAACTCAATCTCAGGACCCCGGGATCACGACCTGAGCCAAAGGGAGATGCTCAACCACTGAGCCACCCAGGTGTCTGGGAGATCCTAGTTATTAATTAGGGAATCCTGTGCAGAACAGCTGGGCAGATTGGCCCATCTCCTTTCTCCCACTCACACAAAGCAGTGGCAGCAGCTCTTGACCTCCATGATGGACTCTCAGTCTGAAACATCAGAGCAGTACCCCCCACAGCTGCTGACTCATGAGAGAGAGAAAGGACTCTCACACAGAAGACACCGGTTGGGACACCTCCTTCAGCCACATTTCCTGCCCCACCCCTACAAACCCTGAAGGCAAGATGTAGGGAACAGAAGCCAAATCCACAGACGTGTATACACAGAACCGTAACATAGATACAAAGATAAGCCACATAACCAAGATTCATCATTTGAGTAATACTGGGAAAGAAAGCATCAACCCCAACAAAAAAATCAACAGTTGAAGAAAAGATTCCAAGGTAGTTCTAATGAATATCTTTGTATAATTAAAGAGGAACATAGATATATATTCATATATAACAAGATGTGCGATTATGAATAGGAACAATTCTTAGAGATAATCATAGAAAACATAAAAACTCAGTAAATAAGTTCTATAGAAGAATGGACAAAATTGAAGATTAAATGTTGATAAGAAGATCTAGATGAAGAATTTGCTCATAACCTAGCATAGTATGGAAGTTCTGATGTCTGCCTCAGGGGAGGGAAGGTGGGAGGGAAGGTAGGGAGGAGGTGCCAGAGGGAGGAAGGCTCCAGAAAAGTCTTTGAAGAAAGATTTAAGTAAAGAATGGATAAAAATAATTAAATAAGCCTTTAGTAGATACTAGCAAGTATTAACACATTTTATGTATTTATTCACAGACCTTAGTGTAACACAACCTATTATCCTTCTCAGGTAAATAGACAAGTCAAATGACCAGACTTATGAAGGAGTAACAGATAAAACGAAGCATTTTGGAGAGGTATGAGCAGATTCTGTCAAATTGTGCCTCTATGACCTATTGAGAGGCACTGAAGTCTAAGTACATGTGGGGAATGAAGGCTTTATTTGAACAGGGAAAATGCACAGGTCAGATGAGATGAGACAAGGGGTATGTGTTGTGCAAGAACAGATCCTAAACCTTGAGTGTTCACAGATAAAACGGTTATTTCCTAAATTTTGCCCCTTTGTGTTGATCTCATTCTGTACTTCTGTTTGATGAGTTCTAGCATATTCTTCTTTCTTTTTTTTCAAGAGGATTTTATTCTTTTTATTTTAAAGATTTATTTATTTAAGAGAAAGAGGGAGAGAGAGAACAAAGGGAGTGGCCAAGGAAGAGGGAGAAGCAGACTCCCTACTGATTGATTCTCTTGCCCACCTTCATGATGGGAGCATTACATTCCATTATTATAGCCTAATAGACCTTCCCTCTACTGTTGTGTCCTCTGCTCTTCTACACTGTCACCCTTCTTACCAATGACTCAATTATATTCAAGTATATTAAAACTTCCAAATATCTGATTAGGTAAAACCATCAGGAAAATACTTTTTAAAAAAGATTTTTAAAATTTATTTTATTTTATTGGAGTTCGATTTGCCAACGTATAGTATAATACCCAGTGCTTATCCTGTCAAGTGCCCCCCTCAGTGTCTGTCACCCAATCACCCCATCCCCCCGCCCACCTCCCCTTCCACTACCCCTTGTTCGTTTCCCAGAGTTAGGAGTCTCTCATGTTTTGTCACCCTCTCAAATTTTTCCCACTCATTTTTTTTATTTTAGAAAGAGAGAGAGAGTATAAGTGGGAAGGGCAGAGGGAGAGAGAGAGAGAATTCCAAGCAGGTTCCATGCTCAGCCCAGAGCCCCACACAGGACTCGATCTCAGGACCCTGAGATCATGACCTGAGCCAAAATCAAGAGTCTGACACTTAGCCACTCAGGTGCCCCAGGAAAATGCAGGGTTTTTTTAAAAAGATTTTATTTATTTATTCATGAGAGACAGAGAGAGAGAGAGGCAGAGACACAGGCAGAGGGAGAAACAGGCTCCGCGCAGGGAGCCTGACGTGGGACTTGATCCTGGGTCCCCAGGACCAGGCCCTGGGCCGAAGGTGGCGCTAAACTGCTGAGCCACCCGGGCTGCCCGAAAATGCAGTTTTTATATGCATCTTAATACTTTGAATTTAGTTCAGTATAGGTATAGGAGTTTACCATTATGTGCTTTACCATTTATAAACCTTAATTTATAAACAATGAAGAAAATAAATGATCAGAAATACTGCAATCCTTATACATAATGTAACTCATCACCTATCAATGACAATATTTGTAAGTTAACAGATATAATCTTCACATTACTGGTGATACATTCACATTTATTGGATAAAGTGGACAGATTAAAACCGGACTCAGCTGTTTTTTAGGAGAAAATAGCTAAAGCTTTGTTTTGTTGTGCTTTTTAATAAGTAAGCAAATACGTAAGCAAATAAAAGCAAAACAAAGAAAAAAATTGAAGAAGAATCCAATTTTGAAAAATCTGATAAGGAGAAAACATAGAAATAAAGTATGGGACTTTACATATGAAGGATATTTTTCTGTTTTGAGGATATTATATAGAATTTTATGACATTGTAATTTTAAATCCAGTGTTTCTTTAAAGAAAATAGTAAAATGGTAGAAAAATAGAACATCTGAGTGGGAGAAATAGAAGAAACATTTCTAGAGCCAAACATTTATCCATGAAAGTGTCACCATGCTACATTATTCTGTGGACAGATTATCCCAAATCTTCAAGGAACAGATAATTCGGGCCAGAGAAAGTGATCCAGACATATACAAAGATGAAAAGTTCCCTGTTTCATTCTTTAAAGCTGGAATAGCATTACCAACAATAAATAACAAACAAACAAAACTATACCCAACTTCAGCTGGGTATCCAGCTGTAAAAAGCACAAATGAAGTATTAGCAAATAACATGCATCAGTGTATTAGCAAATAGAGTTTATCTTAGGAATGCAAGGATGACTCCATATTAAAAGATACATTAATGTTATTTACAACAGTAACAGATCCTAGAGAATGCATTTTATGATCTTGAGGTGAGAAAAATATCACTTGACTAAGACTCAAGAAAGCCATTTTGGCAATGCATGGAGTAAAAGGTATTCTCTCATCCTTTCAAATGGATTTGGTTTGTTGTTGTTATTTCTAAAGATTTTATTTATTTATTTGACAGAGAGAGAGAGAAAGAGAGAGAGAGAAGCACAAGCGTGGGGAGTGGTGCTGCAAAGGGAGAGGGAGAAGCAGACTCCCTGCTGAGCAGGGAGCCTAATGCAGGGACTCCATCCCAGGACCCCAGAATCATGACTGGAGTGAAGGCAGATGCTTAACTGACTGAGCCACTCAAGGCCCCTTCTTTTTCTCTCTCTCTCTCTTTTTTTTTTTTCTTGTTTTTGGGTCAATTTGTCTGAATCTATTAACACATTATATGTGCATACTTTTTGAATCACCGACTGTACTTCTAGGAATCTATCCTAAAGAAATACTCATCGAGGGGAGGGGTTGAGGGGATGGGGTAACTGGGAGAAGGACATTAAGGAGGGCACAAGATGAAATGAGCATTGGGTGTTATATAGGACTCATGAATCGCTGAACTCTACCTTTTTTTTTTTTTAAAGATTTATTTATTTATGATAGACATAGAGAGAGAGAGAGAGAGAGGCAGAGACACAGGAGGAGGGAGAAGCAGGCTCCATGCCAGGAGCCTGACGTGGGACTCGATCCCGGGAGTACAGGATCGCGCCCTGGGTCAAAGGCAGGCGCCAAGCCGCTGAGCCACCCAGAGATCCCCCTGAACTCTACCTTTGAAACTAATGATACACTAATCTTAAAAAGAAAAGAAATTCTAGGGATCCCTGGGTGGTGCAGCGGTTTGGCGCCTGCCTTTGGCCCAGGGCACGATCCTGGAGACTGGGGATCGAATCCCACGTCGGGCTCCCGGTGCATGGAGCCAGCTTCTCTCTCTGCCTGTGTCTCTGCCTCTCTCTCTCTCTCTCTGTGACTATCATAAATAAATAAAAATTAAAAAAAAGAAATTCTAATTACACAAATTCTCAAAGGTGTATAGTTCAATGAGGTAATAGTTTGAAAACTTGGGCACTTTGATTCAGTTTTTGCAATATCCATTCCGTCTCTCTATTATTGAAAGCTGCAGAGCAATTTGGGGAACTGACTCAGGGTCACATAGGATGCCTGAATGGTCTAAGAGCAATCCCGACCCCACTGAAATTGATGGGTTCAGAAATGGGCAGGTGGCCCAAATTTAGTCAATCAGATGTGAGGTATCTTTAGTGAAGATTTCTGGGAAAGTTCTTTTTCATTCTGGAGAACTGAGGGCAGCAAATCTCTTTCTCCATTTGACTGTGCAAATAAGAAAGCATGTAGCTCTGTCAGTTATTTCATATGTGCAGAGGTAAGCCAGCCTTGGTATGAAATCGATGCTGAGAATGGAAGGGCAGAGAAATGGAAAGGGCTGGCTTTATGATGGCTTTGTTGAGCCAATACATCAATACATCGGCAAGAAAGCCTGCTTTGTCTCTCAAATTGTGGTTCTGTGAGCTAAAAATGTCTTTATTGTTAAAGCGGTTTGAGTCAGAGTTTCTGTCACTTTCAGCTGAAGGTATCCTTATTGATGTAGTGTACACTGAAGCACTGTTAGGAATAGAGGTAACAGCCAACCAACCTAAATGCTTCTAAGCAGAGGAGTGCTTAAATAAATTCTGGTATATTCCTTATGGTGGAATATTAAGCAGTCACTAAAATAAGGTAGATCTCTGTGTATGGATTTGCAAAAGTCTTCAAGACCTTAATAAGTGATTGAAACAAATCTTGAAACAATACATCTATGTAATCCCATTGATATTTTATAAAATATATATGTGGCCGCCTGAGTGGCTCAAAGGCAGTTAAGTGTCTGCCTTTCGCTCAGGTCAGGATCTGAGGGTCCTGGGATTGAGCCCCACATTGGGCTCCCTGCTCAGCGGGAAGTCTGCTTCTCCCTCTCCCTTTGCAGCTCCCCCCTACTTGTGCTCTCTCGGTCTCTCTCTAATAAATAAATAAAATCTTTAAAAACATAAAAAAATTATATATATGTAAACATTTGTTTTCAAATGCCTACAAATAGAACTGTTAGGACACATAGCTCTGGAGAAGAAAGTGGGAGTATGGGTATAGAAATGCAAGATCCCACTTTTATGTTTTATTTTTCATCATTATGTGTTTTTAAATATTTTACAATGTGATTGAAGCCATACATTAATCTTGTGTTTAAGAAAATGTACAATTCAGGAGTGCCTGGATGGCTCAGTCGGTTAAGCATTTGACTCTTGATTTCAGCTCAGGTCATGATCTCAGGGTCATGAGATCAGCCCTGGGTGGGGCTCTGCACTGGGTGTGGAGACTGCCTGGGATTCTCTCCTTCTCCCTCTGCCCCCTTTCAAAAGAAAATGTACAGTTCATTATACTACACCAAACTGCGTGATTCTTCTAGCAATTCTACATCTTTCATAACTTTCAATAAGACCTCATAAGTTTGTAAAAACATTAATTTTTTCCCCTTTTTTAAAATAAATGATGACAGAGAACACTGGTGATATTCAGCACATTTGACAATCACTGACACTTATCTCCAGGAAAGATTCCATGCTGGAATTTAAATAAAAGCTTTTAAAAAAATAAAACTCCATGCTTTCTAGAAGTACAAGTGTATAACTACAGGATCTATCTTTTATCTATCTATCTATCATTGGCTTTGATCCTAATGTATAATGCTGTAGGCTAGGGAAGACATGGCTTTTCACATCTATGGGCTGTTTCACTGGTTCATAGTGTAAATAAAACCAGAAAACACTATGAACCAAAATTATCATATAAAATGTTCCAGGGCAAGTTGGAAGTGTCTAGCTAATTTTAGGAATAAATGATTTCCAACTTTCTCTGACACTAGTGAGTGTTTTTGCTAATCTCATAGCTAATTAAGAACTAGCATTGAGGCCACAGCAAATGTGACTTTTTTGGGTCCCATTTCAGGGTACCATGGCACTAACTGCATCCCTTAGGATGTCATAGTTGCTTTGCTAGTTGTAATAGTTTACTTTGCTTGTAATACATCTTACATAAATAAATTCAGCAATAAATCTCATACATACAATATGGAATCTCCTATTGATTCTATTCTCTGGAGGAAACCCAACTAATACACATGTCCATGATGTGATGGGCCCTTTTATTCAACGTTAAGCAAAACAAAGGTAGATTTACAGTTTAGTATTGGGAGAAATGGTAAATAGGTAAGCAGTATGTATTTTCAAGTGGCATGTACTGAGAAGAAAAACGAACAGGTTATTGAGTGGAAATTATAGGAGGGACCTAATTTAAACCAGGTGGTGAGGGATAGCCCCTCTAGGGAAGTGATGTATAAGATGAAGCATGAAATGGCATCGGCATTTAAAAATGCAGACATGGGGCAGCCCCGGTGGTGCAGCGGTTTAGCGCCGCCTGCAGCCCAGGGCATGATCCTGGAGACCCTGGATCGAGTCCCACGTCGGGCTCCCTGCATGGAGACTGCTTCTCCCTCTGCCTGTGTCTCTGCCTCTCTCTCTCTCTGCCTCTATGAGTAAATAAATTAAATTTTTAAAAATGCAGACATGGGGATCCCTGGGTGGCTCAGCGGTTGAGCGTCTGCCTTTGGCCCAGGGTGTGATCCTGGAGTCCCAGGATCGAGTCCCACATCGGGCTCCTTGCATGGAGCCTGCTTCTCCCTCTGCCTGTGTCTCTGCCTCTATCTCTCTCTGTGTGTCTCTAATGAATAAGTAAATAAATAATCTTTTTAAAAAATAAGAAAAATGCAGACAGTCCTTGGCAGAAAGAATAGTACATGCAAAGGCCCTGGGAACAGATGAGTGTTTGGCCTCTTCCTGGAATTACCAGAAGACAGGAAAGTAATCAGTATTCTGATATCTCCCCTGGAATTCTGATACTATACCTATCATTCATTCGTTTGACATATTTGCATGTGTTTGTGTAACTGGATTTTTTTGTTTCTCTCCTCACCACTAAATAAAAGTTCCATAAAGGCAGGGATTTTGTCTGTTTCCCAGCTGTGTCTTCAACTATGTTGAAAATTTCCTGGTACTTAGCAGGTATTCATAAATATTGAATGAATGAATGAATGAATGAATGAATGGTTAGTACAGTTAGAACTATTGCAGGAGTTCAGACTTGGTTAAAGTGGAGGTGATGAGGATGGAAAAGAGTCAATGGGTTTGAGGCAACTTTTGGAGTTTGTCAATAGCACTGAATGACAGGTGGGAAATATGGTATAAAGAAACAGAAGAAGTCCAGTGGTTCACAGATTTCCAGCCTAAACAACCAGGTGGATGGTGATACCAGCGGCAGAAATGGGAGAGCCTACAGGGAAAATATGTTGGTATTTCCAAAACCTGGCCTGAATGCTTTATGATTATTTGATAAGTGAATGGATGAAATGGTGAATTTAATTTCCATCACTGTATTGAGCAAAAGGCAGTTGCCTTAATGTTCACTGATTTTCAAGTCCTTATTTTATGTTTACTTTTTCTTAGTGTGTTTTTTTCTCATAAGTATTCATCTTTAGCTCCCTCTAGAAAAAAAGATTGTTTTTGGTTCTTTCATATTATAAAGTAAATATCTTAGTAGTATGGAGAACTGTGTTTGGATGAGTTTAAGGGATTTTTAGCTACAGTGAAATCTAAGGAACAGGAAAATCCCACATGCCACCTGCTACCAAAAATACTTGTTGTCTGTGCAATAAGCACAGAATGTTATTTGACTATATCATACTTATTCTCCCATGGATGTGCAGTGAAGTTTTCCAGAGGTCAAATGATGAGTAGTATCACAACAACTGAATGCAGCAGATAGGAGGATCCAGCTTTCTCCTGTCAAGCTAGATATTAAAGAGATTTTCAAAATATAAAACAATGCCACTCTCCTCATTATGTAATTTTTGTTTTGAAAAACACAGTTTTCATAAAAATTTTATGTTAACACATAATGCATTTTCTATTGTTACTTTAAAATAAATTCATAAATGTCTTTTTAAAATATTTTAATTTCAAATACAGCAAATGTCAATAAATATAATTCACATACACAAAGGCTGTTTGGGTGTTCAGTTTTTTTAAAGAACAGGGGAGGTGCAGAGGGAGAGGAAGTGAGAGTCTTAAGCAGGCTCTACACTCAGCACAGAGTCCCACCCAGGGCTTCATCTCATGACTCTGAGGTCCTGACCTGACCTGAAATCAAGAGTTGGATGCTTAACTGACTGAGCCACTGAGGCACTTCATGTGTTCAATAATTTTTAAGACAGTTTTCTTGAGCCAAAAAGTTTAAGAACTATTGTCCCAGATTTATTTTTCCTTGATAAAAAATCTTAGGGGATTGTGATGGTTCCTGATCTGCTGTGCATTCCGGATCCCTGTGATTTATAACCAACCAAGCTTGACCAGGTGGAAAAATATACTGTTGAGACTTTGGTGAAGCCCTTTGTCTATTCACAAGTAAACAGTGATGGTTTCCATGAAGATTAAGTAAAAAACTGGAAAAACAAGCTCTCAGAATTCCATTCAAGTAGCCGAGTCTAGTCAACACTGAAAAAGGAACAGATGGGGCATTATCAAAACAAAGATGTTTTAGGCATGCATAATATGACACAGTAAAAACAGCATTGTCTTGAAGCGAGCATTCTTGGAGATAAGATTTCTATTTCCTGCTTTCTGTTTCTTCCTGGGAAAAATCAAACCTCTGGACTGTAAGTTTCTCATCTGAGATTTATATTGGAATCTAACATTCATTCATTCATGCATGCATGCATATATTTATTCCTTTTTTCTTTTTTTATTCAACAAATATTTCCATATCTCCTTGAGTCAAGACACATTAAGTACTGGAGATTATGGAGGTAAATAATTTAATGTCTGACACTGAGGTTTTCACAAGCTACAAGGAAGATAAATGTATTTAAATTATTTAAGTTACTCTGACTTAAATCAGCTCCCCATGTCCACAACTGTTTATCTCTTCACTAAGTATTTCTTCATAGCCCTTATCATCACATGATATATTATATGTTTCTGTATTTATTTGGGGGGGGGGATACTTATTATCTTCCTCCTCAATAAACTATTAGTTTTAGGAAGACAGGGACTCTGTCTTGTTGACCAGTCTTCTTCCTGGCACATGGGTGACATCCAGTAACTACTTGTTGAATGAATGAAAGAAAAAAGGTAAAAAAGATGGTACAGGGGAAAGAAAGAGAAAGAAGGAGAATGCATAGGAAAAGAGATCGATATACTTTAAAAAATATTTATTTATTTATTCATGAATGACGCAGAGAGGCAGGGACATAGGCAGATGGAGAAGCAGGCTCTATGCAGGGCGCCTGATGCAGGACTCTATCCTAGGACCCCGGGATCACCACCTGAGCTGAAGGCAGGCGCTAAACCGCTGAGCCATATAGGTGCCCTCAAATCAATATACTTTTGAGAAAAGAAGAGTGAGTTGATATTATTTGAAGTTTTAGAGAGACAGAAATCTAGTGTTCCAGGCAGAGGGAAGAGCAGGTACAAAGGTATAAAATATGGAATAACATCTACATGTAAGTTGTTCAATAAAGACAGCCGGAGTTTGTGATCCGTAGGGCAGGGAGAGGTGTGTAGAAGAGATGGGAAGCTCTAACATTCTATGAATCTATTAAGAAATGAGTGGCTTTGTGCCACCCTTCTACATGACTACCAACACAGGGTGGGCTTGTCTGTGAACGGGATTGATAGATATAGTTTTTGTGTGGGAAGGTTGTTAGCCATAAAAGGAAGAAACTATTGTTTCCCTTCTCCACACACTCAATACTTCACTTCTAGTCACTGACTGTATAGTTTTTTCTCACACTGACCAGTTCTCCAACAGATGTTGTTATCCTATAAATTTAACCCCATTCTGGAATGGGGTTACTACATGGAATTACTGTCAGATCCCACAAATAAAGGGATCAGCCCCACAAGACTATCCCTTCACTCCAGACTCCAACTGCAAAGCTTGGTTGTCACCTGTGCTTTGGATTGACTGGCTATAAATTAGAGGTTCCCACAACATCCTCCTCAGGTTTGATAATTTGCTAGAATGGCTCACGGAACTGAGGAAAACAGTTTCACTTATGAGGTTGCTGGTTTACTGTGAAAGGAACCGCTGAGTATAAGAGATACATGCATAGGGCAAGATATCTGGGAAGGAGGCAGAGTTTCCATGTCCTTTTCATTCATACCACGCTCCCAGCACTTCCACGTCTTCACCAACCCAGAAGCGCTCTGAACTCCAAGTTTCATACTTTTGAGGATTTTTATGGTGGCTTCCCTATTTAAGTATGATTGATTAAATCATTAGCCATTGGTGACTAACTCAGCCTCCAGCCCCTCCCCCTCCCTAGTGGTTGGAGGGCAGGCTGAAAGTTCAAACTCTCTATTCACAAGGTTGATTTCCCTGGCAATCAGCCCCCATTCTTGTTATCTAAAGGCTTTCCAAAATTGACGTAAGTCAGTAACGTAAACTGAGACGTGGTTGATAGGGGATCCTCGTGAAAAACAAGACACTCCTTTTTACCTTTATGTTCTGGAGCTGTTTCAGTAACTAGTACAAAAGAACAAAAGGTACTCCCTTTTCTCTGATTACCTAGGAAACTACAAGCAGTTTAGAAGCTGTGTGTAGGAGAGGAAGACCAAATTTCTATTTTTCAGAAATCACAGTATCACAGCCATCATCTAACAGTGTTGATAACACTATTATTATGATTATGGCTAATGTGTACTGGGTTCTTACTAGGGAAAAGCACTTGACGTACATTATCTCATCTTCAAACAACTCGTGAGTTAGAGACTATTATGAATTTCCGTTTTATAGATAAGGACATTAATGCAGAGAGGGTCTATGGGACCTTCTCAGAGTGAGTTTGACACTTTGACAGCTGAACTATGACAGCCGGCTAATGTCTATGAAGGCTCTCAGTGATCTTTACCTCCAGCCATTCCCACCCTTCTTTACTCCCATATTAAAATCAGAGCTGATTTGATTAAAATAAATAGAACATGGTACAAGTGATGGTGTATGACTTCAGAGGCTGAGCTTAAGGAGTTTGTCACCATCATATTGAACGCAATCTGAGAAGTGTTGAAAGCAAAGAATTTTGTATTATTTGTTATGACAAATAAGGAGACAGGGAGATAGCTCTCAAAACAGTGTCCCCATGAAGTAGTACAGGAAGACATATTCAATGTATTAGCTGTGGGGGCAGGGAGCTTGCACAGGCTCTTTGGTTCAATTGTGCATGCTTAGCATATCAACATGCTAGCACACACATCAGGAAAACTCTGCCTATAATACTAAGGTGGAGATCTTAGCATTATAATGAGCTAAAAGTAACTTCAGGACAACTCTGGGGGGCTTCTACACATCCTTTGCTCTAGTCCAGCTCACACTGGTTCACATGAAAGGTTATCAGGTGAAATACCTAGCTGGGTGTCTCATTGACTGGAACTGTTGGTTCTGCAAAACAAAATAGATTCCTTCCCTGCTTTAGTCCCTTGCTTCCTCCTTTCTGCTGATAGCTCTCAACCTTCTTATTTGAGTAACTTCCCATTGCATTCTAGTTAACAACTGTAGCTTCAACCTTGATCTTCTACTCACTTGATGAAACCAGCTGCTATTCTGTGAAGACACTCAAGCATTTCTGTGAAGAAGAACTGAATCTCCCATGAAAAGCCAGCATCAACCAAATTAGTCACCTTAGAAGTGGATTTGCAGCCCTTGGTCAAGCCTTCAGATGACATCAGCCCCAGTGGACATCCAACAGCAACTTCATGAGAGACCCCAAACCAGAACTGCCCAGCCAAGCCACACCTAAATTCCTGACCATAGAAATACATGAGATAATAAATGATTATGGTCGTGTTAATCTACTAAATTTTAAAATAATTTATTATGTAGAAATAGATCATTTATACAATTGGGATCAGAATGCAGATTTGTCTGACTTAAAAAACAGTTCTCTTTTTTTTTCTCCCTTGCTACTTTTACTAAAAAATAGCTTGTATTACTGAGCATGACTCAAACAGTTGCCCCAGGAGTAAGGTATGGAATCCAGGAGAGTATTTGACTCGAAAATTCTCAGTATGCCCCAGTTAGAAAGCAACTTCCAATAAAAGGCTGTTTTTCTAATTTCTAATTGGGATTACTTTTTTAAAGTTTCAAGGGGCCATCTTGAGTATATAAACTTTTACTGAAGTAGATGATAATTTTAAGTGTTCACTTAAACAATTTCACTTATTAAATCTGCTGTACATATTTTAAGTTGATACTATGTAAAATAATTCACTGACTTAGAAATGTTATTTAACAAATCAATAAACCATTTTATTGACATTCTCCATATGCATCCTTTACATTCTTGCTACTAATATCCATGGATCAACAGCATGGGCATGCTCTGAGAGCTTGTTATAAATGCAGAATCTCAAGCTCTGTCCCAGACTGCCTTGAATCACAATGCATTTTTTTTAAAAAGAGAAATATATTTATTTTAGAGAGAGAGTAAGCAAGGGATAGGTAGGGGCAAAGGGAGAGGGAGAGAGAGGATCTCAAGCAGACTCCATCCTGAGTGCAGAACCCAATACAGGGCTTGATCTCAGGACCACAAACACATATTCATTTAATAGCAGGCCAGTATTGTTTTGCATTCCTTCAGTAGGGATACTTCTCTGATTGTCAAAATTTAACTACTTACTATACTTCTTTGAAAAGTAATTTTAAAAGACTTGTTTATGAGAATGTTTAATTTAGTCCTGTGGTCATAGCCAGGAATAATGACTAAATCTATGTTAATTTATTTTCTTCCTCTATTTTTTAAGCGAGTGCATCAGGTGACCTCTCTAGGCATCAATATTAGTATTGATGGAACACTTACCAAATAATACTTTATTTTCCAAAATGAAACAACTGAGATAAGACCTTAAAATAGAAAAACTTTGTGAAATTTCCAATTTAAGGCAGTTTCCTCTTTTCTGATAATCCTTAACTTCTATTTAGGCATTGATAAGCATCAGGATAAATCTGTGCATCTGGTATTCTGAATCTACGTACAGTTAACTGTACAGAGTTTGGCCTGAGCAAGGGCTTCTCTTTTTCGAAGCAGGGTGGCTTCCTTGGAGACAGGAATTAAAGGTAGAGTTAAAAATGGAAAAATGCTCTTGGAGTTTGGCATAAATATCTTAATGCAGAGACAGTGTTCTAGAGAAGCAGCTGAATTCAATTTATGGGCACAACAGCCCTATTTTTGTATGTTTTGAGAAATGATGTAAAAGAGGCTGGATCTGATTCATTGCAGTGTAAAGTGAACTGGACAGAAAGTACTAGGATAATGAGAGTTTCCTACTAGAAACTTAGGGCTTTGGGTTTCCAGAGTAGCATGAGATGGGATTGCAATTATTCATTTGAGTATTATTGGCCAAGCTGACCCTAAAACATTGGAGGATTTGGGAAGGACTGGGGTTTCATCTGGAAAATCACCTAGCACATGTGTCTGGCATGGGGTCGATACCCACTGTAGGCGTGTTAATGCGAAGACGTTTGTTTGACTATACTCACGAAAGGTTCAGTGTAATAGAACAGCTTACCCAGGGACACCTGGGTGGCTTAGCAGGTGAGCATCTGCCTTCGGCTCAGGTCATGATCCTGGAGTTCTGGGATTGGGTCCCGCATCAGGTTCCCTGCAGGGAACCTGCTTCTCCCTCTGCCTATCTCTGCCTCTCTCTCTGTATCTTTCATGAATAAATCTTAAAAAAAAAAAAAAAAAAAAACTTATCCAGAACATAAGTCAAAACAACAGTCCTGTCAAGGCAAGTGTTCTGTATAAATCTCCAAAATTTGAATTGAGTGATTCAAAATGAACACTTAGGGAGTCTCTTATGCCCAGCACTGTGCTCAGTACTTTCACAGATACATTCACCTGCTTCTTGCAACAGTCCTCACTTTAGGAGTTTCCTCTGCTCAGCAGGCCAAAACAGAAGCCCGTGTGCTGGCAAGGCCTCCTGTGCTGATCAAGCTTGGGATGTTCTATCCCCGCAGAGGAGCTGACCCGCTGGCTCTGAGGGTGTGTTCCTTGTCTCCCTTTCCTCACAAGCCTTCTGGGTAAGAACATATAGTTCCCTTCTCTGTACTGCTGTGCATTGCTACTCAAGAACTACACTTAAGCCTGAAACAATATCCTCTATTAATTCCACATCTTTCCACTGAAAGAGCAATAGCCTATAAACTTCACCTGATTTTATATCTCATTTAAGAGGATGAGATCCCACTGATTTAGTGGAGACACTGAGATAAAGAGAGACTCATCCCAAATTATAATTAGATATTATAATTTTTAAAAATGTTTTTAATATATAAGACTGATGTTTCTCAAATTGAAGAATTATATTAACCTTTTCAAGAGGAAAAAATTGCTCATAAGATCCCAAGAATATGCCCCATTTATTTCAGTGGGAGAAACACTACTTTAAGAAATAAAAGTCATGAGTATCCAAGATATATAAAGAACTTATATGGGGCGCCTGGGTGACTCAGTTGGTTAAGGATCTGCCTTCAGCTCAGGTCATGATCCCAGAGTCCTGAGATGGAGTCCCACATTGGGGGGGGGTCCCTGCTCAGTGGGGAGTCTGCTTCTCCCTCTGCCTTTCTCCTGCCTTGTGCATACTCTCTCTCTCTCCCAAATAAATAAACAAAACCTTTTTTTAGAAAAAGAACTTAACTCAGCACCCCAAGGCCTACAGATAACTCAACTAAAAATGTGCAGAAGACACAAACAGACATTTCTCCAAAGAAGAATTACAGATGGCCTACAGACACAAGAAAATGCTCAACCTCATTCATAATCATGGGAATGCAAATCAAAACTACATTGAGATAACACCTCACACCTGTCAGAATAGCTAAAATCAAAAACTTAAGAAACAAGTGTTGGCAAGGATGTAGACAGAAAGGAACCCTCATGCACAGTTGGTGCAAACAGACACAGCTACTGTGGAAAACAGTATGGAGGCTCCTCAAAAAGCTAAAAATAGAACTACCCTACTATCCAATAATCACATTATTGAGTGTTTAACCAAAGAACACAAAAACACTAATTAGAAAAGATATATGCACCACTATATTTATTGCAGCATTGTTTACAATTGCCAAATTATGGCAGGAGGCCAAATGTCTATTAACTGATGAATGAATAAAGAAGAGGTAGTACATATACACAAGAGAATATTATTCAGCCATAAAAAATGAAATCTTGCCATTTGCAATAACACAGATAGAAATAGAGAGTATAATACTAAGAGAAATAAGCCAGTCAGAGAAAGACAATTACCATATGATTTGACTTGTGTATGGAATCTAAGAAACAAAACAAAAAAAGAAAAAAGTAAGAAAAGATGAAAAAAGGGACAAAAGTCTTCTACAAAAATAGTTTTTCAGATGTGAATTATCACTACAAATGGATTATCTCTTTATAACCAGTAAGATGATTTCTTAATCCATCTTTAAAGCAGAAACTGAACATTTAAACTTCCTCACAAAACTCCCAAGCCTTTAAGAATACAATTAAGTCCCTCTTACCACCTCCTAGTTTCAGGAAACTTATACAAACCGCAAGGTTATTTCCATACAAAAATCTCCAATTTTCCCTGACAGAGTAAGGCACCACACCTATTTCCTTGTATGTGGACTTAAGGGGAATAAACCCCAGCACAATGCTTCAATTTATTCCTGTAAAATATAGGTAGTCTGCATTCCATTGTCTGGGTTTGCTAGGTATGAGGGAGCCTGATGTCATAGCGACAGGCAAGGTCTTCATCTTTCTTTTGCATGAGGTTTCAAGCCACACTTCCATTTTCAAGTGTCAGTCACCCTCTGGGGTGGACTCTGTCACATGGAGATACCCATTCTGTCAGTTACCAGTGTTACAAGAGCTCCAAGGCCTTAGGAGAGCTTTGTCCTCAGAGACTACTGGCTGCCCAGAAATCTGATTTTGTGATGACAAGAGGTTGCATGGCACGTGTGTCACGATGGGTCTGGGATCCTTTCCTTCAATAATTCTGCAGAATCATGTTACAGTGTCCATGGTCTAAAGAGAGACACTCCGTACTGGTACTGACGTCAGAAAGACATGAATGGATGGCCTTCTGAAGCATATGGAAATGGGGCAAACTATGGGGATGAAGGCTTGGCTTCACTCAGTAAGGGGCAAAGCAAAGAAAAAAATGGCTGGGATTCCCAACCAAAACTTGGTGGTTCAAAAGACTCATTGTAGGACTATTCTAAAATGTTGGACAGAGGGGCACCTGGTGGCTCAGTTGGCTAAGCGTCTGCCTTTGGTTCAGGTCATGATCCCGGAGTCCTGGGATGGAGCCTTACATCAGGCTCCCTGCTCTGTGGGGAGCCTGCTTCTTCCTCTGGCCCTCACCCTGCTTGCTCTCTCTTGCTCTCAAATAAATAAATAAAATCTTTAAGAAAATACACAAATAAAATGTTGGACAGAAATTTTAGAGTTATATCTATTAATAGTTCCATTTGTTTCCTATAAAAACCATTGCTTCAAAAATACTGATGATTAAAAATTTCATAGAAAATTTATTGTCATTATTACTGGAAGAAATAGCATCAAATCTGTGATTGTTTTTCAGTGGTAGGATGACTAGTGATTTCTTTTTCCTTCTTCTTTATATTTTCTGTGTTTTCCAAATGAGCTGTAATGACTCAGAGCAGGGATTTATTATTTTTTCTCTTTTTAGATTCTATTTATTTAAGAGAGAGAGAGACGGAGATAGCGAGAGAGAGCACGGAGAGGAGAGGGAGAAGCAGACGCCCCTCAGAATAGGAAGCATGATGTGGGGCTTGATCCCAGAACCCTGAGATCATACCTGAGCCAAAGGCAGATGCTTGACCAACTGAGCCACCCAGGCGTCCTCAAGAGCAGGGATTTAGACTCAGACAGTTGGCTCCACTGTCTAATGCCCAGGTGGCCTTGGGCAAGTTACTAATCCCACTCTACTTCATTTCCTTCTGTTAAATGGGGATAACAGCACTAATAGTGTCTGCCTCCCTGAGGCTCTTATGAGGATTAAACAAGATAATACAAGAGTGTAAACAGTGCCTGGCACATAGTAAGCACCCTCAAATCTTACAGCTATTATTACTTTAGCTTTCATTGATTCTAAGACTCACTATTTTTTCTCTTTCTAATTTATAACTTCTGTCTAATTAGGACATATCTTCCACTTGATAACATGCATGGCTTACTTGACTGCTTTTTTTTTTAATTTTAGTGATACATAAAACAAAAATGCATCATTAGCTGATGTTATCACTTGGTGTTGGGCAAGTAGTTCTTTCCAATCCTTGTATTTCTCATGAAGGATTTGAAGCATTTAGCCCTGATCGTCTAGCCTCCCAGGATCAGAGTGCCTCCCCGACTACAGAGTATGGCACCAGCTGGGCTGCAGAGACTCACTTCTTTCTTGCCTGGTCCTCATGGGACTGCAGTTTGGAGAGGGCGAGTTGAATGCAGATAGTGTTGGCAGCAGACCTGGAATAATAGATAAGAAGCAGAACTATTTGGGTAGCCAAGTGGCAGCCTTCGATGGAAGCTTTAGGTGAAGCCAGATCACACAGGTTTTGGACCATGGTGGTTTGATGCTGTGCATCTGAAACAACTGAACAATCAACTTTTAACTGCTGCATCCAGGTCAGCATCTCCTTCCCTTGTATGTTGTGTGAACTTGCAGGTTACTGCTGAACTGAGGCTCTACTCACAGACCAGTGATTGTCTTTTACAGAAGGGAGTTCAACAAATGTATGGGGCCTACAGTTGGCCTCAGCAGACAAATGTATGGGGCCTGGTGAGCAGCAAGACACCTGCCCTGTTGTGCTCAGCGAGGGCACTGTCCCCAGATGGAGGCTCTACTGTGCAGGCTGCAGCTGGTGTTGAGATTACAGAAGCATACATGTTCTGGCTTCCTGGGCTTCTCGAAATTTCAGTAGGTCTCAGAGGGATTAATAGCTGGAGTTGGCAAGGCAGTCATCCAATTTTAGGAAAAAAGATTCTTTGGCCATGCTTTTAAAGTAGCATTCTCTTGCCAAAGTGTAATGCAGCTAAGTCACACAAATGCATGCATTTGTGCTGCAGAGGGTCCTGAGTGTGCCAGAACCTTGCAGGGAGTGCTAGCTGAGCTGCCTCATCTCCATTCTGCCTCCAGGACCAAGGAGGCATCTGTGAGGAAGCCAACCTCAGATTCACAGCCCTTGTGCACAGATTTAAGGACCACTCCTTGCTGCCATGTGATATTACTGTGACTCAGATTAGAATTAGAAGGCAAGGTCTTAGGAATAGTGAACCAGCAGCAAGAGGTAGTATAAACAGCCTCTTATGTATATGAGCAGAAAAGCTCTGCTCAGATAGGAATGTGAATGCCGTGGAACTGGGATGGGGCCAACCTTCAATTCAATATTGACATTCTAGTGAAGGAAAATGTATGCTTCAAACTATGAAAACTACGCAACAGTTCTTGTCTACAGTCATGGAAATAATCACCCTTACCCCCTATCTTGTGCAAAAGCCAGTTGTATCCATTTGTACGTTCCTTTCAGCATTCCCTACTCCATAAAAATTTGTACTTCCTTGACTTCTTCTCATTTGAACCCATTGCCTGGCTCTTCCATTTAATCTGGGAGTTAAATAAAATCTTTAAGACCTGTTCATCTTCTATCTGTATGTCAGTCAGGATTCTGCTTCTTTTAAAAATATCTCTTAACACTAGAAACATGGAGTTCACAGGAGAAATGACAAGTTAGGTTTTTAATAGATGGGATGGGGAAGAAAGGTAGCTTAAATAAAACTGGCAGTGTCACCCAGTCAAATTTCTAGACTTTACTCAAAGCAGCAATATCTTAAGTGTTCTTCTCTGACAGAACACGGTTTGCATAAGCAGATTTTTCTCCCAATCTAGAAAATTTGCAGTTGCAAAAATGATCTCTTGCCAAGAGATATTTCCCAATTGATGTGAAGATCCCAGAGCACAGCTTTCGGATAGGTGTACAAAATTTGGCACACTGTTGGAGCTCAACCCGAGGAGCTATACTCCTTTTTCTTTCAAAGTCCCCTGAATTTCTACAGTGATCCTTGCCAACCCCCTCTTTGGTTTAAACTAAGCACTGAGTTACTGAGTTTGAAGAAAATAATTTGGCTCTGGGCTAATGGCAGCCCTAAGGACTGGAGAATTGAGTCATTTTCTAAATTTGGTAGATGTGGGGCCAATGCTATGGTAATCTTATACGTCCTGCTAATAATTTACTCTGGACCTTTTTCAAGGGTGGTTTGTGAAAGATTTAGCACTAAGTGGTACCACTTCTTACAAACTACATTCCTATTTATGGTAGGAAACAGCCAAAACTTAGCCACTGGAAGCGTCCTAACTTTACCCAAGATGGAAAATCACTCTATCAAAACTGAAAAAAATAAGAAATTGAGAGGGGTGCACTGTGTACATTAATGTCTTTGAACTTTAACACTGAAAGGCAAAGAAAATTGATTCTGGACTTTTAATTCCTTTGAAGCGGTAGCTTTCTATTTCCCTTGTAAGCACAGCTTGGTTTGTAGACCTCACTTGCTCCTTGAGAACTGTTAATGGAAGGGAGTTTATATACATATTATTATTTTTACCACTTTCTGTTGGACTATGCTAATGTGGTCATTTACTGTCATTGGGGACTGCTAACAAACTATGTTGGACAACGAGGCTGCTCAGAAATTGTGGTGGGGAACAAAACAGGGAGTTAACTGGTATAATATGATGGAAAGTGGCCTCAGCCTTAATCTATCTAATGTATTATTCCTTTCTTTTAAGATTTTATTTATTTATTCATGACAGACACACACACACACAGAGGCAGAGACATAGGCAGAGGGAGAAGCAGGCTTCCTGCAAGGAGCCAGATGTGGGACTTGATCCCAGGACCCTGGGATCACAACCTGAGCCAAAGGCAGATGCTCAACCACTGAGCCACCAATATGCCCTACCTATTGTATTGTTCTAATGCATTGATGAGCCTTCTGGAGGCTAAATCAAAACTGCCCGTAGGTGGTTCCAGCATGCTATTCAAAGGGCATCCCCTTTGGTATTGAAGCACTTATTTACCACTCATAGGACTTTACAGGTAGAATGCAGATATTTTCCCGCAAAAGGGGTGGTTCCCCCAGCATTAATGGTAATAGAACACAAAAGCAGAGAATACATTTGAGAAACATTCCTGATGTTTCCTTCTCTGTGAAGGATATTCTATCAGATAACTCTCCACTCTCACTTATCAGACCCATGAACTTGGAAGGAGAAAATGGGCATGGATAGTGTAGACTATGCATTTTCCCTTCTTGCTGAGAGCGATGTGCCAAGAGAGAACATGCACCTTCCATGTACAGAGGACAGCCCTATCCAGGGCTGTGGGGAGAGGGGCTAACCCTGGTTCTAACATCAGGAAGCTTGCTTCTCCACAGATACAAGCCCCTTTCTCCAGGATCAGTTTTATCAATGACAAAGGTGATGTTAAGATCTCACATCTGAAAAAAAAAAACTCACATCTGGTGGTGGTTGTTATAATCTTATTTCAAAACTCAAGGAGAAGAAGGGCGTCATTCTTGGACTTTCCTCAGATCCCAGTATTATGCATGACTATTTTTCATGGTAAATATATTGTATTTAAAATGATCTTTTAATTATTCAAAATAAATCAATCACATTCCAAAGAGTAAATGGGTTCTGCTGAAAAATAATAGTTTTCCTGTAAATGCATGACCTTGAGTGAATCTGGGGAGTTTTCATTTGGGGCTCTTGGTTTCAGCTACTCTGATGCCTTTGTGATTTAGCTCTTGGGTAACAGCTCAATTTCTGATGTGTGCCTATACATCCTGATATTTCCATGACAGTCCTGATGTCCTGGAGAAGTATATCAATAGTGTCCTCCTTCATTCTCAAAATTGTTCCAGATAGGATCATAGATTAAATGGTCACCTTACAGATGAGTGATAGCATCAGCCTGACTAAACAGTATATACTAGTTTCTTTTCCAAGTGATCTATGAGAAAGGATTATACTCAGGCTCACAAAAAAAATGTTTAAAAATATATAGCCATGTTTCATTCTAAATATTTCTTGATTTGTCTGCTCAATAGAAAACTGAGATGGGAGAAGGCAAACTAAGTAAAAAAAAAAACAGATTTGTTTACTTATTTGAGAGAGAGCAGGAGAGAGCTGGGGAGAGGGGCAAATGGAGAGAGAAGGCCTCTCAAGCTGACTCTGCTGAGCATGGAGCACAATATGAGGTTTAATTTCAAGACCCTGACAGCATGACCTGAGCCAAAACCAAGAGTCGAATGCTTAACTGACTGCATCACCCAGGTGCCCCAGAAGGCAAACTAATATTAATACCCACTGTTTACTTTGCTTTGTTAGATGCATTCACATTTACCAAACTTGTTTAATCCTCAAGATAGATATAATTCCCCTTTATGTGAAACAAGTCTTCAGGAATTAGCTCACAAACCTCAAGGATGACAGAAGAAAAGGAAAGAAAAATTTTGTACTGCAGATGGATTTAGGTCAGATTCTTTCAATGCTTTCCAACCACGATGTACCTCTTCCTGGTAACATTATAACATCTTCCTCACACTTAGTTGAAGGGCAAAGATGGGGTAGAAAAACAAAAACAGCCTTGATTTAATTCTGAAATATTTGGAAAGCCTTGATTTGAGGAAGTGCTGAACATTATATCATAGCTTTAGTTAATTGTAAACCCTACCCGACTAATCATTGCTCTAGTTTCTAAGGCCTGTGGCTTTGAAAAACATTTTCAAGCATATAATAAGGCAAAGGAATGGAAAATTATGGGGAAAAATGTGACTTCAACCATTCTGAGTGTATCAGAGAATGTCAGCCTTCATTTAAACAAATGAAAGTTTAGAGCACAAAATGATAGGATTCTGAGGAATATGGGATAGTACCCAGTCTATACATAAACATTTACAAAAATGTATTGGTATGCTAGGGCTTAAGCCATTGTGTTTTTGTGTATTGTTTTTTTTCCCGTGTTTTTTTTCATTTCCCTGTTTTCTTTTTTCTGCCTTTCTGCAGGTTATTTGAACATTTTTTTGGAATTTCATTTTGATTTATCTAGCATTTTTTAGTGTATATTTCTATTATAGACTTTTTTCCTGGTTGACATTATAGATGCATAAATAGTAGTCTACTGGTGTCAACATTTTACTAATTCTGGTGAGGAATAGTTCTAGTTTTTTTCCATTTGTAATATAATTGCCGTATATTTCCTCTGTAAAGAGTGAAAACCATTATCACCCAATGTCATAATTTTTGCTTCAGCGGTCAAACATAATTAAGGACCTCAAGAGAAGGAAAGTCGATTGTATTTACCCATATTTGTACTCTATTGTTCTTTCTTCCTTCTTGATATTCCAAGATTCTTCTCTTCTTCTCCTTTCTGTGTCAAGAACCTCCCGTATGGGGCACCTGGGATCTCCCTCTGTGATCTCTCTCACTCTCTCAAATAAATTAATAAAATCTCTCAAATAAGTTGGTTGAGCAGTTGGTTAAGCACTTGCCTTCAGCCAAGGTCATGGACTCGAGGTCCTGGGATGGAGCCCCACATTGGACTCGCCATTCAGTAGTGAGTCTGTTTCTTCCTCTCCCTCTGTGATCTCTCTCACTGTCTCTCAAATAAATTAATAAAATCTTTAAAAAAACAAAAAACCTCCTGTAGATATTCATTAAGGGTAGTTTGGCTGGTAACAAACCCTCTTTGTTTTCCTTCATCTGAGAATGTCTTGATTTCCCCGTCATTTCTGAAGGATATTTTTCTGAGTGTAGGATTCTGAGTTGACAGTTCTTTTAGCACTTGGGAAGTATTAGCCACTTTCTTCAGGCCTCCATGTTCTGATGCAAAATCTCATATCAGTTAAATCATGTTTATTGGTGAGGTGTTGTTTCTTTCTGGTTGATTTCAAGATTTCCCTATGTCTTCAGGTTTTAGAAGTTTGATTATGATGTCTGGTTCGGGTTTTCTTAGGTTTATCCTATTTGGAATTCATGTAGTTCCTAATGCTATATGTAGATGCTTATCTGTCTTGCCAAATTTGGGGAAATTTTCAGCCATTATTTCTTCATGTGCTTTTTTGTTCCCATCCTCTCTTTCCTCTCCTTCTAGGACTCCAGTGATGCAAAAGTTAGCAATTTTGTTGTGGTTACATAGGTCCCTGAGGCTCTATGTTTCATTCTTCTCTTTCATTTTCCCTTTATTTTCTTTCTGTAGATAACATTGGGTAATTCTATTGTTCTATCTGCAACTTTACTGATTCTTTCCTCTTTCCTCCTGATTGTGCTGTTGAGCCCATGCATTGAGTTTTTTATTTTAGCTATGTATTTGCACTTAAAATGTCTATTTTAAGGGGATGCCTGGGTGGTTCAGTCAGTTAAGTGTCTGCCTTCATCTCAGGCCATGATCTCAGAGTCCTGGGATCGAGCCCTGCCTGGGGCTTCCTGCTCAGCAAAGAGCCTGCTTCTCTCTCTCCCTCTCCCTGTTGCTCTCCCTGCTTGTGCTCTCTCTCTGTGTCAAATAAATTAATGAAAACATCTTAAAATAAAATAACAAAATATCCATTTGTTTCTTCTTTATATCCTTTTTTTCCCGAGACTTTTTCTTTTCTCCATTTATTTCAAATAGAGTTGTAAATCTCATTGATGCAATTTTATGAGAGCTATTTTAAAATCCTTGTCATATAATTCAAACAATATTGATGTCATGTAGTCTTGGTCTCTGTTTATTGCTTTTTCTAATTCAAGTTAAGGTTTTCCTTATTTTGGTATGAAGAGTCATTTTCTTATTGGGTGTTTTGGACATTTTGGTTATTATGAGAGTCTGGATCTTATTTAAATCTTCTGCTCTGGGAGGCCTCCTCTGACATCACACCAGCAGGGGAAGGGAGGGAGTGCTGGGTGGGGTTAGAGATCTAAGTTCTCAATTCAGCCTTTTTTGATATCCTCAGGAGAGGGAGAGGCACCTCATTACAGCTGGGTGAGAGTGGAAGTGTTAGGCTCCCCACTAGGTCTTTGCTGACAGGAGTAGGGTGGGTTTCCAGTTTTCTCCATGGTGTTTGGCTGGAGTTGGGTGATTATTGTAAAAAAAATTTTCCATCTTGCTGGCTTGGCTGTTTCTTGGTCCTTTGGCTAGGGAAAAGAGGATTTCTCTGGGCTTTTACTTTTTTTCTTTCTGTCTGTGCTTGTTGGTGTTTCTGGGTTCCAGGCACTGAATCCAGAATATGTAAGGCAAAGAAAATCCAGATAATTGACTTCCATGTTGTTTCTAAGGTTTCTCGGTCTGTCACTGATCCATCTTCCCTCAATCTTTCCAAGTATTCTTTTTTTAAGACATTATTTATTTGAGAGAGAGAGAGAGAGAGAGAATGTAAGAGAGCAAGAGAGGGAACATGGGCGGGGGGAAGAAGCAGAGAGAAATGCAAATTTCCCACTGAGCAGGGAGCCCAGTGCAGGGCTTGATCCCAGGACTCCAGGATCATGATCCAAGCCGAAGGCAAATGCTTAACTGACTGAGCCACCCAAGTGCCCTTCTTTCCAAGTATTCTTGTTTGTTTTATATACAATGTACAGGTGTTATAGGATTTCTTTTCCTTGGGTGCCTGCAGTTCTTGGTCACACCACTTTGAAGAATGAAGAGGTAGACCAGACAAAGAGCGGTGGGCAGCAAAGTAAAGTTTATTGAGTTATACTAAAGTTTATTGAGTGATAGTACAAAGCTCTTAAAGAAGGAGGTGACCCAAGAGGGTTGCCACTTGAGTTTCTAAGTTTAGGGGTTTTTATGGGCTTGCTGGTGCTATTTTAATCTGATTAATGCTTCATGGCCCACCTATTACATGGGAGAGGGTGGAGGGAGGGCTTCTTCCAAGGGGTGTAAAATCCTTTTAAGGGTGATTTCTTCTTAGGGTGAGGTTGGGGGGTGGGGAGGCTTGTCGCTGCCTGCCTGCCAGCTATCCTTCGTCACAGAAATCTAGCTGTACCTAGAGAAAGGAATAGGAAGTGTGTCCACTCTGTCTTCTAGCCATAATCTTTTAACTCATTTCCTACACCCACAAGGTCCAAAATTTTGAAATAACTCTGAGCTCCACAAAGTTCCAGTACCGTGGTAGGCATGTGAATCCCTATGTCAGCTGGTTCCACCAAATATTCATATACAGTTGAGGTGTCATTGTAAGTAGGGATATTAATTTAGGAGAAAATGTATATTGTCTGACTTACCTTGGTCTAATTTGCCTTTTCTTTTTTTTTTTTTAAAGATTTATCTATATATTTATTTATAATAGACATAGAGAGAGAGAGAGAGAGAGGCAGAGACACAGGAGGAGAGAGAAGCAGGCTCCATGCCGGGAGCCCCATGCGGGACTCAATCCCCGGACTCCAGGATCGCACCCTGGGCCAAAGGCAGGCGCCAAACCACTGAGCCACCCAGGGATCCCCCTAATTTGCCTTTTCAAATTGCATTCTGCCAGATTATTTTCAGCCATATTTCCCCCCCACCCCCATCATAGACAAATTCTTACCTTGAGAGCAAATATTGACTTTTTTCCTAATTGGTGAAATAATTTCTGAAAAGTTTGCTTTGGATTTAGAAGTGAAACTGAAAGAGGACTTTAGTTGCCTCCATTTTGCTATCAAACTTTCTAGTTGGGTTCTTTTTTCCAGCTTGTCTCTTGGCTCAGGTGGAAGACCCTGAGGGCGAAACATCTGCTGATGGGAAGGAAAACTAGCCCCTTAGGAAATAAGGACCACCCTGAGTCCGCAAGACCCCTGTGACTGACCCCAAGACTGATCAACTTGACTTTCCCTGCCTACTTGCCTATATCCACCCACCTTTGTCCCACGTTTTCCTTAAATCAACCTGGAAGTATTTTCAGCACTTGGGAGATGGTCTTTGGGATGCTACTCCTCTGTCTTCCTGATTTTGGCTTCAACTGAAATAAATCCATTTCTTATTTCATCACCCACTTTATATTTCTGCCATTGGATTTTGTCACTGGCCAGTAGACAAACCTGGTCTTTTTGGGACCCCTGGAGCCTGGCTACAAAACCACTTTCTCTAATCTCAAAGCACATTTCAAATATGGGTTCCATTGAGTTTACCTGTAAAGTGTGTTTTGCTGAGTAAATTTCGGAATGTTGTAAATTCCTTCTCAAGAGATCATAACTCTTGCTACAGCGATGTGCATTCTAGAGTAAGGCAACTCCAGATTAAGAACACAGATTATGTGCCTGGAAGGAGTCTCCAGAGTGGTGGCTTTGGGAAGGGGATCAAGGAAGAGCTTAGGGGATGACAAAGAAAGGGAGGGAAGAATGTACTATAAGATGTGAGAGAACCGGTAATGTGAGCGAAGCCCCAAAGGCTAGAGAAAGGAGGCCACCAAAGGTGGCATATTCCTGGAAGTTAGTCAACATGACGAACTTTGCCTATCAGGGTGGTGGAAGTCAGGTATTTTGTATTGTATTATTATAATAAGATAAACTATGCCAGGAATTTCAGACTCAGATGGCTATGGGAGCCATGGTGATGACACAGTTAAAAAAAGATATTTCCCTTTCTTCTTAGCTTTACCGTAATAAAATCAGTAACTCCAGCCTGATTATAATTGACAAAACTCTGATTATAGTTGACAAAGACTTCCCATCTCACCCAGGAAATGACAGATTCATGTCAATAGTCTGTAAGACCTTATACTATCTCTTCCCTGGTATCTCTCTGATTTCTTATTTTATGTACTCTGCTCCAAACCATAATTGCTTTTCGTTGAAGATAAAAAGACCTGGCAGTTTCTCCTGCTTGGAATCTCCTCCTGGGGTGTTGCCTGTGGTGAGAATTGCTCTTCCCCGGGATATATATATGGCTCACTCCCTCACCTTGTCAGGTTTCTTCCCAAAAGTCCCCTCTGAGTGAGGGCTTCCCTGGCTCCATAGTTAATACTTTACCCCTGGATTGCTCTGGATTTCTTCCTGGACTTAATCTTTTTACTTAGTACATATCTCATCCAATAAACTATATATTTTACTTATTATGTTATTTAATATCTCTCTCCAACTCCACTAAAATGGAAACCACATAAACTTCATGATGGTTATGCATTTTTGCTTGTTTGTCACTGCTTTATCTCCAATTCCTAGAATGAGGACTGTCCCCTATTAGGTTCTCAACAGACAAGTGTTAAGTGGATGATAAGAAACACGTGTTAGATAAAGAGTAGTAAGTGTGGAAGTCTGTAGCAGAACACAAAGGGTGTGCCCCTTCTAAAGGGCAGGTATGACCCATTTCCTGTGATTTGGGGCACATGAAAATAGAGATCAAATGATACCAGACATTTTAATTTTCTGTTTTTTTTTTCTTTTTTTAAAAAATTTATTCATAGACACAGAGAGAGAAAGGCAGAGACACAGCAGAGGGAGAAGCAGGCTCCATGCAGGGAGCCCGATGTGGGACTCGATCCCAGGTCTCCAGGATCACACCCCAGGCCGCAGGCGGCGCCAAACCGCTGCGCCACCAGGGCTTCCCCAGATATTTTAATTTTCAGGAAAATCTAGATATCTTAAATTGCATATAAATGTTCCCAGTTTTTAATATTTCTATTTTATTGAGGTATATTTTATGTATAACAAAGTATATTTGATATGGGATGAGTGTTCAATTTGATGAGGGATTTTTTTTGGGAAGATTTTATATTTTTAAGTACTCTCTACACCCAACATGGGACTTGAACTTATACCCTCAAGATCAAGATTTGCATGTTCCAGACTAAGCCAGCCAGGTGCTCCTTGATGAGTTTTGCTGTATGTATACAACCATCACCACAATTAAGAAACAGAATATTCTGATTGTCTCAAAAGTTTTCCTATATAGCTTTGCAGTCCTTTCCTCCCACCCCTCCATCCTTGAGCCACTGATCTGCTCTCTGTCAATACATACTGATTTGCATTTTCTAGAATATTATACAAATGGAATCATGCAATATATGCTTTTGTTTTCTGGCCTCTTTCACGTAGCATAATGACCTTGAGATTCGATCATAATGTATATATAATTCATTTTTTTAAAAATCGTCAAGTAGTGCTTTCTGGGATGAATATGCCACAATTTGTGTATCCATTCACCTGTTGATGGGCATCCGAGTTGTTTCTGGTTTTGGCAATGACAAATAAAGCTGCTGTGAATATTCATGTCCAAGTCTTTGCAGGGAGCTATATTCTCATTTCTCTTTAATTCTCCTGATTTTTAAATATGGGTAACTAATGTAAAAAAAATTTCAAACCGAATCAGGCCAATAATGAGGGGTTCAAACAAAACATAGCTGCCAGCCAAAACCAGCCTGTGCCTGACCACTTTGTGGTCAGTACTGGTGTTCTATGCTTTTCTTTTTGGTAACACATGTATCCCAGTGGTTCTTTAGTTACACTGACCTGAGACTTGAGCCTAGATATCTGCATTCACCACTTTGAAGTTAAGTCATGGGGAGACCATGATAGGAGGCCATAACTTATGGCCTAGGTATTGCTCCTCAGGCCAGGGACCCTCAAGAGGGGTCAGCTGTAAGAGGTTGTCCCTTCCATGGAAAGCTTGGGTTCTAGAGACAAGAGGATACCCTGGCATATCTCCTCCAATGGACTGGACCAGTCAGGACAGTTGTCGTAAGTCTGTTTGGAGTGCTTACCTGGGGTACTTCAGTTTGATCCCCTACCACTCCACCAGAAAAGCCAACTGAGAGTCAGGCAGCTTCTTTCATATCTGTATGGATGCCCCCCCCCACCCTAATCTCTTAGCTCCCACAAGTGGCCTCCTGAAGGAATTTTATTAGTGAGATTTCCAGGAAGACTGGAAAACATGGATATTTTGTTCTCTTTGACATGAGGAGGAGGGAACACTGCAGGACTGGTTTGGACATTAAGCCCTGTTTATTTTTTATTTCCTATCAGAGGTAGAGAAAGGGTAAAAGGGGCCATTGCCAGCTCTGGAAGTTAACAGTGTTCTCCATGCAAAGGGAAAGTCAATAATGATAGGTCAGTTGGGGTAAAGATAGGCGATGGTAACCTCATGAAACCTTCAGTCCTTTGGCTGAGATGCTGGCAGGCACTCACCAGCAGTAGTGCAAGCTCTCTGAGGACCATGTGAGGAGAGCTCCCCTTTGGCATCCTGGCAGGGCACATCACCACAGGAGAGGTGGCAAATGGGAGACCCACATGGTAGCCAAGATGGTAGTTTTAGGGCACATGTGGGAGACCCCCTGCAGACTCCTCAGCATGGGATGAATTTGAAGGAGCTGAGATTCTGCAGAACAGGTGTGAATAGGCCCAGAGAAATATTGCTTTGTTTTCAGTATTATGCCTCTATCCTTTAAAATAAAAAAAAAAACCTTTGTTTTTTTTTCTTGTTATAATAGTCATACAAACTTGTAAAATTCAGAAAATTTAGGAAAGTGTGAAGACTAATGTAAAAGTCATTGGAGCTTCCACTATGTAGAGGTAGCCACTATTAACTTCTGAAGAATATCTTCCTAGATCTTTTAGTATTTAGGGAGCCAAGATATATTATATCTATACTATAACACATATAGTATGGAATATACTATATATTATATAAATTTATATATACATGTATATATGTGCAAATATACATTATGTATGTGTATACATACATCAGCATCCACATATCTCATGATGAAGACATCTTATTCTGTTACCTTCCTCACAAGACTGGATGTGGGCTCACACCAAGGCTTCCAGGGAATCAGGTTAAAGACTGAGGGAATCTAAGAGATCACCATGATGCCCTTGAAGCCTTGAATAAAGTCGGCAAAAACTCACAAAGGCTTATGCAGACTGGAGTTCTTGTGAAAGATTAAGTTTCACATTGGAGTTCTATGAGGTGAAACAAGACCAGTGCACTTGGGTACATAATTGCAAGGGCAGGTGGAAAGATGAAGTAAACTTCTGGGAAGAAGTCAAGCTCTCAAAGGCCTTGGTGTTGGTTTTAATCAAACCAGTCACCACATCCAAAGCCCATTCAACTCCAGTGGGCAGCATAGCTACTATTTGGCCCTCTCTCTCTCTCTTTCCCTGCATATGTATGTATTGATACATATGCATGTATGTATATATTATGTATAATTATATAGATATGTATGTATTACATATTTTACAAAATTTTACATGATTTTAGAATTATCATACAACCTATTGTGTCGGGTGATGGTGCTTTTTTAAAAAAGAAGTTATTGCACAAGTTGTATAATGGGATTTTTTTTCACTTAGTGGATCTTAAATAACTTTCTATGGCAATAAAAACATATCCAGATGGTGACTTTTTCATAGTGGTATGATATTCTATATGATTGGATCACAATATATGTGACTCTTCTGTGATGGAACATTTAGATTCCCTCAGTTTTTCACAATAAATGTTTTGCACATATATTGATGAATAATTATCTAATAATTTTCTAGGATAAATTCCTACAGGCAGGATTGCTGGGTCATAGAGTATGTCCATTTTGAAGGGTTTGTGTTACAAATTACCAAAGCCCCTTCACAAAAATGGTAGCAACTATTCTTCTGTATGAGGGCTCATTTTCTTAGATATATGCTTACTGTCCATGGATAAGGTTATTGTTAAGTAGTTTTAGCAGTCTGTTAAGGAATTTTTTATTTTTTCAATCTATTTTTAAAATTTATTTTTATGTTTACTTTTTGAAAAATTTTATTTATATGAAAGAGAGAGTACAAGCAGGGGGAGGAGTAGAGGGAGAAGCAGACTCTCCTCTGAGCAGAGAGCCTATTTTCTAAATTTTTATTTTTTAAGTAAATTCTATACCCAACATGAAGCTTAACCTCTACCCTGAGATCAAGAGTTGCATGCTCTACCAACTGAGCGAGCCAGGTGCCCTGAATTTTAGCTCTTCAAAAAAACTGTTATACTTCAGTTGATTATAGCCAGGATTTATTTCCTCCTTTTTGAATTGGGTGACTGTTAAAATGTAAATTCTTCATCACATATATTTTAAATACGTTTTTTCAGTTTTTTAAAAATTTTGATATTGCTTTATTGCACTTATTTTTGGCAGTATAAAAGTATTTCCTTTTTCCTTTTTGACTGTGCTTACATATAATTTTATGCTTCATGGTTCTGTCTTTGGTGTTATGAACTTACTTCCCCTATGAGTAAAAATTATTCACCTATTTCATGTTTTTTTCTAGTACTTCTACAGGTTGATATTTTACTTAAACGTTTGAACATACCTGATATATCTTTTTCTTAGAAGTTTAGGTCAACGATTTAACTTTATTTCATATATCTTGCAAATAGGTAGTCAGTTGCCATAGCACCATCATTACCTCTGATTTCAAATGGCTAATTGATGACAATCTTATTTTGGTCCCAGATTGGTGGCAACAGAGAAGTGTAAGAAACACATATAGAAGCCACCTGTCTATGGCTAATGCTACCCTTATCCTATTTTAAAGTTTTGCATTCCAGGAGCTGCATTCCACACTAACTCCTTCAGAATACTTGCATGCTATTTTTATTATACCCTAGCAGCCCTGCAAAATTTTGAGAACATTACCCATATACTCTGTACACTTAGCAGCCAGAAGATCATGCCCAGTTTTTCTTTGTTTTGTGATAAACCCTTTGAAAATGATAAATTATAAGACCTACCCTGTTTGTTGTCTCGAGGCTTAAAAAAACTCACTTTCCATCCTTCTAAACCATAGAGAAATTTCTTCCTTTGAACCAACTTGTAAAAGACAATAAGTTGGCTGACACTGTTTCTGCTCTTGCCAAATAGCACTTAAGATTTGCTTCTAAGCACCATGGATCTGATTTTAGGTACTCTACTGGAATCTCCATTCACTTGGGCCTCTGCAAAGGATGTTTGGAGATTTTTCTTTGCTTGGATTTCAGGACTCTTGTTCTCAGTAATGTCAACCACAAGGGTCCAGGGAAAAGGAGAACAGTCTGAACAGTCTAGAAACAGTCTGAACACTGTTTATGAACTTGTTTTATTCCATCACACACTATAATTACTTGTCCAGATCAAATCTTTTTAAAAAGCACGAAATTACAATTACACCCTACTTTATATTATAGTGATTTGTGCATTTTTCTCTCTTAATAAATTGCAGACAACTTGAGGACAGAGTCCTTGTCTTGTATGTATTTGTCCCTTCCTGGGGTAAGATACAAGATAAAATAATGAATAGTATAGGAATGGTCTTTGTTCTCTTGAGACTCTTTTAAGATTAAGGTGGGTGATAAGAATGGAGTGTGGTAATGGGATATAATATAAGATAGATAGATACATGAGAGATGGATTGGAGAGGAGAGGATAGGCAGGGACTTCTGGGTGGCTCACTTGGTTAAGTGTCTGATTTTGGCTCAGGTCATGATCCCAGGGTCCTGGGATCAAGCCCTACGTCAGGGTCCCTGCTCCGTGGGGAATCTGCCTCTCCTCTCTCTACCCCTCTCCCCATTTGTGCTTATTCTCTCCCTCTCAAATAAATAAATAAAATCTTAAAAAGTGCCTCTCCCCCAGCTCATGCTCTCCCTTTGGCTCTCTCATAAATAAATAAATAAATAAATAAATAAATAAATAAATAAATAAATGAAATGGGGGGTATAGATGCATATGAAAATTAAAAGAGGAAGAAGAGAAGGGGGAGGTGAAGAGCAGGCAGGCATTTGGCTAGTGGGTTAGCTGAGATACATCTAAAATAGCATCAGGACAAAAAGTGTCACTAGATTGTAACTGGATATTTGGTAAGCAAATCTCACAGTCTACCAACTCACTTGCTGCCAGATCCTGCAAGCTCCCTTTCCTGTCCTTCTCAGAGTTTAGTGATGGGATGGGAAGAAACAGAAGAAACCAAGGATGACTCACTCCTACTGGAGCCATCATGACACTGTTCATAGAAATACAAGTTAGGCATAGAAATTAGGTCTCAGGTTTAGTTTCAAACTTATATTCCAGGCATGAGCAGCTTGTCCAGGTGGAAATAACTAACTGCTAGATAGTGGTTGTAATGTGCATTGGAGACAAGTTCCCTTTGGAAATAAACATTTGAATAATGTATACTGAAGCCATGAAATTGAATAGTTCCTGAGGAAAGGAACAAAGATAAAGATAAGCCAAAGAATCAATACTGAATTTTGAGGTCATCACGTAAGTGGTTCTTTCAGGTGGTAAGAGGAGGAAGAGGTACAATCAAGGAAACTGGAGTTGTCTACTGGAGTTGTCTTTGAAGGAAGAGCCAGAAAAATGTGGTGTCAGTGAACCCAAGAGAAGAAAATGTCAAGAGAGTATGGTAGGCCACCAATGGTGATGAATGACTTTGTGAACAGATTAAAGAAGTTGAAGACAAAAATTAGATTTGGGGAAAAGAATATCAACGGTGATGTTTAAGAACCATTTTAGTGAGGTAGAAGAAATGGATATCAGCTGGTAGTGAAGGAATAGACAATGCAGAGTAAAGATATCCGGGAGTCCTCTAGAGGAGTCCTCTAGCTCAATGACCCCTGGGTGCTCAGTAGAAACACAGATTCTCTGCCCTTACTGAATCAGAATCTGTTCTAACACCATTCCCCAGGTGATTCACATGCATGATCATATTTAAGAAGCTGCAGATTATTTGTTCAAGGTGATTGATGGGACAGGACGTTGACAGTAGTATCTTGAGGTGACAGCATATCATAAGGAAGAGTTTTTCAGAATAGGGAAGATGGGCACAGGTTTTTGGTTGGAAAGGAAGGGATAAGAGGTGGAGAAGATATTCAAAAGAGAGCTGGAGGAAGGAAATGGATGGGCCCAGGAGTGGGAGGAGAGAAGCTTCTCCCTCTGACGAAGGAAGGAAGATGGGAGAGAGGAGAAGGAGACAGTGTGGTCACAGAAGTGGAGAGAAGATGGTTGTTTTCTCACATAATGCACAGCCATGAGCAGAGGGGCTGGCTTGGGTCATCTATCTTTGGACCATCCTAAGACATTGTTGCCTCTTAGTCACAATTCATGGAAGGAAAACAGGTGAGCAGGGTATACCTCAGCAAAAGCAGAATTCCCCATTGTCATTGTCATAATTTTGAGGGCACCACAGAGACTCTTTCCCCAAATTATTTCCTCAATCCTTAAGATTCTTTTTCTTATTAAATGGCTTTATTGCATCTTAAGTGATATTTTAAAATAAATTAACCTCTCTCACATGTGACTTCCTTAAAGCAGAAGTTCACACTAAAATTAAGTTTTCCTGCAATTAATATGATTTTAGTATTCAAGCTCTGAGTGGGGGCTCCTAAGCATGTTTTTGCAAACCTATGTTCAGATTAAACAAAACAAGAATAAAAAGGCATACAGGTTAAAAAAGAACTCTGATTGGAGTGCCAGTCTAGCTCAGTCGGTAGAGCATGTGACTCTTGATTTCAGGGTTGTAAGTTCAAGCCCCACGATGGGTGTAGAGATTACTTAAAAATAAAAATCTTACTTTTCAAGCCCAAGTCTACTATATAATTAAAGCATACATTTGTCCAGGATGTCGCAAGAACACATTTGTAAAGCTCCTATACTGATACAATGCATGTAACAAGAAGGTATGAGTTAACAGAACAGTCTGCAAGCCGGATGCTGCTACTTGATCTTTGATTTCCAAAAGAAAATCACAAAAACCTTTCATTGTAAAAATGATTGGCATTCTTAGAAACATTTGCTCAATAGGAGGAACAGATCATAAGAATTTGCGAAGGGGACAAACTCTATCTTCCCTTGACCTTCTTTCTCTCATGCTCTTAAAATCAGAAGCAATCTTTAGAACCGGAACTTCTTTTTTTTTTTTTTTAGAACCGGAACTTCTTTAAAAAAAGATAAGTTTCTTGTGTCTTCCTGTTGGCCCATATTTTGATACAGGGAGGCGGAAGTGTGGGAGAGCATGATTCTGAGCCAGTAGGGAGGAGAACCTACCAAAGATGAAAGAAAATAAGGAGACATTGCACACCGAAGAGAAATTTCTTCCGTTTCACAATTTTCTAGGAGTCACCCTAAAATAAATTTCCCTTCAAGTCATGTGAGCTTAGTATTCAAGTTATAGGAATGAGCCACTACTTATTTATGAACTAGTTTTAAAAATAGTTCTAATGTTTTAATTCATAGTTTTCATTTCTACTAACAGTGAAGTTCAGTTTTCCAATACCTCATTTAAAGATTGAAAATATGCTCTTTCTTTTTCTTTCCTTTCAACTTATTATGAAATAATGCAGACACATAATGTATTCCCTATACTAAGGAGGGTTTGAGGTTTTTAAATGCAGTGCAAATAGTCAGTGGATAGAAATATATCCAGATTCCTACACTGTTTGTCAAGCACTCATGCTGTAATCTGCTTCAAAGTCACAGCATTCCCAGTTCTGTTCATTTTACAGCAAAACTGGTTTTCGTGCAATTTCATAGTTGAGATTTTTACATAAGTTGAAGTTGAGAAATCTCTTTTTTAAGATTTATTTATTTGAGAGAGAGAGAGTGAGAGAGCAAGCATGAGTTGGGGAGGAGCAGAGGGAGAGAGAAAGAGAGAATCTCAAGCAGACTGAGCTCTGAGACCATGTGTGAGGCCTGATCTGAGCCAAAAACCAAGAGTCAGTGGCTTAATTGTCTGTGCCACCCAGGCGCCCTGAAGTTGAGAAATCTTAACTTGTTCTCACCTAATTGGCTTTAGTTTAAAATCTTTTTTTTAAATAATTTAGACAGAGAGTTGCAGAGGCCAAAATACATCTAAACTGTAGAAATCAGGAGAGATCATTTCTATGGCAATGTGCCTTTGCTTTTCTTGGCCTATAGTGAATGATGCCCTGTCATCACCTCACTTCTGCGTGGTGCTGCCACCACAGATTTCTCCCTCAGGGGGTGGTTTCAGTGAATGATATGGGCATCTCATCCATGTGGAAAGTTACTGTCCTTGACATAAGCCAACAGATAGGTGGGGTCCCTAAGACCTGTGATTGCTTGTTGTCTTGAAATTCTGCTGATGCAGAAAAGGATGCCTTGCACACCCCAAAATTTGTTTCTTTTCTTCTCTCCCCCCAAAGAGGGGGAGGGACCAGAGGGAAGTTAGAACATGTCTGGATTAGGATTGTAGGGTTTTAACACAGTTCTGGGAATATCAGGCATTGTGCAAGAGGACAGCCCGCTGGTATCTGTGTCCCTCAGCTTCAAGCAGCTAAGTAAACAGCACTCATCTCTGGGGTCTAGCATCAAGGCCTCCCTTGCTTAGCTGGAGGAATGACTTCACTGTGGTCTGGTGAGCTGACTTCTCATTGCAACAGCCACCAAGCATCTGAGTTACTGCTTAGAGGGAGGGTAGCAGCATTTGAGGTCTCTCTTAAGGGTTCTAGCCAAAGTTTGCAATCTTAAATGTTTTCAGGGGACAGATAGGTGATACAGTTGAACAAGGCAAGCACATGGAGATGCAGAGAACCGCAGAGCTCTTGCCCAATATAAAGGTCCTGGCTTGGCTTAAAATAGCCAGCACCTCTTTGTTCCATGTAATTCTTGTCATCCAGGAATGTGACTCCATGTTGCAAAATCTTTGGATTTGACGAAGAAAGGCCAGATACTTACAGGAAATCTATTCATCATACACTGTAGGCAACAAACTCAAAATATTTTCAACACTTCATCAGATGTTCAAGAGCAAGGCTTTGCTCAAATGTCACCTTGTCAGTAAGGATTTCCCTGACTCCCCTATTTTTTTTTTTAAATATTTATTTATTTATTTATTTATTTATTTATTTATTTATTTATTTATTTAAAAGAGAGAGAGAGAGTAGGGGGAGGGACAAAGAGGGCAAAATCTGAAGCAGACTCCCTGATGAGCACGGAGCCCCATGTGGGTCTTGATCCCACAACCTGTGATATCATAACCTGAGCCATAATCATGAGTCAGAGGCTCAGCTGAGCAAGCCACCCAGGTGCTCCCCTGACTACCTTATTTTAAATGACTCTCCCTGCCTCACTCTGTACGTCCTTGTTCCTTTTCCCTGCTTTATCTTCTCTTTAGCACTACTTGTTATCCAGTATTGAGAGTGGAAACTTTGATCCAATTGCTCCACCTCTGGATGTCCAGCATCAAGAACAGTGTTTGGCCTGCAGAAGGTACTCAGGAATGTTATTGAATAGATGCAGGTCTGATACACAGAGACAGGACTCGTTAGAGTAAGGTGAGGCCTCCTGGGGGCATGGAGGCAGGACCATCAGAGGGAGTCCCTCCTTCTACTTTGTCTCCCAGATGCCACACCCTCCGCACCTTAGTCACTGCCCTGGGGATTCACTTGCCACAGTGGTGTCTGACATGATTCCAAGGGCAGGGTGAGAGACAGGAAAATGGATTGGAGAGTTTATGCACTCACATGCTACTCTTATTGAAAAACGTATTGCCCGGGATATGCACAGGTGATACTGGCTAAGAATAGTGCATAATCTTCAATTCGAATGCATTTCTTCTGGGGATTGGGAACTGGAGTTTATGCTCTCTTCTGTATTTTTATGCCATAAAAAAATGTAAAATCTGATGAGCTTATGTGAAAATTTGCATCAGTGAGGAGGGACAAAATTGATTTCAAGTCTAGGCCCAGGTTGACAAGAGGTGAGAGTGCTTATTTATGGAAAAGCACCAAAATGTGGTACAAATTGAAAAAAGAAGCAATGCCTGTGGCAGAGATGATATGATCAATTTCAAATAACCCATTTCAAATTGAAGTCAAAGCAAAACTTTGAATGGAAAATAATAATCATAAGAAAATTTTCAGATACTCCAACAGGGGTCCATCAACACTTTTTACATGTAGTTTTGCTGGCTGAAAGGGATGTCATTCTGTGGACCCACTCAAGTGACAATGAGTCACACTATGAAAGGATTAATGTTATAGGTTATTAAATAGGAGATTTGGACTAAGGCTCTGAGATAGGCTAGCTCTCGGGTAGCAAAGGGGGTAATGAGGCTGATCAAAATGCAAACCTCTCAAAGAACCACCGGACAACTGGTTTGTCCAGCAGAGTGTGGTGGGAGGGACCCATCATGAGCACTTTTAAAGCACCCACCATAGTTCTCAGGGTAGAATCGGCTTTAGACGTCTGCCATGCCAGATAGTGCAAAGCTCCTCAGAATGACATGAGTCATGAAAGAACTTTCTGTACTCCTTTCTCTTCTCCCCTCCAACCCGAGGGGTCTGGTTTAGCAGGTGGAGAGAGAAATAAATGTTTGAAGCCTGCCCTTGCCAGGAGAATCAAAAGATCCAATGAACCGCAGAGAAAGTTCTGCATATTACATGGGACTCAGCATTCTCATTATCAAATGAAAACTGTTTTTGTGACATAAAGTGACCTAGGACGGCCTATTTCCTAAGAGCAGAAAAAGCATAGAACATGTTGGGTTTTGCTAAGGGAAAGGGGAAACAAAACACATTTTAAAGGCACTAGGAGACAAAGCTTGAGGTTTTTTGTTTTTTTTATCACATCTCACGAATGTACTTGTTATGTGTCCTAATTAACCAGAGCTAAAGCAGCCCCTGCAGTAATCCTATGACCAGTCTCTGCAATTCGTGTTAAATTATCTAGAAAACTTGCTCTTAGGAAGAAAAACTAATGAGAATAGTTCATAAGAGTGGGGGAAAAAATTATTAAATATAGCCTTAGGTGCATTTGTATGGTGGTGTATAGTACCTGAGAGTTAAAAAAGTTTCTTAGCTCAGGCTGCTATAACCATCGAAAGAGTGGTTGAAAGAACAAATATTTATTTCTCACACTTGCGGAGGCTGAGAAGTCCAAGATCAAGGCACTGGCAGATCTAGTGTCTGGCGAGGACATTCTTTCTGGTTTATAGATGACTGTCTCCTGTTTTATCCTCACATAGCAGAGACAGCAGAGAGGAAGGAAGTTTTCTTTTGTCTGGTCTTAAAAATTCACTAATGCCAACATAGGGTTCCACCCTAACAAAGGCCCCATCTCCAAATCATACTGTGGATTAGGGTTTCAACACAGGAGTTGTGGGGGGACACAAGCAGTCTATAGTAAGAAGTGAAGGAGCTCACAGAAAAGGTCTTAGATGGAAGAATGGAGCCATGTAATACTGGGGAGCTTGGTGGTGGGATCTTAACCCTCCTTGAGGATTTACCCTTTACCAGTTACAGAGCAGGGGCCTCTCCCTGGCAAAATAGAACCCATTATTCTTAGTTCAGACCTTTTAATCCAGATGTTGTAAAAGGAGATTTTGGAGCACAATTAAGAAACTCTAGTAGGTGAGAGAACTAGTGATTCATTGTTGAATCAAGTAAGGAAGTGGAGGGAGTACAATCTTGGAAGGAGGATCTTCCACTTAAGGCTCTGTGCAACTCAATGGTCTCACCTGTAAAAGATATGGAAATTAATACTGCTTTTGATCATTGAGTGGATTAAATGAGAACATACATATAAAATACAGTGTCTTGGTACTCCTGGGTGGCTCAGCGATTGAGCATCTGCCTTTGGCTCAGGGCCTGATCCCAGAATCTGGGATCCAGTCCCATATCGGGCTCCCTGCAGGGAGCCTGCTTCTCCCTCTGCCTGTGTCTGCCTCTCCGTGTATATGTCTCTCATGAATAAATAAATCTTTAAAAATAAATAAATAAATAAATAAATAAATAAATAAATAAATAAATAAATAAATAAAAGAGTGTCTTACACATTGCTGGACCACACCAGTATTCAATAAATGTGAGCTATTATTATTGAAATAGAAGATGCACCATCTACATTGAGAAGACAATCACTTGTATCGTTACATTACTTATATCCATCATCATTATTATGCAATGATGAATACTCTCACAGAAATCTTATATGAGAAAAAAATGTATTTATTGAGTGTAATCTGCTTGTCTTCCATGAATACAAGGAAGCACATGACTGAAGACTTGTATAGTAGACCTCTGCATGTATGCTCCTAGAAAATGACCTTTTTTCAGTTTTATTTCACACTATAAAGATATGTCTGGAGGGTGTTAATAATAACTTCAAAATTCCTTAAGAAGATTAGAAGGGCTGTTCTAAAGTGAGTGAATTTTTCCCCCTAGCCTCTGTATTTACAGGAGAAAAGGCTGAATTATCTTAGGGTGGTGGAGACCCACACTATTGCAGCTAAAGTGACAAGTCCTTATGCAAACAGTTTCATGACTTTCTCTTATGCCATCTTGGTAAATATCTGTAGGACCTGACAAACCAAATTGGGATGATTTCTCAGAGTCCCAGAGGGTAAAACTTAAAAATTTTTGTTTGCGTGTCTGTAGTTTTTAGAAGTTTCAGCAAGATAGAGCTTAAGTTGTGGCTGATAGAACAAATATCATCACTCCATGTGCCAATCTGGTTAGCAGCCATGCATGCCATCAGTAGATAAGAATAGATGATCAGATTTTGGCCCTTAACCAGTAAAAAGTTGTGATAGTGGTTACATAAATTATTGCCTAAGTAGCTATCTGAAGACTGGTATTTGACTATTCGTGTATGTGTCACGTCTGTGTCCAAGTCCCTGATTTTCAATATGCCAGCCCTCTGTCTACCTGAACTTCTTTGAGGACTGTTCTCTCTCATCAGGTACTGGGGCCCTCAGTGAAGTGCTGGTGCACTTGTGAGCCCAACTAAGGATTTCTCGAGGATGGGAAAACAGGATGTATAATTCTGGAACTTTATTTTCTACTACTCAAATTGAGTCTTGATTGTAGTAGTAGCTACATGTGTGTATCACACATACACACTTCAAAACTCACTGACTTTACACTTAAAAGGGATGCACTTAGTTACATCTCAATACAACTGATTAAAAATAATGATGCTATAATCAGCTTTTGATTACTTCTCAATAAAGTAATAATTGACACTAAAAACAAAACTCTTCAGTGGCTCCCATTTATCTATAAGACTAAATTCACACTGCTGAAGTAGGTATTTAAATCTCTCTTCTCTATGGCCCCAAGCTACCTTCAGCAATGGTTATTAACCTACTTTATGTTATGGACCCTTTTGGTGGTCTGGTAAAAACCATGGACTCCTTTTGAGAGTAATGTTTTTAAATACCTAAGACAAAACACATTGGAGTACAAAGGAAACCAATTATATGGAAATTATAGCAAAATACCTATACAGTTTGTGATATAACCATTTATGTTCTTTCTTAACTCATGACATATATCTCATGACTACCATAGTTTCAAAGTACTGACGAGCAAAATGATAGTTTATGATGTCTGCAAATGTCATGTGAAAGGAAATACTCTGTGAGTTTTATTGGTGAGGAAGTAACGCATGCTGCTAATAGTCTTATGGTTCTTTGCCCACATTCACAATGGAAGGAGATGCTAAGTTTCAGTTAAAAGCCAATGAAAATAAAGGTGCATATTTTTCCCCTATCAAATTCAACCTCCCTCCACACATACCGTCCCTTACCCACTCCTCCTCTGCCTTCACTCCAGGTTAAAAATGCCTGCCTACCCCCAAGTCTCCTGACAGGCCCCTGTTTCAGTGCAGAGTTCCCCATCCTAAAGCTGCAGAGACAGCAGGTAACAAGAATATGTGACTAGGTGGAAAAGCCAGAGTGGAGGACTCTAACGACTGATACAAAGCCCATGTCTTTGCTCAGAGCATTCCAGTAACACTTCTTTGTTTTTAAATGCAGTCATGTACTCGCCAAATAAAGATTAGCCAGGAGTTGGCCGGTGTGCAACTACTGTTTAATCAGCCAGAATGAACTGCCAGTCCTCCTCCTGCTGCCCTCCCCTGCCACATCTCGAGAGAGTTTCCCTTATGTAGAAAGTTCTTTCCCTCTAATCTCTATTAACCAAAATTCAGCTAGTTCAGAAGTCGGCATTTCCTGCTTCCCTGAGCTGGAAGTCATTGGGCCCTGGTCTGTGCTCCTAGAACACTTAGTTCAAATCTTTGTCTGTGTTTGTTTTTTTTTGTTGTGGTGGTGGTTTGGTTGGGTTTTTTAAAGCACAGATCACATTTTGGCTCGTATTGTGCTCACTGATGTGCATGTTTCAACTGTTCCAATCCATCATGAGCTCCTGGACGGCAGGACACAGCCACGTTTCTTTTTGCAGCTCCCCTAGTACCTGCACTCCATGTGCACGGAGCTGAAGGGACATGGTACTCAGGCTGATCGTATGGAGACAGTCCCTGCCTCCCTGCCTCTCTGCCTTGTGTTTTTGTCTATTTTACATATGGTTTCTCATTCTCCAACCACTAGAACTAAAGCCCTGACATAACCTTTCTGTCATAGAAGGGCTTATGGTGTAGGCACAAACCTCCTGGCCCGAAAGGTAATTGATGTCATTTAAAGTCTTCCTCCAGATATGGATATTAATCTATTCAATCATTCATTCCTATAATCCCTTAGGAATCCCTTGCACCAAGTGAGAGCTTACTGTATGAAATACATCAGGCCAGATCATGCTGTGATACAAGTTTGTGAAACTGTTTCTTTGTAGCCTAGAGACTTCTTTCTTTTTTTTTTTAAGATTTTATTTATTTATTCATGATAGTCACAGAGAGAGAGAGAGAGAGAGAGAGAGAGAGGCAGAGAGAGAAGCAGGCTCCATGCAGGGAGCCCGACGTGGGATTCGATCCCGGGTCTCCAGGATCGCGCCCTGGGCCAAAGGCAGGCGCCAAACCGCTGCGCCACCCAGAGATCCCTAGAGACTTCTTCCAAAGGACATTCATTGCTCCTCTTATGGAACAGGGGTGCCCAAAGAGCATTCTCTTCCCATGATTGGTCAGCAGGGTCCAAGGCTCCATTGAATCCCCATAGCCATGGACTCCATGAAGTTATATATAAAGGCATGGAAAATAATAAAATCTTACTTTGTATCCTGGTTTTTTAAATTCTTTGCACTTTGAATAAATTACTGAAGATCTCTGAGCCTCCATTTTGTCATCTGTAAAATATGGGTGGTAATAACATCTACCCCCCAGGGTCATTTGGTGGTGACATGAGTTAATACATATACAGTGCTTAGAACAGTGCCTGGCACATGAATGTCACTGAGCACTTACCAGTGCTAGCTAAAATAAAACTCCGCCCAAATACCTGTTTCCTCTCTAAGCACCTGCTATGGGCTAGCACTGGGCAAGCCATCAGGTTATATGAAGCTGAACAAATCATAGCAAGGAGCTCGTAACATAATATAATGGTTTTCGGTCTGTAGACTGGAGATTCCTTGGGGAGACATTTTTCTGAGAATTGATTTGTTCATCACACTGAATAAATGATCCGCCTCAGACATATATACTTTATTTTTAAAAACGTATGTGGTTACTTTGGGGTTTCATTTAGAAGGATGCCTTACTTCATATTTTTTGTCATTCTATATTATCTCAACCAATTATCAAGGGAATAGATGTGATCATGTGGTGGTTATCAACATTTTTGGGAGGATACCAAAAAGTGCTTCTTATGGCTAAACTATCCGGATCTATCAATTGAGTGGACAGCATGGTGTGATAGAAACCCAAATAATCATGTTTGCTTAGGCAAAGGAAATTCTGCCCCTGAAGAGTGGCAGTTAGTACTGAGATATTGCAGGATAGAGACCAATGCTCAGGCAATATTTAACCAAAATTTTTCAGGTGCTCCCCCCAAAAGTTGGGAACCCTTCACATAAAAGAAGTAAAAAGAAACTCCCAAAATGGCCACACACAGAGGGCTTCTGTTCAGCAGCAAACTCTATTTCTTTTATCCAGCTGATGAGGGAGAAGGTCTTTAAGATTCCCAGGATCAGTGAAGGGTGGGGAGGGGGGTTTCCATGGTTGGGTTGCTAAGGCAGGACTTCTGTGGATGCCTTGTGGACATGGCTCCTAATTGAGGGCCCCCTAAAAAGCCAGAATTTGCAGAGAAGCATTTGATTCCCTTTTTCTTGCTGCTGTTCTGGTACTTTGGGAGTTTAGGAATTGTTCATCCTCCTGTGGCCAGTTGTGAACCAGCAGGTTTAAGTTCTCAGACCACCTCTTTTTATAATAGATGACAATATGTGGTGGGGGTGGGGTGGGGGAAGCAGGAGTGAGCAGGATTCTGGTCCCTGTTGCAGTTTGAATTTTCTGTCTTGGCAGTCCTCCTAGGTAAAGTCTTCAAAAGACTGCAATGACTTTTCTGGCAAAATTACTGGGAAACTGTTGCCAACACTAAGAATCTCACACTCAGAAACTCAGAGATTGGATATGAGTGAACCTCCTACCTTTCTCTTTAAAGTTCCATGCCTTAAAAATAGTTATGGTGCAGTGTTCCTCTGTAGAGAAGATGGTTAATATTTCCATTCTGATCCAGAGGAAAAGGTCAGCACACTTTGCTGCAGACAGGTCTTGGTGAACCCTTGATATTTATTTCATTCTCAAGGCACTTGGTGATCTCCATGGAAAAAGAAATCTCCCTGTTTTTGTGTTCTGTTTTGCTTTGTTTGATTTTTGTTTTTCTAGTCTGGGAACTAATGTCTCTGGTTACTCCCAGAAAAATTGTAATGTAGTACAAAGTTTATTGGCTGGCAGATAGCAGACATTCACTACAAGTATATGGATTGACTAAAGAAATGATTTTTCGCCTACCAAGCTGTTTTAGCCTCCTTAATCACATTCCCATATGTGGAGTGTTTTCCTCCAAGCATTTACCTTTTTCTACTCAAAAAGCTGCTATGGGCCTGATGAACAAGTGGTATCGTTTTGCAGTTAAGAGCAAAAACTTTGCAGCCAAACATACCAACATGTGAATTCTGGTTCTGCAGATAACAAGATGGGTGATTTTGAACAAATCTGAGACCTCAGTTTCTTCTTCATTAACATATGTTAATCAACAAAACCTGAAGGCTACCTAGGGAACAGAAGAAGACATTTGCAAATGACTTACGTGATAAAGGGTTAGTATCCAAAATATATAAAGAACTTATACAACTCAACACCCAAAAAACAAATAACCCAATGAAAAAATGGGTAAAAGACATGAACAGACATTTCTCCAAAGAAGACATCCAGATGGCCAATAGACACATGAAAAGATGCTCATCATCATTTACCATCAGGAAAATGCAAATCGGAACCACAATGAGATATCACCGCACACCTGTCGGAATGGCTGAAACAACAGGTGTTGGTGAGGCTGTGGATAAAAAAGGAACCCTCATATACTCTTGGTGGGAATACAAACTGCTGTCAGCCACTCTGGAAACCAGTATGGAGGTTCCTTAAAAAGTTAATAATAGAAGGCATTTGGCTGGCTCAGTCAGTGGAACATGTGACTTTTGATCTCAGGGTTGTAAGTTCAAGCCCCATGTTGGATATAGACAGTACTTAAAAATAAAATCTTTTTTTAAAAAGTTAAAAATAGAACTACCTTATGGCCCAGGAATCACACTGTGGTGTGATTAAATACTAGGTGTGGGTAAATACTAGATATTTACCCAAAGAATTAACAAGAACATTAATTCAAAGAGATACATGTACCCAATGCTTATAGCAGCATTATTTACAAAATATAGCCAAGACATGGAAGCAGCCCAAGTGTCCATCGATTGATGAATGGATAAAGAAGATGTGGTATATATAAAATGATATGTATAATGGAATATTATTCAACCATCAAAAATAATGAAATTTTGCCATTTTTAACCACTTGGATGGAGCTAGAGTGTTCCCCCCCCCAAGTTTCAGATATTTATTATTCAATGTAAACCCCAACACAATACACCAATATGATTTCATGCATTTAGAGGGGAAATAGTTCCTGAATAAGTGGAAAATTGTGCAGATAGCTTCTGGAAGGCCTTCATTCTAAGCAACTTTATAGTGAAACATTTCATTTAGAAGTCTGGGCCTCCTTTCTTAAGTTTGCTGTAATCTACATTCACCAAATAGAATTTGTATTGATCATTAGGACCCAGTTTGTTCCAGAATTCTGGGTTATTCTTCCTATCCCAACTGATATCTGGATTGAACAATGCCAAGTGCAAGACATACATTGCTGCTCCAGTACCTCCTGCCCCAATAAATAAGAAGAAGGGGATCAAGGCTGGATGCTCCTTGGTCTGACCAATGATCTGGCGTAACATAGTCACGGCAGAGGCCTCCTGTCCAGAATTTAAAAACCAAGTCTTCACAGCCTGGAACCAATGGAGCTAGAGTATATTATGCTAAGCAAGATAAGTCAGTCAGAGAAAGACAAGTAGTATGATTTCATATGTGGAATTTAAGAAACAAAACAAACTAGCAAAAACAAACAAACTAGCAAAGGAAAAAAATGAGAGAGAGAGAGAGAGAGAGAGAGAGAGAGAAAGACCAACCAAGAAACAGATTCTTAACTGTGGATAACAAACATGGTCACTAGAGGGGAAGATGGGGGGATGGGTGACACAAGTGATGGGGATTAGGAGTGCACTTGTGATGAGCACAGGGTGATGTAGGGAAGTGTTGAATCACTATATCATATACCTGAAATTAATAGAACACCGTATGTTAAGTGACTGGAGTAATACAAAAACTTAATGGAAAAACAAAACAAAACATGTGTTCAGTGAAACCTACCTTACAGATTTATTGGAAGGATTAAATAAAATAAAATAAAATTTTCCAAATTTCAGTCACTTGCAACTTGCCTGCATATTTTTTTGCATATTCAAATATCACCCATCATTATTCCCTAATGTTTTCTTTAAATTAACTCATTTTTTATACATTTTTATATATTTTTTTAATTTTAAAAGATAAACAGACACTTGTTACCTCTCTGGTGATAGAATTTAAGTGTAAAATATAAATGTAATGGGGACTAAACAATATTATTAAGTTCAGCCTGTATATTTTTGCCTGTAAAAGTCTCTGACCTGAGGTCTGCTGTCTTTGTCCAAAAGAGAGATTATGGTCAAATGTTAAAGGGGGAGGAGGGTTGCCCAGAAAACTCTTGGTTGTTTTGTCAGCTCAGAGGACAGATTTTAGTGACGTTTTATATAATCTTGGCCAGAGATGGGTAAATTGGATTATCTTAAATGCCAAAATGGAAATCTGTTTCATAGCCTGCTCAAGTCCCAGATCGGCTCATTTTCCCTCCTTTGACTTTTTCCTCACTTGTGTTTCTTAAGCACAAAAATAGCACTTCCACATTGTCATAGCTCTGTCCTGTGCCTACGCCCCAAGGGTGACACCTACTTACCATCTTTGTGTTCTTTCCTCTTTCCCACTTTTTCCTCCACCTCCTTCTTGTCATCACTGTGTCCACCAAAAGCTCTCACTTCAAGCTCTGACATCGTCTTCTCCCTCACTTTTGGGCCTTCCTGAGCATCCCTGGCATGCATGACACTCTGCTTAAAGTGCCAGTTAATATTTAAGTCCATTAAGCTCATTATGTAGTCTTTCTCCTCACGGTGTACCCAAAGAATGCAGCACAGCCAGGATCTCAAAGGCTTTCCCACGGGGAGCTAAGGGAGAAACTCTCGTGGTGACTATGGACCTTGCAGCCAGCTCCAGGAATTCTGACTGTCCCCAATTAGTTTATAAAATGTTGGCCATTGTACATTCTGTTTCTTGAGAAAAGTTTTCATAGCCCCGTGCATTTCAACAAAGTTCAAATACCACTTCTTTGAAGATTATGTATCATCACGAACATTGGCTTGATAAGCCAGCACTTGAGGAGGTTCTAAGTGTTTCTCCGCTCCCTACTTGGTTAGTTGGGAGAAGAAGATGTTGTGTGTTTTACACAAAGAACATGTTTTGAGGCCTTCCATCCAAGCACTTCATCCAGGCATAATGGGAACATGTTAGAAATAAATAGCATATCTCATCATCCACCACGAGTCAGGGAGAGGAGGAAAAGGAACAAGGTTTTTAAAAATGCCTTCAGGGGCACCTGGTGGCTCAGTCAGTTAAGCTTCTGCCTTCAGCCCAGGTCATGATCCTGGGGTCTTGGGATCGAGCCCAGTGTCAGGCTCCCTGCTAAGCAGGGAGCCTGCTTCTCCTTCTCCCTCTGCCCCTCTCCCCACTTGTGCTCTGTCTCTCCCAAATGAATAAATAAAATATTTTTAAAAATGCCCTCAGACCTCCAGCTATTGACTGGGTCACTCAATCCCAGGAGCCCCTAATAATTTAGCTTGATTTGCCAGTGACATGGAGGACAAGGATTATATGTCAGAAACCCCCTGGTGCAAATAGCAGCTCCATGTCATGGGTGGGAAGGTGACAGTGGTTACTCACTGCTTCTCTGTTTTCTATTTTCTGTGGCCACTGTTTCTTCTTGGGACTCAATCCCTTCCTCCCTCCTTATGAGACCTTTTCCTGACCTGACTGCAAGGGCTATCTCTTAGTTATACAATGTGTTCTGATCCATAGATTTCTGTGGAGGCTCGCCTGTGAATAGATCCTTTATCCCATTAGGAAGTTTCTGTGCCATCGGAGTTTAGGAAATCTGCTGAGCTCAGATCTCTGTATTTTGCCTCACACACTTTGGGCTCTGTGCAGGAGCAGTCCAGTGTTTTCTCTTCCTTCTTAAAGAGCTCCTCATGCTTCTTCTTCCTCATTATGTAATTTATAGAAAATGATGGTGGGCATGCCCTCCCTACTGCCTGTATCTCCTCCCTTGCACACACACACTTGCACATGGACACATCAACAACCAGTACTTTGAACATCGAAATTTGTCCAGCAGGGGGCCGTTTATCAACCAAATTCTGTCTGGTTTTTGCATGTTTTAAATTAATGGCAAAGATCATATCTTGAAAGTGTCCTACACATTTGTCTTTCCATCCTACATGCTTCCACTCCAATGGCCTCACCATCTGGCTCAAATTTAGTCCAATGTGATTGGCCCCATCAGGAAATGCTCAGGGAGGAACAGTCAAGTACTCAGTGGCTCTAAGCAGTATGTGGCATTAATCTTTGGCTGGATCGTGGAGCCACCTTAATGAAAAAAAAAAAAAAAACCTTTCCTTCTCATTTTAATCTCTTTCTATTTCTTTCCTCTTTATGCCTGGTGTTGCTACCTGGAGATTGAGATTCAAAGAAAATCATTCCTGAGGGTTTATGATTTAAAAGTACTTGAGAAAGAAAGGCATAGCACTCTTGTTAACATTTTTATAGCACCTCCAAAGCTTCTGAAGAGCACTGTTGACTACAACAACCCAGGTACCCAGGCATCAGATCCCTCAGAGAGTAGACTGGGTTTTGTCCGCTAAAAGAGATGTCTTCACACAAGATCTTTTTCCTCCTCCCTTATCTCCTAGCTCAATTTCCTAAATAATTCTTCGCCATGACCTTCTGCTATAGAAAACAGATGAGTTAACTGGGAGTTAATAGTAGTTTAGAACCAGGCTTTTCCCATCACATTAAAGGCAAGCATATTTTCTGGCCTCATGCCCACCTATCATGTTTATTCCCTTTCTTTACATCAGGAGTGATACCAGAAGGCATTCACTTGGTCACTCACAGACTTTAGCCAAGGAGTGGGCACTGCTTTAGACACAAGATGCCTCTAAGAGCAAGTTGGACAGGGCCTATGATCTCACCTGCTCACATGCTGGGCGAGCTCTGCCTAACCCCATGGAGCTCTCTTCCAGAGGCTCCTGTGGCACATAGGTTGTCAGGTGGTCCTCAACAATCCCATCCTCTGGAACTCATGTCCTCAGCTTGAGTGTGGGTCGGACCTATGAACTCTAGCAGTAGAACATGGCAAAGGTAATGGAATGTCTCTTTGGGGATTATAGTAGAATATACGAGATTTCATCTTGCTGGTATACTGACTCTAGAAACCCCCTCACTGACTTTGAAGAGGTAAGGGCAAAGCCCACGTGGCAAGGAACTGAGGGCCACTACCAGCCAACAACCAGCAAGCAGCCGTGGGCCTCCGGCCTGCAGCTATAAGGCACTGAATTCTGACAGCAGCTGAGTGAGCTAGGAGGTGCTGTCTTCCCCTGTCAGGCCTCCAGATGAGAATGCAGGCTGCTCAACACTCTGACTCTAGCCTTGTGAGATCCCGAGAAGCCATTCCTAGGCTCCAGATTCACAGAAACCATGAGGTAATACATGTGTTGTTTTAAGCTGCTAAGTTTGTGGTAACTTGCTAAGTAGCAAACTCATAGAGAGACCCCGAGGACAAGAAATGCTACCTGGCCCAGCATGGTCCCACAGCCTCCTAGGGTTGGTTAGGCTGGCATCCTCTATTCATCTCGCATACAGCCCTTAGGATCCTTGGATTGCAGTGTTGTAACCCTTCCACATAACTTCCCTCAGCTGGGTAAATGTCTTTACAACCTCCCCCTACTCCATGAACTCCTTAAAATCAGAAAAATGTTGGAGCAGAGTTGTTTGCAGCAACACCATAATGGAAAGATTCCTGAAAAACTCTATGAGTTGAGAGCACTATGTCACCAAAGTGATTTAAGACAGGTCCTCTCCCATTCCCACCCTCTCACTCCCAAGTATCTTTCCAGACTCCATATTCTCACCGTTGGAGGATTTGTCTCAAGGCAGTCCATTTAATTACATTTAGTAACTTTCCATTCCTTCATTCATTAAGCTCAACAGATTTCATGTCCTCATCTGTAAAATAAGTGTCATAATATGAAAGGAAAAGAGTTAATTTATATAATAATTTCCTGGCACCTTGTAAATATTATATACACATACATTATGATGATGATGCTATTATTATTGATGTAGTTTGTAGTGCTATTTATTATTATAGCCAGGCGAGTAGAGATGTGAAGAAGACATGACCCTGCACCTATAACTGGTTCCTTAACTGTCTGGTAGTGAGCAAAGTTCTGGAAAGAGAGATGAACAGGACAGGAAGTTTTACAAAGTGAAGGCCTGAAATTAGCAATACAATTTCCAAAACCACATAATACATCCTGGAAAAATCACTTTGTAGGAGGGGTGGAGCCTACAGGTGGGAATTATAAAAAAATGCATCTGATAGCGTCCTATGTCTTCTTGGAATCTTAGAAGTCTGTCAGTGCTGAAAGAGAGGAGACAGATGAAGAAAATTTCATCTATATTATCATTTTCACAGAATCAGTGCTGCTAATGCAAAAAAAAAATTACATCGAAAATACCAGAGCTGTGGGATTATTACTCACAGCAAATTATATACATGGGGAACACAGGGTACAATAAGTACTTATTTATAACTTCAATAAAAGAACAAGTACCAGAAAAGTTAGAGTTGCTTGCTTTTGCTTTAGGAAAGCTAGTGGGGAATCTAGGGGGTAAACAGCCTTCAGGAGTGGGCAGGAGCCCATTACTGGGACTACAGTCTGTCCCTGTTCTCTGGGAACATAGTTCCTTTTTGTGAATGGAGCAGGAACATGATGAAGCAAAGGGGAAGTGAGCTGCCCTGTCCTGCATGGGACCATTGAGGTTCAAAAATGAATCTCTGGGTCGGGTGGGGGGTTGGGGGGGTGGCTCAAGACGTGGCCTCCAAACAAGATTTTCAGACATTAATCTGTGTTTCCTTGGGCTTTCTTGGTCCAGGTATTATCCAGGGTAAGAATAAAAATGTGACTATATCCTGATGAGATCGTGTCATGTTGTAATTGGTTGCTGGAGAGTGTGTCTCAATCTGTGGTTGAACTTTGTATTCTCTCTTTTTACCTCTGTTCCTAGCATGGTGTCTACACATAGCAAAATAATCTATATTTACAAATAATGAGTCACTGAATTAAGAGAACTAGACAGGAATGGTTAAATATTCAAAAGAGGGATAAAACAACTCATTACACAATAGTTCCCATTCCCATTTGTGGGCTCCCCCACTGAGGGTACATTTTGACCAGTTTAGATACAATGCTGATAGGGATAGAATTTCAATCTAGAAGTCAGAGACTTTGTTCAACTATTGTGTCTGTAGCAATAACCAGTTTCTTGAGACCTTTTCTAGATCTGTCCCTAACTACTCCATACAACTAGTGCTTTGTTTTTCTGGCACAGAAAGGATGGAAAAGAATTCTCCAATGCTTTTCTCCTAAACCGTGACTCTGCCATGCTTTATAAATGTTTGTGTATGGAGTAAAACCAGATATTTTGACTTCCTCTCCTGATCAGTCACAAGATGCCTGAATTTTCACCATTGGGATTCTTTACAGCTTGAGGTTTTGTTATGAAAGTGTCTGTCACCACAGTTTAATGTGCCAGCTGGACTGTGCTGAAGCCTGCCCAGATGGTGAAACATTATACCTGGGTGCATCTCTGAGGGTGTTTCTGGAAGAGATTAGCATTTGAATTGGTAGACTGAGCAAAGAGAGCCCTCACCAATGTGGGCAGGCCTCATCCAAACTGTTGAGGTCCTGAATAGAACAAAATGGTGGAGGAAGGGTAAATTTGCTCATTTTGCTTGAGCTGAGATGTTCATCTTCTTCTGCCCCCAGGCATTAGTGTTCTTGGTTCCCCCAGAGTGCGGGCCTTCAGACTCTGTCTGGGATTTATGTCATCAGCCCCTTGAATCTCAGGCCTTTGGGTTTGGACTGAATGACACCACTGGCAATTCTGGTTCTCCAGTTTGCAGATGGCACATCATGCATATTGTACATCTCCATAGTGCATGAGCTAATCTCCATAACAAATTTTCTCTTGTGTATCTATATCTATCTAACTCCCATTGGTTCTGTTTCTCTGGAGAACCCTGACTAATACATACTTCTTCATAGACCAGCTAGTGAACACATAGCTTTGCTATTTGAATTTGCTTTGCTGTTTATTTCTTGGAGTGAGAGAAACATGAAAATTGGGGTGTCACAATGAGGTAGGGTTTGTAATGATTAAAAAGAGGGACTTGTGATAGAATCTAAGCCCCTCCAAGATTTACTATCTTGAATAGGGTAAACTTTCTAAGTCTCTTCTTACTCTAAAATGACAATGCAACTACTTAATTGATATCCTATAATTCAATGAGATGATTTGTGTGAAAATGGCATAGAAGTAAAGCAATCAGTAATTATTAACTATTCCTGTTGTGTTTTGATTGGGATGCAGGAAAACGAAAGAGGAGGAGGGGTTAGGAACTCAGGTGCCATCAGACATTATATGGAAGAGGGAAGGAGTGTAAGAGGGAGTGTTTTTAAAATGGTGATATGATGGTGGAGAACTACATATTTCTCTAAACAAATCATCTCACAAAAAGGCCAATTCTAAGTGTTTACATCTTGTGCTAATGCATTCTGCAAGAACATCATACCTGTTCCTCATCAAACCCCTGGGATTCAGATGCTTTTAATAAGTGTGATAGGCAGAATAATGACCCACAAATTTATACATGTCCTAATTTCTGGAATTTGTAAGTGTATTACCTTACATTGGAGAAGGGACATTGCAGATAATGAAGACGATGAGCCTTGATACAGGGAAATTATTCTGGTTTATCTGAGTAACACCCATCTATCCATACAAGTCTTTAAAAGCAGAAGAGGAAGGCAGAAGAGTCAGTCAGAGAGATGCGCAGAATAAGAAAGAGGAGAGATTCATTGCCTGAGAGGCGCTCAACTTTCTATTGCTGGCTTGAAGATGGAAGAAGGAGGCCATGAGCCAAGGAGTACAGCCTGCCTCTACAACCTAGGTGAGGCCTCAGCTGACAGCCAGTGAATAAATGGGGATGTGAGTCCTACAACCAAAAGGAACTACATTCTGCCAACAACCTGTATGATCAAGGAAATGAACTGTCCCCTAGAGCCTCCAGAAAGAAATGAGATCTTGTTGACACCTTGATTTCAGGCCCAGTGGTACCTATACTGGACTTCTGACATGGAAAAATGTAAGATAATAAATTTTGTTGTTTAAGTCACTAATTTGTTTTGGTAGCAATATAAAACTGACACACAAAATTAAAGACAGAAGCTTCATTTAATTCCATTAATTCATTTATTTGCATATTTACACATTTTCAAGCCCTCATTGAGCAGCTATAGCAAACAAGGCATTGAGCCAGTTGCTGGTAATAAAAGCATGAGTAATACCCAGTCCCGACTCTCACCATATTTAGAAAGTCAGTGGAAGAACCAGAAAAAGGTTTCAGACTTCCTAAACAACTTGTTCTGCCTTAATTCTCTGAACTACTCAACCTCTCCTCTTGCCTACAATTTCAAAACAATTAGTCACAGTGAGGGTGTGTTATGTTTTGCAAACTCATTGGCATGAATGTAGTATAGGCAAGTTCAAGAAAAACTAATGGATTTTTCCCCCTTGGTCTATGTCCAGTGAGATCATGGCCTTGGTGCCCTTAGTTGCAGGGCTCTGGCCCCTTGATAAACACCCACATTACAAGGCTGCTACCCAGTAGCACAGTGGCATCTTCCCTACTCAGAAGAGATTCCTACAGAGGATTGCTTAGGCCAGGGCTTTCCAAAGCCCTGGTGTACCTAAAAATCATCTGGAAGGCTTATTAAAACACAGATTCCTGGGCCCTAATGCCAGATAGTCCCATTTAGTTGATTTGGGCAGGGGCCTGAGAATCTGAATTTCTAATAATTGCCCAAATGATGCTGCCTGTCCACTGGGCACACTCTGATCTTCGGTGGATTACTCCTTATTTATGGAGAAATATGGCGGCTGATGCCAGGAGGGTCAGAAGCAAACAAACCTCAAAAACATGTAGCATATCTGCCAATTGGCACCATACTTTTGAATACTTGCACCCTGACCATCCTCCACCCTGTTCCCCTCTGTTTTTGTTCCCAGACAGGATTTCCCTGTCCTCCTGTAGTAATCTGGGATGCCCTGCAACTTGCCAAAAATTCAGACCACTGAGAAGGAAGGGAGAGGAAGGGACGATGAGTGGTGTTTCCCTAACCCGTAGGTCGAGACAAAGGGGCATGGTGCCCTTGCCATCATAACTAGCATCCTCACTGATAAGGTGAAAACAAAACAAAACAAAATGTTGAAATCTCTGATTGGGCAATTTGGCATAAAAACAGAGCATGTGTCCCACTGAGGGGTAAGCAAATATACAATGTGCTCTGTGGACACGAGGGCATCACATGATACTGCTGCCTCTTCCATCCCCATCCCCTACCATCCCCTCACCAGATGCTGCTGTCCTTTTTTCCCCTCCCTGCCATCCTTCCATGACCTTTTTAAAGCCAAAGTATACAACAGGATGAACTGACACACCACTGCTAATGACTTACTGCTGAGTCCTCTGACATTGTCTTCTACAGATCTTTGGTGTGAGCTATGAAATTGCCATAAATGTCAACATGGTGATTCCAGGCAATAATCTTGAGCTCCTGAATTGAGTACTTGTATCCATCACTTCACTCTGATTGGCTTATAAGTGCTGTAAATTATAACTGTTATAAATCAAAACTCTGTCAAATACTGCTTGCTTGATTAAAAAGAAAAATATCATCCTTGTTGTCAAAATTGGTTTTTGCTTAAGTCCTCTTTCGAAACAAAAGAGCTTTCTAGAGCTTTAGGAAGATGGTGTATCTCCAGATGACTGTGGTAAAATTATTTCCTTTGTGCCAAGTCTCTGCAAGATGATAAAGACTTGTTTGGCATGTGAACTTTTCCATATTTATAAATATCTTTTCTTTAAATGAGAGTAAAAGACAATTATTGCTTTTATTTGCTAAATTATTTTGCTCTAAAGTTCTAAAATAAAGAGGTACTTTTCCCCTTTCAGGTCTATGGCCTCCATGAATCCATAGCCATCCTTGGGCCATAGGTTGAGAAAATCTGCCTGAAACACCACTGATTTTTTTAAGTTAATTAATTAATTAATTTAGTAATCTCTACACTCAATGTGGGGCTCGAACTCACAACCCCAAGATCAAGGTCACATGCTCTTCCAGCTAAGCCAGCCAGGTGTAAAGCACCCGACTTTCATGTCTCCTTTCCCTCTAAGCTTCTTTCCAACAACTCTAAATTTCAATGAATTCAAGAAGAGGATTTCGTGAATCAGCCAGCCTGTAACAAATGGAGGCCACTGTCTTCTTGTGGGGAGCATTTCAAAGCTTCCAAGAGAATTCCACAAAGTATAAGGGTCAAAGTCACTGACCCTCATGAAGTTTTAATTATTCAGGCAACAAACTGATCCAATGTCTTTAAAACTTTTCTAAACAACATTGAAATATATATACTAAATGTGAAAAAAAGAAATTCAGTGGAACAAGAGTTCCACTCTTGTGCCCAGAGGGGAATCTCTGTCGACAATTAATTTATGTGGTACATACTTTATAATTCTCTGATCTTCATATGCCAGTGGGAACATGGATGTATTATGATACTTAGCAATAACTCGGGAAAAAAGAAAGTACTCAATTAGTTTCAGCAAGTTTAGTATTTGATGGTTCAGGCCATCCAAGAGAGATTAGCTATATTTTCTATATTTCTACATTTTCTCTCACATGCAAAAAATCCCAGGGAGGTTTTCTTAAACCTACCTTGAGTCAGATGCAACTCTTGGTCCAGTCAGCTGCCTGGGTATAGTGTTGGATCAAGTTAATTCACGGATACTTGTGCTACAACTATGTAAATATGTACATATGTGGGTTGAGCAATTTTGTTCTTCAGGAAGAACCAAGCAGACACCTCCACCAACCAACATTTAGAAGGCTGGTAGTGCTTTGTCCTTAGCCTAAAACAGAATGGAGAGCTCTACGGGAAATGAAAGAATTTTCTTTTTTTTTTTTTAATTGTATTTATTTATTCATGAGAGACACATACACACACACACACACAGAGAGAGAGAGAGAGAGAGAGAGAGAGAGAGAGAGAGAGGCAGAGACACAGGCAGAGGAAGAGGCAGGTTCCATGCAGGGAGCCTGACATGGGATTTGATCCCGGGACTCCAGGATCAGGCCCTGGGCTGAAGGCAGCGCTGACTGCTGAGCCACCCGGGCCACCCGGGCTGCCCAGAATTTTCTTCATCTGTGATGAACAAGGACTCATTCTTTTTTAAAATATTTTTTTCTGAGTAAAAAGCAATGCACAAGAAACAGAATTGAGGAAAATTTTCAAGTGCAATAAGCGGTAAAATATCTCCCATCTCTTTAAGATAAGCTCTGCCAACCATGTGGGCTATGTTTTCTTCCTTTTTTTTTAAGATTTTATTTTATTTATTCATGAGAGGCACACACAGAAAGAGAGAGAGAGCCGAGCAGAGGGCAAAGCAGGCTCCATGCAGGGAGCCCGATGCGGGACTTGATCCTGGGTCTCCAGAATCAGGCCCGGGCGGAAGGCGGCGCTAAGCTGCCGGGCCACCGGGGCTTGCCCTATGTTTTCTTCTTGTCTTTATCCTTTGACTATTTGGGTTTAAAAGTTTAAGCCAAAGATAGTTATCCTTGACTACCTGTTAGAGTCACCTGGGGAACTTCTAAAACCACTCATGCCGAGCTCCCATCACAGAGATTCTGGCACAATTGATTTGGGATGTGCCCTCATTGCAGTTTTGTGAAACCTCTTCAGGTGATTTTTTACATCCAACCAAAGTTGAGAACCACTGACTTAGGCTATCCTGCTACTCTTTTTACTTACACAAGTAGTGCATAAGTACATTCTTGTTACTTTCTTTTTCAAACATGGTTCTTGATGTTTAAAACAATTTTCAAAGTACATGGAATAGGGGTTCTTTTTTTTTTTAAGATTTATTTATTTATGATAGAGAGAGAGAGAGAGGCAGAGACACAGGAGCCCAACATGGGACTCAATCCCAGGACTCCAGGATCGCGCCCTGGGCCAAAGGCAGGCGCCAAACCGCTGAGCCACCCAGGGATTCCCCTGGAATAGGGATTCTTAAACTCTGACATGCAGCAGATTAGATTAATATACCTGTTAGTATATTCAACATGCAGATTTCTATGCTTGATCAGATTCATTAAGTATGAGGTGGGATCCAGGAAGGGTTTGGTTTTTTGTTGTTGTTGTTGTTGTTCTATTTTGTTTTGTTTTACAAGCTTTTCCTTTTCTCTTTTTTATGAAAGTCTTTAATTTGAAATAAGTTTTGTTTGTTTGTTTGTTTAAGTCATCACTATACCCAGTGTGGAACTCGAACTCACAATCCCAAGATCAGAGTTGCACACTCTTCCACCTTAGCCAGTCAGGCGCTCCCTGAAATAAGTCTATATTTCCATAAAAGTTGCAGAGATTTCCCATACTATATCCTTCATCTGGCTTCAAACATCTTACATAATCAAAACACTTAATCAAAACTAAGAAATGAACATTAGTGCAATTAATTAAATTATAGACCGTATTTGGATTTTACCTTTGTTACACTAATTCACTTTTCTGTTCTAAGACCCAGCCTAGGCTAGCATGTTACATTGAGTGGCCGTGTCTCCTCCATCTCCTTCAATTTGGAATAGTACTTTGGTCTTTTGTTATCACTCACGACTTGACTCTTTTGAAGAGTATTAACTAGTTATCCCCCAACTAGTTTTGCTATGGAATTTAAAAAGAAATTTTCTTTTACCTTTAGTTTCAAATTTTAGTACCCTCCTTTGAGGTGACCACTGAGAACTCTTCTCTAACCTTCCAGAGTTTTTCCTATTTTTTAAAAAAATACATACCAACATGTACACTTATGTAAAAATATAAATATTGTTGGGCACCTTGCTTTTAGTCATGTAACAATTTGATTTAGTGATTTTTTTATGATAGGATGTAGAATATCTAATTTAGCATTTGTACACCTTGGGAAGCATAAAGTATATTCTCAATAGAGAGAACATACTTCTGTAATTGACGTTCAAGGCAACAGAACCAAACTGCTAGGGGATGATAATGCAAAGAAAACATTTTTCTGATTTTGTTTCAAAATCAAGATGTGGAAATGAATAGATGGGAGGCACATAGTAAATGGACATACTAATTGTCTTCTAAACTTAACTGTTTGAACGTATTTTTAATGCAAATAACAGCAGAAACAAGGTTAGAAATGAAGTCTTGTTGCACTGGGTACTGAGAGGAACTGAGAGATAGAAATCCTTTGTTAGTCTTTGAAACTATTTCTGGACAAATTATTCAAATTCCTGTTGCTCCCTTTCTTTCATGCAGTTAGTGGAATTAACTAACTGCACAACGCTCTTGAAAGAAAAGGTTTCTAAATCTTATTTATACGAAGTCTTTGAATACACACGGATATGAACTTGCAAAAGCTTCATCCACTGAGAACAGAGGAAATCGCATTTTGGTGTGTGCTGGTATGGAAGCAGAAATAGATGTGGTCTCCAAAAGAAGACAAAACTACATTGTGGTCATAAATGGTTATGATTTTAAAACAAATGAATTTTTTTTACAATTCTGTCTTGCTGACTTTGGAAATCTTGTTTCTCTGGAGCATTTGATATTTGAAGACAGGTCTGATACATAAAATAAGGTCCTTTCCTAGTGGGTGAATGGAACCCATCACCGGAGAAGTTGTCTGATCAGATATTAAGCTGAACAACTAAGGCAAAGAGAGCTCCACTGTGCTAACTCATGGCATTCTGAGTTCTCATTCTGACCTTGAAAAAATATATATACATATAATTCATTTAAAGAACAAAAGGCTTTATTTAAAAAAAGGGGGTGGGTGGGTTCTTGGGATGCCTGAGTAGTTCAATCTTTTAAGCATCTGCCTTCAGCTGAGGTCATATTCCCAGCGGCCTGGGATGGAGCCCCACATCCAGCTCTGTGCTCAGCGCAGAGTCTGCTTGTCCCTCTCCCCTACCCCTCCCCCAACTTGTGCTTGCTCTCCCTCTCTCTCAAATAAATAAATAAAATCATTA